>NW_028327172.1:33972033-35437658 GCF_987537825.1 Furipterus horrens | reverse complement strand
GCCGCGTTTCAGAAGAGAAAGAAAAGTTTCTCTGTTTAGCTTCCAGTACTCTTTCTACTGCACAGTGCTGCCGTCCCTAGACCTTGTTGCCTTGCTGGAAAAGGAACAGGTATGAAACAACTGTGAAAGATGTAAGATAGTCTATGTTAGTGCTAGGATAGTAATGTATAGCACATTTCCCATCACTTATCCCTTAAATATATGTGGCAGACATTGTTACTCTATCACATCCCCTTTTCCTGCTTGAGACCAGGTAGGGTTTCACAATCCTTCTCAACAAAGGACTCCAGGCAATCACCATCAGTCGATCAGAATTGGCATCTAAGATGAAACCTTTATCTTCCTTGCATGATGAGCTGTATCCTTATAGGATTAAGCATGAGCTTGGAGGACCTGTGTTCTCAGGTTTGAGAAACGTTAGAGTTTAAGGAAACTGTATCAATCTGTTTCAAAGCCTAGACTCTTAGGGTAGCTCTGAGTGTCTGGCTGATTCTGCTTTGTAAAGTCTTTCTAGATTCATTTAAATAAGGCTTTTGCTCCTGAAAGATTCATTTTGATGGGAATATTTTTCTTGTTTATCTTTAGATTGCCTGTGCCTAGAACACTGCTTGGCATGGAATTGGTGCTCAGTGATGTTTGTTGAATGAATGTCTGGGCACCAAGATTGACACCTGCCTTCTCCAAAGAGAAAATGAAACTGAACTGGAGCAGCATTCTATTGAATCTTTCTGCCTCTTTTCTTGGTTTCTCTTTATGTTCTCTCCTCCCATGGCTTACCTCTTTATCTCTAGTAAGGTAGATCTGGGAACCCTGAGCAAGAATGGGATGCAGGCATACAAGGAAGGCGAGGCATGAGGTATGCTGCTTGAGCTAGGAGCTGGTCTGTGTTCTGAACCCCCCTCAGCTTCTAGACCTGCTAGGCACCATTGCTGCCCATTCTAGGGCTTGGGACTCTTACCTCTCTATCTGCCTAGCCCAAGTTCTCTTCCTCCACCCTATGTCCTTTCCTCTTCTTTTCTCCTCCATCAGTCATGGCAAATGGAGTTTGAGAGGAAATAGGAAAGAGGGGGCAGGAAGTTATACCAGGAGGAGATGAATATATTTGAATGGGAACCTAAGGAGGGAATGTCACTTAGTGGGCCAGGATAGCATGGGAGTCAGGATTGAAAGAATGTTGTTCAATTTTTGAACCATGTCAGTTATTTTATTATTGCAAGTGATTTTCAGTCATAATCTCTGCTCTGGTGTTGGGAGAACTACAGGAAGCTGAGCGTCCCAATCTGCAGCTAGTTATAAAGAAATAAGGCAGTACCCAAGGCAGCGAGAAGCAGTGATAAAGTACCTAAGGCTATGGGCTTTGAAGTAAGATTGAGCTGGGTTACCACTTGCTCTATGATTTGGGACAGGCTCCTTAATCATGCTACATTTTAGTTCTTTTATCAGTAAGATGCAGATGGTAATAGTATGCACCTTATAGGTCATTATGCTTCAAAGCAATGAGGCCTATAAAGTCTTTGTGAAGTATGTTTACTTAAATGGTATCTATTGTTATCATTAAATGAACCTGATCATCGTGTGGTATTTACTTGCACATCATGAGGTATTTCCTTTTTAGCTCTGAGGATGAAAGCAAAATAAACTGAGTTTCTGAGCCTCTACGAGGAAGATAGGTGCTCATAGGGACATGTGAGTCTGTCTGAGAAATAATCCTGATAGCATAAGTGTCAACAGAAACTATAGCGGGGGCTTTGGAGACCAGTAGTTCCCAAGGTAGTAGGGTGACTGACTAGGAAATGCACAAAAGACTTTTGGGAAGTTTGTCCACATTTCCCACTGCCTTTCCTCTGTAGGCATGGAGGGTGAGGAGTGGCCATCTCCAACTTAACAAAGAAACGAACCAATAAGCCAGAGAGATGGCTCTTATCTAGTGTAAGCTTTGACCTTTTGGCTTTACCTCTCCAATTTCTGTGATATTTAGTTTCCCACCACTGGACTCACTGATATACACTCTCCACCACCATCACCATCCTGTATAATGACCCAGTGTTTGCCCATCTCCCACTGTCTTAGTTTTCTAATGCTGCTGCAACAAATTATTACAACCTTAGTGGTTTAAACAACACAAATTTGTTATCTTACAGTTCTGGAGGTCAGAAAACCAAAATGTGTCTCACTGGGCTAAAATCAAGGTGTCAGCACAGCTCTGGAGGGGACATTTTTTTTCCTTCCCTTTTCCAGATTCTAGAGGCCACCTTGGCCTCTCTAGAAAGAGAGGGAAACATCAATGTGTGATTGCCTCTCATGCACCCCCAACTGGGGATCTGGCCCGCAACCCAGGTATGTGTCCTGACTGGGAATCAAACTGGTGACCCTTGGGTTCATAGGCCAGTGCTCTATCCACTGAGCCACACCAGCCAGGGCCCTTTTTATTTTAAGTTCAGCTGATTAGCAATTTCATTTCCATTGGCAACCCTTACCATAATTCCACAATTACCCCATTGCCAAGTGTAATATATTCACAGTTTCCAGGGATTAGGATGTGGAGCCTTTGGGGTCTGTTGTGCTGCCTTCACAGCCATTATCCATTATGTCCTGCTGTCTGATCCTAGAATTAGGACTGAAACTAGTAAATTCCCTCAGATACTGAGCCTGAGCCATACTCTTTGTGATGCTGCCATGAGTCCCATGCCTGAGGAGCTGGTGTCTGGCCTAAATGACACCCTTTCCCTCACTTGACCTTTATATAAAGTGACTCAGTGCCTTACTTTGAGCATGAGGGTGCTCTGGCTGCTCTGCCCAAATGGATGGGTAGGAGAAACTGTTTATTTCTTCAACAATATTCAGTTCCTTTATTGTGACAGCCAGGCTACTAGATGCAACTTTTCTTTAATGGGTATTTTTAAAAATAAGAAGTCCGTCTATCCATTCTATGTCACAGCCTTAACTGATAGTACTTTCATTAACTCAATGCCTAAGCACTGTTTACACAAACTACAGAAATCATTAGCTGCCAGTTCCTAAAACTACCCAGAGGTGACCTGTATTTCTTTTCTTTTTCTTTTTTTAAGATTATTTATTTATTTATTTGTAGAGAGAGGGGAATGAAGGGAGAAAGAGAGGGAGAGAAACATCAGCTGGGGACTGAATCTGCATCCCAGCATGTGTTCTGACCACAAATCAAACTGGAGACCTATTGCTTTGCAGAATGATGCCCAACCAACTGAGCCACACTGGTCAGGGTGACCTGTATTTTTTTAAGATACATGCATAAAGGCACTCATCTACACACACAGAGGTCACTGTGGTGGGAAAAAGATATGTTTAAACATCTGTTAAAGTGTGTCAGATGTCATCTTTTACCTTAAGGGGAAGGAAAAGAAGGAAGGGAGCAAACATATAATTGAGAATCTGCTCTGTGCCAGGAATTTTATAATTGTAAATTCACTTTATAATTGTAAAGCATTTTTCCAATACTTTAATTTTTACTTAGTGTGCATCAGGGGCTTTGGGAGGGATGATGCTCTCTAGAATAAAAGAGATCATTTTGATTAGCAAGTGATGCAGGAATTCTTAAGATAGAGAAGAAGCAAGATTCTTCAGACACTAGTCTGCACAGGGACAGAATGTAAGCTGATGACAGAAGGAAGTCAGATTCATGTTGGAGATGGTGCTAGACAGAAGTTGCTACAGAAAAGGAATCCCTCATAGTGATAGTGAATGGGATATGAGAAAACATATAGATTATTTGAGAAAACTACCTTGAAGACTCCCTTCTGAGATTTTGCCTTGTCATGCCACTAATGCCAATCAGTAAGTAAATATGATACTCATGAAGCAAGCAGAGTCCCATTAAAGTATCACTTATTTAAATTTGTAAAGGAGATAACAACTTTGAAAAATTTAAGTCAGCATCTCATAAGCTACAGTGTCTGACCGACCCACTGCCTTAGCAATGAAAAAGGGTAAAATGAAAAACCACATCTTTTCTCCATTGAGGGACACTCTTATTCCTGCTTCCTTGTATTCCTTCATAATTTCTAAAGGAAGAATATTAAAAATAGCCAACATTTAATGATAGACCACTTTAATCTTTATGATAAGTAATTTATGTAACAGTTTCAAAATGTCCCCCAAAATTCACCTTACCTCTCTTCCACTGTAACACAGCTCAATTTTTAGTTGTATACAAGGCTGTCTGGAATTTCCCTGCCTCTCTTGCAGCTAGGTGTGACCATGTGAATAGGGTTTTGACAATGTGGTACAAGCAGAAGTGTTGTATGGTAGCTTCTGGCAATTTTCCTCAAAAGACAAATGGTGTATGCCTTTTTAAAATTTCCTACTCTACCCTGCTTGCTGGAACACAGAGGTGATGTTTGCCACTCTAGTCACATTCTTGGACCATGAAGGTGAGGGCCACAATGGAGGGATGAAGAGCAGTGAGATGAGCCTGAGTCTCTGAGAACATTGTGGGGCAGCTCAGGATTTTCTACCTCAGGACTTTGATGTGAGAGAAAAATAAATTATATTGTCTAAACCACTTACACTCTATTTCTGTTTCTCATAGCCAATACTAATGCAAATTGATATACCCTACATATTATTATATTATACCAATTTTTAAAATTGAGAAAACTGTGGCTTAGCCAGAGTAAATCATTTGCCAAGGTTACCCACCTAGTAGATGAAGGAGTCAGGATTTGAACTCTGATTTTTGCCAAATCCCATAATACTTTCCTCCTTCTCAGTGTTCACTTTCAGACCATGAATGTGATACTTTTTGACCTTTTGTGCCTGGCAATAGCCTTTCAGCAAAGCCCCCTGGTAATGTTTGGTCATGTGTATACAGTCTTCCACTTGTCTTATCCATCATCTCTTTCAAAAATAAAATTCATGAGCCACAAGAGTCATGGTAAGACTCAATTGCATATCACCTTGAGAGTTCTGGGATGTCACAGCAGCCACCAGAGGTCTTATTTCCACAAAGACTCATTGGCCTTCTAGAGGAAACGGTAAAAAGAACCATGGGAACTAATATTTGGGGCCCTAGAAAAATGGTTGATACCCTTGAACAGAGAGGGGATAATGAAGTAGGACCTAGTCCTAGGAGGAGGGCAGAGGCCTGCTGCTGGAAAAGTAGAGCACTATCTTGAGGTGGGAGTGGGGGTGGGCATTGGAAGGGTATAGCTATTTTTACTGTGGGCACAAGTCAGACAGGTGAGAGAGGCTGAGGTAGGTGTCACAGAGTAAGTCCAGCCCAAACTTGTTAATTAAAAGAGCCCATGGCCATCTGTTTCAATTCAAATGTACTTGTTTAGATGCCAGATTATCTAAGGGTTTTGAAAAAGCTTTCACTCTTTAAGGGGCAATTTCATTCCATTTTGGGGTAGAGAGGGCTGTGGTGTGATTAAATAGAGCTACATTGGTAGTGGTAACTGGGGACTAGTGGAGGCAAATTGGCAGCACTCACAGAAGTAATGGAAAGGGAGAAAGTGAACCCCCTTCCTGTTGACTGCACACATTTCTAGAAAGGGGAGAATCAGAGCCAGTGGTAGATAAAGGGCAGGTGGCTGTTTTATTTGAAGACCTAGTAGAGACATAAGGTGGGGCAAAGTTGACAACATGTTCCTGAGGAAACTTCAGGGGATCTTAAAATGGTATAATTCATAAACCAGACATAAAAGGACAAATATTACATGATTCCATTTTATGAGGGACATAGAACAGTCAAATTCATAGAAACAAAGTAAAATAGAGTCCCCTTCTGGCTAAGATGGAGGCATAGACAGACACGCTGTGTCTCCCTCCACAACTAAGAAGGAACACAACTATCTCAAAAATAGAAGCAAACAGAAGTTCCAGAAAATCAAACGGCGTGGAAGTCCAGCAAACAAAGATATAATGAAGAAATACTGATCCAGACAGGTAGGAGAGGCAGAGCTGGGATGGAGAAGACATGGTGACAGCAGCAGTGGAAGCAGCAAGCTGGCAGAAAGCACATTCACACGTTTTAAAAAGTCAGAAGGGACACCTGGGAAGCACTCCCAGCTCCTCACCAGACTGTGTGGCTCATGTTCCCAGCACTGGGGCGGGTTGGGCCTTGTTGCTTCTGACTGTGCAGGCCAGTGGGGGTTAGGGTGGAGGCAGAGACTGACAGTCTCTTAGTGGAGTCCGCTTGTTTAAAGGGTCCCCACGATCCTGGAATGTCTGCAGACTGACCCACTCTGGGGATGATAGCCAGGGCAACAGCTGGAGAGGCGCTGGCCTCATGTAGAGGAGGGGGTGTGCCTGGAAGAGGGGCGAGTGCTAGGCAGGCAGCATTGTTCCCTCTCGGACCCCTTCCCCACACACAGTGCAACAACGTGATGAAATGGGTCACCCTATACTGATGAATCCCTAAGACTCCTCCCCTTACAACATAGGGAGAGCAACAGCTCTCCCTAAGACACAGAGGCAAACAAACACAGGAGTCTGTCAAGATGAGGAGACAGAGAAGTATGGCCCAAAAGAGGGAATGGATCAAGGTTCCAGTGGGAGAACTAAGTAATGAGGAAATAGCCAACCTAACAGATGAAGAATTCAAAACACTGGTGATAAAGATGCTTATAGGCTTGACAGATATGCATGAGTATGGCAAATGCATAAGAGAAGAAGTGAAGGCTATGCTAAGCGAAACGAAGGAAAATCCACACAAAACCAATGGTGAAGGGAAGAAAACCGGGATTCAAATCAATGAGTTGAAACATAAGGAAGAAAAAAACAGTCAACCAGTACAGAAAGAGGAAACAAGAATTGAAAAAAATGAGGAGAGGCTGGGGAACCTCTGGGACAACTTTAAACATGCCAACATCCAAATCATGAGGGTGCCAGAAAGAGAAGAGAAAGAGCAAGAAATTGAAAACTCATGTGAAAAAATAATGGAGGAAAACTTCCCAAATTTGGCGAAGGAAATAGACATACAAGTCCAGGAAGCGCAGAGAGTCCCAAACAAGCTAGACCCAAAGAGGACCACACCAAAACACATCATAATTAAAATGCCAAAGGTGAAAGTTAAAGAGAGACTCTTAAAAGCAGTGAGAGAAAAGTGGAGAGTTACCTACAAAGGGGTGCCTATAAGACTATCAGCTGATTTCTCAAAAGAAACTTTGCAGGCAAGAAGGGACTGGCAAGCAGTATTCAATGTGATGAAAAGCAAGGACCTACAATCAAGATTACTCTATCCATCAAAACTAGCATTTATAATGGAAGGACAGATGAAGTGTTTCCCAGACAAGATAAAGCTAAAAGAGTTCGTCATCACCAAGCCATTATTATATGAAATGTCAAAGGGACTTACTTAAGAAAAAGATCAAAACTATGAATACCAAAATGACAACAAACTCACAACAATCAACAACTGAAAATAAAAAATAAAAACAAAATCCAACTAAGCAAACCAGAATAGGAACAGAATCATAGGTATGGGCATCATTTGGAAGGTTATCAGCTGGGAGATGGGAGGGGTAAAAATGGGGAAATGGTGCAGGGATTAAGAAGCATAATTAGTTGGTACAAAATAGACAGGGAGAAGTTAAGAATAATATAGGAAAGGGTGAAGCCAAAGAACTTATATGCATGATCCATGGACATGAACTAAGGGGGGTGGAATTGCTGGAGAGAAGGGGGTACTAGGCAGAGGGGAGCAAAGGAGAAAAATATTGGAACTACTGTAATAACATAATCAATAAAATATACTTTAAAAAAAAAAGGAAAGTAAAATAGTGGTTACCATGGGCTTGTGGGAGGAAAAAACAAGAAATTGTTCAGTGGGTATAGAGCTTTAGTTTGGGATGATAAAAAAGTTATGGAGATGGATAGTGTTCGTTTTGAATGTATTTAATGCCTTTGAACTGTACAATGAAAAATAGTAAATTTTATGTTATGTGTATTTTACCACACACATAAAAAGATATGTTTCAATGTGCAGAGCATACATTATTTTCTCCAACCACTATTTCCTATTGAAGAGAGGGAGCCCCAAGTAACCTAGCACTGCAACTAGAAATCCTACCTTGACCTTCTCTGTTCCAGCATTTACCTGCTTCTGACATTGTGCTGCTTCTTCCATTTTTACCATTCTTTGTTCCTTGGACTTAAAGCAAATTTGGCTTCTAAGGTTTAATTGCTGACATAATAGTCCTGGAATACATTTGCTCTTTCCCTGCATCTCAATTACATCCCAACTGCTCTGGGGAATTCTGCACTCTTGCTTCCCAAAGTTGTTCCTACCTCCTAGGCCCCACTTTTGCCTATGGTTCTGCCTAGCATAATCTGGCCTCCCATTTCGAATACTAAATCACTCTGGTCCACACTGCTCTCTGTCTTCCTTAACTCTTTATACTCTAGGACTAGAGCACTGATCATGTATGTACTTCCTTGTGACACCCCTGGGGGAGTGATAAGGGCTGAGGCAGACCAGCCCCAGAGACCAGATAAACTAGTGGGGAGGTCCATGAGAGGGCAGAAGCTCACAGAGCCAGCCTAAGGGTCAGGGAATTCTGGTAGCAAAACACACAGGCCATTTTATATTTTGTTTCCTTTCCTGCTGTAACCCAGATGAAAGCTGAGGCCCCCATGATCAGTGAGAGCTCGATGAGATTGCCCCAACAACCTGATTGCACAATGTAGCGCAACACAAAGCTTCCCACAGCTTTTGGAGAATTTTCATAGGTTTATGCTCTAATTTACCCCTGACCAACCTAAGTTGCCTCAAGAGCTGGAAAACTTCCACAAGTTACTCCCAACAAAAAAAACCTGTAGGTATTATAAAATGGTAGGTAATATTACCACTGTTTTACAGATGAGGAAGTTCAGGAACAAAAGTTAAATAACATGCTCAACATTTGTAATTTGGTGGACTTTATTAGACTCTTTAAAGGGGGCTTGCTATTTCACTGTATGGTGCTCAGTCCACTACCATCTTGCATAATTCCTCTCCTCTCGTCATTTCTCTGCCCTAGCTTTATCCATCCCAGAGGGTCCTCCACACTTCATATCCATCTTCCTTTTTATGCAGAAAGAATTTTCCACTCTCACATTTTTGGATTTTAGAAGTTATCAAAATATTTCTTCTCAAGCAGTTAATTCTCCCCTAATAAGAACACTAATACTAATGTTTAATGTAATACAATTTTCTCTACTGTTAATTCTTTTGGTTTTAATTTTTTATTTTATCCAAGCCATATTGAAAAACAAAAACTATCCATGTCACTTAGAATAAAGGAAAAAGTTTAAACTTCCCAAGTCAGATAGCCCTTCCTATCTTTAACCCACCGGATGCCTTCTTTCTTCAGCATCCTTGGATCATGCAGCAATTCCTAAATCTGACTGTGTATTTGTCACCTGAGAATCTCTGTAACATAGTCCTGGACCAAACTGCAGAGATTCTAATTTAGTAGATGAAGGTGCGGCTTGGAGCTCTGCATAGTGACAAAATTCCTCAGTGATTGTTCAGGAGCCCTGATGGCACTGACCTCATTTCAGGGGCTCAGTAGCCACATGTGATTAGTGTCTACCATATTGCACAATATCGATATGGAACATTTCCATCACTGCCTAAAGTTCTACCAGATAGCACTGGTCTAGACTATTTATTGTCCATAGCACTTACTGTGATGCTTAGCAAATGTAGTTTTATCTCTGTGCTTCTTGAACCTCCCAGACTTTTACCATGCCATCTGAATTGTCACTCCCTAAGCAGAAAACTCTCCTGTAGCCTCAACACTTTCTCTGACTGTTCCCTCTTCCTCTGGGCCTTAATTTATTTCCTCAGTTAAGGGCCAGAATATGGTGTTGGGGTCCTCTTTGCTCCTGGTAGGGTGCTTCCACGCTCTTGTGAAGGACTCAGGCACTTGGAGGCTAGTGCCATTTGGCTATTACTGCTCTCCTCCTCCTTACTGCTTTACTTCCAGCCTCCTGATAATCTTATTTATTGGAAACTTTTACACCTGGCTCAGTCTTCCTGTTTATCTCAAACCTTGCTGTCATCTTGGATAATGTCAATGTCCTGCTAACAATTGGCCCTTCAGTTCCTTGACCTTCTCATCTCTAATAAAAATAAGAATAAGAGCTAAGACTTGCTACATGCCAGTTATTATTCTGAGAAATCATCGTGTTATATATTAACTCATTTGATTTCAGGACAACTCTGTAAAAATAGGTCACTGTTATTATCACCTCCATTTACAAATGAGGAAACAGTTATGTAATCTGCTCATGGTGTTGCCATTATTAAGTAATGAAGGCAGGATCTAAACTCAGGCACTCTAATCCCAGAGAGCATATGCTTCAATACTACTGCAGATTTTCTCCTTCCAATGTTGGTCTTTCTTCCATTCAGCCTCTGCTACCCACTTCCACTGTTTTACCATGAACTCTGCCATCTCCTCTACCTGCATCATCTTCATATTACTAATTCAACAGTCCCATTCTCTGGCCAACTTCCTCACCCTCCAGCACATCAATAAAAGCAATAAAGTAATGATAACAATAGCAAACACATATATAGTCTAAGTGTGCTCACATGTTAAGTCATTGGGTATTATTATTACTGTTTTACAGATGAGGAAATTGCGTCACAGAGAAGTTAAGTAACAAGTGCGATGTCACACAGCTCATAGATGACAGAGCCAGAATTTGAATCCAGTGAGGCTCCAGAGTACACATTCTTATTAACTGTGTTAAGGATGATAAACTCTGAGTTGTTCGGAAAAGCATTATCATCCAGAGATTTTAATTTTTTTTCAAAATACTCATGCCTACCTACCCTTCAGTTCCAAATGCTTGTTTGTTTGTTTGTTTATTTATTTATTTCTCAGATGACTTGGACATTGGCCTCATATTGAGAACCTCGAATTAGATAATTTCAGCAGCCTCCCAACCTGGCATTCTGATTTGAGTTCAAACTACTGTTGTCCTGCCAGCCTTGGTCAGGACGGCTTCACGCAAACAGGTCAGTGCTTGGCCTGAGAGTGGAGGCATTGTGACCAGCACAGCTGAATAAAAAAAAAAAAGAAAGAAAAAAAGACTTCAGAATCAATAGCTCAGAGGGGCTGTGGCGAGCAGGGGCAGACAGCTTTCTTAATGCCTACATAATATTTGATGCGATTTTTTTCTCATGTCCATCTGATTTGATCCAATAGCCGAGAAGAGGACCAACTACTTAGCTGGGAATTTCACAGGGCAGCAGTTTGCTCCTCACTAATATGAAAGTTTTTAAAAGAAGAAAGCAGGAGAGGAGAGTAAAGAAGGTATTCTTGGCATAGGTCCAGGGGGAAGGCAGTCTGGCTGAAACCTTTCAGTTCCCTTAGCCAGGAAGCAGCAATCTACGTAAACAGGAAGTTAAGAAGGTTGGGGGAGAGGGCAGTGGTTAGTTAGAACAAAAGCTGACGCGAGATCCATGTAAGCGGTTACATGCAAAAAAGATTCTGATACAGGCCCAGATTTTGCATGTTAACCATCCCTTCTCTCTCCTGGGAGGCCTTGTTTCACCAGGGTATCTGTGCAGTATGTGCTGGGGCCTGTTCTTACGTAGATAAATCTTTGAGCACCTGCCTTTTTTGTTTGTTTTGCCAGTTGTCCGCTGGGTAGTTTTATTTTTTCTCATTTAATAGTCTCTACACTTTGGGAGGATGGTATTATTATTTCCATGTGTTTAGGTAAGAAAACTGGCTCAGAGAGATTAAGTTACCTTGCCCAAATTCATTTACATTAGAACATTGTACAGCACTTTTGAAAATTGTTTCCTCTCTGAAAAGTGACGATTAAGCATAACCTATTAGAAAGATGGCGTATACGTTTTCTAAGAATACCATAACATTTTACCACAAACCTGCTGGCTTAAAACAACAAATCTATTTTCTCACCATTCTGGAGGTGAGAAGTCTGAAATCAAGGTGTTGGCAGGACCACGCTTCTTCTGAAGGCTCTCGGGGAGAATACTTCTTTGCCTGCTCCAGTTTCTGGTCACTCCAGAATTATTTGCCTTGTGGCTGCATAACTCCAGTCTCTTCTGTCTTCACATTGCCCTTTCTCTTCGTTACTCTCTTTTTTTCTATCTCTTATAAGGACACTCATCATTGGATTTATAGCCCACCTGGCTAATGCAAGATGATCTCATCTCAAAATCCTTAACTTAATTACAGTTTTGAAGACCCCCACTTTTTTTTTTCCCAAATAAGGTAACATTCACAGAGGCAAGGTATGAGAATATGAACATATCTTTTTGGGAGCCACCACTCAACCCAAAATAAATGCAAATTATGTAGTATTTTAATAACCACAAGTTTGAGAGGGATGTTTCTTGGTTAACGTTCCCATGGCCAGATCCCCATTCTTTAAAAGAATGAACTTTTCCAAAATGCTGCTCTCCCAACCACCCCTGCCCATTCTTTCAAATCTTAGGTATATCAGAATTTCAGGGCAAGAGGGAAGTGTATTACAAAGGCATATGTATTTTGAAAATGCACTCCAAGTAAAACTGCCAGATTTTCAACAATGCCCATGACCACACATGGCTGAGATTACTTCTCTGAGGAAATGTTGTAACTCAGACTGATGGGTAAGGAGGATCCTCAATGTATGTTGATTGTATGTTGAAAAAAGAAAGAGAAAAATCTAACACGAGTGATTAGAGAAGTTCAAAGTTGGGTTGATCTGAAGAACCTCAAATCCAAAAAGCAGGGTTGGAAGGAAAGATATGATTACTACATGAGAGTGACACTGTTGCCCATGTGACATGTCTGAAATACAAATGTAGTCATGTCACTCTCTGCTTGAGGTCTTTCATTGGCTTCCTTTGAGTACAAGATGAATTTCAGAATCCTTAAGCATGCAAGGATTGGGAACTGGTTTCTACCTACTTATTTAGACTAATTTTTCACCACTTTCTCTCAAAGACTGTCTCTACCTGCCACACCAAAACTCCTGCTATTTCCCAAACAAGTCATGTGCTTTATTGCTTTCCTAGACTTGAACGTTCTGTTTTATATGCTTGGATGCTCTTCTTTCTTCTCTGCCTGGTAATTTCTACTGACACCTCAAGAGCACTTTCCAAACTTCAGTCAAGATTGAGGTACCCATGCCTTGTCTCTTTATGCCTCCATAGAAAGAATTACAACTGGATCTCAAAACACACCCAGAACCATAAGGAAGTCTGACAACCAAGAATGTAAAGAAGTCACATTCATCCAGATGGGTAGGAGGGACGGAGTCCCAGAGACGGGTGGAGAGGTGATGTGGCACAGAGAAGTAGCAGCGGCAGAATGGACAGTCCCACATTCATCTGTGGTGGATAAAAATCGAGAGGGATACCTTGGGAGAGAGTAGTCCCAGCCCCAGGCCAGAATGTACAGCTCAGGTTTCAAGCACCCTGAATATAAATCCTCTTTACCCCTGGTTGTAAAAACCGGTGGGGGGTGGGAGGAGTGGAAGAAACTGCCCTGTTTTTGCCACTTAAAGAGACCACATGGACTTAAAACATACATAAACCTGCTTACTCCGGGTTGCACCAACAGCAGCTAGAAGGGTGCCAGTTGCATATGGGAATTGGGTGAAATGACCGGAAATGGGGTGGGTGCTGGGAAACCCTCTAGGATCCAGGCAGCAGCACTATCCCCTCTTTGAGTCCTCCCCCCATACAAGTCACAGAGCAGTGAAGTGAGTTGCCCTCCCTTGGCAATTTCTTAAGGCTCCGCTCAACACAATCTACAGGTCACTTTTCTACATAGGACCCACTACTAAGACAGGAAGTAAAAATAGCTCTTCCTAATACACAGAAACATAGGGAGGCTGCCAAATTGAGGAGACAAAGAAATGTGGTCCAAGTGAAAGATGAGAACAAAACCCCAGAAAAAAGAACTAAATAAAATGGAGATAGCCAGATGCAGAGTTCAAAACACTGGCGATCAGGATGCTCAGAGAACTCACTGAGTATGGCAACAACATAAAAGAAGAAATGAAGATTACACTAAGTCAAATAAAGAAAAATATACAGGAAACCAACAGTGAAGGGAAGGAAGCCAGGATTCAAATCAACGATTTGGAACATAAGGAAGAAATAAACATTCAACCAGAACAGAAAGAAGAAACAAGAATTGAAAGAAACGAGGATAGGCTTAGGAACCTCTGGGACAACTTTAAATGTACCAATATCCAAATCATAGGGATGCCAGAAGAAGAAGAGGAAGAGCAAGAAATTGAAAACTTACTAGAAAAAATAATGAAAGTAAACTTCCCTAATTTGGTAAAGGAAATGGACATACAAGTCCAGGAAGCACAAAGAGTCCCAAACAAGTTGAACCCAAAAAGGACCACTCTAAGACACATCATAATTAAAATGCCAAAGGTTAAAGATAAAGAGAGAGTTTTAAAAGCAGCAAGAGAAAAGTAGAATTACCTACAAAGGAATTCCCATAAGACTATTAGCTGATTTCTCAAAAGAAACTTTGCAGAAGGAACTGGCAAGAAGTATTCAATGTGATGAAAAGTAAGGACCTACAACCTAGAATACTCTAACCAGTAAAGCTATCATTTAGAATGGAAGGGCAGATAAAGTGTTATCCAGACAAGGTAAAGCAAAAGTTCATTGTCACCAAGCCATTATTACATGAACTGTTAAAGGGATTTATTTAAGAAAAAGAAGATCAAAACCATGACATTAAAAAGGGAACAAACTCACAACTATCAACAACTGAAGCAAAAAATAAATAAATAAACAAACAAGCAGAACAGAAACAGAATCATAGGTATGGAGATCATTTGGAGGGTTATCAGCTGGGAGGGGCAAAGGGGATAATGGGGAAATGGTGCAGGGATTAAGAAGCATAATGGAATGGACAAGACAGACAGGGGATGTTAAGAATAGTATAGGAAATGGAGGAACCAAAGAATTTATATGCATGAATCATGGACATGAACTATGGGAGGGATTACTGGAGGAAAGGGGCTTACCGGGCAGAGGGGGGCAAAAGGGGAACATTGGGACAACTGTAAGAGCATAATCAATAAAATATGCAGTTTCTCTGCTCTTTCATTAACAAGCCTCCCTACTCCTTTCCATGAATTGGCATCTTCCTCTGCTGTGATTTCAAGTCAGTCTATTCATGGGAATTGTTGGTCTCTGTTACATCCAATCTTTCACCAGTATTTTGAGGCTTTTAGAAATGACTGTCATATTCATCTTCAAGTCCCCAGTGTCTAACGGGTATGTAATAAATGTTTGCTGAAAGGTGAAGGGACCACATCATCAATGGCTTCAAGTTTGAAATACTTGGTTTGGTGACAGTGGGATCCAGGCTTTCAACACTTGTAAACCTGTCAGGCTAGAGCCACAGACGGAGAAGAACATAGAGGCAGTCCTAGATGCAAATCTAGAAGACGCACAGAAGAAGGAATTGTAGGAAACTGAGTTATTCAGTTTGGAGCATAAGGGGGAAGGTTTAAGATAGATTTGGAGTCCTCAGTCCATTTCTCCACCTTCAGCATGAAGGCTACTGAAGTGGAATTATGTTGGGGTTTCCCTTCGATACCAGTGACAACACATCAGAAGGGATATGGATGACAGATGAGCTACAGCTACATGTCAGAACTGATAACAGGGAGCTATGTAGTTATGGGATGAACTGGGAAACAGAAAACAAAAGGAAACAATTTGTGACAGATGTTTTAGGAAATCACTGAACAAGATAAGAGGGATTTGATGGTGGCCTCATGGCTTATATGCATATGTTGGTTTAGAGTCTTATGTTCTTAGTATCTGTGACTCTTAACTGATTCTGAGGCAAGTGGATCATATTGCCCACCTCTGACATTTGCTCAGGGAATCTGATCCATAGGCTGACAACAGTTAATGAAGTCTTGGTATGAGAACTCTTCTTAAAATAATGTTAGTGACATCTGAATCAGTTGACTCAAACAACACAGTGTAATCCAAGATCTAAAACCAGAGTGCATACCAATTGGATAAGTTATTTAACTTCTATGTGCCTCAATTTCCTCTTTAGTAAAATGTGTATGATACTAATAGTACGTATCTCATAAGATTGTGTTAAAAATACAGTGGGTTATTTAACCCTTAATAAAAGTGATCAATAAGCATTATCTATTATTATAACTTTTAGGAGGAAAATACAAAAAAATTCTAATTTGTGAGGTGGTTCATAATTAACTAACTTTATTGGAGGAATCATTTTGCAATATATCTGAGTATCGAGTCATCAAGTTATACATCTTAAATTTATACAGTGTTATATATCAATTCTCAAGCAAGCTGGGGACAAAAAGATCAAATACTTAAAGTATCTCCTTCTGAACTGAAATAATAATAGTTATCTTTTTCTAGCATGATAGGACCTACATTAGTCAAGACAAAGTTGCAAATGACAGAAACCCAGTTCAAACTAGCTGAAGCAAAAAGAGAATTTTCTTGACTTGTCTATTTGAAAAGCCCAAGGTGATGTATATCAGCTTCAATACAGCTGGTTTCAGGGGCAAAAAGTGACACCGCAGGACTTGGCTTCTTTTTGTCTCTCAGCTGTGCTTTCTTCTATGTTAATTTTATTATCAGGCAGGTTCCTCTTGTAGAAGCAATATGGCTGTTGACGATGTCAGACTTGCGTTCCCACAACTTAACCGTGGTAGAAAAGATCCAGCAAAAATTCTGACAGTGATTTTCATTGGTCCAAAGTACATCAAATGCTTATTTCTGACCCAAGCACTGTTCTTCTCTTTGGCTCCACCTGGATCATATGCTTATCACTGACTGAGTAATAGGGCCTTTCCAATAAAGGCAAATTGAGGTGACCAGAAGAAAAGCAAGTAGAGGCAGAGAGGACAGATTCAGGTTTTGTGGAGCCTGAAGCTTTATAATTTTGGGCCTCTCCTTATATAAAATTAAAAATTAAAAAAAAAACATTAAAGTGAATTTTATTGAGAATGAAAAAATGAATCACAACAAATTATTGGAATCCTGGCGATTCTGTTCTTCTCTTCCAAAGTCTGTTTAGGCAGTTTACCAGAAATGCTCATGTTTAAATGCTTCTTGATTGTAATGTGGCTTCCTCTCCCCGTGTAGAACATGCCATAACTCCTAGAATTATTCAGCACTTACAGGGTCCCATGCAAATGAAGGGCTCTGAAGCTTAAAATTTTGTTAGCTTCACAATAAATCCACCTCTAGACAGAGTAACAAAAACAACAGATGTCTATTTCTTAATAGCAATTTTTTTTTGTTTTTGTTTTAAAGAATGGCGACCTGGACATATATCCAAATAACCCTGGTCAGGCCACCGCGTCTGGGGAACCTTGAGTCTTGGCAGAACAAGTGATCATCATTTTGTACTTTGTGGCACTGGCCAAACCCAGCTGGATTTTTGCTACACTGATTTTAACAGCTCTGCACTCACGTAATTCAGTGCTTTAAAAGGCCATGTTTTATTTGGCACTGATGCTTTCAACAAATTTACAGGGGCCGTTGGCCTGAGGAGTCAAAAGCTGAACCTGTTCTGCCACAGCTCCTGGCCATGTCCTAATTTCCTCTTTCTTTTTCTTTTCGTCCACTTTTTCTTTCACTTCTTACTTCTCTTCTTCCTCCACTTTTCTTCTTCCTTCTCCTCTTCCTCCCTGATTGCTTTCTCGGGTCTTTCAGTTCAGACAGTACATCACACATGAGGCCTAAATTATAAGCAAATTCCACTGACGTCAGGCCATTTGCACATCCAGTGAACTTGGCTCAGTTTTTGGCATTTAAACTGTGTCCGGTGGAGACAAGTGCCTTCAGGGCAACGGAGGCATTCCAGATGGTGGTGTTCAGATAGGCTCCCCAGGACGCTGCCTCCCATCTGGGCCACCACTCTGAATGCCATAGGCTACTCTGGGCACATCCCCATAGCTGCTATTGACTCTTAGAAGGAGCGCAGCAAACATACTGTGACTTATCAGGCAAAACCTGCAGATGATTAACTCTGAGCCCATTATATGCTGCATTTCCATCCAAGCGGACTACAGGCTAGGTGTAAAAGCAGGGTAGGCAAGAGAGCAGGCACAGTAGAACACCAGGAGTTTAGCAAAAACTGTAGATTTTTTCCCAGCAAAAGAGGTATATCAGTAGGAGAAATAAAACATTTAGAGATAGACAAACTTGGGTTCAGGGTCCTGCTGTGTCACTCATTACCTGTGTGAACTTGAAAGTCTGTGGTAGATGGGGCAAGAGTTCTTTCCCACCCTGCTACTTCTGGAAACAGCAGCCACTTTCCTTTGGGGCACTCCTTTCCTACTCCATGAGGCCTCAGGGCTCTGTCTTCCTACCCACAATCCCTCCTCTCTCCTACTCCTCAGTGATAATACCCAGCGGGGCCAATTACAGTGTCACAGGCCCCTGGACATAGCAAATAAGCCCATGATTTATGCCAGTCTGCTAGTGCTTCCTTGAAGGTTTCAAATTTCTCAATTGGATCAAAGCTCTATGTGAATGTTACTATACCTTACAACTCCAAAATGAGGGAGAAAGTAAAACAGCTGTCAATGTAGCTGGGAGAAATGGAGACATCTAAAGTTAAAAAGCTTTGCCTCCATTTCCCTGAGTCACTGCCACAGCTACCTAGATTTATGGAGCCAATTTGGGTTGACACATATGTGAATTTTCCTGGCAGCTGAAGGTTATTCTTTCAACGATGAAAGGGCCTCTTTTTTTTTTTTTTTTAACCATATTATTCACAGATTTTTCTAAAACATTTTATACACTTCCCTTAATTTATGAAAGACACCATATTTAACTTTTTCTGGGTGGCTCGCAGTCATCAAAATGAAGTTAGTAGGCTGTGTGATAACATAATTTGGGCTTTTAAAAAAAGTTTGCCCCACCCTGCTCTTCCTAGCTCCTTCCTGCTCACCCAAGCACCACAGGGCGAACTCCCAACAAGAATGAGCTTCATTCATAGCCGAAGCTCTGGTTCTCTTCCTGTCTTACATCTCCCTGATGTGTTCTTGCATTCCTCTGGCTCTTGAACTTCTGTTTGCTTCCTGCTTTTAGTCCAGCAGTTTCCCCTTAGATCTCACCTGTGATACAGCTGCTCTTTAACTGACCTTTGTCCTTTTCCTCATATGCCATTCTGCCTTTGCCCTTGGGCCCCATCCTGCCTCTAGCTGGCACTTGTACCTGAGCCAGGCTAGGGTCCCATGACAAGGGGTCAGATGTTAGTGTTCCTGTTGCCTTTCACATGGCTAAACGGACTGGGATCATTTACTTCAGAGACAATCAACCTTACACACCACCTTATAACCCTTAGAGTAAGACTTAAAATATCTGGGTATGGAAGAAGGGTTACAGCAGGTATGCATACTAGTGCAGAGGGCACATTGTCATTGGGAAGTATAGATATCAGTTCTCTGGGGAGTGTCAATTACCATTTTTACTGGTTAATTGTGTTACAAATGCTTTGTTGGAATAGTTAAATTTCCAGGCCTGACACCTAGACTCAGTTGCCAGTCTCTATATTGCCCAGGCCTAGCTTTCTCTTGTTCTCTTCCTGCTGGCCCATGAACCCAAGCCCATTTAGGTTATAACATTTTCTTTCTGCTTTAGCAGACCCAGCTCTTTACCTCCTTAAAAAACGACAAAGATGAGTTAGTAAAACATGAAAATGTATGTATATACATATTGAGATGCTTCTTACCTAAGAGTTAAAGGCAGCTGACATGCTTAAAGTATTCTGAAAGAATGGATGCACTTGGTTAAAGCTATGAGAAACATTGCAAAGGACAAATGCAAAATTAAATGCTTATATCAAGTATAAACATCTCAGTACCGTTTTAAGAACTTCAGAGAGCCCTGACTAATATCATGTTCTCAGTAACTCACGGAGGAGCAGCTTCTTGCCTCCTTTACGTGGAACTGGCCTATCTGCCTGTCCAGCCACAAAGCACATAAGAGCCCAGCCTGGAGGTCCCACCTTTGATATGCACACAGAAACCTTCCTCTCACTTTTCACCCCTCCTGTTCAGTTCTGCTCACACTCACTCTGTGATCCCGTGGCATACATGAATGCAGTGGTCCTCAAACCTGGTCCCACATCAGAATCATCCAGAGAGCAATTTAAAATTTTTGATGTCCAGGCCCAAACACAACAGATTAAATCAAAATCCTGGGCAGGGGTTCAAAAATGAAATTTCCCCCTAACATTTTATTGAGAAAAATGGCAAACATACAATTTTAAAAAATTACAGAACATATATCCACCACCTAGATGGTCCCATTAAGATTTTATTATACATGTCTATCCATCTCTGAACATTTTATTAACATTCCTCTGACCACCCATTAATCCATTTCATATTTTGATAGAATTTAAAGTAAATTAATTACCAGGGCCTCTGGAGAGGGGAGAATGGAGAATTATTGCTGAATGAGTGCAGAGTTTCTGTTTGGGGTGATGAAAAAGATTCAGAAATAGATAGTGGTGCTGGTTGCACAATATTATGAATGTAATTAATGTTACTAAATTGTGCACTTAAAAATTATTATAATGGCAGCCCTGGCTGGTATGGCTCAGTTGGTTGGAGTGTTGTCTCATACACCAAAATGTCGGGGGTTCGATTCCTGGTCAGGGCACATACTCAGGTTGCAGGTTCTGTCCCTGGTTGGGGCGCATATGGGAGGCAGCAGATCGATGTTTCTCTCTCTCCCTTCCTCTCTCTCTCAAATCAATAAACATTTTAAAAAACTATAAAGATAAATTTTATCATACAGATATATACATATACACATAGTATATGAGTTTATATTTGTATTTTAAACCATATTTTTTAAAAAGTAAGTTACAAATAATGATATATTATTTCCTGAACTTGGATAGTGTGTATATGTTTGTTTTTCATTTTTCTTTATACTGTACACATATATTATAGATATTGCTGAGTAGAAAGACTTTTAAAAAATGAATAGAATTATTTACCTGCAGGAAAATACTTAACTTTTTTCCTTCATCTACAGAAATTCTACCTTTCTTAAGAAATCAGTATAACTCTCTCCCTTGTGAGGAGTCTCTCTGCTGCTACTGCAGCCACCATTAACCTCCCCTTCTTCAGAATTTGCTTAATATCCTTGCCATTCTTTTTAGCCTCAAATTAAATACTGTTTTATTTCATAGCTTGCTTGCACTGGTCCCAGGCCCATCCCCACCCTTCCCAGGCTCTGCTCTCACAGGCTCTCTTGTTCTTTGGCTCTTGATACACTAAAGCAATGGGAAGCACTGTCAAAGACTGAAAGTAAAGGAAGGGAGAAGCCAGGGTATTTCTCACTCTTTCTTTTCCTGCTTCCTGTGGAATCTGGCAGGGGCCCACTGGACAGCCTCTCCCTTCCTGGCCCCAGGACTCCCTTGGGCAATTCTCCCCTTGGTTCTAGCTTCCTCCGCCTGTCAACTCAGCTTCTGGGCTCTGGTAACACCATCTTCTCCCATACCACCATGCAACAAGGGGAGTAACCTACCAATTTTGCTAAATCTCTGGGTTGCTTCACTGTTTCATCATTCCTTATTTGGCTTCTTCACTCTTCCATTCATCTGTGTAACTAATCCTCTGTAAAAAAAAAAAAAAAAAAAGAAAAAATTCTTTCCTCTGAAAAACCTGGTTATTTTCCTGGCTAGATCCCAACTGATACAATGTATAGTGAAAAGAGCACAGGCTTGGAAGCTGGAGGGACCTAAGTTTGCATCCTGTTGCCTACTCTACGAATTTGGACAAATGACTTAACCTCATTCTGCAATCTAGGGTCTATAATACCTACCCTCATTGGGTTGCTATGAATATTAAATGGCAAACCCTATGGATAGAACTTACACCATAGTTAGGACACAACCAATGGTAGTTATTATTATTGATTCATAAACTCCTTGACAGCATGGTCATATTATTCTCTTAGTGTCCTAGTGCTTTTTGTAAAGGTTTTTGTCACATTTCTTTTTTGTTTTTTAGGCTTTACTTACTTATTTTTAGAGAGATGGGAAGGGAGGGAGATAGAGAGGAAGAGAAACATCAATGTGTGGTTGCCTCTTGCACGCCCCAATCAGGGACCTGGCCTGCAACCCAGGCATGTGCCCTAACTGGGAATCAAACTGGCAACCCTTTGGTTCACAAGCTGGCACTCAATCCACTGAGTTACACCAGCCAGGGTGGTTTTTGTCACATTTCTGCCTCTTAAATTTCACTTCATCAGGAACTTATTGAGCACCTGCTATGTACTAGCAATTATGCTGGGCCCTAGTTCTAGAAAACATGACATAAATAAAGCCCTTGTTTTCAATGTGCTTACAGTTTAATGGAAGTGAGAGACAGGACACAACCAAGTCTACAGAAAGGCAATCTGGGTCATGAGTGTCACTGATGGGTATATGGCTGAAGGGTTGAGGGACTAACTATTTAGGAACATCTGGCACAGCTTCAGAGAAGTGAGTACTCTGCTGGCTCTGGAGGAAGAGAAGACTTCCAACAAGCAGAGAATGTTTATTGTCTATCCCCTCCCTTCTCCATTAGAACGTAGGTTTCATGAGACCTGAAATCTTGACAGAGTAGGTGATTAATAAATATTGTTAAATGACTTAAAAAGCTGTGCTAAAGGCTTCACGTGGATTATCTCATCTTTTACTGACAACAACCCCCATTAAATAGCACCATTAGATCCCCTTTTCTCAAATGACAAAACAGCAGTTTAAAGAGCTTACATAGCTAGAAAGTGGTAGAACCCAGATCTGAACACAGGCAGTTTGAGCCCAGAACTCATTCTGAGATAGTTTATTTAACTGCAGGACTTGTCAGAACCTCTGAATCTGCAATCTACAAGAGAAGGGAAGCATATATAACATTATCCAAACTTACTTGGCCACAGACTTATCTTCTTGTGTGTGTGATATTCCTAGAGTTGTACAGGTATATTTTGGACATCCTGCTATATATTTTCTAGCCCACTTGACTGGGAAGTTGATAGAGCTTTATTTATAGATCAGTAACAATTCCACTGTAGTCCTATGTGGTCTAATATACCTAAGAGACATGATGGGATGAAGCGATAGAATTTGTCTCAATGGGAAAGCAAAAGCAGTAAAAGCAATAGAGGAAGAAGAGTATCAAGGTGAGAGTCCAAAAAAAAAGGTGCCCTAGTAAGAGAGAAAAGTGGTGCTAAGATCACCTTTCTTTCAGCAAAATCTGTGATGGCTCACTATGTGGCCTGAGCAAGTAAGGCAGCAGAAAGTTAAGTTTGGTCTATGAGACAGAGAACATAGATCTTCAGTGGATAAATAGACACTGGTATTGTTTACTCAATGTCTGTTCTCTTCCTTCCTCTTTCTAACAGAGCCCCATGATTCCTCTTGTAATTTACCCTCTTTCACTCAGCCCCGTGCTTCCGTAAGCCAATCACTCTCCTTGCCAGTAAATATTGTAGAAATGTATAGGTCACCTTTTGCAATTCTGGTCAGCGAGACATAAAGGCAAGTCTGCTCGGAGACTTCTGGGAAAGGTTTGCATGTTTATGAAAAAGAGAGACATGGGAAAAGGTGTTGCTATCTGCATGTGATGTCTGGGACTGGACAAAACTAACGATAATGAGAAGAGTGGAGCAGAAAAATGGAATATTCTCTCTTTAGATCTCTTTTATGTTTTTTAAAATCATACCTTGTGATGCATATTAAAGGGATTAAATTTTAGGTAAGGATATAAGTCACTCATTTTCAGGAAATAGCATTATTCTGTTTCAAAATTTCAGCTATGACTCCCTGTTTCAGTTAACTGTTTCAGGAACGACGATCTGGGTCTCAGTTACGCATGCAGTTTGCATGAAATATTGTAGGAGAGATGAATCAGGTCAATGATGAACTGGTGAAAATGGGACTTGTATTGGAAAAGATAAAGGGTGGAGCTGTCAGGTCAATGATGTAATACTGGAGTAAAGATCCCCTAACTACTGCAGCTGAGGATTTTAGGTTCTTATCTCTTGGATGCCCAGCTACATGGCTGTCCTTGGGTCTTGTAAAAGTCCCACTTGAAACCTGCAAAGTCTGCCATGCATTTACCTCAAAACATGAGGCTCACTGCCTGTGTTCTTGCCTTAGAGCCTTTAGATATGTCCTGGAGAAGATGTAGACCCTGTCAGACTCACTTCTTGCATTGTTGGTTACTCTGGGGGAATGAAGACTCAATAAAAGTAGAACAGGAGGTTCTCCTTGGCTGGATAATCCTGTCTACATGCCCCCTTTCGGGCAATCAGACAGCTATGGGCTTCAGAGCCTGGTTTCAACAGATTTTTAGATGCTTTAAGGAGTAGCAGTGAGCACTCCTACCCCTCACTCCATAAACTTGCTTAGGTAATTTGTCCAAGGCCACACAGTTAATAAGTCAAAGAGTGAGGATTAAAACCCAAGCTAACTCCCAATATCTGTGTGCATTATCATTACACTGAATGAAACCAGTTAAAGTGTGTGCCAAGTAACATCATGCATGAGAAAATCCTGTGAAAAGCTTGCAGTCAGAAAAAGGGTATGAGGCGGATTCCCCACCTTTCCTTTTACCCCTAATGTAGTAGAGCCTCTTATTTTCAGTATAGAGCACTTGGTTTCTCACTATTGATGCATTGCTTTATGCTTCACACCCAGCATAGCACATTTATGAAAGTCAGCCTTATCTCAAGCTCAAGGAGATCACCTATGTGGGCACATCTATCATTTATACCACTCTTACTGAAGAGGATCCAGCTGGAGAAACCCATGAACCACTAAACTTATTGGAGAGGGAATCTCAGTTACTTGATGAAGACAGTTTCTCAGAACTGGGCACTTGGGCAAAGCTGCCATGGGCAATGAAAAGGCTAGGCAATTTATAACCACCTCTCTGAGGCATTTGTTTGAGAGAAAAGAGTAAACCTTGTTTCATATTTTCTTCCTTCACTTGGTACATTCATTAGGCAAAGGGCTCTGAACCAGGCTTTCTAGCTCCCGTTATACCTTCAATGGCATGAAAAAATGATAGTTAGAAAAACTTGTTTATATATTATATGTATATTTATAATGATATAATATGTAATTTTATATTTTATTATATATATAATTTTACATTTATTATAAAAATTATTTTATATTTTATAATATCATAATTTTATAGTTTATACATTAAAATATAATTATTCAGGGTCAGGCAAAAGTAGGTTTACAGTTGTGAGTATGCAAAAGTTTATTCTTGTATTATTTATTAATTTTTAAAAATATAGTTCTCTTATTTTATTTTATTTTTTAAGTATATTTTGTTGATTATGTTGTTACAGTAGTTCCAATTATTTTTCCCCATTGCTCCCCTCTGTCCAGTACCCTCTTTCCCTCCAGCACTCCCACCCCCCTTAGTTCATGTCCATAGATTGTGCATTTATGTTCTTTGGCTTCACTGTTTCCTATATTATTCTTAACTCTCCCCTGTCTATTTTGTACGAACCAATTATGCTTATTAATCCCTGCACCATTTCCCCGTTTCTCCCCCTTCTCCCTCCCAGCTGATAACCCTCCAAATGATGCCCATATCTATGATTCTGTTCCTATTCTGGTTTGCTTAGTTGGATTTTGTTTTTATTCTTTAGATTCAGTTGTTGATAGTTGTGAGTTTGTTGTCATTTTATTGTTCATAGTTTTGGTCTTCTTTTTCTTAAGTAAGTCCCTTTGACATTTCATATAATAATGGCTTGGTGATGAGGAACTCTTTTAGCTTTACCTTGTCTGGGAAGCACTTTATCTGCCCTTCCATTCTAAATGATAGCTTTGCTCAATAGAGTAATCTTCACTGAAGGTCCTTGCTTTTCATCACATTGAATACTTCTTGCCAGCCCCTTCTTGACTGCAAACTTTCTTGTGAGAAATCAGCTGATAGTCTTATAGGCACCCCTTTGTAGGTAACTCCACTTTTCTCTCACTGCTTTTAAGAATCTCTCTTTAACTTTCACCTTTGGCATTTTAATTATGATGTGTCTTGGTGTGGTCCTCTTTGGGTCTAGCTTGTTTGGGACTCTCTGTGCTTCCTGGACTTGTATGTCTATTTCCTTCGCCAAATTTGGGAAGTTTTCCTCCATTATTTTTTCACATAAGTTTTCAACTTCTTGCTCTTCCTCTTCTCCTTCTGGCACCCTCATGATTCAGATGTTGGCATGTTTAAAGTTGTCCCAGAGGTTCCCCAGCCTCTCCTCATTTTTTTCAATTCTTGTTTCCTCTTTCTGTACTGTTTGACTGTTTTTTTCTTCCTTATGTTTCAGATCATTGATTTGAACCCTTGTTTTCTTCCCTTCACCATTGGTTTTGTGTGGATTTTTCTTCGTTTCACTTAGCATAGCTTTCACTTCTTCTCTTATGCATTTGCCATACTCATACATATCTGTCAAGCCTATGAGCATCTTTATCACCAGTGTTTTGAATTCTGCAACTGTTAGGTTGGCTATTTCCTCATTACTTAGTTCTCCCACTGGAACCTTGATCCGTTCCCTCTTTTAGGCCATACTTCTCTGTCTCTCATCTTGACAGGCCCCTGTGTTTGTTTGCATCTGTGTCTTAGGTAGAGCTGTTGCTCCTGTTACATTGTAAGAGGCAGAGCCTTAAGTATTGGTCAGTACAGGGAGACCCGTTTCATCACGTTGTTGCACTGTATGTGGGGGAGGGCTCTGAGAGGGAACAATGCCGCTCGCTCAGCACTCGCCCCTTTTCCAGGCACTTCACCCACTTCCATATAGGACTGGCACCTCTCTAGCTGTTGCCCTGGTTGTCGTCCCCAGAGTGGGTGGGTCTGTGGACGTTCTAGGACCGTGGGGGCCCTTTAAACAAGTGGACTCTGCTGAGAGACCAGCAGTTTTTTTCTCCACCCCAATCCTCACTGGTTTGCTCAATCAGAAGCTATGAGTCTTGATTTTCCCTGGCGCTGGGACTGTGAGCTACGCAGTCTGGAGAGGAGCTGGGAGCGCTCCCCAGGTGTCCCTTCCGACTTTTTAAGACTTGTAACTGCACTTTGCCCTGGCCTGCCACAGCCACCACACCACGTCTTTTCTGCCCTGGCTCCGCCCCTCCTACTTGTCTGGATCAGTATTTCTTCTTTATATCTTTGTTTGTTGGACTTCCATGCAGCTTGATTTTCTGAAACTTCTGGTCATCTCTAGTTCTGAGGTAGTTGTATTCCTTCTTAGTTGTGGAGGTAGAGTCAGTGTGTCTGTCTAGGCCTCCATCTTGGCTGGAAGTCTATTAATTATTGTATTATTTTCCATACAAACAACTGTAAACCTACCTTTGCCACACCCTGTATTTATATAACATAGTTTTATATTACATTGTTTTATATATAATTATTATATTATAAATTATAACCTACAAAATGCTTGCAATATGACCCCCTTTTTAAGGAGGAATGGGAACTTGTGCTCAAATGTTGGCATAGCCATATTTGGACTGGTACTAAAAATGACTGTTGTTGATGCAATGAATAAGGTGGTGATAAAGTTTAAAAAAATAAACTTGGAGAGACAAGACAAAAAGCTATAGCTCTTGGTCTAAAGAATAGAGAAAGAGATATAACCCAGCCTGCATTGAATGCTAGTTGCATTTACACTGAAAGCGGGGACAAAGATTGTAAGTGCGCCTCACCAATTAGGTGTGGGCTCAATAGAAGAGAGCCAGCCTCGGGCCATTTCAAATTTCATTCAGAAAGGTGAAGTGACCTTAACAGAGGGTTGATTCACCTGATTCCCACTGCTGTAGGAGGAAACATAAGTGACTAGCTAAAGGTAAATGTTTTACCCACAGCACAGGCAGTTCAATGGGTGCTCCTCCAAAGTACCCATGAAACCCATGAGAAAAATAGTCTGCTTTGAACACGAGCCAGAAAGAGACAGCTTTAAACATTTGCTACAGCTAGAGGGAACCCATGGTAGGGTACCTTGGTGTTAGTCAAGTAAGATACTTCCTGCCCCTTAGTTCTTTTTTTTTAAATTATACTTTATTGGTTATGTTATTACAGTCCCAATTCCCCCCACCTTTGCCCCTCTCCACCTAGCACCCCCCACTCCCTCAAGCAATCCCCACATCATTGTTCATGTCCACGGGTCATGCGTATAGGTTCTTTGGCTACTCTATTTCCTATACTGTACTTTACACCCCCATGACTGTTCTGTAACTACCTATCTATACTTCTTAGTCCCCTCACCTCTTCACCCATTCCCCCACAGCCTCCTCCTATTTGGAAACCATCGAAATGCTCTTTGTATCCATGATTCTGTCTCTGTTCTTCTTTTGCTTAGTTTGTTTTTTTAGATTCAATTGTTGATAGATAAGTATTTCTTGCCATTTTATTGTTCATATTTTTGATCTTCTTCTTTTTCTTAAATAAGTCCTTTAAACATTTCATATAATAATGGCTTGGTGGTGATGGACTCCTTTAATTTTTTTTTAATTTGGGAAGCTTTTTATCTGCCCTTTGATTCTAAATGATATCTTTGCTGGGTAGAGGAATCTTGGCTGTAGGTCCCTGCTTTTTATGACTTTGAATATTTCTTGCCAATTCCTTTTGGCCTGCAAAGTTTCTTATGAGAAATCAACTGACAGTCTTATGGAAACTCCCCTGTAGGTAACTAACTGCTTTTCTCCTGTTCCTTTTAAGATTCTCTCTTTATGTATATTTAACCTTTGGCATTTTAATTATGATGTGTCTTGGTATGGGCCTCTGCATCCATTTTGTTTCAGACACTTTGTACTTCCTGGACTCGAATGTTTATTTCTATCATTAAATTAAGGAAGTTTTTTAATTATTATTTTTCAATAGATTTTCAATTTCTTGCTCTTTCTCTTCTCTTTCTGGTACCCTTATGATATGAATGTTGGAACACTTTAAGTTACCCAGAGGCTGCTTACACTGTCTTCATTTTTTTTGAATTTGTTTTTCTTCTTCTTGTTTTGATTTCTTGTTTTTTGCTTCCTTATGTTCCAAATCATTGATTTGATTCTTGGCTTCATTCATTATACTATTGTTTCCCTGTAAATTGTTCTTTATTTCAATTAGTGTATCCTTCATTTCTGACTGGATTTTTTTTATGCTGCTGAGGTCCTCACTAAGTTCCTTGAGCTTCCTTATAACCAGTGTTTTGAACTCTGCATTTGCTAGGTTGCTTTTCTCCATTTCATTTAGCTCTTTTTCTGGAGTTTTGATCTGTTCTTTCATTTGAGCCTTGTTTCTTTGTCTCCTCATTTTTGCAGCCTCCCTGTGTTTGTTTCTATGTATTAGGTAGAGCTTCTATGATTCCCTTTCTTGACAGCGTGGCCTAATGTAGTAGGTATCCTGTAGTGTCCAGTGGCACAGCCTCCCCTATCACCCAAGCGTGTACTTGAGGTGTGTCCTTCATGTAGGCTGAGTACACCCTCCTGTTGTAGTTGAGCCTTGACTGCTGTTGGTCAATGGGAGGGATTTACCCAGACCAGTCAGCTGCAATGACTAGCTTTAACCACTGACCACCAACCTCTGCCCTCCATGGAGGACCAGCCATGCAGGGGCAGGGTTGGGTAGTGGTGCTCCAACATGTTCTGTAGCTGTCCACTGGGTGTGTAAGTTCTGGGGTTTCCCAGGTGGTGCAGGCCAAGTTCAGTCCCTACCTGTGTTCTGTATGGGACTACCTGTGTAAGCTATAATGCAGTCTGACATGTCTGCTACTTGTGCTGGGCTTGGAGATTCCCAGGAAAAACCACACTGTGACTTTAGGCTGGCTGCTGCTAGGGCTGGGCCTGGAGCCACTTAGCAAGAGGGACAGAGGCTGGGGGCTCACTGAGGCCAGCAGTTGCTTCCTTGAGAGGATTTAGGAAGTTGTGGAGCATTAGCCAAGACCAGCCATTCATATGGAAAAGTCACTGTTGACAGCTTAGATGGGCCTTAAGTTGGGTAGGACAGAGTCTCAGGGGATCTCCAGGGCAGGGCAAACAGTGTTAGCCAGGTTGATGGACTCTCAGGCATGGCACCCTCCTATCAGCTCTGTGGATGTGTTTGGGGAGGGTTCAGAAAAGGGAGAATGGCCTCTGTTTACCTTTCTGTGTGGCACAAAGCTGTCCCCTAGCTCTTGTCTTGATGCCAGATCTTTCACTTCCTCCTTGTATGCCACTGGTGTCTTTCAAGCTGCTATCCCAATGCTGGAGCTTCAGAGGAAGTGAGTGTAAGTCTGTGTTTGGGTTCTTCAAGAGGAACTGCCTAGGACTTCAGAAGTTTCTTCCATCAACTTAGTCCCCGCTGGACTTTGCAGCCAGATATTATGGGGACTTAGCTTCCTGGCACTGGAACCCTGGGCTGGGGGGCCTGGTGTGAGGCTGAGAGTCCTGGAGTTGTCAGACATCCATTCCACTTAATTTGTGATAGTTCTGAGTGATGGTTGTTCTATAGTTTAGTTGTAATTTTGATGTTGTTGTGCGAAAAGATGAGCCATGTTTACCTTGCCACCATCTTGACAGGAAGTCCCCTACTCCTTAGTTCTTATTTATCTGTTTTTACCCTGCAGGATGGAGAGGCAGCCTCTTGGTGATTGGGGAAGGAGGAGTAGAAGCACCAAGTTTGAAAATAGAGATGAAGCTAACTAAGAACCCCTCCCCCATCACTGAAAGCACTTTTTCAAAGGGAGAAACTTTAACTTCAAATGAAATTAGAAATTTTGACTTTTACACTTAAATTGCTGAACATTTTGATTAATATAGCAAGGCGATCATACAACTAGATGTCATCAGATGACTTTATTATCTAGGAGTGTCCTGGTTTGGGAAGGACCAGTTGCTCCGTATAAGTAATGAGGATGAAAGGAAGAATTGTTTTTGAATGCACTCTGAGTCCACTGACTCAAAGTGCCTCCCATTGTGTTTTGAATTGTACTTTTCTGTTATTTGCAACTAAAGGAGCTCTAAATACCACATCAAATATTCTATGGATAGATTAAACACCAATATATGCAAAAATGAATTTCCTAAAGTAATGTCTTATTTCAAATTCTAGCTCTCTCAGCTTATTGAAAAACACATTTAATAGTCAGAAGAATTACATCTAAATGTTGGGAAGGGCTTGCTAAGGGTAATTTTTCAGGGAACTTTGTAGGGAATCACACTTTCTCAAGAAAATGTTAAGCATCAGTCCTCTTTTCCCCCTTACAAGCCACAAGCCATATTCCTGTTAAATGAAGTGTGGAATTAATGTTTCTCTTTGCATTTGGATTCCTGGAATCTTCTTGATGCTGATTTCCAATTCGTAATTCTATACATGTATTTTATCTATCACAATATCTCTGCATTTTGAACAAATACTTAAGATTTGTTTTTTGCATTTATAATTAAACAGTTGACCAGCTTAAATCCATGAGAATTTAATTAAGGCCAAATATTTCCTGCTTTTAGCATGCCTAATAATTTTCATCTTTGGCATACTTGAATAATCATAAGTATTAGCATTTTATTTTTCTGCTTTCCACTTATTTTTATAAAGTCATTTCAAACAAAATATTCACATCATTGCATCAACCAGCATTTTTTTGAAATAATAAAACAATTCAGACAAAACAGAAACAATGAATGACAATGACTTCCTGGAAAGTGTGGAGTAGATTTATAAGTTTGATAAATCCTACTTTGTTTTTAAGATGAGTACTTTTTCACTTTAATTCTGCTTCCTTGACTATTACATTCAAGCTCCTTGAAATATCTAGATTTAGGCCTTTCCAGGTGCCCAACATGTAACAGAACCCCTGGGCTGCTCCGATTGAAATAGAACCCACGGGCTGTTTAGTTAGGGGCCCGACTGCCCGCTGCCAGAATTATAACTCTCAATACCAGAGTTTAGTGAAAAGAAAAAGAATTGTTTATTTGCACATAGTTCTGTCTCCCCCTCCCAGACCTGGCCAGTCTTAGAAAAGTCAGAAACACTGTTTCCCTACTTCCTAGGCACAGTTCAGCTTTACCAGTAGCTGCCAATCACTCAATTCTGATTGGGGAGGTCCTTTCTGTGCTGTGGTGCCCTCCAGCTCTCAATGCAGAACTGCCTGGATTCTCAGCCTCCTTGTAAACTGCCTTCTTCCTGCAAACCGCATGGATCTCCTCTCCTTCTCAGAATTGCCTGGTGAGAACCTCTTAAAGCAGCCTGGAGAACCCCCTCCTCCAAGCCACCTGGAGGGAGTGCACGCTAAGATGTCCGCAGCTGCTTATATATCCCTGACTGTGTCCTCTGATGCAGTGGGTGTTACAAACAGTTCTGACCATTCACAGAACCCTATGCAGGCTCTGTAGGCTCCTTCCTTATCATCCCACGGTCCAAGACCCCTCCCATCTTCCTGGGCCTTGGAAATTTCAAAGCGGATCTTTGTGCAACAAAGTTTCCAGCCACCAGCTCCAGGCATGCAAAGGCATCCTGAAAGCTGCTTCCTTTTTCCTATCTCCCAGCCGCAAACCCTGGGGTTTGTTTTTGGACTCCCCTGTTTCTGTAACAAACACACAGATGAAAATATCTGGGGCAAACACAATTTTGGTCCACTGTTTGTCATGTGCTAGAGGTGATATGAGAGAATAAGATAATTAGAATTTACATTTTCCTTCAAATAACCTTTTTAAAAAATATTTGTCAAGACATTCAGTGAGAGATTTCATATGTGACAACTTAAAAGTTTAAATGCAATATAAAACAAATAAATTGAAGACTGCAGGACATAACCTTATCAACACTCCTAATATATTCACTGGTTGTATGTTTTAAATTTGTGTGTATCAAAAGCTTTCATCATGAAAATAGAGCTATAATAAGAAATGACAAAATTTTAAATCACAAAAGATAAGAACTCAACTTCTACTAGAATTCTATTCTGCCACTTGTTACCGTGTGATTTTGGGAAAGTTACTTGGCTCACTACAGCTGTTTCCACCTAGATAAAAAGGGAAAAAATAATAGCTTCTGCACACTGGAGTTCAGAACTGGTTATGAGATAAAAAAGGAGAAGATAGGTGGTGGTAAAAATATCACCTGCTAAACTTCAAAAGGCTAGAATTGAAGATGTGGCTTGGATGTATGCAGCAATAGGCTTCCTAATATGGGCTAGTCATATATCAGGTAGTGTTGAACCTGCTGGTCTCCCCACGCAGCAGCCTGCCTCTGTGAAGAGGCTGTCAGGGGCCAAGTAGAGAAACAGGAAGATCATTTAGGAAGCTATTCCAATAATTTAGGGAAGAGATGATAGCAGTGAGAGGGAGTGACAAATGGTTGGGTTTCTGTATATGGTTCCATGGAGTCTAGAAATTGTGAACTTAAACTTAATTGGGAGAAATCACTCATCAAGAAGTTAATCTCACTTCCACATCTGGGAGGAAGAGTCACCCCTGCACACTATCCTGTCTCTCAGGGAGTGGTATCTGTGACACTCCTGGCTTCTAAAAACATTTAAAAATGTTCACATGATGGCAGCCCCAGTCAATAGGCTTTACTTGAAGGACCTTTCCTTCCTGTCTAACATCTTCAAAACCTCTTAATTTCCCTTTCCCACTGAGTCCCATATTTCTAGCATCCCATGCTGAAAAGAGTGGGGCTCAGTCTAGTTACGTAACCTCCATGATATCTTATGAACAGCTCTTCAATCCTGAGCCACAGAGGTTATAGCCTTTACTTCTTGACATGGCTAAGCCACCTGTCTCCCATGGATGACTTCCTCTTGCTTCCTACAGTTGTTTTAACAGGATGTTACCCTCAGCAAAGACCTTATCTTTCACTGTCAATGTCAAAACCTTGAGTAACACTTCTTTCAGCTACAAGTTTGTCTGCAGCAAGAGACTAGGCCTCTAGTGTTGTATTTCCTTCCTCTGTTCCACTGCTATTTTTCAGAAAAACTCATCGGAGTATATAAAAATTCACCCTGTTTTTTAGATTGTTCCCTTTCTTTCTCTACTGATAGTAATGCTAGTACTGTTTGCTGGATTTGAGCATCAGCTTTCTTCTGCTTTCTCACACACTTTTTCTTTGTCTCTCTTTTTTTGTTTTCCAGCCCAGACATGCATTTTTCTTACATACCCCTCTAAGTTCTGTTTTGTGGGTTCTCCCATCATGAGATATATGAAATCTATGCTTTCTGTCTTTGCCCAAAGTAAAGAAATACTCACCTTCATTTTTCTGAGATGCATAATATTCCCAGGAGACAGTCTCCTAGTAGATCAATACCCAATCAATCTAGTCCTGGACTTGACTTACTGTTTTTTCTCAGCCTTGTAGGGACAGGACATTTACCACTCTGCTACTGGCCTCACTGAGAGCAGACTAGCACACATGCTTCTTTTAGGCTGAGAAATCTCGAAAGAGAATTGAGAAGGGGAAAGGAACATCAGTTATATGCGACCTTTTATCGTGTGCCCTGGTCCTCATCCTGAACTCATCAAAGTTGTTTTTCACTGTTCTCAGAAGTAGTAAGTATCTACAGGCCAGGAAGATTACTCTAATGGATGTTATACCATATGGAGGGACATACTGGACTGGGGACTGTTTCCCCATAAAAGTATGTAAAATACTTAGCTCAGTGCCTGAATAGAGAGAGGTAAGTACTCAATAAATGTTGGCTATTGCAAATAGAAAAACAATTAAAAAATTAAGATAAAAATTATGTTCCAGTTCATTATTTATAGACTAGCTAAAGAAAAAGTATATTATGATAGAAGTAGGACAACCAAGCAAAATCTACAATATTAGATTTTTTTCTCAGAGGTTTTTTTTTTTTTTTTTAATAAAATTCTCTGTATTAAATTGTCCTTTCAATGATCATCTGTGAATATAACCTGCTACAGCCATCACTGGTGTGGCTCAGGTGGGTTGGGTGTCATTCAGCAAACTGAAAGGTCACAGGTTGGTTCCAGGTCAGGGCATGTGCCTGGGTTGTGGGCCAGGTCCTTGGATGGGGGTGTGTGAGAGGCAACTGACTGATGTTTCTCTTGCACATAGATGTTTCTCTCCCTTTCTTTCTCCCTCTTCTCCCCTCTCTCTAAAAATAAAATGAATAAATAAATAAATAAATAATACAACTGCTTTAGACATGGAACCAGCTTCCGGACAAATGAACACTTTTATTAACTACATCAAGTGTAAATATTTTTAACTTGGATCTTAGGACAACAGAATTGGATTAATCCCAATCTTTGCTTATGACACACTCTCCTCATTGGTTCCTCCCTCTCTCCCTCCTTGCCCTACCTTCTTTCTAACTTGCTCCCTCTCCTAGAGAATCTTAAAACATCAACATCCTGTTCTGAGTGGAAAAGAACCTTAGGATTCTCCTGCCTGTTCTCTCCTTCCCCCCCATAGGCAACTGCCCTTACTTGTTGGGCTGAGTTTGAAATTTGAATAACCACTGAAAGTGACAGAATTGCCACATCTGGAGAAAACAAAACTGCTGTTTCTTTTGGTTTCTCCCAGAATTCCAATTGCATCCCAAAAGCTCAAAGGAAGGGCGTGGTTTTGACTCAAACTTTGCCCTGCTTGCCAACCTCCGGGAGTCTGGGCTGAGTTAGGGGTAATGTAACAGAACCTGACAATAGACAAGTCTAATGTGGTTTAGAGTTTTATTATGAAACTTCTGTATAGTTCTGCTTTTCACCCAGTTGTGTCATAAGAAAACAACCAAAATATTTGTTTCAGTTTTGCTAACCAATTTTTAGAATAACACAAATACATATTAAATATTAAATATTCTGTATTGTAACTAGTAAATTACCATAATATGTTGACAATGTGTTATGTATGGATTCACAAGTTAGTTTTAAACTAGTTCCTTATTTTCCTCTACTTATAAGTATGATCATATATATGTATAATATATATACACTACTACAGATCTATATAAAATATACAGCTTAAAAACACAAACAAAAATTGGGACTGTTAATTCTTTTTATTATAGCAGTTTATATTCACTAAGTAAAAATTGAATAATATAAAATATTGGAAAGAAGGAGAAATTATGTATGGGACAATTTCTCATTTCATTCTACTAACAACTGATATTGTGCTAGATTCTAAGAAAAATACATAGGTGACCAGGACATTGACTGTACCCTTTAGAAGACAGATATGGATAAAATACAAGTATTTTAAATATTCAACGAAAGGTTATGTTTGTGAAGCATCTTTAGTATGCCTGGATCTTCCTATTACCTTTGACTCAGGTATTTAGAGGTTGGCTCTGTTTACCCAGAGATCATATGACCTGTGGGTATCTGGGCAGTGTTATGATTTAACTTGAGGTCCAGTCCTCTTTAGACTGCATTTATCTGCTCTTCATTCTTTAGAGAAGCAGCAGGTGGAAATAAATCTTTCCACTTATTACATGGGCTGGGAGGACTGGGTAGGTGAGTGATAAAAGGTGCAGTGTTGATAATGTTCATTGAAGACAAAGGAACTACATTAAAATTGAGGTAGGGAAGGGACATGATATGTAGTATATTAATGACTCATTCCAAATTTCCCAAGAAGGACGACCACCAAAGCAGAACATTATTTATAAAGTTAGTTTGAATAAAATTTTGAAAAGTGGATTGAGCGTCGGCCTGCGAGCTAAGTGTCGCTGGTTCGATCTTCCAGTCAGGGCACATCAGAGAAGGAAAACTCTGACTCCAAAAAACCTCCGCTGCCTTGCGGCATACCTCTTCAGGGGAAAGGCTAAGGGAGTAAACCCCGACAGAAAATCCGGAGCCGGAGTCCCTAAGGCGGTTTGACGTTGTAGTCAACACCGGCAACTCCTGCGGCGCACCTGAAGCCAAGCTGTATTGACTCCGTCTTTCCCTTGGATCCTTCAGCTGCGAAGAGAGGGGGGGTCTGCTGGGCAACAGCAGACCCTCCATATCACCCTGCCCAGGCTCTGTAGCTTCATCGCAAGATGTCAATTCAACACGGGAGGAGACAGATACCGTGTCACTCCCGAGTCGGACTGCACAGCCATTCTCGGCGGTGCAGATAGACTCTTAAGAAGCTACACCATCGTCTCTCGAGATGGACGGCTGCCGATACGATACAGTAGTTCCTCTCTATATTGTGGTTCACTTATCGTGGCCTCACTGTATTGTGGGATTTTTACAAATATTATATTTAATTATTTATTGTGGGATTTTGCTGTACTCTATATGTATGTTGTTAAAGTTATGAAGGTTTAAGAGTGTAGAATATGTTTAAGAACATAAGTAGTGTTTATAAAAGTGTGGAAAAGGTTAGTAAGGGAGTGGGAAAGGTTAATAAAGGACTGGGAACGGTTTATAAGTGTGTGGGAAGGGTTTATAAAGCCTTAAAATATATATAAATACTAAAATAAATGTAAGGTTCTTACTTCGCAGATTTTCACCTACTGTGGGGGGGATCCCAGAACGTAAAACCCACGATAAGTGAGGGAATACTGTATTAAATCGCCTATTAGAAAAAAATTATTGATTATGCTATTACAGTTACTCCAATTTTCCCCCCTTTGCCCACGTCCACCTGGTACCCCTCATTCCCTCCAGCATCCTTTCTCCTCTGCTTAGATCATTTCCATGTGTCATGCATATAAGTTCTTTGGCTACTCTATTTTCTACGCTGTTGTTAATATCCCTCTGTCTATTCTGTACCAACAAATTTGTATTTAATTCCTGCACATATTGATCATGTATACAGTTAGAAGTCAAAAATCAACTGGTTTTACTTATGCTTCATTATGTACTGTTAATAGTAGACTTTCATTGGTTTCTGAAAATTAGATTTCTAAGATTTCGAAGTAATTATGGTTTGGACTATACAAAAGAAATAGAGTTGTGAGACCCTGTTCCTATGGTCCAATGATCATTTAATATAGGAAGGAACTGGAAGAAATGTATTTCAGTTCTTAAGATGGTTGAGGAAGCCAGGGGCAAGGGAAAAACTGGCCATTGTCTAATGCTGGCTCTCTTGCACCAATGAATCAAAACTAGACCGTTGCTAATTCTCCCTTGATTATGTTTTTTACACACTTACAAACATATATCAAACTCCCAACAAAGTTGACATTAATATAATCTATTGCTTTCATTTATCCACCTATCTACCACCCATTCATGTAGTAAATGTTTATTATGTGCCTACTGTGTGAGAAAGCACTTTGCAGGATGCAGTATTACCGAATGCCTCAGTTGAAGAACAATTACATGTCACTGAAATATGAGTTTATATAATAAATTAAAGCTGCTATGGGAAATTAGGAGTTTATTTACAAAATAAAGGAGCTTAAATTTAAGGATCAAATGGTACTGTATTTTCAAAACTGACTGTTGCTTGTTTGTTTGTTTGTTTTTTAAAGAATACTCCTAACTACCATGCAATCATGCAATTCTGAGTGATGAATTTCTATTACTAACGAAGAAATATAAAGTTCTCCCCAAAGACAAGGAGCATCAGCAATGGATTATTTGACTCTCATTGTGATTTATTTTATTATATGTGCATTTTTTTCCTTTGTTAGTTACAGAGGTTGAAAAAAGTCTGGTGGCTATATTATACATAAGCTACAAAAATTCAATTGTTGTTCCCTAAACTATATCTGGCTCCTAAGTCTCTCTTCAGAGTCTCAGTCATCTATTATTCATTGCCAACTAGACATTTTCCTGTTAGTGCTCCACAGGCACAACACATTCTGTACATATAAAGCTGAACTCCATATTATCTTCCATAACTTGTCTTCTTGAAGTTTTTCTTGTAATTAATAGTACCACCATCTACCTAGTTTCTCAGTCTAGAAATTGGATACTCATCTAGAGCCTGTCTTTGCTGGCATGCCTCATAGTTATGAGGTCATCAAGTACTGTTAATCTTATCTTCAGGCTAGGTCTAGAATCTTTGCTTCATCATCACTGTCACTGCTTTAGAGATCCTCACCTTTATCTTTCCTGGACTATTGCAAAGACCTCCAAAATGATCTTCCTGCTTCTGGTCTCTCAACACTCTAGTCCATCCTCTATACTGACATTAATATTATCTTTTTATAACTCAAATATGCTTATATCACTCTCTCGCTGCAAGTCTTTGAATGGATCTTCCTCATTAACTACAGGATTGAGCCCAATTACCTTAGCATACCATAACGACCTTTATAATCTGGTCCTAAATGTTTTTTTTTTTTTCCAGACCCATCTCTCCACAAGTATTATGTGCTTTTGCCCAATGAGACTGCTTGCCTAAATATCCCATGCATGCTCTTTTTATATCTGTGACCATCACTTTTCTGCTTGGTAAACCCCTGCTTAATCTTCCAGGATTTAGCTCAAATGTTACCTTCTCTAAAAGTTCATCTTTGAAGGCCTCTGGAAGAATTTGTATTTCTACACTTTGTGCTGGGCTGTTCTCTTTTGCCCTCTAGATCCCATCACTACCATTCTCTACCTGCCCTAGGCCATTGGAAGCTGACGTCTTATAACACTAACCAGGTTTTCGTACCCTCTGACTTTGTGGTGGATTTGGACAATGGGAGGCCCTGTAAGAATCTCAGAAGGAAGAAGAGAGTAAGATTGTAACAGTATTTCCCTAACTCCCTTCCTCCCAGGCCTTGGATTGGCAGGGGCTACCTCTACTAAAAGAGTTCCTTTTGGGTAAATCTTCTTTATAGCCAGAGCTTGCTTTCTGAACTTTGGTAATAGCTCCTTTCCTTTGCTTCTTCAGACCTAGGAGTGGGAGTAATTGTTCAATGTTGATGCTTAATTATTGCTAACTCTGCCTACACCTTTGTAAATAAATCCTTTATTAAACCCTCTTTAATCACTCCTTTTGAGTATGCCATCTGTTTTCTGTCCCAACTGATACACTCCTATGGTACCATTTAGATATCTCTTTAACTGTATTTAACATGTTGTATTCCAATTATTTTTGCCTGCCTGTCCATTTCCTCCATTAAACTCCTTAGAGGTGGTCTGAATCCAGGGAAAGAGTCCTTGTGATTAGGTAGAAAAGAGTCTTCCTACTCTAGATTTTGCAAAGACTAGGGTAGGACTTGCAGAGGCCAGAGCAAGGAGAGATCTCTGGAATGTGCAGAAAACCTGAGGGACATGGGAGTGATCTTTGAGAATCAAGTAAGGAATTGCCTGCTTGCATTGATCAGTGGAGTCAATCTGATTAAAAAGGGATTCTGTACTTAAAAGGAAAACTGGAAAGCTGGACTGAAAAATCTGGCCTAACTAATTAGCTTTGTCAATCTCAATTCAACTTGGACTAAAGTCTGAGATGGTTGGCCTGTCTTTTGAAATCCACTGACAGAGTCTTCCAGATTTCATCCAATAAGGGGACCAAAGCTATGAAATAAAGGGCAATGACTCTAAGAACTGTGTAAGGTTTCTTAAACTTCTACAACTGTTGGAAGTGAGAGTTTGGAGGTTCCCAATAAAGAGCACTTCTCATTCCTGCTCAAGTTTTTAAAAACAAATTGAGAAATAAAAGATTAACACAGCTGTACTCAAAATAATAATGACAATAGAAATGGTAGCTCAGACTTCTAGAGCACTTACTTTGTTATCAGGCAGTGTTCTAAGTGCTTTATGTCTTCACAACAACTCTTAGTCTCATTTTGTAGGTGGAGGAATTGAATCACAGAAAGATTAAGTAATTTGCCTAAAGTCACATGGCTGTTATTAAATGGAAAATCTGGAGTCTTAACCTATTTGGCTCCAGAGTCTATGCACCTAACCACTATACCACATTACCTCTTGAGATATATTATAACACATTTATTACAGATAAAACTGACGTCGGAGAACGTGATTTGTATCTGGGAAGAAGGATTCTTACTAGTGAACCCCTAGTCACGGGCAGTGCTGAATTTATGCAGGCTTCCTTGCATAGCCTGTTTCTGGAAAACTTAAGACATGGAAGAGGAGAGCGAGTGAGAGCGAGAGAGAGCAAGAGAGAGAGAGAGGAGAGAATAAACAGAGGCTTGCCTATGCACGCCCACTTTCTTTTTTCATACCCATCAATCATATTAAGCAAATTACCCTCTCCTGGGAAGAGAAGAATTGAAGGCTGGAGGAAGTTCAGGGGTGTTACACTAGTGGAGCCCCTGCCCCTGGGAGAAAACAGCAGAAGTTGGGATGAGAGATTTCCCCCTCCATGTCATGTTCCTATATTTACTACTTATTATTATTTGTAGTTCTCAATATCAATGCCACGTTGTGCCATAATTATTTGCTTGTCTGTTTCTATTTCCCTCTTCCTCCCTCACCTATGCACTTCTTAACAGCAGAAACCTCTTTCTATTAATGTCTGGATCTGCAGCTACTGGCACATGGTACACATTGAATAATTGCTGGCTAAATGAAAGAATAAACACATAGTTATTTTACTCAGATTTCGAGAAAATGCGGACAGACTAGGATTAGTTGTTAACTCAGAAATAGATGAGCTGCTTCAGAACTTTAGCTTCTTGATTTAAGTTTATCCTCGACCTCTTTAACTACTGGCTTTTATTTTTAATGTAAGGGCTTAGCAGGTGAGCTGAACAAGCTGAAAGCTTCCTACCTACTGTTGCTGGCTATTCATGGCTTCTCTGAAAGTGGAATCAGAAAAGGTGGTAAGGAACAACCCAGCGTGGCAACTTGGCACTGATCTTGGTTATGCCTTGCCCAGCAGAAAGAGTCTTGGATGTTGGCATCATTCAACCTGCTTTTGAAAACCCACTTTGCAATTTACTAGCAGTGTGACCTTGGGCAGATGATTCTTATAACATAGTAGCTGTGTTCTCAGTTTTTAGGCAACTTCCTTTTATGAGGACGTCGTCATCTGCTTTTCAGAAAGATTATCATTTGCTTTCATGGCATTACTCATGCCGTAGCTCATGACCTCTTTTTCCATTTTGAAAATCTGCCTGCTTTATCTTCCAGACATCAGATTCTGCTGTCTGATAGCATGTGACTATCGAGAAATGTGATTATTCTTCTTCTTCAATTTATCCTGTTTTTCTGGTTCGTGATTGTATCTCAATTAACTATTTCCTTAGTTACCGATTAACTTGATGGAATCCAGTTTCATTGACATAATTGTGAACTTTGGCTGCCACTAACATCTGTTTGAACCACAGTAGCTTGTCCAATTGCCCTGCTATTTTTACTGCATCTTTCAGAACTGCTGAAGCTTACTACCAATGGTCACTTCAACATGTGTGAGCTATTTTAGTCTCTCAATAACAGTTTTTCAAATGTAACTCAGATTTCCTTGACCAGTCAAGCCTATGTATTTTGTACCTGGTAACACATATTTCTGGGAATGCTATATGGAATTATCCAAATCTTAAGCATCTAGAGAAATGGTCATTTACAAACCAAGAGAGAGAAATGAATAATTAAGAAAGACTTGAGCAAGACCCAGTTTTCCAAAACAGGACTCCCATTGTATTACAGGACAATTGCTTGTCAACTTGCTTCCATTTACTCATCCTTCCATGATCCTCCTATTTAAGTAAGCTGGATTCATTCTCATTTTCACAGTTTGTTTATTCAGAAACTATTCAGAAACTATTCCCTGAGGACTGCTAAATAACAAGTAACAATGACATTTGTTCACATCTAGGTAGGATTTCACAGTTTATAAAATGTTCTGCATCCATTCTCTCCCAGGATTTGAGTTCTAGAACAGAGGATCTTACATGGGTCCATCTTTGAACTACTAGAATAATGATTTTCTGTTTTGTATTTTTGACGTCCTTGGCATGTTTCTGCCTCCAAGGGCACTGCTCATTCATTTATTCATTCATTCAACTAACATTTATTACATTTATTGAATCTCCCTCTGTATTAAGCACTATGCTAGAAATTCCGGGAAAAAGTTGAATATAACACAATCCTTGTATTTAAGCAAAGGAGAAATATTTAAAATTAATCAGCAAAAATATAATGGTAAAATACTGAATATAGATTGTTTATACTCAGAACTAAAAGAATATAGCAGGAGAGGTTAATTCTAGCTTGGGCTTTAAGGTGGCTCAGGCTTCAGAGAAGAGGAAATTTTTAAAAATATCAACATCAGAACAAAACCACAGGACAAAGTAAGATCGATTTAAATTTATTTAAGTGGTTTTTTAAAAATGCCATATAATACTTTTTGCCTGGGGTGTGGGGGATGGTATGACAGGAGGGACAGTTGTGAAATCTAATCAACAAGCTAGAGTGTTACAACTTCAAAGAAGTTAGAAATCATTGTCATGGTACCCTAGAAGTTTAAACACTGGATTATGCAGATCTTGTTATATATAATTTCTAGGCAATGAGTACTGAGAGAAATTATCTTACTAATTAGGATAAGGTGACTACCTGGTATCAGAACCTGGATAAGTATTTTCCATTTCTTAAATAAGGACATTTTAAGTTTCATATTTGAAAAATATTGGTAAACACCTTTAATTCTCATGTACCCAATAGTAAACACGACATCATTTTCTTTCTATTTGGTTACAAACATGCTTGTGTATGTGTGTGCATCTGTGTGTTTTAAATGGTGTTTTTAGCATTGTAACTTACCAACAAGCTCTACTTGATTTATTTTTTAAAGGCAATTATAATAGAAGAAAGAACAAACAGGATTTCTTCTCTCACTGATATTGACTTAACTTTATAGGGTCCCAAGCGTGAACTCCTCTGTTTATTCATGAAACAGATCCAGGCTATTGGTCCATTTGGATTTACTTCCAACCTTCACAGTTCAGACTGTACAGCCAGTTTAACTCTTGGCCTCTCAGGTGACACAGCTTGCGAGGGTTATAGAAACGGCCAAAGCAGTGCTGGGAGGTTGCGAAAGAAGCCCATTAGCTGGCCCTGAGCCCAGTAGACGAGAGTCCCTGAGCAAAAGAGAGTTTCCACTGGTTACACTTGGGAGTTACCCCTGGTTTAGCCTTTGTCTCAGACCATCTGGATGTCAAAAGTGCTAATAAGCAACTGACTCACTGGCAGAATAAACTCAGTCTGGTGATTCTGTGCTGGAAGGACCTGCAACGAGAGAGTTACTGGCAATAAAACAAGGCAGTTCCTTAAGTTTTGAGATCATCTAAGCCTAGTTGTGAGATAGCATATTGATCGCTGAGAGTATATACCGGAAATGAAAGAAATGTTTTTGCAGATGAAAGAAGCCCTGTCTAAACCTTGTCCAACACACTTTCCCTGGATCTCTTGAAAGTAACAAGTGTGGATCTATTCTTAGAGACCCTGCAATTATTTCACAGCTCTCACTGTGACAATTGTCGGGAAAGTTTAATAAGACATGAGTTCCCTGAGAGTCATCAAGACCATTTAAGCCTTGGCTAGTGTGGCTCAGTTGGTCAGAGGGTAGTCTTGTAACTGAAGAGTCACAGGTTCAGTTCCCAGTCAGGGCACATACCGAGGCTGTGTGTTTGATCCCTAGTCTAGGTCTACGATCCCTGGTCTGGGCACGCATGGGAGGCAACTAATTGATGTTTCTCTCTTACATTGATGTTCCTCTCTTGCCTTCTTTTCTCTCTAAAAAAGCAATGAAAAAATGTTCTCAAGTGAGGATAAAAGGTAAAAAGAACAAAAAGATCATTTAAAAGCTAATGCCAGACTATAAGGACTTTGAGGCCTCTCAATCACAGTATTATGCAAGAACATAATATTTGCCCTAAGGAAGACTAGAAGCGTGTGTGTGTGTGTGTGTCCTGGTATATTTTTTTATTTTCCTATACCAGCTCTTACAATGACCTATTTCAGACATAGATGAAAAATGTGAATGTATGTGTTATTTTTTAAATATAGAAACAGACATCTAGGTAATGGAAAAGGTCATTTTTGTGAGATGTCTAGTGAGCACAAACACATTTATTCATTTTACTTCAAGATCATCTTTCATGTTATTGTTAGTGAGAAGCATTTGGCAAAATTTCAACTTTAAGATTTCATAAAAGTATCTTAAATATAGCAATATTAGTAATTAATTGGCATATAGTAACCACCAATTTTTTGTTGATGTTGTTAAATGTCTGTTTCTATAAGTAACTATTTCTTTCCAACTTTACAATAATTTTTCTTTTGTGTTTTCCTTGGAAACCTAACACCCTGAGGAAAAATATTCCGAGCACTTTCACTTTAATGGGCAACTCCCATCTCTCACATTTCATTTAAAACTCTGGTCAAGGAGTTAGCCCAATGTCACATATGTCTATCATAGCTGATGGTTTCCTATGACCTGGAAAAATAAAATTAATAAGAGATAATGAGTGGTTTTTAGGAGGCCAGAAACTGTTGTAAACACTTTACATTTAGTAACTCATTTAGTCCTCATAATAACCCTATGAGTTAGGGTCAGTTAATCTAAATCAACCTAAGTAGGCAATCTTCTTGAATATACCCAACTTATTAATTCATTTATAAAATGTTATATAGAATGTCTGCTAACTATTGGGTTCTGTCCAAGGTGCTCTAGATACAAAAGTATATAAGACTGGGTACCCATTTCTTAGAAGTTCAGGGTCAAACAGTTAATAGCCCTAATTGCAGCTGATATGCTGGACATTGTATAATTGATAGAGCATACTAATAAGGCTTCAGGCACATGCTATGTGGCGATCTATATGGCAAATGCATTCCTTTTTATTCCAATTAGAAAAGAAAGTCAGAAATAGTTCACACTCCAGGGGGACAGACAATATTCATTTAAGCTTTTGCCTCTGGGCTATACTAACTCTTCTCCTTTCTGTCATAATACACTCTGAAGGGATCTGGACTGCCTGGACATGCTATTGAATGACATTTGGACATGGAGGGATCTGGATGGCCTGGGTATTGATGGCATCATGCTGATTGTTGAGGATGAGCAAGAAGTGGCTAGTATGCCCAAGGTCTTGATAAGACACAGTATTCCAGAGAGTTGGAGATAAATCCTATAAGATTCGGGGTTTTGCCACTTCAGTGATGTTTTTAGGGGTCCAATGGTCAGAAGCATGACAAAATATTTCCTTCAAAGCGAAAGAAAATTACTGTAACTTGCATTCGCTGCTGCAAAGGAGGAAACAGTGCCTGGTAAGCTTCTTTGGGTTCTGGACACAACACATTCCAAATGTACAAATACTGCTCCATATACTGACATAGCATAGAAAGCTGTCAGCTTTGAGTGGTGAGGTTCACACTACAGTGCAAATAGTCTCACCACTTGGGCAACACAATCCAGCAGACCTTATGGTGTTGGAGGTGTCAGTGTTGGGGAGAGATGCAGTACCTTATGGCAAACCCATTGGGAGAATAACGATGCAAACCTCTGGGATTCTGGAGTAAGACCATGCCAATTGCGGCGTAGAATCATCTGCCTTTGGAGAAATAGTTCTTGGTGAGTTATTGGGCCTGGCGGAGGCAAAATGCGTCATGGAATGCTGACCATGGTCCAGAGCCGCCTATTATGAGCTGGGCTCTGTCAGATGTATCACATCATAAGTTGGATAGGCCCAGCAATAGTCCATGGTAATGTGGAAATGATACATCTGCCCAAGTGTTACAGAGGACACAGCAAACTGCATGAGCAGACAGCTCAGAGCTGCTTGTCACTCACAATAGCACACTGTTCCTCTCAGCTTGCTCCTATGGCCACATGGGGGGTCCCGTATGACCAACTGAAGAAGAAGAAAAAGCCCAAGCTTAATTTATGGATTGGTCTGTTCTGTACATGGGTATAAGCTGAAAATGTACCACAGCTGCATTATAGCCACATTCAAGGATAACCTTGAAAGACGGTGGAGAGGGAAAATCTTCCCGATGGGTGGAGCTGTGAACAGTACACCTAGTCACTTACTTTTTGTGGAATGAGAAGTGGCCTACTATACATATGAGAATTGGCCTGGAAAGAAAAAGATTGGAAAATTGGAGAAAGATGGCATGTAGATGAATGTGAAGAGTTTTGTATCACATATTATAACCCAACAGAAAGCACCCACCATGGAAGAGGTACTGAATTACCAAGTAGATATAATAACTAGACCAGTGCATATAAACCAGCCTTTGTCATTGGCCACCCTGGAACTGCCAATAATGAGCACATGGTCAAAGTTGCCATGATGTAGAGACAGGCTATGGCATGTGTCCAATAGCATGAATTTTTCGTTACCAAAGCCTATCTAGCTTCTGCTGCTTTTGAATATTTGACCTATCAGCAATAGAGACCAATGCTAATATATCACTTTCTTTTTTTAAAAATTTTTAAAAATTATTTATTTGTTTGTTTGTTTGTTTATTTTTAGAGAGGAGAAAGGAGAGAGGGAGAGAAACATCACTGTGTGGTTGCCTCTCACTCGCACCCCCAACTGGGAATCTGACGTTCAACCTAGTCATGTGCCCTGACTGGGAATCGAACCAGCGACACTTGGCTCACAGGCCGACGCTCAATTCACTGAGCCACAGCAGCCAGGGCTATTATTATTTCTTGATCAGAGCAACTGGCCACTTGGTAGTAAGTCAACTACAAGAAATAGTGGTTTCTCTTCACAGAAATAAATACCTATTCTGAGTGCTGTCTTGTCTCTCATGATTGCAGTGCCACAGCCGACACTGCAGTGTGGAACCTTAAAGTATGCCTGATTCACAGGTATGGAATCCCACACAAAAAACATCTGAACAGTTGACCCACTTTACTATGAAGAAGTGAAGTGGGATTAGACTCATGACCATGGAGATGCACTAACCACATCATGTACTGCACCATTTAGAAGCATCCAACTCCATAGAATACTGGAGTAGCCTTCTAAAGGCACAGCTCAAAAGCAGCACACTGAAAAGATGCAGTGCCATCCTTTTCAGAGAAGAGCTAAGGCTTTTTCCTCCTCTTTCAGCTGGTCATGTTGGAATCCCCCCCCTCCCCCCCGGCCCCCAACACACACGCACACAAACAACCCTCTACAGCCACGGGTATGAGCTAAGGGAGGGGAACTATTGCAACTGTGGTGGATGACACAGGGACCCAGGCTAAATCAGAGACTTCTGTATGGTGCTATGTCTTCAGCAATAAGAACACAATGGATACCATGGAGGGTGGAATCAGGAATGGCCCCTCTTACCATCACTTCCAATAACCAGTTGGGGTTTTTTTTGTGTGTGCTTCCTATATCTGCAATTCTGGACATTTATGGCTGGTGGCTCTGGTCCCCAAATGGGGTGCACTTTTATTAGGGGACAGAGCAAATGTCCCATTGAACTATAAGCTATGGCTATTTCCAGGGCACTTTGTGCTCCTTGTGTTCAGAGACCAGTGAGCGAGAAGAGGAGTCACCATTTGGCAGGTAATCAACCCTGATCATTAGGAAGAAAATGTGCCACGCAGGATCTGCTGTAGGGAACATAATTGACTGTTGTATCCAACCCCTACACTCTGGATCTACCAGGTTTTACACTGAGCCAACACTTCCCTTGGGCTCCTCCTAGCCAATGACTGCACAGCAGGGGTACTAAGATCAGCTTATTCCTTCCCCCTCTCTTTCACTGATGCCAGACTTGCATCACAGTCTGAAGGCTCCTCCTGTGTTCTCTTACTTTTCTCCTTTATCATTTACAGGAATTTCCCCAGTAAATATAATGCATGTCTAATTCCATCTTGGCATATGATTCTCAGAGGACACAAACTAACTTAAAGCCACAGGGGAAATGAGAAGTTAACTAACAAGAAAATAGCAGGGTAAGAAGAAGTCAGGCTTAGAATCTACCTTCCTGTTCTGGATCTCTATCAATTGCTCAGACAATGGCTACATTATTGTCTGCAAATGCCAATCCACAATTTCTTTGTTAGTTTTGCTGCCCTAAAAAGGAGGAAGTGCTAGCAAAAGAAAATGAAGGTAAAGGAATTACTCCCTCCATCTTTAATGGCTCTTTCACTTTGTTTTCTTTTTATAGTATTTATTATTACTTAAACTATAGTCCATTGTACAGTCTGGCATTCTGCAAATTTGTATCACATTACTTCCCAGCAAACCAATACCTGTTACAAGAAAACCACTCAAAAGTGTGTGCCCTAACCCAAAGCATAATCTTAATCTATGTAAATGGGAGAATTTTGTTATTGCCCAGTCAATTGTTTGGTAAGAGACCTGAACATGAGGAATCTTGTATTGTATTCTGATCTTGTTTTTGCTATTAACATTTGGGTACATCTTTTGAATTCCTGAACCATATCTTACTTAACTAGAAAATAGGGGCAAAGGTATTTACTCTCTAGAGCTAAAGAAATACCTTTGCTCAGATGAGTCTTTTATATAATAACTATAATTCATGGTGTGTGTGTTGTAGGAAAAATAAGCTTATGATTTGGGGTCAGAAGAGCTGAATTCAACCCTCCGACTTGCCAGAAACCTGGGCAAGTTCTCTTACCTTATTGAGTCTTGCTTACCTCAGAGGCTGTTGCAAAGTCCACATGCAACAGAGCATGTGAAAAGGCTTCGTAAATTATAAGATGTCATATAGACATGAGCTTTTATAATGATGATAATTAGAGAATTCTTTGGCACAGCTTCTGATATATGACAGATATATGTAGTTTAAGAGAATCAGGAAGCTAATTTAACTCATTGTATCAGTCTACTAGGGATACCATAACAAAATACCACAGACTGTGTAGCTTAAACAACACATTCTGGAGGCTGGAAGTGCAAGATCAAGGTGCTGGCAGGGTTGTTTTCTTCTGAGGCCTCCATCTGGGGCTTGCAGATAGCCATCTTCTTGCCATAATATCCTCTCATGGCCTTGTGTTTGTGTAGGCACATCCCAAGTGTCTTTTCCTCTTCTTGTAAGGACACCAGTCATTTCAGATTATGACCTCATTTAACCCTAATTACCTTTTTAAAGGCCCTATCTCCAAATATAGGCACATTGGGAATTAGGACTTTGTCATATAAATTTTGGGAGGACATAATCCAGTCTATACCAATAATCTTTAAGTATGCTCAAGGTCATTCTAGGTCCTGCTCAATACTGCCCTGGTCTACTTCTGGATAATGTGGTTCCTGGACCTCCTGCATTAGGGTCACTTGAGATGCTTGGTAGAAGTGCAGATTCCTCAGTCCCATCTGGGGTTTACTAAATCAGATTGTGGTTGGGGTTCAGCAATCTGCATTTTTTACTGTTGGATAAAAGTTATCTAGGTGATTTTTGTGCACCAAAGTTAAATAATTGCTGATATGATGGAAAGCACAGAGAAGCTTTGGAGTCAGACTATCTAGGTGAATCCTGGCTCCACCAATTACTAGATGTGTAATCTTTGCCAAATTACTTAATCTCTTTGTGCCTCAGTTTTCCAATATGTAAAGTGAGTATTATTATTATTATTACTTTCAGATTATTGTGAGGATTAGAGGACCTACATGCTGTAGGTTCTTCATAATTAAAAATTTTTATCATTCTTCATGTTTTGATAAAAGAGTGGCACCATTAACACTTTCTTCACTTTTGTGCTTTTATCTTCTTTACGATGCTTTTCTCTATCATCTTTAAATCCTACCAATTCTTTAAGGTGGGCTTTAAATCTTACCTACTTCATGTCACCTTTTCCAATCCCTGTTGCAATCTGGCTATCTCTTATTATATTTGCATTTTGGTTATTTGTGAATGTCTTGTTCCCCACTGGTCATTGACAACTGATCTATCCCCAAATACATACACCTCTGCAACATACACATGTGCAACACATACCCATGTGTGCAACATGCATTCCTTGAGGGTACCTAGAACAGAGCTTAAATAAACATTTGCCAAATTAAATCAAAGGGGATCTATATTTTCAAGCTGAAGATCTGGCTTAATTTTTTACAAAATTCAGTCTCTCTATGCTCATGATATTAAATGTACTGCAAGAAGTATAGCTCATGATTTAGGGGCTAGTAATATACAGGAAAATTGGAAACAGAATTTTGACAAATGTAAATGTTTCAGGAAATGAAGCTAACATTTCTCTTGATTCTTATATTCCAGTAATCAAACACAAGTGGATGGTTTAGTTTTTATTATGAATATGTGGCCAGAGAAACTGCTTGCGATATAGCTCTGGAAAAGGAAAAAGCTTGAGAACATGGTCGATGAAGGATGAAGGAATTTTGATTGTTGGAGAAACTTGGAGCCTACAGTTTATTTTGAAATTATTTTTAGTAAAGATTTAGTCAGGTTCATTCCTATGAAGGTTTGGAAATGTCTGGTCTATTTTATAGCACAATAAAACTTCATGGTTTCCTGGTTGGCTGGTATTTGTTTAGAGAGAGTGGGTTGCTGGTCCAGACAACATTTGAGAGGCTATAATGAGAGGAAATCTGATGTAAACCTTTTCACCTGTGAAAAGGAGGGGTCGCTAAGGAAGGAATAAAATCAGCCATACCTGCCAGGTTTACTGTTTAAAAAAACATAGTTTTGATTTGTTTTAAAGTCTTGTTCATATTAGAGTGGATGTTAGTCATCCTTTTAAACATGATTACACAGCCCCAAAAGACAGTATTAAACTTTGAATTTATATAAGGGTTCTTGTTATTTTTCACAGTTTGCACTTACATTTAATACAGTTACCAAAGCACCAAACCAGGCTAGAGAGTTGTCACTGGGAACAGTCCAAGCATAATTCTAGTGAAGACTGATGTTAGGTTAACTGCTGCACTGCAATGAATCCTGGTTATTTAGCAGGAAAAGGATGTTAAATATGCTTGCTTTTGTCTGAAATCTGACCAGATATTTAAAAAAATTCTCTAAATATACAAATCATTAAAGTAGTGGCTTGTTTACTGTTTCCAGAGCTAATGAAAATATTGTGATATTAAACAAAGAATGTTGAATAGCACCATTTAAATGATATTATGATCTGAGTTTTTTCCAAAATGATTTCTCACCGACTTCAAAGGGATACAAGAAAGAAAGAAAGAAAAAAAAAAAAGAATCAGACTAAGATTGCACTACTTATTGAAGCTGGATAATAACTGCTTAGTTAAAAAAAAATCTCTCAAAGCTATGTCAGATATTTGTTTCTTTATTATACAGAATCTGTAACCTCACTGTTTATTTTTTTTATTCCTTTATTTGTAGGACACCACTATGAATACACAATAAGTGCTAGTTTATGATTCCTACTTACTAAAATGTAGGGAAAACTGTAGGTCTTCCATTAAAAGGAATCAGTTATTATTATTATTATTTATACAGAAGAAAAGTGTGTGTGTGGTCTTTACAGTGTATCAATAAGCTATTTAAATTACGTTTTTTTATTAGCTAAAACTAACAAAGATAATGATGAGACTAAAGGTAAAGCTTTTTCATAGCTAGACTTTCTAGAATGAAACTTTTCTTAATGTTAACATAAATATTTATTCATTCCTCAGTCCACTGCAATCTGGCTTCTGCTTCCAGCATGGCAATTGTTCCACATACGGCTGACAATGATATGGTTACTCTTCTGCCCTGTCTTTTTAGAATGTAGCATTTTATGGTTTTTGTCCCCCTTCTTGAAACTTCCTTATTTTGGTACATGATGCCACTCTTGCCTGATTCTCTTTCTAACTTTGCCACTTTCTTTTCAGTCATTCTTTTAAGCAAATTCTGTTTCTTGACCTATATATGTTGGTATTCCTCAGAGTTCAGACCTTGATCCTCTTCTCTTCTCACACTATATACTCTTTGAGGGATGTCTCATTTTCCTCCCAGGTTTCCACCCCAGGTTTCCAAACTGTATCTCTAGTCCAGATTGCTCTCTTGAACTTCAGACTCATATATCCAACTGCCAAGGAACATCTCAACTTGAATTCAACCTGTTTAAAATGAAACTCATAATCTTTACTCTAGTACTTCTTATCCTGGTTAATGGCTACAAGATAGTCTAGTCAACTAAGCTAGACCTAGGGAACTCCCTCCATTTCCCTCTATGGAATTGATCAGAGTTCTGTAGTTGCTATCTATTTAAATACTTCCCTTCCATATATACTACATTTGCCTTACAGAACTTAACTTCATTTGGCTTATTATTATGCTTTCTTAAATGATTTTCTTGGCTTTTGTTTCACATTCTTCCAAACTATTCTTCATGCAGTACCATCACTGAAATTTGAAATACACAATTAAAATTAGGCATGCCCCCCCCAAATGATTATGCTTGTTCCCTGATTAAAAACCTTTAATGGTTCCTTATCACTCACAGAATAAATTCCTGGCTATTCAGGAAGGCCTATAGGACTCCTCATGATTTGACTTCCACCCATCCATCCAACCTCATTTCTCCACACCCTTCTTTCCTCCCTCCCAAGTCATACCATCCTGGTTACAGTTCTAGAAATGCTCATGCTGTTTCATGTGTCCGTGTCTTTGCCAATAGTGTTCTGTGCCTGGAATGCTCTACCTTCTTGTCTACTTGGGGAAACCCCTATTTATTTTTTAATACCCAAGCTAGCATCTTTCATCTGTGAACCTCTCTTTGTCTCACCACTGTACTTGGTCAGAGCTATATTTGAGCATTTCACACTGTGCTGCACTTGTTTACATATTTTCTCCTCTACCAAACTGAGGGCAGGGACTATATCTTATTCATATTTGTACTTTTAGTATCTAGGGCAATGGTTGTACATGCTGAATGAATGAATTTTTGCAAGCATAGATTTTTTTTGTCTTCACTATGTTTAATGCTACTATGGACAAAATTGGTTGTTAAGGTTTGATTTTTTTTCCCTGTTATTCCATGTTACCATATGCAGGCACTAAATCAACATCTTTTCAGCAGAATGAGATATAAGATACATAGGCCCACAAAATTATGATACTGATATGCAACCATTCCTTTAAAAATTAATGTATTCATTTTTTGCATTTACAGTACACATTAAAATCTCTGTGGCATTTGCCTTGTGATGAAAGAGATCTGCTAATTTACCTATTTGATTGTATAGATAAGAAGACAAAAACTTAGTTGAACAAAATAGCCTTGAAAGCAAGTCTTGAAGCCTTGAAGCCTTGAAAACTCAGAATTAATAGGATCCTGGCAAGTTCTGAAAGGATGGCAAGGGATAAGGAAGAGGATAGAATGTAAGGATAAACTAAATTTACATGCACTGAGTATCTAATCATTGTTAGTCATTTTACATATTAATTTCATAACAATGACCCCCATGAAGTGGACATTGTTATTCCCATTTTGTAGATGAGGTAGGTAACATGAGACATTAGTAACCTCCAAGGTCATGCAGCTACAAAGGGTAACTAGATCTGACTGCTGCTAAAGTTTCTTTCCTTTGCAGCATGCTGCCTTGCCTTTCAAATAAAGTTCCCAGAGCTGCCATGCTTCTGTGTGCAGCTTAGTAACACACACAAAGACACATTATTTGCTCCTATTTGCAATGAACACTTGTAGATGGCTCACTTAGTAGTAAAAAGTAATATAATTGTAATTTTATTTCTAATCCCAATCCTTATTTAAAAAATTTTCTTAATGAATACTTTTATGTTTATTGATGATGCTAGATAATGAATCGGATGAATATTTTTGAGCTTCTCTTGCAAAACAATGTGGCTACATCCTAACTAGGTTTAGTGGAAAAAGCATACTTCTAAATTTTTCTTTGGTGTTCCTTGCTTCTGGCTCCACTTGAAATCCAGAAATGACTGCTGTCTGGGGTAAAAGGCAGTTTACCTCCTGTATATTGCTTGGTCTGGCAGTTTGTCGTTCTCCTGGGCAAGAATCCAGCTTGTGGTAGTGAGGTGGTTTTGTGGCAGAACTCCACAATTAACCACAAGTTCAGTGTCAACGGTAGGCTGCCACCGTCGCGGCTGTGATCCTTCAGATCTGCTGGGAAAGCCAGAGCTGAAGAAACTACTGCTTGTCTAAGGAGGGAACAGGAAAACTTGGAAAGAGTTTGCATTGCTGTTTATTGTTCAAGATTTGGGTTTTAGGTTTAATACAAAAAAATCCAGGATTTTCCAGATTAGCAGTTATGGATTTAATAATTTTACCTTTTTTAAAAAAGTAAAGTGGATTTGTGGCGTAGATATAACTGTTGTTCTGAAAACTAAAAATATTAAAAGGAAAATTCTTGAAGTAGCAGAATATACTCTTTCATAGCAAAAGAAATCCAGGTACCATCACTTGAATTAAAAATAAGTTCACCCACACATCTCTTAAACATTTATTTCATGTATGTTTTCTGTAAATGTGAGAGAAAGGGTTCTTTTACTGATTTTGTGCAAATGAATGTTAAGAAAAATATTTTTCAATAACTTGGAAAATTTTTGTATTAAATTATATATTAAGTATTTTGACTAAAATTCATCGATTAAAGCAAAAAATTAAAGGGCATACAACTAAAAATTCTGCTTTATTAAAATTTTTTTTAGAAATGCAAACACTAAAAATTTTTAGTATTAACTGAAGATACTCTGCTAAGCATGGCATGGTGATTGAGGTAAGATTGAATAAGACAGAATTCTTGTGTTCAAAGTATATACTGAAGAGGTAGCCATGTGAATAAAGAAATATCATAAAACATACACCGTTATCTAACAAATAGTAACAATAAACTGAGTTCCGTATTAGGACCACACCATGTCTGGTCTCCTCTTACCTTACACTTTTGTTCTTTGCTCCCTCATACTTTATGTTGCAGCCACAGGACACTTGAAATTATCCAAATGTACCATAATTACATTCCTCCAGATTTTTGCACTTGCTTGCTTCCTATGCCCAGATCATGTTTTCTCCCTACTTTATTTAGATAACTTCTACTCACCTTTTAATACCAAGACCAGAAATCTTTCTCAAGAGCACTACTCTCTTCCAGATACTCCTGCCCTGGTCTGGGTTAGGTGTCCCTCCTCTGAGCTTCTAGAGTACACTGAGTTTACTTGCCTCTATGTCAGTTTCTATCACACTGGGTTCTAATAGTCTTTTTACTTTTCTAGCTTTCACTATGAACCCTGAAGAGCAGGGACCATACCTTTCATCATTGTTTTCTTGTCAGCTAGTACAGTGCTGACAATATTAATAAATATTGAATGAGTGAACTCATTCATTAAGGGAGAAAGATTAAATGGTGGAGGGAAGTGGTACCTAGGACAACTGAGGAAGTGAAAGAAGTAAGGGAATTAAACATAGAGATGAATGAGAGAAGGCAGGGAGAGGGGAGAGAGACAGGAAGATGGCTGTCCAGAAATACAGGGAAGAGAACTGGAACACAGGGGAGAAAAGGAGAAACAAACTGTGAAAACAAGCTGAGACAACCACACAGTGGGTAGATGGGAAAAGAACGATTCTCTTTGGTAGCTCTGAAGCACTCTTCCCCATAGTTTTTATTTAATAGACTCTTGTGCTCTTCATTAGCCAATGTGCATTGCTATATCTCCCACATAAAGCTGTGCTTGAAGAAGATAGTTCTAAATAGCTTTATAGTTTTTTAATGTTTTAAGTAGCATCTATCACAATGCTCTGCAGATAGTGAGCACTCAATAAATATTGTTGAGATGAACTAAACAATGAGTTAAAGGGAGGTTCAGAGTCTGAGATGAGTGTTAGCTGCAAAGGAAATAGGTATTGTTAATGCACTTAGGCAACAGAGTTGCCACTGCACACTGAAAACAGAAGGATACTTTCTATACCAGAGAAAAGAAGGCCAGTCTGTTTTTATTTTCAGATGTGAGATTGTAAATGTTACTTCTTTCATTCTTTCAAAACCTTTTCGAGTTTTCACTTATCTTAAGGAAAAGGCTTCAGTTTTAGGAATTTGGAATCTCAACAAAACTCATGAATTTACTGACTATTCCTAGAACTTTGATATTTAAAATTTGTCAGACTACTTTAAATCATTATCCCTGAGAAATTAAGGCTGCTTTATTATTGAATTCTGAAAAATTACTTTAGAAAGAGTACTCAGTTCTAAGCATTTTCCCAAATCCAATTCAAATCCATTTTTTATGCTCTGTTTCAGAAGTTTAAAATTGTTTTTCTTTTTTAAAAACACTTCCTCTCCCCATCTTCTTGCCCTAGGGTTCCAAAGAGGGTCTTCAGGTGAGAGGAGGCCCTGGACCCAGACACCTCCACTTCAATGGGAACAGTAATAAAAAATAAATAAATAAAAAAGCTCTTAAAGAGTGGTAACTATTATTCTCAGTTTTTCAACTGCTCTGAGCAAATCTTTAGAGGCTTCTGTATAAACCATCCTGAGGAGTTAGGGGCCTGATCGTGGGTCAATGATAATGGCTGGGCAGTCCTATCCCCCATTCAATCCTCAGTACCACCCATTCTAACTTGTGTTCCACGATAACTATAATAGAGTCATCAACATGCAGCTGCTCTGATCCATTTTAAAATATTTAATTTCAGAAGGGAATTTCTGGGAATACTGCTCTAGAAATAGATTTTTTTTTTTTACGTAAGAAATAATCCTATGTTAAAAAAAAAGTTTGAAAGCACAAGTATAAGGATGGGGAGTTACATTTTTCAGAAGACAGGGCTGGTGGGGAGGAGGATCTGAGACATACTATGAGACCCACTTGTTATTTCAGATTCTCTGTGGATGAAGGTTCAAGAAGAGAACAAGGGAATTCAGAGAGGGCAACTTCCAGTTCAGCGATGATGAGCATCAGAGATCTCAGATGAGGAAATGAGTATTCTAACAGTTGGGTTGAGCTCAATAATGGGACATCTCAACTGGTGCTTGTAAGTTTAGACACATGGGCAGGGAGTGGCATCCAGTAATGTCTGTCAGTGGGGTCCTTAGCTACTAGACTAGTATTTAGGGGCAGAGCTTTTGGCCCTAAGACTGGAAAGATCTAGGCAGGGTCTTAATCCTTCTACAATTAATGAGGGGCATTGCCAGTTTATTGTTGTGGGTACCTAAAATGGAAAATAAAACAAAATTTTCATGCTATTACCTGGAGCACACAGGAAAACTAGGTCTTTGGAGCTTGAGGGCAAGGACCCCATTATTAGAACACAGGACTATACAAAGGTTATATTGTACCAGAATCCTCAGGAGCTGGGTTGTAAGTACTAGGGTTCCATGTCATGGATCATCAAACTGGGAGAATGATTCCAGTGGAGAGAAAAAAAATCAGGTAAAAGGCAAAGGTAGAAAGTGCTGAGAAAAGTAAAATGTATGCTGTCACTTTAGGTCTTTTATTTCACAACAGACAATGGTCATATATTCTCAAACCTAAAGACAAGACCTAAGTAATTCTATTGATTGTTTAACTCTGGCAAAAGAATAATTAAATAATCTGAACACTAAGAAATGCAGCCTACTAATAATCTTTGACAAAGACTGTAAACAGAGAAGGGAGTTGCTATAAACATAGCTAGCTCATTCTTTTTGTGCATATTTTTAGTTAGGTAAACTGATGGCCTTTGGTCACGTCCTTACATTTTTTTAGAATCCTCTCAGGTGCTGGAGTTGGTATTCAGCAGGATGTACTCCAAATATACGTTATTTAAAAAGTTGGGCTTTTAACCTTATAAAGATCCGGGAAGACAGCTGAAAGAAGAAGGCTAAGGGAGAACTGAGAAGTATAAAGAGAGCTTTGCATTTTATTTTCCAGATAATAGTCCTTTGATATAAATCCTTTTATTTTTATTTGTTAACATTGAGAGTTTGCTTTAGTTTGATGGTACAAATAATTCTAAAGGTTGCTCTTGGCAATCTGAAACATGGATCTGAAGGATGCCTATATACAGGGGTGGGCAAAAGGAGGTTTTACAGTTATGAGTATATGAAACAGAATTTATTCTTGTACTATTATTGATTATTATATATTAATCTACTTTTCCCCACCCCTGTAATTTGAACATATAAAAACCAAAGATTTTTTAAATATTCAATACTATTTTATATTAGTTTCATGTATATGGCATAGTGGTTATACAATTATATAATTTACAGAGTGGTCCCCCTCAATAATTTAAGTATCGCCCTGGCTGGTGTGGCTCAGTAGATTGTGCGCTGGCCTGCAAACCAGAGGGTTGCCAATTTGTTGCCCTGTCAAGGCACATGCCTGGGTTGTGGGCCAGGTCCCCAGTTGGGGGCATGCACGAGGCAATCACACATTGATGTTTCTCTTCCTCTCTTTCTCCCCCCCTTCCCCTCTCTAAAAATAAAAATAAAAATAAATAATTTAATTATCTATCTGACACCATACATAGTTATACAGTATTATTGACTATGTTCTCTATGCTGTACTATATATCCCCGTGACTATTTTGTAACTACCAATCTGTACTTCTTAATACCTTCACCTTTTCCACCCAGGCCCCCAACTCTCCTCCCCTCTAGCAACCATCATTTTGTTCTCTGCATCTATGAGTCTGTTTCTGTTTTGTTTGTTCATTTATTTTGTTCTTTAGATTCCACATATAAGTGAAATCATATAGTATTTGTCTTTCTCTGTCTGACATATTTTACGTAGCATAATACCTTGTAGGTCCTTCCATGTTGTAGCAAATGGTAAGATTTCATTCTTTTAAAGGTTTTATTTAATTTTTTTAGAGAGAGAGGAAGGAAGGGAGAAAGAGAAGAAGAGAAACATCGATGTGAGAGAAAAACATTGATCAGTTGCTTCCCATATGCACCCCAACCAGGAATCAAATCTGCAACCCAGGCATGTGCTATGGCTGGTGATTGCACCTGAGACCTTTTGCTTTGCGGAACGATGCCCAACCACCTGAGCCACACGGGTCAGGGCAAGATTTCATATATATTTTTTATGACAGAGTAATATTTCATTGTGTATATGTATATATATATATATATATATACCACAGTTGTTTTTATTTTTTTAATCCTCACCCAAAGGTTTGTTTATTGATTTTAGAGAGGAAGGGAAAGAGAGAGAATAACATCGATGTGAAAAACATCAATCAGTTGCCTCCTGCATGTGCCCCAAATGGGGATTAAATCCACAACCTAGGTTATGTGCCCTGACTGGGGATGGAACCTGCAACCTGTTGGTGTACAGGAGGATGCCAACAAACAGCCATCTGGCCAGAGCTGTACCACAACTGTTTTATCCACTCATCTATTGACGGGCACTTTGATTGTTTCCATGTCTTGGCTATTGTAAATAATGCTGTGGTGAATATAGAGACTACATCAAACTAGAAAGTTTTGCACAGCAAAGGAAACCATCAATAAAATGAAAAGATAACCTAGTGAATAGAAGGTATTTGCCAATGATACATCCCATAAGGTTTAACATCCAAAGTTTATAAAGAACTCAGACACTTAACACCAAAAACCATACAATCCAATTAAAAAACGTGCAGCTACTTCTCCAAAGAGGACATACAGTTGGCTAACAGATACATGAAAAGAGGCTCAACGTCATTAATCATCAGAGAAACACACATCAAAACCACAATGAGATATCTCACACCTGTCAGAGTGGCTATCATCAATAAAGCAATAAAAAACAAGTGTTGGTGAGGATGTAAAGAAAAGGGAATTCTGCACTATTGGTAGGAATGCAGATTGGTGCAGCCACTATGGAAAACTGTATGGAGGCTCCTCAAAAAATTAAAAAATGGTACTGTCTTATGACCCAGCAATTCTACTTTTGGATGGATATATATATATATATATATATATATATATATATATATCCAAAACACTGATTTGAAAGGATATATGTACCCCTATGTTTAGAAGCCATAGCTTTTTAAGACTGGAAGGGACTTTAAAGGCCATCAAAACTAAATTGTTTCATTTTACAACTGAGAAGAGTGAGGCCTAGCTGGGCCAGTACTAGAACCACTATTATTTCCATTACCATGACTATCCTACCTCAGATGACAATCCAAGGTTTTAAAACAACAACTTTAATCTGGAATTGTTCTAATTTTCAAGTCAATTTATTATTTCCTATGAGAATTTATAATGAGCAAATTCAGTAATGTTGATGCTACTCCTCATGCCCTTTTGTATAAGCTCAAAATGTATCAAGTTTCCTACTTTAACCTTTGATTGGTAATGATGAGTTCTGCACATATTTTAAAAATGTATTTGCTGAGTTATGTTAAAATGAGATTTAAAAAAAAAATTCAATAGTCATGGTGGAAAAAGACCCTTATGGGTTTTTATCTTTTAGGTCAAGTATTTGGGTAATCAATTTGAGAATGCTATTAAATATTTTTTCCATTAGTTACGCAACAAAAAAGGAAAGAGAATTCTAGTCTTTTTCCGTCGTGGTCAAATTCTTGTGCTGATTTCTCAGTGATTTCTGCTATGTATGTGAACTATGACCATATACGAAAATGGTCTGTTTTAGGTCATGGTTGTGGGCAGAGATTAATTGGTGAAAAATGGGCCTGTTCGTGGGATTTATCACACAGTAAGGTTTCTCATCTTCCTGGAAAATGTGGAATTAGCTCTTTGAGAAATGCAGCCCTGTCATGAGTTTTGGTGGAGGGAAACACAGTTTGCTCTCAAAGGCAGTTATGATTGGTTCGATTCCAAAGCAGTCCCTTTGGTTCAGCAAAGTTCTTTCCTCTTTCAAGTCAGTGTTTTCTACACATTACTAATTTCTCTGTCTGATTGGGCTTCTTTCTTGGCACAGATCCAAACTGGGCAACGGTCTTGGAGAGGTCTCCTAATCCTCCCATGCTCCACCTCTAGAACATGCTGTTCAGTGAAAAAGCCTTCGATGTGGCAATAACTTCGCGACGGCATAACTCTTCTAGGTTTACTGAGTGGGACACCGGTGTGAACTACTGTGTGTGGCTGGCAAGGGTGCAAAGCGCAGAATGGGATGTTAGTTCCTCGCCTGCGAAGGCGGTTCTTGAGGAAGACAAGCGCGATAATATCTCCTTGGATGCTCCCAGAGAACACTCTACGTGCATGGTCCTGCCTAAGAGACACTGCAAGGATCCTGGGCCCGCTGTGTGGCCCACGTGGCTGTGAGGGACAGACCTAGCCACAGCAATGCCTGAAGCGGTGGCTGCGGGCCCATACCGGGTCGCAGCTCGGCTCGGGCTGTCCACGGGCCCACCCTCAACCGGCATTAGGTTAGGGGCAGACCGTATCCTCTCCCCTCAACTCGATTTTCCTACTCGGCGCTCCCCTTGGGGACCACAAACGTCCTCTTTGCACGACTCCAGTGGTGACCTGAGGGAGCTAGGCAGGGTGTCTGACTTTCTCCCAAAGGGAACTTGAGTGCCTGGGGTCCCGGAGCGGTGGGCCTGCCCCTTCCATCCGAAGAGGACCCCACCCGTCTCTCCCAGCCCTGTTCCGGCACAGTAAGTCGGTGGGGTCCCCGGCCCGCGTCCGCGGCTGGCAAGAGACAGCGGGACAGGGCGCGGGCGCGCGCGGCCGGCGGGCGGGGCGCGCGCCCGGCCAGGGCTGCCGCGGGGGAGGAGCGCCCGCCAGCTCGCCCGCCCGCCCGCCTGCCGCTCGCGCGCCCAACGGACCAGGCAGGGGCTGTGAGGTAACTGTTGCAGTCCCTGGGAGTTGGGAGGCGGCTCAGAGTCTCCGGTCCCGAGAGGTGCCTGAGGGAAAGGAGAAGCCTCTTCCGCCCCTCCCCACAGCCAGTATGTCTCGGACCCCGCCGCTCCTCCGCCCGCGCGGTGGGGACCCCGGGCCGAGGCGGCGGGCGCAGCCTTGACGCGCTACGGAGCCGGGGGGCGCCCGGAGCGTAGGGACAGGGCGTGAGGGAGCGCCAGCGGGCGCTGAGGTCCGAGCTGGGCGTACTGAACCCCGCGGCCACCCCCGGTCCCGGCCATGAGGAGGGACGAACGAGACGCCAAAGCCATGCGGTACCCGCAGCCACCGGACGGGGCCGGCTTGACCCCCGAGAGTCTGAGGAACGGCTACGTGAAGAGCTGCGTGAGCCCCCTGCGGCAGGACCCTCCGCGCGGCTTCTTCTTCCACCTCTGCCGCCTCTGCAACGTGGAGCTGCTGCTGCCGCCGGCCTCCCCCCAGCAGCCGCGGCGCCGCTCCCCCTGCTCCGGGGCGCGCCTCGCGCTGGGCGCCCTAGCCGCCTTTGTCCTCGCCCTGCTGCTCAGCTCGGGGCCCGAGAGCTGGGCTGCCGGGGCCGCCCGGCTGTGGACCCTGCTGAGTGCCTGCTCGCTCAGCCTCAGCCCCCTCTTCAGCATCGCCTGTGCCTTCTTCTTCCTCACCTGCTTCCTGACCCGGGCCAAGCGGGGCCCCGGCGCGGGCCGGAGCGGCGGCGGCTCCTGGTGGCTGCTGGCGCTGCCCGCCTGCTGTTACCTGGGGGACTTCTTGGCGTGGCAGTGGTGGTCCTGGACTTGGGGGGACGGAGACGCAGAGGCTGCAGCCCCTCACACGCCCCCGGCGGTGGCGGGCAGGTTGTTCTTGGTGCTGAGCTGTGTGGGCTTGCTGACGCTCGCGCACCGGGTGAGGCTCCAGCACAGCATCCTGGTGCTGCTCTTCGCCAGCGTGGTCTGGGGGGTCTCCGCCACGGGCCTCGGGTCGCTGCCCTCAGCCCTCCGGCCCCTGCTGTCCTGCCTGGTCGGGGGCGCTGGCTGCCTCTTGGCCCTGGGGCTGGATAACTTCTTTCAAATCAGGGAAGCTCCCCATCATCCTCGGTTGGCCGGTACCGCGGAAGAAAAAGTGCCTGTGATCCGACCCCGCAGGAGGTCCAGCTGCGTGTCGTTCGGCGAAACTTCGGCCAGTTACTATGGAAGTTGCAAAATGTTCAGGAGACCATCATTGCCTTGCATTTCCAGAGAACAGGTAGGTGAACAGAAAGCAAGGTTTGCTAAGGAAGTGAGTGCGGTTTTATCGCTTCAGTTCCTGAGTTGAGTTCGCGTATTTGAAAGCATGCGAACTTCCAGGGTGAAAAAAAAAGTTTTATTCTGGAAAGAATTCCTAAAATACAGGAAGCTTTTTAGAAATAGAATAGTACCTTTTGTGAAATAGCAGACTAATTATATTGCACTTTTTAAAGACTTTGTGTATGTAGTAGATGAGTTCTCAGAGGAATGAATTATGTGCAGTTTAATAGATTGACTACTCCCACTTTGGCATACTCTGATGTACGTATTTTTTGGTGCCATTCATCTGTTGCTGTTATAATGGCGATATCTCTCCCCAAAGGTAACGTACAGCCATTAGAATGAATGAGTACATATATGAATTTTAAGCAGTGTGGTTTTATTATTTTTGATATTTGAGAGGAAGAATTTAAGATCTTGTGAACATTGATCAGCTTTGGAACTGACACTTGTTAGTTTAGGTGAAAAGACTGTTGGAAATAATTTTTAAGAATCCCAACGCTACCCCAAATTCCAGCAGTATAGACTAATAAAATCTTTTACAGACTAACTCAGGGTAGTGTATATTTGTTGCATAATGAGGAGAATGTTGTAACAATTTAACCTTTAAACTTATGTCTGGAAAGATGCCAAAAGCATTTCCAGTTTTTTTTCTTGTAGTTTTACATGTTTTTGTTTTTTAAAAGGAATTGAAGCCATCATCAGGAAAGGAGCCTCTATCTTTACGTAGCCTTGGGAAATCCGACCTGTTCTACATCACCAAAAAGCTCAGCAAGTGTAGCTATTCTTAACTGAGCATTTACTAAGTGTAAAATGCTTTACATATGTTTTCTTAAGTTCTCTCAAGAACCATGTATGGGGGGGTGACATTACCTCAATTTAGATATGAGCGATATGAGATTTTTAGAGATTACTCAACTTCGTCGTATATCTACTAGGTGGCAGTGCTGGGATTTGAACCTAGATTTTTCAGTTTTCAATATTGTGTTCTAAGCAACTAAAAGGATGACTAGAGATTTTATGTAGGAGAGGAGGCGTTCATACCGTTGGTTTTCAGACTTTTTGATTAGTGATAGGTTTTACCTTGGACCCAGTATATTTAAACAATACTTTCTTATTCTTACTACATTTGATTCTCTCTTCTCTTCAGAATAATTGACAAACCACTACATTGATTTTATGACATGTTTAACACGAACTCTATAGTGTTCCGGTGAGACCACGCTTTGCTTCTTGAACAGTGTGTTCAGAGGCCGCTTTTGTGTTCTGTAGTTATTTGGTCAAAATAACTACAGTTATTTGGTTTGAAAAATGTTATTTATGCCTTTTGTTTTCTCATTTTACTGCCAGTGATAATAGTGCTTAGAAAAGTGTGATTCAGAAGAAAAATTAAAGTTAGAGCAAAGTAGTTATCAGCTGTTTTCTTAGAATGGCATAGCATTTAACAGTTGACTGTAAGTGGATAGACTGCATTTTTTAACACAGGAAAGTGATTTAGCATAGTCTCATCAAATTTATAGGTAACTTTCCTAAATTTACAGCATACAGTTCAGCGTATTTTAAATGTAAATCTGTTGGTGTAGTCAGCTGTGGTTGTTGTGTTGTAAACTGAATATTCTTGATTTTCTTAATCCTAGTCTGGTGCTTTTTCTATCATACCAAATTTTTTAAACCTTTAATTTAGTGCAGTGTTATTTTAGGTAGCTTCATTTATTATTTGTATTAGAATCAAATACAATTTGCGCTTTTAAAAATGGAATATTATCCTCTTGTGGAAAACTCTTATTCACATTCCACTATCAAATAGGAACATTTTGGGGTCTTAAATATATACTAATAGTTTAAGTGTTCATACATTTTTACTTAATCTTCAGTGTTATAAAATAACACTGTTTTGGCATTACCAAAAATTAGTACATATTTTTAACTTAACAAAGGTTGTATTAAGATTTTTTACTTATGTTTGTTCCTGAGGTTTAACGGTGGGTCTCTCATTTTGTTTGCATGTATATTATATTACAGAAATGAGGAGGAAACTAGTACTTTTATGGAAGTAGAAGATCAAGAGACTTTCTAATTTTCAAAGTGCTGTATTTTGTATATGACAAGTGTAAAGTCATGCCACTGTTTCAGAAAGTAAGGGGAGACACAAAGATATTGAGTAGAAGAACCTAATAGAGAGTGAAATGCCCTAGATTCATAGGCAGAGGATTGAGAGTAAGGTCTTGGCTCTGCAGTGTATCTTGGAAAAGTTGGTGAATCTCTGAGTCTTAAGTATCCTGTCAAGGCAGGGATCCCGATAGATAAATTCTGTAATACCTTCCAATTCTAAATTTATTTCTTTTAGTTAGTTTATACTTTTTGTAAGGTATAAATAAAAGTATAAATAAAACATCACAAATTAGGAGTTTTTGAAGTTTCACTTAACTGTTGAATGTTGATATTGCTAACCGATATTTTCCAAGGAGTAATGATTGGAAAAGATGAGCAAATAAATATTCTGCACTTTCTGAATAGAGAACTTTATAAGTTACATGTAGATTCATTTTTGATTAGTAACAAAATTATTATACTTTTATTTCCTTAAAAATTTTATAAACATCTTTAAAAAACAATTAAAACATATCAGTCTAAATGTTTTAAATTGAGAGTAGATTTAAAATAATTTTTTAACTTTTGGGATGTTATATTAGTCACCATGTTGAAAAGTAATGGCATATGTTTGTAAAACACTTGATTTTCATAATTAGATTTATAGTAGTTGATGTAAATGTTATGTTACGTCAGTTTATTTTTTTAATTTATTTTTTAGAGAGAGGAAGGGAGAAATAGCGATTGATTTGTTGTTCCACTTATTTATGCATTCATTGGTTGATTCTTGTATGTGCCCTGACCTAGAATCAAACTGGCAACCTTGGCATATACAGATGATGCTCTAACCATTTGAGCTACATATATATGTTAATTCTTAACTAAGGTTTTTATTATTGTTGCCAAGCATTTAGAAATTTAAAGTTTAAATCTAGTTACCGCTGACTGTTCTGCTTTGGTGGGTTAATGGAAAGAAGCACTTAAGTTTGTAATATATTTGCTAGGACTCAGCTAAAACTAATAAGAAAGTTAAAAAAAATCAGTTAAAAGAATCAGTTGTCTATTTAGATGCTTTGACAAGAATTTAACAAATTAAATTTCTAAGCCATTTTATTTGTATATTCTGTAATGAAGTTTCAACCAGATTATTTTGTTTGTGACAGACTAGATAAATACGAGGTTTTGAAAGTCTTAAGTTAGTGTGTGAGGTATTTTTCTATACCTAAAATGCTAAGTGCTTTCTAAATGGTTAAGTAAATATTTTAAAATTTTGTGGCCTTAAAGCCCATAAATATTATGTAAAGTGTTAGCTTTATTTTAAAAAGGTATACACATGTAGTGTGAAGGTGTTTAAAAATGATTTTAAAGTTCAAATGATTATTTAGCCCTTTAAGGAATTTGCAAGACATACCTCACTATGAATTTAAGAATACTGTATTATTTGTGAAATTAACTTTGTGGGTTCGGTGAGTAGTGTTTCATACTAATTTCAGGTTAATATTCTATAGTAAAATATCAGCCTTCATAATATTTTTAAAGTTCTATTTGTAAATATTGTATGCACTCCACCATCAGAATTATTTTTCAAAAACACAGATTTGATCAAATCACTTGCTCTGTTTTAAAAACTTCTTACGGTTTTTCATTGTCCATAGGATAAAGTGGACAATGACCTTGAACATTGCTTGCAAAGTCCTTTTTAACCTGCTGTTACTGTTTTTGTTTGTTTTATTTTTTAAAAAGCTATTTTGGAGTTACGGAGCACTCCTTCCTTGCATCCAACCCTGGCTCTAGCTATTTGAGGACTGCTTATTGTTATTGATTTGCAGATTTTTTTTCTTTTGCTTTTACCATTCACGCTGTTTGAATTCTCCTTTAAGTAACAAATTAAGATTAAGAAGTCTTTAAACAATATAGTGATAATCAAATTAATATATAAACTGAGAACAAATAGCAGGGTTGACCACATTTAAAAATAAGTTGACAGATCATGGGATGTATAATAGAAGATTTTCATTATATCTCATGAAATAGTAACATCTCCATAGTTTGGAGTGGAAACTAAATAGGGCCAACCAGAGGTAAAATTGTAAAGTTTACTTTCATTGTCCTTAGACTTTTCATCCTACTCAGTGGCAGGCTTTTCTCTGATTCTCTTTTTCTTTTCCCTTGCAATTATCAAGTCAGTTTGTTTCCCTAGCACATTCTCCTGCCTTCCAGTACCCCAGCCAAAACACGAAGAATCTACATTTGCTGAACATGTTTATTTCAACCTAAATATGTTGGTATAGATATAGAAGAGTTATATTTGGAGTTTATCTCATTGAAAACTCACTTTATAGACAAGAAAGAAATTAAACTTCAGAGAAATAAAAATATTGTCTCTAGGCTATGCTGTGATATACTTGGGATACAGGGTCTAAAACCAAGCTAGGTCCTGACTCCTAGTCCACTTACACTTTCCATAAAGAGTGTAAGTACCTATAGTCATGGTTTTCCAAGGTTGTAACTTAATTTGGCCAATTATATGATAAATGACATCTCTCGTTAAAGGAATTGTTGGGTAAAGGTGGGACAGAGAGGGGAAAGTGAGAGAGGTAGGAGGGACTCTTGAAATTACATATGTTCACATATGACCTTGGAGATAAACTTGGTCCCTGATGTAGTTATTTCAGGGTAACTTGTCAGGATGCAGCTGGTGTCAAGCTCAAGTGCCTTCAGAGGCCAGCCACATAACATATTTATGTCATATGCTGAGGAAGGAGGGGAGGGTGAGAAGAATGAAAGGCAACTGACTATTGCCTACTTTGCCTAAAAACATTCAATTTAAACAAAACAAACTGAACAACTATGTTAGCCAAGCAAAACTTCAGGAGACCTGGGTTCTGTCTGTGGGTAGTTCCTGACAGTTTATAACATTGGGTTTGGTGTTCACCTTATTATTTAAAAGCTGATCCATATTTATATGATTATTAAAAGCTTGCTCTTAGAACTTGGAGCAGAGGAGTGTATTTTCCACTGCCTTTTTCTTTTATGACCTAGAACTTTTTCCCTATATTGATTTACCCTAACAGGTCTCTCATCTTAGTAGGTTTTCCCTCCTCCATCAACTACAGTACATTGTTGGGCTACCTCTTCCTTGCATCTCATACAACATGTATTCAGCATATTTTAAATTTATTTAGTTAGTATTTAAATTTTAAATGAGAAATCTCACACATAAAAAGACTGTGAATATGTATATTTTATATGGTTGAAGGGAGAAAATAAAGGAAAAAAGTCATGTACTCACCACTCATTTTCTTTGAAGTTCTCTATGTAACCCTATTTTGCATTCCTTTTTCTCTGCCTCAGAGGCAACACATCTGTTCTGATTTTTTTTTTTTGCTATTCATTTTTGTGCTTGTTTTTATAATTATAACCTCCTACAAATATAAATAATCTAAGTAATATGTTGTTAGTATTGCCTGCTTTGAACTTTCATAAAATCGCTGTGTATGAATTCTTCTGTAACTTTTTTCTTGATTTTTCTGAGATTTGTCCATGTTGATGTGGAAAATTATTCATTTTCAGTGCTGTATAATATTTCATCGTATGACCATAGTAAAAGTTATTTATTCCACTATTCATGGACCCTTGGGTGATTTGCTATTACGTAAAATAGTGCAATGAAAATTCTTATAAATGTCTCCTGGTGCATGTGTGCATCTGAAAGTAGAATTGAGTTGCAAGTTATGTTCATATTTTACTTTACTGTTTATGGTAGTCAGAATAATGGCACTCCAAAGATGTCTCCGTTCTAATTGCAGGAATTTGTCAATGTTACCTAACTTGGCAAAGGGGACTTTGCATATAAGATTTGTAAGGACCTTGAGATAGGGAGATTATCCAGGATTATCTGAGTGGACTCAAAGTAATCACAAAGGTCTTTAAAAAGTGGAAGAGGGAGACAGAAGAGGACAGATATGGAGATGTGACAATGGAAGTAGGGCTGGAGTAACACAATGTGACACTCAGTTCATCTTTGGCTTTGGCAATGGAAGAAGGCCAGAATCCAAGGAAAGCAGGCAGTTGCTAGACACTAGAAAAGGCAAGGAAACTGATTTTTCCTTAGAGTCCCCAGAGATAAGAAAGCCCTGCCAGCACCTTGATTTTAGTCCAGTGAGACCTGTGTCAGACTTCTGACCCACAGAACTGTCAGAAAATAAATTTGTGTTCTTTTATGCCTCTTAACTTGTGGTAATTTGTTACTGGAAAGTATTAGTTTGCATTAACTGCTCTAACAGAAAGTACCACAAAGTGAGTGGCTTAAACAACCAAAATTCATTGCCTCAAATTTCTGGAGCCTAAAACCCAAGATCACGGTGTCCCGAGGTTGGTTCATTCTGAGGGTTATGAGGGAAAATCTGTTCCATGCCTGTCTCCTAGCTTCTGGTGGTTTGTTGGCAATTTTTTGGGCATTTTTTGGCCTGTAGATTTGTCACTCCTGTCTTTGCTTTCATCTTCACGTGGCATTCTCAGTATGTCTCTTCACATTCTTCCCTCTGTGTTGGTCTTTGTGTCCTTAATTACCTTATTTTAATTTGACTACCTTTGTAAAGACTCTGTTTCCAAATAAAGTCACATTTCCAGATCCATATTTTTTGGAGGAGGACACAGTTCAACCCATACATAATAGCAATAAGGACCAGGACACTATAGAAAACTGGGTTGTTTTTCAAAATTGTTGTACTATTTATACTTTTGCTAGCAGTGAATAAGAACGTCCTTTTTGATTCCTGTTTACCGACTTTAACTTTTGTTAGCTGGGTTGGTACTTCTTTGTGATTTTAACTGGATTTTATTAATTACCAGTAGGTCAGTAATTTTTAGGTTTATGGACTACATTTATTATTCAGGGATTACCTGTTCATGTCTTTTGCCCTTTTAAAAATTGGACGGTTTGTTTTTTCTTAATGATTCGTGAGTTCTTTATATATTCTAGACATTAATCTTTTATTGGTTATTTGGGTTACAAGTACCTTCTCCCAGTTTTTATGGTATCTTTTGATAACTGAGATTCTTAATTTTAATGTCAAATTTCTTTTAATGTTAAGACTCTTTTCCTTTAACATTAAGACTCTTTTTGTCTTGTTTACACAACCCTTCACTGTTAGAAGTCATAAAATATACTCCTATATTGTCTTTTTAAAGTTTAAAAATTTTGCCTTTCAATTTTTTTTGTTGACCTAGAATTGATTTATATGTATGATGTGATGTAGAGATCTAATCTCCTTTTTTATCTATATGGATATTCACTATGTCAACACAATTTATTGAAAAGTTTATTCTCCATTTATCAGCATTTATTTGTCATATATCAGTTTTCAATAGATGTATGAGACTGTATCATGTTTCGTTGGTTAGTTTATGTATCCTACATTAATACCACACTGTCTTAATTATAATAGTTTTATAATAAGACTTAATATTAAGTAAGTTCCCTCATGTTGTTATTGTTCTTCAAGAGTGTTTTGGTTATTTATGGACCTTTTCTTTTCAATATAAATTGGAGAATAAGTTTATCAAGTTCCAAAAAATCTTGTTGAAATTTTAATTGGCATTGCATTAAATCTTTTGAACAATTTAGAGATGAATTTGCTTTTGATTAAAAATTTTAAGTTGTATTTTTCTAAAAATTTAATTAACTTTTCATGTGTGTTTCCTTAGTGCATATCCTTTTATTATATGTTTAATCTGTTTGGCATCTGCATTTATGTGTTCTTTTTCATTCCTAATGTCATTTATATCTTTTTATTTCCCTTCATTTTCTAATTAACCTTGCTAAAAGCTTGTTTTCAATCTTTTCAAAAAATGGATTCTTTATATTGGTACTTGTTTTCTATTTATAATCAGCTCTTATCTTTATTTTTTTTTCTTTCTTTGAGTTCATTTTCTTTTTTTCTAACTTAGTAATTAGGATGTTATGTTAATTTATTTTGAGCTCTTTCACTGTATGCATTTAAGATTATACATTTATTCCTAAATATTGCTTTAGTTGAATCTCAGATTTTTAAGTGTAAGTATTGTCATTTTCCAGTCTTTATTTTTTAAAATTTTTGTTTTGATTTCTCTAGACTAATGAATTGTTTACAATTAAAAAAATTATAATTGTTTTCAGGTTTTCTAGTTATTTTATTGCTGTTGATTTCTGATTTAATTGCCTTGTGCACAAGGAAGATGGCTTGACATGTGATCAGTTTTCATAAATGTTTTTATGTGCTTGATCATAATATATATTCTTAATTGTTAGGTAGAATGTTTGTTAGCTGTCTGGCAGATAAAGGTTGCCCTTGTCAGAGCTTCTGTGTCCTCACTGGTGTATTTCTTGACCCATCAGTAACTGGCGAGAGTATTAAAAATCTCACTTTGCTGGTGAATTTATCAGTTTCCCCCCATAATTTATAGTTTGCTTCTCCTGTTTGAAGGTAAGTATATGGAAAATAGAACTTTTCAAATTGGATGGAATTACTTATCAAAGGAACAACAAAAAAGATATGTGAGAGATAGTACATTTCAAATCTAAAGAGTCATTATAGGAAAGTAATAAAAAATTAGTTTGATCAGAGTTAACATGTATTCACTAATTGCCTTTTATATATTCTAGGCCCTGGAAATACTAAGACAACAAGCACAGGGTCTGTATTGCAAGATCACACACTAATGAAGAGAGAAAATGTAAATAAATAATTACAACTCAGTGTGGTAGGATATAGCAGAGGTATAAATAAGGTACCATGGGAGCATTTTGGAAGGAACAACTAATCCTTTCCAGAATGTAAGTCAGAAAGCCTTCAAAAAGTAACAGTTGAGCTTTAATCATCAATGAAAAATTTTTACTGATATAAAACAAAAACTGAATTAAAAAATTTTACTTCCGTGACCTTAAAAAGAAATTTTCAGCGGTATTCTGGTATAATCTTCACCTTACCTGAAAAATGTATGTAGGTAAATACTTCTTATCAACTAACATACTTAAAAGTCATGAAAAACATATGGATCCAAGTCAAGCAAACTGTTCACCTTCAGTCATCAATCAATACAAACAACCAAAAAAGATGCTTAAACTCTGCCAGAAGGTAGGAGAGGGTAAAGGGGGATAAATGGTAATGGAAGGAGACATGGGGTGATGAACAGACAATACAATGTACAGATGATGTATTATAGAACTACCCTTGAAATCTATATAATTTTATTAACTAGTGTCATCCCAATAAATTCAGTAAATAAATAAATAAATAGATAGATAGATAGATAAATGCCAGTATAAGTGATAAAAAATACATAGGCATAAAGAAATGTAACCCAGGATCAGAAAGGAGGGATTATTATTGTAAGATGTAATAATTACCAAGTGCTCACTATGTGCTAGTCTCAACATTGTGAAGTAATTACTGGGATCCTTGTTTCGCAGCTGGGAACTAAGGCAGAGGGATGAATTAACTAGCCCCAAATCACTTAGCTAGTACACAGCAAATACCATAATACGCTAAGTGTCATTTCCACTATATTACAAGCCGCTAAGAACTCTTCCAATTGAAACAATTGAAAGGAATCATTGAGTAAGAAAAATCTCTGATACCTAAAAAGAAATGAAAGTATATAGTATAGGGGAGGAAAACTTCTTTTTTGTCCTTGCTAGGTTTTTTGGCTGGTCTAATAATTAAATTGACACAAGACAGATTAACAGGAGAAAACCAAATCTAATTTGTATATATAGCAGCCTCATAGAAATATGTGACTCAAAGAAGTGACCAAATCAGGAATCTTTTATACCGATGAGATCAAGAAACAATAAAGATAATTGACAAGATAAAGGGGTTTGGGCTTGGGTTAATAAATTAGTGAAGAAGTAACAAGGTTTGTTTATATAGCCTTCTTGGCTCCTAAATTCCCTATCTCTGGTGATAAGGATGCCTTTTGCCCTCCCAGTGCAGGGAAAGGTACCTTTCACATAGGAAATTTATCTCCTGCTTTCAGCAGGATGAAAGAGGGTCAGAGTGTCCTTGTATTGGCTGTTTCTCAAATAACTTTAATTCAAAATAGTATGCCAAAATGGCATATTTTGCTCTCTTTCAGTAGGAATCCTAAGAGGTAAGTAAAATAAAACCAACTTTCACTTGAAGAGTTTCTAACTGCCCTTAATAATCTTAAACATTTGATTCCATGAGGTATGGCTAGACTCAAAAGATAAAAACCTAGGGTTTGTCCAAAGTCAGAATCTAATAGGAAACCTTTGCATAAAGCCGAAATCATAAAATGCTACTCCCTCAGTGTAAGGGTAAATGAGAAATAAATATAGCCATGGAGATGGGGTGTATATCTTGACATTGGCACAAGGGTGCTAGGAATGTATAACCACAGTATGGTCCTCATAGTTTTCATTTTTATTGTAGTAAAATATACATAACATAATACTTAACATTTCAATAATTTCGAAGCATATTGTGCAACCATTACCACTGCCCATCTCTAGAAATTTATAATCTTAAACTGAAACTCCATACCTATTAAATAATAACTCCATTCTCCCTTCCCCCAACCCCTGGTAACCATCATTCTATGTTCTGTTTGTAGGAATTTGACTGTAGATACCTCATAGAAATGGAATCATACAGTATTAATATCTTACGTAGCATATCATTGGAATTTTGACAGTAATTGCATTGAATCCATAGTATTGACATCTTCACAACAGTCAATCTTACAATCCATAACATGGGATGTTTTTCTATTTGTGTTTTAATTTTTTCAGCAATGTTTTGTAGTTTTTAGTGTACAAGCCTTTCACTTCTTTTGTTAAATCTATTACAAAGTATTTGTTTTTTTAGAAATAACTTTTTAAAAAGATTTTTATTTATAGAGAGATGGGAAGGGAGGGAGAAGGAAAGGGAGAGAAACATTGATGTGACTGGGAGTTGAACCAGTGACCTTTACGTTTGCAGGGGTGTGCTCAATCCACTGAGCCACGCCAACCAGGGCTCTTAAGTATTTTTTTAATGGAATTATAAATGGAATTGTTTCTTAATCTCACTTTAATTGTTCATCGTTAGTGTGTAGAAATGTAACTGGGTTAAGTGTTGATTTTATATTCTGCAGCTTTTCTGAATTTGTTCTAACCTTTTTGTATGTATGTGTATGTGTGTGAAATCTTTAAAGTCGTCATTAGTTAAAAAAGTTTTTTCCCTTTTTTTATTATATTTTTTCCATTACCATTTATCCCCCTTATACCCTCTTCCACCTTTACCCACTCGCCTCCCCTCCGCAGTCACCACACTGTTGTCGATGTCCATGAGTCCTTTTTTGCTCCGTCCCTCCACCCCCTAACCTACCCCCGCACCCCTAATGCCCAGAGCTCTCAACCTGCTCTCTTATCTATGAGTCTGTCACTATTTTACTTGTTTAGTTTGTTCATTAGATTCCACATACAGGTGAAATCCTATGGTACTTGTTTTTCTCTGGTTGGCTTATTTCACTAAGCATAATGTTCTTCAGGTTCATCCATGCCATCACAGAGGATGAAATTTTCTTTTTTACAGCTGAGTAGTAGTCCATTGTGCAAATGCACCATAGTTGTTTTATTGGGATGTTTCTAAATCTTGACTATTAAAAAAAAAAAGGTTTTATTAAGACTTTTAAAGAGCAGTTTAAAACAAAATTGAGAGGAAGTTACAGAGGTCTCCTATATACACTTTACACCCTACACTGGCATAGCCTCATACATTATCAATATCCCTCACCAGACTATTACATATGTTACAATTGATTAAATTACATTAATATATCATAATCACTCCAAATTCATAGTTCACATTTTTTTTACTATTGGTATTATATATTGTCTGGGTTTAGGTAAAGATATGATGACATGATCCATTGTTATGGAAAATACATACAAAGCATTTTTACTTTCCTAAAAATCCTCCTGGTTTTCATCCCTTTCCTCATCTCCAGCACTGGCAACTACTAATCTTTTTACTGTCTCCATAGCTTTGACTTTTTCATTGTGTCATAGATTTGGAATCATGGAGTACTCATTTTGTTTAAGCTAAAGTACTGTAGTGATACATATATGGATTGAGAAATCTTCAAAATGTAGAGTGGTTCCAGGAGACTGTTAGAAGTAAATTCAAATTTTCTAAGGCTTTAAATAATTTCCACAGACAAAATCCTCAGGAAATTGAGCAGTATGTAGTCAAAAATGCATAAAACATGCAAGGGAAACAAGACACTGTAAGTAAGAACTTGCAGAAAAAGCATACAGAAAGAAAAAACATGCCCACAAGGGCTTTTATACCAGATACAAAAATTGTTTACTATGGTTAAAGAAATAAAATTGAAGCTTGGGGAAATGATTGGGGAATGGAAGATTAAAAGAACAATTATGCAGATTTGAAAACTGGAACTTCTAAAGATGAAAAATATAACCACAAATTAAAAACTGATGCACAGCCCTGGCCATGTAGCTCAGTTGGTTGGGCCTGGTCCCCACTTGGGGCACATATGAGAGTCAACCGATTGATGTTTCTCTCTCACATCAGTGTTCCTCTCCCTCTCTCCCTCTTGTCCCCTCTCTCTAAATATAAATTAATAAAGTCTTTAAAAAATGATGCACATATTAAATAGCAGTTGAGAGACAGAACTTTTGAACCAGAAAATAGATTCAAAGAAATTGTCTGCAATGTTTTGCAGAGTAAGAAAGAGGTGGAAATTAAGAAAGATAAAAACAACCCTAGAGAATAAGAAGATGAAATTTCAGTTAAACATGGATTTAATTGAGGTTCCAAAAAGAGATAATAAAATGGAGAACAGGCAATATATGAATAGATAATGGCTGAAAAATAAAATTTAATAGAATTGATTAAAAAAATAAAAAAAGACAGCTGATCTTTAGAAAGCCCATTGGATCCCAAGCAGAATAAATAAAAAGAAATCTACTAGACACATTGCTGTGTCAGTGAGAGCCCTGCAGAAAATAGGTGATGTACTTAAATGGGTAAACTTGGAGAGTTGTTCATATTTTTGAGTTTGTTGTCATTTTAATGTTCATAGTTTGATCTTGTTTTTCTTAAATAAGCCCCTTTAACATTTTATATAATAAGAGCTTGGTGATGATGAACTCCTTTAGCTTTACCTTGTCTGGATAGCACTTTACCTGCCCTTCAATTCTAAATGATAGCTTTGCTAGATACAGTAATCTTGGTTGTAGGTCCTTGCTTTTCATCACTTTGAATATTTCTTGCCAGTCCCTTCTTGCCTGCAAAGTTTCTTTTAAGAAATCAGCTGATAATCTTATGGGAACTCCTTTGTAGGTAACTCTGCTTTTCTATTGCTTTTAAGAATCTCTTTATCTTTAACCTTTGGCATTTTAATCATAATGTGTCTTGGTGTGGTCCTCGTTGCATGCATCTTGTTTGGGACTCTGTGCTTCCTGGACTTGTATGTCTATTTCCTTCACTGAATTAGGGACTTTTTCTTTCATTATTTTTTCAAATAAGTTTTCAATTTATTGCTCTTCCTCTTCTCCTTCTGGAATCCCTATGATTCGGATGTTGGTACATTTGGAGATGTCCCAGAGGGTCCTTATACTATCATCATTATTTTAAAAAATTCTTTTTTCTTCTTTCTGTTCTGGTTGAATGCTTATTTCTTCCTTATGTTCTAAATCATTGATTTGAATCCCAGCTTCCTCCCCTCCACTGATGGTTCCTGTAGATTTTTCTTTATTTTACTCAGTATAACCTTCATTTCTTCCCTTATGTGTTTGCTGTACTCAGTGAGTTCTCTGAACATCCTTATCACCAGTGTTTTGAACTCTACAGCTGATAGGTTGACTATCTCCATTTTGTTTAGTTCTTTTTCTGAGGTTTTGTTCTGTTCTTTCATTTTGGTCATATTTCTTTGTCTCCTCAGTTTGGCAGCCTCCCTATGTTTGTTTCTGTGTCTTAGGTAGAGCTGCTTTGACTCCCTGTCTTAGCGCACCTGTTAAGTTGTATGTGGCAGAGTCTTAGGTATTGCCAGTGTGGTCAACCTGCTTCACCACTTTGTGGCTCTGTATGTGGGGAGGGGAAGGGGTCAGAGAGGGGACAGTGCCAGTGCCTGGCTACTGAAGGCTTGCTCAGCACTTACCCCATTTCCAGTCACTTCACCACCTTCCCATATGTGACTGGTGCCTGTCTAGCCACTGCCCTGGTGGTATTTCCCTGAGTGGGTGGGTTTTCATATCTTCTAGGACTATGCAAGCCCCTTAAATGGACTCTCCTGAAAGACAGGCAGTTTCTTCCACCACCCCAACCCCCATTGGTTTTTGCAGCCATATGTTAAGAGGCTTTATTTTCCTGTTACTAGAACCCTGGACAGCTTGCTCGACCTGACCTGGGGCCTGGATCACTTGCTCCCAAGTATTCCTCCTGATTTTTATCCATCACACGTGAATGTGGGACTGCCCCTTCCGCTGACTGCTGCCGCCCCACTGAATCTTCTCCTTGGCTCCCTGGCTTTGCCCCTCCTACCTGTCTGGATGAATGTGGCTTCTTTAAATACTTGGTTGTTGGATTTCCATACAATTCACTTTTCTGGCAGTCTGGATGTTTTTTGTTTTGAGATTAGTTGTGATCCTTCTTATGGTTGTGCAAGGAGGTGAAGTGCGTCTGCCTACCCCTCCTTGACAGGAAGTTCACTCCTGCCAGTGTCTTTCATTGGCTGAATCTACCTAGAGATAGGGCAACTGAGATTGTTGATACAGTCTATTCAGGAGAGGCTCTGGGGCACAGTACAGAGTGGAGAAGAGTGGAAGATGGATCTGGAGGGGCAAATGAAACATACCCAGAACAATTGGCTTTTTAAGGACACAGAGGATAGTAATCTGTGCAGAAGTGGAAGAATGGCTGCTTAGGAAGGGAAAGTCAAGTAAACAGCAGTATTGAAATAGTGTGCTCAGAAATGGGAATTATTTCAGTTTAAAGTGTATGTTGAACATAGAAGAATAATACACCATAAAAATGAAAAGACAAATTGGCATTTGCAGAGACCTGCTCATCTTTACACTGCTTATCCTCTTATTTATTGTCTTGGCTTTATAAATGCATAAATATCAATACTGCCTTCATTATTATGTAGAAGATACTGGGTCAAGTTCTTTGCATTAACATGGCTATATGAGTGGTTTGCACATGTTATCGAAGGAGCAGGAGTAATTTAGAGAGTGAGGCTTACAGTTTAGTATATAGGCTCTGGAATTGGACTATTTTGTGTTTGAACTCACTTCCTAGCTGGATGACCTAGGCAGATTACCTAATCCAGGCCTCAGTTTTCTCATTTATAAACCAGGCATAGTCATACTAACTTTATTATAGTTGTGAGGAGTAAATGAATGACTCATATAAATTACTTAGCTCAGAACCCAGCAGGCACATCCACTGGGGAACACAATTTTCGTTGAGTTAGATCTGACACTTGTTTTTCACTAACTTTTGCCATCTCAATCCAAAAATGACCCCAGTTTTTCTCAATCATGTCAGCTTTGTCCCCAGAATCATACAAAATGTACATACAGAGGAAAATAATGAAAAAATTACCTGAATATACTGTTTATTTAGAGTTATTTTATTCATGTAAGTCAAATTATGAACAAGTAGTAAAGTTCTGCTACCAAACATACATATTAAGGTATTTTATCTTTTCAAACAACAGGCTAGGAAATGCCAAATGAGACACTTGAAACAGTCTCCTTCAGTTGACAAAGCTTTAACAAATTGCTTCATGAGACCCATGAGACCCAGTTTTATGGGCAGAGGTGGGAATCTAATGTTCTTTCTGTCAACAAGTGGCTCATTTAGAATATCTGGACCACCACGTGTGAGGTCAGATCTTGGAGGCCAGTTTGACTCTACCCAGTGCTTCTCTCGAGCTCTGCTGTCCCACATACACAGAAAACAGGGATACTTGGTGTATCTGCATTGCTGACCAAGAAGGAAGCAGACCATTTTAAGGTCAACACAGATGATCCAATTGTGCTTGTGATATTGCAACAGATCAGTGACTCTTTATGTCTTCATATTCTTCATGAAAATAAACTGAATCGCCAACTGGGACTGCACCAAATAAATTGCCATTGTGGAAGAGTACCCGCTTCAAGCTCCACTTTGATCTATCGATGAACAGTAGCCATTCAGTTGCATTATAGATTGGAATTCCCAATTCCTCCATTAAACTGTGTATGTTATGGCAATACACGAAGCCACCGTCACTTCAAAAGTACTGCAGAAATGCACTTTTTCTTGATTGAAAGTAGGTTACCTTCGCTCCTTTTTCAAGCAAGTTTTTCTCATGCAGACTTGATGGTAGGAGTTCTGAAGCCTTTTTGGATAGTCCCAAATCTCATGCCAAATCATTCAACTCATGCTGATCAAATCCCTTATGAACTGAGTCATCTTCAGTTTCAAAATCTTCATCGTTGCTGTCACTTAGTTCTTCACCATACTCCTGTTTTTCAAAAGAGGGTAGTTCAATGAAAACTAGCACTGGGATTTCAGCTGAATGAGGCACTGGGCGTGTAGCTGATGGTAGACCAGGATACTCTATTTTACATTTATTTTTCTTGTTCTATCCTGACGTTTTCACTATACAAAAGTAACAGTCACTTGAATGATCTCTGGGCTCTCGCGCAACCGTAGGTATACCAAATGGCAATTTATCACATGTTCCCTTCGTCCACATCTGTAAACTCTCTACACACTGCTTGCACACCTTGTGAGGGGCCCAAGACTTATCTTGATCACCAAGTTTTACTTTAAAATATGCAGAATAGGCTTGCCTGACAAATGCACTGATGTTTGTCCTTTGACTGGGAATGGTGAAACAACAAAACAAATCAGGGTTGTTTAGGCAATTACGATGAGAAATAGCAGAGGCAGACATGATCTGAAGGAAAGGGAGTAAGTATGTATGTAAATTAAAAAAACAAATTCTGCTAACTCCTTGTATACAGACAAGAACTCGGACTACACTTCGGAATACGATTCGCTATATAGAGCGGCACACAACCTCTCACCACACTGTCTCATGTGTAACTGAATAGCCTAGACAAGTATGAACCTGTCGTTGGTCTCCAAGGTCGTCCCCCACCCCCACTTGAGGGAGGTTTGCTCTCAGCCAATAAGAGAACACTAGGGCTTCCCTCAATCCAGGCTCAATCCTGCCTAGTGTTCGCATTAAGATAAGCTGTACAGAAAAATCTTGATGTGATAGAAGAAAACTAACTGCAGTTTTGAAATCAACAGCTGAAAAATCAAACTCAACAGAAATGTTAAAAATAGTTCACCTGTGTAATGTTACCTGTCTTTTTTTTAAATTGCAGTTAGGAGGATATAGCTATCCTCAAATACCTGACAGCCTGCCACATGCAATAGGAATTAAACTTCCTATTTTTGTGAGAACTTCTGCGGTCAGAACTAAGACTAGTATTTGTAAATAACAGACAGGTTTTGGATTAATATGAAAAAGTCTTTTGATTATTTCAAGTTGCTTGAATCAGAACTGGTTAGTTTGTGAGAATGATTTGCATTCTAAGGGATGTGTTCAAGAAAAGAGTAGAGATGTTTAAAAGTATATTCATGTATCAGGTTAATAAAAAGTAGATAAATTTTTCAGGATACCTTTCAAGTGTGACTTTATTCTCTAAATCTGTGAAAATGGAAGCTCCGGATAGAACTGGTTTGATTTCTTTTTCTCCTCTGTTTATTCTTCTTGACAAGGTCATTTCGTCCCCTTCCCTCATTAATACAGCTTAAATGTCATCTTTCTTTATTTAACAATATTTATTGATCACAATCAAATGTTCCAGGTCCTTGCTGTAACGGAGCTTTAAAAAAAATTCTAGCACAGTTAAATAGAAAATAAAAACAGTGAAATAACTTCAGGTAGTTCTAAGTACTGTGATGCATGAAGAAAGTAAAACAGAATATGGGATGAAGATCCCTTCATCCTAGGGCCTGGGTGGTGGAGGTGGTGCTTTTAGGGTGGTCAAGGAAAACCTCTTTGAAGAGGGGACATTTTAACTGACACATGAGTGTTGTGAAGGAACTAGTCGTGTAAGATCTGGGGGAAGAACATTCCAAGCAGAAGGACTAGCAAAGGCAAAGTCCTGTGGTGGGAAAGAGTTTTGGCATGCTTAGGGTTGGGAAAGAAAGCTGAGTGGCTGGAGAGTGGTAGGAGAGGTAAGAAGAGCATGGATCACACAGGGCCTAGTGGATCATGTTAACACATTCATTCTTACTGCATTTCAGTGGGAAGCCATGAAGCCATTTCTTCCTTTTTTTTTCTCTACGTTTAGATGTCCAGTTTTTCTTTCATCATTTTTTGTAAAAACTCTCCTTCATTGAATGGCCTTGGAACCTTTGTCAAAAATCAATTTGCTCTCTATATGTGGATCTATTTCTGGTTTTCTCCTCTGTCCCATTTATCAGTGTACCTTTCCCTTTGCCAATATCACAGTACCTTGTTTACTGTAAAATTGTATAATGGCAGTCTTCCAACTCTTTTTTTTTTTCCAAAATAGTTCTTTTGTTCTTTTGCCTTTCCATACAGATTTTAGAATCAGCTTGTTTAAATCTACAAAAACATTTGGCTGATATATTAATTATAATTGCATTAAACCTGTAGAATCAGGAATGCAGATTGGTGCAATCACTGTGGAAAGCAGTATGGAGTTATCTAAAAAAAAAAAATAACTGTCTTATTACCCAGTGATTCCCCTCTGGGAATATATCCAAAAAAGCCCCAAATACTAATTAAAAACAATATATGCAACCCCTATGTTCACTGTAGTGTTATTTACAATAGTTAAGATTTGGAAGCAGCCCAAGTGCCCATCAATAGATGAGCGCATAAAAGAGCTGTGGTACATTTACACCATGGAATGCTACTTTGCCATAAGAAAAAAGGAAACCTTACCTTTTGTGACAGCACGGATAGACCTGGAGAGTATTAAGCTAAGTAAAATAAGTCAGAGAAAGACAAATACCATATGATTTCCTTATATGTGGACTCTAATGAACAGAATAAACTAATAAACAAAAACCCTATAGAATCAATTTTGGTAGAGTTGACATTTTTCATTGTGTTAGTATTCCAGTCCATGAACATGCAATATTTCTTCATTTATTTATGTCTTCTTTGAATTTCTTCATCAGTGTTTTGCAATTTTCAGCATACAAATCCTGTATACTTTCTGTTAGATTTACATATAAACATTTAATTTTTTAGAACTATTACGATATATTTTTTAGACTTTGGTTTCTAATTGCTCTTTGCTAGTATATAGAAATATGATTGTTTTATGTGTGTGACCTTATTAAATTTACTTATTTTTTTGTATGAGAACCCTGGACAAACTTTTTAAAAAAGTTCTCTCTGCCATTATAGAAAATTTTAGAAAGTTGTGAGAAGTAGAAAGAATTTAAAAAATCTTTCATAATTCTACCATTCTGAGACAATCAAGCTACATTTGGCATACATACATATCTGTATATGTATATAAACTATATATATTGTTAAATTATTTACATAATTGAGATCATGTGGACCTGAACAGATGAATACTTTTTTTGCTTAATATTTGACATGAGCATTTCCCCATATTACCAAAACCTCTTCATAAACATGTAAAATAAGTGAATAATATTTTCTTTTGAATGCATCATAATTTGCTTATTCAGTCTCCCATTCTGAAGCATTTCACTTGTTGCCAACTTTTTTGTTATTGTAAATAGTACTGCATTTAGCATCTTTGTGCATGATTCTTTTTTCCCTATTTTTAGGCAAGATGACTTGACTGATATGAATATTTTTGAGCATTTCACATGCATTGCCAAAACACTTTTCAAAAAGATTATACCACTTACAAGTCCACCAGTGTTGACTTTCCTTTTATTCTACCTCGTCAGTACTGGATAACCCTTTTTTTAAGTAAATGACTAATTTTAGAAGTATTATTAAATTGTTGCCTATTTTTCTTTGCTTGCTATTCTATTTACTGTTGCAACAACAACAAAAAATAAGGTAGCTAGGAATAAACTTAACCAAGGAGGTAAAAGGCGTGTACTTGGAAAACTATAGGACATTGAAAAAATAAATAGAAGACACAAACAAGTGGAAGCATACACATATACCATGTTCATGGATTGGAATAATTAACATCATTAAAATGCCCATACTACCCAAAAGAAACTATAGATTCAATGTAATTCCTATTAAAATACCAATGGCATATTTCATAGATATAGAGCAAGTATTTCAGAAATTTATATGCAGCCAAAAAGACCCCAAATCGCCTCACCAATCTTGAGAAAGAACGAAGTTGGAGATATCACAATACTGGCTGTTAAACTATATGAAGATTCCTTGAAGTTTTCCTATGTAAACAATACTATTGTCTATGAAGAGGGACAGTTTTATTTCTTCCTTTCTAGTACTTACAGTACCATGCTGAGTAGGAGTGGTGAGAGTCAACATTTTTTCCTTGTTCCCAATCTAGCAGAAAAGCATTGAGTCTTTCACGATTAAATATGATGTTGGCTGTAGCTTTCATGTAGATGTTCTTTATGAGGTTAGGGAAGTTCCTTTCTGTTCTTAGTTTCCTGTGAATTCATTGTTGTCAAGTTCTTTTTCAGCATCAAGTGATACGATCATATGTATCTTCTTTCCTTTAGACTGTTAATGTGGTGAATTATATTGATTGATTTTTGAATATTGGGCAAGCTTTGCATTGCTGGGATAAGTTGCAATTAATTGGTTGTGGTATGTATTATTCTTACATATGGTTGGGTTTGATTTCTTAATATTTTGTTGAGAATTTTTGAGCCTGTGTTCATGAGGGACATAGGTCTGTAGTTGTACTGTTTTTGTCTGATTTTGGTATCAGGGTAATGGTTGCCTCCAAATGAGTTGGAAAGTGTTCCTCCTTCTACACTCAGAAGAGAATATGTAAATTGGTTTTATTTATTCTTTAAATGTTTGATAGAATTTCCTAGTGATACCATATAGGACTAGAAAAATTTTTTTTCTCTGTGGAAATTTTAAACTATGTATTCAACTTATTTATTTTTAAAAAGATCTTATTTATTTATTTTTAGAGAGAAGGAAGGGAGGGAGAAAGAAAGGGAGAGAAAAATCAGTTGTGAGAGAGAAACATTGATCAGCTGCCTCTTGCATGCCCTTAACTGGTAAACTGGCCCACAACCCAGGCATGTACCCTGGCTGGGAATCCAACCTGCAACCTTTTGGTGTACGGGGTTGATGCTCCATCCAACTGAGCTACCTGACCAGGGCTGTTCTCACGTTTAAATGACAGGAAACCATCTAGATGCTTTTCATCACTGATTAAAACTTAAAGAGGAAGATAAAGACTGAATTACATTTATTCCTGTTTTAAATTATAAGATTTAACATTTATTTGTCTGAAAAATAAGCCAATTATATGGACTGAAAGTGTCATTTTTTTTACTAAAATAATTTTACAAATAAAGTTACCCAGAATGCAAGCTTATTGTCTGAAGAAAATTTACTTATATTTATTCCCTTTGATAATCATTTTGTTAAAATATCCCTGTATTATTTATAAATATGAGAATAAAAAAGCCAGACACTTGGGACGAAAATTAAGCTAATGGCCATTTAGGGTGCTTTTTACTAAAATGAAACTATGATTTGAAAGGATATTAATTGTCAAGTACTGAAGATAACATTTTGTATAGACAGAAAAATTACTAACTTGTGACTTCCTAAATGTTTATTTAAATAAATTTATAGTAAAATTATAAGTTATGTTGAATTGATTTGAAATATTTGAATCTTGAAATATAGTGTGAAAGTTGTATCATAAAGTTTATAAAAGTTGAAAAATATTTAATTGGTTGAAAGCCAGTGGGGAATGTGAAGTTGTAATTGGGCAGCATGGGGTATGGCCACTTGTCCCTGTGTATACACGTAACACAAAAATTTGTGTGGAAGGAAATAGGTTTTTATTAACAAGGTTTCCAATTTGGGGGTGCTGGCAGCATTCCTGCTCTGAACCCTTCTCTTATGCAAGATCTTTTGCTCCCAACAAGATCACAAACCAAAGCCACGCCCAGAAGTTCCCCATTATTGCTTATCTGCCCTTTCAGAGCTTAAACGAACTGCGCAAACAGGTTTTCATTCTCTCTGAGGTATGCACTTGTGGGTTTCAGACTCGCCGTTATCTTGCAGCAGCTCTCTCAGGGTCTGGGTGTGCTGCCCTATCACTCCAGAAGGTTATGCAGGGGAAGCTCCACCCATGAGGAACTTCCCAGCTCATTCCTCCACCTGCTGCCCTCAGTCTCTGTGCACTGCTCTCAGGGGAAAGCAGAGGAAGCACTCCAGGACCCATGTGCCATACTACACTGTGTTGTAGCATCCCAAAAGTTGGAGCCCAGCGAGGCACGCATTCCAGCATGGGACCCTGCCTTTGGGGAGCTTGCTTCCAACCTCGTGCGGGCCTGAGCCCCAGGTAGGCCCAGGGTCTACCAGCCCCATCAGCACTCCCGTTTTTGCGGGCCAAAGCAAGAGCCCAAGAAGCCAAGAGAGCAAGATCCAAGAGCCAAGAAAACCACGTTCTGGCTGTCTTCTGTTTAAAAGTCCTCTTCCAGAATCCCATGTGCTCTGCAAGCCAGTGGGAGTGTCCAGCTTTTCAACCGGTTAGGGCCAGTGTCTCCGTATTTGCCTTTGCCCCTCTTATTTAGCAAGGGAGCGAAGTCTTCAGTCACACATGCTCTGTACAAGCTCCCTTCTACTGAGTCACAAGTTGCTCAGCTGCCTCAAGCAATACATGCTGGTTTGTATACAGCTGGCAGTTGCCTTTTACAGTTTGCCTCCAGCAGTCTTTCTGCCTTGGTGGCTCCTCCCTTTGGAGAAGGCAGGCTGCTTCAATCTGCTGCTTCTGCAGCTCTCCCTGCCCCCTGCCTTCTCCTGGTGGGAGCGGGAAACAGCCTCTTGTGCCTGGACGAGGGTCTCCCCTGTTCTTCCGTGATCTGTGATCCAGCCTACCCCTTTACAAAGTGACATTGTTAAATATCGTGATTATTTGATATTAAATATTGGACTAATGAAGGTTTTCCTGAAAATCTGATTGATTTAGCTACCAACCAGGGGTATTTCAAGCCCATTTAATATCATCATACCTGGGTTCTACCAAGAGCAGATGAAGTTCCTGGGGGAACTTTCTCACTGATCCATAATTTGAGCTAGGATGATAGTTTAAGGAGCAATGAAAAATAATCCTGGGGTTGCCACTGTCTGTTTTATTTGCCTAACAGATTTCTTGTTGCCTCTTCTCAAAGACCATATGGCTGACAATACAATTAAGCTTATTTTTTAGTGTCTTAATCGATTAAAATAATTTTAAGATTATAATTCTAAAGGCAAAGTGGGCGGTAATTAGGAAAACTTTAGGAATATACTCAGATCATCACCTAATTTCCTTTTTTTGAATAATGCAAAATATGTACTTTTTAATTATACAGGTTCAAAAAGGTTCTGAAATGACAGATTTTTTTTTTAAGCTGCACTCAAAATTTATTTCTCTGGTAGTAACTTGCAAATATGCAGTTTACTTTTTCATTTCATTTTATTGAAATTGAGTTTGGTTGTTTTTGGTAAAGAAATAAAAAATTTCACTTATATTTGTTTTTTACCATAGGGAAAAACATGAATGTTTTAAAGAATTTAGGGAATTGAATTTAAAATATATTTTACATATATTCAGCAGTCAGTCTTTAAGTATAGAATTTTCTTAATATAAAAGAGTTACATGTTTTAAAGCTTAGAGAAAAATGGACACACTGTATCCTGGCAACTGAACGCAAATAGACAGATACGTCAGTACCACACTTATGTCAGCAGTTTGTTCTGTTTGCTTGGGAACTCTTTTGTTTTAGTAGTGTGTTTACAATGAGGTCTTTCAGTGGAGCAAGACTATGATGACTGAATATGTACTCTGTATTGTCTGAGTACATTTTGTATATAAACTTTAAGACATATATATGAAGGCATATTTATTAGTTATTTGTTATTAATATTTAGTCTTGTTTATTGTATTTTCTTTCTCAGAAGCACTTTACTTATTCATGTTTTGTAACTAGCAATAGACTTTGCATTTCTAATTATGGTGTCGTTGTATAGGACACTGAGTATGTTTCCAGATAAGTTATTACAATTCTATCTGTATGACTGATGAGCCACTTGGCTTATTTTTAAGACAGATGTTTAAGCTATTAGAAGTAAAATTTTTCTTGGTCAAGGCCTATAGTTTTATTGTGCTTTAAATTTCTTAAAGGTCACTATGATAATTATTTTCTAAGAGTTTAAAATGTATCATTGAGTGTTAAAATTAAGTTCAGAATACTACAAATGCTAAGGATTTTATATATGTTTTCTGGGGTGGAGGAGAGAGGGAGAAATTATCAAAGTGGAAAAGGTCAGTAGGCAATTGAGAATTGCAGGTTTGGAGCTTGGGAGGACAGAATGAGGCCATATATAAACTTTAGAAGTCACTCAATGTATTTCATTGAAGGCCTATTATATATCCCTGGGAGTTCAGACCCTATAGTGGTTAGCATGATAAATTGGAGTCAGTGAAGGAAGCAGTGAAGGAAGCATTAGGATGTGGGGGATTTACCATTGAAGCTAATTGAACTTAAACTTTAGGGTGCAAATTCCTTTCAAGACTTCAAAAGGAAGGTATTCACGTGGCACCATGTTTCTGTGGGATTTCCAAATGTCAGGTGTTTTAAGTTAAGATTGCTATCTCTTTCCATTCTGTCTAAACCTCATGTCCTATAGCATTGGAGTGGCTGCAGGCATTTTTGGGAAAGTTGAATTGGGATTACATTTAGTTTGGGTGGCATATATTTATGTTTGTTTTTTTTACTCTGACATATATTTAATTTTTTCCCAGATTTTCTGGTATAGGAATGGCACCTAAGAATACTCTTGTCAACCATGGCGCTGACTCAGTGTTATGATACAAAGATGCAAGGCCAGATATCATAGGTTATATGAACATGCCCTACAGTGCTTGACACTAAAAGTATGTGGTGGGAAGGGTAAGAGAAACACAATTTAAAATAAACAGAGCTAGAACCTAGTCTGGTGGGAATTCTGAGTCTGATAGCTTGTAAAGGAAAGAAATAAATATAAGATTCCTAAAATTTTACAATAAAAAATTTTATATGACATAACTAGTAACAGTTTGTGAACCGAAAAGAATATTTTTCTAAAATTAAATAATAACTTAGTAGTTTTTAAAATTCATCTTTTTAAAGGAAATCTTACATGAAATTATATAAAGAGGTAATCATAAAAGATAGGCAATAAAAATATAGAAAAAGCATTCCAGAAGTGTCATTGAGTTTACTAAGAGAATTATTTTTTTCCAGCTTTTTATGATGCTTGTGATGCTGTGATTTTGTTCCCTCATTCTAAATAAGTATTCATCTTTGCACCTAATTTTGTATTATTAATTCTACTTTATTTTTTCCCTTAAAGAAGGCTACCTAAATTCTTTGAAGTTCAGGCCAAACAAAACCTGGGAGGTATGGAATCGTGGAAGTCAAAAGTAGACAATTTAAATATGGGGAAGATGTGTTCTGTGTTAATGATGCATTGATGTAGCTAAGGAATCTGTTTGATTTGGTGATGGAGATCATGATTAATGATCTTCAGGAATGAATATGAATTTGGGAGTGGGAAGTGGAGGTTGTATACTTTTTGAAGAAGTGGTAACAGAATCAAAGAGCAATATTGTGAGGAGAAAAGGACTAGGAAAGGGGTATGTGTTTGTGTATATGTGTGCTTTGCATGCTTAAGAGAGAGGTATATAAAAATGTTAAAGAGGGGGACAAGATACATATAGCTAAGAGAGAACATACATGAAACTAAAGATAATAGCAAGAGAGGTTAAAGCAGAGCAGACACAGTAACTGGAACAGGGGGTTAAAAGGAAATGGGAACAAGATGTAGGAGTGCCTTAAACATTAGAACTCAATGAAGGGGCAAACATTCATCCTTAAACATTTTGGTATTTCTTTAGCCATACTGTATGAGCCCTGTATTAATATCTGAGTATAGTAGTTGGTTATCATAATGCTGGTCCCAAGCAATTCTTCCTAAAACTGCGACATACTGTATGCTTAATTGGCTCAAAAATAAAAGTTTTAAAAGATTTATACTTAAATGGTTATGTCTTTTGTGATATAAATGGAAGATAATTATCTGCATTAGTTTAGCATGTTAAACTCAGTCTTCAAAATTCCTTTTTAACTGTATGAAGTGGTTGCCCAAAATCAGTTTAAAAATATTACAATATACATCACAGTTTTTTTTTTGCTAGTAAGGTTATATAGATTGATTATTATAAGTAAATAAAGTTACATTCTCTTAGTTTTATAGGTGTTATGGAAAAGCATACAGAATTGAGTATCATGTCAGATATTTATTACAACTTCTTCTATTTCATTCACCAATATTTATTAGGTGTCCATTGTATGCCAGGCATGGGTCTAGATTCTGGGGATACAGCATTAAACAGCATGGACAGTCTGCATTCATAGGTCTTATATTCGAGTGGGGAAGGTAGGAAATAAGCACACAAATAATGAAACATATCAGATAGTAATGTGTGTTATGAAGAAAAATAATGGAGGGTAAGATGACAGAGTAAGGTATCTAATAGGATGGTAGGAAAGCTAGGTAGGATATTTACATATCACCCTTTATTAGTATATTTAGAAAACTATTTTATGCAAACCAAATGTGTTTAAGGGCAGATCATTCAGTATTTAATAGAACTAACATCTACTCCCCATAATTTTCTCATTTCTAAAACTATTAATTAAAAATAGTACCTACCCAATAGGGTTTAATTAAGATTGTGTTTGCACACATGTGTAGGTATAGCCTCGGCATAGTGCTTATTATCAACTCTTAATAAATTTTAACTTCTTTTTACATGACTTTATTTTCTTATTTATTACATATGCATTTATGTGAACCAAGATACATTGTTTAAAAAAAATCTTAACTCCTCTAATAAGTACCTTCTTTTTCTGCATATACCTTCAAATACCATACTGAAACTTTTTATTTTAATTTAGAGATCCAGAAATTTTAATTGAGTTATAATGTATACACTGTAAAGTATACTAGCCTTAAATAGACTACTCAGTGAATATTTTGATAGGCATATGCCTGTGCAGTCACTACCCAGATTCAAATATACGACATTTCCATCATGCAGAAGAAATCTTTGTTTACACTGGGAGTTATTATTCCCTCCTTATCTAACCACTATTCTAACTTCTGTCTCCATCAGTTTTTTGGCCTGTTTTTAAGTTTCATACAAGTTAAATTACATAGTATGTTAACTGCTACATCTGTTTTTGTTTGCCAAAAATAATACCTACAATATTCATTCATGTTCTTATATGTATCACTAGTTGTTCTTGTATAGTTTTGTGTAGTATTCCATAGTTTAAGTGTACCAAAACTTACTTATCTATTCCCCAGCTAATGGACATTTGAGTAATTTCCTTTGGGGAGCAGTTATGAATAAAGCTATTGTGAACATTCTTACACATCTTTTGATATATTAATTATTAGTGACCATATACCTAGGAATGGGTTTACAGAGTCATAAGGTAGGTATATGTTTAACCTCAATAAAAACTATCAAGCAATTTTCCAAAGTTGTACCAATTTACAGGCTCAATAGCAGTTGATAACAGTTTCAGTTGCTCCATATTTTAATTAACACTTCAAATGAGTATTTAGCCATTCTAGGCGGTGTGTAGTGGTATGTCATTATCACTTTAATTTGCCTTTCTTTTATGCTAACGGTACTTGAGCGCTTTTTATATGTTGATTAGTCATTTGGAGATTCTCTTGTAAAGTTCTTGTTTAGATCTTTTGCCCATTTAAAAAATTATACTGACTTTTTAATTATTGATTTGTAGTAGTTCTTTATATTCTTGATGAACTCTAGATATAAAATCTTTACTGAAATATGTATTGGGACTATCTTCTGGTCTGGGTTGTCTTGCACTCTTAAAGACATATTTTGGTGAATCGAAGTTCTTAATTTTAATGCAGTCTAACTTATTTTTTCTTTTAGTATGTTAGTAGCTTTTAGTAGCTTAGTAGCTTTAGTTTTTAGTGTTGTAGCCTTTTGAATATTAATTTTAAAAACTTTTGCCTACATGAAGATCATGAAGACATTCTTTTATATTTTCTTCTTGAAGCTTTATAGATTTACTTTTCACTTTTAGGTTTGTGATCTATCCTGAATTAATTTTTGTTAGTGGTGTGAAATTGTGGTCAAAGGTCATTGTCTTTTCGTACTGGTTTCCAATGTTTTAGCACTATTAATTGAAAAGACGGTCTTTTCCCCCACAGGTTAACAGTGGTGTCATTTTCATAAACCAAGTGACTGGGTATGTGTAGATGTTTTTGGACTTTGTCTCATTGGTCTATTTGTTCATCCTCTGACCAGTGTCACACTATCACCTTATAGTAAATCTTGATATCTTAGTACTGTGGGTCCTTCAGCTTTGCTCTTAAAGATTGAACTTGGCTATTCTAGGATCCTTGCATTCCTATATAAATTTTAGAATCACTTTGCCACTTAAAACAAAAAAGCTTACTGGGATTTTGATTGGGATTGCATTGGATCTACAGATTTATTTGGGGAGAATTGGTGTCATAACAGTATTGAGTCTTCCAAACTGTGAACTGTAGTGTATTTCTCCATTTGCTTAAATCTTTAAAAATTTTTTTCTCATTACTGTTATTTAGTTCTCAGTGTAGATATTTTACCCATTTTATATAAGATTTATTCATTATTATTTAATTTTTTATGTTATGTACTAGTTTCTTAAATTTTATTTTCCATTTATTAGTATATAGAAATACAGAAGTCTTGAATTTGTATCAAACAACCATACTAATAGACTTATTTATTATAGTTGCTTGTTTGTAGATTCCTTTGCATTTCCTGTGTATATAATTATGTTATCTGTGAAAAAGGCAATTTTACTTATAATCTTCATACTTGCCTCCCCTTTTATTGCATTATAATGGCTAGAACCTTCAAAAAATATTGAATAGAAGTTATGATATTGGACAATCTTGTTTCTCCCCAAATTCAGGGGAAAGTAGTCAATATTTTACCATTAAGATCAATATTAGCTGTAGGTGATATGTGTATGTATGTGTTGTAGTAGATACCTTTTACCATATTAAGGAATTTCCCTTTCATTCCCAGATTGCTGAGAGGTTTTTTAAAATAATGAATGAGTGTTAAATTTTATCAAATACTTTTTCTGCATCTTCTGAGATGATCCTAGGATTTCTCTTTTTTATTTTTTCAATGCGGTGAGTTACTTTGATTTATTTCTGAATGTTAAGCCAACACTGTACTCTTGGAATAAAGCCCACTTGGTTATATATACTATCCTTATTATATGTTGCTGGATTCACCCTGATAAATTATTATTTTTAGAATTTTCATCTATGTTCATGGGAGGTATTGTTTTGTAATTTTATTTTCTCATAATGTCCATGTCAGGTGCTGGTTTTATGGTTATGCTGGTCTTATATGATGACTTCGTGTTTTCTTTCTTTACTGTTTGCTGAAAAAATGTGTAAGATTGGCTTCTGCTACTTTTAATCTATGTGATCATCTCTTTTTCACTCCCATAAAGCTCATGAAATAGTCATCAAAATCGGGTATGGTTGTCTTCTTTTGCAGTTGAGAAGATTGAAGCTTAGAGAAATATAGCAGGATTAGGCAGCTGATAGTTACCGATCTGGTATTAAAAAACCAGTCTGCTTTACTTCAAAGCCCATGCTGCATAATGCCCTCAGAATAAAATGACCAAGTAGTTTATGTAGGTCTCAAGAAATAGTAGTTGTTTTTTGAAAACTTAGAAAACTTTCTGCTAGTCTAAAAAGCACACTTTTATTTAAAAAAAAATTTTTTTTATTAATTTATATTTTAGAGAGAGGGGAAGAAAGGGAGAGAAACACTGTATATGCCCTGACTGGAGACTGAACTTGCAATCCAGGCATGAGCGCTGACCAGGAGTCGAACCAGTGACCTTTCACTTTGTGGGACAATGCCCAACAAACTGAATCACACAGGTCAGGGCTAAGAATCACACTCTTAATGACTGCCCCTTAGCTGCTTGTGAGGGTTGTAGTTTAAAGTAGCTAAGCTTTTTAATTCTCTATTAGCTCTGTCAAATGAAAAGTCCATTCATTCCAAAAGTGAACAATTCAGTTTTATTTTTCTGTGGGATTTACCGGAATTCCTTTTTTTCCCAAATCCACAGCCCTGACAGAAATTCTGTGGCTTTGTAGAAGTCAAGATATTTCACATATCGATTTTTTTTCCAGCATATGATAGGTTACGAGTCAGCTTATTCTATATTGACATATCCTAGGATACAGGAAAAAAAGCTTCATACTGGGAAATAGAAGGTAATTTTCAAGACTTGTCTAGTACTTTACTTTTCCCCAAATTCAATTATTCTGATGAGAAAGCCTCTCTTATAGAAAGAAAGTGTGCCCAGGCTGGTGTGGCTTTGTGGATTGGGTGTTGACCTGCAAACCCAAGGGTCGCTGGTTCAGTTCCAATCAGGGCACAGTCCTGGGTTGCCACCCGGTTCACGGTTGGGGCATATGAGAGCCAATCGATGTTTCTCTCCCTTTCTTTCTCCCTCTCTCCCCCTTTCTCTGAAAGTAAATAAATAAAAATTTTAAAATAAATAAGTAGAAAGTTTAACACTTTTATTTCACGTGGAATTGTCTTTCTCTTCTGTTAAGTGATACAAAATACACGAAAAGGTGTACCTTTTTTGTTTACTAAAGAGTTCAGGTTTTCAAACAATTACTTCTTAATGACTTCTCATTCCGTAGCTATTTGCATTTTATTTTTAGGTTTGTATTGGGAATGTCTGACTCCTTTATGAGTTTAGAGCAAGTTATGTTGTTTCATCACTAAAATTCATATCGTGCCAATAATATTATTTTATTTCCTTCATATTAAAGCCCCAATAAGTTTGTCTCATTTCCAGTTAACTTAATTAGAAGGTCTGGCTCCTTTTGAAACAGCTTCTCATTTTTAAAGCATAAAACATTGTTTAGTAAAACCTACAAAAGAATATAAGATACAGTAAGGTCTTTTTTAGGAAAAAAATGTTCTGTGTTAATAAAATATCAAGATTTTCGAGTAGAAACTTTTACAAGAGATCATTTAATCCTTCCAGTACTTGTGACATTGCTATGTCAGTGGATCATTTTCTTGACAGTTATTGTATTTATTGCTTTATAAAATACTTTATTGATGCCTCCAAGGAATAGATATTATTTTTAGCCTTGGTCACCTTAAAGTTTGAGTTAAAGTACTGGCCTGTTGGTCTTTTTCCTTCCCTTTAGTTCTGCTAGTAATAGTAGATCTTTATTCTCTTCCTAATCTATAGGTCTAATTGGTTAATATGTGGTCTCTAATATTTAGTAAGGTTAATTATTAGTATGAGAATTAAGAATTTTATTTTGGTTTTATACAAAGCTAGATATGAATTAACTTGAAAGTTAATTATTTATGCTGAATAATAATAAAGTTTAAGTTTTGAAGGTTCATTATATAAGGGGAATTGGAAACACTTGTTATATAAGTTGTATTAAAATTCTGAGGTAGAAAAAGAGGAAACTGAGTTTATCATAATGCTGCGAAAGAGGAAAAGTAATAATGTTAAAGTAAATGGCAAAAATAAGTATTTAGAAAGGAATATTTTAATGTTGAATTACTTATGAGTATAGTGCTTTAAAAATCATCCTAGAAAACGCTTTCTAGTTTTTCCCATTTTTAGGGTATTATTTCTTAAAATATTTGCTGAATAAAAACAAATACTAAAATTCCAGATGAAATTTTCCCCTTTTCTTCTCTAAGTTCTCATTTCTAATATTTAAATGATACTGTTGGTAAAATATAATGAGTGAATTTATACTCCTATTGTAGATGTTCTAATGTCATTATTTCCATTTCTGTATTTTACCATGGTTTAGTTGTTTTATTGTAACCCAACACAGTTAATGGGCAACAGGGTAGCTGGAAGAAAAAAGAGATGAAACTGAAACTAAAGGTAATTTAATATATACTAGTTAGTTATCAGTTTTACTACTTGCATATTTTTATCTATAGTAAACTTTAAATTTGTACTGGCTTTTTCTTGTATTTTTAGAAGCCCTCCTTAGTCTGCTTTGGTCCTTTAGTTAACAGATCTGAGTGTCTTTTATGTGCATAACATTTCTGTTAGCATCCAGCTCATTGTGCTCAAGTGATAGTAACCAATATCAATATTAATTTGACAAAACATATAGTTTTTCCACATAAAGAACTTAATCTTCCCCACAAATTTTATTTTGTGTATTTTAATGGCAAAAATAAATGGATTTATTGATATCCTGGCTCTCTTCCACCCACATGAATGAGTAGGTTTCACTGTATTTCCTGTTAGCCTTTTCTTAAGTTTTATTGAATAAGATGGCTAAACTGAGTAGTAGATATTGTCTGTTGTGATTATCTTTGGATTCTAATTACTTAGACCAGTTATTTATGAATGATAATCAAAAATAGTTTCAAGAGCTTGAAAAAAATTTAACATATGATTTGTTCAATTTTTATGTTTTTATTTCTTCTTTTTTTAAAAAATTTTTCCCATGATTGTATTTTTTTTATTTTTTTAAGTATATTTTATTGATTATATTGTTACAATAGTTCCAATTTTTTCCCCTTTGCTCCCCTCTGCCCAGCACCGCCCTTCCCCCAACAGGCCCCCCCCCCCAAGTCCATGCCTATGGGTCGTACATACAAGCTCTCCTGCCTCACCCTTTCATATATTCTTCTTCTTCTTTTTAAAAATAATTAATTAATTAATTTAACAATAAAAAAGAACAATCCCTCCTTCTCAGGTTTAAGACCCTTTATAATCTTATAAAGGACAATGGGCGAAGGTCTCGAGCTCTTCTAGCTGCTTTAAGCTGGACATGGTCATCGTCCTACCTACCCTTGGGTCCAGAAATCCCTAATAAGAGTGGGGGTGTGGAGGGGAGGGTGGCCTTCCCACATGGGGAAGGATCATGCATACTCCAGGTCGGTTGGCTGTCCCCGGACAACGGCATGCTTGATTTAACAGGCTGTCATCCTTGTTGTATTCTGGAGGCAACAGATGTAGCAACAGCGTTAAAAGACATCATTCAATCTATAACCACTAGATGACAAAAGACAGGTATTAATTTTTCAATGTCCCACATTAGAGAAAAGAAGGGCTTCTTTGGAGGAAGGTGTGCCAGGTACATCTCACCTGTCCAAAACCCCTTTGCCCATCATATTTAGTTTGGGCTGAGGGAAATATTTTAGGTTTCCCCCCTCTCAGACCTCTGGGCTCTTTCTCTCCAAGCCATTAGGACAGAAAAGATAAACCAGTTTTAAAGTGAAGCCCACAGACCACCCCATACTTCACCAACCCAGCCATTTAGTTCAGCCAAACCATTGAGTCTCAGGAGGCAGCGATGCAGACAGGATTAAGTGAGGCCTATACGTACAGACAGTCACTCAGGTAATGAGATCATAGGCTTATGCCCTTTGAAAACAGAAAACACATGTTAATTTATGTAACATAACCCACATACAAGTCTCTAAATCTGTAGGACTATCTTATCGGAAAGACATCCAGTTGCAAAGCATTTGACATTCTTCTTGCCTGTAAATTAAACATCTTTGATAATACCACAGACATAGTTTAACTTTCAAATGAAAACAAATTTTAAATGGAAAGAAACTTTAAAGACGGTTAGCTGCACTACTTTATAGTCTACCACTGAGCATTGTGATTTTCCTTGAATCACAATTTTTCTCCCTAAGATTACCCTCCTTGTCATTAAAGGGACTGCATTAAGTCTGTTTTTAATTCATCCTGTTCATTTGCATAAACACAACAAGAACAGAAAATGATCACTTATGATCTTTAGTTCTGCTTTGCTGGAACTTATGCAAGGAACATTTAGGGTGACCTTCAGTCTGCCCTTAAGGGCACAGAAGCAGAACCACATACCTGGCATTCAGCCTTGCCTGTAAACACCTGTCTTTTCCAAGTCCTTCTGGTTTTCCAATGTGCCTTAAGGTCCTTTCTAACCATCTTTCAGGAAAACAACCTTCATTCCTTCCCTGGAAAGATTGCCGTGGACCGCACATCCAACCAAGGTACCAGACCTTTTATCTCGTGGGCTTTTATTACCTTTGAAAGTCAATCCCAGTTCCTCAGTGCTTTTTGCTAACAACCAGAGCCCAAGTATGTCTCCTTTAGGCATGACATTCCAGTTAAAGTCTTAGTAAAAAAAAAAAAACCTCTATTAACAACTGGTCTTATTAGTTTTATGCAAAGAAACTTATGTCATTACTTACTTGTTTAGAATGCCAAACTCTGGAGGGATCAGATAGGGAGAAAAATATACAGTGTGAAGGAAAATCCTTGTCCTTCTAATATTCACTGAACTTGCATTTCCATTCTTTATATTTTCATTTTTTCCCCCACTAAAAAATTTTTTTTTCCATTACAGTTGTCCCACTTTTTCCCCACTCTTGCTTCCCTGCACCCTGCCTCTTCTCCCACATTCAGTCCCCACCCAGTTGTCCATGACCATGGGTCATTTATACATGTTCTTTGACTAGACCCTTTCCCTTCTTACCCTCTTCGCTCCCTCCCATCTCCCCCTTTGTTACTGTTAGTTTATTCCTTGTTTACATACCTCTCGTTCAATTTTGCTCATTTGTTTGTGTTGTCCATTAGTTTCCTGTAATAGGTAATAGCATAAGGTATTTTTCTTTCGTTGCCTGGCTTATTTCGCTAAGCATAATTCTCTCTAGTTCCATCCATGTTGTTGCAAATGTTAGAAGTTCCTTCTTTCTTTCAGTACTTATTCATTGTCATTTTCCCCCTTTGGACTCGTGTTCCTCTCTGTCTCTCTCTGTTTCTTCATTTTCTTAAAGCATACCTTTAGCATCTCTTGCAATGCTGGTTTGGTGGAGATGTATTCTTTTAGCCTTCTTTTTGTCTTGGAAACTCCTTATTTCACCTTCCATTTTGAATGAGTCTTGCTGGGTAGAGTATTCTTGGTTGTAGGCCTTTGTTTTTCATTGCTTGGAATATTTTTTGCCATTCCCTTCTGGCTTGTAGTGTTTCTGCTGAGAAATCTGATGATAGCCTTATTGGAGCTCCCTTGTATGTTATTAGTTGTTTCTCTCTTGCTGCTTTTAGAATTCTCTCTTTGTCTTTGAATGTTGGCATTTTAATTATGATGTGTCTTGAAGTGGGCCTGTTGGGGTTCATCTTCATTGGGACCCTTTGTGCTTCCTGGACTTACGTGACTCTTTCTCTCCTCATGTTAGGGAAGTTTTCTGTCATTAGTTTTTCAAAGAGGTTTTCTATCCCTTGCTCTTCTTCTCCTTTTGGAATTCCTATGATACGGATATTATTACGTTTCATGTTGTCCTGCAGCTGTCTTAGAGCCTCTTCAGTCTTGTTCAGTCTTTTTTCATTTTGTTGCACTGTCTGGGAGTTTTTGTCTACGTTGTCTTCCGGCTTGCTGATAACGATCTTCTTCCTCTAGCCTGCTTTTAGTTCCTTCTACTGTGTTTTTCAATTCAGAGATCATATTCTTCATTTCCTCCTGGCTCTTGTTGATAGTTTCTATGTCCTTTTTCATGGTGGTGTAATTCTCAGGAAGTTCCATATAGTTTTTCTGGAGTTCCTTGTAGTTTCCCTGGAGTTCTTTGTAGTTTCTGCTGCGCTCATTCAGCTTCTCCATAATCCATGTTTTGAATTCCATATCTAATAGTTTGCTCCCCTCTATTTCATTTAGCACTCTTTCTGGGGATTCTACCTTTCCTTTCGATGGGGGGTTGTTTCTCTGTCTCTCCATTTTTGTGGCTCCTATTGTTTGTTGGTGCTTCTTAGAATGATCTGCACTTCCTGGATCTGCCCCTGGTGGCATCAGATCCTGTACCAGTCTGGCCTTAGGCAGCCTGTTGGAGACTTCCAGGGATCTAATGCCTTTGTCTGGCTTCTTTAGTTGTTAATCTATTCAATCTGTGATTAGCCATCAGGCTTAAGGACTGAGGGTGTGGCAGCTTAATTTCTGTAGGCAGGGCTTTTGCTTCCCCTCAGGCTGACGCCACTTGGAGGGAGGTGGGGGAATGGTCTGCCTGCAGTACTGGGGATGAGTCAGCACTGGGACCCCGTCGGCCGCCTCCCCCATTCTCCCCTCAAAGCCACCACACCAAACTCTCCCCTAGCATCTCTAGTCCTCTCTGCCTTCCCTCCGCTCAAGCCCAGGGTCATCATTGGCAGCCGTCCGTCTCGAGAGACGATGGTGTAGCTTCTTAAGAGTCTATCTGCACCGCCAAGAATGGCTGTGCAGTCCAACTCGGGAGTGACACGGTATCTGTCTCCTCCCGTGTTGAATCGACATCTTGTGATGACGCTGGAGTGTCCTCTCCAGTGAAGCTGAAGCTACAGAGCCTGGGCAGGGTGATATGGAGGGTCTGCTGTTGCCCATGCAGCAGACCCCCCCTCTCTTCGCAGCTGAAGGGTCCAAGGGAAAGACGGAGTCAATACAGCTTGGCTTCAGGTGCGCCGCAGGAGTTGCCGGTGTTGACTACAACGTCAAACCGCCTTAGGGACTCCGGCTCCGGATTTTCTGTCGGGGTTTACTCCCTTAGCCTTTCCCCTGAAGAGGTATGCCGCAAGGCAGCGGAGGTTTTTTGGAGTCAGAGTTTTCCTTCTCTGATGTGCCCTGACTGGAAGATCGACTTTGCAAGCCCAGGGTAAGTGGGCCAAACTATTTTTGTATGTGATCCGCTTAAGAGCTCTTTTCCTCCCGCTGTTTCTCTCCGGCTTGCAAGAAACCCTGTGGCTTTTCACTTTTCTCAGCTGGATACTATTTTACTTTCCACTCTGTTGCTATAGGCTGGGAAGCCCAGCTGGGGGTTTAGACCCTGCCCTTCTCAGGGGGAACCCCCAGCTGCTGAGCTGTTTCTCAGTCCCTTCAGCTGCCACCTGTGGGAGCCCAGCCAGCCCTTCTGAGTCTCCGCACTCCCTACCAGTCACATTGTGATGTAGGGGCCTTTTCCGTCTCTCCGTGGTTATAAGACTTCTCTCCAGCTAGTGTTCGGTTGGTTATTCCAGATGATTTCTCCAAAATTAAGTTGTAAATCCAGATTAGTTCTGGGAGGAGGTAGTGTAGCTTCCACTTACTCTTCCGCCATCTTGTTTCCTGTTTTTATTTCTTTAAGGTAATACATGCACATAGTTAAAAACCAAATAGTACTAAAAGAACATGTATGAATGATGCATGGACATGGACAATGGTGTGGGGATGGACTGTGGGAGTGGGGGGTGGGCTGGATGGAGGAGGGAAAAAGGGGAAAAATTGGGACAACTGTAATAGAATAAACAAGAACAAATTTTTTTTAAAAATTAAATAGTACTTTATAAAAGACTTAAAATGAAAAATTGTGGTCCCCTTCCTAATTCTTCCCCATCCTCCAGTTCTGCTCCCTAGATGGAATCACTCTTATTTTCACTGTTTCTGAAGGTATTTATCTACATAATTTAAAATAATGTGACGCTTCTGCCAATTTCTCTTTTTAAAATATTTATTTGCTTGTTTATTTATTTATTTATTTATTTTTAGAGAGAGGGGAAAGGAGAAAGAGAGGGAGGGAAACATCACTGTGCGGTTGCCTCTCACTCGTGCCCCCAACTGGGGACCTGACGTGCAACCCAGTCATGTGCCCTGACTGGGAATCGAATCAGTGACACTTGGCTTGCAGGCCGATGCTCAATCCACTGAGCCACAGAAGCCAGGGCTCAAGTTCGTGGTTTAAGCAATTCTTTTATGGTAATGAATTAAGTTCTCCTAGAATCCTTCCCTCACACTCTTCTTCCATTCTCTTACTATGTAGCTATGTCACAATTTTAGAATCTGTGTTTGGTATTTGCATTCTTTGATTATGGAAACACTTTACTGTTGAATTAAGTATAGTCTGGCTGCCCTACCACCCCTTTGTTAAAAAGCATCATTGTCACTATTAGAGTCCAAAGCCATTCTCTTTAGAAGCTTTCAGGATTTTATTTACCTTGATGTTCACAAAGTTTGTGATGTCATGCCTTGGTATATGTCTTTCTTTTAAACATGTTTTGATATTCGATGTATCTTTATTTAGGAGATTTATATTTTTTTGAGGAAATTTTCCTGTGGTTTTAGTAATTTCCTCTTTTTTCCCTTTTTTCAGTTCTTTATAGACTTTCTCTAGTTGGACATTGTACAATGTCTCCTAGATTAATTGCGTAATTAAAAAAAATTTTTTTTTCTCCCAAAGCCCTTGTCTTAGGCTTTTTGTTTTATTTTTCTAGTTGTCGTTCACATCATCTTTCTGTCCTTATACTGAACTATAAAATTTTTGTTAACTATAGTTTTAATTTGTCAGAGAGCTTTCTTGTTCTGTTTCCATTTTAATATTATGTTTCTGTTTTCATGGCTATACTATCTACTCATTTCTCTGAGATTATTGATAACAGTATGTTGATCTTTTCTACTATTTCTTTTTCTCCAAGTTTTTAATTTCTTGTGGCTCATTTTGGTCTTTTCCTTTCTAGTTCCTAGTTCTCTCAAAAGCAGATTCTAGATACTCTTATCTTTGATTAATTTGGGAGATGATTCTAGGAATTATAATGAGAGAATTGGGAAGTGAGACAGGAAGAGAAGAAAACTATTAATAGAGTATATTGACTGAGTGGTTTACCACTGTGGACAGTTGGGGTTCAATATACTAGAGACCCTCTGAGAGACTCTATAGAACTTTGCTGCCCAGTACTAACCACTAGCCACATACAGTTATTCAAATTTTAAGTTTAAATTAATTTAATTTAAAATTCCATTTTTAGTCACCCTAGCCACACTTTAAGTCTTCAGTATCCACTTGTGGCTAGTGGCTACCATATTGGACAGTACAGATATGGAACTTTTCCATACTGGGTTAGACCATATCTCAGAATGATCTGTCCCACTGAATTGAGGGAAAGGTAAGCTCTTTTATCTGCCAACACGGTTAAAGGTTGCTCCCGGAGTTTTTAACTTCCTGTCACTTGTGACCTGCCTCCCTCAGGGGCTCTGTCAGTCTGCTATATCACCTCTTTTCTACTGGGTACCCACTGACACCAAATGCAGAGTTTCTCTAGTTCAGTTTCTCCAGAGACCAAAATTATGGCCTCTCAATCTGATGGAAGTAGTTGTTTGACTGAGTGTGATGGAGGTAGCCTCTTATCAGTGTAAATATGGATTTTTCAACCAAACTCCCCAGATTTTAGTGGGAAATCTTTCCTCAATATTTCATGACATTTGGTATTTTTATGTTCTAGGTCTTTGGAGGGTTCTGTGGAATAAATCGACCTCCTATTCTACCCCCTACTCTAGGAGTGATTGTCTGGAGATCTCAATCTTCTCCAATCTGCAAATTACCATCCCTATGGAGTGTAACAAAAATTATAATATATAGTGTTTCAAATATATGGAAAAGCATAAAGAAACTATACTTGTAGTTCTTGTAATGTTGGGATAAAACCCACTAGGCCCTTGATATTAATGTCTTTTAAAAAATAAAAATCAAGACTCTTATTTGATTAAATAAGACTTGCCATCACTCATTGTTATCAAGGCCATTGAGATTATATTGTTTTTCATTTTCCATTTTGCTGTTAGCTTGCTAATATTTTATTGAGAACTTTGTGTCTATTTGCATAAGAGATCTTGGCTATAATGTTTTCTTGTAATATCTATTCTCATCTTGTTTTGATGTCAAAGTAATACTAGATTTATGAAAACAACTGAATGTTACTTATTTTACTATTATTTGAAATAGTTTGTAGAAAATTGGGGTTAATTGTCTCATAAATATTTGTTTGAATTACCCAGTTTGGGCCAACTTACATTTGTGTGAGTGAGATGCTCTTTCCTTCTATTATAATATTTTTCTTCCTAAAGTACACTTTAAAAAATAGTTCTTTCAGCCTTGGCTTGTGTGGCTCAGTGAATTGAGTGCCAGCCTGTGAATCAAAAGGTCGCTGGTTTGATTCCTAGTCGGGGTACTTGCCTGGATTGTAGGTTAGGTCTCTGGTTGTGGGTGTGCGACAGGCAACCAGCTGATGTTTCTCTCACACATTTATGTTTCTCTCACACATTTATGTTTCTCTCTCTTTCTCTCTCCATTCCCCTCTCTCTGAAAATAAACAAATAAAATTAAAAAAATTTTTTTTCTTCAGTTACAGTTTGCTAGTGGTAAGCTGTTTTTGTGTGTCTGAAAGTTTCTTTTTGAAACTTTCACTATTGAATAATAGTTTAGCTAATTATTTAATTCTAGATTGACAATTTTTTCTCCTGAGCTTTTTTTTTTTTTAAACTTCTCCTGAGGATATGTTTATTGATTTTAGAGGGAGGGAGGGAGAGAGAGAGAGAGGAAGAGAGAGAGAGAAAGAGAGAGAGAGACATTTATTTGAGAGAGAAGCATTGATTGGTTGCCTCCTGTACACACCCTGACCTGGGATTGAACCTACAACCTTTTGGAGTACAGGATGATGCGCCAACCAACTGAGCCACCCAGAATGGCACTCCTGAGCTTTTTTTTTTTTTCCCTTCAAACATGTTTTGAAAAATTTACAAATTTAAGTTTAGCATGAAGACTAGGTGGCTTGACATTTAGCCTGACTTGCACTTAAATATTACGTCTATAGAGCTAACAAGTGCAAACACTTTAAATGGACATCCCAGTTTCCAGTTAGATACCAACAATATTTATGGCGAAAAGTACTTTATAGTTCCATTTATTTTAATGGCAAGAAGTTTTTCAAAAGTTTGAACCAGAATTGCTGAATCTTGACTTTGTATTAAAATCTATTGATTTAATTGGTTTGGGATGGGCGTCCAGGCCTGAATTATTTTTTATAGTGCCCCCAGATAATTCCGATGTCTAGACAGGGAGTAGAAAACACTGAATTACAAATGATCTGTATATGCAGTAAAATTCTTATACAAATTTTAGCAGTATTTTACTTCTCTTTTTTAAATAAATTGATAACCTAATTTTAATATTTATGTGGAAAGAAATAAAGCAATAAAATTAAGAACATAGTTAGACTTACACTACCTAATTTCAAAATTTATTTAAATACAGTGTGATCAGGTAGACATTATAGATCAGTTTAATAGAATTGAGTATCCAGAAATATTGAGTAGATTTGCACTTATAAAGTCAGTTGGGTTTTGGCAAAGGTGCCAAAGCAATTCAAAGAAGGAAGTTACAGTCTTTTCAATAAATGTACTGGAATAACTCTTACTTCCTACCATGCACAAAAAATAGATAATAGGCCAAATTAAAAAAATAAAAACATATAAAATATCTAGAAGGAAACACTGAGTATAAACATCACTAACCATAAAAAACTAATAAACTATCAAAATTAACATTTTATCTTTGAAAGCTATCAGTAAAAATATGAAAAAGTAACTTCTGACATGGGAAAAATATTCATAATACATATATCTGACAAATAACATATCCAATACATTTAAAGAACTCTTTCAACTCAATAAAAGACATCAAATGGTCCAGTTATAATCAGGCAAAAGATTTGAATACTGTTGGTAGGAATGTAAAATATATTTCCTTGGAAAATATTTTGACAGTTTAGTATATGATCTTGGAATCCTCTCTTAGGTATTTACCAAAGAGAAATGAAAACACATATCCCCAGAAAAATTTGTCCATGCATGTTTATAGCACTTAAGTTCATAATTAGTCCTAAATTAGAAATAACCCATGTTTAACATATGTGAGTATGTAAACAAATTATGGTATTTCTATTCCTATGTGGAATACTACTCACTAATAAAAGAGAATGGGTGACTCTCAAAACATTAACAAAAACATTATGCTAAATGGAAGAAGCCATACATAAAAGCATAAATACTGTATAAATTAATTTATATTAAATATATTAATTTATAGTGTCAAAAAGCAGATCAATGATTGGGACTACTGGAAGGGCAAATTGACTACAGAGGAGCAAGAGGGAACTTTTGTTGGTGATTGAAATTATTTTTTATCTTAATTGTGGTGGCAAAAATGATCAAACTACACATTTTAAGTGGGTGTATATAAACTTTTTTCAATAAATTTAATTTTAGAAAAGGAACATTGGATTGGACAAGCTCATGTTCTTGTCCAATTAACATAGCATATAAGTATGCCTTTTTTATAAGTTCTTAATTATTATTTTAGTCTTATGGACATACACAGACAGTTTAGTTTGTATTATAAGAAAATACCATTCTAGAACCAAAATTACATTTTAGGAAAAATTGTAACTGCTCTTTTAACTCTGAATGTGTGTGTAGTCTTGACCACACAACCACCCCTTCACCCCAAATGGGTAATTGTACCTTTATTTCATATAGCACAGAATAAAGCAGGCAAAGACAGTTTTCATTTTGTGACTTCAAATCCATCTTAATGGTCAAACTACAGTGTTTATGGTTGAATGTGGAGTATTTACTATAGAGGAAGTATATATATCTGATCTTGGATCATTTATAAACAAAATATTTTAACCTTAAATGTTGATATAGTATGAATGTTGATATAACCTTAAATGTATGTTATAATTGCATTTCATGTCTATTACAGAGACTGTCTTTCATTACTTCTATATTAATGAGGTGAGAACGCTGTATACAATTTTTAAAAATGTGGATAATAGCTATTCCCAAATTTTAAATGTGAATCTATTAAAGTACCCCCCACACAAAGGTTAGACACTGTTTTGTATATTTGAATTAACTGCTGAACAAAATAGGATGCAATGACCCATGTTGTTAGACTGTTGGAGTGATTATAAACAATAGAGAAAATGCTGAATCAGACACTCTAGGACTTGGACTGCTGCCCTGGAAACAGTTTGCATCAAATTTACTAATAATAACCAACCTCCCTTCCTCTCTTCCCTCCTTACCCTCCGCTTCCTTCTTTTTGTTGAGGTAGTGCAAGCTGAATTTGTATACTGAGCTAGGTTCACATAAATACAATTAAAAAAAATTGAATGAAAAAACTTAAAACTATAGTTTTCTTTTTTAACTACATTTTATTGATTATGTTGTTACAGTAGTTTCAATTTTTTCCCCTTTGCTCCTCTCTGCCCAGTACGCCACTTCCTTCCAGCAATTCCACCATCCTTAGTTCATGTCCATGGGTTGTGCATATACGTTCTTTGGCTTCACTCTTTCCTATATTATTCTTAACTTCCCCCTGTCTATTTTGTACCAACCAATTATGCTTCTTAATCTGCACCATTTTCCCATTTCTCCCCCTCCCCTCTCCCAGCTGATAACCCTCCAAACGATCCCTATACCTGTGATTCTGTTCCTATTCTGGTTTCCTTAGTTGGATTTTGTTTTTATTTTTTAGATTCAGTTGTTGATAGTTGTGAGTTTGTTGTAATTTTAGTGTTCATAGTTTTGATCTTCTTAAGTAAGTCCCTTTAACATTTCATATAATAATGACTTGGTGATAATGAGCTCTTATAGCTTTACCTTGTCTGGGAAGCACTTCATCTGCCCTTTCATTCTAAATGAAATGCTCTGCTTTTCTCTTTCTGCTTTTAAGATTCTCTCTTTACCTTTAAACTTTGGCATTTTAATTATGATGTGTCTTGATGTGATCCTCTTTGGGTCTAGCTTGTTTAGGACTCTGTGCTTCCTGGACTTGTATGTCTGTTTCCTTTGCCAAATTTGGGAAGTTTTCCTTCATTATTTTCTCACATAAGCTTTCAATTTCTTGCTCTTCCTCTTCTCCTTCTGGCACCCCTATGATTTGGACATTGTCATTTTTAAAGTTCTCACAGAGGTTTCTGAGCCTCTCCTTTTTTTTTCAGTTCTTGTTTTCTCATTCTGTACTGGTTGACTGTTTTTTTCTTCCTTATGTTCCAAATCATTGATTTGAACCGCGTTTTCCTTCTCTTCACCATTAGTTTTGTGTGGATTTTTCTTAGTTTTCTTTAGCATAGCCTTCACTTCTTCCCTTATGCGTTTGCCATACTCAAGCATATCTGTCAAGCCTGTGAGCATCTTTATCACCAGCGTTTTGAATTCTGCATCTGTTAGGTTGGCTAGCTCCTTGTTTGTTAGGTTGGCTGTCTCCTCATTGCTTAGTTCTCCCACTGGAACCTTGATCTGTTCCCCTTTTTGGGCCATACTTCTGTGTCTCCTCATCTTGAGAGGCTCCTGTGTTTGTTTGCCTCTGTGTCTTAGGTAGAGCTGTCGCTCCTATTATGTTGTAAGGGGCAGAGCCTTATGTATTCTCAGTACAGGGTGATGGCACTGTATGTGGGGGAGGGGTCAAAGAGAGAACAATGCCGCCTGCTCAACACTCACTGCTTTTCCAGGCACTTCTTCCACTTCCGTATGGGACTGGCACTTCTCTAGCTGTTGCCCTGGCCACCATTCCCAGAGTGGATGGGTCTGTGGATGTTCTAAGACTGTGGGGGCCCTTTAATCAAGCAGACTCTACTGAGACTGGCAGTTTCTTCCTCCGCCCCTACCCCTACTGGTTTGCACAGTCAGAAGCAATGAGGCTTTATTTTCCCTGGCGCTGAGACCGTGAGCTGTGCAGCCTGCTCAGGAGCTGGGAATGCTCCCCAGATGTCCCTCCCCACTTTTTAAAACGTGTGACTGCGCTTTCCGCCTGCCTGCCACTGCTGCCGCCACAACGAGTCCTCTCCACCCAGGCTCCACCCTTCCTACCTGTCAGGATGAATATTTCTTATTTATATCTTTGTTGGACTTCCATGCAGCTTGATTTTCTGGAACTTCTGGTTGTCTCTAGTATTGAGGTAGTTGTATTCCTTCTTAGCTGTGGAGGGAGACCCAGCGTGTCTGTCTAGGCCTGTATCTTGGCTGGAAGTCTGAAACAAACTATAGTTTTAATTAAGCTATGTCACACAACACCTGAAATTAAAAGGTTAAATGAACTGATTTATAAGATATTACATTTTTCTTAGCATTTATAATTTAGTTAACAAGTTAGACTGAAATTTTCAATTTAGTGGGTGACATTGGGTAAATTTAGCGCTCTCTTCCTCAGTTTTCTCATTTGTAAAATGGCAATGATAAATAGTACTGCAACTCTTAGTGGTGTTGCAAAGAATTAAATTAGCTAATTTATTTGCAGTGCTGGCACATAGTAGCTACTCAATAAATATTTGTATATCATCAACATGACACTATTCCAAGTAAAATTTCTTCTTTATCTGCCTATGACTATTTTAATGTATGTGTTTTATACAATACAATGTATTTTAAAGAAAAATATTGGTGATATGCCAATTCCAATGACACAAAAAGATGTGTATTATAAATTTTAGATCATACATGTGATTGAAATTTTAAAAATTGTATTTACTTTCAGTATATCAGGTTTATGCAATAATCATTTCGATAGGAACAATTCAAAATGACTGAGCAAGTAGAGCAACAAATCTGCATCAGATTTTGCGTTAAGCTTGAACATTCCTCCTCGGAAACTGTTCAGGTGATTTGGATGATTCAGAAGGCCGCAGTTATGGGCAATTGCAATTGGCAGCTTCATTACAACAATGCTCCTGCTCATGCATCACATCTCCTGCAGAGGGTTTTGGCAAAAAATCAAATCACCCAGGTGACTCAGCCCCTGCTACAGCCTAGATTTGGTGCCCTGCAGCTTCTGGCTTTTTCCCGAAACTAAAATCACCTTTGAAAGGGAAGAGATTTCAGACCATCAATGAGATTCAGGAAAATATGACAGCTGATGGCGATTGGAAAAACTGTGTGAGGTCCCAAGGTGCCTGCTTTGAGGGGGATTGAGGTGTCATTGTCCTATGTACAATGTTTCTCGTATTTTGTGTCTTCTTCAATAAATGTCTCTCATATTACATGGCTGGAGACCTTTGGACAGACTTTTTGCTTCACTTAGTTTAATAATTTACTTAAATACCATGGATTTTAGGATGAGATGGGCTTATTTAAGTTCTTCATCGTGAGTTTAACATCTTGTCATGTTTGGAGGTGATGTTTCTCTTTCTGTTTCAGGGCCACAGACAACAACTACATTTTATCCTAGTCAACCATCTGGAAATTTTGTGCTACTGATAATTAGTAGACATAATATATGGAAGAACAGTAGCTATGTATGTGTGCACAACAATTGCTGGTTCTCTTTACAGATTGGAGAATATAATTAGGATAAGAAAAATATAGTTTTATGCTGTTTCTAGGAGATGATAATTTTTTTCATTTTACTTCGTTGTGATAACTACCACCTCTGGTATTTAAATTTTTTTCACAAATTATTTTTTTAAAGATTTTATTTGATTATATTTAGAGAGAGAGGAAGAGAAGGAGAAAGAGAGGAAGAGAAAGATCTATCACTTGCCTCCCACATGCCTCAACCCAGGCATGTCCCCTGACTGGAACTGAACCAGCGACCCCTTGGTCCATGGGGCAATGCCCAACCCACTGAGCCACACCAGTCAGGGCAAAATTGTCACAAATTATTAAAATTATAAACAGTTCATACTTGTTTGTTAGCAATTCAAACAGAATATTTAAATAGAAAATGGAAAGTAAAAGTTCCTGACCTCTGCAGTTTTATTCCCCAAAGATAAACAGTTGTTAATAGTTTCTTGTGTTTCCTTCTAGATATCTTCTCTTTATGCAACCATATGTAAGAGTGTATTTGTGAATGTGTATGAATTTACTTATATCGTATGTCCTTCCCTTTTTTCTCTACAATACTGTTCTACAACATGCTTGTCACTTAATGCATATACATACATATCTATAGCTAGCTAGCTAGCTAGATAGTTCTTTTATAGATCCCCTATTTATAACAGCTGCATAGTAGTCTGTTGTTTGAATAAGATGTAATTTTATTAGCCTGATAATCATGTAGTTTATTTCCAGTTTCCTTGTAATTGTTTACTTGCATTTTATACAAGTTTATCTATAGGTATATGTCTTCAAGAGTTTTAAAACAATTGCCAAATTGTCTTTCCAAACAATAGCAATGGTTTATATGTCCAACAACTGTGCTTCAATACCTTTCCCTTCATATTCTGATTAATGCACAAAAAATAAAACAGTTGACAATAAATAGGCAAGTTTTAGTGATGAATAGAAAGTATTTTTGGTTATAATAAAAGTGCGAATTATTTTTATTATTTTCTTTTAGGAACATGTTACATCTATATAAACACTTACATAGCAAAAGTTGAATTTTACATTTTATCCCAAAGATGGCAGTACAGTACTCATCGTGGTTGTTAGAAAACTTAAACTGATGATGAGCTAACAATTAAAATTAATAATATTTATTATAATATTTAATTATATCCAAGCTAAAGTTTATATAATTCAAATAACAATAAATGTTTTGGCCTTAATATAGATTTTATCTGTCATTAAATAATAGTTAATATAAATTTAAAATAAATATTAAAATGAATATAAATTTCGCAGCCATCATAGCAGAGATTGGATCAGGCAAGAATTGTCAATGGATGCTAAGTCCATGGGGAATTTTTAATGAGGAACATGATATTTGCATGATATTTAAAGTGTCTTCTTGCAAATTGTTTATTGGTTACAAGAAAAAAATAGTAATTCTACAGGGGAGAAACAACACCTTAATCAGATTATCAAAATTAATATCAGCAGTAAGGGGTAAATGGACATTGTATATCCACAGCTGTGATTCTTTAAGCAGTATTAGTATTTCAACCAGGAATAAATAACCTGAATCTAATTATGAGAAAACGTCAAACAAACTCCAAATGAGGAACATACGTATTATTAAAAATTAAGGGATTACATTCTTTAAAAAGTCAGTGTCATAAAAGGCAAAGAGGCGTTAGAAAGGCTTCAGGTTAAAAGAGACATAGCTAAATTAATACCCAATTGTAGACTGGATCCTATTAAAAAACTATAGGACATTATTGGGTCAATTGACAAAATTGGAAAGGACAGTATGTTTGTTTGTACAAGTATTTAGCAATTGATTTTTCTCTCACATGGTTATGTAAGAGAATATCTCTATTCTTAGGAATTTAGGGATAAAGGGCATATAGTCAACTTTCAGAAAGTGTGAGAGTTGGGAGAGAGAATGAGAATGTGAACTCAGGAGTGTATAAATGAACCCTGGCTGGTGTGGCTCAGTGGATTGAGCACCAGCCTGCAAACCAAAGGGTCACTAGTTCTATTCCCAGTTGGCACTTGCCTGGGTTGTAGGCCAGGTCCCCATTTGGGGGCATGCAAGAGGCAACCACACATTGATGTTTCTCTCCCTCTCTTTCTCCCTCCCTTCCCCCTCTCTAAAAAGAAATTTAAAAAATCTTAAAAAAAAAAAGCGTATAAATGATAAATAGGACAAAGTATTAACAATAGGATATGCAGAGCTTTTATGCACTAATTTTATTTTCACAACACTAAGTTTGAAATTATGTTCTAATATTTAGAAATTGATTAAATATATTTCTGTTTATAAAGATGATTTTTAAGAACTGTTTATAAAAGCAAAGTTTCTGATCAGTGGTATTTTATTGTGTATCAGAAAGAAATAATTCCAAAGTCTAGCTGTATCTCATTAAGTCAGAAATGCTACTACTTTTGTGCAGAGGAGTTTCTCATGCAGAACAATAATGGCTACTGTAATCAGCAGGTGTTACATATTGGGTTACAAACAAATATTTTTAGAATCTTCAGTCTGGAAAGGTTAGTGTGGGCTAGATGTTAGGACTGTGAAGAAAGTATTGAAATTAGTGTGGTGGTAGCGGTAGTGAGGTGGGATGGAGAAATTGGAATGAATTGGCCAGGGAAGAATTCAGAATTGGAGAAAGTGAATTTGGAAGTCACTCGTGTAAATGGTTCCACTGCAGAGCAGTGGTTTTCAATCTTTTCCTTCCTAAGGACACTTATGCGATCTCACTGATTTTACCATGTACTTTTTTTACCCACATTTTAAAACCTCTGAAATCCTGATATGCCTTACAATTAGAGGCATCTGACAATCATTGTCAATGTGAATTGAAGTCAGTTCTTCCATAAAAGATTGTTTTTTTCTTCCACCAGTGACATGGGGCCATTTTAAATTAAAATTTAAGGTTGAGTGTTTAGATCACATTAGTTTATATGAATTCAGATTACAAATCTCTGTTAGTTCTGGCTGATGGCTCAGATTTGGAGAGGAAATACCTGCCTTCTGCTAATGCCAAGGTTGAGAAGACAAGTTTCTGTGCTGTTGCTTTCCATATAATAGGTTTCTTTTTTCTCTTATACATTATCTGTCATAGCTTTATTATGGGTTTCCTATTAGACTCCACATATTGGGAATTTTTTGGTTCTTATTTGTATTACACCTAAATTAATGGTGATGAAATGCCTTTTTTTTTTTCTTGGATAACTCATATTCTTGCTATTTGGATATGTGTTCTTATTATACAGGGATAGGCAAAAGTGGGGTTATAGTTGTATTAACTTTACAATAATTAATAAATACTAATACAAGAGCAAACAGTTTCATATACAACTGTAAACCTCATTTTGCCAACCCCTGTACTATTCCTATTCATGGTTTCATAGTATCTTTAATCTTGCCTGACCCAGAGGAATCCTTCTAAAGGTAAAATAATATCCTACATATATAGTTCAGGCCCCCTTAAGCCATATGTCTTGGTGAGAGTCTGTCATGTAAAATCATAGTTTTTGGTTTGGAGGACATCTGGGGTGACATTAGGTATTCCTTCATCTATTTTAAGTTAGTCCTGCAACTTATCTTTGCAGATATCTTAACCTTTCTAACCTTAGTTTCCTCATCTAGAGAATGGCTATGATAACACAACTGTGATAATGTTGCGGCTTAAATGAGATAGTATATGTAAAGGTCCAGTGTGGCATCTGGCACAGATGTGGTGATGAATAGATGATTAATTTATTTGGTTGACTGTGATAGCTATTGTTTATGGTTTCCCAGGATATTCCCCCTTCTTTTAGAAATATATATTTCCCATCCAACCACCACAGGGGTGGACACATTGCTGTTCCTGGCCACTGCAGGTTAATCCTCTAGATACAATGGTAGGTTTCTCGTTGGCAGCCGTCCGTCTGGAGAGACGATGGTGTAGCTTCTTAAGAGTCTATCTGCACCGCCGAGAATGGCTGTGCAGTCCGACTCGGGAGTGACACGGTATCTGTCTCCTCCCGTGTTGAATCGACATCTTGCGATGACGCTGGAGTGTCCTCTCCAGTGGAGCTGAAGCTACAGAGCCTGGGCAGGGTGATATGGAGGGTCTGCTGTTGCCCATGCAGCAGACCCCCCCCCTCTCTTAGCAGCTGAAGGATCCAAGGGAAAGACGGAGTCAATACAGCTTAGCTTAAGTCTGAGTGAACATGTGACCCAAGTCCATCAGTCTTTTTCCAGCCAGAGATTGATAATAGGCTTCGAAGGAAGAAAACCTGTCTTTACACTGGGATTATGAAGGTGAGATTTTTGACTCTGAAGCTTTTGGCAGCCAATCTTCCGACTTTATATGGAGAAGGTCTGAAACGTCCAAGATAAGAGTCAGGAAAGCTCAGCCCAACTGAAAGAGACCCACCTCCATTATTTGAGGCTCTCCATCCTATAGCTCTTCTTTCAGAACTATGCCAATTTCCTGCCCAACTTTCTGAGCAAATAAATGCCTTTTTTTTTTTTTTTTTTGCTTAATGTCATTTGAATTGGCTTTTTACCACTTGCAGTGCAGAGTTCTGACAGATATGATAGTGGTATAATTTGCCCGCAGAATTTGTCTTGCCCAGAAAACTGCCTTTAGTGCTTCTATCCTAAATAGTCAAAAGCTAGAGTGTAATAAATAGGGCATTAAATGGATGATAAATGTCAGGGGAAAGAAATAAAAATTGTGATTATTTTGGGAGGGAAGATACCTGAGCTTAAGATATTTTTCAAGCTGTGATTCTTTCTAGTGATGCTACAGAGAACATTGAGAGTAAACTTCTATTTAGATATGCAAAGACAAAATACCGTATAATTTTAATTAAAAATTGTTAGCCATGTTTAGGAGCTCTAATTAAAGATATAATGGGCAAAGGGGATTAATTTACATTTGCAGTTATTTGTAGATTGAATTTCTACCCCCTCAGCTTCTTAAGGATTTCAGATAGAGTGAGCAAGGCCTAAGTGGTCTGAAGTTTAAGGGGTGACCCCGAATGCAAGTTGAGAGGACTAGAAGGATCATGAATCAATGTCAGCATTCACAGCTGGTAAAAATGCTATTTGTGTTCTCAATTGGGAAAGTTAGACTGGATAGGGGCCAAGGATCACAACATGGTCACATTCACATGAAAGTTAGCAATTCAATTAGGATTTGAGAACATGTTAGGGAAGGAAAGTATTTCCTTTAAAATCATATTGCACACTGAATACTCAGGATGGTAGAAATGAATTTCATAATCTGAGAAGCCAAGAAAAAATTTAGTAGTTCTTCCACATACAAGGACACCTGTATCTAGAGAATGGTACATGAATTCCTACCATTTTGTTTTCCTTTTTTAAAAATGTGCATTAGTATTTAAATTTTACTCAAGATTGGAAAAATGGTTTATGTGGGTGTACAAGAGATGTGTTTTTAAAATAGATAATAATACGGTGGATTGACTTAACTAATTTTCTTTGCAAGTGCTTTATTGCAAGAATTAAATAAAAGCCCTCCTACTAATGTCAAAGTTAATGCCTTAATATAATATAATGTGTTAAATAATGAACTTTGGTTGTGTTATAAATTATTTTGTGATTTCCTTAATGTCTTGTAAATTTGCACAAAATAATGAGATAGAAATACTTTACAGTTAGAAACAACGATTTCTTTTTTAAAAAATTGAATGTCAGTTATATGTAAGACATGATACATATAAATGATACAAGAAATAGTCTTCGCCTTCGGCCAATTTTTTCTTAGAGTTAAAATATTGATACAAATATCTTACTCAAAACATTGTATATTATTAAGTGCCTTGTGCTAAGTGTAAGCTAAGTATTTTAATGTCTGAAAGTGTTATAATAGTCCATTTGTGTTATCAAAGTCCATTAGGGGGTGTGCAATGGTTAATTTTATGGGTCCATTTGGGCTACGGAGTGCCTAGATAGTTGGTCAAACATTATTCTTTGTGTTTCTATGGAGGTGTTTTTAAAAATTGTTTTATTAATTATGCTATTACAGTTGTCCTGATGTTTTTTCCCCCCTTTACCCCCCTTCACCCAGCACCCCCCACTCCCTCAGGCAATCCCCCCACCATTGTTCATGTCCATGGGTGTGTATAAATTCTTTGGCTGCTCCATTTCCTATACTGTACTTTACATCCCCATGGCTTTTCTGTAACTACCTATTTGTACTTATTAATTCCCTCACCTCTTCACCTATTCCCCGACACCCCCTCCCATCTGGCAACCATCAAACATTCTCTCTGTATCCATGATTCTGTCTCTGTTCTTCTTGTTTGCTTTTTAGACTCAGTTGTTGAAGATATGTGTTTATCGCCATTTTATTGTTCATAGTGTTGATCTTCTTCTTCTTAAGTAAGTCCCTTTAGCATTTCATATAATAATGGTTTGGTGATGATGAACTCCTTTAGTTTTATCTTGTCTGGGAAACTCTTTATCTGCCCTTCAATTCTAAATGCTATTTTTGCTGGGTAGAACAGTCTTGGCTGTAGGTCCCTGCTTTTCATGACTTTGAATATTTCTTGCCAGTTTCTTCTAGCCTGCAATGTTTCTTTTGAGAAATCAGCTCACAGTCTTATAGGAACTTCCCTGTAGGTAACTGACTGCTTTTAAGATTCTCTCTTTATGTATATTTAACCTTTGGCATTTTAATTATGATGTGTCTTGGAGTGGGCCTCTTTGCATGTATCTTGTTTGGGACTCTGTGCTTCCTGGACTTGCATGTCTATTTCCTTCACCAAATTAGGGAAGTTTTATTTTATTATTTTTTTCAAGTAGATTTCCAATTTCTTGCTCTTGCTCTTCTCCTTCTGGCACCCCAGTGATGGGAATGTTGGACCTCTTGAAGTTGTTCCAGAGGCTGCTTATACTATCCTCATTTTTTTTTTTTATTCTTTTTTCTTCTTCTTGTTCTGATTGCTTGTTTTTTGCTTTCTTATGTTTCAAATCATTGATTTGATTCTCTGTTTCATCCACTCTGTTGTTGTTTCCCTGTAAATTATTCTTTATTTCAATTAGTGTATCTTTCATTTCTGACTTCATCTTTTTTATGCTGCCGAGGTCCTCACTAAGTTCCTTGAGCATGCTTATAACCAGCGTTTTGAACTCTGCATCTGATAGATTGCTTATCTCCATTTTGCTCACCTCTTTTTCTGGATTTTTGATCTGTTTTTTCATTTGGGCCATTTTCTTTGTCTCCTCGTTTTGGCAGCCTCCTTGTTTGTTTCTCTGTGTTAGATGGAGCTGCTTTGACTTTATGTCTTGGTAGTATAGCCTAATGTTCTAGGTGCCCTGCAGGGTCCATTGGCAGAGCCTCCTCTATCACCCAAGCTGGGTGCTTGAGGTGCGCCCTTTGTGTGGGCTGAGTACACCCTTCTCTTGTAGTTGAGCCTTGGTTACTGTTGGCAGATCAATGGGAGTCAGTCAGTTGCAAGGATTGGCTGTGACCATTTACCACTAACCTCCCCCCTCCATGGAGGATCAGCTATTCAGGGACAGGGTGGTGGTGCTCCTGCATGGTCTGTAGCTGTCCACTGGGTGCTCTGGCCCTGAGGTTTCCCAGGTGGTGTAGGCTAAGATCAGCTCTCACCTGTGTTTTGCCTGGGGCCACCCTATGTAAGCTATAAAGCAATCTGAGATGGCTGCTACTTGTGCTGGGCTTGGAGATTCCCAGGCAAAGCCAAGCTGTGAATCTCGGCTGGCTGCTGCTAGTGCTGGGCCTAGGGCTTGCTGAGGCCAGCTGTTGTTTGTTTGAGAGGATCTAGGAAGTTGTGAAGCATGAGCCAAGAACACCATCCATTCATATGGAAAAGCAGCTTGGGTGGATCAGTAAATTGGGTGGGGTGGAGTCTCTGAGGGTCTCCAAGGTGGGTCAAACAGTATTAGCCAGGTTGATGGAGTCTCAGATATGGCACCAGCTTGCTGGCTCTGTAGGAGGAGGGTTTAAGCAAAGGTACAATGGTCTTTGCTCACCTTGATGTCAAATACTTCAGTTCCTCCCTTTATGCCACTGGTGCCTTTCAAGCTGCTGCCCTGGTGCTGGAGCTCAGAGGGAATTGAGTCTTGAGTAGGTGAGTCAGTGTGTGGGTTCTTTTAAGAGATGCTGCATGAGGCTTCAGCAGTTTTCTTTCACTTACTCAATCCCTGCTGTTTTTTTTTGCAGCCAGATGTTGTGGGGACTTACCTTCCTGGCACTGGAACCCTGGGCTGGGGGTCCTGGTGTGAGGTTGGGACTCCTTGCTCCCAAGATATCCCTATTGAATTTTTATCCACCTCACGTGGGTGAGGGACTAGCCCATTCCACATTTGCTGCCTTTCTACCAGTCTGGGTGGATGTGGTTTCTTTAATTCCGTCGTTGTCAGACTTCATTTAACTCTTATTTCTGATGGTTCTGGGTGATGGTTGTTCTGTATTTCAGTTGTAATTTTGATGTGGTTTTGTGAAGAGGTAAGCCGTGTTTACCTAAACTGCCATCTTGACCAGAAGTCCTCATTTGTGTTTTGAAAGTGTTTTATATGAGAGTAGCTTTGTGTAAAGCAGATTACCTCCCTAATGTGGGTGTGTCTTGTCTAATCAGTTGAAGGCCTGGATAGAACAAAAAGGGTTACCTTCCCCTGAGTAAGAGAGAATTCTTTTCTCTCTTGAGTGTCTTCAAATTGGGATGTCAGCTTTTTCCTGTGGATTCAAACTATAACATAGGCTCTTTGTGGGCCTTGAGCTTGCTGGTGTTCTAGCTAGAACTAAACCATTGGTACTTTCAGGTTTCCAGCTTGCTGATCCACCCTGCAGATCTTGGGACTTGCCATAATTGAATGAGCCAATTCCTATAATAAATCTCTTTATATCTTCATATTCTATATTAGTTCTGTTTCTCTGGAGTACCTGGACTAATAGTGACTCAGAAAGTTATCATGGAGAAGGTGGAATTTTAACCGTATGCTAAACTGTTGTACAAGAAGTATTTTACTAGGTAAATATGGTAAAGAAAAACACTTCAGGCAGAGGAAATAGCATATATGGTGAGCACAATCACAAGCAGTATAATTTGGCTGGAGTTCAGGGTGTTTTCTGCTGCTCCTTTGCTTTCAAAATAGTTGTGAGAGAACACCAGTTTTAACAGAGCCTGGCTAGTACTGGCTGGTGATAGTGGTGACGACAGTGGTAGTGGTGTGTGCACCTTTTTAATAACTGTAGCAGGATGGTTGATTGTTGGTTAAAGAGGAAGCCTACTTTCTCAGCATCCTAGTTAATCTATCCTGTGATAATTTTTCATTACTTGCCATGCTCTTGTCCAGAGGAGGGAATGATTAGATTCAGAAAGGGAAACTGTATAAATGTGTGTGCATGTGTGTGTATTATTATTTGTATTGGTCTTGGCAGGTTGCAAAGTAAACATGATTGCCATTCTTCCTTTGGCCTTTTTAAAAGCTTGCTTTTCTATTTGTGGATATAAATTACAGAGGCAAAGGTTTATAAGTAGATTTGAAGTTCATGTTTATTATTGAGCCCTTGAAGTATGGCTGAGAAATAGAATTTAACATTTCATTTAATTTTAATTAATTTAAATTGTTTCATATGGCTAGTGGCTAATGTATGGGACAGTATAGTTCTAGACCTTAAGAAGCTTTTATTTCTTTTTAGCTCTGTGCTGTTGAGAAGCTCTGACCAAGCAGTGTTTTCACTCACTTTTAATAAACACACATTTAAGACTATATTATTTTAAATTTATTTAAATGTTATTGGTGGTTACACAGTAAATGAATTTTGGTATTGTAAATTCTTTAGTAAAATCAGGTATTAATTATTTATACTCCGCCTAATATCAAATATTGTATATGAATGTCGGCGAGCATGGCATGCCTGTCTGCAGGCGCCCGAATCTAGGAGTCCTGCCTGGTGAGCGCGCTCAGAGCCCTGGAAGGAGGACTTTGGAAAGGGACAGAAGAGAGTTGAGTTGGGATCTCTGGAATAGATGCCCTGGAGCAGCGAGAGAAGGCCCAGGAAAGTCTTTGGAGAAGGAACTCTTGTCCACACATCCCACATTTGGGCAGGAGGGAGGAATACAGAGTATGTATTCAGCTGGTCCAGGGTCCAGCCCCGGCAGCCATCCCTCACCACGTCTACGGCCACATGCTGGGGTTCCTGTCAATGAGGTACCCGCTCCTCCTCTTTTGCACCCGACTTGTTCCCTTGTGTGGTGTGTGTGGTTCGGCCATGTGCTCCATGGTTCAGCTCTTCATCGGTTCTGTTGCCGTGTGCAATTTTTCAGTGACTCATCAATGACACCAAGTGGGCCATCTCTACTCCTGTAAAGGAGGAAAGAGGAAGGACATCTCTAAAATCAGAGAAGGAAAACTCTGACTCCAAAAAACCTCCGCTGCCTTGCGGCATACCTCTTCAGGGGAAAGGCTAAGGGAGTAAACCCCGACAGAAAATCCGGAGCCGGAGTCCCTAAGGCGGTTTGACATTGTAGTCAACACCGGCAACTCCTGCAGCGCACCTGAAGCCAAGCTGTATTGACTTTGTCTTTCCCTTGGACCCTTCAGCTGCGAAGAGAGGGGGGGTCTGCTGCATGGGCAACAGCAGACCCTCCATATCACCCTGCCCAGGCTCTGTAGCTTCAGTTTCACTGGAGAGGACACTCCAGCGTCATTGCAGGATGTCGACTCAACACGGGAGGAGACAGATACCGGTTATAAGCTCATCCGATTGGCGAAGGAAACGAGCGCCAGGGGTCTCCTCTGACGGTGGGAGAGGTCATCGCACCTCACTGGACAGCTACCGCCCGCCTCAAGCTGGGCAGCCCCAGCCAATTAGGTGCCGTCTCGCCATGGCTCGCCTGCCCCACTGGGTGCGTGGGGATCAGAGAGGCGCCTCTCGAAAAGTGGGCCACAAAACACCCACACCAGTTAATTCCAAGCAAACAACAAGAAAGAAGCCTCCAGCTCTTCGCCTCGCTAGCTGGAACATCAGGACCATGTGCCCCGGACTTACTGCAGACCTTCCGTGGATCAAGGGTGCCAGGAAAACCGCTGTCATCGATAGGGAACTGGCACGACTAAACATCGACATTGCGGCTCTACAGGAGACCCGGTTGGCCGACAACGGAACTATCAGAGAAACCAACTACACCTTCTACTGGCAAGGGAAGTCTCCGGACCAACCAAGACAGCACGGTGTTGGGTTTGCTGTGAAGAACACGCTTGTTAACTCCATAGAGCCACCCACAGGAGGCACAGAGAGATTACTTACCCTCCGATTGTCAACAACTTTCGGCCCAGTCAGCATTCTTAGCGCGTACGCCCCAATCCTCTGCGCCACCATCGAAGAGAAAGAACAGTTCTACCATGCACTGGACGAAGCGTTATCCAAGATCCCCAGAAGTAACGCTCTTTATCTCCTTGGAGACTTCAACGCAAGAGTAGGAGCCGACCACATGGCCTGGCCCACCTGCCTCGGAAACTTTGGGAGAGGAAAGATCAATGAGAATGGTCAGCGACTGCTTGAGCTTTCGTGTCACCATGGCCTGTGCGTGACAAACACATTCTTCAAGTGCAAAGAGATCCACCAGGTGTCATGGAGGCACCCCCGCTCCCGCCATTGGCACCAGCTTGACCTCGTCATCACCAGAAGAACGGATATTGGCAGCACCCTCCTCACCCGCAGCTACCACAGTGCAGACTGCGACACGGACCATGCCCTCGTGGTAAGCAAGGTGCGCATAATGCCGAAGAGGTTGCACCACTCCAAGATGAAGGGTCGCCCACGCATCAACACCAGTTGTGCCAGCAACCCAGTTAAGACCCAGCAATTCATCAACAAGATGGAAGATGCACTCGGCGAGGGAGTGGCGGCAGATGACATTATCGAATCCAATTGGCCACGTCTCCGCGACGCCATATACAACTCCGCCATTATTGCTTACGGGAAGAAAGAGCGGAAGAACGCTGACTGGTACGAGGCTCACTGGGAAGAAATGGAACCCGTGATCGAGGCTAAGAGGAAGGCCCTCCTGGCTTACAAGGCCACGCCCACTCCCAGTACACTTCAAGCTCTACGGGCTGCCAGGAACAAAGTCCAGAAGACCGCCCGCCACTGTGCCAACACCTATTGGCTAAACCTGTGCAGAAGCATTCAGGAAGCCGCCGATATAGGCAACGCACGAGGAATGTATGAGGGTATCAAGAAGGCAACAGGCCCAATCCCCTCCAAGATCGCCCCCCTTAAGTCCAAGACAGGTGAGGTCATCACTGACCAGGAACAGCAAATGCGGCGGTGGACCGAGCACTACCTCGAGCTGTACGCAACGAAGAACACCATAACAGACACTGCTCTTAACGCCATCCCAGACCTACCAGTCATGGAGGAGCTAGACACCCCACCTACTGCGGCAGAGCTCAGCAAAGCCATCGACCGCCTCGCTTGTGGGAAAGCACCAGGAAGCGACGGAATCCCTCCAGAAATCCTAAAGAGCGGGAAACCAGTCCTGCTACAGCCGCTCCACCATCTACTCTGTCGCTGCTGGAAGGAGGGTTACATCCCCCAGGATATGAGAGATGCCAACATTATCACCATGTACAAGAACAAAGGAGACCGCAGCGACTGCAACAACTACCGGGGCATCTCTCTCCTCAGCGTCGTCGGCAAAGTATTCGCCTGGGTCGCTCTTGCCCGCCTGCAGACCCTTGCTTCCTGCGTCTACCCAGAGTCCCAGTGTGGCTTCAGAGCTGGCCGATCAACAGTGGACATGATCTTCTCCCTACGCCAGCTGCAGGAGAAGTGTCACGAGCAGCATAAACCACTCTACCTCGCCTTTATCGACCTTACGAAGGCGTTTGATCTGGTCAGTCGAAGCGGTCTCTTCAGCTTGCTATGGAAGATTGGCTGTCCACCACATCTGCTTGCTGTGGTCATGTCCTTTCACGACAACATGCACAGCACGGTGTCCTACAACGGCGCAACCTCTGAGGCCTTCCCAGTCAGCAGCGGAGTAAAGCAGGGCTGCGTCCTCGCGCCTACGCTGTTCAGAATCTTCTTCTCCATGCTCCTCCAATACGCCTTTAAGGACTGCAGCGAGGGTGTCTTCATTCACACCAGATCCGATGGCAAGCTCTACAACCTGGCCCGTCTACGAGCCAAGAACAAAGTCAAAGAGGTGCTCATCCGTGAGATGCTTTTCGCCGACGACGCAGCTTTGACATCACACTCCGAAGAGGGACTCCAGCAGCTAGTCACTTGCCTTTCCCACGCATGCAAGGAGTTCGGACTAGCCATCAGCCTGACGAAGATGAATGTTATGGCTCAAGGCACGGGGACTCCCCCATGCATCACCATCGACGGGTACACCCTGGAGGTTGTCAACGACTTCACTTACCTCGGGTCCACCATCTCGAGCTCTCTGTCAGTCGACTTGGAGGTCAACCGGAGAATCGCCAGGGCAGCCACAGTTATGGCCAGACTGAACCGGCGAGCGTGGAACAATTCCAGCCTCACTGAGAAAACCAGACTGTGCATCTATCAAGCCTGCGTACTCAGCACTCTCCTCTATGGCAGCGAGACGTGGACCACCTACGCAAGGCACGAAAGGAAACTCAACAACTTCCACATGAGGTGCCTGCGACGCGTCCTGCATGTCGCCTGGCAGGATAAGGTCCCCAACACCGAGCTGCTGAAGCGAGCCAATATGAGCAGTTTGCATGCAGTTCTTAGCGAGAGATGCCTCAGGTGGCTCGGCCATGTCAAAAGAATGGATGCAGGCCGTATCCCCAAAGACCTCCTCTACGGCGAGCTAGCAGAAGGCAAGAGGATGACAGGGCGCCCAAAACTGCGGTTCAAAGACATCTGCAAAAAGGACATGACACAATGCTCCATCAATCTCAACACATGGGAAGTTCAAGCAGACGACCGCCTAGCCTGGAGGCTCGCGGTCAGGCAAGGTACGTCACGTGCAGAGGCTGCGCGCAACGAGGAGGCGGTCCAGAAAAGATCGAGGCGGAAGCAGCGTCAACAGCAGCAACAACGGCCATCTGCCTTCACCTGTAACAAGTGTGGCAGGGATTGTCACTCCCGAGTCGGACTGCACAGCCATTCTCGGCGGTGCAGATAGACCCTCAGGAAGCTACGCCATCGTCTCTCGAGACGGACGGCTGCCGACGATATGAATGTTAAGGAGTGATAAATTAATAATGTAAAATAGTGATAAAAGGAAAAGAGCCATATAATAAAAGAAGTGAAAATAAGGGCAAGAGGGGGAGAAAAATCTAAGAAAGTCTAGGTGGAGATTAGTTTGGCAAGTAATCTATTTGTACTGTCAGAGTAAAAAGAGAAATTCAACAAAAAAAAATAACGCCTTTGTAATATAATGAAAAGACACATGCCATTTCATAAAGAGAGAAACTTTCCCCAGGGTGAACTACTAGGAGAAATCCGTGGCATTTTGTAAGGGATGTTGACTAGCATGATGAAGGGCATTGTTTCATAGCAGTTTTATAAATGATAAAGATATTTTTTTTGGAATGAGTAAGGAAAAAAACCCACATTTTATTTCCCCATTAACACGCAGCCATATTATTCATAATGTATTTCGAAATACTTAGATTGCCAGTCGCAGCCACTGCAACAGAAATTCAATTGAGTTACCATCTAGAGAGAACAGCTACATTGCTATATATAATTTATTAACTTAGTAGTTCAGTTTCTCAATATTTAGCACGTTTGTGTAAAAATTAATATTCCCATTTGTTTATAGTGACATTAATATGAATGTATAACTTCAAAGTCAACATCCTTTTCACTATAACCATAAAACTTCTTAAAAGATAGTTGTGGGTTGTGGTAAAATAATGACTGGCTATTAGAGTAGCACTGTTCCAAAATCAAACATACTGGTAGGCTTAGAAAGGCATAAGTGTGTAGACTCACTCTCAGTATGCTATGTTTCCTACATTTTTGCTGTACATACTTGTCTCATTATATGATATAAAATATTTCTTCAAATTTGAAAAACACAAGTAAGATGAGTATATTTGCATCTTCATTTCAAAATAACCATTTTAAATGAAAAAACAAAAGAGTTCCTCGTGTTTGTTAACTCTGTTTAAGAGATGGATTTAGTATTTTCTTCGCTACATGTACAATTTTTTAGCCTATCTTAGTGCCTCGTTACAACCAGTTTAGTAATCAGACCTCCAGTGCTTTGTTAAAAACTGCATTCAGTAAATTATAAGATTGTAAAATCTGTAGCTGAATCCTTGTTAAGACATTGAATTATAACAAAGTCTAAAAAGTGTATGACTATTCATCAATACCCTTGGAACCTATAAATAATTGCAAAAAAATCCCATGTGCATATAATTCAAACATAAACTTTGCAGGGAAGGGTCATAAAATAAATACTACAATATTTTTCAACTTTATTTAAGTGCTGCCATGATGGTTAGAATATTACTAATGGAGTCAAACTGTTTTTTAAAAACTGTTTTCCAAGTAGTTAGAATAATTTTGCAAAACAAAGATAAGCAAGAGCCTATGCCAGTACATTTTTCCGGTAGTGTAATTGCTAACATGAGGTATAAACTGTAAGCAGTTAATACAGTATAAATTGGTACACCACTAAATCACAGTCTGGTGAAAAGCTTCTCAGCTAATGCAACTTACTGTAGAGAGCGGAGAGGGAGTGGGTATTAAGAGAAATGAGAAGGAAAAGACAGGGTAGGTTTCCAGTGGGGGCATCATTAATGCACCTTATAATTACCATCTTGTATGTAACAGTCCACTATTGCAAAAACGTAAATTCTTTCCAAGTATGTGGGTCTAGAGTATACTTTATGTAGCATTAAGATTATTTCAGTATTGCTAATCCTTCATTTGATTTAAATTTGGATATACACATATGTAATCATAAATGTATATCAAAAACAATAAATAGAATTTTAAACATTTTTATCTCATTTTTGAAAAGTTAACAGTTAAGACTAAACTATGTACTACACAATTTTCTAGACTATTTAAACTTGGGTAAAACTAAAGGAAAACATTACTATTTCTTTAGCAAATGGCTTGTGGGAAACCTCAAGCTCACTCATCTTCTTATAGATGGGTGTATTTGATGAGGCTTGTGATCCAATGATTCGTCGGCAGCCGTCCGTCTCGAGAGACGATGGTGTAGCTTCTTAAGAGTCTATCTGCACCCCCGAGAATGGCTGTACAGTCCGACTCGGGAGTGACACGGTATCTGTCTCCTCCCGTGTTGAATCGACATCTTGCGATGAAGCTACAGAGCCTGGGCAGGGTGATATGGAGGGTCTGCTGTTGCCCATGCAGCAGACCCCCCCTCTCTTCGCAGCTGAAGGATCCAAGGGAAAGACGGAGTCAATACAGCTTGGCTTCAGGTGCACCGCAGGAGTTGCCGGTGTTGACTACAACGTCAAACCGCCTTAGGGACTCCGGCTCCGGATTTTCTGTCGGGGTTTACTCCCTTAGCCTTTCCCCTGAAGAGGTATGCCGCAAGGCATCGGAGGTTTTTTGGAATCAGAGTTTTCCTTCTCTGATGTGCCCTGACTGGAAGATCGAACCAGCGACACTTAGCTCGCAGGCCGACGCTCAAGCCAGGGTAGATCCAATGATTGTTTAGCAGAAATTTTACCAAACTGAAAATTCTTTTATTAACGGGCATTATAAACAGATAATACTAATCTTAATTAAAAACCATGAGTGCCACACCACCTCATGAATAACATGAAAAGTATTTCCCATTTTAAAAGGCAACACTCAGCATACAAAAACCTATATACTAAACAGGTTGTAATACAGATACATGATTGACTTTTTAAAATTATATATATATATACAGTACATAATTAATGTTAATCATGTGATCAGAACATTTTTTCTATATTTCTTTCATGCTTCCCTTTCCCCAGAAACTGAATTCTGAACTTCCTCTTCTAAAATTGGTACAGTCAGGTTATCCTTGACATCAAATTGTATTTAATCACAAATTTAGTAAACCAATGACACAAGTTTCATTTTCATATTCATCAAATATCTGCTGCTGGTGAAAATATTCTGTAAATCTTGTGGCACACTGATCCTAGTTCTGCTACAGATGATTCCTTTATGCTAACCCTGCTAGGAAAATATTTATTGCTATTCAGAAGACATGCAGCACCATCTATAGCAGGATTCTCTTTTGAAGTTTTATGAGCTGCACACTCACACAAAAATCCATTGTTCAGTTGCCGTCAGCTGAGTACATGTATCTGATGGCATTCACTCTGAAGTTTGACAGCAAGTCCATTGAGCTCAAGATAGAATTGTCTCAGATGTTCATATATTTCCATACACCTTCATCTTAGCCTTCTGGTGGTTCAAGAATTTTGTCAATATTGGAACAATTTGCTCTTATGTTCTGTTGAATATACCACTGAACAGCTAGTATACTGTCCATTTCATCAAAGGATTCATCAGGCCAATTATAGAAATGCTGTGCCTTGGTGCCTGGACTGTTCTGCCTGAGCACTGCCCTCCCCTCTGCCATGAACATAGTGCCAGAGTCAGTACCCACATGTAGGGGATGGCTCTAGACACATTTTCGTATTCAAATGCTCTTTCACTCTACTTCAGCTACACTGGCCGGGATTCTTGCCTGTTTTTTTGAGCTATCAGGATTATTCCTGAGTTGAGAGTATTTGCATATGTTGTTTCTTCTGCTTAGAACGCTCTTCCTTTATATTTCCTCATACATTGCTCCCTCTCTGCATACCAGTTTCTGTTCAGGTGAGACTGTTTAAGAGCGGTTTCCCTGACCATCCTATATAAATAAGCCCCTCTTATACCTGCCTATTATTCTACATTCCCTTACCCTACTTAATTTTTCTTCATTTTACTTTTATCATCATGTTTATCTTTCTCCCTTTCTAGAATGCAAAGACTTTATATTATTTATCTCTGTATCTAAGTAGCCTAGAATAATGACTGGTGCGTAATATATGTCTTCAATAAATACTTGTTAAATTAATGAATGAATATATAAGTCTAGAGCTCAGGAGAAAAGTTCCATGTTGAAAAGTAAATTTAGGCATTAGTAGCATATAGATGATTTTTAAAACCATAAAGTTGGATGAGATTATCAAGGAACAATGTGTAGCCATAACAGAAAAAAGATCCAGATTTAAGCCTTGCTCTACTTTACCAATTATAATTAGACTAGGGAGACCCAGTAAATTAGGGGGAATACCAAAAGAGAAACATCATTGAAAAAAGAGGAAATGTTCTAAGCATGCAACTGTGTTGAATGATGCTGAAAGAATGACCAAAATGAGGTTTGTGAATTAACCTTTGAATTTGGCAAGATGAAGGTTGTTTTGTGGCCTTCAGGAGTTATTTTAGCGGAGTGACTGGGACAGAAAGCAGATTGTAATAGAAGAGCGAATGACAGGTCAAGAAGTAGAGCAAAGTAGAAAACTTTTGAGAAGTTTTGCTGTAAAGGGGAACAGAGAAATTGGTGATTACTGAAGGAAGGAAGTGGAATCAAGGGAGAGCTTAAGTATTTTCCAGAATCTTCTGAATTTGGGATCTGTTCATCTTGGTTATCTTCTCTTATATTGAGTCCTAGCTGTCATCACTTAACTAGAGAATTGGTTTATACTACCTTTTTACAAGTGGCAAAACCTGGATTCCTCCCCAAACCTTTTATTTACCAAGGTGCTCTTTTCTTCCTCCATTTCATTAGAATCCTTTGTAAATGCTTCCTTTTTCTTTAAATGATAACTATTTGGTAAATTAAACTTTTTCAACTGCTTGCTTTTCTTGATGATTTTATCATGTTGTATAACCATCATAGGTAGTTTCAAGTATCAATAGTGGTAATAATTGTAATAAGATGTTAATATATATATTGACATGATACTGTGTACAGGGGACCATTTGAAGAGGTTTACATGTATTTATTGAGTTAATATTCAGAACAACCCTGGGATACAGGTACTATTATTAATCTCAACAGAGTACACAGGGCAATGAGGTACAGAGAGTTTTAACTAATTTCCTTAAGATTATACAGTTAGTAAGAGTCTGCCAGTATGGTTGTCTTAGCCACTGTGCTATACTGTCTCTACATGACCAAAGCAAATGTATCATCTTTCAGTTATTTTAAATAAATACACCTTTGGTGAATCGTTTTGGTTGTCAAGAATTCTAAACTTTTATATCTAGTATATGAATGTATGTTTTGGACTGGGTTGTTGGTTAATTCTATTATTTTTACAATAATCATGTTTTAAAGCTATATTGAACATTTAATTAAATAATGGCAAATAAAATTAAGAATCAGATGTGCTTCCTAAATCACATTTTTTTCCTTATATCTTTTTTTGGCCTACCTCTGTTGGCTATGAACTTTAGTTTTAAGTTTATTTGTGCTTATAACAATAAGCACTGTTTATTCAGTGAGTAATTTTACTAACCTTCAAGGCTTACCATTTCCAGAATGACAGAGAAGCAATGATCAAGTTTACACTTAAATATACTCTTGAATTCATGACATTCCATTTTGACAGTGATACAAAGCATGGTCATAGGCCTCATTGAAAAGGAATGTCAGAACTGTTTCTAAAAGTTTCTTTCATTTATCTAACATAGAAAGGTCTATCATCATGCTTACTATAAAGTTTATGATATATGAATATGTTTTTCTAAGGTTGGTTATTAGTAATATGCTTGTAGCACATAAAAGAGTTTTTAGGAATTTTAAGTTTTGGAGCTATTTTAGCTTATCTAAATAAATTTTTATGCTTATGTAAATGTTATTAACACTTAAAACTTAATGAAAATATTTTCACTGCTGCAATAGTGAAAAAACTTTAAAGAACCTAGATTTAGTTGATTTTTTTAAGTACATTTTATTGATTATGTTGTTATACTAGTCCCAATTTTTTTCCCCTTCGCTCCCCTCTGCCCAGTACTCCCCTTCCCTCCAGCAATTCCACCCCCCTTAGTTCACGTCCATGAGTTGTGCATATACGTTCCTTGACTTCACCCTTTCCTATATTATTCTTAACTTCCCCCTGTCTATTTTGTACCAACCAATTATGCTTCTTAGACCCTGCACTATTTCCCCATTGCTCCTCCTTCCTCCTCCCAGCTGATAACCCTCCAAATGATCCCCACACCTATAATTCTGTTCCTGTTCTGGTTGTTTGCTTAGTTTGTTTTTGTTTTTATTTTTTAGATTCAGTTCTTGATAGTTGTGTTTGTTGTCATTTTAATGTTCATAGTGTTGATCTTCTTTTTCTTAAGTAAATCCCTTTGATACTTCATGTAATAATGGCTTGCTGATGATGAACTCCTTTAGCTTTTACCTTGTCTGGGAAGCACTTCATCTGCCCTTCCATTCCAAATTATAACTTTGTTGGATAGAATAGTCTTGGTTGTAGGTCCTTGCTTTTCATCTCATTGAATATTTCTTGCCAGTTCCTTCTCGCCTGCAAAGTTTCTTTTGAGAAATCAGCTGAGAGTCTTATAGGCACCCTTTTGTAGGTAACGCCCTGCTTTTCTCTTGCTGCTTTTAAGATTCTGTCTTTATCTTTCATTTTTGGCATTTTAATTATGATGTGTCTTGATGTGATCCTCTTTGGGTCTAGCTTGTTTGGGACTCTCTGTGCTTCCTGGACTTCTATGTCTATTTCCTTCACCAAATTTGGGGAGTTTTCCTTTATTATTTTCTCACATAAGCTTTCAATTTCTTGCTCTTCCTCTTCTCCTTCTGGCACCCCTATGATTCAGATGTTGGCACGTGTAAAGTTGTCCCAGAGGTTCCTAAGCCTCTCCTCATTTTTTTCAATTCTTGTTTTCTCATTTGGTACTGGTTGACTGTTTTTTTCTTCCTTATGTTCCAAATCATTGATTTGAACCCTGGTTTCCTTCCCTTCACCATTGGTTTTGTGTGGGTTTTCCTTAATTTCATTTAGCATAACCTTCACTTCTTCCCTGCGTTTGCTGTACTTAAGCATATCTGTCAAGCCTGTGAGTATCTTCATCACCAGTGTTTTGAATTCTGTGTCTATTAGGTTGGCTATCTCCTCGTCGCTTAGTTCTCCCACTGGAACCTTGATCCATTCCCTCTTTTGGGCCATAGTTCTCTGTCTTCTCATCTTGACAGGCTCCCGTATTTGTTTACCTCTGTGTCTTAGGTTGAGCTGTTGCTCCTGTTATGTTGTAAGAGGCGGAGCCTTAGGTATTTGTCAGTGTAGGGCGATCTGTTTCACCACGTTATGGAGCTGTGTGGGGGGGAGTGGCCAGAGAGGGAACAATGCTGCTTGCTCAGCACTCGCCCCTTTTCCAGGCACTTCTCCCACTTCCATATGGGACTAGTGCGTCTCTAGCTTTTGCCCTGGCCGTTGTTCCCAGAGTGGGTGGGTCTACAGATTTTCTAGGACCCGTGGGGGCCCTTTAAATAAGCAGACTGCTGAGAGACCAGCAGTTTCTGCCTCCGCCCCAACCCCTACTGACTTGCACAGTCAGAAGGAATGAGGCTCTTATTTTCCCTGGCGCTGGGATTGTGAGCTGTGCAGTTTGCTCTGGGGCTGGAAGCATTCCCTGGGTGTCCCTCCTGACTTTTTAAAACGTGTGACTGCTTTCCACTGGCCTGCCGCTGCCACCACTACACTGTGTCCTCTCTGCCCAGGCTCCGCCCCTCCTACCTGTCTGGATGAGTATTTCTTTATATCTTTGTTTGTTGGACTTCCATGCAGCTTGATTTTCTGGAACTTCTGGTTGTCTCTAGTATTGAGGTAGTTGTATTCCTTCTTAGTTGTGGAGGGAGATGCAGCATGTCTAAGCCTCTGTCTTGGCTGGGAGTGCGCCATAGCTCAATTGTTTTAAGAACTATTAAATAAAATCATAGTAATGTATTAATCTGATGGCTTTTTTTGAAATTAATTTCAATATGCTGACTTTTTGTTTATTCTTTTTTTGCATTTGATAACATTTCAAAAGATCATATTGTGTTTATTTTCTCAGTGACCTCTGAGCAAAAGAAATAAAGTTATGTCCTTGGTGGAATGTGGCTAGTTGTAGTTTTTCAAATTTTTGTAATGAGGCATTTTGCTTTAGTGAAAATAAGTTATATTTCAAATGTTACCTTTGCTTACTTTATTTGATCTTATCTTGGTTGCAGAAATTTAACTACTATGTAATAAAACACCAAGATTTATGATTTTTAATATTTTCACTTACAAGAAAAGTTTCACTGAAACATTTGTAAGACCACATACTATGAGATAAATGATTCATATTCAGAAGTTGATTGACCTAACTTTTAGAATTATAGCTATTGTATAAAATATAATTAATCTCCATATGTAAGTGCAGAAACAAATTTTGAGTATGAAATCATAATCTTAAGTTTTGTTCTGTGCTAATGGAGTATTCAGATTTTTTTTTGACACAAGCATGACTAAAATGTTTAAATAAATTTTTTAATAATGATGTATAAGTTTGAGTTCTTAGTTGCAAATAATAGAAATCAACTCTGGTTGTTTTCAGAACTGAAAAAAATGTTGACAGAATATTGAGACGCTCACAGAATCACTGGAAAGGCTGGAGAGCCAGTCTCCAAAAATGGATAGCAATAAGAGAAATTAGGTAGCAGGCAAAACCCCAGCCAAAATAACAGCACATCAGGAGTCTGTTGAATACATGTATGAATGCCACCAACAATGAATACTCACTTCTTATTGTAGCCTGTGAATGCCTCCACTGTCACCTCTAACACTGTTAATTCAGAACCTTGATGGTGCTGCCATTAGTTTCACCTGTCCCCGGAATGGATTCTCCGGTTATTTCCCCCTGTTCCCTTCTGTTGCACCGTTATACCCCTCTTTAAAGCACTGGGTGGGTGTTTCTGAGTAGTTATAATTCTAAGACCATATGCTAATGCTGTAACTACAAGAATGGTTGGGTAGTGAATATATGGCGTTTTCAGGTTGTATAGTGGGAAGTGAGCTCTGCAGGTCATTAACACTCATCTGGTTGTGAATTTCTCAAATGTAGGAAAGGAATTCAGATGTTGGGTGACTAAAAATGGACATATATCCACTGTATTCTCTTTACTACTACATCTAATTTCTTTTCATTCTTTTATGAATTATTTTAACCTATAACTGCATAAGAGAAAAAAGGCATGTTTATGTGCTCTAGTTTTTATTTCCTTTCTTCTGCTGACTTTGGGCTGCTGTTCTCTTCTAGTTCTTTAAGATGATGACAGCTGCAGGGCAAGTTAGGGCATGGAGGGATTGAGCACAAAGGAAAAAGGACTCATGGACATGGGCAACTGTGGTGACTGCTGGGGGGAGGGTATAAAGGGACTAAATGGTAATGGAAAAAATACAGTGAAGATTAAAATTTTAAAAAGATATACTGTTAGGTTGTTTACTTGAGATATTTCTTGTTTTTTGAGAGGCATGTAATGATATAAACTTCACTCTTATTACTACTTTCCCTGCGTCCCAGAAGTTCTGATATGTCTTATTGTTGTTCTTATTTGTCTCTATATATCTTTTGATCTCACCTTTTATTTCTTCTTTGACCCAGTCATTTTTTAGTAGTATGTTGTTTAATCTCCACATATTTGTGGGTTTTTTACTTCCTGTTTTGCAGTTGATGTCCAATTTCAAAGCATTGTGGTCAGAAAATATGCTTGGTATGATTTCAGTCTTCTTAATTTGTTGAGGCTAGTTTTGTGACCCAGCATATGATCTATCCTTGAGAATGTTCCATGTACACTGGAGAAGAATATATAATCTGATGTTGTAGTAAGAAAGGCTCTGTAAAATGTCAATTATATTCATTTGGTGTAATGTGTTCTTTAAAACCGATATTTCTTTATTGATTTTCTGTTTGGATGACCTTTCTTGAGCTGTCAAAGGAGTAGTTAATCCCCTACTATGGAGAACATATTCGTTGATATATCTGATAAAGGGTTAATATATCCAAAATTTATAAAGTACTTACAAAACTCAACACCAAAAAATACAAACAACCCTATTAAAAAAATGGGCTAAGAACCTGAAAAGATATTTCTCCAAAGAGGACATACAGATGGTTAATAGGCATATGAAAAGATGCTCACCATCACTAATCATCAGCTAAATGAAAATTAAAACCACAATGAGATACCATCTCACACCTGTCAGAATGGCCGTCATCAGTAAATCAAAAAATGTGCTGGTGGGGACAAATACCATATGATTTCACTTATATGTGGAATCTAATGAACAAACTGAACTTACAGGTGGAGAGCTGGATGACAGCTAGTGGGAGGGAAGATGGGGGTGGGAATTGAGCAAATAGGGAAAAAGACTCATGGACATGGACAACAGTGTGGTAATTGCTGGGGGTAGGGGGGCTTAAGGGGACTAAAAGGTAATGTTAAAAAAAAACAATAAAGATTAAACATTTCATATAAAAATTTAAAAACTAGACAAATACTAGAATTTTAATGTCAAAGTTGAATGCTCTCAGTAATGAATATATTTTTTATGAAATTTCTTCTGTTGATGTTCTGACAGTTCTTGGGTTCGTAACTTGAATCACTTGGTTATAAAGTTGACATATTATTATTACACACCAATTCTTACTTACTTAGGCTGAAAGTTATGGCTAAGAATCCATAGCTTTATTTTTCTCAAGTAAAATGTTAAGCTAATCATCCATCCCCATATATTCAGCATCTTATACCAAACAGAAGAAATTTTATGCATCTGTGTTAAGTGATAAGAGGTAAAGCAATTTAATTGAAAAGAGAATGGAAAACTTATTATTTTTAGGGGACCTGAAGGGAATAGGAACTCCCCATCTGAAAGATCACAGCTATTGTATTGTTTTTGAACTTTTTTAGCATAATGAAAAATTAAGTTTATAAATATGGAAATGTCTACAAAATCAATTTTTAAATTCCCTCTTATTCATTATTGTCTTTCTTTGCTGCAATGTTCAATCAACTCAAGTGTTTAAATATTTAATAAGTAAAATGTACATAAAGCCTTAAAATCATTACTTTTCCGGGAAAACTAGAGTAGGCACTGGAGATTTTTAAGAAGCCATTTGATGTTAGACGGGTAAAGGGTGTTTTGCTTTGGAAGTTAGAAAACAAAAATTATTGTAAAAAGTTTATTCACAATAAAATCTCACTGGCTTAATTATTTTTTGATTTTTTAAATATATTTTATTGATTATGTTGTTAACAGTAGTTTCAGTTTTTGCCCTTTGCTCCCCTCTGCCCAGTACCCACCTTCCCTCTAGCAATTCCACCCCCCCTTAGTTCATGTCCATGGGTAGTGCATATACATTCTTTGGCTTCACCCTTTCCTATATTATTCTTAACTTACCCCTCTCTATTTTGTACCAACAAATTATGCTTCTTAATCCCTGCACCAATTCCCCATTTCTCCCTCTTCCCCCTCCCAGCTGATAACCCTCCAAATGATCCCCATACCTATGATTCTGTTCCTATTCTGGTTTGCTTAGTTGGATTTTGTTTTTATTTTTTAGATTCAGTTGTTGATAGTTGTGTTAGTTGTCATTTTAGTGTTCATAATTTTGATCTTCTTTTCTTAAGTAAGTCCCTTTGACATTTCATATAACAATGGCTTAGTGATGATGAACTCCTTTAGCTTTACCTTGTCTGGGAAGCACTTCATCTGCCCTTCCATTCTAAATGATAGTTTTGTTGGATAGAGTAGTCTTGGTTGTAGGTCCTTGCTTTTCAACTCATTGAATACTTCTTGCCAGTCCCTTCTTGCCTGCAAAGTTTCTTTTGAGAAATCAGCTGAGAGTCTTATAGGCACCCCTTTGTAGGTAATGCCCTGCTTTTCTCTTGCTGCTTTTAAGATTCTGTCTTTATCTTTTACCTTTGGCATTTTAATTATGATGTATGTTGGTGTGGTCCTTTCTGGGTCTAGCTTGTTTGGGACTCTATGCCTCCTGGACTGTATGTCTATTTCCTTCACCAAATTTGGGGAGTTTTCCTTCATTATTTTCTCACATAAGCTTTCAGTTTCTTGATCTTCCTCTTTTCCTTCTGACACCCCTGTGGTTTGGATGTTGGAGTATTTAAAGTTGTCCCAGAGGTTCCACAGACTCTCCTTATTTTTTTTTCAATTCTTGTTTACTCATTCTGTATTGGTTGACTCTTGTTTTCTTCCTTATGTTCTAAATAATTGATTTGAACCCTGGTTTCCTTCCCTTCACCATTTGTTTTGTGTGGATTTTCCTTCATTTCATTTAGCATAGCCTTCACCTCTTCCCTTATGTGTTTGCCATACTTAAGCATATCTGTCAAGGCTATGAGCATCTTTGTCACCAGTGTTTTCAACTGTTTGTTAGGTTGGCTATCTCCTTGTTTGTTAGGTTGGCTATCTCCTCGTTTGTTAGGTTGGCTATCTCCTCGTTTGTTAGGTTGGCTATATCCTTGTCGCTTAGTTCTCCCACTAGAACCTTGATCTGTTCCCTCTTTTGGGCCATACTTCTCTGTCACCTCATCTTGACAGGCTCTTGTGTTTGCCTCTGTGTCTTAGGTAGAGCTGTCTCTCCAGTTACGTTGTAAGGGGTGGAGCCTTAGGTTTTCTCGTCAGTAGAGGGCGACCTGTTTCACCACATTTTGGCTCTGTATGTGGAGGAGGGGTCTGAGAGGAAACAATATTGCTTGCTCAGCACTTGCACCTTTTCCAGGCACTTCTCCCACTTTGCATGGGACTGGTGCCTCTCTAGTTGTTGCCCTGGCTGCCATTCCCAGAGTGGTGGGTCTGCAGATTTTTCTAGGACTGTGGGGGGCCTTTTAAACAAGCGGACTCTGCTGAGAGACCGGTAGTTTCTTCCTCAATCACCACTGGCTTGCACAGTCAGAAGCAATGAGGCTTTATTTTCCCTGGCACTGGGACCATGAGGTGCGTGGTCTGGTCTGGTGCTGGGAGTGCTCCCCAGGTGTCCCTTCTGACTTTTTAAAATGTGTGACTTGCTTTCCGGCAGCCTGCCACTGCCACCACTGCTGCTGCCACCATACTGAGGTCTCTCCACCTGGGCTTCTCCCCTCCTACCTGTATGGATGAGTATTTCTTCTTTATATCTTTGTTTGTTGGACTTCCACGCAACTCAGTTTTCTGGAACTTCTGGTTGTCTCTAGTTTTGTGGTAGTTGTATTCCTTCTTAGTTGTGGATGAGATGCCGCATTTCTGTCTATGTCTCCATCTTTGCCAGAAGTCCCGGCTTAATTAATTTTGAATAAGATAGATTGTGAAAGCTTGTGTTTTAGGAACTTCCTATTTATAATGTGGTAAATAACATACAACTGTTTTCTTTTTTTTACAGCAATTTTTATTAACAAAGACATAGGCAAAGTAATACGCTTTGTAGGATGGAACTTAACTCAGGCAGAATTTTCAAAAAGTGTTTTATGGCATAGAGGGATAGTTCACTTTTCATGAATTATTTGTTTCTTGCTGAGCTGCATGGATATTTATGAATTTTTTATTTTTTCCATGATAATTTGATAATGTAACTTTATTGTGTAGTTTCTTTGACACTTTAGTTTTAATGTTAACTATTCCTTAACTTATTATAAACAAACATTAGTCAAGGGAACTCATTAACATTAGTAATACTAAATAAATAATGTTTACATTTCTTCAGATCAGTCTCTGTCATAATAGGTAACCCCTTCAAGGTGTAGTATCTCATTTAATCTGAAAAGCTTGAGTGTAAGTATTATTATTATTACCATTTTATAGACAATGTTACTTAAAGAACTCTGCAGTTGGACTTTCGGAAGAAGGGCCAGTGTTCGAAATGTGTGCGGCTAGCCCCCAGTCTATCTACTTTGTATATATGGATTTTTGTATATGACAGTACTCCTGATAAATTTGCTATTTTTAGATCTCCTCATCCTTATTTTTATTAATACCATTATTATCTTTTGTGTCTGCATAGACTCAAACTTGCTAGGCATCTTTGATGATACACTCCTGTCCTCCCTTACTCCCTCCCAAACTAGGACATTGCAGTTTAGGAAAGACAATTTCTGTAATAGTTCTACTATTATCTTATTATTATTTTGAACTCAGGGCTGAGATTAAAATTTTCCTGAATGAGAAGAACCACCCTTAACCATTAGTGTTAAATACAGAGTGACTTTGGAAATTAGCCTATGCTGATAATATTTCTTCATCAATTCAGCCTGAAATTACAAGGCATAATAGTGCTTAAATGCAAAATTTATACTGTGGTAAAAGTCATTTTGATGACAATGAATGTTATTTGAATCACAAGTCATGTCAAGCGTCTTTACTTACTTCACATGCTGTCAAAAGTTAAAACAAGAAAGGAGATCTCCATTATCACACAAATCTGCAGTAGAGATATTACCTAGATCAAAGTATAGTTTTAGTAGTATTTTTTCAGAACTCAGTGCAAATACAGGATTTTCCTTATTTCAGATTCATTTAACTGTGCAGTGAATGTACTTCCAAGTAACCTTCAGTTGGAATGGATTATCTGCAATATAATGACATGCTAATATGCAAATACCAAGAGAAGAATCTAATATAATGATATAAATTCCTTTCAAATGATGGATATGCTCCATTAAAATCATATGCTTGTGGCATATCTATCTGTATGAAAAGACATTTTCAAAGGTGAAATAATGTGAAATCTCATAACAGATGATCTTTATAGATGAACATTGATTTTGATGATAGAGAATACCAGCTTTGAATCCCAATTAAACGAAATGCTCTCCTCCCAGAATAATTCACTTTTTCTCATTGGCAGATCTGTATTATAAAAATTTATACTCACTATTATTATAGTTATACCCACTACTTATTTTTTCAACAGAACTGTGAAAATATATTTGTCTTTTTTTATAGAAATGCCTACAGAGTATCCTTGATTTTGCATCTTGGTCTACAAAAACTGAAATCTTTATTGTCTGGTCCTTTACATGAAAAGTTTGCCAGTCCTGAGCTAAACAATTATTTGTTCGTTTTTTGTGATCACATGCTTAGCAGACACAAAGAAAAATTTATTGGTGGGGTTTAAACTATTAGCAGAGAAAGAAAAATGATTCTACGTGATTTGTTGAATAGACTTTAGGTGACCATTTAATCCAACTTATTTCAATTCCTTATTTTACAATTAAGAATTCAAGGTTTAGTGGAAGCTCATCATTGGTAGAAATGAAAATAGAACTTTATTTATATGCAAGTGTTTATGCTGAATGCTAAGGATGATAAATAAGAAATATAAGGAACTGTCCATATGACCAAGGGAAATGATAATATAGTTGAGTAGTGTATCCGTCAGAGTTCTAGCAAGAAACAAATGGCACACTAAAGTGGAGTAACTTATGAAAGTGTAAGAGAGTTAAGGTAAATAACCCTTATTACCACTCGAGGCCTGAAGTGATAAGGGGTGTCTGAAGAAGCTATAGGAGAGGAAAGCTATAGCTTTCAGTAGAGGAATCCAGCTGCTGTCAACCTGTGCTGTTCGGGAAGGAACTGATACCCTCACCTATAATACCTCACCCTCATTCTCCTCTGCCCTGTGCCTGTACCAACATACTTGTTGTCAACCTAATGGTTTATTTCTCTCTCCTCATTGACCATCACCATACCAAAAAGGCTAGGTTAATTTATTTTTTTAATAGTAGTATTGCCAATAATTAGCACAACTTATAATTGATCTCAGGGAAACACTAGGTTGAGTGATTTGTCCCATAACACAAGGGAACAATTTTTAACATAATTACTGTTGAATTTGATTTTTCTGCTGTTTTAGACTTAAATAGGTACAATGATTTCAAAACTGCAGTTAGTTTTTTTCTGTCACATCAAGTTTTTTCTGTACAGCTTATCTTCATGCAACCACTCTAGGCTGGATCAAGCCTGGATCGAGGGAAGCACTAGTGCTCTCCTATTGGCTGAGAGTAAACCTCTCTCAAGTGCAGAGGGCTGGAGGACAACCTTGGAGACCAGCGACAGGTTCATACTTGTCTAGGCTATTTAGTTACACATGAGACAGTGTGGTGAGAGGTAGTGTGCGGCTCTGTATAGTGAATTGTATTCCAAAGTGTAGTCCGAGTTCTTGTCTGTATACAAGGAGTTAGCAGAATTTACTTTTTTATTTACATATGTACTTATTTCCTTTCCTTCAGATCATGTCTGCCTCTGCTATTTCTCATCGTAAGTGCCTAAACAACCCTGATTTGCTTTGTTATATCTGTGGCAGTTTCACCATTTCCAGTCAAAGGACATCAGTGCATTTGTCAGGCAAGCCTATTCTGCATATTTTAAAGTAAAACTTGGTGATCAAGATAAGTCTTGGGCCCCTCACAAGGTGTGCAAGCAGTGTGTAGAGAGTTTACAGATGTGGACGAAGGGAACATGTGATAAATTGCCATTTGGTATACCTACGGTTGCGCGAGAGCCCAGAGATCATTCAAGTGACTGTTACTTTTGTATAGTGAAAACGTCAGGATAGAACAAGAAAAATAAATGTAAAATAGAGTATCCTGGTCTACCATCAGCTACATGCCCAGTGCTTCATTCAGCTGAAATCCCAGTGCCAGTTTTCATTGAACTACCCTCTTTTGAAGAACAGGAGTATGGTGAAGGACTAAGTGACAGCAACGATGAAGATTTTGAAACTGAAGATGACTCAGTTCATAAGGGATTTGAACAGCATGAGTTGAATGATTTGGCATGAGATTTGGGACTGTCCAAAAAGGCTTCAGAACTCCTAGCACCAAGACTGCATGAGAAAAACTTGCTTGAAAAAAGAATGAAGGCATCCTACTTTCAATCAAGAAAAAGTGCATTTCTGCAGTACTTTTGAAGTGACGGTGGCTTAGTGTATTGCCATAACATACACAGTTTAATGGAGGAATTGGGAATTCCAATCTATAATGCAACTGAATGGCTACTGTTCATCGATAGATCAAAGTGGAGCTTGAAGCGGGTACTCTTCCACAATGGCAATTTATTTGGTGCAGTCCCAGTTGGCGATTCAGTTTATTTTCATGAAGAATATGAAGACATAAAGAGTCACTGATCTGTTGCAATATCACAAGCACAATTGGATCATCTGTGTTGACCTTAAAATGGTCTGCTTCCTTCTTGGTCAGCAATGCAGATACACCAAGTATCCCTGTTTTCTGTGTATGTGGGATAGCAGAGCTCGTGAGAAGCACTGGGTAGAGTCAAACTGGCCTCCAAGATCTGACCTCACACGTGGTGGTCCAGATATTCTAAACGAGCCACTTGTTGACAGAAAGAACATTAGATTCCCACCTCTGCCCATAAAACTGGGTCTCATGAAGCAATTTGTTAAAGCTTTGTCAACTGAAGGAGACTGTTTCAAGTGTCTCATTTGGCATTTCCTAGCCTGTTATTTGAAAAGATAAAATACCTTAATATGTATGTTTGGTAGCAGAACTTTACTACTTGTACACAATTTGACTTACAGTAACAATATATAACCTTTATATGAATAAAATAATTCTAAATAAACAGTATATTCACGTAATTTTTTCTTTATTTTCCTTTGTATGTATGTTTTGTATGATTTTTGGGACAAAGGGAAGGTATCCTGTACCTTAAAAAGTTGACGTGGTTGAGAAAAACTGGGGTCATTTTTGGATTGAGATGCCAAAAGTTAGTCAAAAACAAGTGTCAGATCTAACTCAATGAAAATTGTGTTCCCTGACTTCTGGCCAAGATGGAGGCTTAGACTGACACGCTCAGTCTCCCTCTACAACTAGATAGGAATACAACTACCTCAAAACAAAAGATAACTAGAAATTCCAGAATATAAAACTACACGGAAGCCAAACGTACAAAGTTATGAACCAGCGGCGTTCGTTGGACAGGTAGGCAGAGCGAAAGTGGGCGGTGCTGTTTGCGGTAGCACCAGAGACAGTGGCAGGGAGAGCAGTCCTGGCTGCAGTCGAGCCCCAGCAGCTCCTGACCCCAACGCTGGGAAAAGCAGCCACCTCATTGCCTCGGAGGGCAAGGCCCAGAGGGCAGGAGGACGGATCCGGTCTCCTAGCAGAGAATAACGGCAGGAATCCATCTTGGACCCCCCGCCCCCACACAAAGCACCACAGCGCTGTGAAATAGGTTGCAGATTGCCACTGGTCGCTGGGTAGTGACGATAAAGCGCCACAGCACAGCGGAGAAAGGTTTCGGGTCGCCAGATGAACAAATAAGAAACCTGTCAGAGGCTCAGTTCAGAGCTGTTGTTACAAAGTGGCTTACAGAATTAACAAAAGATTTGGAACAAGATGAGAAAGGACTAAAAGCCATGCATACTGAAAAGAACAAAAACAAATACAAGACAAGTGGTGAGGAAATAAAATCCAGAGATCAGATCAACAAACTGGAACATAGGGAAGGAACAAACAGTCAATCAGTGCAGAAAGAGGATACAGAAAGCAAGGAAAGTGAGAAGAGGATCAGAAACCTCTGGGACAGCTATAAGAGATCGAACATATGGATTATAGGATTGCCAGAGGGTGAAGAAGAAGAACTAGAAATTGAAAAATTAAGTGAAAATATAATAAAGCAGAACTTCCCAAACTTGGGGAAGGAAATAGACTTACAGTCCAGGAAGCACAGAGATTTCCAGAAAAACTGGACCCAGGGAGAACCACTCCAAGACAAATTATAATCAAATTGTCAAAAAGATAAAGAGAGAATCTTAAAAGCAGCAAGAGAGAAGAAAAGAATCATGTACAAAGGGGTCCCAATTAGACTATCAGCTGGCTTCTCAAGGGAGACCCTGCAGGCAAGAAGAGACTGGCAAGAAATATTCAAAATAATGAAAATCCAAAACCTACAGCCACAAGTACTCTACCCAGCGAAATTGTCATTCAGACTAGAAGGGCAGAGAAAGTGCTTCCAGGACAAAATAAAACTGAAGGAGTTCTTTAGATCCAAACCACTATTATATGAGATGTTAAAGGGACTGGTTTCGAAAAAGGAGGATCAAAACTATGAACATTAAAATGAAAACTACATCACAAGAACCAACAACAGAAGCTAGGGAATTGAAATAAAGGCAAACTAAATAGGCAACGAGAGTGGGAAAAGAATTATAGGTATGGGGAACACATTGGGGAGAGGTCAACAGGGAGGGGTAAGGGAGTAAGGGAGGGATATGGTACATGAATTAAGCATTGTAGGGGGGAATGGAGTAGACAGGAAGAGGTTGAGAAGAACTATATGCACAACCAATGGACATGGACTAAAAGGAGGGGGACAACTGGAGGGAGGGGGGCCACCGGGTGGAGGGGAGCAGAGGGAAGGGAAATTAGGACAACTGTAACAGTATAATCAATAAAACATATTTAAAAAAAAAAAGAAAATTGTGTTCCCAGTGTAAATGAGTAGCCATTAATGGGGGGGGGGGACTAGAGTTAAAAATAAGTAATTTTTAAAATTCTACAAACATATTGGTCACTGACAGGCCTTAATATAACTTCTTTTATATACCAGTTGGAGCTACTAATGGTAACTGTTTTCTGTGCAGCATTGTCAGAAGGTGTAGTGTTTGGGAATATAACTTATTCCACACTGAACTGTAGGTTTCTTTTTTTTAGTTTAGATGTATTGACTGTAAACAGACAACCACATTTCTCCAGCAAATTGGGTTTATTCTGTAACAACAGCGAATCACAATTCAGGTCATGTGGTTTAATGCACAAGTTTCTTGAAACAAGGGAGAGAAAACTTTTAATAGAGAATAGAAAGTTGGGGAAACTAAACATTCTTCCTCTTGGGCTCTGTGGTTGATGTAGGGCATGAGAGCTCCCCCTTCTGGTTTATTGACTTCATTTTAAATGAGGTTTCTGTTTATTTTTACAGATAGGCTTTCTACAGGTTATTTGAAGTTTGCTTTTGATCTGTCAGTTTCTTTAGCTAATCCATGTTACATTATAACGGTTAATTCATTTAAAATAATTCCCACATTTTTACTATGTTATATATGGAAACAACTACATACATTGTAACGATTTTCTTAAAACGTAGTGTTAAATTCATCTCTGTATTTACATTTTATTGGAAAAAGTCATTTACTTATGCAAAGTGTAAAACCTTTAGTACTTCCCCCTCCCCATAAGTTAGAATCCTATAATGATCCCTGAGTATCTGATTTTTAAAATAGATTAGAGCTTCTCTTTCTTCTTTTTCAGATCAAGTCACTTTGGGGCTAGTATCTATGTTTGCTTAATTTTAAGCTCAGTTACCATGACAAAACTTATTTACTCAACTAATGCCTAGCATTTTCAAACAGATACTGCTGGCAACTTCAATTTCTGTCTGTCCAATAAATATCACAAATAAAAAATGGTGAAATTTTATTTTAAATAGAAAAAAGAATAGTTTTGTTAGTATCCATTGATTTTTGAAGTTTTTTCTTAGTTAATGAAAATGTACTGTGATGCTTTTATAATTTTAAATATCAATATCTTTTAAATTTAATATTCAGTTCTAAAATAAAGGCAGGTAAGAGACTGGTAAATGTATCTCTATTTAAATACTTAAAATCTTATCCATGAAAAGTTGTTTAAATTTCACACAAATTGATAAAAATATTCTTAAATATACCTGTGCTACTTTCCTATATAGTTCTTTTTGATATGAAGTTTATTTTATTATTTGGAGATATAGTCATTTGGTAGAATCAGAGTTCTTTGTTTATGATCCAGAATCTTTACCATACTGGCAATGTGCTTGTTCATATTAAATAACCTACTTTCTGCTTTTTACTTTATAAAAGTAACAGCTGCTATAAAAGAAAGTTGCAGTTGCTACTTTCAAAAGCTTTATTATTTAAAGAATACTTCCTTTGTGGCCTTTAAGTATTTCTTCTAGTCATATTTTTGTGGTTTTTGTTTTGTTTTGTTTTTAGAGAGGGGAAGGGAAGGAGAGAGAAAGGGAAACACACATGAGAGAGAAACATTTATTGGTTGCCTTTGGCACACACCCTGAGCCACACGGGCCAGGGCTCTCTTCTGTTTTAAGAGGTCAGAGACATTGAAATTAAGTAAAAGGAAATAGAAAATAAGAACCAAGGAAAATAAAATGTGGTTTAAATCAGATGTATAAAGTGGTAAGCAGCATTTTTTTTGCTAGATGTTCACCCCTCATTGATTTGGGGAGATAATCAGATGTGAATTTGATTGGAAAGATGAGTTGGTAGAATTATAAAAGGTAATCAGAGAGAGATGTTTATATTCTTTGCAGAGGCTTGTCTCACTTAAAACAAATAATTCCTTTGTTTTACTTGAATGTCTGCCTATAGGTAGCTCTTTCAGTTGAGAGGTGTTAGGTACAGTGGTAAGAAAGGGCAGGAAAATCACGTAATTATGCTGGCCCTTGTTTTCTTTATCTATCAAATGAGAAGATTGGAATTATTGACTTCTAAATTCCGTTCAGCTCAAATATAGTCTATTTGTAACAGAATAACATGATACAATTGGCTTTGAAGACTGATTTTGTTGTATAAAATAGATATAATTGTAAGAGAGGAGAATTTATTGGAGACTGTTGTTGAAAGTGATTCAGGCTTGATATGATAAAAATATGAGAGAAAATCAGAAATATCCAGACTGAATTAGATTGATATGGGGAATAGAGAGGAATTTTTAAAATGAGTCATTTATTCATTCAACAGGTAACCTAAACTCCATTATATATAAAAAATAATCCTGATTTCAGAGAATGGCTATGAAGTTTGCGTGTAATAATATTGAGTAAATAAGTTTGCCAGAATTAAGGATGCCTCCCCTTTTTAAACTATGTTTTACTTATTTTATTAATAGTTGTAATTGAGTCAGCCATTTGAGTACACAAAAAGACAGAGACTTAAAGTGGTTACACTCACCATTTGTTATCTTTCAAATTCATGACCCAAGCAATATTTAGATACTATCTTCAGTGCTTTCCAGCCTCTGTTCAAAGATGGTTTGGACAGAACCCACGTTTGAAGATGGGCAACTTCAGCACTCAGAATAATCCTGGGCACATAGCTGGCACTGACAGTGCTAATGATGGTCAAAGGCAGACTATAGAGGGGTATCAAAGCCAAAGCCTGGACCTGAGCCCTTCTAGGTAATTTCTAGCTTTTTGTAGAAGAGTATTTTTAACTCTCTTCAAGTACTCCTCTTGGGGCAAAGATTACAAAGTAATGATGAAATATACTTAAAATCTCTGCCCATGGTGAAATACCGTTAGTACTCTCCATTGTATTATTTAGGAATACAAAGGTCATGTGTCTTTGTAAACACATAAGAGACATAGAAATAACAGAATAGCGGAATTTCTAAACAAAGGAATTTCCAGCAGAGAATTTTCATGTCCCCCCAGCCCCGTCAATACATACACCTATTACATCAGCAAGGCTGGCTTTGGTTGGCTCATCATTCTTAAGTCTAAACTATAATTTATCTGTCCCCCAATAAATTAAAAAGGGGCTGTCAGAGAAGAAACGTATGTTGTATTTGCTTTGTTAGGTAGAGGGTATACCCGCAGCAGCAGCTAGGTCCTTTGTTTTACTTGAATGTCAGTGCGATTTGTGGATCTTTTAGTTGTGTGAGCCTTAGCGTTTGGAAACTTGGGCTCTGGCATCAGTCTGCCTGAGTTATTGTATGCATAGATTGGAGTGTCTTAGATTTTGTTGATAAGACTATCATTTTTGGTTAATCTCAAACCTCCCCAGAAGGACCTTGTTTTGTAATCTTCTGGTTTTCTTTCCAGACCTGGAGTCAAGTTTGTAGCATATTCCTGTTAGTGAAATGAGGAGCCTTCTTTTCTCTTTTGGTCTTGTTCATAAACCATGCTTAGAATCCCACAATATTTATCAGGATATTCCTCATGCAGTCCTGAATTATTCAAGTGTTTCAGTGAGGTGTTTTAACCCTTTGAGTGTCAGCGTCGCTGTGAGCGACGCTGACAAATTTTCCCCAAAGTGCTAGCGTTGCTCTCAGCAACTTTTTTCGATGGCTATACATGTAAATAACAATGGAATAATTCGTATTTTATGTTTTGTTCTCTTTTTTTTGGTACCTCAGGTTATATATTGATATAACTTTTTCTCATGTTGATCCAAATTTCGAATTACACATGGCACTCAAAGGGTTAAATATTAGCTATTATAAATTTAATCTCTCACTTGCTTAAATTATACTGAAAATTACATTGTAATTTAAGAGGAAAACATTTTATTTATTTGAGGGAGGAGAAAAATAGAAATAATATTTTTAAAGGTTTACAGTACCAATTAATTAAGTTATTTTTGGCACTCTCATCTGAGAATATATCTCTTGGTGAGAATGTAGAGTCTGTGCCAGAGATGGAGATAAAATTTTGCTCATCTATACACTAGAAAAACTAGTGTATATCTAGAAACACGTAGGTCTAGAAGAGAAATTGGTAGGTAAAAACTTGAAAACATCTCAAGACAACAAGAAATTAAGTATACTGGTAAAATGAAAACAATTACTTATACTTCGAAAATGGTTCTCTGTGCTCAAATTCCCTTATATACTAATTAGATAATTTTAAATGGTTCTTAAGATACTAAGGTTTTTTAAAAAAAGGTAGGTGTTTTGCTTAATTTCAGAACATAAAATGATAAAAACAATCTCATAAAAGCTAATGAATAAAAATTTTATTTTTTCAGTTACAAGTGACGTATAATATATTTGTTTCAGGTGTACACTTCAGTGATTAAACATTATAAAATGAATTGGTAATCCCTATAAATCTCCCACCCATCTGATACCATACAGAATTATTAGATTTTATTGACCGTATTACTTATGCTGTACTTTACATCTCCATGACTACTCTGCAACTATCAATTTGTACTTCTCAATTTCTTCACCTTTTTCACCCACTCCCACAACATCCCTTCCATCAGGCAACCATTAAAATGTTCTCTGTATCTATGAGTCTGTTTCTGTTCTGATTGTTGGTTAATTTTGAGTTTTACATTCAGTTGTTGATTTATTGTCATTTTATTGTTTATATTTTAATTTTTTTTATAATTCTTAAAGAAGACCCTTTAGCATTTCGTGTGGTTATGGTTTGGTGATAATGAATTCTTTCAGCTTTTTCTTGTGTGGGAAGCTCTTTATATGTCCTTCGATTCTAAATGATAGCTTTGCTGGGTGATCTTTGTTGTAGGCCCTTGCTTTTCATCACTTTGAATATTCCTTGCTTTTCATCACTTTGAATATTTCTTGCTGGTCCCTTCTGGCCTGAAAAGTTTCTGTTGACAAATCAGCTGACAGTCTTATGGGAGCTCCCTTGTATGTAATAACTTCTTGCTCTCTTTCTTCTCCTTTTCACATCATGTTGGTATGCTTGAATAGTCCCAGAGGATCCTTACATGATCTTCATATTTTTGGATTTTTGTTGTTGTTGTTCTGATTGCTTTTTTTTTTTTTTTTTTTGCTTCCTCATATTCCAAACAGCTGATTTGATTCTTGGGGTAATCTATTCTACTGTTGATTCCCTGTAAATAATTCATTTTAGTTAGTATATCCTTCATTTCTGACTAATCCTTTTTTATGCTGTCGAGGTTCTCACTAAGTTCCTTGAGCATCTTTAGAACCATTGTTTTGAACTACGTATTTGGTAATTTGCTTGCTTCCATTTTTTTTTTAGTGGTTAGTTTGAAAAAGCACCTGGTCCTTCCCAAACCCAAGATAATATAATCCCATCTTTTTTTAAAAAAAATTAATTAATTTGTTTATTTATTTTTGAGAGAGGGGAAAGGAGAAAGAGAGGAAGAGAAACATCACTGTGTGGTTGCTTCTCACTCGCATCCCCAACTGGGGACCTGAAGTGCAACCTAGTCATGTGCCCTGACTGGGAATCGAACCAGTGACACTTGGCTCGCAGGCCGATGCTCAATCCACTGAGCCACAGCAGCCAGGGTTTTGCCTCCATTTTATTTAGTTCTTTTTCTGGAGATTTTTCCTGTTCTTTCATTTAGGACATGTTTCTTTGTCTTTGCAGTTTAGCTGCTTCCCTGTGTTTGTTTCTATGTATTAGGTAGATCTGCTATGTCTCCCAGACTTGATAGAGTGGTCTTGTGTAGTAGGAGTATGGCCGAGTAGCACAGTTGCCCCAGTCTCCTGAGCTGGGTACTCCAGTTGCACCTCTGTCTGGGCAGTCCTGTTGTAGTTGAGTCTTGATCGCTGTTGGTATCACTGGGAGGGATTAACTCCTACCAATTGGCTGTGAAGACCAGCTGTGACTACAGCAGAGGAGCTGCTGTGTAGAAGTTGACACTATGAAGCAGGATTTGCTTCATTGGGGCTTTGGTGCTCACCAAGTCTGTCCCTTGAGTGTTTTGCTTGTGAAGGTGGTAGGGTTGTAATCAGGCGTGGTTTAGAGCTGCCCACTGGGTGCACTGGCTCTGGGGCTTCCTGGGAGGTGCAAAGTCAGCCACTGCCTGTGCCTCACCTGGGGCCATTCAGCGTGAGCTACAGAAAAATACGCAGATAACTGCTACCTGTGTTGGGCCTGGAGGTGCCCAGGAGAAGCCAAGCTGTGAACCCAGGTAGGCAGCTGCAAGTGCCAGGCCTGGGGCCACTTAGCAAGAGGTAGGGAGTATACAGAAGCTTGTTTGAGAGATTGTAGGAAATTCCAAAGCATGAGGCAAGACAGGCTAATTGGAAAAACCACTGGAAATGACTTGAATGGGCCTGCAGGTTGGGTGGGGCGGGGTCTTAGGGAATTACCAGGGCAGTGCAAACAGTGTGAGGTAGGTTGATTGAGACTAAAATTTGGTGTCTGCCTGCTGGGTGTATATAGGGGGAGGGCTCTTGTCCTGATGCCAGACCATTCAGTTCCTCCCCATATATCCCTAGTTCCTTTCAAGCTGCTGTCCCAGCACTGGAGCTCAGTGGGAGTAAGTCTGAGTAATTCTGTATGCAGGCTCTTTAAGAGTAACTGCCTGGACTCCAGTAGCCTCCGTCTCCCTCAGCCGTAATCCCTACAGCCAAAAGTTAGGGGGACTTGTCTTCCTGGCACCAAAGCCCTGAACTGGGGGTTCTGGTGTGGGGCTGGGATCCCTTGCTTCTCAAGGGGGACCTCCACAGCCAAGATAGCCCTCTTGATTTTTAAACCACCACACTTGTGTGTGGGGCCAGCTCCTCCTACCAGTCTCAATGTGGCTTCTTTAAATCCCTAGCTGTAGGACTTCCATTCAGCTAGATTCCAGGAGGTTCTGAATGATGGTTGTTCTGTAGTTTACTTGTGTTTTTGATGTGGTTGTGAAAGGATTCAAGTATCACATTTACCTATGCTGCCATCTTCACTGGGAGTCCTCTAATGGATAAAAATTTTAAATGCTTATTAGTCTATTAATAGGATATAAAGATTTAAGTAAATGCTACTTGTATAGGTTAAAGCTCTACCTATTCCAAACAGTGTATGACTTTAGTATTTTATATTTTGTTCACTCACCCCATTTTTACCCCATCCTTTGAATACATTGGAACCCCAGCTCTCGAACTTAATTTGTTCCAGAAGGCTGTTTGAGAAATGGTTTGTTTGAGAACCAAATCTCCTTTGTCGCCTGAAAGACATGTGGCTGATCATATAGGTATCAGCATGAAAGGGTTGTTGGGTTGAGAACTGAAGTTTTGTTAGACAACAGAGACATTTTTCCTGTGAACAGCTTGGTCAAGAACAAATTGTTCAAGTTGGGAGATGTTCAAGAACTGAGATTTGGCTGTATTTTGTTTCTGGTTTTGTGCTCTTGATAGAAAAAAAAACCCAAACATATATTTCAAGTGCTGACTTATAAAGTCTGAATTACTATTACAGCTTTAGAAAATCATACCTGATTCAATTTATTTTCTTTTGAACTTATTAAGAGAAAGGAAGGAGAAATGCATTTTATTGGACTTGCCTGGCATGTCCAAAGACCAACAGATAAACGAGGATTGCTAGATTAGTGTCACCTTAAGAAACAATTATAGGAGAGGAGTTGGAAAATAAGTAAATACCACTCTTTTGAGGAATTCGCTGTAAAAGGGAGCAAAGGAATGGAACTGTGGGTGGAAGTATGATCTCGAGAAGTTGTCTGTGAGACTTGGGAAATTACAGCATACTTACAATGTCATGGTAATAACTCAGTAGCGAGAGAAAATTATGATGTAGGAGGGGGTGAGAATTGCCAGTGAAATATCCTAGGGTAAGCAGCAGGGAATTGGATCCAGTGCATTTATAGAAATTGGGCCATTGACCAGAACTCAGAAAGTTTATCTGTAGTATCGGAATAAAGTGCAGGGAATATGGAATCATATATTGAAGTATAATTTGATGACTTGATAAATAAAAACAACATACTTTTCATTTTTGGAAAGTTCTTATAAAATGCATACCTAATTATCCTTTTAGCATAGCAGAAGGGAATAAAATGGGAGATAAACCTGTGTTTAAATTCTAGCTCTGCAAGACTAGCTGACGTGTGACAGAACTGTTACAATATCCCTGTATTATTTAGGGGCCCAGGAAGAAAAAGAATTCACCCCCAGGTTGTTCAAATAAAAAGGTTTTCAAGGAGTGTGCTTTGAGAAAATGAGCAGGGTTGAGGATAGATAAGATATGAGATGATTAGGCAACTATGGGAAGCTGTTACTTCACCTGGGCCTGAAGGAACAGGGTGGAAATGGTGTTTTCTGAGTACACAATGCTGTTTTCAGACTCATATCTGAAGCTGTGAAAGGAAGACCATCTGGTAAGAGCTGTTGTCATGGAGGGGCATAGCTATTGCCTGAGACAATGATGTATAGGCAGGGACGCGGCAGAGAACTTGATCTCTTTCTCCTCCTGAAGTCCAATTTCCTGCAGTTTGCTCCCAACCTAAGAAGAAACCAGCTGCATGAGAGCTCAGGGATGCAGATTATAGGGATCAGCCTCCCTAGGGTTGAGTGAAGGTCAAAATAGGTCTGGGAGGCAAATACAGAATAATTACTTAATCACTAAGCTTCAGCTTCCCTGTGTATAAAAAGGGGTTACTTGCAAAGTTGATGTGATTTTACATGACTGCCAAGCACCTGACCCATGGCTAGCACACAGTGACTAAGATGGAATAGCATAATGGTTAAGAATCTTTAAAGATTTGGCAGTAGGCAGATCTTAATTTCATTGTTCTCTCTGCCTCTAAGTCATGTGACTTTGGGCTGATCACTTCACCTTTCTTACTGGCTGTTGTGTCATCTGTAAAATGGGGCAATAAGGTCCGCCACAGAGAGTGCTAAGTAACGCTTAAAGGAGACAATGTGTAGTAAGTGCCTAGCATGGTGCTCGTACATAGCATGCAGTCTAGTCACCACAACCATCATCATATTATTTGATTAATAAGAAGAGTAAATAATTACAGTAGTCCCCACTTATCCATGGGAGATGCGTTCCAAGATCCCCAGTAGATGCCGGGGATAGTACTGACCTCTGTATGTAGTGTGTTTTTTCCTATACAGACATACCTGTGATAAAGTTTAATTTATAAGTTAGGCATATTGAGGTTAACAATAACTAATAATAAAATAGAACAGTTACAACAATATATTGTAACAAGTCATGTGAATGTGGCATTAAGTAAAATAAGGGTTACTTGAGCGCAAGCACTGCAGTACTGGGACAGCTGACGTGATTGCCAAGAGGGCCACTGAATGACTATCTTGCGGGTAACGTAGACGTGTGGATGATCAGGACAAAGGGATGATTCATGGCCCCAGTGGGCCAGCATGAGATTTCATCATGCTACTTAGAAGGGTGTGCAACTTAAAACTTATGAATCGTTTATTTCTGGGATTATCTATTTAATATTCTTGGACCATGATCAACTGAAACCCTGGCTAACAAAACCATGGGTAAAGGGGGAGTACTGTAGCCACAGCCCCGACCCCACCACCTTTTTTTTTTTTTCTTCTCAGTTTTTGACTGGAGTCTTCCTTTGCCATACAGAGGTCAAGATTACTATTTTTGCACTTCAGAGTATTAGGAAGTACAATTTTAGTTTAACTTTGTGGCTATCGATTAATGTTTTTGGCTTATATTAAATAAACACAATCAAAGTTAAATGGATTTTTTCATTGGGCCTGAGTTGGAAGGCAAAGAAATAGAAAAAGGTGCACATGCTGAAATTCAGTATTTCATTAGCAAAGATTTGTACACAGAGCTCAAATAAAATGTCATCAAGAAATATGAGAACAGCTCTGTAAGACTGATTTGAAGACACATATATGTTTTTCTTTTTGACTGCATAGGGAACAATGAAATGAAACCTCATTGACGTAATTGAACCTGATAACATCGCCTGGTTGAACTGCTGATGTTTCACTGTGGTCTTGGTGGTTTTGTTGAGCTCTGTAAAGCATGTTGGACTTACAAACATTTAAAAAGAAACTTTGATCTGGATTCAACTTTTAACCACAAGGAAAAGCTGAATTTATATATAAAGGCTCCATCTTCTTGGGTTCACTTTATGAAATCAACTAAAAAACTTTTTAATAGTGTATATACCTCTCATTACTTAAAGGAAATGCTGTTTTTAAAATTAGTTTTGAACAGATAACCAGTATGTGAAAATTATATAAAAGTTATATTTGAGCTTATAAGGAAATGATGGAAGCTCCTAAAAACAGCAAGTTAAAATTTCATACTTTTGTTAATGTCTTATAGTGTAACAGAACCATGTTTTGAGAATATAACACCATCACTATTAACATCATCACTATAACATTTTTACTGTGATTCAAACTTCAACAGTATTTAAATTATTTACAGATTCTACTTTAGTATTGGGGTTGAAGTTTAGATGCCTAAAATTTTGTTGACTTTGGAACAATGTATGTACTTTCTGCTTGGAAGTAAGATTTTTAAAAAGCTCTCAGATACTATTATATAGGGGGAATGGATGCTTCTCCCAATGTTTCTTAAACTGTGCAAATAGGTTGTGTATGGTAGGTTCATTCTGTATACAAATTCTTTTCTCTATTTCTCTTAATAAAAATTATAACATATGACAAAAGGTAGTGAGTGTTTTTTTGGATATTGGTAATGAATACTCAAATTCAACACAGACCTGGAATTTTAAAGAGATTTCTCACTGAAGATTATTTTCAGGGCTGTGTCAATAGCTAAGTTATTGGACATTGCCATACTTAAAAGCTTGAGAAAGAGAAGTTCTTTGCATTTTAATAAAGAAAATACTTCTATTATATTTGCTATTTATGTTTATATTTTCTACTGCTTTTTTTTATATTTATATTGACCAGTTTTTGCTTGGCACACTGAAAAGATGTATATTCTATGCCAAAAATTAAGTGCATTTACATTTATGGTGTTTCTCTGACACCGTGCCATGTCCAGTGTGTGTGCTGTAACCACCAGCTTGTTTTATGTGATAAGTCAGTGGACTGTAGATTTGCAGTTAGGAGATATTCATTGTTTTTGCAAGGCTCTTCCTTGTGATACAGGTAACTGATTCTCTCAGAACTGACTCCAACATGTTTTCCAGTCTCTATTGTAGTTTACAAAATAATCATTAATTAGGGGGAAAAAAATCATCTTTTGTGGTGAAGAGTTTTAAAGTGATAAATACATAAAAAGTTGACTATTGTTGTTCTTCATAGAAGGACAAATGGTAGTCATGTGTATTGCACATACACCAAGAGTGGATTCTTACTCAGCACATTTATCCAGCAGTAAAGTAAAATATCTGTGGCAGTACTCTTTTACATTATATGGTTTTATCTTGCGCCATCCCAAGGTGCCATATGGTAAATACATTTAGATCTGTTCTCTTCCAGCATAATGTTTATCACCTGTTTGGCTAGTTTTACAGGTCTCTTGGCGAAGTTCTATCTTTTTTATATGCTTTTGCTCTGAGGAGTACAGAATCTCAAGGGTACCTCTATAGTTTTTGCCTCGTTTTAGGAACAAAGGTTTTCTGTTTCATAGAAGACTGCATTACGTGCTTATTCTAGAGAAATGCTACTGGTTTACCAAAAAGGTTCTATGTTTTGTTTGAATATGTCATAAAAATTTTTGTGTGTTTCCATCATTATTTGATAAAATTTCAATGTAGAAAACATTCAGAAGACTATAAGATGAATGAATTGCAAGTCTAAAAAAAAAAAAAAATCCAGCCTTTAGATACTCACTTTAAATGTCCTGGTCATATTTTTGTTTTTATGAATTTGTGTAGTATTATCACATCCACAGATTTGTATTCTGTGTGCATTAGAGTTTTGTTACTAATTTAGGTTCAGCATTTATTCTGCGTTACTTATGTTACTATTTTAATCAATTCTTTAAGCTTTAGGAAACCAATTTTGAGCAGTTAATTTTTTGACCAGGGATATAATGTGACACATTGAAAAGAATATAGACTTAGAAGATATAAACAATAATATTCAAATAACACACAAATACTTTAGCTAAGATGACTTATGTTCTTACAAAAGAATGCAATTCTAAGGACACCAGCTTTTAAGGATATGAAGATTAAGATAATTATATTTCTGTAAAAATTCAAATTTCACCTTTCACAATTTTGAAATATATGTAAACAAACTCCATTTATTTATTTATTTATTTCTAAGTGCTCCAGGCCACTGAGGGAACAGGTTATGATTTGATAAATAATGGCTAATACTCTATTACTGTTTCCTGGTTTACACTTTTATCTAAGTGCTATTATTATGGACATTAGGTTATATTTTCATTAAGGGTTTTGCTCCTTTGGATATCTTTCTATCCTGTATCATTAGTTCTCTTACTGTCCTGGATCATTCCTATTAAGTACAAACAAGCTCTAGAACCTGTCCTGTTAATAAGAAAAAAGTATTATCCCACATTATTTTCCAGTTATTGCTCCATTTCATTCTTGCCATTTACAGCATAATTTCACAAGTTTTCTGTAGTTACTATTGCTACTTTTCTACCTTTATAAACTCTTAATTTTTAAATTAAAGCTGAGTACTTATAAAGTATACATAAAGTATAGAGACTAAGGATAGCAAACACCATCCAGCCAATATATTACCATTAACTTTGAACATTACCAATAACTTTGAAGTTCCCTCTATGCCATTCTCAGATCCGTTTCCTTCTCTCTCTTTTTGTTTTTTAAATTATTTATTTATTTATATGTTTGTTTGTTTATTTTTAGGGGGGGAGGAGAAAGAGAGAGAGAGAAACATCATTGTGTGGTTGCCTCTCACTTGCGCCCCCAACTGGGGACTTGACTTGCAACTTAGTCATGTGCCCTGACTGGGAATTGAACTAGTGACACTTGGCTCACAGGCTGGTGCTCAATCCACTGAGCCACAGCAGCCAGGGCTCAGTTTCCTTCTCTCTTAAGATGTTCACCATGCTGAATTTATTTAGTTTCTCATGTTATAGTCCTAAAAAGTACATTTTAATGTAGTTTTTATGTTTCTAGGATTCTTCATTTACTATTTGCATTCCACTGCATGAATATACCAGATTTCTCCATTTTGTTTTTGGACATTTGTGTTTTCTCTAGTTTTCTTGCTACTCCAAACAGTGCAGCTATGTGTATTCGTGTTCTTGTCTCCTGGTCAATCTGTATAGCAAAGAATCAGACTTTGGGGTTTTTCCCTCTATCTGTTGTGGATCGATTCTTTTGTAAAATACACTAAAAATGTCTCAGCAATGTCAAGTTTCTAAACATTTACTGTTAATTTCAGTATTTATCTTATTGTGGACAACACTTTAAATAACACTATGTTAAGATATATTTAGTTGCAAAATTCCTGGATTATACATCTTCTGCTAATGCAGAAAATTTTGTTTTCTCAAAGTCACTAATATTCTAGTTCAAATTACACAGAAGGCACTCTGCAGCAATTTGTGGCTGTCACTGTATCTGGTTTCAGTTCCCTAATATGCAGGGGATTTCAGACAGAAGCCTGCTGCTTTTTGGCAAATGTATTTTTCATCTTAGAGAAAGTCAAGTGCAAGTAGGAATGAGCTGCTGCTTAGAGTTCTTTCACAGCCAGCCTAGCAAGTACAAGTGAGAGAAAGCCATGATAATTGGATGAAGAGCCAAGGAGGAGTGAATTTATTAAGGGAGATGGTCTGCCATACAAAATTCTATAGTAGAGAAGTCTAAAGAGTAAGCATAGAAAAAAAATTTGTACATAGTAAGGTTTTTGGAAATCTCTAAGAGCATAATTCAAATGGAGTGTACAGCACCTCTCATGTTAGCAGCAGCTTTTGAGTAGACAGCCTCAGGACGGTCTCAGTGCATCAGGGGAACCTTCTCAGGATGCAAGCTAGTACTGCTCTGATAAGCAAGAAGCAGGGCTACTTTATATCAGTGTTTTTCAACCTTATTTTTGTTATCAACCCACTAAAGGAACCCTTTTTAGACATTTTTTCCCAATCATCCCTCCTCCTCTGAGATTTTAATACCATAGATTTATAGTGTATCTGTTGATGTACTGTGGCTTTGGTAGAGCCACAACCATTTTAAATTTATTTCCTTTTATTGTTGTTCAATTATAGTTGTCCCAGTTTTGTCCCCCGTTTCTCTCCCCTGCCCTGCCCTGCCCCTCCCCACTTGCTCCCAGTCAATCCCCACCCCGTTGTCCATGTGCATGGGTCCTTTATACTTGTTCCTTGACTAGACCCTTCCCCTCCTTTCTCTCATTATCCTCCTCCCTCCTCTCCCCTCCCCTCAGGTCACTGCCAATCTGTTCCTTGTTTTCATGTCTCTGGTTCTATTTTGCTCATTTGTTTCATTCATTAGGTTCCACTTACAGATGAGATTATATATTTGTCTTTCACTGCCTGGCTTATTTCACTTAGCATAATACTCTTCCATTTCCATCCATGCTGTCGCGAAAGGTAGTTCTTTCTTTCTGCTGCATAGTATTTCATTGTGTAAGTGTACCACTCATTTACTGATGGGCACTCAGGCTCTTTCCAGTACTTAGCTATTGTAAATAACGTGGCTATGAACACTTGAGTGTGTTAGCTGTGGCATGTTGACATATGTTTCCTCTATTCCCACTTTTCTGGGAGTTTTTATCATAAATAGGTGCTGGATTTTGTCAAAGGCTGCCCTTTGATCACCTGGACAATAAATAAGAGCAATATTCTGAGGTTCCATTACTGATTTCAGGAGATTTAACATAACATTGGTTTACTTCCTGATGTTAAAAGCCCCTTTTCCCCTCAAGTAGCCCTATGGATACGTACCATAGGTAAATGCATATGTAGAGTCAGTGTAGATATTGATTCTCTTACCTTTTCCCAGATGCAAGACTCAGGTCAGGGCCAGTAATTCAGCTGAAGTACCTGTGGGCATGCCTCAGCTTCCAGTATTTCTTGAAGAGTTACCACAACATATCCTGACTTTTAGTTTCCCGTGCCTATGATACTGCTTCCATTCGTGAACATCTCAGTATCAAGATTTTTAAGTGGCAGGTCAGTTAGGACTGGTCAGCTGGAATTATGTTGGTCCCTCTGACTCAGAGGGAAACAAAGTGGCTGGATTTAGGGTGGAGAGCCTTGAGAATGACATTAGGATTATCTAAAAGGATGGCCTGATATTCCCCAGCCAATAAGAGGTCAGCCAGTATCCTCCCCTTTGTTCTTATCAGGGCAACACAAAATCTGCAGTATACACTGTGGTGGGCTGTCCCAGAGTGAACTTCTCAGTTTATTGTACCAAGTCACAGGTGGGAGCCTTGGTCCTTGGACAACCTACCCATCACTGAGACACTGTCTCCAATAGCTTTGAGAAGTATGCTACTGACCTCTTAACATTTCCCAGATGTGGGGGGGTAATGTCCTTAGTATCATTCCTTATTGTTCATGCACAAACAAGTCAAATGACTTTCTTAAGTCTAGGAGGCAAAGGCAAGGACCATTAATAACTTAAATACAGTATTCCCTCACTTATTGCGGGTATTATGTTCTAGACCCCGCCGCAAAGTAGGAACCTTACATTTATTCTGCACTCTTAAACCTATGTAACTTTAACAACATATGTATACAGTATCGCAAAATCCCGCGATATAGTGAAAAATCCGCGATAAATAATTAAATATAATACTTTAAAAAATCCTGTGATACAGTGAGGCCGCGATAAGTGAATCGTGATATAGAGGGACTACTGTAGTTTGGAAGGCGTTTTGACATTCCCCAGTCCAAGTTAGAGGCACTTCGTCCTTTCCTTTAAGTGCCTCATATAATGGTTTTGCAATTAAATGAAAATCTGAAATCCAGATCCTACAAAAAACCATTCCTAAAAATCCTCTTACCTGTCTGCAAGTAGTAGGCACTGCCACCCTAGCCAAGACTTCTCTCCTATCAAGGAGCAAGTTCGTTTGCCCCTGAAATAATTCAAATCCCCAGTATTTTACAGAAGGTCTGGGTATTTGAGCTTTGTTTTAGGAGACTTTGTATCCCTGTTTAGCCAGGAAATTTAGGTAGTATTTAGGAGAGTATTTAGTATTTAGAGGAGTATTTTTGTCAGAGGCCACCTTGCTGATGCTTGCAAAGAAGATAGCATCTACCTATTGGAGTACTGCTCCACTGTCCAGTTGAAGTTCTATTAGATCTCTGGCTAAAGCCTGTCTAAACAGTGAGGAGTTTTAGAACCCCTGGGGAAGAACAGATCAATAGTATTTCAAATGTAGTATCTCCTGAGATTTAGAGCTCAAGGGTATATGAAAGAAGGTGTCCTTAAAGTCCATACAGTAATCCACCAAAATTTCCCAATGTGGTCAGCAAGATATAAGGGTTATGGACCAGCAGGTGATGTCTTCCACTATTTGGTTGATGGCCCTCAAGTCCTGGAAAAACTGGTATTCCTCAGTGCCTGACTTCTCTACTAGTATCAATAAAATGGGAGCATTATATGGGGAATGACAAGGCTCAGTAAGCTGATACTCTAGCAATGCTGTTGCTAATGGTTGGATTCCCCTCCTAGCCTTGTCGTTTAGAGGGTCCTATTTCATATGGAGAGATGTTTGCTTCTGCAGTCATATTTTGATTGGGGTGGCTGTTTTAGCCTTCTCAGGCCTGCCCTTTAACCATACTTCCAGACTTATTTCTTGCAGGATTTCTTTGGGGAGCTCAGCCAGAATATCTTTCTTGGCTGAAGCCAGGATGCTGCCTATAAAGCACAAGCTTCTTCCAGGGGTACCTAATGTCAATCCAGCTGGGGGCAAAGGTGATTTTGGCATTTAGTTTAGTCAATAAGTCCCATCCTAAAAGTTGGCACTGGGCATTCTGGCAACACAAGAAGCTATGCTTAACGTTTGTTTTTTGTATTTGGCAATATAATGGCTTTTCCATAGTGACTCTTCTGACATTCCAGTCTTGATCCTTGTTTTAGAGGAGAGTTTAGTCATCTTAGTATTTAATACAAAATACGTGGCTCCAGAGTCGATCGAAAAGTCAATTAATTTCTTTCCCACCGTTAGAGTGGCATGAGGTTCCATATGGGTGGTGCTAAAGGAGCCAGTTGCGTTGGTCAGAGCCCCTGGGCCTGACACTCAGGGATAACCCGGTCATCTGTTATGACCCTCATTCCTCTTTGTCCTGTTCTTTGTTTAAACTCGGGCACCCCCCCACCCCCCCGCCATGACCCTCTTGCTTGCAGGACCATGACCCTCTTGCTTGCAGGAGGTACATTGTTTAGGGCCTAGTTTGGGGGCAGGGAAGAACAGTGACCCTGTTTCCAGCACCCTGACCTTGTTCATTGTCTTCTTAACACCACCTGGTATTCACAGCAGCAACCAGCAAGGCAGCCTCTTGCTTCATCGTTGTTCTTTTCCCCAGGCCTTGTCTCTGCTATTGAACACCTTAAAAGCAATCTCCACCAACTGTGACAGGGGCATTCCAAAGGGTCTTCAACCTTTTGAAGTCTTCTTCACATATCAGGGGCACTCTGCCCCCAAATAGTTATATTCTTGACTTTTATCGGGGACCTCTGAGTCCACATCATTTATTTTCGCGACAGCCTCAAATATGTTCTAAGGCCCCGGCTGCTGTGGTTCAGTGGATTGAGCACCAGCCTGTGAACCAAAAGGTTGCTAGCTTGATTCCCAGTCAGGGCACATGCCTGGGTTGGGGGCCAGGTCTCCAGTGGGGGGCGCGCAAGAGGCAACCAAACAATGTTTCTCTCATACATCAATGTTTCTCTCTTCCTCCCTACCCCTCTCTCTAAAAATAAATACATAAAATCTTTAAAAAAAATACATTCTAAGAATTCAGTTGTGTTTTTGTTTGGATGTTCCACCTTACTAAACTTCTTTGGGCATTCCTTTCGTTTACCCAACCAAAATGCAATTCCTGTAATGTGCAAGCTTTGGGCTGATCCCCATTATTTATATTCCAATGTGGTTCAGTAGTAGGGATAGCAGTGTGATTTCAGCTCACACAGGGGTTTGGGGTGTCCCATTGTGCAGGTGACTAGCTTCTTCCCTTCCCTTTTCTAAGATAACCCACTGTTCTTCAGCAGTAAGCAGGGTGTTTAGTAGGTGTTGAATATCTGCCCAAGTCAGGTTATGAGCGTCAAAAATGGAGGAAAAGAGACTTTCTGTCTGTCTAGGATTGTCCCTATAGACAGGCATATTGTTTTTCCAGTTAAAGAGGTCAGAAGTTGTGAAGGGAGTATACATCGTGATGATTCCTGCCACTTGTCTGTTAGCATCACTTCCTCCCATTGGCTCCTTCCTTAAGGGGAATTACCCTGCCTTAAGTGGACTCCTGACCAGATTGGGTACCCTGCTGGATCTGAGATGGGGGAACCATTCCTGAGCCTAGCAGAGTACTTTCTCCAGCCAGAGATAGTGCGGTAGGGGCTGCATTATTGCCACAGGGTGGTGGAATGACCGCAGCTACTGAAACATTAAGCTGGAGTTATAATAATAAGTCACTTCCATTCTCCTGGGATTCTCCTAAGACTTGTTTGGTTTCTCAGCTTGCTGTATCATAATTTGCTTTTTGTTCAAAGAGGCTTATTCTAACAGAAAAGCATAAATGCTAGTACACAAGGGATTTCATCCCATTTTGCCTCTCTTTTACAGAATAACTCAAGTTGCAAGATGGTACTGTAGTTTAAGGACCCATTTTCTGGCTAGTGTTCTACTCACTCTAGAGCGTATTGTGGCCATGTCATGTTACAAATAAGCATTTTCTTTTTTTCAGTGGTTCACAGCCAAACATGGCCCAGTTTTGTAAGATGCATCCAAGGGGCTACACTGAAGGATGTAGTTCCCCAGGATAATATAGAGTATAGAACTTTTCTCACAATATCAGTCAATAACAAACCAAGCCATTTTAAAGAGAAACGTCAACCTCTACTTTTGTACTAGTTTAACTTTTGATGTTTTAAATTTACTTACCTGATTAGATTTTTTCAGTCTTACTCAGTTTAACCACACAAAATTTCCTCTCAGGTTTTCACAAACCTGCAGCTTTTCTAATCCCTCTTAGTTTGTCTCTTACTCATTCAGAACTAACTATCCTTAGTTTAGGACAAACCGCTTTTCTCTAATTCCTTCAAAAATGTATTTCCATACCTCATACCTTCTTTTACAAAGAAGGCAGTATACCTGCAATTTGTAGTGGTCACTGTATCTATTTTCAGTTCCTAATAATGCAGGGGACTTCAGATAAAGACCTGCTGCTTTTTGGCAAATGTATTTTTGATCCTAGAAAAAGTGACTGCCAAATAGGAATGAAATTTACGGATTTTAGGTTATTGTAATCTTAATATGAGTGTTTTTAGGAAGTTACCAACACCTTAAACGGCCTTAATTAATGTCTCTAGAATCTAGAAAGTATGCTGGTTAAATCACAACCTGAAATAATTTTATCAGAATAATACTCAGGGCATCTAAGATACTGTATAAAGTTAATGAGTCTACTAAACCATAGCCATTCTGAGGTACTCGTCGTTGTCGTCGGCGGCGGCAGCCGTCCGTCTCGAGAGACGATGGCGTAGCTTCTGAAGAGTCTATCTGCACCGCCGAGAATGGCTGTGCAGTCCGACTCGGGAGTGACACGGTATCTGTCTCCTCCCGTGTTGAATCGACATCTTGCGATGACGCTGGAGTGTCCTCTCCAGTGAAGCTGAAGCTACAGAGCCTGGGCAGGGTGATATGGAGGGTCTGCTGTTGCTCATGCAGCAGACCCCCCCTCTCTTCGCAGCTGAAGGATCCAAGGGAAAGACGGAGTCAATACAGCTTGGCTTCAGGTGCGCCGCAGGAGTTGCCGGTGTTGACTACAACGTCAAACCGCCTTAGGGACTGCGGCTCCGGATTTTCTGTCGGGGTTTACTCCCTTAGCCTTTCCCCTGAAGAGGTATGCCGCAAGGCAGCGGAGGTTTTTTGGAGTCAGAGTTTTCCTTCTCTGGATTCTGAGGTACTAGTCCATGACTTTTGTAAGTCCTTATAGCATCCTTGGGTTTCTTTGGGAGACAGTAGGTTTCTCTTTGCTGGCAAGAGGTGACTTTCTGCAAGAATGTTGACAGGGAAATGGTAATAATGACAGCGGACACATTTTTGAGTGATTAAGGGTGGGTATAGTAGAATAGAGCTTGTAATGAGGCAGCCCACAGACCAAATTCTTCCAGCAGCCTATTTTGTATGGTCCTAAAGCTAAGAATGTTTTTTTGCATTTTACAGGGTTGTAAAACAAAAATAAAAAACAAAGTATATGCCAGAGACCTTATTTATGTAGCTTGCAAAGCCTTAAATATATACTATCTGTCCTTCACAAAAAAAAAAAAAAGAAGCCTGCCAACTCCTGATAAAATATTGGACTGATAGAGTAGGTAACACTTTTAAGATCTTTTGCAACCAAGGATACTTAAGACCAAGTACAGGAAACAACACCAATAATTTTGTATATGGAAAATGTGATTATATCACACATAAATTAAGCTTATAATAAATTATTTAGGCAAAAGGAGACCTATTTATTATCTAAGTAAACTTAAAAGACATTTAAGATTAATGATTTGTAACAGTTACAGCTTGCTAAATTAGCGCCAATGTTATCTCCTTGAGCATAGTGACTTTGGATGGGGAAGCAGCCAGAAAGCCTGCTAGGGAAAGAGGGGCAGGAAAAAATGAGTCTGGGACTAAGAAGTTACCATTGTATAAAAAGACAAACAGGAAAACCACTAATTATCTGTACGTCAAAAGGGTTGCATGTTGCTTTTTATGCTCCATTCCTTTGTACTTAATCTAACCACAAGGAGAAGCTTTTGACACAAGTGCCTTATTGGTAAGGAGATATTATTTTAAAATCAGTGTCAATGGCAGCACTAAGTGATAATCATTTGGGTGAGGGCTATCTGATGATTTATAATTTTTCTTAAATTTTTAGTGATTGGATGTGATTACTGATTTATATGTTCATTTGTGTGAAATAGATAATTTGAAGGTTAATATTGTTTATATTTGTGACTTTTGATTCTCAATCACAGATTGCATAATTAATATTCTGTCTAGAGATAATTTTTATTCTCACCTTCCCCATTCCTCTCTCAAATTTAAGATATTTCAAGTATCTGTAATTTATATGTAAGACAAAATGGAGCATCTATTTGTTTATTCTGGTTTTTAACTAAGTGAAATTTTTTTCTTTTCAGATGATTCTTTGGGATTGGGACTTAAAGCAATGGTATAAACCTCATTATCAGGTAAATATGTGATTACCACTTAATATCTATAAGGACATTTTTGACATTTAAAGTTACACTCACAAGATTGCTATGATACAAGATTTCCTTTATCTGAACTAAAAAACCAGAACTTTCATTTAGGTATGTTACATTTTAATTGTAAGCGAAAAAGAAAATGGTAAGAAACCAAGCATAGTTATTTTTAAATGTTGCTAATATAATCTGGACTCGGAATAAACTAATTTATATACTAAGGATGAGACTTTTTTTTCTGTTTGTGGGCAAATGATCTACACAGGAAAAAATAGATTAAAGGCCATATAGGAGAAAAAGCTAGGCAATTGGCAAAATATTTTATCTGAGAAGCAAAATCATTTTGCTTTTTGTTAAACTTTTTATTGAATTATACATAAAGAAAAATACACAGCTTGATGAATTTTTATTTTCACTTTTTTTAAGGTTTTATTTATTTTTAGAGACATAAAGGAAGGGGAAAGAGAGGGAGAGAAACATCCATCAGTTGCCTCTTTCATGCCCCCAACTGGCGACCTGGCCCACAACCCAGGCATGTGCCCCAACTGGGAATTGAACCAGTGACCTTTCCGGTTCACAGGCAGGCACTCAGTCCACTGAGTCACACCAGCCAGAACAGCTTGATGAATTTTTAAAATAAATATTTCATGTGGCTAGTACCCATATCAAGAAATAACACATTGCCAGCATTTATCCCAGAAGCCTCACTTATGTACCATTCTAGTTATTACTTCACCAAAGAATCTCTGTCCTGACTACAAGCAATTAGTTTTGCTTATTTGTGAAATATGTATATATACACACATATATAAATATAATCATTTAATATGTACTATGTAAAGATTTTGTTGATCATTTAAGAAATACATGTTTGTGTCAGAAGAACTAAAAATAGAAGTATAGGAGAAAAATTAGTTGTAAAGATCAAGCAATAACTATGTTATATTAACCATTGATGTGTATATTTACAACTTTTTCCATTTTTCCAATGTATTGAAATGTGTTTGTATATTCTGTTCTACAAAAATTACATTAGGGTTAATATGCTTTTTTGAAACCTGATGATTTATACACTCATATAAACATTAATAAATGTTAAACGTCATTTGTGTTTATACAAACATTAACCCCTGTTTATGAGCTACTATTTAGTTACTTGTCCCAATATCAATTGTTAAAAAATTAATATCCTTTTGAATGGTTGATTTTTATATTTTTGTTTTTTCAGTATATTTTATTGATTATGCTATTACAGTTGTCCCAATATTTTCCCACTTTGCCCTCCTCTGTCTGGTACCTCCATTCCCTCCAACAATCTCTTCCTCTTATTCATATCCATGGGTCATTCATATAACTTCTTTGGCTTCTCCATTTCCTTTACTATTCTTAACATCCCCCTGTCTATTTTGTACTTACCAATTATGCATCTTGATCCCTGCACCTTTTCCCCTACTCCTCTTTCCTCCTCCCTGCTGATAACCCTCCATATGATCTCCATATCTATGGTTCTGTTCCTGTTCTACTTGTTTGCTTAGTTTTTGTTTTTTAGATTCATTTGTTGATAGTTACAAGTTTGTTGTCATTTTACTGTACATAGTTTTGCTCTTATTTTTCTTAAGTAAGTCCCTTTAACATTTCATATAATAAGGGCTTGGTGATGGTGAACTCCTTTAGCTTTACCTTTCCTGGGAAGCACTTTATATGACCTTCAATTCTAAATTATAGCTTTGCTGGATAGAGTAATCTAGGTTGTAGGTCCTTGCTTTTCATCACTTTACATATTTCTTGCTGGGCCCTTAATGCCTGCAAAGCTTCTTTTGAGAAATAAGCTAATAGCCTTATGGGAACTCCTTTGTAGGTAACTCTTCTTTTCTCTTGGTGCTTTTAAGGTTCTCTCTTTGTCTTTAACCTTTGGCATTTTAATTATGATGTGTCTTGGTGTGGTCCTCTTTGGGTCCAACTTGTTTGGAACTCTCTGTGCTTTCCGGTCTTGTATGTCTATTTCCTTCACCAAATTAGGAAATTTTTCTTAATTATTTTTACAAAAAAGTTTTCAATTTCTTGCTCTTTCTCTTCTCCTGGCATTCTTATGATTCAGATGTTGGTATATTTCAAGTTGCCTTAGAGGTTCCTAAGCCTCTCCTCAGTTTTTTCAATTCCTGTTTCTTCATTCTGTACTGGTTAACTGTTTATATCTTCCTTATATGCCAATACATTGATTTGAATTCTGGTTTCCTTCCCTTCACTATTAGTTTCATGTGGATTTTTCTTCATTTCATTTAGCATAGCTTTCACTTCTTCCCTTATGTGTGCAGTACTCAATCACTTCTCCGAGCTTCATTATCACAAGTATTTTGAACTCTGTGTCTATTAGGTTGACTCTCCTCCTCGCTTGATTCTCCTTCTGGAGCCTTGATCTGCTCCCTCTTTTGGGCCATAGTTCTCTGTCTCCTCAGCTTGACAGCCTCCCAGTGTTTGCCTCTGTGTATTAGGTAGAGCTGCCACACATGTCACATTGTAAGGAGCAGAGCCTTAGGTATTCATCACTATGGGGAAGCCCCTTTCACTGCCTTGTGGTGCTTCCTGCTTCCTGTATGTACTGGCGCCCCTCTGACTTTTGTCCTGGGGATGGTTCCCAGAGTGGGTGGGTTTGCATGTGTTCTGGGACCGTGGGGGCCCTCTAAAGAGACTCTCCTGAGAGACCGGCAGTTTTTTCCGCTGCCCCAACCACCACTGGTTTCCACAGCTAGAAGCAATGAGGCTTTATTTTCTTGGCGCTAGAACTGTGAGCGGTACAGTCTGGCCTGGGGCTGGGATCACTCATTCTGTCTACCGGCCATAGCCACTGCCTTGCTGTTCCACCCCAGCTCCCAGCTCTGCCTCTCCTACCTGTCTGTATGAGTATTACTTCTTTAAATCTTTGTTTGTTGAACTTCCATGCAGTTCGATTTTCTGGCAGTTTTGTGTGTTTGCTTTTTGTTTTTTGTTTTCTGTTTGAGATAGATGCAATCCTTATGGTTGTGCAAGGAGGTGAAGTGTGTCTACGTACACCTCCATCTTGGCTGGAATGATTTTTATTTTTAAAAAGTGTGAATGGAATAGTCACAATCGCTTATAGGAATAAAATAGCCTCTGGGTTTTGGTGAGAAAATAACTATTGCAGTCAGATGAAATCAAGAGACCACATCTGACCTAAAAGTGCTGGTTTCTTGACCTACAGAGTGGCTTTCCTCGTAAATCATATCCAAAATCCTCAGTTTTTAGAGTATCTAAGTTATTGGTAAAATCTAAAGATAAATAAGGAGCAATGGTTCAGAACATGGGTTGGTTTTGTGATATCAGACACCTCTGCCTCCTTTTTCCTTCTTTTCCCATTCTCTATCTTTCTCTTCCTAATAATTTTTAATAAATCTGAAGTGTAACATTCATATATAAAAATACACAAGTCATAAGTGTACAACTTGATGAATTTTCTCCAAATGAATATAAGTATGTGACCATCTCATAGATGAAGAATTCAGCACCTGAAAGCCCCCTTATGCTTTCCTCTCAGTCACCTACTTCTCCCAAGTGTTACTGCATTCCTGGTTTGTCAACACAACTTAGTTTTTCCTGTCTTTGAATTTTATATAAATGGAATCAATCATGCATTTTGTTTTGCTTCTTTGAGAATTTTATCTGTGAGATTAATTCATATTATTGCACATAATACAATGACCTTATACAATATGGTCCCTTACTTTGCTCTCTTCTCTTACTTCATCTTCTAATACTTTCTCCTTCATTTACTCTGCTCCAGCAGCACTAGCCTCCTTGTTAATTTCACAAACAAGTCAGGCATGCTTCTGTGTCTAGGTCTTCACACTTGCTAGCTTCTCTGCGTGGAATGCTCTTTTTTCACACCTCTGTTAGGTCTTAAGTTGCTGCCTAATCCTCTAAAATTTCATTGCCCTCCATCATTTCCTTTTCCCTTTCCTTGCTTCATTCTTTCTCTTCTACCTTTTCAAAAACCCATGATTCTCCATTGCCCATATTTCTTAGCCTGGAATCCAGTGTTCTTATTTTTTACTGTTTTTATTTTTAATATAACCTGTACTTTTATAATTTTATGTTTTTCACACATTGCTATTTTACTACTTTTTAATCTTTATTTATGCTTCTTGAAAAATGAGCTCCCCAAATATATTTTTGTTTAGTTTTATTGTAAAACATTTCCCCAATCTTTATAAAATCCTACCAAATGCTGCTACCTCTTTCATAAAATTTCTGTTAACCCTTCAGGTTACAGAGCAATAGAATTTTTCCTTAGGGACCTGAGTGACAAAGAGAGTGGATATAAAAGAGTATTTGAAGAAATAATGGCTGAAAACTTCCCAAATTTTGCCAAAGACATTATTCTACAAACTCAGGAAGCATAGTGATTATCAAATAGGATCAACTGCCAAAAACAACAACAACCCCCCCCCCACACACACACACACACTCCAAGACATGTCATAATTAAACTTGAAAACTAAAGACAAAATATTTGGAAAGTAGCCAGAGAAAAATGACACATTTCCTGTAGGGGAATATCAACTTAACAGCAGATTTCTCATTTTGGTGTAGGAAAATAGATGCTATTACATAGAATTTGTGAAAGTATAGATTTGACCAACATATGTGAGGGTGGGTTTATAGTAATGATCAAATTTTTACATGTTCATTAACTTTGGATTAGCAGTTCAAATTATGGAAAGCCATTTGTTAGAAGTACACTTAATTATCTATAGTGATACATAGAGAGGTATTTGCTGTGCTATGCCCCAATAATGGGGAATATTTTAAAATAAAAATTAATACAAAATAATGCTTCAAAAATAAAAGAAAAATAATTCCACAAAGAGCAAAGACGTTAGCTAATTATCGGTCAAACTTTTATAACATTTTTTCAATTCTAAAATACGTCGAGGCTACTTAAACAGTTTTGTTAATATCTTGAATACTTATGAATTCCAAATACACTCAAATGCAAGTTCAAGATACAATAACACGAACAAAAGTACGAATTACTATACTGATTATCAGTGTACTTTATTTCTATGGGTAATTGAGTTGAACAAAAAGTAAAAATTATATATGTGTACATTAATGAAATATTTATTTTAAATTTTAAAAATATATTTTTGACCCATTTTTAGGGCTCAGCTTGATGCTGTCCTTCCCATGACTTTTTTGTTAACCATTCAGTTCAAAGTTATCACGATCTCCTTTGAAATGTGATACCATTTTTCTGTATTTTATCATTGTTTTCTATAACATTGAGATTAATACTCTTATTGATTACACTTTATGTGCACCACACATTGCTTTATGTGTTTTGCATGTATGTTAGTGGATTTAATTCTCATATCAGCCCTTAATGAGGTAGATGCTATTATCCCCATTTTACAGTGAAGAAACTGAAAAGTTCAGATGTTAAGTGACTTGCTCAAAGTCACACAGTTAGGTTAAAGTTTAGATTTCAAACTCTGCAACAAAGCTTTGCCACTGCACTAGAATGCCTCTTAGTGAGTAAGGTAAAAGAAAGAAATGCTATATATGTTTAAAAGAAATTTTGACATAAAGGGAAGGAAATCATCAACAAATTAATAAAATATTCAAATTATATATTTTGAAATCAATACAAATTTAGCTTTATACTACTTATAAAGTTAGTAATGAATACTGTTAAATATGAGGTAAACTAATGAAAAATATAGAAAAAAATTAAAATCCACATTATCTGCTACATACTTCAACATCCAAATTTTTAAAGTGAGAATTAGCCCTGGCTGGTGTGGCTCAGTGGATTGAGCGCCAGCCTGCGAACCAAAAGGTTACTGGTTTGATTCCCAGTCAGGGCACATGCCTGGGATGTGGGCCAATTCCCTGGTTGGGGGTGGGCAAGAGGCAACCACACATTGATATTTCTCTTCCCTGCTTTTTCCCTACCTTACCCTCTCTAAAAATAAATAAAATCTAAAAAAATAGAATTATACCATTCATTATGTCTTTTGTGTCATGTACAAATTACTATTAATATTTAATAGAATTATCTTAAATTTTTTTCTGTGTAATTTATAATTTTACTTTTTTTTCTCTAGAATTCTGGAGGTGGCAGTGGAGTTGATCTGTCAGTGCTCAATGAGGCTCGCAATATGGTGTCAGATCTTCTGACTGATCCAACCCTTCCCCCACAAGTCATTTCTTCCCTGCGGAGTATCAGTAGTTTGATGGGTGCTTTCTCAGGTTCCTGTAGGCCAAAGATTAATCCTCTTACACCATTTCCTGGATTTTACCCCTGCTCTGAAATAGAGGACCCAGCTGAGAGAGGAGATCGAAAACTTCACAAGGTCAAAATACAGTAATCAGCCAGCCCTGTTTGTCACATTTGATTATATTTTCAAATTGTTCTTCAAAATCTTAGATAAACTACTTTCTTTTTCAAGGATCAGCTTCTTTTCAAGTATATTGAGCTTCCTGCGGCTTTAGAGGTAGTTATGGTCTGAAATAATTTGAAACAAGGATTCAGTTTTTATTCTAAATTACATTGCATTTATAACTGCATCAGTAAAAACTATTTATTGTTGTTTTTGTTTTTAAGTAGAAGAGCAACAAGCAAATTTAATTCCAGGCTTGTATAACAAACTAGTAGTCAAATCACGTCAGTAATCTATATTCTTTAGAATCCAGGAATAGGTCTTGTTGAACCAAAAAATGATCATTATACTGCTCATTTTGTGCATTACATAGCATTATGTATTTTAAATCAATTTGCACATTTTAAAAAGTCTTCCTGGCCCCCTCTTCTTTACTCACTGGGAATTGCTACAGCCCAATAGGCATTGGTTTTTCCATCATTAGATGTGGGATTAATTTAAGTATCAATGCTTCAAAATAAGATTTCCTTTAGAAAATGATACTGTTCTAAATAGGCATGCATTATGCATGTCCAGAGTGCTTTTAATTATTTTGACTATCTTTACCAATTGCTAAAATGATAAAACTAAAAATAGAAACCTTTTAGAAATTATTCTAGTTTACTTTGTTCTGCAGGTAAAGAAACTAACCAAGAGAAGATAAAATTCATATCAGTTTATTTTGTTCACTTATAATAGTGTGTATAGGGCTTAGAAAAAGTTTAAAATATAGTTTTTGGAGGGATTTTGATTATCGGTTAATTTCATTTTGTTCTTAGCATTAGGGTATAGAAATGTTGAAAAATTAAGCAACCCTGATTAGGGCAAAAAGTTGATAAATTATTGATCACAGATGTGAATCACAGGTAGTTATGTGGTGCTTTTATTTTTAAAAAGTATATACAGTTCACCTGCATTAGTCAAAACCCAATTAACAATGATACTTAGAGGTTAATCATAAGCATCAAAAAGGGATAGCAAGAAATTCATCAATAAAATAGCTAATATATTCTTGAGTTAGTTTTCACTTGATCTGTTGCTCTTCCTTCATATTTTCCATTGACATTTGATGATGTTTAGCATAGTAATTTTAAAAATAGTAGTTCTTAAAAATATTTTTAATAAAATCACATTGATAGTATTATTGTTACTATGTTTACTGTATAAAGTGTACTGGTACATTTTAGAAACATTTAAACAATAATATTAACCAGGATGCCTAAATGCTTCATTTCTTGAACATTCTAGTTAATCAGGCTAATTTTGGGTACTGGAATCTACTGGTAAAAGTAAGTCATATAAGAACCAGGAAGTAACCCTTACTTCTTAGTGTTCTTTAAACATACTTGAATTTTATATCCAATTTGTCTCTGCTTTTGGAAAAGAATATAAGAAGCCTATTGCCACTTCAGAATAGAACAATAGTATTTATGAAAAAAATAATTAGTAAGGAAAAGGGAGATAAAATAGATAATTTGATGTGAATATCATATACTATGTTAAGAAACGAGAGATTATATGGACCTAAATTACAACTAGAAAGGATTATGTTACATAAAGAACTTTTTCACTGTTTGTCTAACCAACCATGGACCTTTACTAAATCAACATCCTTAGGAAAATTTAAATAGAAACGATATTTATCTCTCAGAGATGCTTTCACTCTCTGCTCATAGGGGAAATACATAAGAAGAAACTGTTTTCCGTACATCTCGGTAGGACACTCGTTCACAGTGGTAAAAATAATATTTTCAAAAATTATGGTAGAATTTTATTAATGCTAAAGGTGTTCTGGATTTAATTTAATCATTAATTCAAAAAGCAGCTCAGAATCCTGCAGTTTCTCCAGATTCACCTCTGTAGACATTATTAGCACTGTACTGAAAATATAAAGGTTTAGGATATAGGGCTGATAGTCCCTGATCCTAATCTTGTCCTCTGAAGTTGTTTTTTAGGGTAAATCTTTCATATCTGCTTTTTAAATGATCAGTTGTTTGTTTCTCATTATACTAAGAATAAAATGTGCAAAAAAAAAAACTAGTTAACTTGTAGGGAGTTCAAAAATCAGTTTTTAGTAGCAGAAGGATAGGTAGAACAGTATGTGATATTTGGACTAAAATCGACATACTTTCAGAATAAAATGTTCTGTTTCTCCTGTACATGTTAAAAAAATACTTTGTATTGATTTTTTATGTGCCATCTTTAATAATACATATACAGCATATTATAGGGTGACAATTTTAACCACTGTTAAATTATTCAACAGGGACTAAACAGTAGGAGTAGTTTACCAACTCCACAGCCGAGGAGAAGCTCAGGAACTTCAAGTCTGCCCCCTATTGAAACTTCTGCTTCAAGGTGGGAACGCAATAATGGCAAAAGGCCTCACCAAGACTTTGGCATTTCAAGGTAAAATCCCCAGAGCCTATTAAAGAAACCTAAACTTGATACACTCACTTTGTGTCTGTGAATAAAATTTGAAATAGCTCTGAAAGCAGAAACGAACAGTTGAAGTATTTTGGGTATAGGACAGCGTAAGTAGGAGTATGACATAACAGAAAGAGTGATTCTTAAAAAGAAGCTAACATGTCTTATCCAAAAACTTAGATAAGCTGGATACAAAGCAGCCTTAAAGGAAGCTAAGATCAATTTAGGACAGGGGCCTGGGAAAGCTGATAAATTGGTAGAGGTGGCCACGACAGGAGTGGTGACCAAGTCTCAAGCATGATACCCAAGGTATGTCAACAATTATGATTTGTGAGAGGTGGAGCACATCCGTAGGGTCCATCTCAGATGTTAAAATACCTTTGAAAGGCATCGGTATCGACAACTAAAAGAAGCTGGGAAAATGCAGGCATGAAATCAAAATGTAAATATATCCATTTACCCTGATAACAAAAGATTCAGTGCTTTGTCTTAAAACCCAGAAAGATAGTGATCTGTTGTATGAGTTATAAGCTTCTATTTAGTCAATTATCTAAGAATATTAATGGAATTTGAATTAGTATAAATTTACTGTTCAATATTACTGAGCATATTTTACTTTTAGCTTGAGCTGTGTAGTTACACATTTCAAACACTAGGTGGCACGATTGGATAATAACTATTTGTTAATTGGATAATAGCTATTTGTTAAAATTTATGTTAATGATTATACATGAAATATGGTCAGATAATTGTAATTTTCCAGGTTCTTTTTTGATTTATTAATTTGAATAGTCTACAGTACATTCAAATAGATGGGTTCCTTGGTTATTAAAAAATTGTGTGAAATGATATAAAAAACAGGAATGGGTTGAAGTATGAAGAGTTAACAGTTCAGGAAAATGAGCTTTGGTTCAAAGCCTTCCCAGAGCTACACACATGATGGGTTTTTTTAAAACTGGGAACAAGATATGGGGAAGTGAATGATGTTAGAAACTTGAAAATATGACAAATATTTCTTAACCATGGGAAACATTATCTTGAGAATATTGGGTTTAAGAAAGAATGATGAAAATGATTCCCTTTTTTTTTTTTTTGTATTCTTTCTATCACACTAATGTAACAGCAGTCATTTGCAATTAAAGAATGATTGATATTAAAGTAGAAACACGGTCCAAAGAAAACTAACCTCTAACTCTGAGAAATGTCCATATAAAAGTATATATAGGCAGATTTAAAATACTTAACTTTCATAAAAGGCTTAGAAATCTGGAGAGTAAAGTAATTGGTATTATGTAACATCTACTTTAAAGAGATTAGGCTAAAAGTAATTTTTCTAGTGTTCAGAAGCTGGAGCTTATCAGTAACAAATTTCTAAGTGTACTTTGAACATAGGTAACAGGAATATGTGAAGCATTTACAGCCTTTACGTCTTTTGAAATTCAAGTTTCTAGATCAGTGTTGTCCGGTAGAAAGTTTTGGAATATTTTATATCTTTATTGCCTAGTATGGTAGTTCCTAGCTGTTGATCACTTGAAAGGTGTCTAGTATGACTAAGCAGCTACATTAAAATTTTAATTTAATTAAAATATGAAAAGCTATATACAACTACTATATAACTACCATGTAGACATGTGTAGCAACCATATTTGACAGCATAGCTGTATATCTTTAATGTATGAAGATGTTTTGTTTGGCACAAAAGTAACAGATTAGTGGCTATGGAATCATGAGACATTCATCTTGACTTTAGTAGAGGGCTCTAGAACTGAGATCATATAGCCTACATTTTTTAGTCTTGATTTGAATGCAGCTTTAGATTCTGATCATAGCTTCTCAGACGGATCATAAATGACCCTGAGCATGCTTTAAACATTGTTTCAATAGTGAACCTCTCATTTCCTGAAACTTTCTGAAACCAAATTTCTCATCTTTCTAGCTGCTTGTTATTGTTCTGGCCTTATTTCCTGGAACAGTGCTACCCTCTAGTGGTTGCTTACAAAATTGATTTACCTAGAAAACTTGGTGTTATTGTTATATCCTCTTTCCTTATTCTGCAGGTATCACTTGTCAAGTCTATCTCTAAATTCTTTTTTTCTGTATTACTTCCTTTCTCATTTTGCCTACACTCTTTGATGCTTTCGTTACTCCTTACCTGGGCTATTGAATTATCCTCCAAATTGGCTTTCCCATTTCTAATATCTTTTACTACCCAACCCATCTTCTAACCTTCCACCAGAAATTTTCCTTAAACAATATTTTGATTATAGGTTTTGTAGTCATTAAATTTTTGGACCCTTTACCAATGCCTGAGAATCAAAACCCTGTTATTCCCTCATGACAAAGCTGAACCCTTATTTGGAAAAGTTAAATGGACTAAAAGAGATAAACAGTTTTGTAAAGAATGAAAATAGAAAAATGATTTAGAAAGCTTTCTGTGTCTGAAACTCCAGTCAGGCTTAACTTGTCTACTTCTGTAACCCTCTTTACTTGTTCTCTCTACCCTCATTTATGTGCACCTTTTTTTTAAAAAATGAGTTCAGATGTCACCTTTTAAGAGTGACACCCTGACATCCTTTTCCCTTGGTCTTCAACAAGGAAATAATGTTTCACCTCTGAATCCCCTTAATACCTTTTCTTCCCTCCTTTATGGCACTTTTCATGTTATGTGAGAAGGTATCACTACTTGTCTGAGCCCTGCTTGGTTATTGTGAAGAGTTTAGGATTGCATTGAAATGTATCTTTGAAACTAAACAGCTGCTTACCAAGTGTCCTGCAGGGGTATGATATCCATATCAGATTATGATAGTTGACAGTACCTTCAATTTAAGTTTTAGACCTCAGGTGATGTTTCTTTGGTCAGGAAGTTCCAGGAAAGGCTGAATACTGCTTTTCTGAGTGAGCTGACAGTTGAACCGAGTTCCAGTGTTAATACTTAGGGTTTAAAAAATGGCTAAACTGCTATTCTTAGACTGGCTGTGAGGACCCAGACCCTCCATGTGGACCAATACAGCACATATTCAGAGCTCACAGCTCACTTCTTTTTAACATTTTCTCTGACAAAAAATAGGCAAATTGTATCCCAAAACTATGTGGGCTATCAACTATAGTTACTTCTACACTAAAGAGAGTTAGTCTCAACTTATTCAGATTCACCATCATCTCCATAACTCTGTAATTAAATCTGATAATTTGCTGCCTAGCAAGAGTATGTCCCCTAAATAATGTACTTGGGAATCAGCTTCTCAATTTTGTGATGCATAGTTTATTGGAGATTTATTCCAAAGCCTGGACGCTATTTGAACTATCGAGATCAAGAGGGCTGGCTAATGGTGTTATCCCACTCAATTTTTTATGAGAATATTTTTGTAAATGTAATCATATAGCCAAGCTTATAAAACTATTCCCCCCCCAAAAAAGTGATACAAACTATGTCAAGGTAATTTGCATTGATTATCTAGAAATCAACTCTTATATGGCTTAACTCTGTGACCATAATCTTTGATATCTTTTGTAATGTGTGTGCACTTGGATTTGAAGACTGATTCCCAAGTCTGATTTTAATCACCCTCCTACCCACTATTAATAATCATTGGAACCCCTAGCCTCTCTTGTCCTCTGCTTTGTTCAGTATTGTTTTATGTAATCTCATTGGGGTTTATACAGAGGCATATTGAGGTCAGTTGCCCTGGGTGCAGAAGAAAATATTGGGCCCCTTGAAAGAAAGAGAGAGACAGGGAAAATAAAAATACATGTTAACCATATTTTATGCAGCGTAGTAATGAAACCAAACTTGGTGTCATTAGAAAAAAGTGTAAAGTTGGGGTTTTGAGGGGCCCTTCAGAAGTCGGGGCCCAGGGCGCATGCCTGGTGCGCCAGCCATTAAATCTGCCTCTGGGTATATATTTACCTGGTTTTAAGCCAGGAATGAATAAGACAATTCTGGAACTCAGCTGAAATGACCTGTCCCTCTCAATTCTAAATGGCTAACTGAATGTTATGACATACTTCAATTATTAGAAGACCCTGGATCAAGGTAGAAGACTATGAAGCAGTGCTATGGGTTACTTCTGAAAAGGAGAAATCCCTGTCTTGGTTTTGGATATTAACCAGGTAGTAGACTTTAGTAGATAGAGTACAGATTTTTCTGTTTTAATGTTGCCCTTCTTTCCCAGTCCCTCCCAATCCACATGCAGGCAAGAAATACTCAAATACAAAGAATGATCAAGCATTTGTAGGGAGAGGAGTTTATTGCATGGTATCATTTGCATATTGTCTCTTTGTAAAACTGTCAACAAATTATTATTACTGTTGGCTTCAGAAAAAAAATATTATAGAATCTAAAGGCTTGATGTTACCTCAGAAGTCCTTAATTCTAAATCTCTTATTTTGCATATTGAGAAACACACACAGAGATAGAATTGTTTTGTGGAAAGAGCATACGCTTTGGAGTCAAAGAAACTGGAAGTTGTATTTTAGCTGTGTGAATTTAGGGACATTATTTAGCCTTGTGAAGCCTCAGTTTCCTTATATGTAAAGTAGGAGAGTAACAGATAAATTGTGTAAAGGACCTAAACTGATGAGTGATGTATGATCAATGTTCAAGATAGCACATTATTATAACTTTGTTAATATTAATAAAGAAGCTTTAATGAATTGGTTGCCAACTGGTTTTACATGCCTTCTCTTTGTAATACAGATTTTTTTTTTCTCATCAGGATGTAGAACAAACTAGATTTCTAGAAAAAGCCCCAAGGAGAACCTTGAAACAGAGGTTAGCAAAGAAAGAGTCCATTCACTCAAAATTGGGGAGCAGAAAAGATATATTCTTTAGAGAAGTGGGAGTAGGAACCTAAAGAGATTATTCATGTATTCCACAAACATCTGTTGAACACCTCTTTTCAGGCACTATGCTGTATCCACTGTGAATGTAGAGATGTTTTTTATGGCCCCTAAAGGAATTTAACAATTAGCAAGGGAAAATAATCTATAAGCAGTGGAATTATAACATACTGTGGGTAAATGTTATAATAGAGACATGAATAAAAACCTTTGTGGTCACAGAAAAATAGATCTTTCTTGAATAATGTTGTGTGGTAGTGGAGAAAAGATGAAGGAACTGGGGAAGAGCTTAAGAACCTAGCCTACACTAAAAATCATTGAGTTAAAAAATAAGAGAATCTAGGGTTGTCCTTGAGCCTGTGGGTGAGTACCTATATCAGAAGGTGACTAACAGAATAAAATAGGTTAGTGAATATCTAGGAAAGGAAGGTAACATTTGTGTTCTACTTGCTTTATTCATGGCACTGGGCCAGAACTTGCAAATATATAATCTTTAACTTCATTTTATGTATCACCTTGGTATGGTTGCCTACCTATATTTAATTTTTTCATAAGAGCCCTAGAACCTATAATAAATATTTCAGTTATAAGAAGTGACTGGCTTAATGGAACAGAAAATAGTGAAAAACTACATATTTTAGGCCAGTGATTCTCAGTGAAGCCCCTGGACCCAGCAACATCAGCATTTCCTCTAGGAACTTGTTAGAAATGCAGATTATCTGGTCCTGACCCTGGTTTACAGAAGCAGTCTGTGTTGTAAGAAGCCCTCCCGATGATACTGATAACCTGCTTTAACCTGCTTTATGCCAGGGTTCAGCAAACAATGTGGCCTTGGACCTCAGCCTGTGGTGCACAACCTGTTTTTATAAATAAAATTACATTGACAGTTATGCTTATTCGTTTATTACTGTTCATGGCTGCTTTTATGCTGCAGTGGCAGAGCTGAGTAGTTGCAGCAGAGACCTTGTGGCCTTCAAAGCTGGAAGTATTTACCATTTGGTTCTTGACAAAAAGTTTGCTGACTCCTGATTTAGTCCTTAGGCACTAGATAGATGTCTAAACTCTGAATGTATAAGCAAATTATTTGCTAATCGAATTGAAGACCGTGAAGAAAAATGAGGAAATTTCCCACAGTTTTAACAATTTTAACCTGTTATTTTTCCCTTTTAGTCAAGGATGCTATCTAAATGGGCCTTTTAGTTCAAATCTACTGACAATCCCAAAGCAAAGGTCATCTTCTGTATCGCTAACTCACCATATAGGCCTAAGAAGAGCTGGTAAGAACTCACTTTTTATGATTTAAATGTGGGAGGTCTCAAAGTATATGGAAGTGCCAAATTTATTTTTTACATGTTAATAGCTAATTTCGAATACTATTTTATGTGTTGTAAGTTAACATAACTAAGCAATTTGGGTTGGCTATTAGTTCCCAATTTGCTCATTCATTAAACACTTTTTGAACATCAATATAGAGGGAACTTTGTTAGGCACTAGGGATTCAGGGAAAACTATTTAACTAACCTGAATTTGCAGATTCAGATTTATATATGCAGAACAAGGGAAAAGCCCTAGTAAAAAAGAATATTCAGTAACATGGAAATTATGAAGAAAGAAAATCTTAGTGTGAAAGTAGAAAAAAACCCTGACTGTATCCTAAGTCATCCTAATAGGAATTTTCTATTTATTTAGTAATTTGAGGTATAATTGACCTGTAATATTTTATTAGTTTCAGGTATACAACATAATGTTTTGTTGTAAAATTATCACCACAATAAGTCTAATTAATTAGCACCCATCATCCTACATAGTTACAAATTTGTTTCTTGTGATGAGAATTCTTAAGATCTCTCTTAGCAACTTTCAAATATACAATATGATATTACCTATCGTCACCATGCTGTACATTACACCCCCATGACTTACTTGTTTTATAACTGGTGGTTTGTACCTTTTGACCCCCTTTACCCATTTGCATTAAAACTTTTTGGATGAAATGTACTTTATAGATACAACATAGATACAACACTCTGCTTTCAAACTACGTTACATGTGGTTTGGGGCCGTAGTATATAGAACCACAAAATCCTTTTATAAAAATATTTGGCATACAATAAAAACTGAAATGTGAAAAGTCAGAAAAATGTCATTTAAAAGCAAGAAAAGCAGACACTAGGGGATCTACATGTATTGATACTGGCTTTAACAAAGACTTTAAAATAACAATGATGTTTTAAAAGAAATAGAAGGACAGATGTACAAAATGGATGGGTAATTTTAACAGAGAACTGGAACATACAGAAAAGAAACAAGGGACATTTAGAAATGCATTTGATTAAATTAAAAGCCTACAGGATGGTTTAAGAACAGATTGAACACACCAGAAAACAAGAGTAGTAAACCTGAAGATAGAGAAATAGAAAATATTTAAACTGAAACACAGAGAAGGAAAAATACGTAAATAGTAAGACTTTTGGTTTCCAGTTTCGAATGTAGGGAGCTGGAAGTCACCTCTTCATCCTAACGAGTGAAAAGCTGAACACACCGCAAAGTCAACAGCTGTGCTAGGATCTGTAAGACAGGTGAGGGTGAGAACACAGGGCAAACTGCTGCCCCAGGATAGAAGACACAGAAGGCCAATCAGGGGATGATGAGAGCCAGCACTGGAAAAGGATAACCGCCAGATTGCTGGAGGATGAGTGGGGACAACTCTGAGATAAAAACTCTAGGGCCATGCAGCCATAGGATTTTGTAAGATTCTCCTTCAGGAGCTTTACCAGCTTCCTATAGTAAATATCAGAGAAAATGCTTCTGTCAGGGGAGGGGAAAAGGAACCATTTAAAATATATATACCAGAGTGCTCTGGTCTTTTTTAATTTTTTTTTTAAATATTTTATTTATTTACATTTGGGGGTGGGGAGGGGAAGGGAAGGAGAAAGAGAGGGAGAGCAAAATGGATCAGCTGCCTCTCATACATGCCCCACCGGGGACAAACCCAAAACCCAGGCATGTACCCCAACTGGGAATTGAACCAGCGATCTTTCCCTTTACAGCATAGTGCAAGCCACACTGGTCAGGGCAGAGCACTCTGTCCTTAGCAGAAGCTAGTTAACTGGGGCCTAACCTGCTGGGATACTATCAGAGCCTAACTGACTTGGGAGAAGGTAAAGACCCAACTACAGTCAGCTCTAGCTAACCTCCTGTGAAGTTCATAGTCTAGAGGCACAGACTCACTAAAAGACAGAACAAATCATAGGACTACAGAACACTTACCCTCCCTCCGATTTCACCACTATATTACTAAAGGCCTATTTGTAGCAGTTCCTTTTACCCAGTACATCATTTCTAACTATCAAGAAAAAATTACAAGGCATACCCAAAAGCTGAAAACACAATTTTTAGAGACAGAATAAACAATCAGAACCAGATATAACAAAGATTTTGTACTTGTCATACTATGACTTTAAAACAACTATGATTAATAGGCCAAAAACGGCTTTAATGGATAAATTTGACAGCATGCAAGAACAGATTGGCAATGTAAGGAGATGGAAATTCTAAAAATAGATGAATGGTAGAGATCAAGAACACTAACAAAAGAAAGCCTTTATTTTTTCTTTTTTTAAAGTATATTTTATTGATTATGTTGTTACAGTAGTTCCATTTTTTTTTTCCTTTTGCTCCCCTCTGCCCAGTACCCCCCTTCCCTCCACCAATCCCACCCCCTTAGTTCACGTCCATGGGTTGTGCATATAAGTTATTTGGCTTCACCCTTTCCTATATTATTCTTAACTTCCCCCTGTCTATTTTGTACCAATTGATTATGCTTCTTAATCCCTGCACCATTTCCCCATTTCTCCCCCTTCCCCCTCCCAGCTGATAACCCTCCAAATGATCCCCATACCTATGATTCTGTTCCTATTCTGGTTTGCTTAGTTAGATTTTGTTTTTATTTTTTAGATTTAGTTGTTGATAGTTGTGTTTGTTGTCATTTTACTTTTGCTTCCTGTGTGGGGCTGTCACACCTCCTACGCTATAGGGGGCGGAGTCCCGTGAACTGGTCACTACCAGGCAACCCTTCTCACCACTGTGGCGTTTTGTGTGGGGGTGGGGGTCCAAGATGGGTTTCTTCTGTTCACTCTCCTCTGAAACCGAGATCCTCCTCCTCCATCCCCGCACCCTCTGGGCCTCACAGTCCAAGGCAATGGGGGGGGTCTGCCTTCCCCAGCATTGGAATCGCAAGCTGACGGGTCTGGACTGCAGCCTGGGGTGCTCCCCTGGCGCTTCTCACCTCCCCTTAAATACGGGTGTCTATGCTTATCGCGGTCCCACTGCTTGTTGCTGCAGCTGCCACTGGCAGCACAGCTTGATCTCTCTGCCTCCGCTTCGCCTCTCCTACCCGTCGGGATGAGCACCACTTGTTTATAACTTCATATGCTGGACTTACATGTAGCTTTATTTTCTGGAACTTAAGGTTATTTCTGGTTTTGCGGTAGTTGTAGTCATTCTTAGTTGTGGAGGGAGACAGAGCATGTCTAGGCCTCCATCTTGGCTGGAAGTTTGTTGTCATTTTAATGTTCATAATTTCATCTTCTTTTTCTTAAGTAAGTCCCTTTGATATTTCATATAATAATAGTTTGGTGATGATGAACTCCTTTAGCTTTACCTTGTCTGGGAAGCACTTTATTTGCCCTTCCATTCTAAATGATAGCTTTGCTGGATAGAGTAATCTTGGTTGTAAGTCCTTGCTTTTCATCACTTTGAATACTTCTTGCCAGCCCCTTCTTGCCTGCAAAGTTTCTTTTGAGAAATCAGCTGAGTCTTATAGGCACTCCTTTGTAGGTAACGCCCTGCTTTTCTCTTGCTGCTTTAAGATTCTCTCTTTATCTTGAACCTTTGGCATTTTAATTATGATGTGTCTTGGTGTGGTCCTTTTTGGGTTTAGCTTGTTTGAGACTCTGTGCTTCCTGGACTTCTATGTCTATTTCCTTTGCCAAATTTGGGGAGTTTTCCTTCATTATTTTCTCATATAAGCTTTTAGTTTCTTGCTCTTACTCTTCTCCTTCTGGCACCCCTATGGTTCAGATGTTGGCACATTTAAAGTTGTCCCAGCGGTTCCTAAGCTTCTCCTCGTTTTTTCAATTCTTGTTTCCTCATTCTGTACTGGTTGCCTGTTTTATTCTTCCTTATGTTCCAAATCATTTATTTGAACCCCAGTTTCCTTACCTTCACCATTGGTTTTGTATGGATCTTCCTTCATTTCATTTAGCATAGCCTTCACTTCTTCCCTTATGTGTTTGCCATACTTAAGTATATCTGTCAGGTCTGTGAGCATCTTTATCACCAGTGTTTTGAACTCTGTGTCTGTTAGGCTGGCTCTCTCCTTGTTTGTTAGGTTAGCTATCTCCTCATCGCTTAGTTCTCCCACTGGAACCTTGATCTGTTCCCTCTTTTGGGACATACTTCTCTGTCTCCTCAACTTGACAGGCTCCTGTGCTTGTTTGCCTCTGTGTCTTAGGTAGAGCTGTTGCATCTGTTATGTTGTAAGGTGCAGAGCCTTAAGTATTCAGCAGTACAGGGTGAACCATTTCACCACGTTGTGCCGCTGTGTGTGGGGGCGGGGTCTGAGAGGGAACAATGCCACTTGCTCAGAACTTGCCCCTTTTCCAAGTACTTCTCCCACTTCTGTGTGGGCCTTGCGCCTCTCTAGCTGTTGCCCTGGATGTCGTTCCCAGAGTGGATGGGTCTGTGGATGTTCTAGGACCATGGGGGCCCTTTAAACAAGCGGACTCTGCTGAGAGACCAGCAGTTTCTGCCTCCGCCCCAACCTCCACTGGTATGCACAGTCAGAAGCAATGAGGCTTGATTTTCCCCGGTGATGGGATCGTGAGCTGCGTGGTCTGTTCTGGTGCTCGGAGTACTCCCCATTGTCCCTCTTGACTTTTTAAAATGTGTAACTGCGCTTTCCACATAACCAATAAAATATACTTAAAATTAAAAAAAAAACAAAAACGATGAGCTGGAAAGATTTGCATATTTTAAAGGTATGCTGCTCTTTTAGCTTAATTATATTATATGCTCAATTTGCTTAATACTGTTGGATTCTTCAAACAAAAATGAGTTTAATTGCATTGAAATATATTCAGTAGCATTTGGTGAAGATACTCTGTTCGTATAGATTCAGTAATCAAGCTGGTGGGGAAACAAAATGTGAAAGATAAAGAATTAGGAAAATCTGTACCACAGAATATGTACACTTTAGTTATACTCCTGTTATTCACCTATAATGGGCTATCCTGCAACAAGGTATTTATTTCACAGTCACTGATGGTGATATATATGGTTTATATTCTGCCTAAGTTCCTAGAGTATCTTCAGAATATCTCCATCTAGAAATCTGTTATCATTTAATTGTCAATATTTTGCTTTCTTTAAAGAAGGAAAATGCTCTTGATAAATACACAAACATAAACAATAAACAACATATACATACATAATTTATTTATATATCTCTTTCTTCTCTTTTAACTTTTCAAGGTGTTTTACCCAGCCTGAGTCCTGTGAATTCTTCTAGCCATGGACTACTGTCTCCTGGCTCTCTAGCTAATCGATCACCTATAGAATTTCCTGATACTGCTGATTTTCTTGCTAAACCAAGTGTTATTTTACACAGATCTTTGGGCAATGCACCCACTTCACTAGATTTTTATCAGCAACTTAGAAATTCTGATAGTAATTTATGTAACAGGTAAGTTTCCCAAATGCTTATTTCTGTTTTACAATATAGGTTACTTGAAGTATTACTAATATTCTAGTTCTATTTTGTAACTAGATGATGAAATAAGGCTATATCCTCTTCCTTACTTATCTAGCAATATTTATCCTGACTAAAAATTTTTCTCAGTTCAGTGCTATCATTCATTTTCCAATTAAATGATATCCATCTAGAGTGAAAGATAGTGGTATTTTATTCATCATATCACATCATATCTGTAAATGTATGAGAATTATTTTAGGATATACTACTTTTGTGCCTATTTGTAAAACCCTGTTTATATGGTATTCATTCTCATTTCTGCTTAGATATGAAGTGTTTATCTCAGACATTAATGTTGACTTTCAAAATATATTATTTTCATCAAAATCACACAGATGCTTTCTAGGATAAAGCCTATTAAAGTCATAGCAAGACTGGACTACTAGAATGTGTTCCATTTGGGAACTTGGTTAAAAATTAAGATTTGCCTGGGCTGGTGTGCCTCAGTTGGTTGGAGCGTCAGCCCGTAACCAAAGGGTTGCAGATTTCATTCCAATCAGGGCACATACCTAGGTTGGGGGTTCAGTCCCTGGTCCAGGCATGTATGGGAGGCAACCAATCAATGTTTCTCTCTCATATCTCTCTAAAAGCAATGAAAAAAATGTCCTTGGGTGAAGGGGAAAATAAGCAGATTTTCTAATTGTATTTAGATTTTAAAATTTTGAATCATTTATTATATATACTTGTTTATTTATTTGTATATATATTTGTTTTATTCTATAAGCTGCGGACATCGAATACTTAAATATGTTTCAACATCTGAATCAGAGCCTGGTACAGACTGCCACAGTGGAAAATCAGGTGAGATGCAAGAGTCACGTATGTTTAACTTAGAGCAATGTTTACATTATTTTTTAGGATGAATAAATAAGTTTAACTTCACTTTATCCATCTTAAAAAGGAAGAGTATAGTGTTTATCTACCTCAAAGAGAAGTTATTAGGAACAAAGTATAAATAATAGATGATGAAAGTTTTTTAAGAATTTTACTTATTGATTGAATTTAGAGACGGGGGGAGTGCAAGGAAGGGAGAGAAGGAGAAACAGAGACATCGATTTGTTCTTCCACTTATTTATGCATTCATTGGTTGGTGCTTTTATGTGCCCTGATGAGGGATCGAACCTGTAACCTTGGAGTATCAGGAAAATGCTCTAACCAACTGAGCTATCCAGCCAGGGCATGAAAGTTTTTTAAAGAGTAAAAATGTGCTGTACAAATGAATATAATATTAGGTTATGGCTTTGGCTCACAAATAGTGAAATAAAGTATATTAATGTTGAAATTTATACTATATAATCTAAGGCCAAAAGATTTGCATAATCTTTTTATGGCACAGAGAGGAGTTGTTTTAAAATTTAATTGTATCATTCTGAAACATTTTATATGATCAAACAAGAAATACTGGTGGTGATAAAACTATAGTAGTTTTGCAACTTTAAACAGTTGATGACCAGGCTTCTAGTAATAGATGGTTAATTTGCACCAACATTCCCCCTGAAGGCAGGTAGAAAAGCTGTACAAATTAGTAACAAAAAAAATAATCTAGAAGCCATTGAAGAACTAACAGGCTTCTCAGAAACACCACTAGAAGATCTGGAGGATATCCAAGAAAGTTGGAAGTCAGTGTGGATTTAGGAGCTACCAAAAGGGTGTTTGCCAAAGGGACCAGTGACTGACAAAATGAGCAGTCCTTTTGGTAGCTTCATGGGATTTGGGGGACAGGGATTTGAATTGAAGGCTTGCCTTGGTAGGGATAACTTAGCAAATTCTGCAGCACTGCACCCTAGGAATATAAAGCCAGGCCCTTCAGGGATTATAGGCTCCTAGAAATCCCTTTACATACCACAAAATTCATCCTTTTAAAGTGTGCAATTTAATAGTTTTTGCTTTTTAACATTTTAAAGGGTGGGGATTGCAACGGGGACGGGTAGGGGGACGGTGAGTGGAGGTGAAAGAGGGTATAGGGGGGATAAATGGTGATGAAAAAAGTAAAGGTGATATAGACTGGGGGAAAAAAAAGACCAATTCTTTTAAAAAGCTACCAAAAATAGAAAGAAAACTTGCCAACTTGTTCTATAAGACCAACATTACCTGGATATCATAACCAAATGCATCACGAGAAAACTAGACGTTATCTTTTACATGTATATGACACAAAAATTCTTAACAGAATACTAGCAAACTGAGTCCATCAACATATAAAACAGTCACACCATGATGAAGATATATTTATCACAGAAACAAAGGTAGTTTAACATTAGAATATAAATCAATCAATGTAATATACCACATTAATAGAATAAAGGGAAAAAAAACCACATGATAATCTCAATAGATGCATAAAAAGCATGGCAAAAATAAACACTATTTATGATAAAAACATTCAAAATAGTAATAACAGTGAGATGAAGGGCATCTTTGAAAAACATACTGCTAATATCCTACTTAATGGAAAAAAAACTCCCTATTCACTGGCCACATGATCACTTAAGTAGGAAATGCACCCCCCCCACACACATACACACACAACTAGAACCAATAAACAAGTTTAGCAAAATCACAAGATCAATGTACAAAATAAGTTGTACTTCTGTATACTAACAATGAACAGTTGTAAATAAATTAAGAAAACATTTTTATTCACAGTAGTATCAAAAATAAAGTAGAATAAAGTTAACAAACGTGGGAGATTATAAATTTACATGAAAATGCAAATAAGCTACAGTAGCCAAATCACTTTGGGAAAAGAACAAATTTGCAGGACTGATATTACCTGATTTCAAAACTTATTGTAAAGCCACTATATTTAAGACAGTGTGGTATTGGCACAAAGATGAGCCTGTATGTAAATCAGTGGAACAGAGAAGTGTGAGTTCAAAACTAAGTTCTTGCATTTATGGTGAACTGATTTTGGACATAGTTGCCAGTACAATTCAAAAGAAAAAGTTTTTTTCATTTCATTTCAACAAATGGGGCCAGGACAATTGGATAACAACTTTTCAAAAAAGAATTTGAAAGCTTACTTTACCATATACACGAAAAATTAGGCAAAATAGATTATAGGCCTAAATATGAGAGTTAAAACAATGTGACTTGTGGAAGAAAGTATAGGACAGAGCCTTTGTGACCTTGGGTTGAGTAAAGCATTCCTAGGTGCAATACTAAAAAGCACAACCCGTGAAAGAAAATGACAAATTGGGTTTTTGCAAAATCAAAACCTTTTGCACTTCAAAAGACATCAATAAGATTGGGAGAAAATATTTGCAAATTATACACCAGACAACGTCTTATATCCATGATACATAAAGAACTTGTGCAACTCAATATTAAAAAGTTAAACAACTCAATTAAAAATTGGGCTTGATTGGAGCGTTGTCCCAAGCACCAAAAGGTTGCAGGTTTGATCTCTGGCTGGGGCATGTGTGGAAGGCAACCAACTGATGTCTCTCCTCGCTCTCTCAAGAATCAATAAACATACGCTCTGGTGAGGATTACAAGCAATTTGGCAAAAAAGGAGGGATAGATGGTGATGGAAGGAGATTTGACTTGGGGTGTTGAACACTCAGTATAATATACAAATGATACAAAACTGTACACCTGACACCTATAGTTTTATTAACCAGTGTTGCCCCAATAAAGTCAGTTTTAAAAATGGGGGAAAATTAGGCAAAGGATTTTAGGTCATTTGGTGAAAGTCATTTGGTGAAAGATATAAACAAATGGATATGAAGCACATGAAAAGATGATCATTAGTCATTAGGTAAATGCAAATTAATACTACCATGAGATAGCACTCCACTCAAACTAGAATAGCTGTAATCAAAAAGACAGACAATGCCAAGTACTGGCAAGGACGCAGAGAACTTGGAACCCCTGTGTATTGCTGATGGTAATGTTAAGTGATATAGCCACTCTGGAAAAGATTTTCAGTTTTTTTAATGGTACACGTAAATTTACCATTATCACCCAGCAACATCACCACTAAGAATTTACCCAGGAGAAAACATGAGCCCTCAAAGACAGGATTGTGAAGGCTTACGATGTTATTATTCATAATAGTACAAAACTGGAAATTATCCAAATGTCCATGAGTTTGTGAATGGATAAATATCACGAGGTATATCCATATGATGGAGTTTCATTTAGCAATTAAAGGAATGAACTTCTGATATACATGCTACTACATGGAAAAATGCCAAAAACATTATTCTAACTGAAAGAAGCTAGGGTCAAAAGATTATGTATTGTATGATTCCACTTATATTAAATTCTAGAAAAGGAATATTTATAGAGACAAAAATCGTAACAGTGATTGCCTAAGGTGAAATAGCAATTAACTGTAGACAGACATGGAGGTACTTCTGGGGGGTGATGAGAATATTTTAAAACTGGATTGTCATAACGATCACACAACTGTAAGTTTATGGAAATTGTTGAAGTATATACACACTAATGGGGGGATTTTATGGTAGGTAATGATACTCAATAGTTTTAAAACATAATGTATTCTCAGATTTTGGATTGACTCTTCTCAGCTGGGAGAGTCTCACTTGAGGGCTGTCACATGATTACAGTCAGATACTGGCAAGTGATAGACATCTGAAGGATTGATTGGGCTGAATTTCCAAGATGAATTACCCATATCTCTGTTGGCTCTTGACCAGTCCCATCTAACTATGGCCTCTCTGTGGGCTTCTTCCAACATGTTGGCTGGATTCCAAGAGAGGAGGAAGTGGAAACTGCCAGTTTAGTTAATTGCTACAACCAGAACAAATAAAGTGTCACTTTTGCCACATTTCTGTAAATCAGAGCAGTCTTACAGCCTGTCCAGGTTTGAGGGGTTGGGAAATAAATGCTCTCTTGATGGAAGAGTGACAAGAATACATTTCAAAAGAGTGCATGTAGGACAAGAGATAGCCTTGTGGACTTCCTTAGAATAGAAATTGCTTACCTTTATTTCAACTGTTTGTTATTTGTAAGATACAGTTATTAGAAGTTTAGGTAATTAAAAAGTACCTTGAATGTCAACAATTTTTATACTGATGGCTATTTTAGGCTATTATTATAGCTACTACCTTAACTAGGAAGAGTTGAATATTCTATATTTCACTTCTGAAAATAAATGTCTTTCATTTGGAAAAAGTATTTTCCAAAGGATAATACTTTCTGATCATCATCAGTTTATGACTTTTGAGTATATTTTTAGTGTGTTAGGTTCAGATTTGACTAACATTTATTGATCACCTAGTAAGATAGTTGTTATTATCCACATTTAACAAGGGAAAAAATTTGCTTTTGTTAAGTACAAAAATCAGGATTTGAACCTAGTTCTTCTGAAACCCAACTCCCAATGAATACACACTTAACATACCTGGGCAATTAGCACACAAATCAGTACATACTACCAGCACCTCAGAATTCCCCTCAAGCCCTTTCCAGGTTTATTCCCCAAAGACAACATTCATCCCATCTTTCAGTATTCATCCATATCAATTTTGATATGTTTTTGAACTTTTTCCTAAAGAGAATCACGTAGTATGTAGGTTGTGTCTGACTTCCTTACTCAACATTATGTTTTTAAGAATCCAACATATTGTTGCATGGGATTATAGTTCTTTTTCTTTGCTCTGTAATGTTCTGTTGTATGAGTACACTAGTTTATTTATTCTCCTGTTGATAAGTTTTGGGAAACTTTCCTGTTCAGGATCTTATAAGTAGAATGAATACTGTTTAGCCACCAATGCTGCTTTCCTTTTCCATGTAACTTGAGAAAATAATATTATTAATCACATTGGTAGAGAAGTAATTCTTATTCATGATACTGTTTTAATTTTTATTTATTTTTATTTTTTTACCTAGATGTTACATCTTTTTGCAACTTGCTTCAAATTGCATGTTTTAATTTTTTTTCAATTAGTTTATAATCAATATTTTTTAAATCCTCACCTGAGGATATATTTACTGATTTGAGAGAGAGAGAGAGAGAGAGAGAGAGAAAGAGAGAGAGAGAGACATCAATGTGAGAAAAACATCAATAGGTTGCTTCCACTATGTGCCCAGACTGAGGTTTGAATTTACAACTTTTGTTGCATGGGACGGTGTGCCAACCAGCTGAGCCACTGGCCAGGGCTCGGTATGTGTTTTGATTTTAAGATATGCCTTAACCTCATTTTCATATCCAATATTCAGACAATTTCAGATGTTGGAAATTGTTTACATCAAATTGGTAAAAAAAGTTTCTATCATAGGGACTTTTTCTATTCTCACTTTTATAAAGAATATCCACTCATCTCTTTCCATCCATGAGTAGACATCAGGTGAAGTATCTGTACTGCCCAAGCACGAAGTACGTGGGCCATATAGTCCAGCAAGGTAATATTAATGGTATAATTAATTTTTTGGTCATTAATTTAGATTGAATACCAGTATGGTTTAGTTTATCTGAATATTTTTGGAAATATTTTTTCCATGTAGGGCAAGTTTTATTCTTATTTATTACTATTTTTTGAAAGGTGATGAAGATAATACCAATTTCTCAAAAGAATCACTCAGCCTTACAGAAACTCAACACAAAGCGGAAACAGAGAACAGAGACTGCAGAAAGTTATTTTTGGAAGGTGATAATCACCTGGCAGAAGAGGCACAGAATGAACATCAACCAAATGTAAATGATAAACTTATAATATGATTATGTTAAGGTGAAATATTAGTATTTAGTTAAGTTTCATTACTTTTGTCCAGAAGAATGTTTTCAATATGATATTTAAATGCTTTTTGCTGACATGTCACTGTCCCACAATAAAGAAAACCTTGGATAAAAAAAAAAAAAAATTACTTCTAAACTCATTATCCTAAAACAAGAAAGTGTACTGATTTTACAATGAACACATTTTGTTTAATTTTATAGTAGATATATTACTTTCCATGCTGATATTTTCTTCGTTATATATGTTAAAGTCTGAGGAATGTGTGTATAGTCATTAAAAACAATGAAAATAATTACTTAAAATAGCAAATTTTTTATTCTTAAAGTTTAAAATTTAAGCTTTCTAGGGAAAAATACTCCCATTTCTCTTGGAAGTTAAGCTAATAATAAATACCATATAAGGACTGGAGTTTCTATTATTCTTGATACCTGTAACTTCTAATATAAAAATGGATTTTATATTTGTAGTGTTCTAGAAATTTTTACTTATAAAAGGTGAAATTTAACAAATCTGATGTTTAAAAGACACAAAGACAAGAAATAGTAAGTTCAGATGATATTTGAGAAAATGACATTGTAGAAAATAATACTATCTTTTAATGTTCAATTTTTAGTGTTCTCATTTAGATATGGATTTAAAATACCTGTATTTATTTTTAAAAAGGTTAAGTTGGTTTGGATTTTCCCCCGTATTTTCAGATTGAACAGGAAGCATCACAGGACCTGATTTTAATAGAAGATTATGACTCATTAATAGAAAAGATGAGCAACTGGAACTTTCAAATTTTTGAACTTGTAGAAGAGATGGGAGAGAAATCAGGAAGGATCCTTAGTCAGGTTTGTTTCCAATCCCTACTTTTTAAATTACAAGTGAATATTTTGAATCTTTATGAAAAGCAAATCTAAAAATGTAAAGTACTGGTTTGGGCAGAAATTCAACATTTTTTAATTGAATTATTGTTTTCAAAAATAAAGTTTTCAGTAGAAAAATTGAAAACATATAATAAATGATAAGTAGTTTAATTGTTCATAATAATGGAATTTTACTAAAATAATTAACTTTATATTGAATCGTGAGGTTGAAGAGGAAAAAAAGGTGATCTGGTTCTAACCATGGAAACTGGTGCTTTTTTTTTTTCACCTACCCTCTCTATCTTTTACTCAAAACCAACTAGTTCATTTCTTGCTACAACCGTGGAAAAATACTTTCATTTTGCTACCCAAACTCAAGGTTGTCCCTGATGGGTTCACACAACAGCATCAGATTAAGCTTCCCAAAGTATCACTCTCATTAACTCCAAAGAATCTTATTTATGAAATATAAGAACATAAGGATAAATTATATGGAAGGTATATAAGTTAATTTCATTGAAGTCTTTAGGGGGACAACACCGTGTTAAATATATTTTTCTGACTTCTTTTAACACTTAGGACTAGAACAGAATAGAATTCATATACCCTTCAATAAATTATGACAAAAAACTAAACTGAAGAATGGAAAAATTTTGAACTAGAACATGATATGGAAATCTTTCTTTGGTTTTCATGGGCTTTAAGGTGATGTCTTTTTTTTTTTTTTTTTTTTTTTGATGCTTTGAAAAGAATTTATTGTAGGGAAGTTTTTAATAAATTATTAACTTAAAGAAATATACATGGTTAATATTCCTAAATGCATATCACAGAAACATATTATATTCAACTACAAATGGAATTCTGATTTTTAAAGTGAACTTTATTTTAATTGACATTTAGGTTATGTATACCCTATTTCAAGACACTGGTTTATTGGAAATATTTAAAATTCCCACTCTACAATTCATGAACTATTTTCGTGCATTAGAAAATGGCTATCGAGACATTCCTTGTAAGTATTAACATACTTTATTTTTAAGTGCAAATAATACTGGTTTTGAAACTATTATTATTCTTCCCTTCAAATAACTCCTAAGTATTTTTAATTTACATGTTTGGAAAAGTTTTAAATAGAGATTTAAGAAAAAAATTTGTATCCTACTAGCTAGTTAACCTACCACTGTTAACATTTTGATATATATTCTTGAGGACTTTTTTCATATATATACATATATATATATTTCATGAAGTAAATCATAATATAGGCACCTATATATAATCTTTTACTTATTACATTATATATACATCTTTCTAGGTTAATATTAACTGAGTGCCTAATCTTTTAAAATGTATAGTAGTATTAAGTCAAGAGTTTAAAAAGTATGGGCTTTAAAATGTTTAAAATTTACCCATAGAATTTCTGTTTTTATCAGTATCCTGATTTATGAATAATTTATAATTATTAAAATTAAATTTGGCTATTTGATTTTATGGTACAATCATTTGAATTTCATAGTACAAAAAGATAGTTTTCTTTATGTGTGATACATTCTACACTTTACCTTAATTTGACATATTTTAGGAAAATAAAACTATGTAAATAGACAAAATTATTAAATTGGCATAACTCAATAATGATGCTTAATATAATGTGAGTTACATATACTATAATTTGCACTTAAAAAGTGGCTAAATTTTTTAAATGGAATAAAGAACTACTTTAAGATGGACTTCAAGAAAAGGGGAATGGAAAGAGGTGGTAAGGAGTATTCATTGTCAGCTCCAATTAGGATGTATTGTTTTAAAAAAAAACCAAAGTATCTGGATCTAACTTTTATAGTTTCTAAGGTTGTAAATGGGAATAACAGTAGTACTTACCCTATAGGTAGTGATAATATATGTAAAGCACATATCAAAATTCATGGGACACAGTACATGGTCAATAAAAGATGGTGATTATTTATGATAATTAAGCCCCTAGTACATTGAATCATGTTCTATAGCCTTAACACTTAGTATTGTATCATTTGCCCATTCTACATGGTAGCTACTTATTAAATATTGGTTGAAGTATTGAATTTTTATTGTTAGCTATGATTATAATCATTAGATTAACAAAGATTATCTCATTTAATCTTTGTGGAAAAGGTTGTATTATCTACTGTTCACAGGTGAGAAGTAAAAATTCAGAAGGATCTTTCCCAAGATCATAAAATTATAAACAGCAAAACTGGGTTTTACTTGTAGGTCTTGCCTTTTCACATAGTGACATTTCAGAAAACCAGTGTTTTATTTATCATGTACTATGTATTAGACACTGTTCTGAATCTGTTCATATACCATTTAACATTTAATCCTTATAGTAGACCAGAGAAATAAGTAGCATCTATGTGTGTGTGTGTGTGTGTGTGTTGGTCAGGGGGTGTTCAAATGTCCAGAATTTTAAATGTTCTATTTGCCATGTGCAAAAAATTTTGTGTTCAAACATAGGTCTCCATAATTCAGTCACTATTCACAAAATATTTAAGCTACAACCTTAAATATATTTTGCAATGCCTTTCAATTAGCTCTGGTTACCCTGCCTTTTCTTTGACCCCTTTACTGTTTTCATAGTATAAGTTTTTAAAAGAACTTTTTAACACATCAAGAGGCTTTAAAAAATAAGATGACACCTTCACCTCCTAACCCCTGCCCCCCTCCCAGAGCTGTCAGCACGTGCTCTCTCTATGAGTCTGTCTCTATTTTGCTTGTTAATTCAGTTTATTCATTAGATTCCACATGAGTGAAATACGGATCGAGCAAAAAGGAAAAAGGACTCATGGAAATGGACAACAGTGTAGTGATTTCAGGGGAGGAGGGTATAAGGGGGATAAACGGTAATGGAAAAAATACAATAAAAAAACTAATAAATATTGAGTGTAATAATAAATACTATTGTCAGAAAAAAAAAAGATGAAACAAAGTTGTGGGAAATTATTCTAAGTCATACAATTTATATATGAGGATGACTAAATATTATAGTACTTCTTAAAATGTCTATGGTAAATATAAAAGAATGATCATTTTTATAAAACATTTTTGGTGACTTTAGATCACAATCGTATACACGCCACAGATGTCCTACATGCAGTTTGGTATCTGACAACACGGCCAATTCCTGGCTTACAGCACATCCACAATAATCATGGAACAGGAAATGAAACAGGTACTTCCTTCTACAATTCTTTTTAATTAATAGGAGTAATAAATCAAGTTATCTCATTTCCTTACCTCTCCTTTAAAATTTTTCATTAAGTCCCCCAGCTGGTGTTGCTCAGCCTACGAACTGAAAGGTTGCTGGCCAGGTCCCCAGTTGAGGGTGTGCGAGAGGCAGCCAATCGATGTTTCTCTCACACATCTGTTTCTCTCCCTCCCTCCACTCTCTTTAAAAAAAATAATAAATAAAAAACCTGAAATTTTTTTCATTAAGTAACCTTTGGTACATACAAAGGACTATGTAAATTTTGATGCATAAAAAATGACATGCAAATTAGGAAACCTACTACCCATCTTAAGAGCTAGGTTAAGATCTAGTACTGCTAGATCTACCAAGTGTCTTTTCTGTGTCCCATTCTGGTGATACCGCCATTGAGGTCACCATTATCCTGAATATTATAATCATTTCTTTGCTTTCTTCTTTCAATTCTTGGTTTTTTGTTTTATGTAAATTTATTTTCCATGTAAATTTAAAATATGTAATATTCCCATTGAAACAGGACATGTTTAAAAGCCTCACATAAGTATTTAAACTTAACTCTCAAATTTTATACCCAAAAAAGTTGAGTTCTGTTCCTCCTCATCAGCGTAATCATCTGTGCAAATATAATGAATTATAACATTCATGGTTCTCTTATTCTTGTTTATAAGAGGGGAGAAATACTTTAATAACATGGGAACAGACAGACATGCACACAGACAGAATTTGCCCAGTTACAAATGCCTGAGAAATATTACCATACTAATCAGTATACCTGTTATAGACTTAGTCACTGCTTTACATTCTTTGTACTTGAGTCTAAGTACTGCCATTACTTGTTTGATGAAATTGCCTAATGTTCATTTTTGTCTAATATTTATATTTTACTCTTTCCTAGTGCTCTTCCTTCCTTCCTGTAGTTCTGTGCTTCTATCAAAGGTCATTTTCTTTAGCTCTTTTGTCTGTATATTCTTTATTTTGTCTTAGATGAATTATTTTCATAATTCAGTACCTGTAATGATGCCATTCCATTCTGATTTTCATAGTTTCTGTTGACAAATTGCCATAAATCTTATTTCTCCTTAAAACTAATGTGTTCCTTTTCTCTTTGCTATTGATGTTTATCATTTTGACTATATGTACTCAGGTGATTTTCTTTGTGTTCATCCTGCTTGGTGTCCAGTGAACTTATTGACTGTTTGGTGTTTTATCATGCTCTTTAAAATTGCAATCTCTGACCATTCATTGCTCAATGCCAGTTTTTATGGATTTGTTATAACAATATCACTCTTCCAGTACCCAAATCATTGTTAGCTTCCTACTGCTGCTATAAGAAATTTCTACAGACCGGTGGCTTAAAACAATACAAATATATTATCTTACAATTTTGGAAGTCAAAGGTCCAAAATAAGTCCAGCTGGGCTAAGATCAAGGTGCCAGCAAGAGTGTTTTCCTCCTAGAGTCTCTACTAGAGAATTCATTTCTTTGCCTCCCTCATCTTCCAGAAGCCACCCGCATCCCATGGCTCATGGCCCCTTCTCCAAAGAAAGCAGAGCTTAACATCCTCGAGAGTCTATCTGACTCTACCTTTTCATCCTTCCAAGGCATTAGCAAAAAGTGGGCCAGCTACAAACTTGGCTTTCTGTCTGGAGTACACCATTGTGACAGTTAATCTACTACTGTTAGTATCTTTTGCAGTTTAGATAGGTTGAGAATTTCCCAAATTATCAAGTCCTCATTCTTTTTGGCTGAACAGTTCTCCCTTGATCTCCCTTTCCTCTCACATTTTACTACAACCAGTAAGAAACCAGGCCATATATATCTAGTATTCGTAGAAGACAATGCTTTGGGAAACCAAGTAGCTGTTGAAATGGAAAATTATGGTGAAAACAAAGACTGCTAAGACTAAGGGATGTGCCGCTTTATTCTCAGTGCATTGGAGAACCAACAGAAATGATGACACCAAAAGCACAAGCAACAAAAACAAAAATCAGTTAAGTGGGTCTATATCAAACTAAAAAGCTTCTGCACATCATGGGAAACAATTAAAAATAAAGGCAAGCTACAGAATGGGAGGAAAATATTTGCACACTATGTATTGGATAATATCCAAAATACCTAAAGAACTCACATAATTTCATAACAAAAAAATCTGATTAAAAAATGGTCAGAGGAACTAAATAGGACATTTTTCAAAGGAAGACTGACATCACTAATCATCAGGGAAATGCAAATCAAAACTGCAATGAGGTATCTATCACCTAACACTTGTTAGGGTGGTTAATACATTGTTTTAAGTCCATGTGTATAAATAAAGTCTTTCTTAGTAAGTAAACCAATAAGATAATCACATTACCTATGGGGATTCCCCTCCTTAGCCTCATTGTGAGGTTATATGTGTAATGCTGATTTCACTTTGCTTGTTCCTCAGAGTCTGGTGGTAGAATTAACCCTGGGCAAATTACTTACATTTCTTCGAGGAGCTGCTCAATCCCAGATGAAAGCTATGGTTGCCTGTCTTCAAACATTCCTGCATTGGAATTGATGGCTTTATATGTGGCAGCTGCCATGCATGACTACGATCACCCAGGGCGGACAAATGCATTTCTAGTGGCCACAAATGCCCCTCAGGTAGGAAATACTTTTTCAGAAAGTTTAAAGAGTGATCCTAAAATTTTACAACCATGCTGTTATAGCTTTTTGTAAACGATTGTTCACTTGAATCACATGGTCATCCCATCAACATTGAATTGGATATTAACACACGGCATTGATATGATGTGTGCTGAAGAATTAGGGGGAAAATCTCCAACTAGAAAACAGAATGTTCATGAAAGTGACTCATTGTTTTATGAAATTCTGGAGTTCTTGCTTTCAATATTTTTGTCTTCAATCAAGTTGGTAAGACTTACTCTTCTAATGAATGGTAAGGTCCTTTGTCTGGCTAAAAGCTACAATGATGGACAGCTGTTATTTTTGTTGTCTTCCTTTTCCTCTAAGACATGCCTCAATAACCAGGCCCTAAATCTTTTAACTCTGAATATATTAGTATGTGTAAAAATTCTTCTAGTACCACCTTATTTTTGTATCTAGTACAACTGAAAAGGTGCAAGATTCCTTTATGGTCACATTTGCATAAGAGGTAGGAATTCCCAAAGGATGCATACGGCAATTGTAATAGTTTTATGCATTAGGACTTGGAACCAACTACTTGTTCTAAATAGAATGTAGTGTGAGTGTTTGTTTAGGCTGGTGATTCCTGTATATTTTTTATATTTTTAACTGTGTGCCTTACAGAGTGAATAGTAAATGACTGCCGAATTCATCTTTTTCACTTTATCATTCTGTATTTAAACCTCAGTTCTGATCCTTTCATCTTCTGTAACCATTTTGTGTTCTTTTTTCTCACTTTTATCCCTTTCACACATTCTCACTTTAAAATATAGGTGACTATAGATTCTTTAGTATGAATAAGAGTAGGATTTGTGGAGGTGCAGGGGGAATGTTGTGTGATTCGTTTTCTCCAGTGAGACTTGATTAATGACTCATGATTTCCACAGGTACCCAATTAAAAAATAAATTTCACCCTAGATATTAATATTTGTTCTCTTTCAAAGAATTGCTTTAGGAGAAATTACCCACTAAGGAGCACACATTCCCTCATTTGCAGTACCATTCTGCAAGAATCAATGTCCATTCTCTCTAGCCTAATACTTCATTTTTGCAAATCATCTGGTGATTCATATACCTGGGCAGTAGTGGCACAATGGGAAAAGCACTGGTCTTGGGATCAATGATTTCTGGTTACCCACTTGTTAGTTCTGTTACCTGAGGCAAATCATCCTTATCTTTCTGAACCTCAAAATATGTACCTGATATGATTAACGGTAAAAGGAGATAACATATGGAAAGTTTTCTACCGTTTTATGTATTTGAGAACCTCCTAAACTAGATAATCATGTAGACAGAAATTACTCACTGTTTTTTTCCACTCTGCTTTTCTTCTGTCTTTTTTAGCTTTGAGTGCAGGTGAGTCAGACTTGTTTATTACTTTTCCTTCGAGGATATTAAAAGTGAGTGAATTCTAGAGTTAACTCTCATGTACAGAGAATTTAAAAATACTGACACATGAATATAATTTATAAAGTTATATACTCAAAACTGTTGCTCTAATCAAAACACAACATTGAAGTCTGGACATAAGATCAATAATCATGCGTTATTTCTAACTTCTTGTTAAGAACGGTCAATAGATGAAGTTGTGGGAAGCTCTGGAATGGAAAGGAAGTTGATTAGATTTTAGCTATTGAAAAGGTATAGCCTTTACCTTGTTCTCAACATACAGCAGCCAAGTGTTTAAATCTGAGTTACATCACCTTTTATTCTGAATCCTCAAGTGGCATTCACCACATTGTAGAAAGTCATTACAGTAGCTCAGAAAAATCCTACAGGAATTAGACCCCAGTAATTCTCCTTTTTCTTACTCAGTGTTAGCCTCCCTGGCCTCCTTGCTGTTTTCTCCTACATCCTAGGCACACTCGCTGCGAGCCTTTTCACTTTCTGTCTTTCTGCCCAGAGTGTTCTTCCCCAGTGCCAATGTAGCTCACTTTGTCACCTCCTTCCATCTAGTTTCAGAAGCCCCTTCCCGGCACTCATTATGTTCCTTCCTTGCTTTATTTTTTCCATAGCAATGATCATTTAGTATACTCTGTATTTTGTTTATTTATTATATGTCTCTCCTCAGTGGAATGTAAGTTTCCATGAAGTCAGGGATTTTTGTCTCTTTTATTCCCTAATACCTACACCAGTACACTTCACATACTGAAGGCATTCTGTAAATATTTGTTGAATGCTGAAGGATGCCTGCTTCCTTTGCTCTATAGAACTGCTAGGTTGTCTGAAGTGTACTCAGTTCTTCCCAAAGTAATGAAATTCTCAACACCTTTGTCAGCCTAGAGCCTGTGAGTTAAGGACTCTTTTGTGAAAGCCTGAAGCTCAGTGTGTGTATTAGGCAATAAAGTAGGTTCTCTCATCTTGGGAAGCTCAGTGGGTCTATCTGGCCACAATTAGTAAATATTATTGCTCCAGTGTGTTATAAAAAGTGACAATAGTGTATAATACCACGAACAGAATCAAGTATTCCTCTTCATTCTCGTGATAAAGAAAGTATGCTGGGAAGACAACAGAAGGATTATTTTGAATCCTTGCCATGAAAGAAGGTAAAATATTTAGTCAAGTTTAAACTGGAGGGATATCAGCATTGGAATTCTGAGATTTCTGAGCTATTTCCAAATGAAAAGTTGACTGAAAGATGGAGATTATTGCTTGAGGTATTGGTTTATAGAATATTTTAATGAGATTTAGGGTAAAAGGAAATAAAATTTCAAGTTGGGATTTGTAAATCTGAGACAATCATAAATATATTTTGTCCTTCAAAATATGGATCGAGATGTGACTAACAAGATGCACTTGTCTCCTTGCTCCTGATAAAATGGCAGTAAGGGATGAAGCTTGTGACAACAGAGAAGAATAGTTGGGAGGGTGCTATCAGCAATAGATTAAAGAATTTGATACTATATCTAGAAAATGAAAAACATATGGATGAATATTGAGACATGAAAGTATCCTAGTAGGGGCTACAGACTAAGCGGAACCCTAGAGGGGCTCCAGATGCCTTTGGCCCTGCCTGCCTGCGCACAGACACTGGAGTGGGCGTGCACACACGCAGCCCATACACAGAGGCACACCCCCTAACATGTATACCACAGAACTTGAAGCATAGCTACTGCAGCCCTGCTTTTATCTCCAGGCAGAAAACTCATCTTTTAGATATTGAAGGAAACTGCCAGGAGAGAATTCCTGGTGTGGGTATTAGTATTACACAGTAAATTCTTCTCATTCTGGAAACTGAACAGCCAGCACCCAGTCTGGTAATTCTAAAGCAAAACATGCTAAATAACAAGCACCATCCACATTCACAGAGTTCCTACTCATCCTTCCCAATTAAAGAATAGACTCAGCAATAAAACATACACAAGAGCAGAAGAAGAAAGTCACACTTGCAATCTAGAATTTATTTCTTTTTATATCAGTGGATAACTAAGGATCTCAAGACATAAAACATTAATCAGGAGCTTGGAAAGAAAAGGCTAAAATGTATAGAATTAACTCAATACAGGGAGAAAATGATATTCTGGGGAATAGAAAACCACTGAATTTTTTTTTAAGTTCTCAAAAAGAATTGGAGAAACACTGCATCCATAAGAATAGGGAACTATGAAAAAGAAAACATCACAGAATCAGTTAAACACTGTTAGAAACTAAAAATATTACTGCAGAAATTTTTTTGAAAAATCAATATAAGCATTGGAAGTAAAATCAGGCCACTTCTCCTAGAATACAGATTAAAACGATAAAGAGATGGAAAGTATAGAGAAGGAAAAAATAGGCATAAGGGTCTAGGTTAAGATCTGACTATTGGAAATTCCTGAAATAGCTGAGTTTTTGGATTGAAGGGGCTCATCAAATGCCAGAGAAGTTGAATGGGGGGGGGGGGGGGGGCTAAAAACCTACACATAGTATGTAATGATAAAATTTCAAAACTGAGACTCAAAAAAAAACAGCAACTTATTTCTGAGAGGATGAAAACAACACACTTACAAAAGAATAAAAATCCAACTGGCATATTTTAGCAACAATGAATGCTAGATGATACTGGAATAAAGTCTAAAATTCCAAGGGAATTCATTTACTTATTTATTCCTTTAACAATACTGGGCGCATACTGTGGAAGAGGTACTATTCTAGGCATTATTAATGAATAAAATGGACCAAAAAATTTCTGCCCCCATGAAACTTATCATTCTAGTAAAGCCAGAAAAACAAATTGTGTGTATAAGAGATAGGGAGGAGATAATTATGATGTAAGTGAAAGGAAAAGTAACACTGGGCAAAGAGTTAAGGAGTGCTAGCACAGAAAGATTATTTTTAAGTTAAGATTTCTGTATCTAGTTGAGCTACTGTGGAGCTTTAAGAGCAAAATAAAGAGAACCTCAGATATGCAAAGATTTTAAAAACCATGTCCCATCCATCCTAAGAAAGTTACCTTAAAAATGTGTTCCAGCAAAACAAAGGTGGTAACTAAGACAAAGAGTCTTAAAGACATAGGATTACCAGAATTTTAGAACAAACCCAGAACTCCAGGGTAAAGAACCCCAAGATGACAGCTCTTCACCAAAAGTGTTTTGTTTTCTGTAACATCTGATTTACTTACTACCTTTATTGGATTGCTTAAAAGTCAGGAATATTATTTCTTTTAATGAAAACAATCTTTCTTAATCCAAGACTTTTCACTTTTAAAAAGTATTCTCTTTTAATCTTATGACTCTGATCTAGAGATTTTTAAATGTTTCCTTGTGTTTCAAAAGAGGACATTAGTTCAGATTTTTCTGACTCTTTCTTTGGTAAGTCTTTCATATGTCTGATTGGTTTTCTCTTTTTGCTCATATTTATTGAAAAGTATTATTTGTTAAGATTGATTCTATCAGAGTTCCTATTAAACTCCTCTTCAAATCTGACTCAAAAAGAAGGTGAAAAGAAACGTTCATAAATCTCATTTGCTTTGCCAAATTAGAGATGGATTTGTCTATGAAGAGAAATAAGGGGATCCATAGCTAGAGAAAGCAGATACTGCCACTAAATTAGCTGGGGCACGTCTTCCTTCTCTAGTTATCACAGGGCCCTCAGTGAAAGCCCGCTGAGGCTTCACCATCTGTTCTACCTGGAGTATTCCCCCCCCCCCCCCCCACTAAGTTTAAGCTTGGCTTATTTCTCTCTGTGCAGTCATCCAGTATCTTCCTAAAGGAGACATGACATTGGCCTCCTACTTACCACTCCTTGATTGTTTCTTGCCTCCACTCAGCTATCAAGTAGTTTATCAAGAGTCCCACTGGGTGACTCCTTCCACTTATCCTCCTGGTGAGTTTTTCCTTCTTATGCATGACTTAGTTGGCCTTTCCTCGGTTCATCCCCACTTTTACCGTGTCTTTGAGATTTCCAGTGTGGTAATTATATCTGGATTCTAATATCAATTCAGACTTTTTGCCCCTATTTTATATTTCTCTGGTAATTTCAAAGGGTAATTTGGATGGTGAAGGAATTCTGAACTTACTCATTTCCTTTACTGATCTTGCTAGATGAGAGTTTATTAAGTCAGCTAGCTCTACGGGACACACATTAATTGGGCTTTATTGAGCTGGGAGTTTGATGACTTCTTCCTGAGCAGACTAAGCTATTCTCAAAGTATATCAATCTTCATCATATTTGAGCATGAATTAGTCAAGTGAGGCGGTCCAGAAAAGATCGAGGCGGAAGCAGCGTCAACAGCAGCAACAACAGCCATCTGCCTTCACCTGTACCAAGTGCGGCAGGGATTGTCACTCCCGAATCGGACTGCACAGCCATTCTCGGCGGTGCAGATAGACTCTCAGGAAGCTACGCCATCGTCTCTCGAGACGGACGGCTGCCGACGACGACGAGTCAAGTGACTATTAAATGTAAGTTGATCCTATAGGGGGTTATCAAAACGTATTCTTTCCTTTTGAGGGTTGTGAGGTTTAGAAGTTGTAATAAGGTGAGTTTGAAATGCCTTTTTTGGAGATATAATTGACGTACAACCTTGTATAAGTTTAAGGTATATAGTGTAGTCATTTGATACACATATAACATGATTACCACTGTAGCAATAGCTAACACCTCTATCATGTCACATATTTATTGTGTGTGTGTGTATTGAGAACATTTTAGATCTAGTCTTAGCAACTTCCAAATACATAATACAGTGTTGTTAACTATAATCTAATACTGTATATTAGAGTCCCAGAAGTTAAGGATCCTATAACTGGAAGTCTGTACCCTTCACCCATCTTCTCCCCAATTCCCCTACCTCCTGGCCCCAGGCAACCAGCCATTCTACTTTGTTTCTGTGAGTTCAGCTTATTTAGATTCCGCATATAAGGGATATCATACAGTATTTGTCCTTCTCTGACTTATTTCACTTGGCATAATGCTCTCAAGGTCCACATTGCAATGGCAGGATTTCTTTATCATGGCTGTATGATATTTTATTGTCTCATATATATACCACATCTTCTCTATCCATTCTTTGTTGATGAGCAATCATTTGTCGATAAGAAGTTAGATTGTTTCCAAACTTTATATAACCCATTGCAAAGTTTAAATCATATCATTGCTTACACAAAATCAAATGGTGTAAAAAAGAAAAAACAATCAAATGGTGTTAAGTTCAATGCATAAATCTAGGCTACAGCTAATTTTCACAAATAATACATAAAACTAATTAAGCTCTCAGAATTTGTATTTTAACAGAGGCTGCATTCTGTTTTTATCGCTCTTTCTTTCCCATGAGACAGGAAGCCCTATGAAAACATCCCCAGCCTTTAGCACTGGCTGTGCATATTCTTTTAATAATTAGTGTGCTTATTCAAATTGGTTCCTAGCAGGGCAAAAAATCTTACTCCTTTTATGTTCAAAGCACAGATATGCCTACAGAACATAGAAAAATATGTTATATCTGTAGTATTAAAATTTCAGGGGTGAGTGATTAGAACAAATTCTCTTAAGTTTTCTCTAAGAAGTTCCATTAGGGGGGCAATAGTGAAAGAAAGGTTGACTTAACACTACGCAAACCTTGAGAGTAAAATCTGACACGGACAGAAAAACCACAGGGTAGTCTCTAACACAGATGTAAAAACCTTAAATAATTTTATCAAACCTAATCTAGTAATATTTTAAAAGAATAACCATGAGCTCATATGCTCCTGGCTGGCGGTTTGCCTGACTCTGCAGACTGAATAAATGCCTCGCTTTGCTCTTCAAAAAAAAAAAAAAGAATAACCATGAACCAGGAGTGCAAGATAGATTTAACAGAAAAATTAATGAAATTCTCACCTTAACAGATTAAAATTTTAAGTTACTGCATCTCAATGACTAGAAAAAACATTTTATAAAACTCAATATTGATTCCTAATAAAAGCACTTAGCAAAGTAGGAATAAAAGAGAACTTTCTTAATCCGATAAAGGGCATCACTAAAAAAAACTTCAAATCACCACGTGCTTAGTAGTGAATTACTGAGGACTTTCTCTTTGATATGAATAACAAGACAAGTATATCTGCTATTCAAGACAACACTAGAGATTCTAGCTAGTATAATAAGGCAAGAAAAAGAATTGAAAAGAACAAGGACTAATAAGAAACAAAACTATTATTAATCTTAGATAATGATTGTACAGGTTGAAAAAATTTTAAATCTTCAAGTAAATTATTAAAATGAGAAATTTTAGCAATATTCCTAGGTATAAGGTTCAATATGTAAAAGTAGTTATACTTTCAAATACCAGCTGCTAATAATTAGAGAATTCAATTATTTTTTAAGATAGCATTAATTATTAATAGCATCCAAAAATATAAAGTACCTAGAAATAAATCTAACAAAAAATGTGCAAGATTTTGTGGGGAAATTAAAAATATTTATTTATATACATTAAAAAAATAAATGAAGAGCCATGACCAGTGTGGCTCGGTTGGTTGGGTGTTGTCCAGTGAAGCAAAGGGTCGCTGATTTGATTCCCAGTCAGGGCCTGGGTTGCAGGTTTGGTCCAGTTGGGATGCATATATGCGGGGCAACTGATAAATGTTTCTCTTCCTCTCCTTTCTTTCCCTCCCTTTAAAACTAAATAAATAAATGAAAAGATAATCCATGGTTACAGAGTGCATCAATATTTTAAGGTAGTCATTTCCTCTTAAATTGATTTATTTATAAATTCAGTGCAGCCAACAATCAAAATCTCAGAAGGCAAGGATTTTTTTTTTAAATAGGAAAGAAAAATACTAACCATAAAAGAGACTATTGATGAATTGCACTACATTAAATTTAAGAACTTCCATGACACATTAAGAATGTTAATTAAGAAGGTGCCGTGGTTGGTGTGGCTCAGTTGGTTGGAGTGTCATCTCATAAACCAAAAGGTCACGGGTTGAATTCCTGGTCAGGGCATATGCCTGGGATGTGGTTCTGTCCCAGTTGGGGTGTATGGGAGAGGCAGCCAATTGGATGTTTCTCTCTCACATCACTGTATCTCTCCCTCCCTTCTCCTGTCTCTAAAGTTGTTAAGTATGTCCTCAGGTGAGGATTAGAAACACACAAACACACACAAAATAAATAAGTAAATAAAGTTAAGGAGGCTAGCCACAGAGTGGAAGGGAGGAGTATATGCAATACACATAGACTACAAAAGACTCAAAACTAGAATATATACAGAATTCCTAAACATCAGTAAGAAAAAAATAGACAACTCAATTTTAAAATGGACAAAGGCTAGAACAGGCATTAACAACATAGAATGGTTACTTGTTGTTTGGATTTCCTATCTTCATTAGTAATCAGGAAAATGCTAATTAAAACCAACATGAGATATCATTATGCACCCAACAATTTGGCAAAAATTTAAGTCAGGTAATACCAAGTGTTGATCAGGAGCAAAGAGACTTGTGCTGCTTAAGACAGTTTGGGATTATCCAGTAAAGTTAAAGATCTACATGCTCCACAGTTTCCTATATCTACTCCTATGTACGTATGTATCCTATACAAATGCAAGTACCAGGGCACATATACAAGATTATTCACAGTAGTATAATATGATAGAGTACATGTTCATAATAGACATAACTTAAAAACAACCCACATCAACATGCAGCATGATGGATAGTATTGTGCCGTATAACCACACAATGGAATAAACACAGCAATGACAATGTGTACTGGGTGAAGGGGGTCCAAGGTACCAACTTCCATATAAGCCCTGGGGTATCATGTACATCGTGGCAACTACAGTTAATAATATTTTATGGCATATTTGAAAGCTCTAAGAGTATATCTTAAAAGTTCTCATCACAAGAAAAAAGAAATCTATAACTATGTAAGGTGATGGATGTTAACTAGACTTACTCTGGTGACCATTTCTCAATATATACAAATATTGAATGTTGTACATCTGAAACTAATATAATGTTGTATACTGATTACACCTCAATAAAAAATAAACAAAATGGAAAAAAAAACAATGTTTTACAAAAAAGCAATTCCCAAAGTTGATTCCTTGTATGTAATGTCCAAAAATAGGCAAAACTAAACTACTGAATGTATTGTTTAGGGATGCATACTTTTGTGGGGAGGAAGGAGGTTTGTTATCAGAAAGGTGTTAAAAGAAAGCTCCTAGTAAGTCAGCAATGTTGTTATTTTTGACAGTACCATTGGCTCCATGAGTATTTGCTCTGTAACTATTTGTCAAACTGTAGTATTCAAGTTTTATCATTTTTTGCATACATGTTATATTCTACAATAAAATTACTGTACTTTTAAAACTCCTTAACTTTTAGAAGTGGAAGAGGCTTTAAAAATTCTATAATCCAGTGATTTAAAAAATCTGTATCCCTAAGTCCTAGAGGACTAAAGATCCTCCACTGGAGTGGGTTGGAGGAAAAGTGAATAGCTTGATATGACTTGAACCAGAGGATTTGTGCTTTTACCTGTTTCATACTTCTTACTCCTCAGAGAAGGAAAACTCTGACTCCAAAAAACCTCCGCTGCCTTGCGGCATACCTCTTCTGGGGAAAGGCTAAGGGAGTAAACCCCGACAGAAAATCCGGAGCCGGAGTCCCTAAGGCGGTTTGACGTTGTAGTCAACACCGGCAACTCCTGCGGCGCACCTGAAGCCAAGCTGTATCGACTCCGTCTTTCCCTTGGACCCTTCAGCTGCGAAGAGAGGGGGGGTCTGCTGCATGGGCAACAGCAGACCCTCCATATCACCCTGCCCAGGCTCTGTAGCTTCAGCTCCACTGGAGAGGACACTCCAGCGTCATCACAAGATGTCGATTCAACACGGGAGGAGACAGATGCCGTGTCACTCCCGAGTCGGACTGCACAGCCATTCTCGGCGGTGCAGATAGACACTTAAGAAGCTACACCATCGTCTCTCGAGACGGACGGCTGCCGACGACGACGACGACGACTTCTTACTCCCAGGCACCGGGTCAAGATGGAAGTGTAGGGCGTGTCCTTCTCAGACACGTGGGTCTGACTCAGCCGAGACTTCCGCCTTGATTCCATGCTAGTTAAAAAAGAGAAATGTATCCCTGAGGACTTTATTAACATAAGCTTTATCTGAGAAGATTTATTTACTTAATGAAGCAGACCTCAAGTATCAGCTTTTCATCTCTTGGGAAGCAGCATGGTGTCTGCAGAGATGCCCTTGCACTGACTAGCCTTCATGCTGGAATGGAGTGCCTTACCTTGCACTTTGGTCTACTCATTTATCAAATTATCACAACCCTTAACAGAGTTAAAATACAATACCTGACATATAGTAGTTACTCACTGTTTATACTCTTTCAACCTGATCCTAATTTTATTTTTAAAAGTTTAATATTGTTGACATGCCTACATCAATTTTCTTATTCCTTTCTAGGCAGTTTTATACAACGACAGATCTGTTCTGGAAAATCATCATGCTGCATCAGCTTGGAATCTGTATCTTTCTAGCCCAGAATACAACTTCCTTCTTAATCTTGATCACGTGGAATTCAAGCGCTTTCGCTTTTTAGTCATTGAAGCAATCCTTGCCACAGATCTTAAAAAGCATTTTGATTTCCTTGCTGAATTCAATGCCAAGGTTTGTTATGCAAATTAATGACTGATATCAAAAAATGGAAGTTATTGTTGGTGTTACTAATAAAAGTAATATTTAATATGAAGTTAGAATTAATCATACTCATGAAGTCATAATAAATATCTCCTATAGGAATGCATATGCTAATATTTTTTTTGAATTAAGTATTTTTATTATAATAACATCCTAAATACTATTGCCTGCTACATTTCCTCTCTGACATAGACTTGAATTGCCATAACTTTCACACAGTGACAAGTCAGTTATGTCAAAAGCTTTTAAGGGCAGATTTGAGAAAGTTGTGCACAGTGCCAAGGCAGGCGTTCTATGAAATTAAAGATGTTCTTCTAAGAAACCAGTTACGCTTACTTCGCCACACCTATTATACCTTCTTTATATTAGTGTTTGGCTGGAATGGGAGAGACATACTCACCACTCTTCCACTTGAGAATATGCACTCATTGACCAACTATTTTTGGGGTTGCCAATGACTGTGTGCAGTCATTGCACTAACAAAGAATAAGGAAAGAACAGGCAGGAGTCCCTGTCCTTAGTGAAAAGAGTGTAATCAGAGTGAATTCTGTGCGTCAGACATTTGCATGAAAAAATGCTGTAGATTCCTGAGGAAAGGATGCCCCCTCTTGTGCTGGCAGGAATCTGTTGTTTTCTTGATGAGTTTGTAACATAAAGGAAGATGTACCTTCAGGGTAGAGGAACTGGTAACAAAGGTATACTAGATTTAACCCCCTGGAAGGAGATATATGTGTGTGTGTGTGTGTGTGTGTGTGTTTATATATATGTATGTGTGTGTATGTTGCTATTGTGATATTAATGAAATGCATATAAAATTCAGTGGGAAATCACTGTGCCTTTAAAATTACTTTATAGTCGTGTAGCTCTTTTAACTTTTTATTTACTAATAAAAATTCGTTTAAGTGCATAAGTCAGAATAATAGAGGTTTTATATGCAAAAGATTATCTAACCCAATAGTATTTTTAAATCTGCGTTCCTCAGAGACTTCTATTCTGCAATCTCTTAGGAAAGTGCCACATGAGAGAAGCTCTAGACCTGCTACAGTTTCCATCAAAAGAGCCCTCCTTTAAGTGTGTTCTGTAGTGGTGATCTGCATAAATTTTCCTTTGACAAAAGAGTTTGGGCCAAAAACACTGCCATCACACTAAAAGATTCAAAACCCACTGATGTGGCCCAATTCACTTCATGTTTTACAAAAAGAAATTTGAGTTCTTTACAAAGGCAAAGTGATTTGCCTAATAATTACCATTTATGTAAACACAACATTAGCATTTATTTAGCACTTACTATGAACTAGAGATTTTCATTTGTTAGCCTTCAAGGCAGTATAGCTAGATTGGTAGTACTTTTTCTGTTTTATAGGTGAGGAAAGTTAGACTCAAGGAGATTAAGCATTTTTTCCAGTGTTACACAATAAATTAGTAAATCATTCTGGGTCAGGATTTAAAACCATAAGGGATCAGTTTCTAAGACTTGTGTTCTTTCAACTATATCATGTTTGCCTTTCACAGGTAGAGGCAACTCTTTAGATCCTTAAGTATTTTTTTGAGGTAGAAAGGTATTATTCTTACATGATTTGTTGACATTTTGCATATACATGTATTTATATATTATATTGTATATTAATAGCATATATATGTGCTGCAGATGGAGACGGGGCCCAGGTTCTTGGTGACCCTGAACAATGAATTGAACAGACTCCACAGACAGGGTTAAGCAAAGCAAGGAAGACTTATTAAGAAAAGTACACTTCCCAAGATATGGGAGCGGGCCACCCCTGCTAGAGGAAGTGGCCCCTTCCCCCAAGAGGGTGCAGGCTTTACAGGGGGCTGGTTTTTTCTGAATCCCTTTGTTTCATTTGGTGGGCTTTTAAAGGGCATGCACAAGTGGTTATGTAACCTTTAAGATTTTGCTCATGCGATTTCCCACAATCCTCCTTGATTATCAGAGGGGTGTCAAACTGCAATGCTAATTGACTATAATAGCATGATAATGAAGCAAGGTGAAACAGCAGCCAGCTTCTGCTAGGGTGCTACAAGGCATTTCTTGGTAACCAATATGCTGGATGCAGGGTGATGACAATGTGGTGTCTCAGGGCTTCCCCATCCCTATTCTGTCTCCTGCCTCATACACAAATAACAATTCGCTGTGGTAATCACAAATATTGAAGCCCATGGTTTGTTATGTTTTTATAGTCTCTGCTTCCATTGAAACAAAATTACAATATTTCAAATTTAAGGGAAACTTAACAGTAGAGGTCTGTGTTATGGCCCAAACCAATTAAAAGAAGCATTTACTGAAATTCCTTCCTGTCATTTGGATGGGAAAGTTTAAGATAATTTGGTAGAAACAACAGAACTCTTGTGCCCTCAGAACCTAAAATAATTGTTTTTCCAAAACAGGCCAATGATGTAAATAGTAATGGTATAGAATGGAGTAATGAAAATGATCGCCTCTTAGTATGCCAGGTGTGCATCAAACTGGCAGATATAAATGGCCCAGCAAAAGTTCGGAACTTGCATTTGAAATGGACAGAAGGCATTGTCAATGAATTTTATGAGCAGGTAAGATGAAACACGAGATTGGTGGGATTTTTAAGAGTTGCCATCTGAAAACACTACTTTTTGGGATTTGGTTAGCTCCATTAAATGTTTGAAATCTGAGTTACTTTGATAAAAAATGTTTAGAAATTGTTTTTATTTGTTCTGGTCTTAGTATATTCTCTGTTCTTTTTGCCTTTGGTGCTAAAATTTAAAAGAAAATTTAGCTTATAGCAAGCCTATCTGGAGTGGGTTGAATGTACTCTTGAGGTGAAGCTAGATTACATTATGATTCCAAGGTACCTTTCAACCCTGATGGCCTATAGCCTATGAAAATTTATTTCTGAATAACATTTTTAATTGATTCGGGTTATACATTATTATATTTAAAGAATGTCAACCCATTTTCAACTCTGCTATAAAAAGACTGCCTTAGAAACATCAACTGGCTAAAAGTCCTAGCAGAAGATAAATTAAAGGGCTAGAAATGGAGACAAAGTAGGTGCTTACTGGTTTTCAAGGCTTCAAAGATATAAACATACTCTTTTCTCATGTGTTTTAAAATCTTGTCTTTAAAAATAATCCTGCCATTTTTGCAGAATCTTTATCATTTTTGAGATCCAGTTTTGAGGCTCTCCACAGTGTAGAAGCACACTGATTTCATCACAGACCTAACATTTCATCATCTCCAGAACATCAGACACATCTTCTTGACTATGGAATTGCATCCCTTGGGAATCCTTACTGACCCTAATAATCCGAAAAGATCAGGCTGTCTACCAGATGAGGCCTCTGTGGCAGGGCTTTCTTACCATGAGTTGCCACTCCAGGAGGAGTGATGAAACTGAGTGTGTGCATCGTGCACACTGACCTGTTATACCTTTCACACCCACATTGTATTAAATGACCGCTGACTGTGCAGTGCCTCCCCTACCACCTTAGCGACAGGTCCCAGCACAGTAATGCATACTCTGCTGTTTATAAGTTACAAAATTCCACACTATGTGATCATGCAAACAGGTAAGTATCCCAAGATTAATATTTTACTATTCTGATACATTTGAACTAAATTATTTGTAATTTTGGGTAATATAGGGTTATAAATATTTACCTGATTTGTAGATTGCAGTAATCAGTTTGTATAGTTTCATCCTCATTCTCAAAGATACGAAGCCTGCCTTTGGCTTTACTTTGTGTTCACAAAAGAATTTTATACTCAAGAAAATGCCATCTTTATGTGATTTGTACAGTGGTAGTTATTAAAAAGTATTAGAATATGTCAGGTTTAGGAAACTCACTAATTCAGTGAAAAAACATTTGAAAAGTTCATTTAGACCCAGTTTATAATTAATTATTTTTAAAGTAGATAGAGTTCATTCTTGTTGAGCAAACTTGGAAGCCATCCTGGCTCCTCCTCTTTACCAGCAATGTGACCTTGGTTGGGTAGGTTACTTAACCTCTATGTGCTTCAGTTTCCCCTTGATAAAACAGGAATATTGACGGTACCTACCACATAATTTGTTAAATCCTCACAGCAACCTTAATATGTAAAGTCTTAGAAAAGTTCCTGGCCCATAAGTGCTCCATAAATGTTAGCTTTTATAATTCCCAACCTATCACTAAAAATCATAATATTTCAGACAATTTCACTTAATCTTTCTATGTTTCATTATTCACATGTCAAGGGAGAAAAATGACACCCTAGCATAGAGTTACCATGAAGGTTAAATGTACTAATCTATATGAAAGTCCTAGTTAACCCTCATCAAAACTATTGTATTTCCTCTCAGCCTGGCTATGCTATTAAATATCTTTGAGATATGGAGGCAAAATTCTAACCTTGCCCATCTTTTTATCACTGTACTTATGCTAGCTTTATATTCCTATACCTCAGTGCCATGGGCTTAGAAAAGCCAAACTTCTATCAAGAAAAAAAAAAAAAGCACCAAACCTATGAAATTGTAGCATGCTATCTGCAAACCCAACTGGTTTAAAAAAAAACATTAATAGTTTTTTTCCTCATAGAAGATAAGTCATATAAGATTTTACATCATGGGACAGTTAATCACTAGGACAGTGTCTGCTGGTTTCCTCAGGGGTATGTGACTCATCTTGCCTGCACAATTCATGCATTGTGGAGAGTATTCATTCCCCATCAGTTCAGACACTAAGAACCAAAACATTAATAGTACCATTTGGAGAATGCTCAACACAGTGCTAAACATTTCATATGATACTGCTTTTTATCTTCATAGTAACCCTGTGGATTCTTATTAAAATTTTACACATGAATTGGGTGTAGAGCTTACCCAACACCCTGTAGGTGGTAGGTGGCAAAAGTATGTTTAACAGCCATGCCTGTCTCATCTCAAATTGTGCTCACTAGAACCCTAGAGACCACAGTGAGCGGGTACCTCAGGGCAGGCAGCTGGGGCTCTGGGCCCACAGCTGCACCTCAACCATGGTAGCTCTCCTTCTTTCTGTTTTACATATTAGTTTTTTGTTTTTAATTTAGATTCCTGGAAGGGGGAGGGCGTTGAAAAGCATTTGCAAAACTCACTCTGTACATTTGAGGTACCACCACCACAACAAAAATGTTTCCATTCTACACTCTCCCCTTAGAGCAAAGAGAATCTATATTTGATATTAAGGAATACTGCAGGTTGCTAGTAAATTTGCTAATACTTATTTTAAAGAAATATATTTTTTCTTGTTAACTAAGTATCAACCATACTAGTTGAATGTGAGACTCAAGTCTGGTTTAGGATTTCTCAAATATTAGAGAAATTCTTACAGTTGAAATAATAGAGTAATAATTAGATTCACTGACGCTTCCTTGTAAAAATTTACAAACTATGCTTATTTTTAAAAACCTCAAGATAATTTAACAGCAAATCTTAGGGGTTACTCTCTCAACAGTTAAACGTGTACTTTTCTTTTTTAAATGATCAGGGAGATGAAGAAGCAAATCTTGGTTTGCCCATCAGCCCCTTCATGGATCGTTCTTCTCCTCAACTAGCAAAGCTCCAAGAGTCCTTTATCACTCACATAGTGGGTCCCCTGTGCAACTCCTATGATGCTGCTGGTCTGCTCCCGGGTCAGTGGATAGAAGCAGAAGAGGATGATGATACTGAAAGTTGTTATGATGAAGATGGGGAAGAATTAGATACAGACGATGAAGAAATAGAAGACAATCTAAATCTCAGTAAGAACATAGGGATACTATTGAGTTAATGTTATTAACTGAAAATGTCTGTTTGATTTAGATTTGGATCTTTGTTTATAAGATACAGATTCAGTAATCTCATCTTGAATAACTACTACATAAATGTTCAGATTGAGTAGTATCAGTTTGAGTAACTATTGTGGGCTGAGTTCCCATGCTAATGCTGCATTCATAGTTAAAGGAGCATCTCTGGAGGTGTTTCCTCCAACCACTGCTCTTCAGCAGTCTGTACCTGTGCATGTGTGATAGGGCTGTCACCATACCTGAACATGTGTGAGGTGGGTGGGTCCTACTGGCTGGTCCTCCTTCACCTCACTCCACCCTTCACCACCTGTTAATCTGCTATTCCTGTAGACTTTAGAATTGGGTCAAAACAGTCGGGAAAACTGACTATAAAAGGAGAACCAAGTTTTGTGGCATTATGGATTTTAATTATGAAACTGTAGGGATACGGTTTTCCATGTAAGGCAATGAGTATAAATGGAAAATGAAAAACATGTTACCTTTGTAGCTGTAAATAAATCGATTATTTGCTCTTTAAATTAGAATTTAAATATATAGTTATTTTTTTTTGTTTTCCAAGCATGCTATACATCAGAACAGATAACTATCAAGAACTCCATTCCCCTACCCCCAACAAAGTTGTATTCAGGATTAGCACAGTGAAGAGTAACCTCATGCCATTACTATCTGAGTATCATCTTGGGAAAGTTGATTGCCTTCTAAAAATTTATACCCACCGAAATGGTGATGTGTTTAATGTTAATACATAAAAATACTAAAAAGGTTGGTTTTACCTTTATTATTTGAAATTTCAGTACCATCACTCCCCACCCCAGTCTTCCCTAATCTCCTCTGCTTCATTTTATCCATAATATTGAATACAGTAGTCCCTTGCTATATCGTGGTTCACTTATTGCGGCTCACTGTACCACGGGATTTTAAAAAATATTATATTTAATAATTTATCGTGGATTTGTCGCTGGATCGCTGTATACTTGTCGCTGGTACTGTATACTTATGTTGTTAAAGTTACGTAGGTTTAAGAGTGTAGAATAAATGTAAGGTTCCTACTTCATGGGGTGGGGTGGTCTGGAACGTAATACCCACGATAAGTGAGGGATCACTGCACTTAACGCCATCTGAAATGCTTGTGTTTTGCTTCTTTATTTGCTTATCTAGGTTTCACGATGCAGTGATTATTTTTATCTTATTTATCACTATGATCTCAGTGCTTAGGCAAGTGCCTAGAATATGATAGTCACTAAGATATTTATTGAATGAATAAATGAATCATATTGTGATTAAAATACTTATATTTTTAATTTCACAGAACCACAGAGAAGGAAAGGCAGACGGCGAATATTTTGTCAGCTAATGCATCAACTCACTGAAAACCATAAGATATGGAAGGAAATCATAGAGGAAGAAGAGAAAGGTAACGCTGATGGGAATAAACTGCAGGTGGAGAATTCTTCCTTACCTCAAGCAGATGAGATTCAGGTCATTGAAGAAGCAGATGAAGAAGAGGAAGAGAGACAGTTTGAATAAAACAAAAGACATATTGAAGAAGCCCCGAGGGCTGTGCCAGTGTCGGAAATCAATGCCTAGTGTTCAGTGTGCTGACTTCCAGCTGACCATTCCCAAGTGGACAGGCCTTCATACTGTGAGAGGATCCCGCTGTGCCGGGCCGGTTCCCGCTCTTATGCACTTTCACCACAGAGCTAGAAAATTATTCTTAGCTTGGCTTCACTTGACTGATGTCACAAAGCCCTTAATACCTTTGCTGGTATATAAATACTTTGTCATGATACTGCTTTGCTGAGTAGAAAGCACTGATTCTTCACAAGGGGTAGCTTTAACTAAAAGCTAAGTGACTTACTTCGGTTTCCAGAGTGGCCAGAACTTTTTGCTTTCATGAAAACGTGATTCCTGTTGTATTTCCAAATGTGTCCTTTATAATTTTTTTTTGGGGGGGGGGGGGAATCTGTGCCTATCTAAAAAGGAATCCAGTGTCTCCTTTCTGAGGGATATGTTTGATGCAATACACTGTTGAGTGCTCCTCTCCCAGCTAGGACTGAATGACCTTTGTTATATTTAACAAAATCCAAGCGCATCAATTTCTGATGCTTTTTACAGTTGTGTATTATTTACTATGCGTGTTTTATTTCTGCTCAGAGTATTCAGATTTGCCCTGGATGTCAGAAGTCTGAATGCCAGTCTTTTTTACTTCATATTCCATGGTTGAATTTTTAAGCTGTTTGGGTTTAACAGTGAAGGACTTTTATTCTTTAGTCAAAACTGTTCTTATTTTTACTCTTGCTCAGGATTAGTATTTTTAAACATTCATTTAATAAAATAACAGCACAGATTTTCAAAAGAAAAAAACTTTTCCTAGTATTGATATTTAGCTTTTATGAAATGGAGTGTTTTCTCTTTTCTTACATACATAAGACTAATTAAAGCCAAGGAAAAGATGTGTCTTTTGCCTTAATGTAAAAATAAAATGAGACTAATCCTATCAAAGATAAAGAACAAAAGAAATAGCATGAGCTCTAAAGGACATGTGCATTCAATAAATAATTGGAATATATACTCATCTTTAGATCTCTCTTAGGTGTCATGTGTTTAGTTATTGTAAAACTGATGTTCATCTTTGTATTAATGTCTTTTTGCCGTGAGACTACAGACAGAAATGACCTATGACTACTCAAAAACTTCTAGAGCCCAATACAAGTCCAATTTCTGAGATAAGGTAAATGGTGGGAATACTTATTTAATTTTTATATAACAAATCTAAATATTTTAATAAACCATTTCATGCAAAAGCACATTATTAAGATAACTGCAAAGAAAGTGGAACATATTTATAATGTTTATAAGCTTGTTAGTTTCTGTTAGTGTACAGATATATATCCTAGTTGTGAAAAAATTTTGAAGGTATAAAGAGCAGCCAAAATGATAGCAAGATGGTAGACTATTGTTATTCATGGAGAGCATATTATATTTTGGATCCATTCAGCTTTTATAGACATTGAAATCATTAATTTTGCAAGGTAATTCCTTTTTAAAATGTCAGCAGGAAATTTCTTACCTACCTAAAATAGAATAGTTGACTTATCTGAAAGCTATCAATTAAAGATCTTTGGAACTGTTGAATGTTTTGATCCTGTAGAGTATTATAACTTTTAATGAATCACTAAGCTTTATTTATTAGACTGCTGAGTGCTGAGTTTCTTCCTGCCATTTTTGCTGTCATCACCACATCATCTGTAAACTGGTCCCACATTACTAAGTAATAAAATTTTAACTAATTTATTGAGTTTGCAGTTGTAATGTATGTATTTTGGGCTTCTGTTTCTCTAAAGTACATTTGCATCCTGCATATTTCTGCTTTTGCAAAGTACATATATGTGCACAAATTTGCACATTGTGTATGTGTGCATAATGAGATAATCATATTTCCTTACTTCCTATTACTAAAATTTTGTATTGGAGTTATTTAGTGTATATTTGTATTTTCTTAAAAGAACCATGCTTTTCTATTAAAATACTGTTACTGGGAACTCATTTTTAAGTAATTTAACTTTTTAAATTATTTAACCTTTGCTAAATAACTGACATTAAAATAGCCCAAAGGAACACTGAAAAGTATCCTTGCTGAAAGTTAAACTCAAATTGTAAGTAATGAATGTAAGAGTTTATTAAGTATATACAGTGCAATTAGATGGAATCTTGAGAAATTGCTCTAAGCCGTACTGTAGGTCCTATTTTGGTTACTACTCAATCAGGTTTTTATTATAATAATTTTCATCATGAATTTGCTGTTGTTTTAAGTCACTGCTCTTAGAAATAATCCTGTATGTGCTTACTGACATATTCTTTTTCCATAAAAACCTACTTTCTAAAGTTATTTTGTGATTTGAAGGCTGTTTCCTGCTATTCTCATTTATTTTGCTGGTACTGTTGGTTTTTACAAGAATCCTGTAAATTCTGGCATTGCTTAAGTAGTCAGAAATTTCTCTCTCTCTAGACTGCATCATCTTAGTGAAATGAACTTTACAGGAGAGATGAATGTCTTTATTATAGTTGCCAGGCTAATCTGACAGCTAGAGGGTGTGGGGGAATGGAAATTGGCATGTGGAACAAGGATGAACAGTTTCCCAGAGGCAGGTGACTTTTATGCTAAAAACTGAAAAATTATGAGTTATCTTGGAGATGATAGCTTGTGCAGAGAGAATAACAGCCTGTGTAGAGGCCAGAAGAGAAAGCATCCCCACACTGGAGAAGCCAAAAGAGATTTAGAGTGGCTGGAACACGGACTCCAAGACAGAGAATGGTAATAAAAGGGTGATTAATGAAGGGCCTTGTAAAGCATGCCATGTCCTTTCACCTCCTAAAGGAAGGGGGAACAATTGACTTTTAATCTGAAAAAGTCACATAGTAGATTCACATTTTATGAGAACCATTCAAATAATATACCCTCGTACTATGTTGAATGGAAGAGTTAAGATTAAACATGGAGAGATCTCAGTGATATAGACTAGGAAAGACTGTAGGACTACATATATGTTGATGTTGCTAGTCTGTTAACGACACTTAGCAAGGTTCCAAAACAAACACTTTAAGAAGAAAAATGACCCTAGATTGGAGATCTGAGATGCGTGATGGAAAAGTAAGAGCAAAGAAATTAATAAACTGTTTAGATAAAACTGAACAATCATTATTTATATGAACTAAAAATATTTTGTGGGACTTAAAAAAAAAGAAAAATCCTGGACTAACAAAAGCACATAAATCAAGGAAGAGTAATTGAAGTTGCTCAAGGGCCTTGTATAGTTTAGGAAAAAGATTAAGACATTAACTTTAAAATTTGTTAAATTAGCCCTGGCTGGTGTCGCTCAATGGATTGAGCACCAGCCTGCGGACCAAAAGGTGCCAGTTTCAATTCCCGGTCAGGGCACATGCCTGGGTTGCAGGCCAGGTCCCCAGTTGGGGCCATGAGGCAGTTGATCAATGTTTCTCTTCCTCTCTTTTTCCCTCCTTTGCCTACTCTTTAAAAACAAATAAATAAAATTTGTTAAATTTTCTATATATGTTAAAATGTGAAGAGGAGCTACTAAAATTATAGAAAGTAAAGTATATAACTTCTACCCCAGTAAGGGGGATAACAAAAAAATAAAAATGCAATAAATGAGAACAAGTCAATAGGACAAATAGGGGAAAAAAAACAAGGAAGAAACATATTTTAAAATGTCAACACCCACAAGAAATGTAAATAGAGATTTGCCAGTCCAAAAATAGTGACTATCAGATTTTTTTTTTAAAGCCAACATTTATGTAATACTTAAAATGTGTTACTCATTGTTCTTAATGTGATTTGTATAAATTTATGTTTTATCATCATAACCATTATAAGGTAGATGTTGTATTATCTGGTTTACAGAGGAAGAAATTTGGGCCCATAATATAAATGTACTTACCTAATAAAACAGTCTCAAAGATCCAAAAATCAAAAGTTGGTAGAACTAGAGAGAAAACTTGAAAAATCCACAAACTGAGGGGGAGATTTAACACAGTAAATTAAGCAAACCAAAAGGTAATAAAAATATAAATAAACGTCACAATGAACAGTCTTGATTTATTGAACATATACAGAGCTGAAACCCAACAATTAGAGAATATTTCTTCCTTAAACATCCAAAGAACAAGTTTGTAAGAGCTCGTTATGTACCTGTCTATAAACCAAGTCTCAATAAATTTCAAAGAATATGTATCATACAAACCATGTACTCTGACTCCAAGGCAATTTAAATTAATTAGAAATAAACAATAATAAAAAAACTTTAAAACAATGAAACAATGCATGCTTCACAGATTAAAGAAATTGCTTCTAAATAATACCAGGGTTAAAAATAAATATAATAGAATTTAAATGTAAATAGAAATAAATGATAATTGAAACATCTGTACTACCTTCCAAAATTTAAGATGCAGTGAAAGTGACACTTGTGAGAAAGTTATGGCATTAAATGTTTATGTTTTTTTAAAAGATATCAAATTAATAAGTTGTGTCCAACTTGTTAGTAGAAGAACAGAATGTAGATATACCACATGAACAAAATAAAGGATAAAAATCATATGGTCATCACAATAGATGCATAAAATGCATTTGACAAAATACAACATCCATTTATGATTAAAACCATCACAGAATGGATATAGAGGGAACATACCTCAACAAAGGCCATATGACAAGCTCACAGCTAACACTGTATCAACAGCAAACAATGAAAGCTTTCTAAGACCAGGAACAAGACACAGATGCCCACTCTCGCCACTTTTATTCAACATAATATTGGAAGTGCTGGTGAGAACAACTAGACAAGAAGGAAATGGCAGCCAAATGGGAAAGAAGTAAAACTCACTATTTGCAGATGGCATACTATATATAAAAACCCAAAAAAGAGTTCCACCAAAAACAAAACAAAAACTAATAAATGAATTCAGTAAAGTTGACATATAAAATTCAATATACATAGATCTGTTATGTTTCTTCACACTAATAACCAGCAGAAAGACAAACTGAGAAAACCCCATTTTCATTTGCATCAAAGAATAAAATACCTTAGAAATAAATTTTAAACAACTCAATAAATCAAGACTGTTCATTGTGTTGTTTATATTTTTATTACCTTTTGATCTGTTTAACCAAGGAGATCAAAGACCTACAAACTCTAAGGCTTTGATAAAAGCAATTGAAGAAGACACAAATAAAGACATTGCTCAGGGACTGGAAGAATTAACTGTTAAAAAATTTGTACTCCCCAAAGCAATGTACAGATTCAATGTAATCCTTACCAAAATTCAAAATTCCGCTGGCATTTTTCACAAAATTAGAACAATTCTAAATTATTTATGGAACTGCATAAAACCTCAAATAGTCAAAGCAATCTTGAGATGAAGAACAAAGCTGGAGGCATCATATTTCCTGATTTCAACCTACATTACAAAGTTATAGTAATCAAAACAGTATGGTATTGACATAAAACCAGAGACATAGATCAATCGAACAGAACAGAAAGCTCAGAAATAAATCCATGCATATATGGTCAATTTATGACAAAGGAATCAAGAATATACAATGGGGAAAGACAGTCTTTAATAAATGGTACTGTGAAAAGTGGACAGCCACATGTAAAAGAACTAAACTATAACCCATCTTATACCATACACAAAAATTAACTCAAAGACTCGAATGTAAGACCTGAAACTGCAAGCCTCCTAGAAGAAAAAGGCAATAAGCTCCTTGACATTGATCTTGGCGATAATTTTTTAGATTTGACACCAAAAGTAAAACTAAACAAGTGGGATTACATCTAACTAAAAAAAGCTCCTGCACAGCAAAAGACATCGACAAAATGAAAAACAACCTACCAAATGGGATAAAACATTTGCAAGTCATCTATCTGCTAAGGGGTTAATATCCAAAATATATAAAGAACTCCTACAACTCAAGAGCTCAAAAAAATCCATTTTAAAATAGAGAATCTGAAGATGTTTTTCCAAAGAGGACATACAAGTGGCCAGCAGGTACACTAAATACTGCTCACCATTACTAAACAGGGAAATGCAGATCAAAACCACAAGATATCACATGTACCTGTTAGAATGGCTATTATCACCCTGAGTGGTATGGCTTAGTTGGGTGTTGTCCTACAAAGTAAAAGGTTACCAATTGATTCCCGGTCAGGGCACATGCCCGGGGTTAAGGGTGTAATGAGAAGCTGTTTCTCTTCCTCTGTTTCTCCCTCCCTTCCCCATAAATAAATAAATAAAATCTTAAAAACAACAATAACAGCAGCAGCAGCATGGTATTGGCATAAAAACAGACACTTAGATCAGTGGAACAGAATAGAGAGCTCAGAAATAATGCCCTGGCCTGGTGGCTCAGTTGGTTAGAGCATTGTCTTGATACACCAAGGTTGTAGGTTCGATTCCTGGTCAGGCAGGGCACATACAAGAAACAACCAGTGAGCGCATAAATGGGTAGAATAGAAAATTGATGTTTTCTGTCTCTCCCTTCCTCTCTCTCAAAAATCAATAAATTTAAGAAGATTTTAAAGAAATAACCCATACCTAATATGGTCAACTAATCTACAATAAAGGAAGGAAGAACATACTATGGGGTAAAGAGTCTATTCAATAAGTGGTGTTTGGAAAACTGGATAAATACATAAGAAAAAATCTAGACCACATATAAGAATAAACTCAAAATGGGTTAAAGACATAAATATAAGACTTGAAACTATAAAACTCCTAGAAGAAAACATAGGCAGTAACTTCTGTGGTATGTCTTAGCTATATTTTTTTCTAATATATCTCTTTGGGCAAAGGAAACAAAAAAGAAAGCAAATGAGACTATGTCAGTCTAAGAACTTGTGCACAGCAAAGGAAACCATTAACAAAACAAAAAGACAACCTACTGAGTGAACATATTTGCCACTGATACATCTGTTAAGGGGTTAATATCCAAAATTTATAAAGAACTTATACATCTTAACACACACACACACAAATCCAATTTAAAAATGGGCAGAAGACCTGAATAGATATTTCTCCAAAGAGGACATACAGATGGCTAATAGACATATGTAAAGATGCTCAACATCACTAATCAGTAACATGCAAAGATATCACTTCACACCTGTCAGAATGGCTCTCATCAATAAACCAAGAAACAACAAGTGCTGATGAGGACATGAAAAAAAGAGAACCCTTGTGCACTGTTGGTGGGATTGCAAATCGGTGAAGCCACTACGGAAAAACAGTATGGAGTTTCCTCAAAAATTAAAAGTAGAACTTACCTTATGATTCAGCAATTCCACTTCTGTATATTTACCAAAGAGATTGAAAAAACCAATTTGAAAAAAAAAAAAGTATCCCTTTGTTCATTGCAGTGTTATTTACTATAGCGAAGACATGGAAGCAACCTAAGTGCCCATCAATAGACAACTGGATAAAGATGTAGTGCATATATACAATGCAATATTACTCAGCCAAAGAAAAGATGAAATCTTACCATTTGCAACAACATGGATGGACCTAAAGGATGTTATATGCTAAGTGAAATAAGTCAGATGGAGAAAAACAAATATCATATGATTTCTCTGATATTTGGAATAAAAAAAAGCAAATAAACAGGCTTATAGATACAATTAACAAGTTAATGGCTGCCAGATGGGAGGGAGGTTGGGGGGCTGGGTGAAAAGGTGAAAAAATTAAGAGGTACAAATTGGCAGTTACAAAATAGTTATGGGGATGTAAAGCACAGGATAGAGGAATATGGTTTCTAGTATTGTACTATGTATGGTGCCAGGTGGGTACTAGACTCATGGGGGGAATCACTTTGTAAACTATATAAATGTATATGTGTACATCTGAAACTAATATAAAATAATACTGAATGTCAATTGTAATTTAAAAATTAAAAAAATTTTAAAGTCACCCTTTCATCATTTAAGATACAAAGTAAAGAGGAATGAAAAAAGGGAGGGATAAAGGTTGGGAGCAAGAGAGGAAGGGAAAGAAAAGACAAACCCAGATTAGAAAGGAACTTAAGTTTTGGGGTATAAACAAAAGAAATTACTGTCGTCGGCAGCCGTCCGTCTCGAGAGACGATGGTGTAGCTTCTTAAGAGTCTATCTGCACCGCCGAGAATGGCTGTGCAGTCCGACTCGGGAGTGACACAGTATCTGTCTCCTCCCGTGTTGAATCGACATCTTGCGATGACGCTGGAGTGTCCTCTCCAGTGAAGCTGAAGCTACAGAGCCTGGGCAGGGTGATATGGAGGGTCTGCTGTTGCCCATGCAGCAGACCCCCCCTCTCTTCGCAGCTGAAGGGTCCAAGGGAAAGACGGAGTCAATACGGCTTGGCTTCAGGTGTGCCGCAGGAGTTGCTGGTGTTGACTACAACGTCAAACCACCTTAGGGACTCCGGCTCCGGATTTTCTGTCGGGGTTTACTCCCTTAGCCTTTCCCCTGAAGAGGTATGCCGCAAGGCAGCGGAGGTTTTTTGGAGTCAGAGTTTTCCTTCTCTGATGTGCCCTGACTGGAAGATCGAACCAGCGACACTTAGCTCGCAGGCCGACGCTCAATCCACTGAGCCAAACCAGCCAGGGTTTAAAAGAAATTACTGTAAATGTCATAAAATGTTAGTCATTCCTTTAAACAGACAAAAATTCTATCATTACTTTTAATCAAACTGTACTGGAGGTTCCAACCATAGTAAAAAATAAAAGCTATAATAAGAAGAAAGGAGATAAACTGTAATGACTTAAAGATATGATTGTCTAATAGAAAAATCCCAAAGAATTTTGAAAGCGTTAAAGGATTTTAATTAATGGTAAGTTTAGCATTGTCACATATTATCAGTATACAAATCTCTACTGCATTTTCTATCGAACAGTGTTAGATTCTAATGTTATCAATTTTAGTTTGAAAATAGTCCCCAAGTTCAGGGTCCCAGACTCACTCTAAATCTCTTAATGAGGCTTCACACATACTCAGAATTCCCCACTGTGGGTTCCCTGGTTCAAGGAAAGTTTGTAAAGAGAATATTCAGTTAATTTCATCAGTGTGAGAAACGCTCACAATAAAAACTGGGACACAGGACTTGAGCAGTAAAGCGAGGCCTTTATTCACGAGTCTGCAGAGCGGAGTGCACCCTCACAGCCAGGAGAATGTGCGCCCCAAATAGACAAAGGAACCTGGTTTTATAGTCTTGGCTTCCCCACCCTGAAATTGCCACCCTAAAGTGATTATTTTCTCCACCGTAAAATTGCCACCCTAAAGTGAGAGCGATTAGCTTCCCCTCCCCTCTCCTTCTTCCCCATTTCTCCATGACCGGATACTCCAGAGTTACAATCTAAAGCGTTCATCTAAATGCCCCTATTGTGATTTGTGAATATGCTAATGTTATCCACACCCTTCTCAGAGATCCTTTAATTACATTTGCCCTTAAGACCCTTTAATTACATTTGCCCTTAAGACCCTATGTTACTAATGACCTTTTACTGGTTTGGGAGTCACTATGTCCTTGTTTCCAACAATCAGGAAGACAGTTAAGTGAAGATTTGGCTGCTAAAGCTTTGTCTTTGTCTATTTTCCCTTAATAGCTGTTTCAATATTACCAGCCTGAATGAAAAAAACACAGAAGATCTAAAGAGATATGAAAAAAATCTACCACTAAAAAATGAAATTCAAGAAGAGTAAATACGATTTCTTGTTTTTAAGTTCAAACAAGTTTTAATTAAAGGATAAATAGAGAAGGACTGGTTTAATAAGACTTCTAATGATAAAAGCCCCAGGAGCTGTTGTCAATTACCCATAAGTGTGTTTCTCGTTTTTTTTTTTTTTTTTTTTTTAAGGCAAAGCATATCTTAAATTGCGTTCCCCAAAATACACTGTCTGTATCCACCCCATTTTGTAACAGCTAGATGATGTGTTTTAAAAGAACATTGGTAAATCAAAAGAGGTCCAGAGAACAGTGATAAGAACCAAATTATACAAAGGACCTAGGATATTTTAGCCTGTAGAAGCAAAGATTCACGGGTGAACTCAAGTTGTTACAGAGTGGGAGGGGGTCTCCAAAAATCCCCAGAACCTGTGTTTTGAGAAATGGGGAAAAGGGAACAGCTTTTAAGATACATTTGCATGACTATGACTAGTAGCTAGTGTCTTAGTTATGCCAATAGCTTTGGTTCTTCCAAGGCCCCAAGAAGATGGGAGAGTTTTTGACCATGGAATGGTGCAGAAAGAGAATACAGAGCCTGCGCAAGGTTCTGTGAATGGTCAGAACTGGGTACCACACCCACTGTGTCACGGGTTTAAAAATAGGCAGCAGACATTTTGGCTAGGAGAACACCATGCGGCTTACAAGGAGGCTGAAAACTCCACATCCTTCTGCATTAAGAACTGGAGGGCACCACAGCACAGGCAAAACCTCCCCAATCAGGATCAAATTGATTGGGAGCTGCTGGTAAAACTGAACTGTGTCTGGGAAGTAGGAAGACTGTATCTTTGACTTTTCTAAAACTAGCCTGGTTTGGTAGGAGGAGGCAGAACTATGTGTTTGTGTGTGTTTTAAAGAAAATAAGACTTAGCAGAAATCCACAAATAATCTAAATCTATATAACCATTAAATAAACAATTCTTTTTCTTTTCGCCAAACTCTGGTGTTACAGAAACAGGGGTGTTCCAAAAATCCCCAGAGTTTGCTGCTGGGGGATGGGGAGAAGGAAGCAGCTTTTAGAATGCCTCCACATGCCTGAGGCTGGTGGCTAGTGTCTTTCTTATGCAAAATAGCTTTAATGCATCCAAAGCCTCAGGCAGATGGGAGGAGTCTTGAACCAGGGGACGGTATGGAGAAAGCACACAGAGCCTGCGTGGGGTTCTGTGAATGGTCAGAACTGTTTGCAACGCCCACTGCGTCAGAGGACGCAGTCAGGGATATATAAGCAGCTCTCAGGCTCTCTCTCTGGGACTCTCTCGCTCTCTGACTTGGGCTCTCACTCTTGCGCTCTCGATCTGGCTCTGGCGCTCTGACTCACTCTCTGGCGCGCTCACGCTCTGGTGCTCTGACTCTTGCTCTCTCTCTCTCTCTCTCTCTGGCTGGCGCTCTGGCTCTCTCTCGCGCGCGCTAGCTCTCGGGCTCTCTCGCTCTCCCTCTCTCGTGTGCTCCCTCCACGTGGCTTGGTGAAGGGGCCTTCTCCATGTGGCTTGGTGAAGGGTCCTTCTCCATGTGGCTTGGAGAAGGGGTCTCCAGGCTGCTTTAAGAGGCTCTCGCCATGCAGTTTTGAGAAGGAGAGCAGATCCATTCGGTTTGCAGGAAGAAGGCAGTTTGCAAGGAGGCTGAGAATCCAGGCGGTCCTGCATTGAGAGCTGGAGGGCACCACAGCACAGAAAGGACCTCCCCAATCAGATTTGAGTGACTGGCAGCTGCTGGTAAAGCTGAACTGTGTTTGGAAAGTAGGGAAATGGTTTCTCTAGCTTTCCTAAAACTAGCCAGGTTTGGAAGGGGGGAGGCAAGGATATGTGTTTGTGGGTGTTTTAAAGAGCATAAGACTTAACAACAGAAATCCGCAAATAACTAAATCTATATAACTGTTAAACCCCGACAGAAAATCCGGAGCCGGAGTCCCTAAGGCGGTTTGACGTTGTAGTCAACACCGGCAACTCCTGCGGCGCACCTGAACCCAAGCTGTATCGACTCCGTCTTTCCCTTGGACCCTTCAGCTGCGAAGAGAGGGGGGGTCTGCTGCATGGGCAACAGCAGACCCTCCATATTACCCTGCCCAGGCTCTGTAGCTTCAGCGTCATCACAAGATGTCGATTCAACACGGGAGGAGACAGATACCATGTCACTCCCGAGTCGGACTGCACAGCCATTCTCGGCGGTGCAGATAGACTCTTAAGAAGCTACACCATTGTCTCTCGAGACGGATGGCTGCCGACGACGGATAACTGTTAAATAATTTGTTTTCTCTTCACTAAACTCTGGTATCAAGAGTTATAATTTTGGCGGCAGGCAATCGGGCCCCTAACTAAAGAGCCCGTGGGTTTGTTTTCAACTGGAGCAGCCCAGGGGTTCTGTAACACTGGTATTGAGAGTTGTTTCTGGTGGCAGGCAATCAGGCCCCTAATAACTGAACAGCCCGTCGGTTCTGTTACAATCTGAGAGGGTTTTGTAAAAATAATGTTTAAAGGGGTGGGCACATTTAAATACCCACAAGACCAGATATAAATTGTAAAATAGTGATGTAGACTTGGCCTAGTACATATAGGTATATCACATAAAAAGCCACAGCTCAGTCCCAATTGTTTGCCACCCAAAAATGCCAGCCCAGCATTAATAGAACTTAAAATACAGATTTCTAAAAGAATTCTTGATTTTAAAATGTTAAGTTTTAGTTCCAATGTGAGGGTGTAGTTTCCCCAAACCGCAACAAGCCATTCTCTGACACCAGCTGGGTGTCCTACATTTCAACTCAATTCTGACACTATTTACGGAAGACAGCATCAGATTCCACAGGTTAGGTGTTCAGTCCTACAGACTGCCCTGCACTTCAGATGCCAATCCCTGACCCACCGGCTACAGACTGGAGGTTCCCGTGACCCCCTTCTTGAACTTCAGATGCCAATTGCAAATGCCATTTGTTACCTGTACTCCTGAGCGACTTAGCTATAAATCAGAGGTTTCCACAACCCCCTCCTAGGGTTCGATTAATTTGCTAGAGCAGCTCACAAAACCCATTTACTCACTAGGTCACCGGTTTAGTATAGAGATAATTAAAGAATACGAACCAACAGCCAGATGAAGAGACACAGGTCAATGTCCTGAACAAAGGTGTGTCTGTCTTCGAGTTTGGGGCCTGGCTTCGGGGCACGTGGAAGTGCTGTAGTTCACCAGCCTGGAATCTTCCCAAATGCCCTCCTTTTTTTTTTTCAAGAGAGGCTTCATTACCCAGGCATCTCTAATTAACTCGGCTATTGATGATTGGTTCACCCTCTAGCCCATTTCCCCTCCCCGGAAAACGGGGTGGAGCTGAAAGTTGCAACCCTCTATTCTTGGTTGGTTCGCAGACAACCCCATCTTCAGATGCTTTCCAAAAGTCATCTCATTAACATTAACCCAGCTGTGGTGGAAAGGGGCTTGCTTTGAATAACAAGACACCCATTTCACCTTCATGGCTCTGAAGTGTTTTTTTCAGGAATTAAGAACCAGAGACCAAATATTATTACAAAAGATGCTCCCATTGCTCTTATCATTCAGGAAACTCCCAAGGGTATGGGTATTGTGAGCCAGGAACCGTGGATGAAGAACAAATAGACAACTAGAAATATATTTTGGTCATCTGAATGACCAAATACAGATTTACTACAAATCACAATATTGCAAACCTTTTATTAATCACCACTACATACAATACTGAAAAAGTCACTGTTCTTCAGTCAATATATTCACATGCTTTAGAAGATAATTTATAAGTAGAATACTTTTACATTAAAAATGAGTACAATCGGTAACATTTTAATATCTTTGTCAAATATACAGAAGAGTAGACAAAAATATAAACAGCAAAATACATCATAGAACACATACCATTATACAGAAAACATTACTTTCTCCCTAGAAGCCCTCACATGCCTCTTACCAATCATAATCCCTCTTCTCTCGGGTAAAGGCGACCATTCACCTAACCTGTCTGAAATGTCTTTCACCTCCTGAAGTAAAGGTTATCAAGGCTGCATGTAATATTCTACATTAACAATTTTCTTTCTGTCTTCTGGCTTGCCATTATCTCTATTGTAAAGTTATTAGTCTTATTGTTGTTGCTTTGAAGTGATTTTCTTCCTATATATCCTGTATGGCATTTCTAGGGCTTCTTGAATCTGACATGATGTCTTTCATCAGTTTTGGAAAATTCTCAACCATTAGATTTTCAAATATTACTTCTGTCTAACTCTTTCTCTTCCCTTGCTCTGGATTTTCAAGTACACAAATGTTAAATATTAACATTATATGCCCTATGTCTGTGTGTGTGTTTTCCATCCTTTTCTCTCTCTCTAATTCTAAGCAGTTTCTTTGTGACATTTCAGCTATGTCCACTTGCTATAAAATCCATCCACCAAGTTCTTCAATTTATTGTTCAGTTTTAGGATTTTTATTTGACTTTCTTTTATGGTTTTCAATTTTCTAATGAATTTCTCAATCTTGAACATGTTAGGTTTCCAAGAAGCAGAGCCTGATCTTGGAATTCTTGTGCAATCGATATTATTGAGGAAATGCTCTTAACCTGTAAGGGAAAGTAGGATGTGGCACAGGAGGTAGCCAAAGATGTTTATGTGACTGAAGTCCTTACCTTGATCCCATAGGTTGGAGCTCAGAAGCACCAATAGCTTCACATAGTTGTCCTCCTTGAGGCAAAGGGGGTATGTAACTTAAATAATCCTGGATTAGTCAATTATTGCATTCCAGGGAGGGTTTGGGGGAAGTTCATGCTAATCTCCTAGGGAATTCCAGGAGAGATGACCCTATCATTGAAGTCAATTCTCCTAACAATGGGTATGAGCAGCTAACACCTGGGGTAGAGCTGGAGTGAGCGAATCCACCTAGTAATCAGAATCATGGTAGAGCACTACTGACATATTAAGCATGTTTATGGTAAAGTTTGCAGTTGGTTATATCTGGATCTGCTGAAGGTCTCTTTCTGTTGTCTATTGTTTCATTTGGTTTCAGTCAATATCTTGTCTCCTTGTATGCTCATCATTATTGAGTGCCAACATTATATATAAAAAAATTCAAGAAATATTTGAGGCCTAGGATTTTTATCATTCTCCAGAGAGGATTTGACTGCCTCTGGCAGGCTGCTGGGCATTCCTATTAGTAATCTTGAATCACCTTAATCCAATCAGGGACTGAGGTGATTCAGAGCTGAGCTTCAATTTCGCTGAAGCCCAGTTTTTCACTCTTACTCTTAGAGTACAGCTTTTCAGAGTCCCTTGGTAGGCTGTTGTGAATTGGTTTGAAACCAGAAAAGCCAGCGTTCATGCTGCCTGTCACTACCAGAACCAATAAGCAAAGACAGAGGTTGAATCTTTATGGGCACTTTATTCAGAGGGCCAGCGATCTGAGAATACGACCGGTTATGTACCCTAACAAACCATCTTACGTCTCCTTTCAAGCCAACCTTTGTTGTTGTTTTTTTTTAGAGATTTTATTTATTTATTTAGAGAGAGAGGGAGAAAAACATCAATGTATGGTTGCCCCTCACGCACCCCTAACTGGGGACCAGGCCTGCAACCCAGGCATGTGTCCTGACTGGGAATTGAACCAGTGACCCTTTGGTTTACAGGCTGGCGCTCAATCCACTGAGCCACACCAGCCAGGAGTTAAGCCATCCTTTTTATAAAAAGGAAAAAATGTAGAAAAGGGATTTGGAATTCAAGAAAAAAAAAGTGTAGGTAAGGGATTTGAAATTTAGGAAAGAGGTTAATCAGATCTAAACTGCTGTCCAGCAATTTCCCTAACTTCCTTTCATCAGTTGACCAGTGATTTTCTATCTGGGTCCTGCGTTCTGGATGATTTTCTTTATCTGTGTTCTAGGTGGTGGGATGTCTCTCCCTGAAACACAATGGTTCAGGTACTATCTTGATTGCTTATGGTCTCTTCTGGAGCACAAAGTTGACTTGCTTGTGGTCTACTGGAGTCAGGATGGGCAATACCTTCAGTTCTGAAACAATAGCTTTTTACATGCATTAACTACTAAGCTTATTAACAATTACCTAAAACGAAAATTTCCAATTCTTGAGTTTCCCCTTCAGGTTCGTATCTCTAGAAGAAAATAAGTATGACATTCCAAGATCACTTCTGCAGGTCTCCTCCTCTGTTTAGCTCTTGGCCATGTAATTCTTCATTACCTAGTTGTTATGAGCTTATCCCCCCAAATTTATATGTTGAATTCAACCCCCAACACCTCAGATTGTGATTGCCTTGGAAGACAGAGCCTTTAAAGAGGTAATTAAGTTAAAATAGGGCCATTGTGAGGGCCCTAATCAAATCTGACTGGTATCCTTATAAGAGGCAATTTATAAGAGGGACTGGTTTAGAAAAAGGAGGATCAAAACTATGAACATTAAAATGAAAACTGCATCACAAGAACCAACAACAGAAGCTAGGGAATTGAAACAAAGGCAAACTAAATAGGCAACCAGAGTGGAAAAAGAACTATAGATATGGGGAACATACTGGGGGGAGGTCAGTAGGGAGGGGAAAGGGGAAGAGGGAGGGAGATAGTACAGGAATTAAGAAGCATAGTAGGAGGGAATGGAATAGACAGGAAGAGGTTAAGAACTATATCCACAACCAATGGACATGGACTAAAAGGGGGGGACAACTGGAGGGAGGGGGGACACCGGGTGGAGGGGAGCAGAGGGAAGGGAAATTGGGACAACTGTAACAGTATAATCAATAAACCATACTTAAAAAAAAAGAGGCAATTTAATAGGCATGTTATATAATTTTTTGCATCTCTGTGCATGAATGAGATTGACATATATTTTCCCTTCTTTATATAGATAAGCATTTGGCACCAAAATTATCCTAGCATAAAAAAAATCAGTTGGGCAGATGTCATTTCCTATTTTCTAGAAGTGTTTCTTTAAGACTGCCATTAGAATTCCCTGGAAAATTCATTTAGACCTAGAATGTTCTTTGTAGACATTTCAAAAGAATTATGGATTAAATTCCTTTTTTAGTTATGGACTATTTAGATTTGCTATTACTGCATGTGTCAGTTTTGGGAAGTTGGAGAAGAGCTTCTCCTAAGACAGTATTTTATAGAAGTTGCACATTAAAATCATTTGGACCTATCCTCAGAGGTTTCAATTTAATCTGGATATTAGGACTTAGTAAAAAAAATTTTTTTAAATTAATTGTTTAATTTTATTTACTTATTTTTAGAGAGAGGGGAAAGGAGACAGAGAGGGAGAGAAACACCACTGTGTGGTTGCCTCTCACTCGCACCCCCAACTGGGGACCTGATGTGCAAGCTAGTCATGTGCCCTGACTGGGATTCGAACCAGTGACACTTGGCTCACAGGCTGACGCTCAATCCACTGAGCCACAGCAGCCAGGGCTAAAAAATCTTTTTTAATTTTTAAAAATATATCTTTGATTTTTCTGTGGTCTCAATTTTATTTATTTATGCATTATATATTTACTATATGTTTTTATTCTATATTATATATAAATGGATACAATTGCTGGTATATAATCAAAACTTTAATGAATGAAAGGCAAACACACTAAGATATCTCACTTTCACCCCATCTCATCTACCCTTTTCTCTCAGTCTCTTAGAAATCAGCATTTTCATTAGTTTCCCATTAATCTAATCAGTGCTTTTTATTCAAATACAAGTGTATAGTGTGCATTTATACATAAGCATTCTTATTCCCCCGTCATACAAAAAAAGGAACATATTTTATACACCGTTCTTTGTATTCATTATCTAATGCTAAGAAATCACCCCAAAACATCCTGGTAGTTATCATTTATTATGGTTTTTGTCAGGAGTCCATGCTTGGCTGAGCAGTTCTTGCTCAGGATGTCTCATGAGATCACAACCCACTGCTTGCTGGGTCTGTAGGCACCTGAAGGCTTGGGAAAAATCTACTTCCAAAGTGGTTCGTTACACGGTTGGCAATTAAATCTTGGCAATTTGTGGCAGTCCTAGGTTTCTCTCCATGTGGGCTCTCCACAGGGCTGCCTGGATGTCATCATGGCCTGGTGACTGGCTTCCCCCAGAACGATCACTGAGAGAGACCAAGGTAAAAGGTTGCAATGCTTGTAGACAGGCCTGAGAAGTCTCACAACATCACATTCAGCTGGTCACACAGACCAGCCCTGATTCACAAGGCTGTGTGCACCAGGTGATGATCATTGCAGGTTTTTTGGAGGCTGGCTACCGCGTTCTGTATATTGGTTTTTCTGTTTTTTGTTTTAACATGATTTATCCTGGAGATCTCTCCATATCACTACATAGAAAACTTCCTCATCCTTTACAGAGCTGTACAGTATTCTGTTGCAGGACATACCATAGTTTATTCTATCATTCTTCTGTTGGTACAGGAGCTGCTTCTGTTTTATTTTGCTTTGCTATTGTAAATGCATCAGTGAGTAACCTGGCACTTACGTCCCTCATTATGTGTTCAAGTTTATCTGCAGGGGAAATTCCTAAGAATATAAATTGTTCAGTCAAAAGATGAATATATTTGTTGTATTTTTTTTTTGACAGAATTTGCCAAATTCCCTTCCGTAGAAAATGTGACTTTGCACTTTCATCAGCCATTATGAAAGTTCATGTTTTATTTAGCACAACCTTGCCAATAGCATGTTGTCAACTTCCAGAGTTTTTGCCAATATGAGAGATGAGGTATGTTATCTCACTAAAGTTTACATTTGCATTTCTTTTATGAAAAATGTTTAGTTATTTCTTTAGGGGTTTAAAATGTGAAATATGTGTATATGAATTGTCTGTGTCCATTGACCAATGTTTTCTAATGCAGTGTTAAACCTTTTCTTCTGTATTCTTATGATGTTAAGGAGATTCGCCCTTTGTTTGTGATAAGATTTGCATATTTCTTCCCAGTTTGTTTCCACTTATGGTGTTGTTTGCCTTGTAGAATATTTACGTTGTCATTTTTTGCTGTGTTATATTCTGTAATAGTACACAGCTATAGAAAGGATGAGGAAGTTTTCTATGTAGTGATGTGGAGAGATCCCAGGGTAAATCATTTAAACAAAACAAAAACAGGAAAACCAACATACAGAATGTGGAACCAGCTTCTAAAAATGTACCAATTTTCTTTTATGAGTTCTGGATTTTGAGTTATAGTTGGAAAGGCTTCCTCATTCCAAAGTTAAAAAAGGAATTCACTCATGCTTTCTAGCACTTTTATAGCTTTGTTTTATATAAACTTTTGAGCCATTGGTAGTATATTAAAGCACATGCTATGAGAGATGCAGTCAAATTTTTAACTGTTCCAAATAACTACAGAGTAGTCCCAACACAATACCATTTATTAAAAAGCCCATCTTTGTTCCACTGACTTGATATTCTTCTTTTTATTTGACTTTCTTTTCTATTCCATTTTTCTATGTATTCATGCCATTCTTACACTATTTTAATTTGCAAGCTTTTAAAGTACATATATTTCAATACCTATGGGGCTGAAACCTCCACACCGCTTTTCTTTCTGTGGCTATTCATTTACCTCTTCATGCAAATTTTAGAAACGGCATGTCTAGTTCAATGGAAAACAAAAACAAAACACCCCAAACCCTGCTCACATTAAATGTATACGTTAGGCCCTATGGGACACAAAGAACATCTGAAAATCTCCCTTATTTTCCCAGAAACAGCCAAGCTCACTCTCCCTACAAGGTAAGCAAATCATGTACTTCCAAGAGCCAGCCTTTAGATAAAGCAAAACTGAGGGATGTAAAGAAACAGGATCTTTGATTACACCAGGGACCACCTAGGTCATACCTACCCTAAAACTGCCACACCACCTCTATATTTCTCATTATTTAGATAAATTCGCAGAGGATTTTTTTTCCCTTTGCAACTAGAAACACCTTAATACATCAGAGATGCAAGGATTCCTGATTTATCCCACAGAAACTTGAAAATTTTCAACAGGTGAGGTCAAGCTAAAGTTAAATTCATAGTTTTAACAGAAGTCATTGTTATGTGCATTTACTCAGAGGCTGCACTATTTATGAGCCAAGTTACAAGAGCATGAATTCTTACTGTACAATTTTAGAAAAATAATATTTTAAAAAAGAAAGCTTAGAAAAATAATATTTTAGAAAAGAAACCTACCACTGGAATATATATACCAGTTTGATCAACACAGTCATGGCTTACAGTTGTTTTCCTGGTATAATTATTAATAGGAATCCCTCACTGTCAAGTTACCCTGGCTCTAAAGCATGTTGTTTGGATTTGAATAGTTTTATCTTTTAGAAAAATGACAGTAATCTAAGAAAATGCCTAAAGATCTCTAAAAGTCAAAAGAATTCAATCTTTAAGCCCTGTGATTGGCTGTGGAAAAAAGTGTTACTAGGGAAAATGTGTCTACAAAGAATCCATTGTTATGTGTTGTTTTTATTTTAAATACATTTTTGTAATATCATATCTATTGAACTGCTGCTTTGGGGATGGATACTCAGGGGTTACAGGGACCGTCAATTGTAGAAAGAATGATGCAATTCTTTTTTTTTTTTAATTTCTTTTTTATTTTTACTCTCACCAGAGGACATTTTTAATTGCTTTCAGAGAGAGAGAGGAAGGGTGAGACAGAACACTGATGTGAGAGAGAAACATTGATTGGTTGCCTCCCATATGCACCCAGAGGGACCTGTATGAGTAGGGCTGAGGGTTCCTAGCGCTCAGCAAGAGGCTGAAAAGTCAGGCTTTGCTTAAAGCTTTCATGGCAAATCTTAGTATCTTATGTAATACCTGTCATGGGCACCTTTGTTTTCCTCCACAGTTAATTCTATCTTAGACGTCGTAAAAGCTTGAAAAATATCATAGCTGATGCTAATTATTGTCTGGTATTGTTTTTCAGTCACATCTGTGTTAATTTGGCTTTATGCTGCTGTGACCTTCATCCAAACACACACACTGATTAAACAAAGTTCGGTTGTGAGGTGAACATACAGCCTTATTCCATACAACAGCATGCGTTCTCAGCGTCTTTCCACACAGACGAGGTAGGGCTGAGGCTGCAATGTCATGCCGAACCTGGGCTGCAGATCTGGAACCAGTTCATCTGGAAAATGCACGTGAAACCGCTGAAGCAAGGCTGTAAAAAAGAGGAACATTTCCATCCGAGCCAGCTGTTCTCCAAGACAATGTCTTCTTCCTAAACAGGAAAAAAAAATAGACATCATTATTATTTTTTTAAATCTACAATATTTACCAAAATTTATGTCTAATATATGGGTGCCATTCAGGAAATCTGGAATTTAAGAAAGTTAGAAGAGGTTATTCTATTAAAGAATTTTCTTAAACTCCAAAGAATAAAAGTTGGCTTTTCATCTCCCAGAGCCTATTTCTTTACCTTCTTTTGTCAGATTATGGACGTTTGTAAATTTAGTAGTCCATCCCCCACTTGCCTTGCACGTTGCAACAGGGCCTAAGGTATGCCATGAAAGATCTAATCAGAAGCGTGACATTTTGTTCTATAGATTCAAGAGAAGATCATTTCATTTCAAATGACTAAATGTGTAGCCTTCCCAAATAAAAGGAAGAGCTTCCAGTCCATCTTCCATGGGTCTTGTGATCTATGTACTTTTTCACCACAGAAGCAATATTTTTGGAGATGAGGTATAATAAACTTGAAGCCAAGAGCACTAGATTCTAGTTTCACTTCAAACTATGAGTCATTCCCTTCCCAGGGTCTCAGTTTCTCAAGCTACTTGTTACTGATTTTCAAGCTCTTGGAGTTATGATTACAGGACAAAAATCCACACACACAAAAAGTTTCAGAAGCCAGAGCTCTCAACCGTTTCTCTCTAGATACTAAATTATTTTGAGTAGAAATATTTGTTAATGAACTCTAATTAAACTCTCCTCTCCTGTAAGAATCAATGCTGTTTTCAGAGTTAGACTATGTAATTCTCCAACAGAATGCTTCAGATTAAGATGTTATAATGATGAACCACCTTACACTTTGTCCTAAAGTTATGCCCCCTGTGAAAGTTCTCTTACCCAGGGAAAATGGAACCAAAGCTTCCTTCTTGGAAAAATATCCACTGCTGTCCAGAAATCGTTCAGGATAGAATATTTCTGGGTCTTTCCAGTATTTTTCATCAAAGTGTACAGAATAAAGATTTGTAATTACTGTTGTGCCTTTAGGAATGGAATAATCACGTACAACTGTATCTTCAGAGGTAGCATGGAAAATCCCTAATGGCACTATATTACAGAATCTTAAAACTTCATGCAAAACTGCCTCAGTGTAAGGCATTTTGCATTTGTCATCCCAAGAAGGCTTCCCACTGGGTCCCATAATTAAATCAATCTCTTTCTGAACTTGTCCTGTCAGAGAAAAAAAGTGTTCAATTTATTATGCAATGCTTAAAAAGTAATATCTAAAATAATTTCCCTTTGGGATAATACAAGGGATAATCTATAATAATAAGTCAATAGAGTATGGGTACATCCAGATTCAGATTTTTCATTGTCCAGGAATTTTATTTAAATATATATACCATATATCTTGTACTGTCAGTAACCAATGCTCCGAGTAACTGTTGTGAAAACCACATTAAGAGTAATAAAAATCAAACAAATCTGAACAGTAAGGCATAACACTTGAATTAAAACAACCAGGCTTCAGGTCCCAGCTCTGCCACCTCCAGTGAATGAGGTTGGGCACATCAGCCACTCACTCTTTTCCCTCACTTATAAAATAGGCAATAATAAAACTTATCTCTGAGGTTTTTACATGAATTCTGATAATAGACTTGAAAACTCTTTATAACTACTAAATATTTTTCTTCTTGGCTAACACAGCAGGAGTTCCTAACTAAAATGCTTTGTACCTCGCCAAAGACTTTAAAACACGTGCGAGTCCTAAATGTAAGTTCAGACTTTGAGATCAAGAAACTCCTCACCTTGGATGTTTGGATAAAGGGCCATGAAAAGAATTGCCCACCGTAACACATTGGTTGTAGTTTCGGTTCCAGCAATGATGAGTTCACCCACAGAGAAAATTAGGTTCTCTTTGGAGAAAGTAGATGATGGATCATTTTTACCTTGGTCCATCTCATCTAAGTAAGCATCAACAAAATGCTGGGGTAACTGAGGCTTTCTGTTGATGGAAGCCTTTTCAATAAGCCTGGAGAGAAAACTGTAGACCACAGTGGCATTTCTAAACAGCTGTTGGTGTTTTCCAAAAGGTAAGACACCAATCCACGGAAAGGCATTATACAGGAAGACAGATGCACTGGCAGCGAGTTCCACATTTTCACTAAATAACTCAATCATGTGCTGAAAATCAGTGTCTTCATATGTGAATCGTTCTCCAAAAAGGATCAGATTGGTTATGTTTGAAACAGCATTTGTTATTAGTTGTTTAAAGTCAAAAGGTCTGCCTTTGTATGTTTCAACAGCATCAATGAGAAATTTGGTTTCTTCTAAAATTTTAGATTCAAAAGACTTTTGGCCATATCCAAAATACCGAAAGCTGTTTACAGCTAATCTTCTGTGATCAACCCATCCTCGGCCATATTTGGAATTGAGTAAGCCTGGAAAAAAAAAGTAAAAAAAACTTATCATTCCTACATCCCTGTATCTAACAGCAAAAGAGGCTATGGAGAGGGAGAAAAAAGATGGTTAATCATTCTTCTCCAAATTATCTTTCTATAAAGCTAAAACTAGACCCAGTGGATAAGCCCTGTTTTCTACCACTCATTAGCCATAAAATATTATAAACATAAAAATTTGTCTACCTATTATCTGGGGGAAGGCAGAAAAGATCTATAATTCTCCCACCATAAGAAAGTGGACAGTCATGTATAATCCAGCCTGGGTGAAGTAGGCCCAGGTGACTTTATTATCCATCTTTTACTAAAAGCCTAATTTACAAAAAAACAAATGACTGCGTGTTCTGTGGGCAAAATTATATTTTGGAATAAACAAACACCTGAGAATCATATTTCTAGAATTAGAAATTTTCTGCTTTAAGAGACTAGATTTTAGAATACAAATTTCCTCCTGTTAAAGGCAAATGTTGCCTAAGATAACTCTGGCAGAGAAAGGCAAGGGTGGGCTGAATGAGGTGTTAATGTAGTAAAAATACTCAAGCAAAAAAGAGAACACTATGGCTAAATGCTTGTGTCCCCACAAAATTCATGTGTTGAAGCCTAACCCCAGTGTAATGATATTAGGAGGTTGGGCCTCTGGAGGTGATTAGGACATGAGGGTAGACCTCCCTTGAATGGGATAAGCACCCTTATAAGAGGGACAGAGAAGAGGTGATTACTCTCAGCCATGTGAGGATACAGGAAGAAAGTAGCTGTTTACAAGTCTGGAAGCAGGCTCTTTTCAGACACCAGATCTGGTGGTGCCTTGATTTTGACTTCGCAGCCTCCAGCTCTGTGAGAATAATGATTGTGCAATAATATTTTAACCTGGAGTTGTGCAGCAATCTTATATTCCTATATTTCATTCTCTTTCCAGACTCCCAGGTAATTATTCATTCAACAAACACTCATTCAACACGTATTTATGGATAACCTACTATGTTCCAGGCAGCGTTGTAAGTATCACAGATATATCAGTGAGCAAAAGAGGCAAAAGATCCCTACTCTCATGGACCTTACATACTAGAGAGGAGAGGCAAATGAACAAATAAATTATACCATAAGGAAGCAGATATAGGGTGGTCAGGGAGAGTCTCACTGAGGTGACATAAATGAAGACATAGTCAAGCAGCTATCTGGGGAAAGATCACCGCTGGCATGGGGGACAGCTAATCTAATGCAAAGGCATTGAGATGACAGCAAGCCCTATGGAAACATATACGTGTGCACTACCTGTACAGAAGGTACAGCAGAGCCTTTTTACAACCCTTATTGACCAAGTAGTATGCTTGGGCAACTTTCCCCCCAAGAGTGGACTAATGGCGCCTCTGATTTCTCAGTTCCAAGTTCAATGCATGCGTATCTTAAAATAACACACACGGTTTTCTACCTATTTTTCTTTTACTATTTTTTGAAAACCTTAAGTTCAATCCTTATTTTATCTTTATTTATTATAAAATATCAAACTATAAATTTATAGCTTTAAAAATATATAATACATATTTTACCCCAAATATTATTCTAAGCACATCATCTTTTATTTTCATAATTTCTTTAAAGGTCTTCTGTTATAATTGTGGTATAATTTCTTCTTTTGCCTAATTAGAATTTAGAAAATTATTTCAGAGTCTGGAAATTTGAATTTTATTTATATTATTGCTTTCAAGTATCATTATACTCTGGCCTAAGAATTTGGCATTAAAAAACTAGTATTTTCTTTGCATTAGTTGATTTGCTTTGTGATGTAATATATAGTTTTTATTTTTTCTTTTCAATCAATATCTTTTTAGTTTATCTAATCAAGGTAGTTTTAAGTTTTTCTTTAAAAGCAAATGTGGCCTTAGCTGGTGTAGCTCAGTAGATTGAGTGCCAGCCTGTGAACCAAAGGATCGCCAGTTCAATTCTCAGGGCACATGCCTGGGTTTCGGGCCAGGTTCCCAGCTGTGTGCATGTGAGAGACAACCACACATTGATGTTTCTCTCTCTCTCTTTCTCCCCCCGCCTCTAAAAATAAATACATAAAATCTTATTTAAAAAATAAAAGTAAGTGTGAAGCTCTCATTAAATGGAGAAATTTTGAGCCCTGGACAGGTGGTGCAATTGATTAGAGCATTGTCCTGATATGCCAAGGTTTGATTACTAGTTAAGAAAGGCTGCTTCATGTTCTATAATCTTATAAGTAAAATTATAGTAAAAATGTCACCAAGAACACAAGACTGGCTTCAAAAGGCACTTTTGATTCAAGTGTGCATGCACATGTATGTATTCCTAACTTGTTTCTCAAAACCTGCACTTATTAGTAAGTGCTAATTCTTTAAAACATTATTTACAATATTTATTAGAACTCAATTACAATAGTAGAATTAGCACGCACAGGTCTAAAATACAGGGGTGGGCAAAAGTATTATATGGAAAACAATACAATAAATAATATAAGAATAAGCTATTTCATGGACTCACAACTATAAATCTACATTTGTTCCCCCCCGCCATATGACAGTAATGCAGGTTGAAAGTCCTCAAATACTAGTCTGTAGCTTAAATTGATTAAGTAATACTTTCCTGCTAATCAATACAATAGAATCAAAACTCTATGTGCTGAATTTACATAAAATAATAAATGTGATTTAAAATAGTTTAGTAAGTCACTAAAAAGGTGAAAATAAACCTACCTCCCATTTTTGTCATCTTCACGAATAAAGGTAGACATGGCCTGTCTGCAAAAATTTCACTTTGATGAACAAGGCACTCCTTTACTACATCATAGCCATTTAGAACCACAGCTGATATACCTCCAAGATCTAAACTGAAGATCTTTGAGAAGAAAAGAAAAACAGCATTTAAATGACAATGTATGGAGAAATAGAACCATGGAAATTAACATATACTAAGCCAGCTCTCCCAGATTTGTTACTTCCCTGAAAATGTAGGCACTTATTACTCAACTGACAATGTTTAGCATGCCTTCTTTCTACAAGGCATATCAAACACTATGATTTCATTATGCATTCAATGACTGAAGACAATGTTTTAAATGGTATAATTGAAGGCCTGGGTTCTAATTTAAGCTCTGCCATTAAACAGATATAAGACCCTGCACAGAACCCTTTAACCTTTTTGGGTGTCAGGGTTGTCATAGAAAATACGGTACTTGACTTAGATACTCTTTTAAGATTCATTCCAACTCAAAAACATTCAATGATATCTAGGAATTTCTTTTTATTACCAAGATGAATGGGAAAGCAGCACCATCTACAAATCCTTGATACTCCAGACTTAGGTAGGGAAGGGGATTGTCAAAGGCATAAGAGACAACTTTGAAGTATAAACATATTGTAACTAGGCCCATTTGTATTTGTGTCCCCGAATCCCATGAAGTTAACAAAGAGGGCCCTAAGGGAATATGACCTGGGAAGACATGGTCAAAATAACAAAAATTAAAGAGAGTAAATTTGAAGATCTAATTGACTTTATTGAATGATTCATCTAGCAAGCAGAAAAGAGCTCCAAAGAGCTGTAGGAAACAGAAGGCTTTTAAAGGCAGAGAGGAAGTGAGAAAATAATTGTTTCAGGGAAAGTCTCTCTCCTAAGGGGAACAAAGAAGTCTATCCAGTAGTTATCTAACTAGTGCTGAACAGGTAATTTCACGTTGACTAGTCAAAGGTTACATTCCTGGAGGAAGTTGAAACTGCAGTTAACTTAGGTACTAAGTCCTGGTTTGCTGACTTGGGGTTTTAGCACAGGTGACTCCATTTGGGCTTGCTGTCTCCTTTTAACAGCACTCACCACACAGGCACCGGGGGCTAGCCCTCAGCTAAGAGGAAGGCAAGAGGAAATACCCATGCAATGCCTTGCTGGAGCTTCTCATGTGCTTTACCTCCGGTTCACTTACAATGTCACAGCTTTAGAGTCCATTCTAGCAAGGCCCACAAGGGACTAGTCCAGTGAGAGGAGAGTGCGGCCTTATGAGTGGAATGCAAAGAGTGCTTATCCCCATCCTCTGAGGAGTTGGCTGAGAGATATTTTAGAGCCAAAACACTGAGTTAAGCCTCATCTCTGCAAACAAAACCAAACAAGAGGCTTGGCAGAGAACAGAAGTTCAGCAGAAGTAGTTCTAGCAGCAATAGTGATGAACAGCTCCCAGTAGTAACAGAATCAACCATCTGAGCAATGGAGCCTTTGGCACAAGAATAGGCCCTGCCAACTGAGTAGCAGGTACATCGCAACCCTTGGGGAAGGAGCATGGACTGCCTGCCACAAGCAGTGGTATTTTCAAAAGAAGCAGCGTTAAGAGTTTCAGCTGAGCAAAGGTGGGACTTTTTTGGTTCCCAAAGCAGTCATGAAATGGTCTGAAAAGAGCATTTACCCAGAAGTATAACTTTAGCAGATTTAAAGGAAAAACTCCTCCTCTGTGTCTCCTCTACTCTCAATACTCTACTACACTTCTGACACCAGATGTGTGGCTTTTCCACACATCAAGCAATTCTGGGACAACAGCAGGGTGTCCTACAATTTAACTCAATTCCGATACTATCTATCTGGAGACTGTGAGGTTCCATATATTAAGGGATCAGTGCTGTTCTGCCCGATGTGGCTCAGTGGATTGAGTGTTGGCCTGTGAACTGAAAGGTTGCTTGTTCAATTCTCAGTCAGGACGCATGCCTGGGTTGTGGACCTGGTCCCCGGTTGGAAGCATGTGAGAGGCATCTGATCTCTGTTTTTCTTGCACGTCAGTGTTTCTCTCCCTCTCTTTCTCCCTCCCTTCCCCTCTCTCTAAAAAATAAAATCTTTAAAAAAGAGAGAGAGATAGAGAGATCAGTGCCACAAGAGTTCTCCATCGCTTCAGATACCAATCACAAATCCAGGGTGTTACCTGTGCTTCTGACCAACAGGCTATAAATCAAAGGTTTGCATGACCTTCTGCTCAAGTTCAATTAATTTGCTAGAGTGGTTCACAGAACTCAGGGAAATATTTTACTTACTAGGTTACAGCTTTATTATAAAAGGATGTAACTAAGGAACAGCCACATGGAAGAGATGCATAGAGCAAGGTATGGGAGAGGGTGGGAAGCCTCCATGTCCTCTCCAGACATGCTACCCTCTGCTCAGCTCCGTGTGTTCACCAACATGGAAGCTCTGCCAACTCTGTAATTTGAGGATTTTTATGGACATTTTATTACCTAGGAGTGATCAATTAGATCACTGACTATTGGTGACTGATTCAACTTCCAGCCCTTCTCCCCTCATCAGAGGTAAGGGGAAGGGATAGGGCTGGAAATTCCAATGCTCTAATCCCGATTCGTTCTCTGAAAAACAAGCTCTCATTCTTTGAACTTTCTAAAAATTACCTCATTAACATAAACTCAGGTGTGGTTGAAAGGGAGTTGTTATGAATAAGAAAAGAGATGCCTTTATCACACTTAAGACTTAGGAAACTCCAAGGGCTTTAGGAGCAATGTGTCAGTTAAGAGACAAAGACCAAAATATATATTTCTCATTATGAATCGCCATATCACAGTAGAGATAATAAAAGGGTGCCGCTAGTGAATAGGTAATGGTCCTGATGCAGGATGAAAACAGACTGATGATTTCACAAGGACAGCAAAAGACCCTGGGATTGAAAACTCTGTTAATATGAAGCAGAACAAACAGGAGTCATATTTCAGGATACACTGTCAGGCGGTGGACGCTAGGGATTACAAAAACCAAGGAGGAGCCATGATTGAGAAAGCTGTTATACAACTCACATTTACTCAAAAACTTGAAATGTCCCTGTATTTGAGGGTAAAACTGGGGGAATTGTCATTAGAACTAGCATCTACCTCGCTGCTGTGGCTCAGTGGATTGAGCATCAGCCTGCGAACCAAGTGTCGCTGGTTCAATTCCCAGTCAGGGCACATGACTAGGTTGCACGTCAGGTCCCCAGTTGTGGGCGTGAGTGAGAGGCAACCACACAGTGATATTTCTCTCCCTTTCTCTTTTCCCCTCTCTCTAAAAATAAACAAATAAATTATTTAAAAAAAAAAAGAACTAGTATCTATCCTGTACTAAGCTGTTTTTCAGGACTTCTGGTGAATGTTTGTGTATAAAATTGTGAAAATTTATCCTTATACTTTGACCTATGAAATGATCCAAATTAAGTTTATATGTTCTCTGATTTATTCAATAATTTTTAGTATTATTATGGGCTAGTCATGATGTAGGCAGAGATGGAAAAGAGGAACACATGAATTACTTTCCTTGCTTTCTAGAAGTCAGTCTATGATCTCCAAGTCTCTTTCCCTCCCTCAAACCAGCTCTACCCACAATTTTTCACTGTCTCAAGCTGCTCAGGCCGCAAACTACCCATGAGCTGCCCATGTTGACTCCACCCCCACCCCCCAAACGCACATCACTGCTCAGCAGTCACGTTTCCACTTTCAGAATATAAACAGAATATGACAACTTCCTACCCCTTCTGTCACTGACACTCTAATCCAAGCCACCTTCATTTCTCCCCTATGCTATCACACAGCTTCTTGTCTCTTTACAGGTGATTTTCAACATGGCATACTCCAGTGTCATGGCCTTTGACCTTAATCTCTTGGCCTGGAATGTTCTTCCCCTAGGTTTTCCTATAGCTTGCTCATTCCTTTTCTTTAAGTCTTTGCTCAGATGCCTTCTTTACAGTGAGGCCTGCTCTGACTAGCCCATTTAAAATTTCACCCCTGGGCATTCTCCATTCCCCTTAATTTTGTTGACTTCATACCCTGTACTTTAACATGTTATATAATTTTACTTATTATGTTTATATTGTCCACTTTACCACCTTCCTTCCATCCCCACCTGGTGAGAATGTAAGCTATACACTTTCTGTTTTGTTCGTTGCTATATCTGCACACCTAGGACAGTACAAAGCATAAGACAATTGATAAATACATGTTGAATTAGTGGTGGAGGCATACATTTAAGTAGATTATTACACCACCATGGGTTAAATGCTAATAACAGAAAAATGTGAATAATGCTGTTGATGAAAACTGGTAAGTAATTGCCACGCACTTTACACGGGCTCTTTCCTCATTTAGAATGCCTCTCTTGACTGCCATACTGTCCAAACAATGCCAAGTCTTTAGGGACCATGCTCCATGAAGCCTTTCTTGGTGCATTCTCTCCCTCTCCTTTGAGTCACCACAGCACATGCTTAGAAGTTCCCAGGGCACTTATTTAATACTATCTTGAACCACAAACATTTATATTCATTTTTAAATGATTTTATTTATTTTTAGAGAGAAGGGACAGGAGGAAGAGAGGGAGAGAAACATCTATGCAGGAGAGAAACATCAATCAGTTGCCTCTCACATGCCCCCACCTGGGGACCTGGCCCACAATCCAGGCAGGTGCCCTGATTGGAAATGGAACTGGCAACCTTTTCGTTCACAGGACGGCGCTCAATCCACTTAGCCACACCAGCCAGGCCCAGAATCATTCATATTCTTATCTTCTGTCTGCCTGCTAAATTATAAATGCCTTAGAATAAATGATTTTAAGTCTTCCATCTTTGAACCTTCCATAGAATCATGTTCAGTGCCTTGTACAAAGGTCTCAATAAATGGTTACTATATACAGTGTAAATAAATTAATAAATTGTCACCTCCACTTGCCTTGAAGTAATTATTGTCCTATGTGTATTACCTGAAAATAATCTGTAAAAAAATTTGTTTACCACTTTACTAGCTAGGGAATGCTTCTTGAAATTTGAATTAAGATTAAAGTCACTGCAGAAGCTTATACATTCAGAGTGATCTCCAAGGAAATGTTAATTCTTGATGGGGTACATTTCTATTTCAGATTGCCTTTCAAATAAATGTGTGAGATCTGAGAACTGCTGTCTTCCTTGCAAGAATAATAACGGAAAATTGAATTCACAGACTTCATAAAAGTAGATGTCACTTGAAGTGACTGTCATTTCTCATAAGCAATTTTCACATCCAAGCTTTTTTATACGAGCCCACATCTCCAAATTATAAAGCCATATAGTGTAAAAATAAGATTCCATTTACAAATAAGCCCTATAAATAACTTTCTCCAGCAGTACAGGAGATAATAGTCTCCTCCCACTTCCAAAAAAGGTATAGTACAAATATTATACCTGTATAGTGTATTAACAATCTATACTAACTTTGAGACTGTCAGAATTGAGAAACACCTCTAAGATAGTGGAAGACCTTTAGGGATATTTCACAATGAAGATAAAGATCAAATGCTGCTATAGGTTACACAGTTAATGTTAGATGGTATCTAACCTAAGTCTAAGGCAGCGTCAGACAAACAGTGTCTATATCTTTTTCATTTTTGTTCCTTTCTCTTTTTCCTGTACTCCTCTTGCCTATTAAAAAGTTTAATTTTACCACCTTCAGTAAAGGGTTTTGTAAGGAACCATGGTGGCCTAAAATAGCTGGACCAGCAAAATAAAACCGTTCACTCATGCCAAATTCTTAATTCCATTGAACCAAATCTACCTATCCCAAGATAAGTTTTTCAGCATGTTTCTAATTTGTAATCTATTATGACAGAAGACTTAGACTACCACCTTCCAGAAAAGAATGTTCATTGTAAAAACAGCATTCCTTTTAGTTCAATATTATATATATAAAACACATTGCTATTCTGCAAGACACCATTTCACAAAATTGGTTTAAAAATACGTTTGAATTTGTAGGCCTAATAAATTGTTCTGTAATTAATGACCAAGGACATCAGAATAGCACTTAACTGTTCTCAGTTATTATTTTCATTATGTAAACAAGGAAAATTAAGATTCAAAGACTGAAAGGTCAAATTTTACCTGATGAAAGAGGACAACCTCTAGTCTCATGCTCTCACATCTAACAATTTCTCTGTAATATTATGATGCTTTGTACTAACACAACAGAGATAAAGTATACCAAATGCAAATACTCTCAAATCTTGGAGAACTTGAGGGTGAAAAAAACTAAGAACTTTATTTTTACAGAGAGGGGAAGGGAGAGAGAAAGAGAAGGAGAGAAACATCAAGTGGTTGCCTCTTACAGGCCCCCAACCAGGGACATGGCCTGCAACCCAGGCATGTGCCCTGGCTCGGAATTGAACTGCAATCTTCAGGTTCACAAGCCAGTGCTCAATCCACTGAGCCACACCACTCAGGGCACCTAGACTAATTTTTTTTGAAACCTGGTTTAAATAAGGCTTTAAGCCCCAACCTGAAACACAGCTGCCAAATAGCCCTACTGTCCTGCTCCTTCAAAGCACAACAGTTTGCGGTTGACAATTAGACTGATTTTCTCCCTCTCACTAGACTAACTCCCTGAAATCGGGCTGTGTTGGCCTCCTTCTCCTCCGCATCCCTAGCACCCAGCAACAGTGGTTTGTTGTAGCCCCTGACTTAAGAGTCTCAGGACAACGCAGGTGCGCTCGGTCAGTGCCGGTGCTCCAACTCGTCTGCCTCCTTCTGAGGTCCGGCGCCCTTCCCTTTCCCCTGCCAGCCAGCAGCGGCGAGGCTGTCTGCTGGCCACCGGGCATGCCCAGTGCAGTCTCCTCCTCTGCAACAGGGAGGACCAGCGGTCCTTCCCCGGGCCGGGCCGCTGTAAGCTGAAAGGAGTCCACGTGGGCAGGGTGGCTGGCCCGCAGCAGGCACAGTGCCAGGGTTTGCTAGGAGGTCGCCGCTGGCCCGCCATCACGACGCTGCTCACCCTGAGCGGTAGGACGCCGCCCCCATTTGTAGTCACCCATTCATTCACTCTTCCAGTCCTTTACCAGAGCCCACCTCTCTCTGCGCCAGGGCCTTCCCAGATCCTTGCTAATCCTCACTGCAAAGGCCTAGGCCAGCCGTGCTCAAAGGCAAACATCAAAGAACCTCCTATTCTCTTTTCACTCGGTCCTAGAAGTCGGCGGCCTACTTGGGAAGCCTAGCGTGGGAACCTGAGCCCGAAGTCATTCCACGAGGGCAGAGCCTGCAGGCCCACTGCGCAGGGGCGGGAGCACAACCTCTATGGTTTGCAGTGCAGGCAGATCCCGCGGGGAGTCCGGCGGGTGGGGGTCGCGCCTGGGCGGGGCTCCCCGGGCGGGGGCGTGGCTACGAGGACTTCTCCCGACCCAGGAAGTGGGTTTCTCTCGAAGCACCGGATACCCGGAGTAGGGTACCAACGGGTCCGGGCCAGGAGCGGCCGTCGGCCCACCCAGAATGAAGGCCCGGACCCTCCCTGCCCACGGCCCGTCGGGCTGTACCTCGCCGTACACCTGGCTCTGCTTTTTCATGTAGACATGGGGGAGCTCAGCAGAGGCGGCCAAGGAGAAGATGTTGCCGATGAACGGCAGCCCCCACGGACCCGGGGGAAAGCCCGTCGGCCGCCTCTGCTTCAGCAGCTGGCGGGCCCCTAGCGCGAAGAGCAGCAGGAAGAGCGCGCCGCCCAGTGCTGCGGCGCACGCCTCAGTTCCGCGAGGGTCCCACATGGCCGGAGCCGGGGCCTGCGAACCCCCGCCGCCGTGGGGCTGGGCCTGCCCCTACTCCGCTGCACCCTATTGGCCCGCTACTCTGAGGTCCCGCCCCAGTTTCAGGGTCATTGGCCCCTCGGGTCAGTTACCTCTGTCTTTCCTGTCAGAGTTCGTGGGTGGGGGTGGGTGCGGCTCGCTGGCTCTGGGCGAGCACCAGCCGGGCTGGCTGACATTGAGCCTGGAGGCCTTTTGCAGGTGTTGACATCAGGGCATTGATGACTAGTCAGTTCAGAGCATGCCTCCGTCGCGACTAGCCTGTTCTGAGGGTCTTTTTAGGAAGCAGGTCTGCGTATTTCAAACTAGAAAAACGGGAGTTTATCAACACTGCGGTCTTTAGCCGAACATGATAATCTTTAGAATCTCCACTAGAGAATTGATCTAGCAATATAAAAAATAACGTAACTACTCATCTGTTTATTCCTCCTGTTTCGAGGCATTTTTGTGTGTGACTCCTTGAAAGATGTGGTTACGCAATATTTAGGTAATCTGAGTTAATTACACATCTCTTTATCCCTTCCTGTCTTCCCAGACTGGTTACTTCCTGGCAATCACTAAGGATTCTCTGGTCTACAGTTGCCCAGGGATAGTACTTGCTGTTCAAGCTTTCTGTCTCCTCTACCTAAAATGAAGCAACTGATTGCCTATTTGCTACGTCAGTATCTATTCCTGTTTTCTTCTGAGCAGTTCCTTGCAACAGAGGACATATTTGGCCTCGGACTCTTCTAACGGCTGTCCGTAATTGTGATTCAGCCGTGGCAAGACTTACGGTCCTCATTCGCGTAGTAAGGCTCATTCATACAACAAGTATTTATTGAATGCCTGATACCATGTAGTATCCTAAACAATGGAGATGCATAGGTGAAAAGAACAAAGTATCTACCCTCCTAAAATTGACATTCTTGTGAGAGGGAACAGGAATAAGTACATAAATAATTTTAAATAACCATAAGCAAATGAAAATAAAAGTGTGTTATACAGAATGCTTGAGCACGGTGAGATAATTTAGCAGGTAAGAGATGTCAGAAAATGTCTCTTACAGACGATGACATTTGAGCTTCGATCAAATAAGGAAGTGTATTCTCTTTCTACTGCTGCTGTAACAAATTACCATGGATAGTGGCTTAAAACAATACGCATTTATTATCTTATGGTTCTTGTGCTCAGAAGCCCAAAGTGGATCTTCCTGGGCGAAAAGTGAGCTGTTGGTACAGCTCTGTTCCTTCTCGAGGCTCTAGGGGAACATCAGTGTTCTTGCCTTTCTGAGCCGTTAGAGGCTGCGCACATCCCCTGACTTGGGTCTCCTCCATTTGTCCATCTTCATCAGCAATAGCAGGCAGAGCCTTCTCACATTGACTCTATGTCTCCCTCTTCCATTTATAAGCTTCCCTGTGATTACATTGGGCCCATCTGGATAATTCAGGATACTCTCTCCACCTCAAAGTCAGCTGTTGAGCAACCTGAATTCTATCTGAAACTTTGTTTCCCCTTCCCTGGGAACTTAACAAGTTCACAGGTCTTAGGTATTAGGACAAGGGCATATGTGGGCTGAAGGAGGGCATTATTCTCCCTACTACAGGAGGGAAACCTGAGGAAAATCTGGAGGAAAATATTCCAAAGAGAGCAAAGATTCCCATACATAAGCAAGCCCTTTCCTCCTGAGAGTGTTTCCAGTCTCTCACTTGATGTAAGAAATGTCCAGATCTGTAAGAATTTTTATGAGTTTATTTGAGCCAAACTGATGACAATTGCTGGGAAGCAAAATCTTAACTGATTGAGAAAATGCTCCAGAGGATGGCAGTTTTGCACCTTATTTTAGTCATTAGAATCAAAGGAGAAGACGTAAGGGAGTTACATGATATCCACTGGTGGTAGATTATGTTGGTGGGAGAAAGCAAAGCAGGGAAATCTGTGGGATTCAATATAAAATAAAACAGACACATACCTCTTTTACATTGGTGGGTACAGGATAGTTAATAATATTTACAGCACATAGAGATGGTATGTGGGGAACCAGATAACAGTGGAGGGTTCTTTGGTCTCTGCACTGGTGGGAGATTGTGCCCTGAGGGGTCTGGAAAAAGGAGATTCCTGTGACATTCCAAAGATCTTATTATAGATGCAAAAAGACAGTTAACAGGCTCAGGTGAGGTAAAGATTCACCTGTGTCAAGAAAGATACCAGCCTAGGATGTAACTCCCTGCCATGATTCTCTTTTAGTTAGGAAGTGTTAATTTCAGGCCATTCTATGTGGTTACTTTAGGTCTCTTGAGTTTGTAAGGCCTCCATGCAGGCCTGCCCTGAATTTGTCAGGTTGAGTATGTGGCCCCTTTTTTGTTCACACTCTTTGTATATCTCTGACACAAATACACACTGTAAATGAAGACAGCTGTTTAGTTAATCTTAGTGTTCTGCTGCCTAACTGTTTTGCAAGCACTATCTGGTATGTGGACATCCCCCAAATCTGAAGGTTATGCTTCACAGGGCCCTGGCTGGTTTAGCTCAGTGGATTGAGCGTCGGCCTGCGAGCTAAGTGTCGCTGGTTCGATCTTCCAGTCAGGGTACATCAGAGAAGGAAAACTCTGACTCCAAAAAACCTCCGCTGCCTTGCGGCATACCTCTTCAGGGGAAAGGCTGAGGGAGTAAACCCCGACAGAAAATCCGGAGCCGGAGTCCCTAAGGCGGTTTGACGTTGTAGTCAACACCGGCAACTCCTGCGGCGCACCTGAAGCCAAGCTGTATTGACTCCGTCTTTCCCTTGGACCCTTCAGCTGCGAAGAGAGGGGGGGTCTACTGCATGGGCAACAGCAGACCCTCCATATTACCCTGCCCAGGCTCTGTAGCTTCAGCGTCATCGCAAGATGTCGATTCAACACGGGAGGAGACAGATACCGTGTCACTCCCGAGTCGGACTGCACAACCATTCTCAGCGGTGCAGATAGACTCATAAGAAGCTACACCATCGTCTCTCGAGACGGACGGCTGCCGACGATGCTTCACAGGATCTCCAAGTACAGAATATCAACCTATTGAAACAGGGTATGTTTCACAGGATTTTCAGCCATGAAATATCTGCCTATTGCCTACTACAAATGCCTGGTATATATTATCTTTAGAGATATACCTTATATTTCTTTCTTCTTTTGTTTTTTTTAGTATGGAGCAATCTTTTATTTTAGACACTTTCACAAAGAGGTTGTTAGTACATAAACTTTCCAGCTATCAGCAGCTGCTCTGCTCAGGGTCTAGGATCCCCCTTACCCAGGTGGTGGGGTGGAGACATGCTCTTCTCCTTTATTAGCTTATCCTGTTGCCTCATGATGGTGCTTAGCCGTTTCATCGTTTTCTGCTGAAGCACACGTTGTACAAAATCATCGTATTCTATCTTGCACTTCCTCTGCAAGAACACTACCAGTTCCATGTGCACATTTTATCCATCCTTTTCAAAGGCATGGCACCAAGATGGAGTCTGGTGAGGCTACTATGCACTTTGGATTGTCATCCAGTGGTGTAAGTCAATGCCTGGCCTTTTCTGTATATCAAAGAAAGGCATGGCATCCTGCCGTGGTGGACCTTGTCCATTTGCTGGCTGCGGGTACTGGATGAGCTCTTATATTTCTTTATTTTTTATTTTTTATTTTTTAGAGAGAGGGGAAGGGATGGAAAAAGGGAGAGAAACATTGACCTGGCCCGCAACCCAGGCATGTGCCCTGACTGGGAACCGATCCCGCAACCTTTCAATTCGGAGGCCGCGTTCAACCCACTGAGCTACACCAGTCAGGACTTAAATTTCTTATTAATCAAGAATCTTCTAGTGAAATGGAAAAATAATATGAGAGAGTACTGCTAAACTTGGTCCTCAATGACTTACCAAAGACCAGTGGAGATGACCAAGAGTGGATATTGGGACAGCGGGTGGGTCACAATGATACTGAGGCACCAGGAGCAGAGAAATATCACCTATGGGAAGCCTGAGGTCAGTCCTGCCTGCCTTCCCCAATGTCATCAGGCTTGTGGTGTCAGGTCTGGCCACAGCTGTTACATGGTATTGGTTTTCTTTTTAAGAGTGGCCCCCTTCTATCATTTATATTCACAAAGAATTGATTTCCCTTCCAAAAATACCCCACCATTTATTTAAATGAAGGACCATTCCTTCTTTGGCATTCTCCTCCTGGCTATAATTGCTGAACAGAGCTGGAATCCTGACAGCAGGCTAACTGAGGAGGAGATGGAAGCCTCCTCCCCTCCCCCAATGCCCCTTAGGCACGGTGGGAGGCGGGTCCTCAGAAATCACTGAACGTTTCTCAGAGCATGGATCCTTCCCTGTCATCACTTATCATGGTCTCTAAGTGCTCAGCAAAAAGAAACAGCTCGCTGAATTTGCCGTTAGTGTGATAGTGAACAATAATGTTTGTCTATGGAGTTTATCATGGCAGGGTTGTTTGGTGGAAAGGAAGTAAAGAATTTCACTGTTTCATGACAGAGACCCTGTCTTCAGTATGCAGGGTAGAGTGGGTGCCTGGGGAAATGTGAAAACCCTGTGTGTGCCTCTGACTTTTCTGTGTGCAGTAGCAATGGTTTCAATACAGGACAGCCTTGCTGGGCTGGATCAAAAGCCTTTTTCTTAACCTTTGGGAACTGTCCCTGCAGGGTTCATTCTGAGGACCAGTGTCAGATGAGAGTGTCTCCAGGGCTCCCTGCCAGTTCATGGATGGCTGTGACCTGAAACCCTGGCCTGAGCCCTGGGTGCTGGCCAGACAGTCCTTCCTCAGCACACAATGTTGCAGTGGACATATGTGTGCCTGCTTTGCACATTCCATTATCGGCACTCACAATTGTGTTTCAGCAGAAAGAGAGGAAGTGAGAGTCAGAGAAAGTGCCCAGCCAAACTATGCTGGACCATGAGGCAAAAGAAAAAAAAAATCAATAATACTGATCTTGGCTTATCAAAAATTTGATATCTTGTTTATCATGGATTTTCACATTAATTTTGATGTTAAAGTGTTACATGAGCATTATCATCTTCGTTACTGAGCTTTTTGGTGCCCCCTTAAATTTTGCTCCTGAGGTGAGGTGAATGCCTCACCTTAGTTCCATCCCTGGGAGATAGGGTACCAAAATATTTATTTTGATGACAAAGTGGTATGCGGGAACTGGGATTGCACACTTTGACTTCCTTATATCTGCTAAGGGCCAAGCAGTGAGGTAGGGCCGGCAGAGCAGTGGGACCTCTGGGTAGAATTTGAGCAGCCTTATGAAAGTCGTCCTTTGACCACTACAAAAGTCCCCATCTTGCCTGAAGTTCAATCTTTATCAATTAACTAATATGAGTTAAACATTCCCCAAAGTAGACTGAGATGAAAAATGCAGACCCTGATGGCAGAAAGTACAGTGGTAGGAAATTCCTAAAACTGCACTTAGAGCTGAATGAATTTATTTCAACGTGTTCTTAGAAGCAGGACAGAACGGGAGGTGTGATGCTTGAATTTTTGGAGGTGGTAGTGTGGTGAAGATGATGGTGAGGGGTATGGGGTTTCAAGAGAAAATTGCAGAAACGTAGAGGATGGTTTCAATGAGAAACTTCTTTCCTTTCACAATTTTTCCAAAGTCTGGATGGCCTTAGAGGGATCACATTCCTCCTGGGAGTCATTCCTGACCTTTCCTGGGAATGGTCAGCTGACTACCCCAGGCACTGCCTCTCCTCCAGCTCCCTCCTGGACCATCCTCTACTCATGCTATCTTCTAGCCTTTCCTTGAATTTAAATTTGTTAGATGTCTAAAGTGGATGAACACTTTGTGACCATCTTGTTGAAGACCCTCTTCTAAATGTAGAATCTGAGACTCAGAGGTGGTTGTCCAAGGTCACACAAGACAGAACCAGTGGAGCCAGAAATTTGGGCTCTGGACTTGTCCCGTGTTCTTTCAGTCATTCATCATAAAATTATTGAGTACTGGCGGTGCAGTGGTGAGCAAAACCAGTCATGATCCCCATTTATCTGGGATTTACAGTCGATTGGGTGATGCAAACATCAATCAAACAACCACAAAAGAATGTATCATTACAACCATTTAACGTTTCTGAAGTAAAGAACAATTCTACAAGCACATATAACCCAGATAATCTGGTCAGTGTCATGGGTCAGAAATTGCAGTCTGAGTAGAACCAGCTTATACCCAGGAACTTATCTTCCCCTGGGTCACGTTCACTGTGAGTTTTACTGAAATTCTTCTCAAGTTACTGGTCTTATATGGGATATTGTGTGCCAAGTAGGAAGGAAAAGGAAAGTGAATGTAACAAAATCTATTCTTTAAAGTTTTTGAGTAACACTCAGAGAGCCACTTCACTCTCAGTTTGAAGCATTCTTACTCCTGCTTTGCAAACGATTTTGATAAACATTCTTATATCATGCTTCTGAAAGCAGTAACATTGTAGAAGCAAAGCAAATGTAGATTGAATTAAACATGCTCATCAACAAAGATTACACTTAAGGACATTCTCACTTAAGAGTACAGAGGAAGTGTGTGGTGTATTTTTGGAAGATATGGCTAAGTTTCTAAAACAGAACTTAAAAGATTAACTTTATCTAGAAAATATGCTTCAGAAACTAATCTCTTGATGGGGATAATGAAGGACAATGATAATGACATGAAGCCTTATAGCAATAGCTTGTTGGTACAGTGGGCATGCGTGACCTCTCTCTTCCTGATTTTATAATACTCTCAAGTGACGTAAGAAAGAGAGTCATCTACCTTTACCTATGAGTCAAAAAATAGTTTTAAGCCCTGGCTGCTGTGGCTCAGTGGATTGAGCGTTGCCCTGCGAGCCAAGTGTTGATGGTTCGATTCCCAGTCAGGGCACATTACTAGGTTGCATGTCAGGTCCCCAGTTTGGGGCACGAGTGAGAGGCAACCACACAGTGATGTTTCCCTCCCTCTCTTTCTCCTTTCTCCTCTCTCTAAAAATAAAAAAATAAAATAACCAACCAAACAAATAAATAAATTATTTTAAAAAAATATTAATTTTAAGCATTGTGGAACATAATCTGAGCAAGTCTTTGATGTCATGTGCAGAACCTGTCCATTCCTTGGAGTGACCAATCAGGTTCATCATACTGCTTCTTGGGCTGTCATATTCAGTTCATTTTCTTCCAGCAACTTTGAAAATATCTTTCCTTCAGGATAGACATTGATAGGTACCTAGCAGCATAGGAGATTTATTTCTCTGAGATTTTGAAGACAAGCATTTTGAGTGTGATAATATTCCGGGAGTGGATAATATTGAGGGAGTGGATAATATTCTGGGACTGCAGGAGATGGAGGGCCACGTAGACTTCCCACAGAAACATCTAACTTTCTACTTCCTGCCTGTCCTCAAGCCTGCTCCAGACTACCTTCACTGAGAAGCCTTGTGCAAATGCTCTGGACCATAATGGCCTCCACACTTGAGATGCTCCAGCCTTTGCATTCCCTATCACTTAGGTCAGCTTTTACATTTCAGTGCCCTCTCTTTTTCATTTTTCCCGTAACAGGGAAGTGTCCTCTGTTAAGACTCCTCCCTTGAGGGCCCTCCGAGGAGTGTTTTATGCCAGTTTGCAGGTTCCAGAAGAAGCTGTGTTTTGCCTCTAGGTTTATTCATCAGCCAATCATGTTGGAAAGCCTGTCTATAGCAAGGCATTGTGCCAGCAGCAGAAAACTCATAATGAGAGGAGCATGGGCCCAGACACAAGCACTTCAGAGAAGCAGGAATAAGCCCTGCTGATATCTGGTGAAGGACATTGCACTCCTTCCTCCTTTTCCTGTATCTTCTGAGAATCATTCACTCATATGGGAGGCAGAGCAAGAATTTTTTTGATTATGTTTCGCACCGAATGACATGTCCTTGTACCTCTTGCCTACACTTCGAAAAGGTATAGAGTGACCTGGTGTTACAGAAAAGTAATATAAGGTTAACATGGCACAAAGTTTACAGTAACTTTAGAGGATTTCAGAATTGGAAAGAATATTAGGAAGCACTCAGTCCAATTCAAGCTACATTTTACAGATGTAGAAGCTGAGGCCCTGAGTGGACAAATGACTCACTCAAGGTCACACACTGAGTTGGTGGCAGGAACAAGACCACAATGTGCTGATTGGTAGGTCTTTGTTCTTTCTATTTTCTCAGTTGCCCCAACTGAGTGAGAAGGAGTTAAACCTAAGATTTGAGAATAGGAGGCACTTCAATGCAAAGTCAGTTCACACATGTTTGAGTTCCAATTTGAGCAAAATGGGTTGTTTTAAACTGTTTAAGCAGATTTATCAACACAGAATAAATTGAGTTGAGAGATTTTCTGCTGATGTGAAATATTTGGCTCTTTTACTTTGATCTAGTTAATTATTTAGGAAAATACAGGACTTACTCTAAAATCAGTGGGTAAATATACAATTTTCTGCTACAAAGCTGGAAGTTTCTCACACATTAGTGTCTTTGTGAAATGTATGTACTGTAATTGTATGTGTTATTACAATCAGTGTGGTCATGAAAGACATGACTGTATTTTCTTTTGAGCACAACCATTTTCCCAGAGAATGAGGTGTCTTAGCAAATATGCCAGAAAATTTAGAAGTCTGTTGACTAATATATTTTAGGAAATAGTCTATGGTGGAATTGCCTCAATGTTGATTTTTTTTTTGATTTAGATAAATTGGAAATATTATTTCTGAATTGAAGTTTAACAGTTTGTAGAAGATAAATTTCTAATTTTTGGTCTCGAGGTTTAGTTTCGGGACATCACATTTATATGTTGATATCTATATAATACAATCTTACAATTAGTCAAACTTTTATATATGTTTATAGTCAGACTTCCAAAATTTCCATGGGCTAAAGCTGTATAAAAAGTGGTATAATAAACATCTTTTTTAATACAGGATTCTCTGTGTTTGAGGTAATTTCCATGGTACAGATTTCCAAATGTAGAATTGTTAAACTTATCATTCAGGTTTCTGCAGAGAAACAGAACCAGCAGAATATAGATATAGATCCATAAGAGGAGTTTATTATAACAATTGACTCATGTGATTATGGAGGCCGAGAGGACCCATGATCTGCCATCTGCAAAGTGGAGAAACCAGAAAGCTGGTGATGTAACATAGTCTTATCCGAAGTCCTGAAAAACAGGAGAGGTATAAATCTGTGTCCAAAGTCCCAAGAACCAGGAGTGCTGGAGAAGATGGTACAGCGACAGCCATTGGAGTCACCACTGGTTAAGCTTCCCATAATCCACTGTTATTCTCCAAGATCCATCCATCTGCACAGTCCAAATAGGAAAGTTGAATAGAGATGTGTGGGAATCACACTCCTGCATTGTTCAAGTTCTTGGTAGTGGCTCTAATCTCTGTAATCCCTGCAAGGATACAGTATTGCTTTTGATTTACTATCTTTTTTTAGGTAGAGGCAATTCTAATGGCATTCACTTGGCCTTTCCCACCATAATAGCCCTTGATCCAGAGTTTAGGGAACCAATGTGGGGCTTCTGCCAGGTGGTAAGTATGTCTGTTTCAATGGTAAATTCTGGAAATGGGGAAATAACCACAGGATGGGTCCAAGGACCCACTAGACCCACTGTGAGATGGATATGAGCTAAAATTCCATAGATCACCTGACCTCCACATGCCCGCACTCTGATCGGAGGGCCACAGTGATGTTTCGGGTCCCCTGGAATTAGTGTCAGTTCAGTGGTTCCTAGGAGATCTGACTACTTACTTTTCCCCAGTGTACAATTATCCTGGTAAAAGGCCATGGGTCCCTTTGGGGAAGGCAGGGAGAGAGATGAACAGTATAAAATTTTGGTAGTGTGCCATGGTTCTTCATCAAGGAGACCCCTCCTTTATTCAAAGTGTCTGAGTCTCTAAATGAGCTCAAGTCTGAGAATTGACTGAGGGTCCATGTTTTAATGATTCAGGTCAGATTTTTGTTCATTTGACATAGGACTTTTCTACTTATACAGATCGAGTAAGAATTTGGTAGGATTCCTATCTAATATTTCACTTCTAGGAAACCCATGATTAACTAGGCAATACCAGGGGTCTGTGTGAGTCAGACTATTCTGATTGCTGTTTTGACACTGATGTCCATTAGAGTGACCTTGTCTACTTTGCTCTTGGCAGAAATTACCATGACTTGGCCCCCGCCACCCTGGGATCCAATTACTCCCCTTGCATTTAGGTTCCAGTTGAGTAGCTACAGTTCCCACCATAAGGTCTGGCCTACAAAAAAAGAGTGATCACAGAGCTTTTCGGGGCTCCCCTCACAATTTTATTTCCCCCACTGTTAGTGAGAGGTATGTCATCTAGACCTTTTCAATGGAAGTAAGTACATCTTAAACAACAAATTCAACATTCTGATCTCCTTAAGCCCCTGAGTCCCTTCCTCTACATTAAGCCAAGGAAGGTAGAGCATTTCCAGTTTGCTTGTGAAGGGCCATCTTTTTGGTTCACGTTTCAGCCAACTAAACAAACTAGTAGAGCTTTTTCTAACTACCTAGACTGCAATAGTAAATGCAGAATCTCTCTTAGTGAGCCTATATCAATAAATTTGGTCTTTTCCAACTTCATCCTCTCTTTCTACCATTATTCCACACCTTTAATATCTATTCCCAGGCATATTTCTCAGATTTCTGCTTATGTAAATTGGAAAATGCAAGTACTTATTTTGGACTGTAGCATACCTCCTCATGGGTCACACTTTATACGTCATCATTAGGGACCTGCTGAGACTTGAGTGTAGTTATAGATCTAAAAGAAAAGTGGGATGGTAGGGTTAGGTCCTAAGAAGAATGAGCGTTTGTCTTGCATGGCAACTGCCACAGGGGAGGCCATTATGGTTTCTTTGCCCTATGTAACTCTTCATCAGGCTGTTCATCTTTCATCATACCCTTTAATAAACTGGTAAACTCATTTCCCTGAGTTCTTTGAGTCTTTTTAGCCAATTAATTAAAACTGAAAAGGGGGTTGTGGAAAAATGATTTGCAGCCAAGTCAGATTGGGGACCTACTACTTGTGATTGGCATCTGAAGTGGGGTAGGAGCAGTCTTGTTGGACTGAGCTCTTAACCTGTGGAATCTGACACTGTCTCCAGGTAAAGAGCATCAGAATTGAGTTAAATTGTAGGACACCCAGCCTATGTCACAGAGAATTGTTTGGCTGAGGAAACCCCACACATCTGGTGTCAGAAATGTTGCTGGTGTGGTCGCAGTGTGAGAGTAAAGGAGACACAAAGAGAAAGAACTGAATTTTTTTTTTCAAGTACACTGCCAGATCACTGAGCAGAACTTCCATTGGGGTGTTCTGCTACCTGGATTAGTTGGCTCCCCAAGGACAAATGCCATAGTTTTCTCTGGTAATATCCTAATATACAGCAGGCTAGCAATCATTTTATTTTCTTTCTACTTTTTCTGTCAATAAGCCCCTCGATAGAAGGCTTTTGGCTTTCTCTTTCAAAAACCATAATCTCTGTACAGTTTGGAACACACCAGTTAATTAGAGATATTCAAATACTGCCAAGATAGAGGAAGGACCAGATTTATTAAAAATTGTCTTGCTCACACATGAATTGATTCAAAAATGGTATTTTAACCTTAGCACTGAAATACAAATTTACAGTAACTATTATCCAAGGGAAATGAAAAAACACATTTTGGCTACTTGATATATTACTCAATTTTAGAACTTCATAAAAAGCTCATAGCTATGAATCTAGTGATTTCTTAGAACTTACACATGATTTAAAATAAAAGGTAATCACTTATTTTGTCTCTGTAAAGTTGTTTGTGTGTGTGTGTTCCTGTGGTAGTGGTATTAAATATCTGAAGAAAAGAAATTATTTAAAATATATGTAGTTAATTCTCTCAGATTATTTTAGAGTATATTATAAAATTGAATGCTTTATAACTAAATTTTGAGGATTGGCCATCACTGCCTAACTAAAAGTTATGAAAATAGTCAAATACCAAAGTGCGTGTAAGATAGTTATGGACGTAATATCTTTGCTATTAAAACAACCTCTTAAAAATGTGTATAAAAATGCTTGAAATTATCAGAAATATTAAACAAAATACATGAGTAAGTATATAACTCATTAAAGAATAATTACAACTGTTAAACAAATAAAATGAAAATGCATGGCTTTATTCATGGTAATAAATATCAAATAAAACATTTATGAAATTCTTAGTAGCTTTATTCAGAAAAGACAAAAATGAGACTTGGCCCAGGTATTCAACAACAAGAGAATCAATAAACACCTGTGGTCCATGGAATACAGTTCAGCAGTAAAAAGGGAGATGAAAACATGCTGGTTTATGAAACAAGAGGGATGAATCTCAAACACATTATGCTGTGTGAAAGAATCCTGACCCCAAAGAGTACATACTGTATAATTTCATTGACATGAACATCAATACACTCTGATTTAAAACATTGGAAACATTGGTTGTCTCTGGGAGAAGGGCAGGTATTGGGGGCAGGGTTTAATGAAAAGAGACATGAAGCAGCTTTTCAGCATCATGGTAATATCCTGTATCTTGATAGAGGTTTGTGTCACATAGGTAAATGTGTTTGCCAAAACTTATAAAATGATACACTTAAGATTTATGCATTTAATTGTATTTAAATTTTACGTTAAAAAAGACCAGTCAACAAATATTGAATTCTAATAATACGCATACTGAAGTGCTGAGAGGGAAAGTATACAGTTCAATACTTTGAAATGAATTAAAAATAATATGTATTGATGGGTACACTGAAGGAAGAATAGATATTTACATATGTGTTAAAGCAAATATAGCAAAATTTTTCTTATAAACTCAAGCTCTTGGGCACATGGATATACACTGTTTAATCCTCTCAAAACTTCTGTAGGTTTTACTTTTTTCTTAGAATATTTTTTACTAAAAGAACTCTGAAGTACTATTTTGCCTACTAAATGGGCAAAAAAATATTAAGTAAATTTAACAATTATTTTTAAAAATATGAGCAAAAGTTTTAAAGAAAATAATGCACAGTAATGGCCCTGATCCTGCCTATAGGTGTGTAATTGATGTAATTTTTTGGAAGGTACCTTGGCAATTTGAATACATATTGATTATCTGTGCCTTTGGTGCCATATACAAGAAATAACTGCCAAATCCATTGTCATGGAGATTTTGTACTATGCTCTTCTAAGTGTTATATTGTTTTAGGTGTTACATTTAGGTCTTTCATCCATTTTGAGATGATTTTTGTGAATGATGTAAAATATGGGTTCAATATCATTTTTCTGCATGTGGTTATCCAGTTTTTTTCCAACACCATTTGTTGAAGGGATTATTATTTCCCTATTGCATCTTCTTAGCTCACTTATGTGGGGGTTTGATTCTGGGCTCTGTATTCTAATGCTGTTGGATAAAATATTCTATTGATGTTTCTTAGGTCCATTTGGTCTAACGTTTGGTTCAAGTCCATCATTTCTTTGTTGATTTTCTGTCTGGATGATCCATCCATTGTTGAAGGTGGGATATTGAAGTCCCCAAATATTACTGTATCATAGTCTACTTCTCTTTTCATAGTTATTAATATTTGCTTAATATATTTGGTGCTCCAATGTTGGGTGCATATCTATTCATGATTGTTATATTTTCTTGATGAATTGACCCTTTGTAATTATATAATGACCTTCCTTGTTGCTTGTTACCATTTTTGTATAAATTCTGTTTTGGCTGATTTAAATATAGTCAACTCCACTTTCTTTTGGTTTCCACTTGCATGAAGTATCCTTTCCCATTCCTTCACTTTGATTTGATGTGTGTCATTAAGTCTCTTATAGGCAGCATACAACTGGATCTTGTCTTTTAAAAAATCTATTCATCACTCTGTGCCTTTTGATTGGTGAATTCAATCTATTTACATTTACAGTAATTATTAATATTAAGGACTTACTATTGTCATCTTATTAACGACTTTCTGGTTGTTTTGTACTTTCATTGTTTCTTTTTCTCTCTGTTTCTGCTGACCTTTGTAAATTGGATATTATCTGTGATTATATGCTCTTTTCCACTCCGTACTCACCTCCCTTTTTGTAGCTCTGCTTTAGGTTTTTGTCTTGTGGTTTCCACAGGGCTCACACAACACATCTTGTCAATAAAATAGTCCATTTTAGGCTGATAACAACTTATCTTCAGTCACCTATAAGAGCTTCTTCTTTCATTTAAATTATTGATGTCACAATTTACCTCTTTTTATGTTGTCTATTTGTTAAAAATGTATAGTACTAAAAGTTATTTTTAATACTCTTTTGTTTTAAACATTTCAGTATAGGTGAGTAGTTAAAAGTCTCCTTAGTCCAACTATATATTTTTCGCTCTTACCAGTGTGTTCTGTACATTCATATGTTTTCATGTCACTGATTATTGCCTTTTCATTTCAGCTTTGAGAACTCCTTTCAGCGTTTCCTGCCAAGGCCAGTCTAGCAGTGGCGAATTCCCTTAGCTTGCGTTTGTCTGGGAAAGCCTTCATTTCTCCTTCAAATCTGAGAGAGAACTGCCAGATAAAGTAGTCTTGCTTGGCATTTTTACCTTTGAACACTTAGAATATGTCATTTCATTCTCTTTTTAGCCTGTAGACTTTCTGTTGAGAAATCCGCTGATAGCCTAACGGGGGTTCCTTTGTAGGTTACATTCTTATTTTCCCTCACTGCCTTTAAGATTCTTAAACAAACAAACAAACCAAAACATAAAAATAAAAACAAACAAACAAAAAAACAATTGGAAACCAATTATATAATTTCTATAGTTGGCCAAAATGGATGAGCGTCAATAATAAGTAAGAAAGGGAGGGGGAGCAAGATGCCGAGGGAGACCACATTGCAGCAGGGTGGTCTCATTCAAGCTGGCTTTCTTAAGATCTTTCTCAAGGTCTTTCTCGCCTGCTCAGCACACTCCCTTTAATACTGTTTGAAATTCTTTTTTTTTTTTTTTTTTTTTCAGATTTAATGTGTTTTATTGATTAAAATATTACATTTGTGCCAATTTCCCTTCCCTCTGCTCCCCTCCACCCGGTGGCCCCCCTCCCTCCAGTTGTCCCCCCCTTTTAGATTATGTCCATTAGTTGTGCATACAGTTCCTCCCAACCTCTCTCTCCGTCTATTCCATTCCCTCCTACCATGATCCCCAATTCCTATATCATCTCCCTCCCTCTCCCCACTCCCCCTCCCTGTTGACCTCCCCCCACTATGCTTCCCGTACCCACAGTTCCTTTTCCACTCTCGTTGCCTGTTTAGTTTGCCTTTGTTTCATCTCCCTAGCTTCTGTTTTTTAAACCAGTCCCTTTAACATCTCATATAACAGTGGTTTGGATCTAATGAACTCTTTCAGTTTTATTTTGTCCTGGAAACACTTTCTCTGTCCTTCTATTCTGAATGACAATTTCGCTGGATAGAGTATTCGTGGTTGTAGGTTTTGGATTTTCATTACTTTGAATATTTCTTGCCAGTCCCTTCTTGCCTGTAGGGTTTCCCTTGAGAAGTCAGCTGATAGTCTAATTGGGACCCCTTTGTACATAATTCTTTTCTTCTCTCTTGCTGCTTTTAAGATTCTCTCTTTATCTTTAATTTTTGACATTTTGATTATAATGTGTCTTGGAGTGGTTCTCCCTGGGTCCAGTCTCTTGGGAACTCTCCTTGCTTCCTGGACCTGCAAGTCTATTCCCTTCCCCAAGTCTGGGAAGTTCTCCTTTATTATATTTTCACTCAATTTTTCAAGTTCTAGTTCATCTTCCTCATTCTCTGGCAAACCAATGATTCTTATGTTGGGCCTTTTATAGCTGTCCCAGAGGTTTCTGATCCTCTGATTGTTGCTTCCCATTTCCTCTCGCTGCATTGGTTGACTGCTTGTTCCTTCTCCATATTCCAGTTTGTTGAAATGAACTCTGGATTTTATTTCCTTTCCTTCTGTCTCGTATGCGGTTTTGTTCCTTTCGTTATGAAAGTTTTTCGCTTCTTTCATATCTTTTTCCTGCTCTTTTGTGAATTCTGTAAGCCACCTGATAACAATGGCCCAGAACTGAGCCTCTGACAGGTTTCTTATCTGTTCATCTGTCAGGTTCTCTATCTGCTGTCTGGTGAGCTGTGCCACCGGTATTTCTATAGTTGTCTGCCTCATTTTGACAGATGCGTTTTGTTTTCTTGGGCCGGCTGTCGGGGGCAGTGCCTGTGTACTCGTAATGACCCAGCGACCGGCGGGCGCCGTTTGGCGTCACAAATCAGCGACCGGCGCCTGCCTGTCTGCGACCTATTTCGCAGCCCTGTGGTGCTTTCTTTGGGGGCGGGGGTCCAAGATGGATTCACACAGTTATTCAGCTAGGAGACCGGGATCTGTCCTCCCGTCCCCCTGGGCCTCACTGTTCAAGGCGATGAGGCGGCTGCTCTCCCCAGCGCCGGGGTCGCGCACCGCCAGGGGCTTGCGCAGCCGGGATTCCTCGCCGCCCGCCTCTCCGGGTGCGACCGCAAACAGCACTGCCCACTTTAACTCTTACCTGCCCAAGTGGCACCGCTGGTTTATAACTTCATATGTTGGACTTCCGTGTAGTTTTATTTTCCGGAATTTCTAGTTATCCTTTGTTTTGAAGTAGTTGTATTCCTCTCTAGTTGTAGAGGGAGACCTAGCGTGTCCGTCTAAGCCTCCATCTTGGCCGGAAGTCTACAATTCCTGTTTGAAATTCTTATCTGCCTTTCCCCCAATGTCCTCCTTCCCTCTAGTTGTAGAGCTCTTGTCTTTGTACTTCAGATGCTAGCTGAGACAAATGGGTTTCTCCAGTCACACTCCAGCCATTGGGGCAGCCAGGGAATCACTCACCCCCCACCTTTCCCTAGTGGGGAGGTCATCACTGCCAGATAAATTGGTCCTGCTCAGCCTCCTTGTGGGAGAGGCAGCAATGGGAAAGCTTATCTTACTGCCTCTGCTACACTTCATTTTTTTTCTTTTTCTTTTCCTCCAACAGTGTGCTTGAGTCTCCTTTTGGAAAGCCTGGACTCCTACAGCTTCTCTCTCATGTGTGAGTGCCTTCCTGGGTAGGCACTCACCCAGTTTTTGCTGACAGCAGCTATTGGGGTGCAGCCTGTTCAGAGGTGTGTCTGTCTCTTACCAGCTGCTTTGGTGGGTGAAATTCCTCCTGGGTCCCTTGGAGAAGGTCTTAGGACCAAAAAGAGCAACCAAGGTAATTTTGTTTACATACAGATAATGAATTCATTGATTAAAAGGGAATAAAGAGAAGAAATGTCTAAATCCTCCATCTTGCTGACTTCACTCTCACTGCTTCTTTTGGCTGTCATGTCTCCTTAGTTGCCTCTGATTCCTTAACAGCTTCTCTGCCTTTCCAAGTATCTTCATGACCTTGACACTTTTAATTCACTGGTCTTTCTTCCCTTAACCATATTTATTTATTATAAAAAAAATTTAGTTTTAGAGAAAGAGGAAGGGAAGGAGAGAGGGAGAGAAACATCAATGTGTGGCCGCCACTCCTACGCCCCCAAATGGGGACGTGCCCACAACCCAGGCATGTGCCCTGACTGGGAATCAAACCAGCAACCCTTTGGTTCACAGGCTGGCACTCAATCTACTCAGCCACACCAGCGAGGGTGACCATATTTTAGGTAGAATATTACCTTTTAAGTATGGTTGCTGCAGTTAAAATTGATTACTGTGCTAGACACAGTAAACAAATATGAGCAAGACTTGGGTTCTTTCTTAAAACATATTTACAATAAGACATAACATGACATAATATGAACTACACTAATGACAAGACCCAAGTCTCTGAGAGGGCAAGAACAGCATCCTTTGTCTCTCTGTCCTTAACATATGGAGCAGTGGCTTCAACACAGACTTCTTAGAAAATGCACTGAAAGTTCAATCTTAGGATTTGATACATGCTCGGTGAGGACTGTGCCTTCTTTTTCCTGTATATTTTGTTGATATTATTTGGGATTATCTGTCAGTGTGCTTTCTGTTTTATTTTCTATGAAAATTTTATTAGAGTGATTGTTAATCACATTTTCAAATAAAACATTTGCTATCACGAAGCACACACTGTAATAACATGAAAACTTTATTACCTGACTTTCCTTTAAATATCATAGTTTACTGCCCCTGAACTATAGCAGGTGTGATTGGCTAACCTTTCGTTTCAGTACAGAAATGACTGACTCATAGATCAGCTTTATTTCAATGTTTGCTACAACTTTGAAAACTGGAAAAACATCCCAGTGACTTACCAAAAGGATGATTTCTCCAAGGAGTGAACTGTTACTATTTGGCATTTGTTTGAACTTCCTAGAAGCATCTAGAAGTCTTTTAGGCCCTTCTTTCTGTAATCCTATAGAGCACTAAGGAGGGTTCCATACAGCTGTATTGAAGATATTTATTATTTGGCTTCTTATATTTTTCAGTCTCAGTAGAAAATTCATTCAATCAGTAGTTTTTTAAAAGCATATCGTATATTTTGGGCACTAGAAATACAAGGGTAAACAAGACAGACACCATTCCTGTTTTAATGATGCTTTTAGTCTGATGACAAAGAAAGAGATAATGACATAATCTGGTATAGTGATTGTATTCACCAGTATTAAATAAGAGAAATAGAACCAGTAATATATATACATATAAAAAATATTCAGAGAGAGAAAGAGAGACTGAGAAATTAATTGCAAGGGACTGGCTTACACGATTGTGGAGTCTGGCTAGTGAAGTCCAAAATTCCTCAGACAGGCAGTCAGGAAAGGAAGGCTGGAAACTCTCAAGCAGGAGGTGACACTGCGGTTCACAAGAGAAATTTCTGATTTTCAGGGTAACTTTTGTTCTTCTCTTAAGCCCTTTAAACTACCTGGAACAGGTCCACCTTGATTATGGAGACTAAGACAGGTGATCATAGATGCTAATGGCATCTATAAACTACCTTCACAGCTACACTTTAACTAGGGTTTGATTGAATAACTCAGCACTATAACCTAGCCAGGGCAACATAAAGCTGGCCATCACAACCATGTTTGGTAGAGAAAGAAGTTGTATAATGCCAATGACAGACATAGCAGGGGCATCCATCTTAGTCTAAAGGGAATCAGATGTTTTCCTGAAAGAAGTGAGTATAAATTAGCTAGATAAGGAGACATATAGAGAATATTTGGGAATGTGAGAAATTTAAGCAAAGCCATTGAGACTAGAGAGAGCTCTAGAGATGTAATTAACTCTTAATCAGATTTTTCTTTGGGCCCTTTTTTCTTTTTTCAGAATACCAAAGAAGTGATGGTTGTTCTTTAACAGAGGGCAAGACTTCATTTATGTTGTTGGTAATTATTATTTAGCTTATTGTAATGCCCTTAGTGCTAAATCAGATGCAACTCTATTTTCATGTTTTAATTAGCATTTCCAATTACTGGTGAGATGATGCACATTTTCATATGAGGCTTTTTTTTCATATGTTTATTTGACATTCAGGTTTCCTCCTTTATAGATTGCCTGTTTGTAACATTATTCTGTTGAGCAGTTTTCTTTTCTGTATTGATTACATATGATTTGCATATTAATAGAAATCCTTTTTCTTAATATGCATTGCAGATGTATTCTCCTGAGAAGATCAGTCCAAACTGGGAGTAATACTGTAGAGGTTTGCTGATGAGTGCAAGGGACCTCGTTAAGTGAGAGAGTGCTGGGATGATCTTGCTTCAGGGCTCCAGTCTTAATACTAGGACAAAGGCCCCATATTGAGCAGGAACAACAGGAGCAAAGGAAAGAAATGGGGAAAGGAGACCACATCTCACAAAGCACAGAGTTTTCTAACAATTCAAATAAATGACAGTAGAGGGAGCTCTAGAACCTTGAAGCTAGGAAAGCTATGCGGGCTGTCTTATTGTACAGGCAATATAAACAGTGGGGAAAAAGGTAGTAAAATCCATTCAAAATTGTTATCAGATTAAAAAAAGAAAAATTATGAGCAGAATATTATTTTTTCAAGCAATGAGAACAAGTCAGAAAGACATGGCCATAAACAAGCTCAAAGAAATTGAGAATATCACATAAGTTCTAAAAGAACAACTTAAAAAAGAATAAAAATAAATCAGAAATACTATTATTGGGGGGAAAAGAACACAAATATTTGAAAATGCAGCTTACAAAGCCAAGGTAAATTATTATAAATAAAATGAAGAATATTTAAAAAATGGAGACTAAACAAATAGTGATATATTAGTTAATAAACACCATGAGTCATGCATAAAGAGGAAAAGAAAATGGAAAAGAGGGAAATTTTAAAATAAAATGTGAAAGAAATGAAAAAGAACTGAAGTGTAAAAAAAAAAGAAAAAGAGAAAGAATTGAAGTGAATATGATATAGAACACCAGCGAAGCGTGTCTCTGTGTGTGTGTAAGGTCCTGAAGAAAAGCAAAGCAACTAACAGAACATACCAAATACTAAAGAACAGCCATTGAAGAAAACCATTCTGAAATAAAATACAACTTGAACTCATATATAAAGAATATACAGTGTGTCCTGGAAAATCAGCCCCAAATACCTGACACTAAAGCATATTCTAATAAAATAATTAGAATGTAAAGAAAGCAATTAAAGATGGATATTCAGTTACAAAAATTTTAAGAATCTCTTTCTGCTAGAAATTTTAAAATATCATGATCCAGGACTCATCCTGAGGGGTGGCATCAGGTGAGACTGTCTCATGGCTCCTGCCAGTTCTTGGGCAGCTGCAGTGCAGGCCCGGGCCCTGGGTGCTCAGCCTCCCAGTGCAGAAGAATGCAACCAGCTCAAAGCTGTCCCCTTTTGCACATTCATGAGTGTGTTTTCATCAGATGAGGGCCTGAGATAGGGCAACCTTATTCATAATTTCAATGACAATATTATACAGGAGAATGTATTGCATTCCTGGGCAGTAAGAAATGGAAGATTAAGTGAGGGCTTTGTCTTCTGGATAATCATGACTATAAGGCACCAGTAGGTCAAAGGTAAAGTTGGTAGAGATCATTTATGTATTAAGATCTAAAGTAACCTCCCAACATTAAGAGAAAGAAGAGTTCTTCTCAGTGATGGATCAAGTTCCACTATTAGACATTCATTCCTTTGGTTTAGGCCTTATCATTGTCACATTGGAAATGTTTAAAGCACTTGGCTATTATGGTGGAAATGATAGGAGCACAGACACGATCCTTTTAACCCTCCTAATTAGCTGGAAAACTAAAGCTTAACTGTTCTCGCACTTCCTTAAGTCTACTGTCTGGGGCAAAATCTTGTCCAATTAGATGTCTTATGTGAGACTTAGAAAACAGAGTGAGACAGTTCTATCTTTATGCTCTTCTGTTTTCTGCTGGTGAGCACGGTCTAGAAACCAGGGATTCTACAGCAGCATTGCAGGGCTCCCCATCATGTGAGTGTTGACAGGTAGTTGTGACAGCTGGAGGGGCAGGTCATAGCCTCCATGGGATAACCTTGATGCTTACACTTCAAGTGTGTGGACATCCTTAATTCCCACCTTTGTGATCATGATAAACATAGTCTCTTCCAGAACTACAAATACTATTTTTCAACATCTAGTTCACTGTATGAAATTCCATTCTGCTTAAAAAGCCCAGAGTAGCTTCTGTTTCTGAAAGTAAACGAGACTGTCACAGATGTAAATAAGCCTGCTGACTGGGGAGAAGGAATGCAGCAATGTGAAGGAATAAATTTTCTCATGAGGGCAGAGCATGAGATCCAAAACATGAAGAGAAAACAAAGCTCACAAGAAAACCAGTTTCAATTTATAGTTGTCTGAAAGATAGCTTGTTGAAAATTGCTTCTTCCAAACAACTAACCATTAATTCAGGCTTGCCTTTCCCACTAAAATAAAATAATCATCATCATGTCTTCCAGGAAACCTCCAAGTAAATCTCATTGCTGCCGTGCAATATCCTTCATTTGTTCTTTGTTATTCTGTACCCACCTTCTTCTTCCTTCTCTCCATTTTAATAAAATAAAACCATGGCACTGGAATAGGCCTCACAGATATTTTAATTAAATGTTACTATTTTCTAGACATATAAAGAGGCCAAATTAGTAGAACAACTTTTCCTAATATGATCTATCCATGATCTAATGACTATATTTGACCTAAATTTACCCCATACCTAGCAGGACTGCAGTGAAGAAATATAAATGGGACAGAGCTAAACTAGACATTTAATGTTCAACATACATGACAGAATTGGAATAAATTTTTTAACAGCCTCTCCCCTAACCTACCATGTCACCTGTGAGACCTGATATCTTATCTTCTTACAGAGAGAGCAGAAAGGATTTTAGAGCAGCATTTTGACCAGTGAAAACTCTTGAACTTCTGAGGTCAAAGGAGCAAGTATCCCAGGTTGCCCACAAGGTAGAGCAGGAAAAGGAGAAACCAACCGTTCTCTAACCCGTGGTCTCTGGTTAACCTTCTGGCTCCTTGTAGAGCCCAACACTTCCCATTCTCATTTTAACTGAAGGTTTTCAGTGGATTGCCCTTATTGGTGCTGAAGAGAAGTTAGGAATTCATTGCATTTTAAATATGTTTGATACTTAAGTGTGTTTGACTACCACTTAAAGGTGTGCTGAGGACCAGTGGCCCAGCCTGAGGGATTTCCACAGGGCCTTTAGAATCCTTTGGGTTTTTGATGCCAAAGAGTGACTTCGCAGTATAGAAATCAATACAAGATCTGACTTATGAAAGTTGACTGATCTTTCACAAACTACAAGGGTATTTGCCTGGAAATAGACACATGATTTCTACTCATCTCCCCAAAGCCCTATTATTCAGGAGCACACGCTTCACAAGAACACAGCCTGGATCCCTGGGCACTTCCCACGTCATAGACTTTGTCTTTGCCATGACTTTGCCTCCTGAAAGAAACTACAAAAACAGTCACTCACCAGGTGTCCTTGCCTGCAGATCTCCTTTAAATCAGCCAAGGCTGAGAAGAAAAGACCGAGAAAATAGCCCCTTTGGATAACCAAAACAGGTGTCACAACAATTCATTATAGCCATTGTGACCACTACTAAGTTCTCACTCAAATCGTACAGGCTCTTTTCTGTTTGTTTTCCAAGTTGTTGTTCCAGAAGAGCATAAAGGAGGATTCTGGAAAGAAGGTGGAGTAAAAAGGACCAGGTATCTCTCTCCCCAGTTAGCCAACAACTACACTGGTCAGCTTGGCTAATGCAACTATTTTTGAACTCTGCAGTGTATTGAGGCTTGTAACTTCCAAGAGAAGATTTGGACTGAAAATTACAGCTAATTTTGGCAAATTCCACCTCCTAGCACTACAGCAACTATGAATTCCCCACCTCAGCCATGTGTCAGTTAGCTGTACATGTGTTCCTAGAGCAGCTTGCAAACAGCTTGTGCAAGCTGGGGTGGATGAAAGGGACCCTGTCCTCCAAATATCAGGGATCTGTGTGCTCTGACTGCCGATTGCTGCTTTATTACAGCCTGGGAGGAGCATCTGATGGCTATTGCTGTTGCATGTCTCCCCGTTGTGACAAGCCCTTGCCCTCTTCAAGAAGTGATTACCAGGGTATTTGCAGGGCCAGTGCTTGTTTTCTCCCTCTTTCATTTTTCTCTTTTTCCCATGGAAAAAAACACATTAAAGACTAGGACATTCAAAACCAACTGCATATACAGGGAAAATAAGAAAGTCCCATCCATGTACAGGGACAGCCTCAGAAAACACCTGAGAAGACCTTAAGTTTACACCTCAGATCGATCCTCAGCACAAAGTAAATCCTGAGGGGCAGGAATCAGGGTTGGCATGCATCTAGCAACCTATGTGCTTTCTGTGAACAGAAACCGGTGGATGCTACCTCTGTGCTTCACCTCTTCCTTGCTCACCCATATCTCATAGAAAGGAGCTTATACACACGTCTGCAGCCCCAATTTTGTGACTGCAGCCTAGAGCCACTGCCGGATCTCCTGGCCTGGTGGCCTGTATGGCTTACGTTTATGGCCCCACAGGACTGTGTATGTTTGCCTGTTTTAAAAGCCACTGCTTGGGTGTCTGGCTTCCAGTTAGCTTGAATCCAGATGCTGACTGAAAACTTATTTGAAGAAATAATGACTAAAAACTTCCCTAACCTGGAGAAGAAAACAGACATCTTGCTCCCGGAAGCCTGGAGATTTCCAAATATGATAAACTCAAAAGACCCACACCAAGACAGATTCTGATTAAAGTGTCAAAAGTTAAAGGCAAGGAGATAAATTTAAAAGCAGCAAGAATGAAACTGGACCACTATTTCACACCATAGACAAATAATTTACTCAAAATGAATTAAAGACTTGAATGTAAGACCTGAAACGATAAAAATTCCAGAATAACATAGGTGGTAGGCTCTTGAGTTCAGCTGTGGGAATAGTTTTCTGGAACTGACACCAAAGCATAGGCAACCAGAGCAAAAATAAAAAGTGAGAATACCTCAAACTGAAAAGATCTTGTATAGCAAAAGAAACCATTACCAAAATGTAAAGGGAATTTACTGAATGGGAGAAAATGTCTGCACATTATATATTTGATAAAAGGTTGATATGCAAATATATATAAAACTCATAGAACTCAATAGCAAAACTAAAAAAGACATTTCAATTAAAAGTGGTCAGAAGATCTGAATAGATGTCTTTCTAAAAACTACATACAGAGAGCCAACAGGTACATGAAAATGTATTCAATATCACTAATCATCTGGGAAATGCAACTCAACACTACAATGAGATATCACCTCATACCTGTTAGAATGGCTAGTACTAAAAAGGTAAGATATATTAAGTGTTGATGAGGATGTGAAGACAAGGGAATTCTTGTAAACTGTTGGTGGGGATGTGAATTGGTACAGCCATAATGGAAAACAGTATGAATTTTCTCAAAAAATTAAGAATAGAACTGCAATAAAATTCATGAATGTCATTTCTGGGTGTTTATCCAAGGAAAACAAAAGCACTATCTCAAAAAGACATAGAAACTTCTATGTTCATTGCACCATTATTTATAATAACCAAGACATGGAAACAACCTAAGTGTCCATTGATAGATGAATGGATAAAGAAACTATCATATATATGATGAAGTATTATTCTGCCATTAAAAAAAAAAGAAACCTTGTCATTTGTGGCAACATGGATGATTATTGAAGGCATTTGCTATTGTAGATAAAGAGAACAGATTGGTGGTTTCCAGAGGTGTGGGAGGTGGGAATTGGCAAAATGGGTAAAGAGGACACACACAGGAGACTTCGGCCAAGATGGAGGCCTGACTGACATGCTGTGTTTCTCTCCACAAGTAAGAAGGAATACAACTACAGCAAAACCAGAAATAACCAGAAGTTCCAGAAAATAAATGAAAGTCCAATATATGAAGTTATAAAGAAGTGGTGCTTGTCCAGAAGGGTAGGAGGGGCGAAGCCGGGGTGAAGAGGTCAAGCTGTGCTGGCAGCAGCAGCTGTGGTAAAGGTGGCGGGACTGCACAGATGTCTGTATTTAAGGGGAGGTGAGAAGCGCATGGGGAGCATCCCTGGCTGCAGACCAGACCCATAAGCTTGTGATTCCAATGCTGAGGAAGGCAGATCCCCATTGCCTTGGACAGTGAGGCCTGGAGGGGGTGCAGATAGAGGAGGAGGCTCTTGGTCTCTCAGTGGAGAGTGAACGGAAGGAATCCATCTTGGACCCCCACCCCTACACAAAATGCCACAGTGTGGTGAGAAGGGTCACCTGGTAGTAACAAGTGCACAGGGCTCCGCCCCCTGTAGTGTAGGAGGTGTGACAGCCCCGCCCAGCGGGAGAGGAAGCAAAGGTAAACACAAACTGTCAGAATGGCACAGATCATGATAGAGATCCCAATCATGCAGCTGACCAGACAGCAAATATCTAATTTAATGAAGCAGAAGATAGGAAATCTTTCTGAGGCACAGTTCAGAACTTTGGTTATACAAATGCTTACAGACCTAACAGCAGATCTTAAACAAGACAGGGAAGGAATGAGGGCTAGTCTTGCTGAAATGAATGAAAACACATATGAAACTAGTGGTGAGGGAAAGAAAACCAGGGATCAAATCAACAAATCAGAACATAGGGAAGGAACAAACAGTCAACCAATGCAGAAAGTGGAACTGAAAAGTGAGGAAAATGAGAAGAGGCTCAGAAACCTATGGGACTGCTATAAGCGGGCCAACATTTGAATCATAGGGTTGCCAAAAGGTGAAGAAGAAGAACTAGAAATGGAAAAATTATGTGAAAAAGTAATGAAGCAGAACTTCCCTAACTTGGGGAAGGAAATAGACTTACAGGTCCAGGAAGAATAGAGAGTTCCAAAATACTGGACCCAGGGAGAACCACACCAAGACACATTATAATCAAAATGTCGAAAATTAAGGATAAAGAGAGAATCTTAAAAGCAGCACAGAGAGAAGAAAAGAATTACATACAAAGGGGTCCCAATAAGACTATCAGCTGATTTCTCAAAAGAATCTCTGCAGGCAAGAAGGAACTGGCAAGAAATATTCAAAGTAATGAAAAGCAAAAATCTACAACCATGATTACTCTATCCAGAGAAGCTGTCATTCAGAATAGAAGAGCAGAGAAAGTTCATCCAGGACAAAGTAAAACTGAAAGAGTTCATCAGATCCAAACCATTGTTATATGAAATGTTAAAGGGACTTGTTTAAGGAGAAAGAGGATCAAAACTATGAACATTAAAATGAAAACTGTATCAAAACAACCAACCAAAAACTTGTATTTTGTATTTTAGTGGATGTTAAGTAGACTTACGTGGTGATTATTTTGTAACATATACAAACACCGAAATAATTATCTTGTATACCTGAAAATAATCCAATATTATATGTCAATTATATCTCTTTCTTAAGTATATTTTATTGAGTATGTTGTTACAGTAGTCCAAATTCTTTTTCCCTTGCTCCCCTCTGCCCAGTACCCCCTTCCCTCCAGCAATCCCACCCCCCTTAGTTCATGCCCATGGATCGTGCATACAAGTTCTTTGGTTTCACCATTCCTCCTGTCTATTTTGTACCAACCAATTATGCTTCTTAATCCCTGCACCATTTCCCCATTTCTTCCCCTTCCCCCACCCAGCTGATAACCCTCCAAATGATCCCCACACCTATGATTCTGTTCCTGTTGTGGTTGTTTGGTTAGTTTGTTTTTGTTTTTATTTTTTAGATTCAGTTGTTGATAGTTGTAAGTTTGTTGTCCTTTTAATGGTCATAGCTTTGATCTTATTCTTTTCCTTAAATAAGTCCTCTTAACATTTCATATAATAAGGGCTTGGTGATGATGGACTCTTTTACCTTTACCTTGTCTGGGAAGCACTTTATCTACCTTTGCATTCTAAATGATAGCTTTGCTGGATAGAGTAATTTTGATTGTAGGCCCTTGCTTTTCATCACTTTGAATACTTCTTACCAGTCCCTTCTTGCCTGTAAATTTTTTTTTTGATAAATCAGCTGAGAGTCTTATGGGAACTCATTTGTAGGTAACCCTCTGGCTTTCTCTTGCTGCCTTTAAGATTCTCTATTTATCTTTAACCTTTGACATTTTAATTATGATGTGTCTTGATGCAGTCCTCTTTGCGTCTAACTTGTTTGGGACTATCTATGTTCCCTGGACTTGTATGTCTATTTCCTTTGCCAAATTTGTGTAGTTTTCCTTCATTATTTTCTCACATAAGGTTTCAATTTCTTGCTCTTCCTCTTCTCTTTCTGGCACCCCTAGGATTTGGATGTTGGTACCTTTAAAGTTCTCCAGAGGTTCCTAATTCTCTCCTCATTTTTTTCAATTCTTGTTTCTTCTTTATGTCCTGGATGAATGTTTATTTTTTCCTTTTGTTCCAGATACATTGATTTGAATCCTGGCTTTCTTCCCATCACTGTTGGTTCCCTGTATATTTTTCTTTATTTTACTTTGTATAACCTTCACTTCTACCTTATATTGTGGCTCTACTCAATCATTTCTCTGAGCAATCTAATCACCAGTGTTTTGAACTCTGCATCTGATAGGTTGGCTATCTCGATTTTGTTTAGTTCTTTTTCTGAAGTTTTGTTTTGTTCTTTCATTTGGGCCATTTTTTCTTTGCCTCCTCAATCTGGCAGCCGCTCTGTGTTTGTTTCTGTGTATTGGATAGAGCTCTTTTGACTCCATGTCTTGGTATTATGGCCTAATATAGTAGGGGTCCTGTCAATTATATTTCAATACAAAACCTTAAAATATCACTAACAAAACTTAATCAAAGCTACAGTAATCAAAACTGGTACTAACATATAGATAGAAATATAGACCAACGGTTTAGAAAAGAAAGTCCAGAAATCATCATTGGCAGCCGTCCGTCTCGAGAGACGATGGTGTAGCTTCTTAAGAGTCTATCTGCACCGCCGAGAATGGCTGTGCAGTCCGACTCGGGAGTGACACGGTATCTGTCTCCTCCCATGTTAAATCGACATCTTGCGATGACGCTGGAGTGTCCTCCCCAGTGGAGCTGAAGCTACAGAGCCTGGGCAGGGTGATATGGAGGGTCTGCTGTTGCCCATGCAGCAGACCCCCCCTCTCTTCGCAGCTGAAGGGTCCAAGGGAAAGACGGAGTCAATACAGCTTGGCTTCAGGTGCGCCGCAGGAGTTGCCGGTGTTGACTACAACGTCAAACCGCCTTAGGGACTCCGGCTCCGGATTTTCTGTCGGGGTTTACTCCCTTAGCCTTTCCCCTGAAGAGGTATGCCGCAAGGCAGTGGAGGTTTTTTGGAGTCAGAGTTTTCCTTCTCTGATGTGCCCTGACTGGAAGATCGAACCAGCGACACTTAGCTCGCAGGCCGACGCTCAATCCACTGAGCCAAACCAGCCAGGAGTCCAGAAATATATCCTTGTGTATATATATATGATCAAATGACTTTTGACATGAGTATGAAGACCACCCAAGGGAAATAGACAGTTTTCAATAAATGGTGCTGGGAAAATGATGTCCACATGAAAAAGTTTAAGTTGTATCTTTACCTCATGCTATAGACAAAAATTAACTAAAAATGGATCAAAGACCTAAATATATGGCCTAAAGCAATATAACTCTTAAATGAAAACATAGGAGAAAAACTTTGGGGCATTGGATTTGGTGATTACTTCTTGCATATGACACCAAAGGCATAGGTAATACGAAAAGATGGACAAATTTGACTTCATAAAAAATTTAAAAATTTGTACACAATAGTAACTTATAACAGAGTAAAACAGTAATCCATAGAATGGGAGAAAATACTTGTAAATCACAAGTATTGTAAACTTCTAAACCTGACTAACAAAATAACCAAATGTTTTTATTTAATAATGGTCAAAAGATTTAAATTGACATTTCTGCAAAGAAGATGTACAAATGACCAATAAGCACACGAAAAGATGCCTAACATCACTAATCGTTAGGGAAATGCAAATCAAAAATATGAGATGTCACTTAACACCTACTAGGAAGGCTACTATAAAAAAAGTAAATAATAAGTGTTGGCAAGAAGGTGGAGAAACTGGAATCCTTGTGCACATTTGGTGTACAATGTCAAACATAAATAAAAGTACAGCTGCTGTACGTGTATAGACAGAGTGTAAATAGGTACAGTCTTGTGGAAAACAATATGACAGTTCTGAAAAAAAATTAAAAAGAGAGTTACCATATGATCCAGCAATTTTGAGTATATACACAAAACTTTTGAAAACAGGGTCTCAATGAAATGTATGTACACTTATGTATATAGTAATATTATTATTCACAATAGCCAAAACAAGGACCAACTCTTGTGTCTATCATTTGATAAATAGATAAGCAAAATATTGTTTATACATACAGTGAAATATTATTCAAGCTTAAAAAAGAGAGAAATTTTGACATTTGCTTCAGCATGGATGAGTCTTGAGGACATTAAGCTAACTGAAAAAAGCCAGTAAAAAAGACAGTGTGTGACTCCACTTATGCGAGGTACTTTAAATACTTAAAATCATAGAGACAGAAAGTAGTATGGTGGTTGTCGGGAGAAATGGTGAGTTATTGTTTAATGTATATAGAGTTTCAGTTATATAAGACAAAAAGAGTTCTGAAGTTGGATGGTGGGGATGGTTGTACAATATTACAAATTATTTTACACCACTGATCCATACACTTAAAAACGATCAAATGACGACTTCCGGCCAAGATGGAGGCTTAGACGGACACGCTAAGTCTCCCTCTACAACTAGAGAGGAATACAACTACTTCAAAACAAAGGATAACTAGAAATTCCAGAAAATAAAACTACACGGAAGCCCAACATATGAAGTTATAAACCAGCGGTGCCATTTGGGCAGGTAAGAGTTAAAGAGGGCAAAGCTGTTTGCGGAGCGGCGGGGCGGCGAAAAATCCCGGCGGCAGTCAAGCCCCTGGCAGTGCGCGACCCCAGCGCTGGGGAGAGCGGAGAGCGGCCACCGCCATCGCCTTGAACAGTGAGGCCCAGGGGGGCGGGAGGACGGATCCCGGTCTCCTAGCTGAATAACTGTGTGAATCCATTTTGGACCCCCGCCCCCAAAGAAAGAAAGCACCACAGGGCTGCGAAATAGGTCGCAGACAGGCGCCGGGCGCTGACTTGTGACGCCAAACGGCGCCGGTCGCTGGGTCATTACGAGTACACAGGCACTGCCCCCGACAGCCGGCCCAAGAAAACAAAACGCATCTGTCAAAATGTGGCAGACAACTATAGAAATACCGGTGACACAGCTCACCAGGCAGCAGATAGAGAACCTGACAGATGAACAGATAAGAAACCTGTCAGAGGCTCAGTTCTGGGCCATTGTTATCAGGTGGCTTACAGAATTCACAAAAGAGCAGGAAAAAGATATGAAAGAAGCGAAAAACTTTCATAACGAAAGGAACAAAACCACATACGAGACAGATGGTGAGGAACAAAAATCCAGAGTTCATTTCAACAAACTGGAATATGGAGAAGGAACAAGTAGTCAACCAATGCAGCGAGAGGAAATGGGAAGCAACAATGAGAGGATCAGAAACCTCTGGGACAGCTATAAAAGGCCCAACATAAGAATCATTGGTTTGCCAGAGAATGAGGAAGATGAACTAGAACTTGAAAAATTGAGTGAAAATATAATAAAGGAGAACTTCCCAGACTTGGGGAAGGGAATAGACTTGCAGGTCCAGGAAGCAAGGAGAGTTCCCAAGAGACTGGACCCAGGGAGAACCACTCCAAGACACATTATAATCAAAATGTCAAAAATTAAAGATAAAGAGAGAATCTTAAAAGCAGCAAGAGAGAAGAAAAGAATTATGTACAAAGGGGTCCCAATTAGACTATCAGCAGACTTCTCAAGGGAAACCCTACAGGCAAGAAGGGACTGGCAAGAAATATTCAAAGTAATGAAAATCCAAAACCTACAACCACGAATACTCTATCCAGCGAAGTTGTCATTCAGAATAGAAGGACAGAGAAAGTGTTTCCAGGACAAAATAAAACTGAAAGAGTTCATTAGATCCAAACCACTGTTATATGAGATGTTAAAGGGACTGGTTTAAAAAACAGAAGCTAAGGAGATGAAACAAAGGCAAACTAAACAGGCAACGAGAGTGGAAAAGGAACTGTGGGTACGGGAAGCATATTGGGGGAAGGTCAACAGGGAGGGGGAGTGGGGAAAGGGAGGGAGATGATATAGGAATTGGGGATCAAGGTAGGAGGGAATGGAATAGACGGAGAGAGGTTGGGAGGAACTGTATCCACAACTAATGGACATAATCTAAAAGGGGGGGGCCACCGGGTGGAGGGGAGCAGAGGGAAGGGAAATTGGCACAAATGTAATATTTTAATCAATAAAACACATTAAATCTGAAAAAAAAAAAAAAAAAAAAAAAAACGATCAAATGAGCCCTGGCTGCTGTGGCTCAGTGTATTGAGCGTTGGCCTGCGAGCCAAGTGTCACTGGTTCGATTCCCAGTTAGGGCACATTACCAGGTTGCACGTCAGGCCCCCAGTTGGGGGCACAAGTGAGAGGCAACCACACAGTGATGTTTCTCTCCCTCTCTTTCCCTTTACCCTCTCTCTAAAAATAAAAAAATAAACAAACAAACAAATAAATTATTTTTAAAAAAACAGCAAAAAAACGATCAAATGGTAAATTTTATGTTATGTGTATTTTACCACACACACACGCACAACAGACACGCAAAATAATTGTAGAAAAAACCCTTGCCAAACTGTTTAAAAAAGAGAGAGAGAATCATGAATTATCAGGGTGCTCACTTCATAAGGTATATAAATGTTTAACTGCTACTTTGTACACCTGCAACTAATATAGTATTATATGTCAACTATAATTGAAAAATAAATTTAAAAAATTAAAAAGCGAAACAGAAAAAAACAAAAAATACATTTAAAAAAATCATGAAGTTCATGACCATATTCCTAAGTGCTTACCCAGGATCTATTTGCTCTGTGTTTACACATCGTTCTAATAAGCTTTGTCTCTGTTCTCTTGATAACAGCTTTGTAGATGACCACAAAGACCCTTTTAATAGTTTTTGATCAGTATGTACAAGTTCCCATGTAATACCTATAGGCTCTTTGTTTCCATACCATTATTCTACATTTATTTTTTGTTGTTTTTGTTCTGGTGTTTGTTTCACTGTATACCGAATAAAAATGGCAAGTGAGTGGACTCTTGCTAAGTACAATTAAAAATGACACTAGATGAAGTGACAGTTGACAACCCAATGGGAAGAAATAGAATAGAATAAGCATAAAATTATATATCTATTAGATATCAGTAAGACCTGATAGGTTTTACTGATATCATCTAGTTTAGAGCTATTGGGCTTATATGTCTTAGACCCCTGAGGGCAGCACTGTATTTATGCCAACATATTAAGTGATGTTTTTATGATAGTGTCAATGAATCTGCAACCAAACCCAAGTTCAAATGCCCAATGCACTGTGAAATCAATCACTAAAGCATCGAGTAGAGGCAGCCAAACCAGGAGGCAGGAAGAACCATAAACTTTATCTACAGTTAATAACTAAGTTTCTACATTTCTATTCTTAACTATTTTTAAGCCTTAAGCTAAGCTATGACTTCAGTCCCCACTGCCTTTTGTTCACTCCTCATTCCTGAGGGATGTGGGGTGGTTGGTGATTGTACTAGCTACTTCGTGTTGGGAAGGGGCAAAGTTCCAGATTAGAGGGATGAAACTTTTGGGGAATTATTTGAAAATGTTCCCTAGTTCCAGGTTGAAACACAATATGTTCCATTACTAAAATTTTAGTTCCTCCATTAAGATTCTTAGGCACATTTGCAAGGTCCCAAAGGAGGACATCTTTTTTGTCCTAGGAGACAAGTGTGTCTTGCCTGGGGGTAGTTTTTCCTCATGGAGGATGTGGATTTGGCCTCAGATCTCCATGGTTTAAAGCAGCAACCAGTAGGGTAGCCTGCTGCTTCATTTTTCATGTTCATTTTTCTTTTGAACTTGATACCTAGTATTGAAAACTTTAAAAGCAATCTCAACCAACTGACATAAGCATGCCTATAGCACCTTCTATAATTTCTTTTGTGTGTCAGTGTGTTCAGCCCAGTAAATGTCATATTAACCATTTAAAAATTTTCTGGTGCTTCCAGCCCTGGCCGGTGTTGCTCAGGGGATAGAGTGCCAGCCTATGAACCAAAAGGTTGCTGGTTCAATTCCTAGTCAGGGCACATGCCTGGGTTGCAAGCCAACTCCCCTGTTGGGTATGTGAGAGAGGCAACCAACTGATGTTTCTCTCACACATAAATGTTTCTCTTCCCTCCTTTTCTCTCTAAAATATAAAAAATAAAATGTTTAAATTTCTCAGTGCTTCCAGATCAACTTCAGTGTATGTTTAGAGTTCTGAGGGGTCCATATTAGATTTCTGTTTTACTTCTTGAACTTAATCAAGACTCTTCTGTTTTGGTACCCCTCTTATCAGTCCTGCCAAAATGCAATTTTGGTAATGTTCAAACCAGCCTCTGTCTCTGTTGTTGACATTCCAGTTAGGGTCCACTGTAGACACTGCCTAGACAGTGTCCACCCTTACCTGAATATTGAGGGCCTTTGCATGTTGTTAGTTAGTTTCTTCTCTAGCTTTTTCTAACACCATCTGATGCTCCTTGGAAGGATGAAGAAAACAAAGAAAAATCTGCACATCAGCCCAAGTGGGGTTATAAAGAGAAAATATAGAAGAAAACAATTTTTCCATATTCAGGATCATCCTAACAGGTAGGCATATTATTTGTCCGGTTACAGGTCTGATGTCAAAAAACCCAAATTGTGCCTCTGGTTGTCCACCAGCTTCTAAGCCTCAAATGGCATTTGCCTTAGTGAAAATTGTCCTGATGAGATTTGGGTGGCTCCCTGGCCAAATTGAGTACTCTGCCAGGTGTGGCAAGGAGAGACCATTCTTACCTCTTATTCCCCAGGCATTTGGGGACCTTGCAGATCTGGTGAGTTCAGCAGGATCTCAGGCTCCTAGAGTTGTGAAGGCAGCTCTGGTGGAGTAATTGTGACAGGCCCTCTACCATAAGGTGGTGGAGGTAGAGTTGGGAAATTTAATTCATTAATTAACAAATCATCCTCTTCCCTTTGGCCTGAATCAGACAATACAGGTCTCTGAGAGTTCCCTGTCTGTTGAAGCAAAATTTTACATCTTTTCTGAGTTGCTTCAGTTTGATATAGCAACATAAAAGAGATTGTACATAAAGTATTTCATCACATTTACTTTCCCTTTTACAAAGTAAATCCAATTGCAAAATGGTGTCATAATTAACATATTTGTTCTTAAACCACTGTTCTTCTGAGCCCAAAGAATATTGTGGCTATATAGTATTACAGTAGAAAGGAATTATATTCTTCCTTTGTATGGGCTTACAACTAAATACTGCACAATTCTGAAGTATGCAAAGTAAAGGACCACACACAGAAATTGAACTGGAATTATCCATTACTGCCAATTAGTCAGTTGGCCAACTTCAAGTAACCAAAGGCTGCATCAAAATCTAAACAAATAAAGCCTAGACATGCCTCTGTGAGTAAAAGTCCCTAATCTCTCTTCAAAGTTGAAAAGAGAGATGACCCCAAAATAAATTAAAAATACCATTAAACCTAAAAATGGACCAACAAAGTTTATAACAATTCCACACTACTTTGTTATCATTATAATGAAGTTTATAACAATAGCCACCACTCTTGTGCCAGCTCAATGCCAGGCAATGTGCCAAGTGTCTAACATAAATTGTCATTATTTCTGCTGAGCAATGATGCTACACCATGGCCATACATGGATATCAGAGGTTTGGGAGGGCAGATTCGTTCTGCCGTGGATTTAGCAATTGGTTTTGTGGTGAGAGTTAAAGACTTACAGAGAGTTAAAGATTTTCCTACTTCTTAAGAAGGTAGAGGAGTATGCATTGAGTTTATTTATTATATTGACCTGATATAGTTGGATAAGCTTTTGTTATAATAATAATAGCCCCACTCTCACACATCCGCCCATACCAAGCAGGAGCAGATATATAAAAGTGTCTGTCTTGTCTTTAACATACAAAAAAAAAAAAAAAGTGTGTGTCTATTCAATAACAAAATGTGTTTACTTCCACTAAGTAGTGTTTATTTTCCCCATTTTACATGCTGACAAACTGGCTCAAAGGGATTATTATCTGTTCAAGGACACTAAGTGGGTGATACAGGCAAGATTCAAATTCAGTTATATAAAACCTCAAACAAAAAGAACTAAGCAAAATGGAGGCAAGCAATCTACCAGATACAAGTTCAAAACACTGGATATTCTCAGAGAATTTAGTGAGAACTTCAACAAAAAGATAGCAAGCATAAAAAAAGGATATAGAAACCATTAATAAAATGAACCAGTCAGGGAATTTAGCGAGAATTTCAACAAAAAGATAGCAAGCACAAAAAAGGATATAGAAACCATTAATAAAAAAAACCAGTCAGAAATAAAGAATACAATATCTAAAACTATGACTGTACTAGAAAGAATCAACAGATTAAATGAAGCAGAGGATCAAATCAGTGATTTGGAAGACAAGGTAGCAGAAAAGACCCAATTGGAACAGCTAAAAGAAAAACAAATTTAGGAAATGAGGGTGGTTTAAGAGATTTTTGTGACACCATCAAGCACAACAACATTTATATCATTGGAGTACCAGAAGAAGAAGAGAGAAAGCAAAGTTTTGAGAACCTATTTGAAGAAATAATGACACCCTGGTTGCTGTGGCTCAGTGGATTGAGCGTCGGCCTGCGAGCCAAGTGTTACTGGTTCGATTCCCAGTCAGGGCACATGACTAGGTTGCACATCAGGTCCCCAGTTGAGGGCACGAGTGAGAGGCAACCACATAGCGATATTTCTCTCCCTCTCTTTCTCCTTTACTCTCTCTCTAAAAACAAACAAACAAATAAATAAAAATTGTCAGCTGGAAAATTAAAAAAAAAAAAAAAGAAAAAAGAAATAATGACAGAAAACTTCCCTAACTTGGTAAAGGAAATAGACATACAAGTCAAAGATGTGCAGAGTGTCCCAAAGAATATAAATCCAAAGAGTCCCATACCAAGACATATGATTATTAAAATGTCAATCCTTAAAGTCAAAGAGAGAATCTTAAAAGCAGCAAGAGAAAGGTAGTTAGTTACCAACAAGGGATCTCCCATAAGACTGCCAAATAATTTCTCACCACAAACTTTGACGATCAGAAAGTATTGGCAAGAAATATTCAAAGCAAGGACCTATAACCAAGGCTAGTCTATCCAGCAAGGATGTCATGTAAAGAGCTTCACAGACAAGAAAATCTAATGGAGTTCATCACCACCAAACCAGTATTACAAGAAATCTTAAAGGGACTTCTTTAAGAAAAAGAAGGGGGGAAAAGAACATAAATATGAGTAATATAATGGCAATAACAGTGTGCCCATTAAAAATCACTTTATTTATCTTTAAAAAGATTGTATTTATTTATTTTTAGAGAGAGGGGAAGTGAAGGAGAAAAAGAGGGAAAGAAACATTGATCAGTTACCTTTCACATGCACCCAACCAGGGGCCTGGCCCAAGACCCAGGCAAATGCCCTGACCAGGAATTGAATGAGCAACTTCTTGGTTTGCAGGATGACGCTCAGCCCACTAAGCTACACCAGTCAGGGCAAAAGTCACTTTAAATGTAAACAGATTAAATGTTCCAATCAAAGGACATAGGGTAGCTGAATAGATAACAAAAGAAGACATTTACATATGCTGTCTATAAGATTCTCATTTCACATCAAAAGACAAACACAGACTGAAAGTAAAGGGATAGAAAAAGCTATTTCATGCAAATAGAAACAAAAATAAATTTGGGGTAATAATAATTATACTAGTCAAAATAGACTTTAAAGCATAAGCTATAATAAGAGTCCAAAAAGGACACTTTATAACTATAAAAGGATCAATCCAAGGGGATATATTCCTTGTAAACATATATGCACCCAATATAGGAACATCTAAATATATAAAACAAATATTGATGAACATAAATGGAAGATCAACAGTAATACAGTCATACTAGGTGACTTTTAACACCTCGTTGATATCAGTGGACAGATTTTCTAGACAGAAGATAATAAGCATACAGTGGCCTTAAATGTCATAGTATACCAGATAGATTTTCTCTGATGCAGTGGAGTGAAACTAGAAATCAAACACAAGGAAAAAACTAAAAAGACACACAAAAATGGATGTTAAATAATATAATACTAAATAATGAATGAGTTGACAATGAGATCAAAGAAGAAATCAAAAGATACCTTGACACAAATAAAAATGAAAACACTATGGGACATTGCGTAAACAGTCCTAAGAGGGAAATCCAGAGGAATACAAACCTACCTCAAGAAATAAAAAAAATTGACCTGTCTGGGTAGATCAGTTGGTTAGAGTGTTGTCCCAATACTCCAAGGTTGTGCGTTTGATGCTTGGTCACGGCACATACAAGAATCAACCAAGAATGCATAAATAAGTGAAACAACAAAATGAGCTCTCTCTCTCTCTCACCCTTCCTCTTTATCTATAAAAATCAATAAAAAAATTTTAAAACACAAACAAGAAAAACTTTAAATAAATACTCTAATCTTACAACCAAAGTAACTATAAAAAACCAACAAAAAATGTGTAGGAGTAGAAGGAACGTAATAATAAAGATCAGAGCAGAAATAAATGAAATAGAGTCTATAAAAAGCAATACAAAAGGTCAATGCAATCAAGAGCTGGTTCTTTGAAAAGAAACAAAATTGATCAACCTTTAACTAAACTCATCAAGAAACAAAAAAGGAAGAACCCAATGAAATGAAATCAGAAATAAAAGAGGAACAGTGACAACTGACACTACAGAGACACAAAGAATTATGAGAAAATACTATAAAAAATTATATTCCAAAAAAATTGGACAAACTGGAGGAAATAGAGAAGTTCTTAGAATCATACATGCTTCAAGAGTGAATCAAGAACACACTAAAAAGACTTCCAGTCAATACAGCAGCATAAGTAAGTGCGGTACTCACATCCTCCCCCACAACCACATCAAAATGAAAACTAAACTACTGAACAACCATCATTTAGAAGCTCCTAAAATTAGCTGAATGGAAGTCCTACAATTAGGGATTTTAAAAAGAAGTCACATTGAGATTGGTAAGAAGGGTGGAGACGTGGAATGGGACAATCTCACACCCACATGTGTTGGATAAAAATTAAAAGGAATAAAAAAAAAAACCAGAAGTAATATCTCAGCCCTAGGTGGTGTAGCTCAGTGGATCGAGCACTGGCCTGTGAACCAAAAGGCTGCTGGTTCAATTCCTGGTCAGGGCACATGCCTGTGTCACGGTCCAGGTCTCCAGTTGGTGGCATGTGAGAGGCAACTGATCAACATTTCTCATCCTCTCTTTATTTCTCCCTTCTCCTCTCTCTAAAAATAAACAAATAAAATCTTTTTAAAAAAAGTAATATCTCAGCTGCAGAGGTCCCCCTGAGAAGCAAGTGTTCCCAGCCCCACACCAGGCCACCCAGCCCAGGGTTCCAGTGCCAGGAAGAGAAGTCCTCATACCTTCTGGCTTTAAAAACCAACATGGATTGTGGCTGCATGAGACAGGGCAGTGGGAGTTCCAGGGAGTTCCTCTTAAAGAGCTCTCTCATGGACTTACTCTGACTCACTTCCTCTGAGTTCCAGAGCAGCATGAAAGACATCATGGACAGATGGGGAGGAACTGAATTGCCTGCCATCAAGATGAGGGTTGAGGGGGGTAGTTTTTTCCCAGACAAAAGTGCTGGCTGAGGCCATTTTTCCTTTTCTGATCCCTCACCCAACAAAGATGACAGGTGTGTACTATATCTAAATCTCCATCAACCAATCTAACACTGCCACATCCTGGTGATTCCCTGAGACCAACTTGTAGACCCACACAAACTGTTCCCACCAGTTTTTCCATATGAACGGCCTGTTGTGTCTCACACTTCAGGCTTTACTAAAATCTCTCAAACAAGCAGCATCTGGCCTCTGTGTATCTCTTGCTAAGTGGTCCCAGGCATGGCAGCAGTGGCAGCCTGCCTTGGTTTGCAGCTTGTCTTGGCCTTGGTATCCCCCAGTCCAGCGCAAATATCAGTCATCATCAGATAACTTTGTAGTTCATGTTGGGTGGTCCCAGAAAGAACATAGGCAGCGATTGACCTTGGCCTGTACCTCCTGAGATGCCCCAGAGCCAGCACACCTGGTAGATACCTTCAAACCACATTCCACAGCAATACAATCAAGAGGCAGCCTCAGCAGGCACCAGAGCCCTGCTGAATTAAGTCTTGCTCTGTGGGACAGGCTCCTGCACAACTGATCCTCTGTGGTGATCGATGGTCACAGCCAGTCCTTATAGCTGATCAGACTGGAAGTAAATCATTCCCATTACATGCCCACAGCAATCAAGGCTCAACTACAACAAAGAGTGTACATAGCCCACATGGGGAGGCCCATCTGGAGTGCCTAGCTTGGGTGATAGGGGAGGGTGTGCCACTAGACTCTACAGAACACCTACTACATTAGGCTACTCTACCAAGCCTGAGAGACATAGCATCTCTACCTAATTCATAGGAACAAACACAGGGAGGCTGCCAAAATAGGAGACAAAGAAACATGTCCCAAATGAATGAACAGAACAAAACTCCAGAGAAAGAACTAAACAAAATGGGGACAAACAATCTACTAGATGAAGAGCTCAAAACATGGTTATAAGGATGCTCAATGATCTTGGTGAGACCCTCAGCAGCATAAAAAAGAACATGGAAACCGTAAAAAGAACCAATCAATATGAAGAATACACTACCTGAAATTAAGAATAATTTACAGGGAAACAACAGTGGGATAGATGAAGCTGAGAATCAAATCAGTGATTTAGAATATAACAAAACAAAAAACACCCAATCAGCACAGAGAAAAAAAAAAACAGATCCAAAAAATGAAGATAGTTTAAGGAGCTCTGAGACAAACACAAGTGTACTAACATTCACATCATGGAGGCGCTGGATGGATGAGAGAGAGTATGGTATTGGAAACCTATTTGAAAATATATGACAGAAAAATATTTCTTAACCTGATGAAGGAAATGGACATACAAGCCCAGGAAGCACAGAGAGTCCCATGCAAGATGAACCCAAAGAGAACTACACCAAGACAACCATAAGTAAAATGCAAAAGGTTAAAGACAAAGATAGAATCTTAAAAGCAGCAAGAGAGAAGCAAATAAAAGGCATCCAGTTTGAAAGAAAGACGTAAAACTGTCATTATTTTAAGATGACATAATACTATAGATAGAGAAGCCTAAAGATTCCATCAAAAAGCTATTTGAACTGATAAATGAATTCAGTAAAGTAGCAGGACACTAAATTAATATTAGGAAATAGATTGCATTTTTATTAGCCAATAATAAACTATTAGAAAGAGAAATTAAAAAAACAATTCCATTACAATTACATCAAAAAACCCCAGGAATAAATTTAATCAAGGAGGTAAAAGACATGTACTTTGAAAGTTATAATACATTGAAGAAAAAAAATGAAAAAGGTACAGATAAATGAAAGCATACACTGTGCTCATGGAGTGGAAGAATTAACATTGTTACAATGTCCACACTACCCAAAGCAATCTATAGGTTTAATGCAATCCCTGTCAAAAGACCAATGGCATTGTTCACAGATCTAGAATAAATATTCCGAAAATTTATAGGGAACTAAAAAAGATAGCTACAGAAATCTTCAGAAAAGAAGAACAAACTTAGAGGTATCATACTACCTGTATTAAACTATACTACATAGCTATAGGAATCAAAGCAGCATGGTACTGGCATAAAAACAGACACATAGATCAATAGAACATAATAGTGAGTCCAGAAATAAACCCATTCCTGTATGGTCAATTAATTTATGACAAAGGAAGCAACAATACACAATGGTTAAAGATGGCCTACTCAATAAACAGTGCTGGGAATACTAGACAGATATACACACAAAAAAATATGAAACTAGACCACCTTTTAACACTGCACACAAGAATAAACTCGAACAATCACTCAGAACCATCAGAAATTGAGTTTGACAACTATGGAATTAAGGAAACCATATCCATCCAGACTGGTAGGAGGGTCACAGATACAGAAAAGGTGGTCCCACATCCACATGCTGTGGATAAAAATTTGGGAGGAATATCTCTGGAGTAAGGAGTCCCAGATCCACATCAGGCCACTCCGCCCAGGGTTCCAGTAGCAGAAAGATAGGTCCCCATAAGTTCTGGCTGAAAAACCAGTGGGAACTAAATTGGTGGAAGAAATTTCTGGAGTCCCAGGCAATTCCTCTTAAAGAACCCATACACAGTCTTAATCAGATTCATTCCCTCTGAGCTCCAGCACTGGGGTAGCAGCTTGAAAGGCACCAGTGGCATACAAGGAGGAACTGAAGTGTCTGGCATCAGGGCAGGAGCTGAGGGACAGCTTTCTCCCAAACAGAAATGTGGGCAGAGGCTCTTACCCTTTTCTGAGCCCTCCCCCCACAGAGCCACAAAGCTGGCAGGTGGGTGCCATATCTGAGACTTCATCAACCTGGCTAACACTGTTTGCCCCACATTGGAGATCCCCAGAGACTCTGTCCCACTCAGCTTATAGGCCCACCCAAGCTCTCAACAGAGATTCTTCCATATGAGTGGCTGGCCTTGGTTCATGCTTCATGATGTCCCAAATCCTCTCAAACAAACAACAGCCAGGTCAGTGAGCTCCTAGCCCCTGTACCTCTTGCTAAGTGGCCCCAGGTCTGGCACTAGCAACAGCCAGCCTAGAATTACAGCTTGGTTTCACCTGGGAATCTCCAAGCCCAGCACAAATAGCAGCCATCTCAGACTGCTTTATAGCTCAGGCAGGGTGGCCACAGGCAAAACACAGGTGGGAGCTGACCTTGGCCTGCACCACTTGAGAAATCCCAGGGCCTATGCAGACAGTGGACAGCTATAGACCACATTGGAGCACCACCACCTTGCGCCTGCACAGCCAATTCTTGCAGCTGACTGACCTGGGTAAATCTCTCCCAATGACCTGCCAATAGCAATCAAGTTTCAACTATAAGAGGAGGGTGTACTCAGCCCACACAAAGGGTGCACTTTGAGTACACAGCTTAGGTAGAAGAAGAGGCTGTGCCAATGGATCCTATGAGACACCAACTACATTAGGCTATGCTACCAAGACAGGGAGTCATAGCAGCTCTACCTAATACTTAGAAACAAACATAGGCAGGTTGACACAATGAGGAGATAAAGAAAAATGGACCAAAAGAAAGAATAGATCAAAACTCCAGCAAAAGAACAAAATGAAGTTGAGATAAGCAATCTATAAGATGCAGAGTTCAAAACACTGGTTATAGGATGCTCAAGGAATGTAGTGAGGACTTCACCAGTATAAAAAAGATCCAGTCAGAAATGAAGGATACACTAATTGAAATAAAGAACAATTTACAGGGGAACAACAGTAGAGTGGATGAAGTTGAGATCCAAATCAATGATTTGGAACATAAGGAAGCAAAAAACCACCAATCAGAACAAAAAGAAGAAAAAAGAACCCCCCCAAATGAAGATAGTGTAAGCGGCCTCTGGGACTACTTCAAGCATTCCAACATTTGTATCATAGGGGTGCCAGGAGGAGAAGAGAAAGAACAAAAAATTGGAAATCTATTTGAAAAAATAACGAAAGAAAATTTCTCTAATTTGGTGAAGGTAATGGACATGCAAATCCATGAAGCACAGAAAGTCCCAAACAAGATGGATGCAAAGAGGCCCCCTCCAAGACACATTGTAATTAAAATGCCAAAGGTAAAAGATAAAAAGAGAATCTTAAAAGCATCAGGATAAAAGCAGTTAGTTACCTACTGTGGAGTTCCCATAAGACTGTCAGATGATTTCTCAAAAGAAACTTTGCAGGCTAGAAGGGATTAGCAAGAAATATTCAAAGTCATGAAAAACAGGAACCCACAGCCAAGATTGCTCTACTTAGCAAAGATGTCATGTAGAATTTAAGGGCAGATAAAGAGCTTTCCAGACAAGAGAAAACAAATGGAGTTCATCATCATCACCATACCATTATTGTATGAAATGTTAAAGGGACTTATTTGAGAAAAAGAAGATGATCAAAACTATGGACAATAAAATGGCAATAACTACATACCTGTCAACAATTGAATCTAAAAATTGAACTAAGCAAAAAAGAAGAACAGAAACAGAATCATGGATATGGAGAGGTTTCTGATGGTTGCCAGATGGGAGGGAGCTGCGGGGGAATGGGTGAAGGGGTGAGGCGATTGAGAAGTACAAATAGGCAGTTACAGAATAGCCATGGGGGTTTAAATTACAGTATAGCAAAGGGAGTAACCAAGGAACTTATATGCATGACCCATAGACATGAACAATGGTGTGGGGTTTTCCTGAAGGAGAGGGGGGTACTGGCTGGATGGGAGACAAAGGGGGAAAAATTGGGACAAATGTAATAGCATAATCAATAAAATATAATTAAAAATAAATAAAATATAAATAAGTTACAAGGAAGAATAAACTCAAAATGGATTAAACTTAAATGTAAGACCTGAAACCATGAAATTTCTAGGAGAAAACAAAGCCAGTAAACGCTCTGATATTATTCTTAGTAAAATTTTGTTCTGATATATCTCATCAGGAAAGGGAAACAAACAAACAAAAACCCAGATGGGACTGCATCAAACTAAAGAGTTTTGTATAGCAGAGGAAACCATCAATAAAACAAAAAGACAACCCACTGAATGGGAGAAGATATTCTTTAATGATATATATCTGCTAAAGGCTTAATATTCAAAATTTATAAAGAACTCATACAACTTAATACCAAAAAACAAAAACAAAAACCTAAACCTAAAGAATTCAATTAAAAAATTGGCAGAGGACCTGAATAGACATTTATCCAAAGAGGATTTACAGGTGTCCAGTAGACATACACATATGAAAAGATCCTCATCATCACTAATCATCAGACAAATGCAAATTAAAACCACACTGAGCTATTACCTCATATTTGTCAGAATGACTATCATTAATGAATCAACAAACAAGTGTTAATGATGATGTGGAGAAAAGGGAACCCTTATGCACTGTTGGTGGGATCGAAAGTTGGTCACTATGGAAAACAGTATAGAAGTTCCTCAAAGCATTAAAGATAGAACTACCTATGACCCAGCAATTCCACTTCTGAGTATTTATCCAAAGAATCAACAAGATATATGCATCCCTATGTTCATTGCAGCATTATTAACAACAGCCAAGATATGGAAGCAACCTAAGTGCCTATTAATAGATAATTGGGTAAAGAAGTGGTAGATATATACAACAAAATTTTAGCTGGCCATAAAAAAGAAGGAAATTTTACCATTTGTGATAACATGGGTGGACCTAGAGGGTATTATGCTAAGTGAAATAAGTCAGATAGAGAAAAACAATACAATATGATTTCACTTATATGTGGAATCTAAAGAACAAAATAAATAAACAAACAAAACAAACACTTTCCTAGATACATAGAACAAACTGATGGTTGCCAGATGGGAGGGTTTGGAGGAGGCTGGGTGAAAAAGGTGAAGAGATTCAGAAGTACAAATCGGTAGTTACAAAATAGTCACGGGGGTCTAAAGAACAGCATACTGAATATAATCAATAATATTATAGTCAATAATATTGCATTGTGCCAGGTGGATACTAGACTTACCAAGGGGGAATTACTTGTAAATTATATAAATACCTAACCACTATGCTGTAGACCTAAAAAAAAAAAAAAAAAAAGGGCCCCAAATTGCTACTAGACCCAATCCCAGGCAGATTCCAGCTATAGAGGATATCCCTTTAAAGGTACTTTATGTTTCCTGGACAGTGTCTATAAAAGAGTTGTTTCTGTAAGGAGATTTCTAATTCATGGGGAGGTTTCTAATTCTATCCCCCTTTTCTTGGAACACTGTTCTCAGCCAGAGACAGGGGAACCATTCTGGATACTATCACTCTGAACTAAGGGAGAATTTCAGCCATCTAAGAGGAACCCATCCAGGGTAATTCCTTGCTGTCACCAGAGGAGTCCTTCCACCTCTCAGAGTGACCAACATGGCCCTGGTTTACTATACTCAGCATTTTCCCTAGCAGCTGGAGGCACCCTAAAATGAGCCTCTGGATCTTGGAAGGAAGAGAGGAGGTGCCTGTGGGGCAGGAAGAGCAGGCCTCAGGACCAGTCAGCTCCACTCTCTAGGGAAGTCAGCCAGGAAAACTCACTGGCACGAGATCCCATTCCTTCCTTAGGCCATAGATGTCTTTTTCACTTCTTGTCTACCTTAAAATCCTCTGAAGTCATGTCCTCAGTCCTAGGCTCAAATGGCAGTTAGAAGGTCAGCACAGACTGTAGGTGTGTGTTTTTTCTCCCCCCTGGTCAGTTAGGCTGTGGTAATACCCCAGTAGTTTCGGCTCTGGTTATTGGTTTCTCATGAGGCCTTCTTAGGAAGAACACAGTGCTCTGGTGTATTTCTAAATGGTTTCTTTCCCCTCTCCCTATGGAAGCACTCTGTTATTTACTGTGAAAACCAGGTGGCGGTCCTGGAGTCAAATCCCGCTAGAGAATTTTTCCCCAATTGTACTGTGCGATTCTAGTTGAGTTCCTCGAGTGAAAACTCACACAATTGTGGGGGGGGGGGGCGTTGGGGGGGGGACTCTGTGACTGAGTGCCTCATGGAGTTTTTGACTCTCAGACTCTCAGAGCTGTCCACTCTGAGCAGTTTGTCAGTGACAGTTCAGGTTATCTTACGCTGGTTCCCACTGAGGTTTTCCTATGAGTCTCTGCTCCAGGAAACCATCATTCACTCCCTGTCAATGCCTGTTGGTCTCTCCAATCGTGGGGCCAAAGGTTTGCCCTGTGTTTGCCTCTCTTTTGATCCTACAAGAGTTCTTTTTCTTCATTTTTTAGTTTCTTCAGCTTTTTTACTTGTTGTTTGGACAGAGTGGTGACTTCTGAGTTCCTTACACAGGGAACACAGTACAATTAACTTTCATTTGAAATTCTCCAGTTAATTTAACAGCTCTGAATTTCCCCCAGGCTAGAGAATGAGTGTGTGTTGTTGCGACTGTTGCTGTTGTTATTGTTGTGGTTTTGTTGCTGCTGTTTAGCCTACTTTGTGCATAAATTGTACAGAATTAAGAGTAAGCCTATAGGTATGTGGTGTAGGAACACACTTTCGTCTACCCTTAAGTTTCTTTTGGCTGGTCTAATAATCAAATAGACATGATGTAGATTAGCAAGACAAAATAACTAAACTTAATATATGTGTATGCGAACCCCACATACAGGAGAGTCAGAGACCCATATACACAAAAGGGAACATAGATATATAAGACATTCTGAGCAAGGGATGAGATAAGGTGCCTTGGGAGCTTCCAAGAGCCATTGCAGAATGGTGAGAAGAGCAGATGTTTAGTAAACAGAAATTCTCCCATTATGGGCAAGGCCCCTAATTCAAGTTCTTCCAAGTAGTGAAGGGAAGGGCAAAAGTTTCTCTTGAGTCCACAGCTAAAGTTCCCCTTAGCTCAAAGCAATCTGCATACCACAGAAGCCCATCTTGGGATGACTAGTTCTGAATCCCCACAGGTGTAACTCTTTTAATTGCATGGAAACTCACATAAGAATTTTCACCCAGATGTGAGACTCGGGCACACTCTGATAAATCATCTTTAAATTTTTTAAAATAAAACAAATCACAGGAATCTAATGTAAAAGAATGGAAATAAACATTACAGTTAGGGTTTTATCAGTGTTACATTTTTTCCAGACTAGGGTGTTCCCAACTGATCTTGATTTCTAAGTTTAAAACTTACAAAAGATTGTAAAATCAAGGACCAAATAGTCAAGTGACAAATAGCCAAGTTAATTGATATTTTCCTTGGTGACTTTCGATAGATTACGCTATGTTTAGTGCTGAAGTTCAGAGAAGTTTCAGGGACAGCTGGGAGCAATCTAAAGAGTCTGCACATGCCAAGATCTGAACTTCCTTGAGTTCACTCAGTAAATTAGGATGGGCACAGGGAGGAATGGTTTTGTATTTCATGCTAGGAGACCCTAGTCTTCAGAAGATGAAGAAGAAAAACAAACAAACAAACCCTATTTCTTTGTCTCATTCCTGAAAACTGCTATCAGGAAATCTACTCTGCTGTGCCAAATAAAATAGGAGAGATCTCACTGAGATAAATGTTTGCTCTTGCAATCTCCCATCCACGCAGAATGCTGCTCTCTCTACCTAACTAGGTCCAGACTTTCTGCGTGCTAGGAATTGAGCCTTTTAACAGCAGGGACGACTGGCTGGTGAATCTGCCGCAATGAATTCATTTCCATTCATTCAACAGGGGTTAGTGGCTATTGTTTGGGAGATAGAGTGCTAAGTGCCAATGAAAAGGACTCTTATTATTATTATTTTTCTAAACCTTGGCTCCCCAGCTCAGGAGGAGGCACTTCTTACACATACAAAGTGTGCTTGAGTATTGAGTTAACATCAGTCCCTCCCTATTTAGAAAGTAAAGCTTGATTGAAATAGCACCTTTGGGTGCAGACCCCGATTCTCCTGCTCCCCGCCTCCAGTCGTGGTTTGTAATCACTAGAGATTTCAGAATGGGGAATAATGTTGGCTTTGAAGGTTGAAGGCACACCTGGACGCTAGGGGTGGAGTTCCGAGCCCAGAAAGCGATATGGCCATGAAATCAGCGCACAGTCCTTCCCTAACCGTTTTGCACTCCCCGTTGCGCTGGTGACAGCTGTGGTTCACTGCTCAGGAAAAGGAAATCCACAGACACACATACTTACAAATGATTTCAAAAAGATTCATATATTAGAAAAATCAGGTCTTGGAATGGAAGACATTTTCACAAAAGTATTTGATGCCTATGAGCAAAGACTCACAACAGCCTCAAGTGGCAGAGTCCAATTTCCACATCACACACTATCCACTCTGCCTACCGCCTTTACCAATCTGACCCTGCAGCTCCGCGGGGAAAGCTTGGTCAGGGCTCGGGACTAAAACTGCGGAGCCCCCCACGCCCGGGACTAGGTCTTTGCACCGGCTACCTTCTTCTAGGCTCCAGGAGATACTGAGCCCAGGACCCGACATTGTGATCCCTGTCTGTTCTTTTATTCGCCTTCTCTGCCTCCGTACCTGATGGCGCACCTGCGTTCTACAGAACAGTTTCCCCATCCCCTAGGTCCCCTGGCGCCCTGCCGGTGTGCCTGCGAAAAGCGAGTTTCACACACTCAGCTCCCATCTTTAAGTTTTTATTCCCTCGTGGCAGTGGCGCTCCATCAATTAAGAAGGAGGAAAGTTTAATAAGAGCATCTTGGAAGTTAGATGTCCCTAAGCAAGAAGGTGACCAACCTGGAAGGGGTGCGACGCAGGTGTGTCCTAGGAAACACTAAGGTTTCTGGAGACTCAGGACAGGGGTGAAGACCCGTGGGTCAGATCACTCACGGCGCAGGTGGGGCTCGATTCTCTCTGCCTGGGAGCCACCTTGCTGGGCTCCTTACCTGCTGCCCACAGTCCCAATACTTCTGCTATGCTCCCCCGCACTGGGAGACTCTGGAGAGGCTGTTGCGGAGCGTGCGCTGCGCGCTCAGATCCTGAGATCTTGGGCAGAGTGAGAAAAGCTTATTTCCCCGCACTCTACAGGCTGAGAGCAGCAAGTCAGGAGCGGGGACCTACCAGGCGGGCTTGGAGCAGGAATCTCAAAGGGAAGGGATCCTAAATCGGTTGTAATGGGTGTGAGAGGGTCGAGGTTCTGCATAGTTGGGTGTTACGGAGCACGCTTACTCTCGCAAGCTGGGATAGGTATGATGCCAACCGCCAAGCCGGTATGTAGATATGACCGAACGAGAGACTAAAAGGCAGGCTGGGGACATGATTCAGAGTGAACCCGTGCATATGGCCCTGTGCCTCAGTGTCTGCTTGCGAGTGCGCATGCTTAGGGGAGTGGGTATATGTTTGGAGACAGTAATGAGTTTTTTGCGTGTGGAAGAGTATGACTGGAAGTGACAGCGAACAATAGTCTCTTGCAGGGACTCCCGTCAAGCCTGCCTTGCTCTCTATTGGAGAACTGAAGTGCAGGGTATGCGGGTGCAGGTCTGGAATTACACGCCAATGGGACATCTTGGCAAACAGCTGCCGGAAGCAGGGGCAGCTGGGCAAATGGTTCCAGCGGGCAGATGAGCAATAGGTGATGGATGGCGGGGTAGAAAAGGAGATTGCTAGGGCTGCTTGAAAGCTGGGGAAGCATCTGTGCCCAGTAGGGCATTGGTTCCCTTTCATCAACGTGAGGCACCACCAGGGCAAATCCAGACTGCCCCGAATGTGGAGAATCCTATAGGATGAACCACGGTCTTACGAATCCCATATGTGGGCCATGAAGCTCTTCTAGGCACCTACCTAGCTGGGGGTGGGGTGAGGCAAATGACTAATCACAATATTCCTTCAAGATATTGGGTCCCCATTTTAAAGATAAGTACATTGAGGCCCCGAGAACTTACTTGTCCATAATTCTACCACCTGGAATTTGCTCAGCTGGAAGTGAGTTCAGTCTGTCAAAGTTCTTGCTTCCACCTCTATCTCCTATTCCCACAAGCTGCCCTCCTCTGTGGGTGATTTCAGATGTCTGAATTAAACATGTTGCTGGGACTCAGAAAACCCAGTTATGCATTAACCCTCTCATCCTCACTTGGATGGGGGTCAAAAGTCAGACTTAGGGGAGCCAGGAGTCCCCACGGTCCTGGACCCTGTCCTACAAGACCGCACAGCTGGGGATGGAGTGGGATGCTGTTCGAAACCGGAAAAAACTGAACAGGTGAAAGTTACAATGACGTCAAACTGTCTTTAATAACCTGCTCACTTTGTGGGTGTTTTTCTTGGTTCTCCCCTTTCCCCCCGCCCATCCCGCCTCCTTTCCATCAGTGACCTCAATGCAAATACAAGTGGGATGATCCTAATGGATGCCACAGGTTCTGGACGCAAGTAGGTGACACAAATCCGTTTGAGGCACAGGCTCCTTCTCATTGGTTGCACGCAGCTCCGGGACCACCCCAGACCCAGAGCAGCGTGAATAAGAGGAGCTGCGGGTGCTGGGAGGCATCAGAGCGACTTTCCACTTGGAGTGTCACTGCCACTTCCACAGTGCCGTCGCCTGACACGAAAGCCATCACCGCTGCCGCCGCTACCTGCTTCCAGGTGAGCCCGGAGATTCCTGCTTAACTGTAAGATTCTATTTCTCTCTCCTCCTCCCTTCCCTCTCTCTCCGTTACTCTATCTCCCTGCAAGTCTCAGTCTCTTTCCACTTCTTTCTGTTAGTCTGCTATTCATCCCAAATTCCTACCCCAGCTAACACTGGGCAGCCTCACTTCGGGGACTTTCTGCTCCATCTTCCCGCGCAGAACCGGGCTCCGGTCTCGCTGTCTTTAGCTGCACGCGTGTTTACACCGATCTCTGACGCTGGAGTTCCCCAGGTACCTCGCGCAGAGCAGGATGCAGGAGTAACTTTCAGCAGACTGCGCGCTCACGTATCTGGTCTCGTGCCTAGTGTTCCTGGGGAAATCAGTTCGGAACCTGGGTTAGCGCGAGTGGGGGGTAAATAGGCTCAACGACCTAGCTGCGGGCTGTGGGCGCATTTTTCCCAGTTTAAGTCCTCACAATTTAACACTCTGCTAAGCTTGGTTCTTAGAGGGGACTCCTTGCCAAAGCGCGGAGCTGCTAAGCAATTGAATGTGGTCTTGAGTTTTTCAGAGATTCCAACTGCCAGCATTCTTTCTCTACCTACCTCCACATACACTCCTAGGTGTGAGCAAAAGCGCCACACAGGGAGTACAGCTCTGGGTTGTGTTCCAACGGAGACCTGGCCAACAGGTGCATGTGAGAGTCGGTGGGGTGGGGTTGCAAGGAGGGAGCTGTGGACTGAGACCTCTTCACCTAATTGTCCTAATAGAATTGCTCCTCCAGCTTTCCTAAACCATGCGTGCTGCAGGCTCACTGGATCTTCTAGCAGTCCACCTTGCAGATATGGAAAAAACGATGAAGGGAAATGAAGTGACCAGACGTGGAGTTAGCTACAGAAGCAGGACCAATCCAGGTCTGTGGGCACACAAAACTTTGAACTGGTGCAGATGTTGACATGATTATTTCCTTGCAGAGAGGCACCATGCGCTTCTGGAAGTTCTCCCTCCTCCTGGCTCTTGGCATCTTCGTCCTGTACCAGGCATGCATGCTCCAGGCAGCGCCATTCAAGTAAGAAGCCCTGAAAATAGCCCACTCTGCTCCCACTGCCCGTGAGGCCAAGCAATTCTGTGGTCTGAATTGTAGTGTGCTGAATGTTTAACATTGACTGGGTGGTGGTTGGGCGGGGGCAAAAGGAGTATATGTTTTTTTTTCTGATATAAACAGGTGTAGCACAAAATTGCCAAACAGTAATGATATATTCTTCATTGTAAATTTCATAAAGCTCATTTAGTCTCATAGCGTCTGTCAATTTTTACCAAAATTTTCTACCTCCAGCCCATTTTTCTAATTCAAACACGATCTCAGAAATGAATTGCATTCTAATCTGCTATTTTGCCAGCAAATTTGTAATTATTAAATCTGTGTCAGCTGTTAATTTCTTTTACTCTTGTATAAATTATATATTCATTAAACTAAAACCATTTTTAGCTTCAGCACTACTGGTAAGTTTTATCATTTAAAGTTTAATATTGGCTATATTTAAAACTATATTCACAAAATTTCTGAAACACTTATCTTTCACAAGCCTACATGATCTGGATCTGGCACACTACTGCTTGGAAGTCATACCAGTGCCTGACTCCTGATGAATCAGTGTCCTCAAGAGGACATGGTCTCATGCCCTTGTCCACTGGGAGTTGGGGTGGCCACTTCCTTAGGGGAGATACAAGAATGAGGAAGCCTGGATACTTATCCTGGGGAGAGGGCAGGAAGGACTCAGAGCTTATATTGGGTTTGTTGCCTCTCCTCAGGTCTTCCTCGGAGAAAAAACCAACCCCTGCTTCACTGAATCAGGAGGAAGGAGACCTCCTTCTGGCTATCCTGGTGAAGGAATTCATGAAGAAGATGGCCAGTGAGAAGGAACGGTTGGCAGCTGGCCCCAGGTAAGGCTTCACACCTGCCCACACAGGGTATGGTGGCTGGTCTTCATAGCCAACCTCCAGTAGTAAGAACAGGAGAAGGTAAGCACCTCCAGAAATCAATGCTGTAAATTCTCTTCCTCCTTCAGGTGAGTCTGGGAAATTTTTGTATTCCTAAGAAGGGATATTTGGTGTCTTTGAGTGAGATGTCACTTCTAGACAATCCTTGTGATTGGGGTTGGATGTGGCACCATAATTTTCTCTAGTCTGATAAGCCATAATTGATTTGTAATTTATACAGAAATAATTGGCCATTATAGCTCTGTATCCCATGGCTAGTCACCCAGAACCCCCTTTGGGATTTTGACACCCATGGTAATATCTACAGGGAGTTATCATAACATTTTCCCTATGGCTTATGATTACCTGCTGTGATAATTGTGTTCATTAGGAGAAACACTGAAGGCTCATTGGTACCTTTCAGAACAGTAATTTTACAATGATTGTCCCACAGGGCAGGCTCTGTGCCCAACAACCTCTTACTGACAGGTCTTCTGTTTTTCTCCATCATGTAAATCAGCGTCACTGCCCAGAAGAGAACCTGCAACACTGGCACCTGCCTGACCCAAAAGCTTGCTGGCTTGCTGAGCAGATCTGGAAGTGTGGCACGCACCAACCTGCTGCCCCCTGACATGTCTGCCAATAACCCTGGCCGGAAAGGCAGGGACCTTGATGCTTGAGCACCTGAAAGGTCCCAGGAAGAAGGTGACTGCCTTTGTATGGTTGGCTGGGAGGATGGATGACTGGGTATCACAGGGGTGCAGTCCACTCTCTAACCCTCCCTGGGCCCTTATGGGTAAAAAATCCACATTGGAAAGTGTCTGGAGAAGCACACAGAGTCCCAATAGATAAAACCCTTAGTTTTGGGCTTATTTCTCTCTGTCCCCCCCCCCCCCATGTCTCCCTGTGACACTGAGATTATCTGCCAGGAAAATAGATCTTGTTTATTTAAAACTGTCCCTGCATTTATAATTGTGATTATTCTAGTATTTGAGTTTGGAAGGTAATGACACTATACTTTTGCACTATACACTGCAATGTTGTGTATATCTGAATTCAGAGCATACACTTGGGGTCAAGAACTGTGTTTGCCTCTACTGCTGATATGACCTTGGGCCAGATAGACTCTCTGAGTCTCAGTTTCCCCATCTGTAAATCGAGGGCAACAATAGTAGCCATCTGCTAGTATTAATATAAAGAGAAAATAAGATAATAGATGTCAATAGCCTCACAATTTATAAATAACTAAATTCTACCTATTGTTCTTTTTCTCCTAGAGCGCCAGGAAGCTGAACGCCACTTCTTTCAATTTATTATAAAATCAAGCATGCATGGAATACACACACACACACATAAAAAAACACACACACACATGCATGCTACTTGACATTAAAAACACTGTCTTGCTTAAAATAAAATAAATCTAACTGCATATTACCTGGTGTGTGTCTTTTTATATTTTACTCTATATTCAATAAATATTACAACGTATCTCATTGGCTTACCTGGTAGCAAACCTGGGCTTGGCCAACCTGTTGATGTTGGTGATTCTGCCAGACCTTCAGGGGACATGAGATCACCACCTCCTGGGTATCTGGGAACATTATAGTAATGCTATGCCTTAGCAGGAATCTTTCTTTAAAGTTATCTTGTCTTTGGAGAGCTTCATCAAGAAAAAAAAAAAAAGAATTTAATACACTTAAAAGGAGTCCCTCTTGGGGAAAAGAATGGGAAGGGTCTAGTCAAGGAACTAGTATAAATGACCCATGGACATGGACAACAGGGTGGAGATTGACTTCGGGAGAGGGGGATGTGGGTGGGACAGGGGAGAGCAATGGGGGGGGGGATGAAACAACTGTAATAGAACAACAATTTAAAAAATGAAAAAAAAAAGAGTTCTTCCTAACAGAACCATAGATATGGAGATAATATGGAGGGTTGTCAGTGGGGAGGGGGAAAAGGGAGAATGGGGGAAAAGGTACAGGGATTAAGAAGTATAGCTGGTAGGAACAAAATACACAGGGGGATGTTAAGAATTGTATAGGAAATGGAGAAGCCAAAGAACTTATATTCATGACCCATGGAAATGAACTAAGGGGCTGGGGGTGAGGGGTTGTGTACCAGGCACAGAGGGGCAAAGGGAAAAAAATTGGGAGAATTGTAATAGCATATTCAATAACATATATATATATATATATATATATATATATATATATATATATATATATATATATATTTAAAGTGTCCCTCCTGCTGTTTATGCTGTTTTTCCCAGAAGTCTCAGGGACCTGTGAACACTGTTGACCAAGCTGACTCAAATGAGGCAAAGGAAACATGCTTGGGATGGGTCCTCAGTATCCTATACCCTCAGTTTTTAGTAAAATATCCCTCATTAGGCCAGATAAATAAACAATAACAAATAAAAATCAAAATATTACTTGTTGGAATTAGAACACTGTTAGTTCAAAGAGACAATTTACACTTATTTTCAGAGAATGTCCTGGTCCCCACCTCCAAAGGACATCTGTTCATTACTTCCTAATTCAGGTTTGCCATTACCCATCCCTGCCTTTCTTCCCCATGAGCACCCCACAAACACCCCATAGCTGGCAAAGCCTTTTAGCAACAATAGCTTAGAGTTTGAAATGGGATCACAGATGGGCAGACCTAGAAATGTCACCAGAGGCCATCCAACCCAGTTCTTTATTCTCTGACATGCAGGGAAGTACAGTGCTTAAGTTCCTGTGGTAAGCCTAACTGAGACATTCATACATTTAACAAATACTAATTGAGTACCTGCTATATTCTTGACACTATTCAAGCCACCAGGAATAGAGCAATGAGCAGAAGAGATAAACCCCTTACATTCATGAAGCTATATTCTACACTGGGGGAGGCTGAAGTGAAGCATGCTGTGAAAGCAGACACTCCATATTGGAAGGAATCTGGGATGTCATAGAGTATAACGCCTTCTCCAAGGAGGAAATTTCCCATTGTCAACATCCCTGGCATCAGCTGGAACTGCTGGTGACAAGCTGCTAACTCTAACTCCCAGGGTGACAGGGCAGTCAGTTTCACTGATGAACAGTGAATTAATTGGGATTATTTAGCTATAGAAGTCAGCCCCTTCCACACATAGAATTATGACCCTTACTCCTATCTGGTCTGTAGTCCACACTGTAGCCCAACCTTTGCCTAAAAGGTAGATCAGACCACATCTCCCTTAGGCACAAAGTTGATTCCCTATCTCACAAAGTTAATACCTGGAGCATTGCAATGGCTCCCAAGGTCCAAGCTTGTCTGCCCTTCCTCTCTCTTGCCACCTGCCTGACCTCACCTCCTACTTCTCCCCCACACACTGGCCTTCTTACTGTTCCTCATCCCCTAGCCCCCAGCACCAACCCCCTCCAATGTTTGCACTTGCTGGTTCTGTACTCTGTGCAGAATGCTCCTATCCTTGTCCCTGTCTCCTCCAGATCTTTACTCAAATGTCACACATGCTGGCCCTCCTTTCTGAAATTGTACCCCACCCTGCCCAACACTCTCATCCTCTTCTTCTTGCTTTATGGTTTTCTCTTTACCACGTATTCCCTTCTATCATAGTTATATTTTTAATTATTTAGTTTATTGTTTGTACCCCATCCTGTAAACTATAGAAGCTCCACATGGACAGGGATATGGCTATTTTGTTAAGCATCCTCTACACACAGAGCAGTATGCCTGGCATGAGGCAGCACTCAATAAACACTTACTGAGTGAATGGAATTCAGTCCTTTTCTGTTTTATGTTCATGGTCAACTTTCAGGTTCCCTCTTGGTCTGATTTTCTTCAAGCTAAACTGTCCAAGGGCTTTCATCTTCAGTAATTACATCACCTGGATCATGATCCCTCAAATGCCTGTAAACTTCTTTCATGGCTGCCAGTGATTAGTGACTCCCTTTCCTGCCCATGGGATATTGATAGACATTGGTGCAAGCTGAGGCTTGAAATGTGTTTATGTGGTCGGTTTATATGCTCTTGTAATTCTGCCACCACCCTGAAAAGAACGTGCCTTAGGTATCTGTTGATATATTAGCTTGGGCTCTGAAATGAGACCTGTGGAACTAAACCTGACCTGTAGGCTGAATGCACATGCAGCTGACACCAGCTGGAGATCATCCTCATCCATCTCTTTCTCTCTCTCTTTCTCACACGCACAAACACACACGTAAAAATAAATAAATATTTGTGTTTGGTATTTTTGAGGTTGTTTTTATGTAACATTGTTGTGGCATTAGCTAAGTGGTACATATGATTTGGGATTGCTATAGAGTAAATGTGTCTCTCTTAAATTCATATATTGAAGCCCTAACCGCCAATGGGATAATGTTTAGAGATAGGACCCTTAGGGCGGTAATTAAGGCTAAATGATGTTGTAAGGGAGGGACGCTAATCTAATAGGACTGGTGTCCTAATTAAAAGAGGGAGAGATACAGATCTCTCTCTCTCTCTCTCTCTCTCTCTCTCTCTCTCTCTCTCTCTGTCAGTACACACAGAGTAGAGGCCAAGTGAGAACACAATGAGTAGATGGTCATTTGTAAGACAGGAAAGAGACCTTCTTAATGAACAACACAAATGAGCAAAATTGAACCAGAGGTATGTAAACAAGGTGTAGACTAATAGTGACAAGGGGGGAGAGGGGAGGGAGAGAAGCGGGTAAGAAGGGAAAGGGTCTAGTCAAAGAACAAGTATAAATGACCCATGGGTATGGACAATTGGGTGGGGACTGACTCTGGGGGAAGGGGTGAGCAGGGTGCAGGGAAGCAATAGGGGAAAAAGTGGGACAACTGTAATAGAAAAACAAACAAAAATTTTTAGTGGGGGAAAAAAGTGAAAGCAAAATAAATTAATAAATAATCCAGCAAATACCCCCCTCAAAAAAAAAAAAAAATCCTCACGTGTAAAAAAGTGAACGAAAGAAAATATAAAGTATAAAAATGCAGTTTTAGTGAATATTAGAAGGACAAGGATTTTCCTTCACACTGTATATTTTTCTGCCTTCCTGATCCCTCCAGAATTTGGCATTCTGAAGAAGTAAGTAATGACATAAGGTTCTTTGCATAAAACTAATAAGACCAATTGTTGGTCAATTATTGTTAATAGAGGTTAGGAAAATAAAAAAGAGAGAGAGAAAGAGAGAGACCTTCCCACACACCAATAGTGATGGGACTTTGATCTTGTATTTCTGACTTTCAGAATTGAGGGGAAATAAATTTCTGTTGTTTAAGCCCTTCTGCTGTGGTTGCCAGAGCATACTAATAGAAGGGGCATTACATGAGGAGGTAAAGTACAGCACAGAGCCAGCAAGCTGGTGCCATATCTGAGATTCCATCAATCTGGCTAACAGTGTTTGACCTGCCTTGGAGATCCCCAGAGACTCCACCACACCCAACTTATGGGCCCACCAAAGCTGCTTTTCCATATGAGTTGCTTGTCTTGGCTCATGCTTCAGAACTTCCTAACAGTGAGCCCCAGGCCTAGGACTAGCAGCAGCCAGCCTAGATTCAGAACTTGTCTTGGCCTGGATATCTCCAAGCCCAGTACAAGTAGCAGCCATCTCAGATTGGTTTATAGCTCAGGCAGGGTGGCCCCAGGCAAAACACAGGTGTGGGCTGACCTTGGCCTGCACCACCTGAGAAACCCTAGGGCCTGTTCAACCAGTGGACAGATTCAGAACATGTCGGAACACCACCACCCTGCCCCTGCAAAGCTGATTCTCAATGCAGGATGGACTTTGGATGTAACTGGTCACAGCAAGTTCTTGAAGCTGACTGGCCTGGGTAAATATCTCCCATAAATATGCCAACAGCAACCAAGGCTCAACTACAAGAGGAGGTTGTACTCAGCCCACATGAAGGGTGAAACCCGAGTACCCAGCTCGGGTGACAGGGGAAGCTGTGCAGCTGGACCCTGCAGGACACCTACAACATTAAACCACACTACCAAGACACGGAGTCAAAGCAGCTTTACTTTGTACATAGAAAGAGACACAGGGAGGCTGCCAAATGAAGAGGCAAAGAAACATAGCCCAAATGAAAGAAAAGATCAAAACTCCAGAAAAAGAGCTAAATAAAATGGAAATAAGCAATCTATCAGATGCAGAGCTCAAAACACTGGTTATAAGGATGCTCAAGGAACTTAGCAAGGATCTCACCAGCATAAAAAAAAGACCTAGTCAGAAATGAAGGATACACTAATTGAAATGAACAATTTACAGGAAAGCAACAGTAGAGTGAATGAAGCTGAGAATCAAATCAATGATGTGGAATATAAAGAAGCATAAAATAACTAATCAGAACAACAAGAAGAAAAAAGAATTCAAAAAAATGAGAATAGTATAAGCAACCTCTGGGACAACTTCAAAAGGTCCAACATTCACATCATAGGGGTGCCATGAAGAGAAGAGAAAGAACATGAAATTGGAAATCTGTTTGAAAAAATAATAAAAGAAAACTTCCCTAATTTGGGGAAGGAAATAGACATGTAAGCCCAGGAAGCAGAGTACCAAATAAGAGGGATGCAAAGAGGTCCGCTCCAAACCACATCACAATTAAAATTTCATAGGTAAAAGATAAAGAGAGAATCTTAAAAGCAACCAGAGAAAAAAAGTTGGTTATCTACAGTGGAGTTCCCATGAAACTGTCAGCTGAAAAGAAACTTTGCAGGCTGAAGGGATTGGCAAGAAATATTCAAAGACATGAAAAGCGGGGACCTACAGCCAAGATTGCTTTACCCAGCAAATATATCAATTAGAATTGAAGGGTAGATAAAGAGCTTCCCAGAAAAAAAAAAAAAAAAAAAAAAAAAAAACTAAAGGAGTTCATCATCACCAAACCATTATTATATAAAATGTTAAAGGGACTTATTTAAGAAAAAGAAGATCAACACTATGAACAATGAAATGGCAAAAAATACAAACCTATCAACTATTAAATCTAAAAAACAAACTAAGCAAACCAGAACAGAGACAGAATCATGGATACAGAGAGAGTTTTGATGGTTGCCTGATGGGAGTGGGGTGTGGAGGAATGGGCGAAGAGGTGAGGGGATTAAGAAGTACAAATGGGTTGGGCAGGGCAAGGGAGATCGATGGGGGAAAACTGGGACAACTTTAGTAGAACAACAATAAAAAAGAAGTGAAAACGGAAAAAAAACATTTTTTGGGGTAGAGTTTACATGTGAAAAAAAAGGACGTACACATAGGTAGTTACAAAATAGACATGAGGATGTAAAGTACAGTATAGTAAATGGCAAAGCCAAAGAACTAATATGCATGACCCGGGGACATGAACAATGGTGGGGGGATTGCTTAAGGGAGTGGGGTGTGCTGGGTGAAGGATGGCAAAGGGGGAAAAATTGGGATAGCTGTAATAGCATAATCAATACAACAACAAAAAATGAACAGCTAATAAACAAACACAAAAATGTAGGAAGAAAATTTTATGGAGAAGGGTATATAGGTAGCATCTGCCAAAGTTTTGTTACATTTGATGTCATTTTCTTTAAAATAATTTAAATTTTTTTCAATACAGTTGATGTATAATATAATATTATGGTTTCAGGTGTACAACCTTGTGATCAGATATCCACGTAACTTAGAAGGCAATCACCCCTACAAATCCAATACCCATCTGACACCATACACCGTTATTAGAATATTAGTGACTATATTCCCTATGCTGTATTTTAATCTACATATTTATTCTGTAACTACCAATTTGTACTTCTTTTTTTTTAAGTATATTTTATTGATTATATTGTTACAATAGTTCCAATTTTTTCCCCTTTGCTCCCCTCCGACCAGCACCCCACTTCTCCAACAATTCCCTCTCCAAGTCCATGCCCATGGGTCGTACATACAAGCTCTCCTGCCTCACCCTTTCATATATTCTTCTTCTTCTTTTTTAAAAATAATTAATTAATTAGTTAAATATTTTAACAATAAAAAATAACAATCCCTCCCTCTCAGACTTAAGACCCTTTACAATCTTATAAAGGACAATGGACGAAGGTCTCGAGCTCCTCTAGCTGCTTCAAGCTGGACATGGTCGTCGTCCTACCTACCCGTGGGTCAAGAAATCCCTAATAAGAGTGGGGGTGTAGAGGGGAGGGTGGCCTTCCCACAAGGGGAAGGATTGTGCAGACTCCAGGTTGGTTGGCTGTCTCTGGACAACGGCATGCTTGGTTTAACAGACTGGCATCCTTGTTGTATTCTGGGGGCAACAGGGTTAAAGGACATCATTCAATCCGTAACCACTAGATGACAAAAGACAGGTATTAATTTTTCAATGTCCCACATTAGGGAAAAGAAGGGCTTCTTTGGAGGAAGGTATGCCAGGTACATCTCACCTGTCCAAAACCCTTTTGCCCATTATACTTAGTTTGGACTGAGGGAAATATTTTAGGTTTTCCCCCTCTCAGGCCTCTGGGCTCTTTCTGTCCAAGCCATTAGGATAGAAAAGAGAAACCAGTTTTAAAGTGAAGCCCACAGACCACCCCGTTCTTCACCAACCCAGCCACTTAGTTCAGCCAAACCATTGAGTCTCAGGAGGCAGCAATGCAGACAGGATTAAGTGAGGCCTATACGTACAGACAATCACTCAGGTAATGAGATCGTAGGCTTATGCCCTTTGAAAACAGAAAACACATGTGAATTTATGTAACATAACCCACATACAAGTCTCTAAATCTGTAGGACTGTCTTATCGGAAAGACATCCAGTTGCAAAGCATTTGACATTCTTCTTGCCTGTAAATTAAACATCTTTGATAATGCCACAGACATAGTTTAACTTTCAAATGAAAACAAATTTTAAATGAAAAGAAACTTTAAAGACGGTTAGCTGCACTACTTTATAGTCTACCACTGGGCATTGTGATCTTCTTTGAATCGTGATTTTTCTCCCTAAGATTACCCTCCTTGTCATTAAAGGGATTGCATTAAGTCCATTTTTAATTTATCCTGTTCATTTGCATAAACACAACAAGAGCAGCAAATGATCCCTTATGATCTTTAGTTCTGCTTTGCTGGAACTTACGCAAGGAACATTTAGGGTGACCTTCAGTCTGCCCTTCAAGGCACAGAAGCAGATCCACATACCTGGCATTCAGCCTTGCCTGTAAACACCTGTCTTTTCCAGGTCCTCCTGGTTTTCCATTGTGCCTTAAGGTCACTTCTAGCCATCTTTCAGGAAAACAACCTTCATTCCTTCCCTGGAAAGATTGCTATGGACCACTCATCCATCCAAGGTACCAGGCCTTTTATCTCGTGGACTTTTATTACCTTTGAAAGTCAGTCCCAGCTGCTCAGGGCTTTTTGGTAACAACCAAAGCCCAAGCATGTCTCCTTTAGGCATGACATTCCATTCAAAGTCTTAGTTAAAAAAAGAAAAAAACAAACAAACCTCTATTAACAACTGGTCTTATTAGTTTTATGCAAAGAAAGTTAGGTCATTACTTACTTCTTTAGAATGCCAAATTCTGGAGGGATCAGATAGGGAGAAAAATATACAGTGTGAAGGAAAATCCTTGTCCTTCTAATATTCACTGAACTTGCATTTCTATTCTTTATATTTTAATTTTTTTCCCCCCACTAAAAAATTTTCTGTTTGTTTGTTTTTCCATTACAGTTGTCTCACTTTTTTCCCCCTCTTGCTTCCCTGGACCCTGCCCCCCCGCCCCCTTCTTCTACATTCAGTCTCCACCCAGTTGTCCATGTCCATGGGTCATTTATACATGTTCTTTGACTTGACCCTTCCTCTTCTTACCCCTTGTCTCCCTCCCATCTCCCCCTTTGTTACTGTTAGTTTATTCCTTGTTTACATACCTCTGGTTCAATTTTGCTCATTCGTTTGTGTTGTTCATTAGTTTCCCATAATAGGTGATAGCATAAGGTATTTTTCTTTCATTGCCTGGCTTATTTCGCTAAGCATAATTCTCTCTAGTTCCAACCATGTTGTTGCAAATGGTAGAAGTTCCTTCTTTCTTTCAGTACTTATTCATTGTCATTTTCCCCTGTTGTACTCATGTTCCTCTCTGTCTCTCTCTGTTTCTTCATCTTCTTAAAGCAGACCCTTTAGCATCTCTTGCAATGCTGGTTTGGTGGCGATGTATTCTTTTAGCCTTCTTTTGTCTTGGAAACTCCTTATTTCACCTTCCATTTTGAATGAGAGCCTTGCTGGTTAGAGTATTCTTGGTTGTAGGCCTTTGTTTTTCATTGCTTGGAATATTTTTTGCCATTCCCTTCTGGCTTGTAGTGTTTCTGCTGAGAAATCTGATGATAGCCTTATTGGAGCTCCCTTGTATGTTATTAGTTGTTTCTCTCTTGCTGCTTTTAGGATTCTCTCTTTGTCTTTGAATGTTGGCATTTTAATTATGATGTGTCTTGAAGTGGGCCTGTTGGGGTTCATCTTCATTGGGACCCTCTGTGCTTCCTGGACTTGCATGATTCTTTCTCTCCTCATGTTAGGGAAGTTTTCTGTCATTAGTTTTTCAAAGAGGTTTTCTGTCCCTTGCTCTTCTTCTTCTCCTTCTGGAATTCCTATGATACGGATATTATTATGTTTCATGTTGTCCTGCAGCTGTCTTAGAGCCTCTTCAGTCTTGTTCACTCTTTTTTCATTTTGTTGCACTGTCTGTGAATTTTTGTCTACATTGTCCTCCAGCTCGCTGATCCGATCTTCTGCTTCCTCTAGCCTGTTTTTAATTCCTTCTACTGTGTTCTTCAATTCAGAGATCGTATTCTTCATTTCCTCCTGGCTCTTATTGATAGCTTCCATGTCCTTTTTGATGCTGGTTTAATTCTCAGTAAGTTCCTTATAGTTCTTCTGGAGTTCACTGTAGTTTTTCTGGAGTTCTTTGTAGTTTCCGCTGAGTTCATTGAGCTTCTCCATAATCCCTGCTTTCAATTCCATATCTGATAGTTGGCTCCCCTCTATTTCATTTAGCACTCTTTCTGGGGACTCTACGTTTCCTTTCGATGGGGGGTTGTTTCTCTGTCTCCCCATTTTTGTGACTCCTATTGTTTGTTGGTGCTTCTTAGAATGACCTGTACTTCCTGGATCTGCCCCTGGTGGCGTCAGATCCTGTACCAGTCTGGGCCTAGGCAGCCTGTTGGAGACTTCCAGGGATCTAATGCCTTTGTCTGGCTTCTTTAGTTGTTAATCTATTCAATCTGTGATTAGCTGTCAGGCTTAAGGACCGTGGGTGTGGCAGCTTAATTCCTGTAGGCAGGGCCTTTGCTTCCCCTCAGGTTGACGCCACTTGGCCGGGGATGGTCTGCCTGCAGTGTGGGGATGAGTCAGCACTGGGACCCAGCCGGCCGCTTCCCCAGCTCTCCCCTCAAAGCCACCACACCAAACTCTCCCCAAGCATCTCCAGTCCTCTCTGTCTTCCCTCTGCTTGTGCCCAGGGTAAGTGGGGGCAGAATATTGTCATATGTGATCCGCTTAAGAGCTCTTTTTCTCCAGCTGTTTCTCTCTGGCTAGCAAGAAACACTGTGGCTTTTCGCTTTTCTCAGCTGGATACTATTTTAATTTCCACTCTGTTGCTGTAGGCTGGGAAGCTCAGCTGGGGGTTTAGACCCTGCCCTTCTCAGGGGGAATCCCCAGCAGCTGAGCTGTTTCTCAGTCCCTTCAGCTGCTACCCGTGTGACGCCAGCCAGCCCTTCTGCGTCTCCACACTCCCTACCGGTCACGTTGTGATGTAGCGGCCTTTTCTGTCTCTCCGTGGTTATAAGACTTCTCTCCAGCTGGTGTTCAGTTGGTTATTCCAGATGATTTCTCCAAAATTACATTGTGAATCCAGACTAGTTCTAGGAGGAAGTTAGTGTAGCTTCCACTTACTCCTCCGCCATCTTGTTTCCACCAATTTGTACTTCTAATCCCTTCATATTTTTCATCCAGTCCCCCAGCGTCTCTCCCATCTGGCAACTGTCAAATGTTCTCTTTATCTATGAGGCTCTTTCTGTTTCACTTGTTCATTTACCTTGGTTTTTTAGATTGACATGTAAGTGAAAGCATCTGGCATTTGTCTTTGTCTGACTTATTTGACTTTTCACAGTACCATGTTGTTACAGATGACAAGATTTTATTCTTTTTTGTGGCTGAGTCACATTCCATTGTATACATGCACCACTTCTTTATTCATTCATCTACTGATGGACACTTCGGTTGCTTCCATATCTTGGCTTTTGTAAATCATACTGCAACAAACATATGGGTGTCTTTTTGATTTAGTGTTTTTGGTTTCTTCAGATAAATACCCAGAAGTGAAATTGCTGGGTCCTTCTTTTTCTCTTCTTACAGCCTTTGTTTTAAAGTCCATTTTGTTTGGTATTATTACTACCCCAGCTTTTTGTTTTGTTTTCATTTTCATGAAATATATTTCCCATTCCTTCACTTTCAGTTTATGTATGTCTTTTGACCTGCAGCGAGTCTCTTGTAAACAGCAAATGTAAAGGTCTTGTTTTCTTTTTTAAATCCATTCAGCTACCCTGCATCTTGTGATGGAAGCATTTAATCCATTTGTTTTTAAAGTAGTTGTTGACAGATATGTATATAATGCCATTTTAATATTAATATTTTAAATCTTTTTTCTTCTTAAAGAAGACCCTTTAACATTTCTTGTAATACTGGGTCGGTGGTGATAAACTCCTTTAGCTTTTTCTTGTCTGTGAAGTTCTTTAGCTGTCCTTTGGTTCTAAATGATAGCTTTGCTGAGTAGAATAGTGTTTGTTGTAAGTCCTTGCTTCTTTTCATTTTGAATATTTTCAGCAGTCCCTTCTGGCCTGCAAAGTTTCTGTTGGAAAATCACTTGACAGTCTAATGGGATTTCCCTTGTAGGCAACTAGCCGCTTTTCTATCTCTCTTTTTTTTGTTGATAGATATGTATTTATTGCCATTTTATTGTTCATATATATATTTATATGCTTTATTGATTATGCTGTTACAGTTGTCCCAATTCCTTTTCCCTTTGTTCCCCTCCACCCAGTGACCCCCTCCCTCCAGTTGTCCCCTGCTTAGTCCATGCCCATTGGTTGTGCGTATAGTTTTTCTCAACATCTTCCTATCTACTCCACTCCCACCTACTATGCTTCTTAATTCCTATACACCTCCCTTCCTTTCCCCACTTCCCCATCCCCACTGGCCTCCCCCCAAAATGTTCCCCACACCTATAATTCTTTTCATACTCTCGTTGCCTACTTAGTTTGCCTTTGTTTTGATTTGTTAGCTTCTGTTGTTGGTTGCTGTGATACAGTTTCCATTTTAACGTTCATAGTTTTGATCTTCTTTCTCCTAAATGAGTCCCTTTAACATTTCATATAACAGTGGTTTGGATTGAATGAACTCTTTCAGTTTTACTTTGCCCTGGAAGCACTTTCTCTGCCCTTCTGTTCTGAATGACAGCTTCGCTGGATAGAGTAATTGTGGTGGTAGGTTTTTGCTTTTCATTACTTTGAATATTTTTTGCCAGTCCCTTCTTGCCTGCAGAGATTCTTTTGAGAAATCAGCTGATAGTCTTATTGGGACCCCTTTGTATGTAATTCTTTTCTTCTCTCTGTGTTGCTTTTAAGATTCTCTCTTTATCTTTAATTTTCAACATTTTGATTATAATGTGTCTTGGTGTGGTTCTGCCTGGGTCCAGTTGTTTTGGAACTCTCTGTGCTTCCTGGACCTGTAAGTCTATTTCCTTCCCCAAGTTAGGGAAGTTCTGCTTCATTATTTTTTCACATAATTTTTCAATTTCTAGTTCTTCTTTACCTTCTGGCAGCCCTATGATTCGGATGTTGGCCCGCTTATAGCAGTCCCATAGGTTTCTGAGCCTCTCCTCATTTTCCTCACTTCTCATTCCCTCTTTGTGCACTGGTTGGCTGTTTGTTCCTTCCCTATGTTCCAATTTGTTGATTTGATCCCTCATTTTCTTTCCCTCACCACTAGTTTCGTATGTGTTTTCATTCATTTCAGCAGGACTAGCCTTCATTCCTTCCCCATCTTGTTTAAGATCTGCTGTTAGGTCTGTAAGCATTTGTATAACCAAAGCTCTGAACTGTGCCTCAGAAAGATTTCCTATCTGCTGCTTTGTTATATTAGATATTTGCTGTCTGGTCAGCTGCATCACTGGGATCTCTATCATGATCTGTGACATCCTGACAGTTTTGTATTTACCTTTGCTTCCTGGGCAGGGCAGTCACACCTCCTATGCTATAGGGGGTGGAGCCCCATGCACTCACCACTACCACGGAACTCTTCTCACCACATTGTGGTATTTTGTGTGGGGGCGGGGGTCCAAGATGGATTCCTGCGTTCACTCCGCTGAGAGACTGGGAGCCTCCTCCTCCATCCCCACATCCTCCGGCCCTCACAGTCCAAGGCAATGAGTGTCTGCCTTTCCCAGCATTGGACTCGTGAACTGAAAGGTTTGGTCAGCAGCTGGGGGTGCTCCCCAGGCACTTCTTGCCTCCCCTTAAATATGGGTATCTGTGCTTACCGCTGTCCTGCCACCATTTCCACAGCTGCTGCTACCAGCACAGCTTGACCTCTCCATCCTGGCTTTGCCCCTCCTACCTGTCCAGAAGAGCACCACTTCTTTATAACTTCACATGTTGGACTTCCATGTAGCTTTATGTTCTGGAACTTCTGGTTATTTCTGGTTTTGTGGTAGTTGTATTCTTTCTTAGTTGTGGAGGGAGATGGAGTGTGTCAGTCTAGACCTCTGCTTTTCTCTTGCTGCTTTTAAGATTCCTACCTTGTCTTTAACCTTTTGCATTTTAACTATGATGTGTCTTGTTGTGGGCCTCTTTGGCTTCATCTGTTTGGGACTCCATGCTTCCTGGGCTTGTATGTCTATTTCATTCAGTAAGTTAGGGAAGTTTTCAGTCATTATTTTTCAAATAGATTTTCAATTCCTTTCTCTCTCATTTATCTTACCAGCACCCCCATGATGCAAATGTTGATATGCTTGAAGTTGTCTCAGAAGCTCTTTAAAATATCTTCATTTTGTTGGATTTTTTTTTTTTTTACTGTTCTGATTGGATGTTTTCTGCTTTCTTTTCTTCCAAATTGCTGATTGTACCTTTTGCTTCATCTACTCTACTGTTGATTTTCTGTAATGTATTCTTAATTTCCATTACTGTATTTTTTATTTCTGATGGTCCTTTCTGTGTGTGTTCTATCTTCATTTTTATGTTTCTTCTTTGTTGAAGTTCTCAATAAATTCCTCTACTCTTCTAAGTTCATTAAGCATCCTTATAACTAGTGTTTTAAACTCTACATCTGGCAGATTGCTTGTTTTCATTTTATTTAGTTCTTTTTCTGGAGTTTTGTTCTCTCTTTTCATTTGGGACATGTAGCTTTGTCTCTTCATTTTGGCTGTCTCCCTGTGTTTGTTTCTACATATTAGGTACACCTACTATATCTCCCAGTCTTTGTAGAGTAGCCTTATATAATAGGTATTCTGTAGGGCTCATTGGCATGGCCTCCCCATCACCTGAGCTGGATGCTCTAGATGTGTTCCTTGCGTGGACATTGTGCACCTTCCTGTTGTAGTTGAGCCTTGATTGCCTCTGGCACCTTAATTTACTCCCAGGCTAATCAGCTTCAAGGGCTGACTGTGACCATCATGGAGGATCTGCTATGCAGGGCCTGAACTCACAGAACAGGAATTGCTTCAGCAGGGCTCTGGTGCTGAGTTCACCCTCTGAGTGTGTCAGTCATGGTTGGGTGATGCTTCAGCATGGTGTGAAGCTGTCTACCAGGTGCACTCGCTCTGAGGCCTCCAAAGAGGTGTAGGCCAAGGTCAGCTGCCAGCTGTGCCTTGCCCAGACCACCAGCATGAGCTACACAGTGATTTTCAGATGCCTGTTACTTGTGCTGGGCTTGGAGGTGGCTGTGAGAGGCAAAGCTGTGGACCAAGGCAGGCTGTGAACTGTGCTTGGACCCACTTAGCAAGAAGTATGGGGCATGCCAAATCCAGATGCTACTTATTTGAAAGATCTTAGAAAAGGCCACAGCACGAGCCAGGATAGGCCATTTGTAAGGAAAAGCCACTGGAAATGGTTTGCGTGGGTTGGCAACTTGGGTGGGACAGGTCTCAGGGAATCACCAGTGTAGGGTGAATAGTGTTAACCAGATTGATGGAGACTCAGATATGGTGCCCACTGACCACCTCTGTGGGACGAGAGCTCAGCAAGTGAACAATGATCTCTTATCCGCACTCTGGGAGAAAACTGCCCCTCCAGCCTTCACCCTGAAGCCAAATAATTCAGTGCCCCTGCTTATGTCCCTGACAGCTATGGAGCTGCTGCCCCTTTACTGGAGCTCAGAGTGCATGAGTCTGAGTAAGCCCATGCATGGGCCCTTTAAGAGGAGCACCTTGGACTCCAGGAGCCATCAGTCTCACTCAGCCACGATCTCCACTGTTTATCACAGCTAGAAGTTACGGGGACTTCTCTTCCCAGCACTGGGACCCTAGGCTGGGAGGCCTGGTATAAAGCTGGAATCCCTCACTCCTCAGGAGGGACCTCAGAAGCTGAGCTATATATCCCAATTTTTAACTGCCCCACACAGGTATGGGACCAGCCTGTTCCTTGCCTCCATCCCTCCTACCAGTCCTGAAGCCACTTCTTTATATCCTTAGTTATAACTCTTCTGTTCAGTAAGATTTCAGGTGGTTCTGAACGATGGTTGTTTTGTGGTTTAGTTGTAATTGTGACACGGTAATGGGGGATTGTGAATACAGCATTTACCTATGCTTCATTTTGACTGGAATTATTTGGGAAATCTTTAGGTATCATTATTTAAGCTTAGTAGTTGGTATATATGGATGGTCATTATATTTGTATTTAGTATAAATAAATGTCATAAGTATGGGTATTTTATGTTCAGGAAGTGCCCATAAAATTTTTAAAAATGCATAAATTTTAAATACCAAAGAGAATTTCTTCTGCTCAATGAAAAGTAGAAAAAATACTTCCAAAACATACAGTGCATTTGAGAAAAGGTAGCAGTAGTAAATACTTATGTAGCTTTAAAATAATTGTAAAATATTAGACTTCCAGCCAAGATGGAGGCGTAGACAGACACGCTGCATCTCCCTCCACAGCTAAGAAGGAATCCAACTACCACAAAACTAGAAACGACCAGAAGTTCCAGAAAATCAAACTGCATGGAAGCCCAGCAAACAAAGATATAAAGAAGAAATACTTATCCAGACAGGTAGGAGGGGCGGAGCCAGGGCGGAGAGGATGTGGTGTGGTGGCGCCAACAGTGGCAGCAGCAGCAGGCTGGCCAAAAAGCACAGTCATATGTTTTAAAAAGTCAGGAGGGATACCTGGGGAGCATTCCCAGCTCCTCACTAGATCTCGCAGCAGCAGTGAAAATCAAGCCTCATTGCTTCTGACTGTGCAGACCAGTGGGGGTTGGGGTGGAGGCGGAAACTGCCGATTTCAGCAGGGTCTGCTTGTTTAAAGGGCCCCCATGGTCCTAGAACATTCGTAGACCCACCCATTCTGGGAACAATGGCCAGGGCAGCAGCTAGAGGGGCACCAGCCCGGTATGGAAGTGGGAGAGGTGCCTGGAAAAGGGGCGAGTGCTGGGCAGGTGGCATTGTTCCCTCTCAGACCCCTCCTCCACATACAGTGCCACAACGTGGTGAAACAGGTCGCCCTTTACTTATGAATCTCTAAGGCTCCGCCCCTTACAATGTAACAGGAGTGACAGCTCTACTTGGGATGCGGAGGCAAACAAACACAGGGCTGCCTGTCAGAATGAGGAGACAGAGAAGTATGGCCCAAAAGGGTGAACAGATCAAGGTTCCAGTGGGAGACTTAAGCAACAAGGAGATAGCCAACCTCACAGATGAGGAGATAGACAACCTAATAAATGCAGAATTCAAAACACTGGTGATAAAGATGCTCACAGGCTTGACAGATATGCTTGAGTATGGCAAACGCATAAGGGAAGAAGTGAAGGCTATGCTAAGTGAAATGAAGAAAAATCCACACAAAACCAATGATGAAGGGAAGAAAACCGGGGTTTCAATCAATGATTTGGAACATAAGGAAGAAAAAAACAGTCAACCAGTGCAGAAAGAGGAAGCAAGAATTGAAAATAATGAGGAATACTTTCCAAATTTTGAGAAGGACATGGACATACAGGTCTGGGAAGCACGGAGGGTCCCAGGAGAGCTGGGTCCTGAGGGGACCACATCAGGACGCATCATGATTGAGATGCCAAAGGAGAAAGATAAAGACAGAATCCTGAGGTAGCGAGAGAGAGGTGGAGAATTGCCTACAGTGGGGTGCCTATAGGACTATCAGCTGATTTCTCAGAGGACACTTTACAGGCAGGAAGGGACTGGCAAGCAGTATTCAATGTGATGAAAGGCAGCCTGCAACCAGGATTACTCTATCCAGCAAAGCTATCATTGGGAATGGAAGGGCAGATGAAGTGCTTCCTAGACAAGGTAAAGCTAAAGGAGTTCATCATCACCAAGCTATTATTACATGAAATGTCAAGGGGACTTACTTAAAAAGAAGATCAAAACTATGAACATTAAAATGACAACAAACTCACAACTATCAACAACTGAATCTAAAGCATAAAAAGAAAATCCAACTAAGCAAACCAGAATAAAAACAGAACCATAGGTATGGGGATCATTTGGAGGGTTATTAGATGGGAACGGGGTGGGGGAAAAATGGGGATATGGTGCAGGGATTAAGAAGCCTAATCAGTTGGTACAAAATAGACAGGGGGAAGTTAAGAATAATATAGGAAAGGGTGAAGCCAAAGAACTTATATGCATGACCCATGGAGGAGGAGTGGGATTGCTGGAGGGAAGGGGGGTACTTGGTGGAGGGGAGCAAAGGGGAAAAAAATTGAAACTACTGTAACAACATAATCAATAAAATATACTTAAAAAGTAATTGTAAATTAGTTAAAGTCACTAATGAAAAGACTATGATTATCAGGTTGCATTTTTTAAAAAGGATCCAGCAATGCTTTTTTCTATAAGAGAAGGCTTTAGAACAAAAAATTTAGAATTGATTAAAATAAACGGGTAGTAGAAGATATATTGTATAAAACAAACATGAACAAAATAATGTGAAATAACTGCATAATATATGATCAAAATAGAATTAAAGGCAAAAAAGAAAAAAAATCAAATTGAAAGAAGACTGGTATGATATAGTGGGAAAAGAAACAAAATGACAAGATACAATTACCATAGATGAACATGCACCCCAAAACATGGTATCGAATTACATAAAACAAAAACTGACAGAACTGTAGGGAGAAATATGTATATCAAGAATTCTTGTTATAGAATTAATGTACCTTTCTCAACAAGCCATTCATTGGCTTCTGGAATCACCTCCAAAAGGCATAGTTCAAAGTTGGCTTTGTATATACCCCCTAACAATATTATGGCTTTCAGAGAATGTACAATGTTTATACCCACAAAAGGGTGGTAGATTTTATTAATAACCAGATAATGTCTACTTTTCCCAAAACCACTTATTAATTAATCAACATGTCCCACATTTATATGAAACATCACTCTCATAATATGCTGATCTTATTCTGGCCTTTCTTTTTTCTTCTATGCACCAGTAATACAGTTTAATTAGAGACAGAAAAAAAGGCATATCATTCTTGTCTTTTTCAAAAAGCTCTTGGCAATGTCCATAAATTAATTCTTCAAAAAGAAAATTAGAACAACTGTCAATTTTTAAAAAATGCTGTTAGGATTTTGTCGTTGGATTCCCCAGGCAAGTCAACTGCATCATCCATAAATATTAGTAAATCTTATTTCATATTTTTTCTTTTTTTTTTTTTGTATCAGAGCTTCTTGACAATGTTGAAATATATGGTGATGATGGGCATCCTTGATGATGAAGACTGTCAATTTTAGAGGAAGCTTCTTTATCATCTTTCTTCTTATTGTGTACTAAGATATTTTTAAAATCACAAATGAATATTGAATTGTTTGTTTTTTGATATTAAGTTGTATGAGTTTTTAAATATATTTTGGATATTAACACCTTATCCACTATATCATTTTTGAATATCGCCTCCTATTCAGTACATTGTGTTTTTGTTTTGTTGAGGTTTCCTTTGCTGTGCAGAAGTGTTTTAGTTTGATGTAGTCCCTTTCGTTTATTTTTGCTTTTGTTTCCTTTGCTCCAGAAGACAGATCCAAAAGGATTATGCTATGACTAATATCAAAGTGTTTACTACCTTTGTTTTCTTCTAGGAGTTTTATGGCTTCAGGTCTCACATTTAAGACTTTAATCCAATTTTGAGTTTATTTTTGTATATGGTATGAGAGAGTGGCTGAGTTTCTTTTTTCTCTTCTGTTCTTTTGCATGTATCTGTTCAGTTTTACTAATACCACTTATTGAAGAGAATATCTTTCGTCCAGTGTATATTCTTGCCTCCTTTGTTGTAGATTAATTGACCATAATAGTGAGAATTTATTCCTGGGTTTTCTATTCTGTTCCACTGATCTATGTGTCTGTGTTTGTGCAAGTACCACACTGTCTTGATTGTTATAGACTTTTAATATAGTTTGAAATCAGGGAGTATGATACCTTCACGTTTGTTCTTCTCTGTCAAGATTGCTTTGGCTATTCAGGGTCTTTTGTGGTTCCATATGAATTTTAGTTAGTTTTTTTTTTTTTTAGTTCTGAGAAGAATGCCATTGATACTTTGCTAGGAATTACATTGAATCTATAGATTGTTTTGGGTAGTATGGAAATCTTAACAATATAAATCTTTCCAATTCATGAGCTTGGCATATCCTTTGATTTATTTATATCCTCTTTAACTTGTTTCTTCAACATCTTATAGTTTTCAGAGTATGGGTCTTTCACCTCCTTAGTTAAATTTATTTTTAGATATTATATACTTTTTGATGTAACTGTAAATTGGATTGTTTTCTTAATTTGTCATTCTGATTATTATTATTAGTGTACATTAATTTTGTGTTCTGCAACTTCACTGAATTTATTTATTAATTCTAATAGTTTTAAATTACTGAATTAATATTACTTATTTACTGATGTTACTTATAAATTCCAATATCTATTATTGACTTACATATATTTTTTGAAACTAGCTAACTTTAATTTTCTTCATGCATTAGCAAGTCATACTTTTTAATTATAACTTTAAATATTCATAGCTGAGATTACAGTTTTTTCATAATGGATATAATGTATCTGTATTTTTCCTTTTCATTACCCATTTTACCAGAATTTTTCATTTCATTGGACTTTTCAAAGAACGAACTTTAATATTTATTTCACAATTCCATTACCTTTCTAGTTTGTAATTCAGCAATGTCTTTTCTGCCCACTTAATTCCCTTCACCCATATCATTTTTGCAAAGTTTGTTTAGCTGATCTCTTTTGAGATTTCTGGGTTGAATTATTATATCAGGTTGCTTATATTGTCTTTTTCTTGATTACTTGTATCTACCCACATCTCCCCTATCTTCACTGACAGCAACCTGATCCAAATCTTCATCGTGTTTTACCTGGAGTATTACACCAGCCTTCCAGTTGATCTCCTCATTTCTATCCTTTGTGCTATAAAGACAATTCTGGAGTGATCCATTTAAACCACAAGCCACGCGTGTCCATCCTCTGCTTAAAATCTTCCAGAGGCTTCCTATTGACTCAGAATAAAAGTTAAAGTTCTTATGATAGCCTAAAAGGTATTATGTGATCTGATCCTGTATCATTCTTCTGATCTAACTTTTTGCCAATTACCCCATTGCTTGCTTCACTCTCACCTTCCTCAGGGTCTTTACACTTACTTTTTTTGTCCTCAAAGTCTATCTGACTGCCTTCCTCCTTTCCTTCAGAAGTCTGCTGAAATGCTACCTTCTCAGAGAAGACTACTCTGACCATTATATACAAAATGGCATCCCTTCTCTGATCACTCTTTATCCACCCTATTCAGCTTTATTTTTATTCATAGAATTTACCACTATCTGAATATATATTATATATTTATGATTTTGTCTGAGTCCATCTTTAACAATATAACCTGTGATGTGGTATAAAGATCTTATTTTTAAAAGCCTATAATTTTTGTTTTGATTTCCACTTTGACTCAAAAATTATATAGAATAGTATTTTAAAATTTAAAATAGCTTCTAAAATTATACTTCAGTTACTTAGTTCCAGGTTTTTGCATTGAACTTTGATAAAGTGATCTGTATAATTTTTTAACTTGGGCACTTTGTTGAGATTTTCTATTAGGTTTATCATAAGATCCTTTGCCAAAAATGATTAGCTGATACCATAAAAACAATTTCCCTGAGGTATAAAATTATATGTCTGTATTTACCTACCTGTATATCTATGTGTGTGTATATACATAATTAAAATAATTAATTATGTTATTTATATATAGTATTTTTGCCTGCATAGAGGGCAATAAAGTTTCCAAGTACTACTTTGTTTCTGTAAATTATTTCTAGAAATTTTAGTTTACATATTTTTAACTTTTTATTCTTATTTTTTTAAAGATTTTATTTATTTATTTTTAGGGAAAGAGAAAGGGAGAGAGAAAGAGAGGGAGAGAAACACACATGTTGTTGCCTTTTGCACACCCCAACTGGGGACCTGGCCCACAACTGGCAACCTTGTGGTTTGCAGGCCGGTGCTCAATACACTGAGTCACACTAGCCAGGGTTCTTTTCTTATTTTTTGAAATCAACTTTCCTAAGGTATAAATTACATCATAGAAAATTATGTACTTGAAGTTATATTTCCATGAGTTTACCAAATGTATATTATATAACTCATGTAACCATCACCCCACCACCACCACCACCACCACCGACACACACACACACAGACAAAGGTATGGAATATTTCCTTCATCCCAGGATGTTCTTGGTGTCACTCTGAAGTCAATATCACCCACACCCCTCTTCTACACAACTGTTAATTAACCTGATATCTAACACTGTGGATTCATTTTCCTGAAGATAAATAGATATATGGTCTGTACTATCTTGTCTCTAGGATTTTTCACTTGATATACTCACTTTGAGATTTTCTTATATTGTTGCATGTATCAGTATGCAGTTATTTTTGGAGAGGAACCATTGTATACACAATCTGTTGGATGGACACATGCATACTGTTTCCAGAATTGGCTATTATGAATGACAGTCTTATGAACTTTCTTGTACAAATCTTTCTGTGAAAAGCTGAAGTCATTATTCTTAAGTAAATAGCTAGAAATGGTATGGTAAATGTGCCCATGACTAAACTATTTTCTAAATAGGTCTGCTATTTTACACTATGGCAGAAGTGTATTGTGATCATTCAAATTGCTCCACATATCTTTGCCAATGCTTGGTATTTTCTGTTTAAATTTTAGCCATTCTTGTTACTCTGTAACAGTATTTCGGGTGGGTTTTAATTTTTAGTTCCCTAATGACTAGTGATAATTGAGTGCCTTCTTGTGTCTGTTGGCTATTGGTTTTTTTTTTGTGTAATTTCTGCTCAAATACTTTGCCCATTTTTTATCGGGCATTTTGTCTTCTTCTTATTGAGTTGTCGGAGATCTTTTATGTTCTAGAAATAGTCCTGCTTCCTTTTGGGGCACAATTTCACTCACTCTTGCACATTTCTCTCCCCCTTGGATTACTTCCTCCGTGGGAGGCCAGATGCCAGGTCATGAAGTCACTCAAGCAGGCCATGGAGGGGTCTGTGTGCCAAGGAATAGAAGTCTCTAAGAGCCAGTGAAGTATGGAGGCCTGGCAACAACAAAATGAATGAGCATAAAATTGTATTCTCCAGCCCCAGGTGAGTCTGGATATAACCGTAGACCTACTTGAGACTGTCAGAGCAAGGCAGCAGCTGGACTGCCCACCAGGACTTTTAATGTATGCAAATGAACCATATGCCAGTTAACCTGGTCCTAGCCCCTCCCATAGGAAATAAAAATGGACTTTGCTTGTTCCCAGAAGAAATGTTGATGGACATAGCACAATATATTGACTGGCCTGGTGGGGGAAAAGCAGGGAGATTTAAATAACCTGCTGAATGTGTTGATGGGTAAACTCACCCTAATCAGAATGTGTGTTTGGCAAAGTGTGGAGACAGCGCCTGCAGAGGCTCAGGCAGGTGATTCCTACAGAACCATGAGGGTGAGGGGAGTCTCAACAACCCCTTCCCCCTTCCCCCTTCCCCCTTTCCCCCCTCCCCCCTTTCTCCCTTGCCTCCTTTCCCTTTTTCCACTTTTCCTTGCTCCCATGCCTGTGAGGTGGACCAGGAGTCATCTTTCCCCCATCTCCCTTGCTCCTACAGGCCCTTGAGTTGGTCTGGGAATTTCCTCTTCCCTCCAACCCTCTTCCCCCTCTTCCTTCAATAAACCTGGTGTTTAATCCTAGAATGACCTCTGAGTGATTTCTCAGAGCAAGGCTACCTGACAGAAACCTGGACTACAATCTCAAGAGAGAACCCGAGCCTGAAGCACACAGTTGAGCATCTCCCAGGTAGCCTACACTCAGAGTCTGTGTGAGATAATATTTGTTCTCCTGAGCTTCTAAGTTTGAGGTAATTTGCTACATAGTGGTGGAAAACTATTATTCATCCAACCCATCATTACGCCAACCTGCAAATCTGGAAAGAACACGAAGTGCAATGGACTAGATGTGCAACCTGAGTTCAAGTTGGAAGCCTCAGTTCCCAGGAAAGATACATTGTCAGATCTCTTTACCCTGATTCCCAAGCCCAGATCAGATTAGGTGCAATGGCATAAGCTGCTTCCATTCCAAACAGAATTAAGTCCTGCTTTTTTCCCTCATTATTGGGTGCTTTATACCAGGACCCCCTTTCTCTGTGTCCTCAATGCTCTTCATCCTATAGCTACTCCTTTATATCATTCTTTTTTGCCTCTAAGATTCTGATGGTGGGAGGAAATTATGAAGACTATATATACCGACTGTCATGTTTGAATCTCTCTATAACAGCGGTATTCAACCTGTGGGTCGCAACCCCTTTGCGGGTTGAAAGACCCTTTCACAGGGGTCGCCCAAGACCATCAGAAAACACATATATAATTACATATTGTTTTTGCGATTAATCATTATGCTTTAGTTATGGTTGGGGGTCACCACAACATGAGGAACTGTATTAAAGGGTTGCAACGTTAGGAATGTTGAGAACCACTGCTCTATAACATCCTCCAAGTGGTCTTATAGCTTATTTTTGAAAACCAGATGTCACTATCTCCTTAGGTAGCTCATTCTATCTTTGGGATCATTCTGACTATTAGAAATGTCCTCCAATAGTGAGAAGAATTCACTTTCTCTTTTCTCCTGCTTCACTTGTTTTTCTAGATATTCATTCTTTGGAAGACTCTCCAGGGAGAATTGGCTGTGACTAAGACACACCTCTAAATCAAGGACTGGGTATTGATTGTTGGGGTTTTAAAGCAAATTACATTTTATTTACTATGAAGCCCCTACCTGGATTTGGTCTCCCAGGATATATCTCATTAGCTGACTCCATCCTAGACAATTATTTATTCATTCACAATGATGTATTTAGGGTAGGGGAAAAGGTTCTTCAATTATGGATCCTTAGATATTTTTGCACTTGTTAAAACTTCTCTGGGTATTCCTTAGCAACTGCTTCATATAACTGATGGTTAGAACTAACAAATGTCTTGCCCTTGTCTCTGTTAGGGCCATGAGCCAAGCACTATAAATCTGGGCATCATCTTTCCTACTCAGGCTTGCCAGGACAATGATAAAATTAATTGTTTCTATAAAGAGGGGTACTCTAGAGACTTCCTGGAGAGCTTGGCTCATCTACAGATCTAGGAAAGTTAGATCAGTGGTTTCTTGTGTACTTAAATGTAGCCAACAATGGCTAAGTCATGTACAAAATCCTTAATAGAGTCAACAAAGCTATTTATGATGTGGCAACTGACTGTTGTTTTAGTCTCACTTCTCATCATGCTCTCCTTCCAAATCCGAACTCCAGTAACACTGGCATTCTGTTAGTCTCTCAGAATCTGTGTTCTTCCAGCCACAGTGTCTTTTCATTTGTCTGTTCTCCCCTTATTCTCTGTTCTCAATGAACTCTTACTCATCTTTATATTTTCCCAGATGAACACCCCCCAAATCTAGCTTCTATTTCTTCTTATCTGACTTCAAAGAATGGTCATAACTTTCAGCTCACAATTTCAGTTTTAGTTTATATATTTATTAGTATGATTGGTTGACTAATGAAAGTGCCATTCACATAGGGACTGCATCAAGTTTGCCCTCTGTTTTAATGCATAACGTAATGCCAAGTATAATAGGTGCTCAGTGAGTATTTGAAGCATGAAGGAAGGAGACAATTAGAACCCAATGTGATAGATGGTATCATTGGGATAGGCACAGGAAGCTGTATGCTAACCTAATTCAGATGGGAAAGATTTCCTGGGCAAGTGAAATCATTTCAAATATATTTATTTCAAGGATTGGCTCATGGAATGTGGTGGCTGGTAAATCCCAAATCTGTAGGGCAGGCTGATAGGCTGGAAACTCTCCAGAAAGACTTGATACTGTAGCCCCCCAACTCCCTAACTTTTCCCCTACTTTTAAATACAAAAGACCTATACATTGTGTTGTACACAAATTGTACTTTGCTAACAAAAATATTCAATTATTTTATAATGTTACATATAACCAAAGGAAAATATTTTTCTGTTTCTTCTGGTTATATTAAGATACATGGTAGTCCATCTCTGTATTGCAGTTCATTTATCGCGACCTCACTGTATCGCGGGATTTTAAAAAATATTATATTTAATTATTTACCGCAGATTTTTCACTATATTGTGGGATTTTGCGGTACTGTATATGTATGTTGTTAAAGTTATGTAGGTTTAAGAGTGTAGAATATGTTTAAGAACATAAGTAGTGCTTATAGAAGTGTGGAAAAGGTTAATAAGAGAGTGAGAAAAGTTAATAAGGGCCTGGGAACAGTTTATAAGTGTGTGGGAAGGGTTTATAAAGCCTTAAAATATATATAAATACTAAAATAAATGTAAGGTTCCTACTTCACGGATTTTCACCTATCGCAGAGGGGGGAGAGGGTGTCTAGAACGTAATGCCCGCAATAAGTGAGGGAATGCTGTAATTGACGTGCAGACTGTACAAGTTTAGGTGTAGAACATAACCTGCATTTGTTGTGAAATGATTACCACAATAAGTTTAGGTAACATCCATCATCTCATATAGATACAAAGAAAAAAGAAAAATGTTGTATTTCCTTGTGAACTCTTAGGATTTACTCTCTTAACAACTTTTTAATATATTGTACAGCTGTGTTAATTATAATCCTGTCGTACATTGTATCCCTAGCACTTATTTATCTTATAACTGGAAGTTTGTATTTTTTTGATCACCTTCCTCCTCTGGTAACCACACATCTGATTTTTTTTTTTTTCTGAATCATGGAGGTCTCACCTCCATAATCTGGGTGCTGCTGGAGAGAAATGAATTTCTCCAGTCATGACCCGTAAAAATAAGGTAGCTGGAAAGGCACTGTGGGTGAACAGTGTAGCCCTGTGCAGGGTCAGCCTGGGTTGGGGTCGGGGGGTGGCCCTGACTGAATTTCTCTCTCTCCACCTTGACAAAACTTGTATCCTTCCTGGTCCAGTGGTGTTCTGGGATCTCCCCTCAAGCAAGCTGGACTTCTGCAAGTTCTCTCTTGCTTGTGGGTATCATTTGCCCAGGTTAGCGAGTGCTAGATTTTTCCCTCTGGCCACAGTGAGAGGAGAGGCAGGTTTGCTGATTGTGAAACCTTTACTGAAATCTGAGAACTGTCTGCCTATTTTTGGATGCACCAGTGGGAAAGAGTCATCCTGCGACCCTTGGGGAATGGAGCTGGGTCCCACACCTCCCACTGAGGTACTTTGCTTGTGGATGAAAGTCCAGTTTGTTGTTAAAAAAGGGAGAAAAGGGAAGAATGTCTTATAACACCATGATACTAATATCATTCTCTTTCTTGTTTTTTTAATGTATTTACAGCTATAACTTTAGCAACAATTTCACTGCATCCAATATTGGTTTCTTGTGTTTCTGTTTTTATTAATCTCTAAGTACGTCATAATTTTCATTGTGATTTGTATTTTGATCCATTAATTAGTTAAGAGTGTGTTGTTTAATTTCAATACATTTGTGAATTTGCCAGTTTTTCTTCTGTTATTGATTTATAACTTCATAGCAATGTGATTAGAGAAAATACTTTTGTATCAGAGATCTGTTCTATTGAGACTTAATTGATGGCCTAATACATGGTCTATTCTAAAAAAATGTTCCATGTGTACTTGAGAAGAATGTTTATGCTGTTTTTGGGTAGACTGTTCTGTAGATGTTGTTTTAGATCTAGTTAATTTTGTTGATTAACTTCTCTATTTTCTTACATTTCTTCTGTATGGTTGTTCTATCCATATTGAGAATGGGGTAATAAAGTCTCTGACTATTACTAAAGAACTATATTTATACCATCAATTCTGTCAGTTTTTGCTTCATATATTTTGATTGGCCTGTCATTAGGCATGAAAACATTTATAATTGTTACCAAGCAAAGCAGGGCTCGTTTATGTGGTGCTTTAGTGTAAGACCCAACAATTAGTGTTGAGAGAAACAGGTCTTTATTTACAATATTCCAACCTTGGGGTGGGAGGTGCTGGGAGCACTTCAGTTTGGAGTCCTGTTCTCCCATGACACCCAGCACTTCCCTTGCTTCATCAAATTAGGAAATTTTTCTTTCATTATTTTTTTCAAGTAAGTTTTAAATTTCTTGCTCATTCTCTTCTCCTTCTGGCACCCCTATGATTCAGATGTTGGCACTTTGGGAGATGTCCCAGAGTCTTCTTAAACTCTCCTCACTTTTTTGAATTCTTATTTCTTCATTTTGTTCTGTTTGAATGTTTATTTCTTCTTTTTTTTATTTTGTTCTTTTTATTTTTAAATTTATTTATTGTTTTTCTATTACAGTTGTCCCACTTTTCCCCTCATTGCTTCTCCCCACCTTGCCTACCTCTTCTACCACAGTCACTCCCCACCCTGTTATCAATGTCCATGGATCATTTATACTAGTTCCTTGACTAGACCCTTCCCTTTTTTACCCTCTTTCTCCCCCTCCCCCCTGGTCACTGTAATGTCTTCTTTATGTTCCAAATAATTGACTTGAATCCTAGCTTCCTTCCCATCACTGTTAGTCCCCTGAATATTTTTCTTTATCTCACTTTGTATAATCTTCACTTCTTCCTTTATTTTGTGGCTGTATTCAATAATTTCTCTGAGCATCCTTATTACCAGTGTTTGGAACTCTGCATCCGACAGGTTGGTTATCTCTGTTTCATTCAACTCTTTTTCTGGAGTTTTGATCTGTTCTTTCATTTGAGTCATATTTCCCTGTCTCAACTTGACACCCTTCCTATGTTTGTTTGCCTCTTTGTCTTAGGTGGAGCTGTCTCACCTGTTATGTTGTAAGGGGAAGGGCCTTAGGTATTTATCAGTGCTGGGTGACCGGCTTCACTGCTCTGTGGGGCTATATGTGGGGGAGGGGTAAAAGAGGGAACAATGCTGCTTGCTAGGCATTTGGCCTCTTTCCAGTCACTTCATCCACTTCCTGTATGTGTCTCTAGCCATTGCCCTGGTGATGGTTCCCAGAGCGAGTGGGTTTGTGGACATTGTAGGACCATGGGAGCCCTCTAAACATACTCTCCTGAGAGATGGACAGTTTCTTCCACCACCCCAACCCCTCTGGTTTTCACAGCCACAAACAATGAGGCTTTATTTTCCTGGCACTGGAACTGTGAGCTGTGTGGTCTACCCTGGGCCTGGGATTGCTCCCCAGGTGTTTCTCCTGGCTTTTATAATGTGGGACCACTCATTCAGCTGACCACAACCTCTGCCTTGCCACGACTGCCCACTGTAGCAGCCAGCACACCACATCCTCTTCACCCTGGCTCCCTGGTTCCACCCCTCCTATCCATCTGGATGAACACTTTCCCTTTAAATCTTTGGTTGTCAGACTTTCATAGAGTTCAATTTTCTGGAAGTTCTGATTGTTTTCTTTGTTATGAGGTAGTTGCAATCCTTAATGGTTGTGTGAGGAGGTGAAGCATGTCCACCTACGCCTCTATCTTGGCTGACAGCCAATCTGTTATATTTTGTTATAGTAGCCCAAGCTTACTAATATAACTTTTTATCTATTGGAAAATATTGGACAAATGTGTTTTGAAAACAATAACTCTTGTATCAGCGTTCTTTCTGGGTCTAATACTTCAGTTTCTTACTTCTAATGATTCTTACTTATAATGACTTCTTTCATGTGCATGTTGTGATTTAAATTTTTTTTAGTTTGTGTTTATTTGTACCATATCAATGAGAACTTTTAAACCTCATTGCTAATTTAAATTTGCTTCAATTTGATATCTGAGAATATAGTCTATTCATGATAACTTTAAACTAAATTCCCTATTTCATTAAGGGAATTTTTTTCTGTTTGTTCAGCTTGGCCACTCTTTTAGAAGTTGTTGAGGTACTTTAAATATTGGATGATTTGTTGCTGATGTTGATATGATAGTCCATTATATGATTTATTTGGAAGGCATTACTTCACTGAGTATAAAGGTAATTGTATACTTGTGGGTGTGATGAGTGGGCAGGCATAGACCCACAGTTAGATTTTCCAACAAGGTGCTCCATAACATTAAAATTGAAGAAAAACATTGTTACTGAAATTTTGAAAGTCTGAAGTTTCATACATCTTTCATCTTTTTGTGGAAGCACAGAATTTTCCCAGGCTAGGTTATTTTCATGATTCATAAAAGGTAATAGCTTGTCAATATAAACTTGATGTGTGATTTATAGTATGATATATGTCTAAGTTCTCCCTATAGAAAAGTTATTCAACTTGCTCTAATGACCCTTATTAGAATCATGTATATTCATTGCAGAAAACATTTGTAAAACATTCCTGGCCAAGTAGCTCAGTTGGTTAGAGCATCATCCTGATATGCCAAGGTTGTAGGTTCAACCCCCGGTCAGGGCACATACATGAATCACCTAATGAATGCATAAATAAGTGGAACAATAAATCACTGTTGTTCTCCCAACCCCCTATAAATAAATAAATGAATAAACAAATAAATAAATAATTTTAAAAAAGTATAGTATTTGCTAGTTTTCACCATTAAAGACTTGGACTTAGGCCTCTGAATTATGCAATATATACTAAAAAGACTGTTCCTCATGTTAAAAATTATAAAGTTACAAGTTATAGAATACATAAAATGTTTCTATTGAAAAAAAAAGAGAGGAGTGAGCTGGTCAGATGTGATGATCCAACATGGCTCTAAAATGGTCAGTCTCCACAATCTGATCTCTTTCAACTATTCCTACTGCTGTTCATTGATCTCAAGGATACCTGCATGAAGATACAAAATTTATTTTCCCAGTTCTCCAAGTATATAGTTAGGTTGTTTATTATAGTAGAATAACAACCTAAGCCCAAAGTTATGGGAATGAAGGGAATAACAAATATTAGAGCATTAATAAATAAAATAAAAACCAGAAAGGCAATGGAAAACATCAACAAATCTAAGAGTTTGTTTCTTGAAAAAATAAGTAAAATTTATAAAATTTATCTACACTAGAAAAAAAGATCCAACTAAATAAAATCATAAGTGAAAAAAGAGATATTACAGTAGTCTCTCTCTATATTGTGGTTCATTTATCGCAGCCTCACTGTATTGTGGGATTTAAAAAAATATTATATTTAATTATTTATTGTGGGATTTTGTGGTACTGTATATGTATGTTGTTAAAGTTAAGTAGGTTTAAGAGTGTAGAATATGTTTAAGAACATAAGTAGTGTTTACGAAAGTGTGGAAAAGGTTAATAAGAGACTGGGAACAGTTTATAAGTGTTTCGGAAGGGTTTATAAAGCCTCAAAATATATGTAAATACTAAAGTAAGTGTAAGGTTCCTACTTCACAGATTTTCACCTACAGCAGGGGGGTCTGGAACGTAATACTCGTGATAAGTGAGGGAATACTGTATTACTGATACCACAGAAATACAAGGAATCATAAGGAACTACCATGAGCAATTATACATCAACAGATTGGATTGCATAAAAAGAAATGGATAAATTCCTAGAAACATACAAGCTACCAGGACTGAATTTGAACAGACCAATAACAAGTAAGAAGATTGAATCAGCCATCAGAAATCTACCCCCCTCCCAAAAGAAGTCCAGAAGCAGAAGGCTTCACTAGTGAATTCTTCCAAATATTTTTAAAAATATTAATACTACTCCTTCTCGAACTCTTCCAAAAACTGAAGAGGAGAAAATATTTCCAAATTCATTTTATAAGGCCAGCATTACCCTAATACCAAAGGCAGAGACACTACAATAGCATAAAATTACAGGCTGATATCCCCAGTGGACATAGATGCAAAAATTTACAACAAAATACTAGAAAACTGAATTCAACAGAACATAAAAAGGATCATATATTATAATCAGGTAGGATTTATCCCTGGCACAAAAGGATATGTCAACATATGCAAATCAATAAATGTGATATACTACATTAACAAAATGAAGGATAAAAATCATATGATCATCTCAGTAGATGTAAGATTGTCATATGTGACCTTTATTACATTGAGGTAGGTTTCTTCTATATTTAATTTGTTGGAAGTTTATTATCTTGAAAGAATGTTGAATTTTGTCAAATATTTTCTCTGCACCTAACATCATACTTGATGGTGAAAGGATGAAGAAAACTTTTTCTCTAAGATCAAGAATAAGACAAGTATGTCCATTCTCACCACTTCTATTCAACAGAGTACTGGAAGTCCTAGCCAGAGCAATTCAAAGGGAAAAAAAAGGCATACACATCAGAAGGTAAGAATTAAAATTGTCTCTGCCTGGAGATGACAATCTTATTATAGAAAATCTTAAAGACTCTGCCAAAAACTGTTAAAACTGATAAATAAACTTAGTAAAATTTCAGATACAAAATCAATGTACAACTATCAGTTGAGCTTTTATATACTAAAAATAAACTATCCATAAAAGATGTTAAGAAAAAATTTTATTCTCAATAACATCAAAAAGAATAAAATACTTAGAAAAAGTTTAACCAAATAAGTGAAGGATATGTAAACTAAAAACTATAAAACATTGATGAAAGAAAGCGCAGACACAAATAAATAGATAAATACCCCGTGTTCATGGATTAAAAATATTAATATTTAAAAATGTTCATACATACAAAGTGAATTACAGATTCAGTGCAATCCCTACCAAAACTTCAATGGAGATTTAAAAAAAAAAAAACAAAGAATGAAGTCTTAAAATGATATGGGACCAAAAAGACCTCAAATAGCAAAAGTAATCTACAGCAAGGAGAACAAATCTAGAGGCATCATACATCTGGATTTCAAGTTATATTTCAAAGCTCTAGTAACCAAAACAGTATAGTATTGATATGAAATAAATCAATGGAATAGAATAGAATCCAGAAATAAACTGTAGACAACTAATTTGTGACAAAGTTACCAAGAATACACATTGGGGAAAGAATAGTCTTTTCAATAAGATGCTGGGAAAGCTGAATATCCACATACAAAATATAAAATTGGACCCTTATTTTATACAATATACAAAAATCAACTCAAAATGAATAAAGACTTAAACTTAAGACCTGAAGCCATAAAAGTCCTAGAAGAAAACATGGGAAAAAAAATCTCCTTGACATTGATCTTGTCAATGAGTTTATGGATAGGATACCAAAAGCTCAGTCAACAAGAACAAAAATGAACAAGTGGGACTATATTAAACTGAAAAACTTCTGCATAATAAAGAGAATATCAGCAAGATAAACATGCAATCTACAGAATGGAAGAAAATGTTCATAAACCACACATCTAATAGGGGTTAATATCTAAATCATAAGGAGCACTTATAACTCAATAGTCAAAAAGCAAATAACCTAATTGCAAAATTGGCAAATCAAACTCATGATGAGATATCACTGTATACTTTGCAGGATGTCCATAATAAAAAAGACAAAAGATAATGTTGGTGAAGATTTGGAGACAAAGAAACACTTGTATACTGTTGGTGGGAATGTAAATTGATACAACCATTATGAAAAAGAGTATGAAGATTCTTCAAAGAATTAAAAAATTAAAACTATCACATGATACAACAATCTCACTTCTGGGTAGATACAAAAATTGCTATTCATGGTAGAATTATTCACACTAAGCAAGACATGACAAACAACCTAAATTTTTGTCAATGGATGAGTGGATAAAGAAAATGTGGTTTTATATGGCCCTGACCAGTGTGGTTCAGTTGATTGGGTGTCATCTGTAAAATGAAGGGTTACTAGTTCGATTACTAGTCAGGGCACATGCCTGGGTTGCAGGTTTGGTTCCTGGTGAGGGCATGTGCTTGAGGCAGCTGATCACTGTTTGTCTCATGGATCTATGTTTGTCTTCTTTTCTTTCTCCCTCCCTTCCCCTCTCTCTAAAAATAAATAAATAAAATATTTTCAAAAATTAAAAAAATTATCTAGCACAGTGTTGAGTACATAGTAATCAATGTCCTTTTTTTGGGGGCCTTAATTACTTGTTTAGAGACAACAGAATCAGAATAAAGAAGCTATATTAGCTGGAGTCATTGATTTTTACCAAAGAGAAGATCCAGTTTATGAGGCTCAGCTTGGGCCTGCATCCCTGCTAGAAACAGGCTAATTCATGGTGTTTAGCTATCCATTTTATGGATTTGGTTGCCACCTCGGTCAGATTTTTTTTTAGTGTGTTACTGCCTTCTCTCAGGTCAATTTCTTTCAGACACCACAGCTTGGTTTCTTCAAATGCCTAATCCCTTAGGATAGATTACTCATTCTATCCTAAGGTTCTGGGAAACTCACTCATGTCTCCTATGAATTTAAGCACCTTCCTAGCCTATTCTTCCGCTTGATGCAGAGGGTCACATGATATTAAGGATGTGAGATCTTTCCATAAAATTGAAAGCACTATGCAGAGAAGGGTAACATTACATGCACCGCTAGAGAGCCAAGATTTCATGGACTCCAAATCAGGACTAGGGTGGTGATTAAACAAAGGGTTACATTCAAATTCCCTGGAATAATGTTTGGCATGTGATGGGCAACCAGGGAATGTCAGCACCTTTCTCAGTCCAACAATTCTAATTCTTTTTCATCTAATCTCATTTTTCTCTTTACTCCTCTATGTTAGTTTGGAGAGAAATTTACCATTAAAATTTTTGCTGTATTTAAAATTGATTACTGTGCTAGACACAGTAAACAAATATAAATGAAACCTGGACCCTTCCTTAAAAAAATATTTGCAGCAAGCCATACCACAATATACTATAAACTATACTAATGATATGAGACAAAGCTCTCAGAGGGCAAGAACTGCACGCTTCATCTAATGTCCTTAATATCTGGCATAGTATGTGACACAGTGGACTTCATCCGATCTCTACACTGAATAATGCATGCACTGGGAGTTCGGGCAGAAAGACTGGATGCACAAAATGTTTAATCTCTTAGGATTTCATACAGGTTCATTGAGTAATGTGGCTTTCTTTCTGTATATATATTTTGTTTGTTGTTTGGAGTTATTGTTAGTATGCTTTATGCTTTATTTTTCATGAATGTTTCTTCTGACTAATTAACCACATTTTCAAGTAAAATTTTTTCTATCATGAAACACTGTATAATAACATGAAAACATCAAATCTAGGCTGAGATGTTTGGTTTGATAATATCAAATTCCTAATTATCTATGGTATTTCCACCTGAGTCACAGATAACACGGGGTAAATTTCATTCTCTATTGTTGCCATTCCCCACCACCTACGCGCAAGCTGGCCACCTAACCTAACCTCTAGCTGACATGTGTTTAGAAAATCAGAGTAATTTTACCCTTAGCCTGAGCAATACACCAGGGAACTGTTATGAGAATCCTGTAATTTCTGGTAAATGACAATGCTATGTATGTATAACTACATATAGTTCCTATGCACATGTATTTTATTTCTGAGGCAAGTTGAAAATGAGGTAAGTAACTGTGTTGGCTGTGGGAGCACAACATTACTGTGGGAAAGTTAAAAGCAAAAGCTATATTATACCTGTGTTTATGGTTCTTCAGATTTGGATGGTGAAATCAAACTTGGTCAAATTGGTTACTCTTTCTTTTAGAAAAGTTTTTTTTTTTTTTTTTTTTTTTTTTTTTAATTTGAGAGAGAAAGAGAAACATTATTTGTTGTTACACTTATTTATGAATTCATTGTTTGATTCTTTTACGTGCCTGACCAGGGATTGAACCCATAACTTTGCCATATGGGGATGATGCTCTAACCAACTGAGCTACCTGGCCAGGGCCAGTGGCTCTTTCTTAAAGAATTACAGTATACTTTTCCAGATGAAAGCCACGGATGCCTGTCCTTAAATGCCCTGGAGTTGGTGACTCCATGTGCGACGGCTGTCATGAACTAACATACTCAACCAGGGAACACAAATGCCTGTCTAATACCTACAAATGCTCTTCAGGTAAGAAATAGTTTTCAAATAAAACTCTAAAAGTAATTCTTATACTCATACTTTATAGCAAAACTGTACTATTTTTATGCATTTGAATATTTTTTATTATAAAACCCAAACTCAAAGTAAGAAATGTAAAAATACAGAGGCTATAGAAAAGGAAATATAAATTATTTCCCAATTCAATTCCACAGTCCCTCACCAAAGAGGTGTCATTGTTAAGTTTCTTGAGTCTCTTTCCAGAAATGTTTCTTGTCATATAACTATTGGGTTGGCCAAAAAGTTCATTTAGTTTTTTCCATAGGATGGCTCTAGTAGCGCTTAGTTGTCTTTAACTTAATTCAAAACAATTTTGTTACACTGTATTGTGACAGCTGTCACATCAGCGTGCATTAAAAAAAATCAACATTGGCGACTTTTTGTGCAGCTATTTTAATATTGAAGATGGAAGAAAATACGCAACATTTTCAGCATATTATGATTTATTATTTCAAGAAAGATAAAAAAGCAACTGAAATGCAAAAAAAGATTTGTTCGATGTGTGGAGAAGATGCTGTGACTGATCGAACATGTCGAAAGTGGTTTGTGAAGTTTCGTGCCAGAGATTTCTCACTGGACGATGCTCCATGGTAGGGTAAACCAGTTGAGGTTGATAGTGATCAAATACAAGATATTAATTGAGAACAATCAACGTTATACCACGTGGGAGATAGCTAACATCCTCAAAATATCCAAATCATAAAGCTATTGGTGGAAATGAAAAATGTCTTTTAAGGAAAAAAACTAAAGATTTTTTGCCAAACCAATATATAAATGAAGTATCTGTTATATATTTTAACACAAATAGGATCATCTACACATAGTTTTTCATGTTTTTTCACTTAAAAGTAGGTTAGGGCATTTAGAGCTTTAGTTCTTTTGTAGTGCTTCTCTAGCATTCCACATAGAGATATAAAATAATTTTTTTAACTACTAATAATTATTTAGGTTGTTTTTTTTTCAATTAAATATAACACTGCCATAAATATCTCTTTACATATAGTTTTCCCTCAATTTTAAGCCAATATACAGATTGTATAAATATATAAATTCTAAGCAGAAATCCCAGCACTGCTCTGAATGACATTCTTTAATTGAATTGCATATCCAATTACTCCATCTAAAAACCTACAGGGTAATTAATTAAAGAATTAATCCTGACAAGTAGTATTGATATAAGAGTTCTAGAGAATTAAGCAAGATATTCTTTTGATAATCTTTGATTCATAACAAGCCACCCTAAACCTTAGTGGATTAAAATAAAAACAATCTTTTTTTTTTTTTTAGCTTAGAAATCTGTTATTTGGGCAGGGCTTGTCAGGAAAGCTTGTGTCTGCTCTATGCAGCATCAGCTGGGGTGGCTTTGATGAGAGCTAAAGGACCAATCTCCAAGATGGCGCAATCAGCTGGTTGCTGTTGGCTGTCATTTGGGAGCTCAGCTGGAGCTGAAGGCTGGAAACCCTGGGTTTCTCTCTGCTTGGGTCTCTCTATGTCACCTGGGCTTCCTTGTGGCATGATACTTGGATTCCAGAAGCAACAATACTGAGAGTCATAGCCAGAGAGAAGCTATACTGCCTTTTATGCCCTAACCTCAGAAGTATCATAGTTGCCCATCTTATGAACTGTATTCATTAAGCAAGTCACAAAGAGGACGAGACATAAACTCTGTCTCTCGTCGATGGGAATATGGCAAGGTCTTTTTTTGTTGTTGTTTTTGTTTTTTTGTTTTAATTTAAAAAGCATGTGGGATGAGAAATACTATTGTAGCTACTGCTGGAAAGTACAAAATCAAAAGATAACTTCTTCAACTCTGTAATAAAATTATATTATTGATTTTTAAAACAAGGACATCCAAGTTTTGTTGTTCTTTCTCTGATGTGATTCTGAAAAAGTATTTCACTAGAATCATTGGTTTGTCTACCTTCTGGAGGTGTAATATTCAGTCCATTCTCCATTATGACTAAAAGCTGTGGTAGCTGCATAATTGCCAATATTCATTTAATCCATGAGAAGCAATTTATTTTGTTTTTCTATATATCTTCTACTTAAAATACCACCTAATGTTTCTTACCTATTACTGTTATTATAATTCTGTATGAAATGCTGTATCTTCACTTGATGATGAAATTTAAATGTGGAAAGTTGAAACATCTTTTCCAAATTAAAATTAAATAAAAAGGTTAGCAAGTTTTTTCTAAAATCATATAAGTGTTGCAACTGGGATTTGAACCTAGATCTTGATTCTAAATCTAGATTCTTACAATTAATTCAAATCTATCTAAACCTAGGGTCAAGATGTACAGATCAAGCTTATTAATAGGACAACTTTAAATTCAACGTAAGTGAACTGTGATACTCTCCCAAAACACCGTACCCTAGATTCTTTCAATCAGGAATGTGGGTTACACACAAATTTGATTTGAAAAAGTGGCTATGTAATAAATCTGGCAAGTTCACAGTGTGATCTGATCATAAATTCCAAAATGGGCAGGTCATGATGGGTAGTAATGCCTTAGTTATAACTTTCCTAGTAGAAAGTTTGTCTTTGCCTTACACAGGTCATATCCACTGCTCTTGTGCATCTAGGTTAACACATCTTAGAAATGCCAGAATAACCCTTTTCTCCAGACCCCTCGGAGGCATAACCACCTTCAAGGGAACACATGATCTTGTTGCCTGCATACCACCCCTACTTACTATAAATGTTAACTTTCTTGCACCCATCAATCTAAAAATAGGTCTCTCAGGCATAACTTCTTTGTCCAGGGCATGCTCCAGAAAGAGGGAGCATGCTCACACCTTTCCCCCTCTCATTCCCCCAGGTCTGTGTTCTTTATCTTTCTTTCTCCTAAGCTCTAGAGGCCCTTTCTTTGGCTCTGTACCTTCTTTCCTGAGTCCGTGCAGCCCAGCTGGCTCACTTCTTCCATGGCTCACTTCTTCTACCTCAATGGCTTTCTAAATAAATCTGTGCTTGTATTTGAAAAGAAAAATAAGTATAGCTCTCTGTTTTACTTTTGATCCAATCACAGGGACTTTCATGCTTTCCTTTCTCACACCTTCTTAACCAACCACCAAGAGATTTTATGAAATCTACCTTACATTCCGCCGTGTAATTCCAACTGAATAAAAAGAACTGCAAAACTGCCATTCTCTGTAGCATTTTTGAGATCTTGCTTCTGGGCACGTTCTCAGTTTGGTTCAAACAATCTCTTACAAAATTTTCTATATGTTTGGAGGTCTTGTAACAACACTACGTCTGTTATTCTGTTTGAGAAAATACTTGGACTAACATAACAAAACAGAATCTAAAGACCCAATGTGGCCATGGCTGGTGTGGCTCACTGGATTGAGCACTAGCCTGCAAACCAAAAGGTTACTGGTTTGATTCCAGGTCAGGACACATGCCTGGGTTTCAGGCCAGGTCCCCAGTTGATGGTGTACAGGCAACCAATCAGTGTTTCAGTCACACAAACCAGTGCTTCATCTTCTCTTTTCTTCCCCAATACCCACCCCTCCACCCCTCCTCTCTCTTAAAAAAAAGATCCAATGTGGACAGACCTAAAAGATTATGTTGCTTCTCCATTCTCCCAACAATTCAATTTCATGGGTCTATAAGATAACACCCTCTGATTATATGTCATATTAAGATAAGGAATTAAGATAAAAGGAAACATGGAAATTTTGCTAGTAGGTAAAAGAAATCACAGAAAGCTCCGTAAAGGAAGCTGACCTTGATCAGTGATATTAAAAAAAAATGAAGATATATTTGAGAACTCCAACAGTTTAACATTAGTTCTCAAGACTGGTTAGGCACCAGAATCACCTGGAAAGTGTATTAACTATCATTGCTCACACTTGACTCCTAGAAATTCAGCTTCATTAGGCATAGGGTGGGGCCTGGGAATATGTGTCTTTATCAATAATCAAATGAAGCTGATGTAATAAGCCTTCAGACTCTTGGAAAACAAAGCTTTAGAGCAAAATTCAGGAGATTTTTTAGACACAATTTTTTGTATTTATTTAAAGCATTTTTAAAATCTTCACCTGAGGATGTGTCTATTGATTTTTAGAGAGGAAGGGAGAGAGAGAGAGAGAAACACCAATCAGTTTGCCTCCTGTACGTGCCCCAGCTGGGGATTGAACCTACAATGTTTTGGGGTATGGGACAACACTCCGACCAACTGAGCAATCCAGCCAGGGCTGTAATTATTTAAAGTTTTGCTGTCATTCTTTCTTGTCATCAAATTTTTCCCCTGGTTTTCTTTCTTTTCCTTTTTTTGGGTGTGTGTGTGGAGGCGTGTGGAATACCTCTGAAATAATGTATATTCTTTAATAGAAGCCAAGATTCTGATTCATTCTTTTGTAATTATCATATGAGATTATTGTAATATCCTTTCTGCTGAATCAGATGAAACATTTCCATGTTTTCATTAAAATTAAAAAATGGAATTAGACTCCTAGAGTATATGATTATGGGTACTTGATATATTAGTATTTAAACTTGCTTTAAATATCAAAGTTTATTGCCACTGGACTACAGCAATAGTATTTGCTTGAACCTTTCTTTATAGAAATGACTGCCTCCTTGAAACCACTTACATGCTTTCAATTATTGTTACAGCTTTGAAAACTGTATGGATACTCCAATGATGTACTGAGAGTACAATTTCTTCAAAAATGGAACTGCTACTGTTTGGCATTTGTTGAAACCTCCTAGAAGCATCCAGATGGATTTTAGCCCCTTTCTTCTCAAATCCTATAATGCACTAAGCAGGGTTTCCCAAAATTGTATTGGGAATTTTCATATTGGGCTCCTTATAGTCTTCAATCTCAGTAGATATTCATTCAATCATTCAAAAGCTTTTTGAGCACCTACTGTATTCTAGGAGATAGAAGTGCAAGGGAGAACAAGACAGGCACCACTCCTGCTTATAGTCTGATGTGAAAGACAACAGGTAATTATATATCTGGGATGTTATTACAACATGCTGAAATAAGGATAAACTTTCTCAAAAACCTCCCCATATCGTGCCTCATCACCTGCAGAAACCAGGCATCTCTATCTTTCTACAGTGAGAGCAGAAAGGATTTCTTATTAGTATTTTGGCCAGTGAAAATTCCTGAACTCCTGAGACAAAGATAAAAGGAACAAGTCATCCCTGCTTTGCCACAAGGCAAAGTAGAAAAAGAAGAAACCGATAGTTCTCTAACCCGGGGTCTCAGCCCTTGGACTCCTCAGGGAGACTATTCTTGACATTCTCATTTTAACTGTAAGTTTTCTGTGGATGGTACTTGTTGAAGAGAAGTTAGGCATTGATTGTGTAAGTTTGTTTGCTGCTGCATCAAGGTGTCCTGAGGACAACCGGCCCAAAACTGAAGGGTTTCCAAAGGACCTTTAAGTTCCTCTGGGTCTTTAATGTCAAAGACTGACTTGGATCTGAACATTTGAAAGCTGGTCGATCTCACACCACCTCCAAGGACTGATTACATATTCGCCTGGAACTGAAAACATCATTTCTACTCATGTCCTCAGAAAGCGATTATCCAGGAACACATCCCTCATAAGAGTGCAGCCTGTCTGGGTCACCAAGCCTTTCCCTCATCCATGGCTTTGTCTTCACGATGACAGCCTCCTGAAAGAAGCAAGAATACCTCGCCAGATGTCTCTTGCCCACAGACCTCTCTTACCAGACAAGCCTGAAAAGAAGCAACAGAGAAAATAGCCCCTGTGGATAATTGAAATGGGGTTCATAACAATTCATTACAGCCACCATGACCATTACTAAGTTCTCTCAATGTCTGTGGCACTTATTCACACCGAGCTTTTACTTGTGTGACTATTTTCTGTGTTTCTTTGAGCACAGGTTAGTTGAAGCTGTTCTTACAAAAGACCATGAATTTCCTAATGCTCACTTATCTATTTGTTCTTTCGACTGGCTTTGTTTCTGTTCTCAAGTACAGATTAATTTAACAAATGGCTGAAAAGACCCTTTTTATAGTTCTTGACCAGCATTTACAGGATTTAACAGAATACCTATAGGCTCTCTGTTCCCTTACCATTCTGCAAAATGTAGCTTGTAGCTTTTGGTGTTATTTTGTTTATTTCACTGCATTCCAAATTAAAAATGGGAGTAGGTGATTGCTTCTTAAGACAATTACAATGATACCAGCAAGTGAGAGTTGGCAACCTTATGAGAAGAAATGAAATAGACTAATAAAATTATATTAAATAGACCTCAAAAAGAAAGATAGCATGATATCATTTAGTTTGGGGCTATTGGCCCAACATGTCTTATAGACCCTGAAAGCAGACATTATTAGTGCCCAACACATTAAGTGATGTTCTTAGGATGGTGTTGATGAAATCAAGAAAGGATTTAAATTATATTCAGTATATGTTTTTTAATAAGGCAGAAGGGTATGGAATGCATTATATCTAGTTTTCCATACAAGTTGATATAATTTGACATGTAAACAGGGTAAACTTTTGTTATAAAGATAATAATAGCAATAATTCTTGAGTTCCTCTACCTTGCCAGGCAGTGCATGGGTTTTTCATATAAATGATCATTAATCTTGCTGGAGACTGACACTGCAACCTGGCCAAGCGTGGATCTCAGAGGTTTGGGGAAGGTAGGTTCACACTGTTGTGGCCTTGGTTTTCTTTTGAGAATTAAAAACACAAATTGCCTTCTTCTTAAGAAAGCAGAACATGTATAATGAGTTCATTTTAATTTGTCATATTAAGCTGATATAATTTTGAACCTGAATGGATAAGCTCTTGAAACAATAATAATAATCTTTAGATTTTACTTATTTATTTTTAGAGAGCAGGGAAGGGAGGGAGAAAGAGAGGAAGAGAAACATCCATTGGTTGCCTCTCACACATCCCCAGCCAGGAATCTGGCCCGCAATCCAGGCATGTGCCCTGACTGGGAATCTAACAGGCAACCTTTTGCTTCACAGACCAGCATTCAATCCACTAAGCCACACCAGCCAGGGCTAATAATAATCTTATGAATCTACTCTGTGCCAAGCAATGTGTTTGGGCTTTTTTAAAAAAAAGATTTAATTTATTTTTAGAGAGAGGGGTAGGGAGGGAGAAAGAGAGGAAGAGAAATATCAATGTGTTTGGTCTTTAACATAAAATATCTTTACTCCTGCCAGGTACTTATTATCACCCCCATTTTACATGTTGAGAACTCTGGCTCAGGGAGGTTACCATTGTTATCTCCTCAAGGACAATAGGTGAGTGATAGAGGCATTACTCAAATCCAGTTGCATAAGACCCCAAACCCACACTCTTCCCAATCCCAGGTGGACTCCAGTTATGAAGGAATTCCCCTTAAATGCACCTTATGATTCCTGGACAGTGCCCTAAGGGTGTCGTCTCTGTAAGGAGCTTCCTGGTAATGGGGTAGGTTCCTATTTCTTTCCCTCTCCTCTACTGAACACTGTTCTCAGCCAGGGAGACAAGGGGCATTCTGGATCCAGTGGAGAATTTCAGTCATCTAAGAGGAACCCACCTGGCATAATTCCATGCCACCACAAGCTGAGTCCACCCACCTCTCAGAGTGACCAGCCCGGCCCTCACCCACCACGCTCCGGTCATTCCCTGGCAGCTGGAGGCACCCTAGAAATAGCCTCTGGACCTTGGAAGGATCCTCTCCTGGTGCCTACAGCAGAGAAGGTGCCTGTGGGATGGGAAGAGCAGGCCTCAGGGCCAGTCAACTCCACTCTGCAGGGAAGTCAGCCAGGGCCTCTCATTTTCCCAAGAAGGAGTGGCCAGGAAAACGCATGGGCACGAAGTCCCATTCCTTCCTTCTGCCATAAGTAAACGCCTTTCCCATTCCTCGTCTAACCTAAAACCCACTGGAATTCAGTCCTTGACTCTAGGCTCTAGTGGCAGCTGTTATATCTCACTGAGGGTCAGAAATCACACATCAGAGCTCCACAAGCCCTGAACCCTGAGTGTGAATAATCACATTCTCTTGGGAGCAGAAACACATTAGAAAGTTTCCCCCAAGTTCAGGTGGTAGAAAGTTCCAGAGCTCAAGTGCACTCTCATGTTTTAACAATTCCCAATCGCCTGCTCAACCTCGGTGAGGCCTCTAAATACAGGATACAGGTTAAAAAAATGAAGTGGTTTATTTCAGGTGGGTTTCATTCCAGCACTCACTTAATCTAAAACCTTGCTGATTGGTTATCACCATAGGAGTCTAGCAGAGGTGTTCAAGGCCTGGGGCTCACAGACCAAGCTCCAACTTTAGGGTTCAAGAGCATCACAGTAGCCTGTCAAGGCCTGGAATTATGTGATGGCAAAGTGCTCTTTCCCCACCCCTACTGGAGTTTCAGCAAACGGGACACCAGTTGGCTCCCTTTCTCTGTAGCACATCTGAACGGGAATATAGAAGGACACAAAATAAACCGGCATTTGGTAAGAACATCTTATGCTTGAGATTTCATGATTTCTAGGCACAACCTGCCTGAGGAGTGAATGCAGACAGCCACGCGGGTCCCATTCAGGAGGGCTCCCTTCCCAACACAAGAGGCGCAGAGGATGCCACCTGACACCCAGAGGGGTTATCCTCTCTCCTCACGGCTGCCCACACCCATGCAACGCACTCCTTATCAGGCACTCTGTACACCCCCCCCACCCCCCACCCCCCCGTGTAGCCACTTTCTGGCTCTGGCCCACCTTCTCCAGGAGGCTCCCTAGGGGCTCCAGCCCACAGCAGCCTCTCTATGCAGCCCCAGAAGTTACAGTCCTTGCCAGCCAGCCCAGTGTTGACTTATTATGGTGGGCAGACTAATTATCACCACCCCCTGGCCCCCCACAGATGTCCTCATCCTGATCCTTAGAAACTGTGAACAACGTGTTACTTTACATAGCAAAAGGGACTTTGGAGATAGGATTAAATGGAGGACTATCAGATGCAGAGAGTAACCTGGATTATCCAGGGGGAGCCCAATGAGATTACAGAAAAGGGAAGCAGAAGAGGAGGTCAGAGTGGTCTGATATGAGAAGGACTGAACTCACCTTTGCTGGCTTTCAATATAGAAGAAGAGGGTCAGGAACCAAAGACTTTCGGTGGTTACTAGAACCTGAAAATGGAAAAGAAATTGATTTTCCTCTAGAATCATCAGAAAGGGCATTGAGCTGCCAACATTTTAGCACAGTGAGACTCATGTTGGACATAGAACTTCTAGCCAAAGACGTGTAAGTTAGTAAATTTGCATTGTTTTATGCCACTAAACTAATGATAATTTGGTATAGCAGCAGTAAGAAACTAATAACTTATTCCCTACCTTTCATTGTCCTTTTATTACTTCTTTAATACACTCATTTGTATGAGTCTTGTCTCCGTAAGAGGTCATATTCTTTCTTAGTAGATTGGTCTTATTCATTTCTTTTTTTTTTTTAATTGAATTTATTGGAGGTGACGTTGGTTCAGAAAACCATACAGGTTTCAAGTGTACAACTCAACAAAACATTGTCTGCTTACTGCATCGTGCACCCTTCTCCCCAAGCAAAGTCTCTTTCCATTCCCATTTTCCCTGCTTTGCCACCTCTACCTAGCCTCCACCCCCTTCCCTCTGGTTAACATCACACTGTCGTCTGTGTCTGTGTGATATATATATATATATGTATGTGTGTGTGTGTGTGTCGTCGGCAGCCGTCCGTCTCGAGAGACGATGGTGTAGCTTCTTAAGAGTCTATCTGCACTGCCGAGAATGGCTGTGCAGTTCGACTCGGGAGTGACATGGTATCTGTCTCCTCTCGTGTTGAATCGACATCTTGCGATGACGCTGGAGTGTCCTCTCCAGTGAAGCTGAAGCTACAGAGCCTGGGCAGGGTGATATGGAGGGTCTGCTGTTGCCCATGCAGCAGACCCCCACTCTCTTCGCAGCTGAAGGGTCCAAGGGAAAGACGGAGTCAATACAGCTTGGCTTCAGGTGCGCCGCAGGAGTTGCCGGTGTTGACTGCAACGTCAAACCGCCTTAGGGACTCCGGCTCCGGATTTTCTGTCGGGGTTTACTCCCTTAGCCTTTCCCCTGAAGAGGTATGCCGCAAGGCAGCGAAGGTTTTTTGGAGTCAGAGTTTTCCTTCTCTGATGTGTGTGTGTATATAATTATAAATATATAATTTTTTCTTAATCCCTTCAGCTTCTTTCATCCTGCCCCCACCCTTCCTCTCCTCTGACAGCTGTCAGTCTGTTCCATGCATTCATGTGTCTGTTTCTATTTTGTTAGTCAATTTATTTTATTTATTAGATTCTACATATAAATGAGATCATATGGTATTTGTTTTTCTCTGACTGGTTTATTCTACTTAACATAATAATCTCCACGTCCATCCATGCTGTCACAAAAGGTAAGATTTTCTTCTCTTTTTATGGTCGAGTAGTATTTCACTGTGTAAATATACCACAGCTTTCCTATCCACTCATCTACTGATGGGCCCTTGAGCTGTTTCCAGATCTTTGCTATTGTGAATAACACTGCAATGAACATAGGGGTGCATATATTCTTTCAAATCAGTGTTTTGGGTTCCTTTGGATATATTCCCAGAAATGGAATCGCTGGGTCAAAAGGCAGTTCCATTTTTAATTTTTTGAGGAAACTCCATACTGTTTTCCATAGTGGTTGCACCAGTCTGCATTCCCACTGACAGTGCATGAAGTTTCCCTTTTCTCCACATGCTCGCCAGCACTTGATGTTTGTGGATTTACTGGTGATGGCCATTCTGACCAGTGTGAGGTGGTATCTCATTGTGGTTTTAATTTGCATTTCTCTGATGATTAGTGATGTTGAACATTTTTTCATTCTTCTGTTGGTCATTTGTATGTCTGCTTCGGTGAAGTGTCTATTCAGGTCCTGTGCCCATTTTTTAATTAGGTCTTTTGTCTTCTTGGTGTTGAGTTGCATAAGTTCTTTATATATTTTGGAAATTAACCACTTATCAGATGCATCATTGGCAAATACGTTCTACTATTCAGTGATTTCCCTTTTCATTTCGCTGTTATTCATTTCCTTTTATTTTTCAGAGTCAATTAGATATGTGCTTTAGGATCTAGGTGAACTCACCAAGCAGCCACATTGCAAAGCTTCTGCTGACATCTTGAAGAAAGAATGGCATCCAGGCAAGGACCAGGAGTCAGTTGTAGGTCCGTCCTTATGAAAAAGAGAAAAAAATACAGTGCTGCCAATCTAGCTGGCAAGCTTCCTCTCCCCTCTCAGAGGGCACTATTATGTTTTGATGTCAGGATATCGGGTCCAGTATACCTGACCCCCTCTTCCTATTTATTTTGAAATCCTTTACTCTTCATATTTAGTAGCAGTTGGAGGTAGGAGACCTTTCTGATTATGTCTCTCAATAGGATGGCATATTCTTACTCCTTCATGTTTACCCCTTCAGCAGTTCTTTCAAAAGATAGTGGAATCTACCCTGGCTGGTGTGACTCAGTGGATTGAGTGCCAGCCTGTGAACCAAACGGTCGCTGGTTTGATTCCCAGTCAGGGTTCATGCCTGGGTTGTGGGCCAGGTCCCCAGTTGGGAATGTGAGAGAGGCAACCACACATTGATGTTTCTCTACCTCTGTTTCTCCCTCCCTTCCTCTCTCTCTAAAAATAAATAAATAAAATATTTTAAAAAGAGAGAGACAGTAGCATCTTCCAGGGCAAATGGAGGAAGCCAAATAATGAGTATCTTGGTGTTATGAATGGTACTGTAAAGACAGCATAAACTTTACAGCACATTTGTAGAATGTCAGATTTAGAAGGGAACTTCAAAAGCTCTCAATCCAATAGATTCATTTGACACGTGAAAACAGAGGCCCAAATGATTTTCTGAGTCACACATTTGGGTTGGGGGTAGGAATTAGAATATTATCTTCTGACTACAGCACTCTATTTCCCTTTCCTCCCACTGCATCCACTGGCAAAACAAAACACTCTACGGGATCAACCACAGTTTTCTGACAAGGTGAAACAACACATAATGCAAACTATAGGAAGTTATTGGATTTTTATTTTATGAATGTTGTTATAAATATGATTTTGGTTTTATTCTTTAGCAATTTACTTAAATGGCATTTATTTTCTTGCTGTGAAATTGTCAGTCTTCCAACTATTGGTCCAGGAATTGTAAATGATTCCTATCTGGTCATTGGGCCTCTCACTACAAATCACATTATCTCTGAAATAGGCAGACATGCCCAGGTCCCCTGATTTAGTGACTTATGTCAACAGGATCAGGCTTCTCACCTGATGTTGCAATGGATAAGCGATGTTCCAGCATCTCAGCACCTCAATGGCACCCAGAAAATATAATTAATTTGAGTCAAATTCTCTTACTATTTCCTTGCTTATAAAAGAAAGGTAGCCCTGGCTGGTGTGCTAGTGTGACTCGGTGGATTGAGCATCAGCCTGAGAACCAAAGTGTTGCTGGTTTGTTTCCTAGTCAGGGCACATGCTTGGGTTGTGGGTGGGGTTCCAAGATGGGGGGTATGAGAGAGGCAACCACACATTGATGTTTCTCTCCCTCTCTTTCTCCCTCCCTTCCCCTTTCTAAAAATAAATAAATAAAATCTTTTTTAAAAAAGAAAGGTAATAGTACCCACCTTAATAAATTGTCAAGAGTATGAGAGATAACATATACACAGTGCCTGACACACAGCTGAAACTCAATTCTTGGTAATTTTAATATTTATAATTCTTTGTTTTATTTCAGTATGATTTTTTATGTTTTCATACTGTACCTGTGACATGTTTCAGATAATTTTATATCTAGGTTATCAGTGAAATCCCCAGCAGGAGTCCCTTTCTGCCTCTCTGTGGCAACCACTTCGGCCCATCTTCCTCCAGTAGGGGCTTTATTGCCCTCTGAAAATGTCTTGGGGAAATGATTCAGAAGCAATCGATTTTTCTCACATGTCCTTCAGTAAATTCACCGATGGAAAGCTTTGGTTTCTCCAATTCTTTAGACAGTACAAATGAATTTTTAAAATAACTTTGTGGTTTTTTAGAACAGCTTTAGATTCAGAGCAAAATATAGAGGAAGGCACAGAGACTTTGCACATACCCCTTGCTCCCACACATGTGTCTCCCCCATTATAAACATCCTCTGCCAGAGTGTTACCATTGATGAAACCTACATTGATACATCAACCATCCAAAGTCCATAGTTTGCCTTAGGGTTCACTCTTGGTATTGTGCATTCTATGGGTTAGGAAATAAGTATAATGATATATCCATCATCAGAGTATCATATAGGGCATTTTCAATATCCTAAAAATTCTCTGTGTTCCGGCTAGTCCTCCCGCTCTCTACCCCATGCCAATCTTTGATATTTTTACTTTGTCTATAGTTTTAACTTCTCTAAAATGTCATACAGATGGGATAATAAATATGTAGCCTTTTCAGATTGGCTTCTTTCACTTTGAGGAAGGGGACCATGGGCCAAGGAATATGCATTTGTGCTTCCTCCATGTCTTTTCATAGCTTGAGAGCTCATTTCTTTTTACCACTGAATAATATACCATTTTCTGGATGTGCCACTTTGCTTACCCATTCACCTACTGAAGGACATCTTGGTTGCTTCCAAGTGTTGGCAATTAGAAATAAAGTAGGAGGAAAAACGTTTCATAGTCCTTTGTTAAGGGCTCAGACTTTTAGTGAGCCTATGCTTCAGGATTATGCATTTCACACATTTCTCAGTTTTTTCCTTAGAATCAGCTGAAGTCAGGTATTTCCTTCTCCTGTGTGAAAAGGTAGAGCTCAGTGAAGTTGTATTAGTCTTCTGTCTGGTCAGTTAGACTCTGATAATACCCCAGAAGTTTAGTCTCTGATTAACTAGTTTCTGCTGTAAACAGACATGGTTAAGAATAGCAAAGTGCTCTGATGGATTTAAAAATAATTCCTTTCCCCTCAGAAGCACAGGGGGACTTTCTCTGCTATTTACTGTGAGAACTTTGTTGAGCTACTGAAGGTAAATCTCACAAAATTGAGAACCGCCCTGTCCCTCACCCCCATATACACAGACCATGACTAGGCTCCACTGGAATTTTTTGTGTGTGTGTAACTTTTTAATTTATTGATTTTAGAAAGATAGAGAGAGAGGACATGGATTTGTTGTTCCACTTATTTATGCATCCATTAGTTGCTTCTTGTATGTGCCTTGACCGGAGATTGAACCACAGCCATGGCTTATCGGGAGGGCACTCTAACCAACTGAATACCTGGCCAAGACCCCTGCTGGAATTTTTAGTTCTCAAAACTGTCAAAATTGTTCAGCAATTTGCCAGTTACAGTTCAAGTTATCCTACTCCATCACTGGTTCCAGACACTGGTTCTCACTGAGTTTCCCCTTGAAATTTTCCATACCAGTAGGCAACTACTCCCTGTATTTACCTCTCTGTCTCTCCAATCTTAGGGAGCAGCGTTTTGCCCTTTGTTCTCACCTCTCTTGCAGTCCTAGAAAAGTTGATGATTTTTCAGTCACCTTTTTACCTGTTGTTATGACTTCCTAATCTCCTTACATGTATGTAGAACCCAGTGCAATCAAGTTTTAGTTGAAATTGTCCAGTTAATTTGACAGCTCTGAATTCCCCTCTGGCTGAAGAGAATGGATTTATGGTGACAGTGATGTTGCTGCTTCTGTAGCTGTTGTGACTGTGGTTTTGTTGGTGTTGTTGAGTCTATATCATGCATGAATTATCTAGGAGCAATAAATACAACAAAAACTTTTAAGATATACTCCATGGCAACTTTCAAATATATAATACAGCATTATTTACTAGGCTCACCATGCTGTACATTACACCCCCATGACATATTATTTTTGTAAGTTGAAGTTTTTACCTTTTGATCCCTTTCACTCATTTTGCCCACCACCTCCCACCCTGACTCCTGCCTCTGGCAACCACCAATCTGTTCTCTGTCTATATGAGGTTTGTTGTTTTGTTTTGTTTTTTCAGATTCTTCATATAAATGATATCAAACAGAATTTATCTTTCTCTGACTTATTTCACTTAGTGTAATGCTCTCAAGGTCTATCCATTTTTCACAAATGGCAATATTTCCTTCTTTTCTATGACTGAATAATATTCTGTTGTGTATATAGCATATTTTCTTTATCCGTTCACACATCAAAGGGCACTTAGGTTGTTTCCATAGCTTGGCTATTATAAATAATGCTGTAATAAACATAGGGATGCAGATAACTTTTACAGTTAGTGATTTCATTTTTTTCAGATAAATACCCAGAAGTGGAATCACTGGATCATATAGTAGTTCTATTTTTAGTTGTTTTGAGGAACCTCCAAACTGTTTCCATAGTGACTGCACCAATTTATGTTCCCATCAATAGGTTACAAGGGTTTCCATTTCTCTACATTCTTGCCAGTACTTTCTACTTCTTGTCTTTTTGATAAAGCCATTCTAGTACATGTGAGGTATATCTCACTGTGTTTCCTTAAAGATTTTATTCATTTATTTTTAGAGCGAGGGGAGGGACAAAGAAAAAGATAAACATTGATGTGACAGAGAAACATCCATTGCCTTTTGCACATGCCCTAACCAGGGACTGAGCCCGCAACTCAGAAATTGAACCTGCGACCTTTCATTTTGTGGGACAACACCCAACCAACTGAGCCACAGCAGTGGCTTTGATTTGCATTTTCCCAATGATTAGTGATGTTGAGTACCTTTTCATGTACCTGTTAGTAATCTGTATGTCTTCTTTGGAAAAATATTTGTCTATTTTTAATGACATTGTCTTTTTTTGTTTTGTTTTTTGCAGTTAAGTGATATGAGTTCTTTGTATATTTTGAATATTAATTCCTTATAAGATACATGATTTGAAAATATTTTCTCCCATTCAGCAGGGTTTTTTTATTTTTTTTTATTTTTTTTTTCCATTTTGTTGATGGTTTCCTTTGCTGTGGAGAAGTTTTGTAGTCAGATGTCAAATCCAAAAAAGTCATGGCCAAGACCAAAATCAATTAGCTTACCACCTATGTTTTCTTCTAGGTGTGTTATGGTTTAAGTCTTATGTTCAATTTTAAAATCCACTTTGAATTTTTTGTGTGGTGTAAGATAATTGTGCAGTTTCATTATTTTGCATGTGGGTGTCCAGTTTTCCCAACACCATTTATGGAAAAGACATTTTTTTTCCTCATTGTATGTTATTGGCTCTTTTGTCATAAGTTAACCGACCATATATGCATGGGTTTATTTCTAGGTACGATAAATTTAGCTTGAGTTCTGAATTTGGAAATGCTTTTTTGTTTTTGTTTTCAGTTTATTGTTTGTCTTATAATTGGCTTACTCATTTAAAGAAGTAAGCCTTTTGTTGTAACTCTTTTAATCCCTTAGGAACTTACATAAGAATTTCTAACCAGATTTGGGTCTCTGACAAGCCCTGATAAAGTATCTTTATTTTTACATTTAAATCAAAGAGTACAGGATTCTGATTTAAATGAATGGAAGTAAATATTAAAAAAGACTTTAGCACAGTGTTCTATAATATTTTTTTCCCAAGCAAGATTGTTGCAAAGCTGGCCTTGATTTCCAGGTTTAAAAGCTCTGACTTAAGATAAAATCAAGGACCAGAAAGTCAAATGATTATTTGAAAATCAGTGTTTTCCTTAGTGACATTTGCTAGATCATGCTGTCTGTAGCTGGAAAGCCTAGATAAGTTTCCAGGATAGCTGGACACAATCTAAGTGATCAGTATACAGGAAGGTCTAAACTTCTTCCTTGGTTTCACTTGATAATGAGGGAAGGTCTCAGTGAAAAATGTTTTTGTATTTTTTTCCCTCCTTATATTATTTTATTCAAGAAGGTTGGAAGAACAGTCATGAGCTGAGCCCTGAGTCCCTGAACCTTCCAAGACAGCAAAACTGGACAAAAGTTAGGGCATGGGGAGGCCAGCTCCACCCAAAGTTTGGGAAAGACAGGACCCAGGCATACCCACTGACTGTCCTTCAGACTGCTCTCCAGGTACGTGGGCCCCTACCACAGACCACCTGGGTGGCAGCTATTCTGGGGTGCTGCCATCCTTCTTGGGAGTAGCAGGTTTCTTGCTCTGCCTGAGGTGTCCCTAGATGGTGAAGACAGCCACACTGATGTACATTGCCTTAGCAGGAATCTGGGTGAAGAGCTTATGGTCTGAGTTGTACCTGTAGATGCCTTCTATCATGTGGACAAGATGATATGGGATCACAGCCTGAGAGAGTATCAGGAAGTAGTTGGCTTTCCTCTTCTCAATCTCCTCAAGAATCTCATTACTCTGTGTTTGGTTCCCCTTGTCCACCACGTGAGAGTGTGACAGGGTGTTGTGGAAGATGAACTTTTTGAACTTGCCGTACTGGGAGAACTCCTTGTATACCCATGGACCTGTGTACTCAGGCATCAACACCAGGGAGGAGACATTGCTAAACTTGTCCCAGTTGGCACTCCTAGCTACCAGGCAAGGCCCTCTGCAACTTAATACTAGATGGGGATGGAGCCTGCACTGTGGACCTCTTCACACTGTGTTATGAAATAAGATAATAAAATTGGGGGCCAAATGATCAAGGAGCTATTTAAAAATAAGTATTTTCCCTGGTGACGTTCGTGAAGTCACTCTCTGTTCAGTGCTGAAGTTCAGAAAAGTATCAAGGATAGCTGGAAGCAATCTAAAGAATAGACATGTGCTGAGGTCTAAACTTCCTTGAGTTCACTCAGTAAATCAGGAGTGGGCTCAGTGAGGAGTGGCTTTGTGTTTCACACTAGGAGACCCTAGTCTTTAGGAAGAACCCTCAAGGTAACCCTTATTTCCCTATCTCATTCCTGAAAACTTCTCTTAGGGAACCAACTCTGCTGTGCCAAATAAAATGGAAGAAATCTGGCTGAAATGCTTGTGCTCATAATATCCGAATCCAAACTGATTGCTGCTCTACTTAAGTAGGTTCGGATTTTCTGCATGCTGGCATTGGAGTCTTGTAAGAGCAGTGAGATTGGCCAGTGAATTTACCACAATAAATTAATTTCCATTATTTCATCAAACATTGGCTTAGTGCCTACTTGTATGCCAAATATGGTGCTAAGTGCCAAATAAAAGGACTCTTTTTAAAGTTTGTTTTTTTTTTTTTAACCTTGGGAGGCTCAGCAGGAGACATTCTTACAAATTCAGAGTGCTTGAGGGATAAATTAATCTCAGTCCCTCCCTATCTGGAGAGAGGGACCTATAAAGTAAAGCTTAAAATTGCTGGAGGCTACCCTGCCACCCTCCTCCCTCACACCACTAGCTCATGGTTTGTAAATGTTGGTTTTGAAGGCTGAAGGCACATCTGGCCGCCAGGGGTGAAGTCCTGAGGTGGCAATGTGACATGACCATGAAACCAGCTTCTAGATTAGCCAAGGCTCACCTACAACAGCCCCATTTCCGAACAACACCGCGGTATCCACCATGCCTGCCGCCTTCGCCAATCTGGCCCTGCAGCTCCGCACGGAAAGCTTGGTCAGGGTTTGGGACTCAAACTACTGAGCCCCCCACTTCCGGGACTGGGTCTCTGCACTGCCTACCTGCTTCTAGGCTCCAGTAGACACTGAGCCCAGGATCCGACGTCGTGATCCCTGCCTGTCCTTTGCTTTATTCACCTTCTCTGCCTCTGTACTTGATGGAGTGCTTACGTTTTACATAATTTTTTCCATCCCCTAGATCCCCTGCCGGCCTGCCAGTGTGCCTTCCGAGAGCGAGTTTCACACACTCAGCTCCCATATTTAAGCTTTTATTCCCTCGTGGCACTGGCGCTTCATCAGTTAAGAAGGAGGAAAGTTTAATAAGGGCACCTTGAAAGTTTGGTGTCCCCGCGCAAGGAGGCCACCAGCCTGGAAGCAGAAGCGATGTGGTGCAAGGCAGGTGTATCCTAGGAATTGCTGAGGATCTGGAGACAGAGGAGTGGGGTGAGGACCGCGGGCGAGGTCACTCACGGCACACGCAGGCTAGTTCCTCTCTGCCTGCGAACCGCTTAGCAAGAGGTCCTTGCATGCTCTCCACAGCTCTGGATACTTTTGCTGTGTCTGCCGCACTGGGAGACTCTACAGGCTGCTGCGGAGCGCATGCGGCGTGCTCAGACACCGGGCGCGATCAGACCTGGAGATCCTGGGGACAGCGTGAAGTTTCTTTCTCCGCACTCTACAGACTGAGGGTAGCAAATCGGGATCCCGGACCTTCCAGTCGGGCTTGGAGCGGAAAGCTCAGGGGAAGGGTCCTGAAATCGGTTGTGCAGGGTGTGAGAGGGTCCAGGTGCCACGCAGTTGGGTGTCACGGAGCATGCTTCTTCTTGAGGGTGAGGACAGGTATGATGCGAACAGATCACCAACATGCAGGTGTGTAGGTATGACCATACGGGGGACTCCCGAAGCAGGTTTGGGACGTGATTCTGCGTGAACCCGGGCAGATACCCTTGTGCAAAGTATCGTTTTTGCGAGTGCCAGTGCTTTGGGGAGTGGGCATGTGTTTGGAGACAGAAATGAGTTTGCACGCGTGGAAGAGTATGACTGGAAGTGACTGCGCGCGTTAGTCTCGGTAGGGACTTTCAGCTCCGTCAAGCCTGCCCTGCTCTCTAGTGGAGAATCGTAGTACCGAAGATGCAGCGGCAGGTCTGGAATCGTGCGCCGTTGAGACATCGTGTCAGGCATCTGTCGGTTACAAGGGCAGCTGGACATATCGCTCCAACAGGCAGAGGAGATGGATGGAGGGGTAGAAAGGGAGAGGAGTAGGGCCGTTGAAGGCTGGGGAAACATCTACGCCTTGCCCCTTCCTGCTGTCAGCCGGCGGGTCATTGACCCTTTCTACCCACGTGATGGACCACCCAGCGCGGGTCAGGGCACAGGATGGGGGGATCTTTTAGTATGGATCACTATCTTTTATTATTATTATTACTGTTATTAGTGTTAGTATTATTACAACGGATCTCGATCTTGAAGAATCCCCTATGTGGACCAGGAAGCTCTCCCACGTCCCTACCAAGCTAAGGGAAAGGCACATGCTACTAATGACATCATTCCTTCCAGATGAAAATACAGTTCCCATTTCAAAGATTAATACTGTTGACTATTGAAACAATGGGGTGGTTAAGGGCACAGATCTCCCATGCAGTCAAATATCTGCATATAACTAGAGTCAGCCCTATGGTAATTTGGATTCCCAACTGCGGAGTTGACCCTTGAATAATGTGGGTTTCAACTGCGCAGGTCAATTGAACCGCCATCACTTGTACCGCAGGGGTCAACTGAACTTTGTGGGGTAAATTGGAAAAAAAAAAATCCAAGTATAATTAGATCCACGTAGTTTAAAACCATGTTAAGGGTCAGTTTTACATTGAGGTCCTGAGAAGTTACTTGCCCATAATCCTACTGCCTGGAATTTGTTCAGTCGGAATTGAGTTCATTCTAACAAAATTCTTGCTCCTACCTCCATCTCTTGTTCTCACAAGCTCCACTGCTCTGTGAGTGATTCCATCTGCCTGGATTAAACACCCTGCTGGGACCCAGAACCAGCCCTATTAGGCATTAACACTCTCTCCCTCAGTTGGATGGGGTCCAACGTCAGACTTGGGTGAGCCAGGTGTCCCTGCAATCCTGGACCCTGCCCTTCAAGACCACACAACTATGGATGGAGTAGGATGCACTCCCCAACTGGTAGAACTGAACAGGTGAAATTTACCATGACAATAAACTTTCATCAAAGTCCAGCTCAGTAAGGCTGTTTCTCATTGGACCCCACTACCCTCCATCTCCTGCCTCCCCGCCCCCCCCCCCCACTTCCATCAATGACCTCATTGCAAATACAAGGGAGATGGTCCTGCTGGATATTCCAGTTCAGCACCTGGGTGACACATCCGTTTTAGGCTCATGATCCTTATTAGTTGCCTGGTGCTCCTGCACCACCCCAGACCAGAGCTGAGGAAATAAGAGCAGCCTTTGGAGCTGGGAGGCATCAGAGCACTGTCCATCTGGAGTGTCTTTGCTCCTTGGCAGTGCCAACTCCACTGCAAGTGCTGCCATCACTGCCTCCATTCCAAGCCACCACTGCCAGGTGAGACTTGAGGCTCCCATCTAAGTGTGTCAATCTATCTATCTCTCCCTCTCCGCTCCCTCTCTCTCCATTATGCTATTTCTTGGTGGATCTCCCTGCCAGTCTCAGACTTTCTATTTACTTCTCTCTGGATCTCTTCATCACAACAATCTCTGTTAGTCTGCATTTCATCCCAGACTGCTATTCCAGCTAACATTGAACACTCAGTTTGGAGACTCCCTGCACCATTCTTCCCATGCAGAGCCAGGCTCGTCTCGCTGTCTCTTATTGCCTGTTTGTTTAGACCAACCTCTGGCCAGGATGCAGGAGTAACTTTATGTAGAATGTATGCACCGGATTTGGTCTGGTGCCCAGTGGTCCCTGGAAAATCGGTTTGGAACCTGGGCCAATGCATGTGAGAGGCACGTAAGCTCAATGGCGTAGGTCAGGCAGCACTGAATTGCAAGCCTCCGTCCTGAGGTCTGGGAGCTTTTTTCCTAGTTTAAGTCCTGAGTCCCAATTTAAGATTCTGTTAAGCTTGGTTATTACAGGGGTCTCTTTGCTAGAAGGCAGAACAGCTGAGCAGAATTTGGTCTTTAGTTTTTCAGATTCCAACTGCAGAGATATTCCCTCTCTACCTATATTTCCCCACATACTCAGTCAGTGTGAACAAAATCCTCACACGGGGAGTACAGCTCTGGTTGAATTATAGAAAAAGCTGTTGTGACAGGACACTCAGAGACTGTATGTAAGAGCCCTGGCCAACAAGTGTACATGAGAGTAGGTGAGGTATGGTGTAGAGAAACAAGCTTACATTCTTCATCCAGATTCAGGGTGGGATCACTATTCCAGCTCTGCTAAAGAATGCATACTGCATGCTCACCAGAGCCTTCAGCAGTCTATTCACTGATAAGGAAACAATGTTGAAGAGAAACGAAGTGACTAGGGTGGAGCCGTGATGCCAGGGAGTTGCATGCAGAGCCAGAACCCAGGTCTCTGGGCTCACAGAACTTGGAACTGCTGCAAGTGGTACTGTCATTGTACCCTTGCTGAGAGGCATCATGGCCTTCTGAAAGGCCTTGCTCTTCTTGGTTCTCAGTGTTTTGGTCCTGTGCCAGCCAGGTACCCTCTAGGCAGCACCATTCAGGGAAGACAGCCCTGACAGGAGCACACTCCTCTCCCACTGACCCTGGGATCAAACAATTCTGTGATCTGGACTGTGGTGTGCTGAAAGTTTAACAACCACTCTTGGGGTGGTGGTGGGGGAATGTATGTATGTAAACCTGCATGTAAGTTTTATGAAGTAAAGATGTGTCACACACAATTTACAAATGGAAATCAGATGTACAATGCTCTTTATTGTAAATTTCATATACTTCCTTGAGCCACACAGAAAGCTTTCGTTGCTTTTTACCAAATATTTGTATCTGTAGTAAACCTATTTATCTAATTCAACCACAGTTTGAGAAATGAATTACTACTTCGCCAATAAATTCATTATTATTAAATCTAATATGTAATCTATTAATCTAGTTTCTCAATCTCATACAAATATTTAGTGCACAGAAACATTTTTCAGACTCAAACTGAGTTATATCATTTAATTTTTAATAATGGCTGTATTTAACACTAAGCTCATAAAATTCCTGAAAAATCTAATCATAAGATTTCACAAGCCTATATGATCCAGTTCCAGCTCACCAATTCTTCAATATTACACCAGAGCCTGACTCCTGGTCAATCAATGTTTTTGGAAAGGCACTAGCCTCATGCCCTGTCCACTGGGGTTGGGGTTGCCATGTACTCTGTGGAAGTGGCAGAAACCAGAAAACCTGGCTGCTTAACTTGGGGAGGTGGTAGACAGTAGCTCAGAGTCTCTATTGGGTTTATTTCCCCTCCCCATGTCTGCTTGAGAGAGCAGCCTACACCCTGCTTCACTCTACGGTAAGGAAGGAGACCTCCTAGTAGATGCCCTGATGAAGGACTATGTGAAGAGGATGGCTGGTGAGCAGGAGCAGGAGACAGAGGTCTTCAGATAGGTTATGCACCTACCCAGCACAGGGCATACCTTCTCTCCAACCATGCCCAGGAAGGTGTATCCTGAGAAGTAGGAGAGAACACAGATGGACAAGTGACCAGCAGGCTGTCACTATTCACCTGAGCCTGGGGCCAAGCTATTCTCAGGCTCCACTGAAGAAAGAGGTCAGATAGAGAGAATGGGATTAGACCATCTGTAAAAATATTCATTTCTGAAAGCTGTTAGGGAAAGTGTGGAATCACTCACTCTGGAAATTGGTCTTGCAGCATTGAGGAGTCCTCTTAGCATTGGAGGAGTTAGGACTCGTAAGTGTAAAGCCGACAGATGGGCCCCACATAGCTCAGGGGGTTTTAGAAACCTGGCTCTACCTGGTTAACCTGCACATGACATTCTGTCACACCTACACATTTACAAGGTGAAGGCCCATTTTATGGACGAAGAAACTAAGACACGGAGAGATAAAATAGGTTGAACAAAGCCATGTACCTATGAGATCCATCTCAAGATGCAAACCTGATCCTAGGCTATCTGACTCTAGAGTCTGTGTTCTGAAATCACTATACTGCTTCTTGATAACTCTGTTTGGTGAGAGGATATGTATTAAAATATACATCCAAATTCAATTTGCTTGTGATTTATTTAGGATTTTATACTACGTTTGTTAAGTTCAGTATTGTGGCTATGCCAATGTCATCAAATAAGCTGGCAAACTTTTAAACTTTAAAAATGTTTTAGATGAGAGTAAATAACATGGAAACTGTCTGTTAGACTTTATCACACAGTTCCTTTTATAACATAGTTCTTAACAAGGTTTTCTTTCTGCCATTGTTATTATACTTTGGTTCTATTTTATTCCTTCTATTTTTGACTTATATTTTCTAAAACTTTTTAATTTTAAAGATTTTTGTATACACTAGCATTATTATATATTTTTATTATAACTTTAAATATTCACATTTGAGTTTACATCCTCTTTTCACTCTGGATGTGGTATATCTGTATTTTCCCTTTCCTCATTCAAATTAACAATTTCCATTTTATTGGACTTTTCAAAGTACAAGCTTTAATTTTTATTTTTTAATATACTATCTTTCTATTTGAAGTTCACTAATTCTTCCCTGCCCATTTGATTCCCTTCTCTCAGATAATTGTTGAAAGGTTAGTTTAGCTGGCTTCTTTCTAAATTTCTAAATTGCATTAATTAATTAAATAGCTATATACTTTTTCTTGATTACTTGCATTTAAACCACTCTCCCCACCTCCACTGAATCTGTCCTGATCCAGGTCTCCATCGTGGTTTACCTTAACTATTACAATAACCTTCCAACTGATCTTCTTGTTTTTATTCTTTTAGCTATACAGATAAACATCAGAGACATTGCAGGTCTGGTTTCAGATCACCACAATGAAGCAAGTCTCACAATAAAGAGAGTCATAATCTTTTTGCTGTAGAGGGCCTTGCCTTCAATTAAAAAAACAAAACAAAACAAAACCCTGCAATATCTGTGAGGTGCAATAAAACGAGGAATGCCTATAAAGACAATTCTTGAGTGAGCCTTTAAAAACATGTCATGTTGTGTCTCTTCTCTGCTCAAACCTTTAACAGGGTCACTCAGAATAAAAGTCAAAGTCCTTATGTAATCTAGTAAATGCTACATGATCTGACCCCATGTAATTTCTCTGATCTCCCTTTTTGCTGAGTGACCCACTGCTTACTCCATTCCCAGCTTCTTCTTTGGTATTTGAACTTACTATTTTTTCTGCTTGGAAAGCTATTTTTTCAATGTCTGCATAACTGTCTCCCTCCCCTTGTTCAGAAGTCTGCTAAAATATCACCTTCTCAGAGAAGTCTTCCCTCACCACTATGTGCAAAATAGCATCCCTCTCTATCCACCTTATTCAGCTTTATTTTATCCAAAGAGCTTATAATTATCTGAAATCGATGTCTGTCCAGAAAAATTCTGATCATTGTTTTTTTTAAGTATATTTTATTGATTATATTGTTACAATAGTTCAATTTTTTCCCCTTTACTCCCCTTCACCCAGTCCCCCCCTCCCCCAGTGATCATTGTTAATATAACAAGAATGGTTTGTGTGACATTGATGTGACCTGGCAGCCAAGGAGAGTGGACTGGAATGCGCATGCATGAACAATGATAATTTCTCTGTACTAGTCACTGGGGAGGGTAGACACCATTGAGTGTACATGTGTACTATGTGGCTGTCATTCAAAATGACTGAGCAAGTAGAGCAACAAATCTGCATCAAATTTTGCATTAAGCTTGAACATTCCTCTGTGGACATTATTCAGATGATTCAGGTTTTGGGGGATGATGAAATGAGTGCAGCACAAATAAACGTGTGGCACAAATGCTTCGAAGATAGTGGAGAGCTCTAGCTGGTGTGGCTCAGTGGATTGAGTGCCTGCCTAGGAACCAATGAATCGCTGGTTTGATTCCCAGTCAGGGCACATGCCTGGGTTGCAGGCCAGGTCCCCGATTGGGGAAGTGCAAGAGGCGACTGGTCAATGTATCTCTCACACATTTTTATCTCTCACACATTGATGTTTCTCTCCCTCTCTTTCTCCCTCCCTTCCCATCTCTCTAAAAATAAATAAGTAAAATCTTAAAAAAAAAGATGGTGGAGAATCTGTTGAAAGTGATCCACATCCTGGAAGGCCGTAACAAGCAGAACACTTGAGAACATTGAATACGACTCAGCCTGCTTACAGCCCAAATTTGGTGCCCTGTGACTTCTGTTTTTACCCCAAAACTAAAATCACTTTTGAAAGGAAAGAGATTTCAGACTATCGATGAGATTTAGGAAACTACAACTGGACAGCTGATGGTGATTCCAACAAAGGATTTTGCAGTGTTTCAAACAGTGGAAGAGATGCTGGGAGGACTGTGTGAGGTCTCTAGGCGCCTACTTCGAAGGGGACTGAGGCATCATTGTCCTATGTACAATGTTTCTTGTATTTTGTATCTTCTTCAATAAATATATATTTTTCATAGTTCATGGCTGGATACTTTTCTGGACAGAGCTTGTATATATTTGTTTTCTTTTTATTTCTATGCCCTTACATTAGTGTATAACTCTATGAAGGAAGTTACATGTATCTTTGGCTGTATCTCAAGGGCCTAGAAAAATTCCTAGGACATCATAGGCCCTTAATAAATACTTACTGAGTTATAAATAAATTATAAAACTCTGTAAGGCTCTTTAATGATGTCCCATGTTATAAAATGTAAAGATCTCATTCTTTGAATAGTTCATAATTTTTGTTTTCCTTTCTGCTTTGAACCAGAAGTTATTAAGAGGGCCCTGACTGGTATGACTCAGTTGGTGGAGTGCCAGACTGTGAACCAAAGGGTCACCTGTTCAGTTCCTGCTCACGGGCACATGCCTGGGTTGTGGGCCAGTCTCCCATTTGGCAACATGTGAGAGGCAGCTGATCAATGTCCCTCTCCCTTTCCCTCTCTCTAAAAAATAAATAAAATATTAAAAAAATTATTAAGAGGATTTCTAGATTTAAAATATATTAAAATTATACTCCAGTTATTCAGTTCTAACTTTTTAAAATTAGTTTGATAAATTGATCTCTATAAATTTTTTTAAGAATCATTATTATTATTTTTTATTACTTATTTGTTTATTTATTTATTTTTAGAGAGAAAGGAGAGAGGGAGAGAAACATCACTGTGTGGTTGCCTTTCACTTGCGCCCCCTACTGAGGACCTGACGTGCAACCTACTCATGTGCCCTGACTGGGAATCGAACCAGCGACACTTGGCTCACAGGCCGACGCTCAGTCCACTGAGCCACAGCAGCCAGGGTATAAATTTTTTTACTTAGGAAAAATTGAGATTTTCTATGAGGCTTATTATGTGATCCTTTCCCATAAAGATTTTAATGATATCAGAAAAAAATATTTCCTTGAGGTAAAACTATTTATATCTCTTTGTCCTATATATCTATGAATATGAAAATAAAGCCATTAATAATATTATTCATATATATTATTTTTGCCTTGTAGTTGATCTTGCAAAGACGAAGAAAGGGCAATACATTTTACAAATATTATTTTGTTTCTGTTAACTACTCCCTGCATTCTAAAACTTTTTAGTAAACTAAAAACATATTAAAAAAATTTTTTTTCACTCCTCATCCTAGTATATATTCATTTTTTGAGAGAGACAGGAAGGGATAGAGAAAGTGAAAAGGAGAAACATGCACCAGTTGCCTCCTTATATGCCCCGACCAGAGATCAAACCCACAACCTTTTGGTGTACAGGGTGATCCAGCCAGTGCTACATTATTTTTTATTTTTACTTACCTTTATAAACAACTTTAATAAGATAAAAACATAATATGAAATTATATACTGTAAACTATATTTCAGTGAGTCTTACCAAGAATATGCCATGTAACCCATGTAATAATTACCACAAAAAAGTTAGGACATTTCAATCATCTCAGAATGTTCCTCATGCCACTCTGAAGTTAATATCCCCCCAGACCTCTTCCCTATACAAACACTGATGTGATTTCTATCACTGTGGATTCAGTTTTTCCCACAGATAAGTAGTATGTACTCTCTTGTATCTAGTGTCTTTCACTCAGCATAATGTTTGGGAGGTTTATTTACATTGTTACATATATCAGTATATAATTATTTGGGTATTAATTCCAAAGGATTGGGAGAAAAGGTAGCATTCCATTGCATACCAAAGTTTGTTGGATGGACACATAGTATTGTTTCCTGTGTGGGTTGCTATGTATGGTAGTCTTCTGGGCACTCGTGTACCAGTGTTTCTAAAACAGTTTAAGTCATTTCTCTTAGACAAGTAGCTAGAAATTGTATGGCAAGTGTCTGTATAACTAAATTGACTTTGTCCGTTTACAAATGGCTATGTCATTTTGCAATCCAAGCAAAAATGTAAGATCATTCACCTTTCTCCACACATCCTTGACAATGCTTGGTATTTTCAGTCCTTTTAATTTTAGTCTTATGATACTGTAGCAGTACCTCATTAAAATTTTTAGTATTTATTTCCCTAATGACTAGTGACAACTGAGTATTTTCTCTTATGATTTTTAGTCATTTGTTTATCTTCTTTTGTAATATTTCTGTTCCACTACTTTGTCCATGTTTAATTGGGCACATTATCTTACTGTGATTGAGTTGTAAGAGGCCTTATTGCATTCTAGATATGAGTCTTGCTCACTTTGGGGGCACTATTTCACTCACCTGCTCACATTTCTCTCCCTCTTGAATCACTTCTTCTGTGGGAAACCAAATGCCCTGAAATGAGGCCACTCAAGCAGTTCTATGGAGTGGTCCATGAATTAACAAAAGGTGATCTCTGGCGAATAACCAGTGAGGATGGAGGCCTGTCAACAACCAAATGAATGAGCTCAGAAATGTGTTCTCTAGCCCCATTTGAGCCTGAATAGGATACTAGGCCCATTTAAGCCTGAGACAAAACCACTGAGCTGAGCCTCTCCCAGACTGCAGAGTGTCAGACACTGTGTGAGATTCTAAATATATGTTCTTTGGAGGTGCTGAGTTCTGAGATAATTTGTGACACAGCAATAGATAATGAATAACTATTTAAAACATGAAAACGCTACTCAATCCTAATTTCAGGAAAGTATATTTAGTAGAGTTGGCTAGGTGTGCAGAGCTTAGTTCAAGCTGGGAGCACAGTTCCCACAAAGTAAGCATTATCAGCTCTCTTCCCTGGATCCCAAACCAGATTAGGTACAGTGATATTAGCTACTTTTACTCCAAACAAAATTAAGTCCTTCTGTTACTCCTCATTATTGAGTCTTTCTTACCATCAGCCTCTTTCCATCTCTCCATCTGTGGACCTGTGAAACTAAAGCAACAGCCCCAAGATACCCAACATACAATGATGGGACAGAACAGACACAGGATAATTGATATTTGTTCAAAAGGGGCAAAAAATAGAAGGTAAAAAGGAGTAATTGGTCCACAGCAATTCTAAATTCCACTGGACAAATGTCTTTTACTTAGGTTTCAAGGCCTGAGAAGAATTCTCTCTGGTTCTCAGCTCTGCTCTCTGAATCATTCTTCTTTCCTTTTGACAGATAACATGTTTGTAACTATATGGTTTAATGGGCCTGCTTCTAACCTGTTTGTGGGTCTAATAGCTTAGCTTCATTCAATTTTGTACTTTTCTTATATCTTTTAGAACAAGTTGGCAGTGTTTCTGCTGAAACTTTCCTTCTTTCAAGCACCTCTTAGGTCTTCCATGGACTTACAGGAATTTGCTCCATTAGACAAGAGATATACTCACGAATCTTTCCCAGGTTATCCCTTCTCTATTTTGGCTGTTGCTGAAATAGCTGAATGGCAATGCTCTTAAGTCTCCAGGAGACCCTCTGACTCGACTGAAAGTATCTGTGAGGGACACTAAACCTTTTGTAAGGACCCTTAATGTGACTGAATGTTCTGATCTTTTGATTTTTTTTTTCCCCCTGAGGTTTTACCAAAATGCTGTATAGTAATAACCTCAGATTTTTCTCTAAAGCTTGCTGCCCTAAGAGTGAATCTTTTGATTTTAGCATATTTTGCCATCTGGAGACACTGATATTTTTTCAAAATCAGTATGTCTTGGTTCCTTTTGGTTCCAGTTTCAAGAGTTCTTCCCCCTATTTCTCTCTCTCTTCTTGCATTTTATTGTCAGCAAGAAAAAAACCAGTTGGCATTTTCAATACTTTGCTTGGAAATTTTCTTACATCTACTATATCAAAATTCAACACTTACAATTTCTCCTTTTAACCTAACAGCAGGACACAATTTTGCTAAGTTTCTGTCATTACCTAATGAGGATTTTCCTTCCTTAGTTTTCAATAACATGTTCCTCACTTCCTCCTGAATCCTCACCAGAAGTATCCTTAAAGTCCAGGTTTCTATTAATGTCTATTCAAGACAATTTGAACTCTCTCTTGCGTGCTTTTCAAAACTCTTTCAGCCACTGTATATTCTCTGGTTCTGAAATTGCTCTCACATTCTCAGGTATTTATTATAGCATTGTCCCTCTTCCAGGTACTAAAATCTGTGGTATCTACTGCAGCATGACAAATTAGCACACATTTAGTGATCAAAAGATGAAGATGACAGTATTTTGACAAAACATGAAGTGGAGATTAATTTACACTACATTGCACACATAATAAACTAAATAAAAGTGTCACGGGTAAAATTTTAAATATGTTAATTTCTGTCAAATGTAGAAGATGATGAATAAAATTGTTATCAATCAGTAAGTGTTTTCTTAAACTTTTTCTTTTTCTTAAACCTGTGATCCCTCCCGAAATTGGGCATTGAATTCATCTTTGAAGTGGGCATTCCCATGGTTACTAAATGGGAAAGTGCTTTTCTTATGGAACCCCTTTCCAATGAGTGGTATGCCTCCTTGTATAAAATCTTTCTTGATTACACATTAGAAATTATTTCGTAGATTACTAAAAATGCATTCCAGTTTTCATGTTCCTTTATTCAAAGCTAATAAGTGCTTTCCTTATTTAGTTTTCTAGTAACTAGATGTAAAAAATCACATGTTGCGACTCTACTGGCCAAGATGGTGACATAGGTAGACACGTTGTGTCTCCCTCCACAACTAAGAAGGAATACCACTACCTTGAAACTGGAGACAACAAGAAGTTCCAGAAAATCAAACTGCTTGGAAGTCCAACAAACAAAGATATAAAGACGAAATACTCATCCAAACAAGTAGGAGGAGTGGAGCCAGAGAGAAAAGGAGGCAGTGTGGAGCAGAGCGGCAATGGCAGTGGCAGGCTGGTGGAAAGCGCAGTCACACATTTTAAAACATAGGGAAGGACACCTGGGGAATGCTTCCAGCACCAGACCATACTGCAAAGTTCACAGTCCCAGCACCGGGGAAAACAAAGCCTCCTTGCTTCTGACTGTGCAGACCAGTGGGGGTTGGGGTGGAGGAAGAAACTGCCAGTATCTCAGCAGCATCTGTTTGTTTAGAGGACACCCACAGTCCTAGAAAGTCTGCAATTCCACCCAGTCTTGGAACCACAACCAGGGCAACAACTAGAGGGATACCAGTCTCATATGGGAAGCAGGAGAAGTGCCTGAAAAAGGAGTGAGTTCTGACCAAATGGAATTGTTCCCTCTCAGACCCCTCCCCCACAAACAGTACCACAATGTGGTGAACCAGGTCACCCCACATTGATGAATACCTCAGGCTCTGCCTCTTACGACATAACAGGTGCCATAGCTCTACCTAAGACAGAGAGGCAAACACAGGAGCCTGTCAAGTTAAGGAGAAGGAGAAGCATGGCCCCAAAGAGGGAACAGATCAAGGTTCCAGTGTGAGAACTAAGTGACGAGGAGATGGTCAACCTAACAGATGCAGAGTTCAAAACACTAGTGATAAAGATGCTCACAGACTTGACAGATATGCTTGAGTATGGCAAATGCAGAAGGGAAGAACTGAGGGCTAGGCTAAGTGAAATGAAGGAAAATCCACATGAAACCAATGGTGAAGGGAAGAAAATTGGGGTTCAAATCAATGATTTGGAACATAAGGAAGAAATAAACAGTCAACCAGTATAGAATGAAGAAATAGGAATTGAAAAAAAATGAGGAGAAGCTTAGGAACCTCTGGGACAACTTTAAACATGCCAACATCTGAATCATAGGGGTGCCAGAAGGAGAAGAGGAAGAGCAAGAAATTGAAAATGTATGTGAAAAAAGAATGAAGAAAAACTTCCCAAATTTAGTGAAGGAAATAGATATATAAGTCCAGGAAGCACAGAGAGTCCCAAACAAGCTAGACCTAATGGAGATCACACTAAGACACATCATAATTAAAATACCAAAGATTAAAGATAAAGAAAGTATCTGAAAAACAGGAAGAGAAAGCCAGAGAGTTGTTTACAAAGGAGTTCCCATAAGACTATCAGCTGATTTCTCAAAAGACACTTTGCAGGCATTAAGGACCCAGCAAGAAGTATTCAAAGTGATGAAAAGCAAGGACCTACAATCAAGATTACTCTATCCAGCAAAGCTATCATTTAGAAAGGAAGGGTAGATAAAGTGCTTTCCAGACAAGGTAAAGCTAAAGGAGTTCATCATCACCAAGCCGTTATTATATGAAATGTTAAAGGGACTTATTTAAGAAAAAGAATAAGATCAAAGCTATGACCATTAAAATGACAACAAACTCACAACTATCAACACCAGAACCTAAAAAAATAAAAATAAAAACAAACTCAGCAAACACCCAGAATAGGAACAGAATCGTAGGTATGGGGATCATTTAGAGGGTTGTCAGCTGAAAGTGGGAAAGGGGAGAAATGGGGAAATGGTAGAGGGATTAAGAAGCATAATTGGTAGGTACAAAATAGACAGGGGGAAGTTAAGATCAATATAGTAAAGGGTGAAGCCAAATAACTTATATGCACGACCCATTGGACATGAACTAAGAGGGGCAGGATTGCTGGAGGGAAGGGGTGTACTGGGTGGAGGGGAGCAAAGGAAAAAGAAATTGGGACAACTGTAACAGCATAATCAATAAAATATACTTTAAAAAGTATTGCAATAAAAATCACATTTTGCATCTTTAGAGTTTTAAAAATATTTTAGATATGCTTACTACAAATCCTAACATCACTGTCCTGCCGTATCCCCACCGCTGTACCTTGACTAATGCTGGCCCACTCTGCCTCACCCTGTGGACATGCTTCCTGCTGCTCTGTCTGACAATGCTCCTTCGGGTGTGAGGTTTTGTAAACCCTGTGCTAACCAAGTTCTATGTAACTTTCCCACTGGCAAGAATACAAGGTGGGACCTTTCAACCACTAGAACATTATTTAAATTCACAGTTGCAGAATTGTGGAGTGTTTTTACATTGATCTTTTGTAACACAATTAGCAGTATGTTAATAAATCCTTGAATCATTAAAAAAAAAAATTAGCACACATTTAGCAGTTTAAAAAAGCATACATTCCAACAACCTTTGCCTTAGTTTCAGCCCTTATTCATTTCATGCCTGGATTACAATAACCCACTTCTGGCTTTTTGCCATAGTCTGACTTTCTCCTATTCAGCCTACCTCTTCACTTAAATATGATGAATATGATTTTGTTGCTCCTCTACTCAAAGAACTACTTGAATTCCTATTGTCTATAGCCTTTGACATAGCATGAAAGATTTTTCACAATATGGTTCCAGCCCTATATTCTCAACTTTTTTTCATCCATTTTTTTCCCCTGGTATCATTCTCCAAAGATACTGTTCATGGCCCTATGTCTTTATTTGTGTTAGCTCCTCTATCTGACTGCCCATCCACTGGTCTTCTCTGTCCTTCCTTGTCCAGGGCATATGGTACCCATTCTGTGTTGCTTCTAATGACATCCTCAGCCTTCACTCAGCTAGGCAGAACGTCCCTTCTTTGTACTCTGCAAACTCACATCCCAAAGTGTGATCCATGCACCAACAGCATTGGCATCTCCAGGTGACTAATGTGACACTTCGTATGTTAACATATAGATTCTAAATTCAGGTCTGAATTGAAGCCAGAGGTCATTCAATTTTTACAAATGCCTCAGTGACGCCAGTGCTGCTGGTTTGATGACCATACTTTGAACAGCAAGGTTTACAGCATTTTGATTATAGCTGTGAATACATGATAGTATAGTTGGTTAACATTTCCATCTCTCTTCTTATATATTGTTTGTCTCTCTTTCCTTTGTCATCTCCAGAGTGCCTCACACAGCACTCATTACTTGCAGGTTGCTAATAATGCAATACCTTTGTTTTACATAAAAGAGTGATGCACAGGTCCCACATACAAGCTGTTAAAGTGTACCTGTTTAAAACTTCATGGTGAGAACTTAGGGAGTTTTTGCACTGAGTTTGGAAGGAAAGTAGGTTTGGAATAAAAAACCATCAGGAACAGGAAAAGGGGGTCTAAGGCTAATTTCTTAGGTGAAGATTCAGAACAGTCTAGATCAAGAAGCATCATTTTTGTTTTTGTTTTTTCGTTTGTTTTTGTATTCGAACATTTGAATCTTTTACTCCAAAGAAAAAAATCTCAGATCAGTAATAACTCATCCTTAATACCTAACACTAACAATTGTCCCAATTTTGACCCCAATGTTTTCATTTTGGTAAAACACATAGAATTTACCATCATAACCATTTTTAACTGTACATTTAGTGACATGATATACATTCATGTTTTACAACCTTTATCATTATCCATCTTTATAACTCTTTTCATCTTGCAAACTGAAACTCTATAGCCATTAAACACTAACTCTGCATTCTCCCCTACTCCCAGCCGCTGGCAACCACCTAAGGACTGTCGGTCTTCCTTTCACAGACTTTATAAAAAGTGGGTGTCACTTAAAATGATTGTCATTTCTCATAAGCAATTTTTAAGTCCAGAGTTCCTTCTGTGAGCATGTACATATCTCCAGATTATAAAGTAAAATAGTAGAAACGTAAGATTCTATTTATAAATTTCCAAGAACTTCCAGAAGTCCAGGAGAGTGCGACAGAGAACATGGAGCAAAAAGATGCTGGAGAGAATAGTCTCCTTTCACTACAAAAAATTGTACAGTTATTTTAACAACTTATATAACTTTGAGACTTTGTCAGAATTGGGGAACACCTATAAAATAAGAGAGACCTTTAGGAGTGTTTCCCAAATAAGGTTAAGGTCAAATGTTACTGCGGCTTAAAGAGTTAACATGTTTGGTGGTTTTCAATTTAAGTCTAAGGCAGAGTAACACAATTTAGCACCATTTGATTTTGCCTCCTGCAGGAAAGAGTCCTCTTTGGAAAGAGTCACAATGACCTCAAATATTTATACCATCAATAAAACTGGCTACTCATGACAAATTCTTATCCATTGTACCAGATCTACCTGGCCCAAGAGAAGTGTTTCAGAACACTTATGATTTAATTTGTAATCTATTATGATAGGAGACTTGGATTACCCTCTTCTTGAAAGGAACAGTCACCATACAGAATTCCTTGTAGTTCATATATTTATACATGAAAATGTTAATTTTCTCTCCTGAGGGAAAAAAAATCCAAATTGGTTTAAAAATATTTTTAAATTTGTAAGCCGGATAAATCTGTTTTATAATAATCAAGAATATTTGAATAGCACTTTACTGTTTAGTTATTGTCCTCCTTATGCAGTGAGGAAAAATTGAGATTCAGAGAAGCCAAGGTCAAGTTTTATCTGATGAAAGAGGACTCAACCTCTTGTACATCTTATGATTTCACTAGAATATTATGATGCTTTGTACCAACACAGCAGATCAAATCTATTAAGTGGAAATATCCTCAATTCTTGGAGAACTGGAGGGTGTAAAATAAAATCTAAGAAGCGTATGTTTGCTTTTCCTAAGGCCAGCTTCCCTTTAGCGATAGAAACCATTAGTGAGCTGCAGAAACCTAGACTAAATTTTGTGAAACCTGGTTTAAATAAGGATTTAAGCCCCAACCTGAAACAGTTGCCCAACAGCCCTCCTGTCCTGCTCCTTCAAAGCACCAGTTTGTGGTTGACAATTAGACTGATTTTCTCCCTCTCACTAGACTAACTCCCTGAAGTCGGGCTGTGTTGGCCTCCTTCTCCTCCCCATCCCTAGCACCCAGCAACAGTGGTTTGTTGTAGCCCCTGACTTAAGAGTCTCAGGACAACGCAGGTGCGCTCGGTCAGTGCCGGTGCTCCAACTCGTCTGCCTCCTTCTGAGGTCCGGCGCCCTTCCCTTTCCCCTGCCAGCCAGCAGCGGCGAGGCTGTCTGCTGGCCACCGGGCATGCCCAGTGCAGTCTCCTCCTCTGCAACAGGGAGGACCAGCGGTCCTTCCCCGGGCCGGGCCGCTGTAAGCTGAAAGGAGTCCACGTGGGCAGGGTGGCTGGCCCGCAGCAGGCACAGTGCCAGGGTTTGCTAGGAGGTCGCCGCTGGCCCGCCATCACGACGCTGCTCACCCTGAGCGGTAGGACGCCGCCCCCATTTGTAGTCACCCATTCATTCACTCTTCCAGTCCTTTACCAGAGCCCACCTCTCTCTGCGCCAGGGCCTTCCCAGATCCTTGCTAATCCTCACTGCAAAGGCCTAGGCCAGCCGTGCTCAAAGGCAAACATCAAAGAACCTCCTATTCCCTATTCACTCGGTCCTAGAAGTCGCCCTAGAATTTGGGTGTTTCATTTTCCGGAGAAGCCGCGCTGTAACCTAACCCACACCCAGTTCCCATGGAGCGGAAAAACTATGCCTGCGGTTCTTTTCCCTGATGGCAGAGCCTGTACGATCCAAGTCATGGTGGGCTCAGACCCTACCTGGGCCCCACTGCACAGACCTATGGGGGCATGGGTTGGTGGGCATTTGGGCTACGCAGGAGTCCCCAGGCAGGAACGCGCATCAAGGAGGTCTAAAGACCCGGTAAGCAAGTTTTCATCCAAGCTCCTGGTACATGGAGGTTGAGTCTTGACAGCTACAGGCCAGGAGCGGTCGTCAGCCCTCAGCCTGAACCTCACCATATACCTGGCACTGCTTTCTCACGCAGACGTGGAGGAGCTCGGCCAGCAAGTAGGTGGTGTAAGGGATAAAGAAGCCGGTGACTCTCAAACCAGTAGGAGATAATTAACAGATAAATCATGGAAAAGGGGCGAGGAAATGACATTCTGCCCCTCCTCACACAACCTCTAGGATCAAAAGGAGGAAAGTTGTCATTATGAAACACAGATAAATGGAAAGATGCAGCTAGATAACTTTGCAGATAAGTTGGAGATAGACCTGTAACTAGATTACTCTTAGTTAATCACACCCTGAGTTAAGTAGTTAATTGTGTTAAGACTGTGAACCTGGATTAACAAGTAATGGAGAAATTGGGGAGAAAGAGAGGGGAGGAGGAGCTATTTGCATTTAGTATAAAACCAGTTTTCTTTGTCTACTTCGTGTGTGCATGCTCCTTGCTGGTTGTGCACCTGACTCTGCAGACTCAAGAATAAATGTCTGGCTTTGGGGCTGAAGTCGTATGTCCTGGTTTTTTATTGTGAGTATTTCTCACAGTGGTGCTGATTAATGGCAGCTGTGACCCTGGGGGCGGGGCCAATGCGGAAGCCCTTCTGTGACAGAGCAAAAAGGGGTTCTTTCACAAGGCACCTTGGTCTAGAACCCAACAACTAGCATTGAGGAAAACAGATCTTTATTTACAATATTTCAACTTGGAGAGGGCAGTGAGCACTTCAGCTCAGAGTCCTGTTCTCCCACGGGACCCAGCACTTCCCTTGCTCCCCAAAAGGCTAGAAGCCAAAAACATTCCCAGATGTTAGCTGTCTCCTTCAGTATCTGGGGTACGATGTCATCAGCCTCCTTATAACAGTCCAGGAAAACATGTGCTGTGTTGCACTGGATCATGCATGGTTCTCTCTGATCCTTCAAAGCTGCATGGATCTCTTTCTAAAACTGCATGGTGCTCTCTTTCTACCTCCTTGCAAACTGCATGGAACTCTCTTCTTCTAAAGCCACATGGTGCTCTTCTGCCGCCTTAGGAACTGCACGGTTCTTTTCCCTCTGCAAACTGCGTGGTCCTCCCTTTTCTCTCCCAAAAGAACAACAAGGCTGCCACCTTATCTTTAAATCTGACTGTGGCCTGTGACGTAGTGGGCAGGGTAACTGGTTCTGACCATTCATAGAACATTGCACAGGCCCTGTATGCTCTTTCCTCACCATTCTGTGGTCAAAATGTTACAGAACCCCTGGGCTACTCCAATTGAAAACAAACCCCTTTAGTTAGGGGCCCGATTGCCTGCCGCCATAATTATAACTCTCAATACCAGAGTTTAGTGAAAAAAAAAAAAAAGAATTGTTTATTTAACAGTTATATAGATTTAGATTATTTGCGGATTTCTGCTGTTAAGTCTTATGTTCTTTAAAACACCCATAAACACATATCCTTGCCTCCCCCCCACCAAACCTGGCCAGTCTCAGGAAGGTCAGAAACACTGTTTCCCTACTTTCCAAACACAGTTCAGCTTTACCAGCAGCTGCCAATCACTCAATTCTGATTGGGGAGGTCCTTTCTGTGCTGTGGTGCCCTCCAGCTCTCAATGCAGAAACTCTTGGATTCTCAGCCTCCTTGTAAACTGCCTTCTTCCTGCAAACTGCATGGATCTCCTCTCCTTCTCAAAACCGCATGGCGATAGCCTCTTAAAGCAGCCTGGAGACCCCTTCTCCAATCCACATAGAGGGAGCACACGAGAGTGAGAGAGAGCTAAAAAGTCCGCAGCTGCTTATAAATCCCTGACTGCATCCTCTGACGCAGTGGGTGTTGCAAACAGTTCTGACCATTCACAGAACCTTACTAGGCTCTGTCTGCTTTTTCCATACCATCCCCTGGTTCAAGACCCCTCCCATCTACCTGAGGCCTTGGAAGCATCCAAGCAATTTTGCATAAGAAAGACACCAGCCACCAGCCTCAGGCACGTGGAGGCATTCTGAAAGCTGCTTCCTTCTCCCCATCCCCCAGCAGCAAACTCTGGGGGTTTTTGGACTCCCCTGTTTCTGTAACAAAAACCTCTCTCATCTCCTTGGGGCCTTGAAAGAACCAAATCCATTTGCGTAACTAAGACACTAGCTGCCTACCATAGATATGCAAAGTCATCTTGAAAGCTGCCCCCTTTCTCCATCCCCCAACTGCAGGCTCTGGGGAATTTTGTGGACCTCTTCTCTGTAACACTTCCATAGCCTCTCCTTAAGCATTTGGCAGACCCCCAGCAGGAAGAGCAACCAGGAACAGTTGGCCACCGAGTGCTGCAGGACAGAAGCGAGCTCCTGGAGGCTACCATGTGGCCTGGGACCTCACTTACCTTCCAGCCCCTCGGGAATGCCATTGGCCCCAGAGGCTGCATGGCCATGGCTGCTGAGTGCAGGGCCCAGTGGCTGCTAGGGGCAGTTACTACTGTGTTTCCCTGGCTCTGAGTCTTTTGTATGGAGGTGGGTGCGGTCCTTTGGATTGCACTAGGCCAGCCATTTTCAACCTTTTTCATCACCAGGCACACATAGACTACTTACGAAAATTCCGTGGCACACACAAAAATACATTTCCCCCCCAATCTTGTTACTGAACAAACCAGGGCTTGTTCACATGGTGCCTTGGTGTATGACCCAACAATTAGCGTTGAGAAAAGCAGGTCTTTATTTACAATATTCCAACCTTGGGAGGGTGGGGAAGGAGCACTTCTGCTCAGAGCCCTGTTTCCCCACCATACTCAGCACTACCCTTGCTCCCCGAAAGGCTATCAACCAAAACCAAGCCCAATAGTTCCCCACTCCTTATCTCTCAGTTCACTCCTTCGGGATCTGGGGTATGTTGTCTTCAGACTTCGTACAACAGTTCAGGAAAGCATGTGCCATGTTACCCTGGATCATGGTGAAGTCCAGGAAAGACACAAATTCTAAGAGAGTGTCCTTTCCATATGTCCCAAGTTCCAAGAGTCCAGATAGAGCCCAGGTAAGAAAGGCAGAGTCCATGGTGGTTTCAGAATCAGCTAGAGCTGGCATGATCAAAGCAGCAGAATGCCTTCTTTCCTACTAGCCCAGGCTGCATGGGCAAATCCTGTCCAAACTGTATAACTGTTGCTTCTTAATGGCTGCTACAACATGCTCCTTCATCGTGGCACACCTCCATCATGCTTCTCTCAAGGCTGCCTGCTCTTACTTTTAAATCCTGAAAGTCAGCACACATTTTGCCTTGGGGCAATAGCCCAGCTATTATCTAGCTATCAGCTTGCCATAACTATGCAAAGTACCTTAAAAGCTGTGCCCTGGCTGGTGTGGCTCAGTGGATTGAGCACCATCCTGTGACCCAAAGTGTTACAGAAACAGGGGAGTCCAAAAATCCCCAGAGCTTGCAGCTGGGGGATGGGGAGAAGTAAGCAGCTTTTCAAATGCTTCCACATGCCTGAGGCTGGTGGCTACTGTCTTTCTTATGCAAATGGCTTTAATGCATCCAAAGCCTCAGGCAGATGGGAGGAGTCTTGAACCAGGGGACGGTATGGAAAGCACACAGAGCCTACGTAAGGGTCTGTGAATGGTCAGAACTGTTTGCAACGCCCACTGCGTCAGATGACGCAGTCAGGGATATATAAGCAGCTGCAGACATTTTAGCAGAGACTCTCTCGGACTCTCGCGCTGGGACTCTCTCAGACTCTCTCTCTGGCTCTCGCTCGTGCTCTCTCTCTGAGACTCTCGCTCTGAGACTCTCTCAAGCTCTCGTTCGGGCTCTGGCTCTCACTGGCGCTCTCTCGCTCTCTGACTCTCTCTGGCTCGCGCTCTCGCTCTGGCGCTCTGACTCGGGCTCTCACTCTAGCTCTCGGGCTCTCTCGCTCTCTCGTGTGCTCCCTCCACGTGGCTTGGTGACGGGGCCTTCTCCATGTGGCTTGGAGAAGGGGTCTTCAGGCTGCTTTAAGAGGCTCTTGCCATGCGGTTTTGAGAAGGAGAGGAGATCCGCGTGGTTTGCAGGAAGAAGGCAGTTTACAAGGAGGCTGAGAACCCAGGCGCTTCTGCATTGAGAGCTGGAGGGCACCACAGCACAGAAAGGACCTCCCCAATCAGGATTGAATGATTGGCAGCTGCTGGTAAAGCTGAACTGTGTTGGGAAAGTAGGGAAACGGTTTCTCTGACTTCCCTAAAACTAGCCTGGTTTGGAAGGGGGGGGAGGCAAGGATATGTGTTTGTGGGTATTTTAAAGAGCATAAGACTTAATAACAGAAATCCACAAATAACTAAATCTATATAACTGTTAAATAAACAATTCTTTTTCTTTTCACCAAACTCTGGTATTGAGAGTTATAATTTTGGCGGCGGGCAATCGGGCCCCTAACCAAAGAGCCCGTGGGTTTGTTTTCAACTGGAGCAGCCCAGGGGTTCTGTAACAAAAGGATCTTTGGGTCGATTCCCAGTCAGGGCACATGCATGGGTTGCAGTCCAGGTTCCCAGTTGGGGGTGTGTGAGAGGCAACCACACATTGATGTTTCTCTCCCTCTCTTTCTCCCTTCCTTCCTCTTTCTGTAAAATATAAATAAATAAAACCTTAAAAAAAAAAAAAAAGAAAAGCTCTACTATCTCCTTCCCCATCCCCAAAACCATGAGCTGTGGGGACTTTGGGGAGGGTACCTGCTCTGTTACACATGTTTTAAAAATTCTGTGGCACACTGGTTGAAAATCACTGGGCTAGGCAGATCCTGCCTCCCTTGCAGTCAGCCCTGAGGGTGCCTTTTTAGGAACCGTCGTCGTCGTGGTCGTCGGCAGCCGTCCGTCTCGAGAGACGATGGTGTAGCTTCTTAAGAGTCTATCTGCACCGCCGAGAATGGCTGTGCAGTCCGACTCGGGAGTGAAATGGTATCTGTCTCCTCCCGTGTTGAATCGACATCTTGCGATGATGCTGAAGCTACAGAGCCTGGGCAGGGTAATATGGAGGGTCTGCTGTTGCCCATGCAGCAGACCCCCCCTCTCTTCGCAGCTGAAGGGTCCAAGGGAAAGACGGAGTCGATACAGCTTGGCTTCAGGTGCGCCGCAGGAGTTGCCGGTGTTGACTACAACATCAAACCGCCTTAGGGACTCCGGCTCCAGATTTTCTGTCGGGGTTTACTCCTTTAGCCTTTCCCCTGAAGAGGTATGCCGCAAGGCAGCGGAGGTTTTTTGGAATCAGAGTTTTCCTTCTCTGATGTGCCCTGACTGGAAGATCGAACCAGCGACACTTAGCTCGCAGGCCGACGCTCAATCCACTGAGCTAAACCAGCCAGGGCTTTTAGGAACCAGATCTGCTTAATTCAGAGTAGGAAATCTCTGAAGAGATTATCAGCACTGCAATCTTCAGCTGAACTTGATAACTTTCAGAATCTCCATTAGAGAACTGACCCATAAAAAGAAAATAATCTTACTATTTGGCCTGTTTTACTCATCTGTTTTTCCTCGTGTTTTGAGGCATTTTTGTGTGTGATCCTTTAAGAATTCTGATTAAGAAATATTTATATTTTTACTCAAGTTTCCTATCTTTTTACTCTCTGGTCTTATAGTAAAATAGAAAAATAATTGTGAGAGCTGCTAAAAAAAAATCTACATATCCAAAATGTAATTGCTTGAGTTAAAAGCCTATGATACCAATCCTCGATTTAATACTTGATCTAACTATAGTTTTAACTTCTCCCAGAAACAATCTTAAACAACGAGTATGGAATATTCTGGTCAAGCGTCAGTTAAGGTAATCTGTCACATGGGCCCTCTCCTTCCCTCACATTCCCCATAGAAAGAAGAAGAAATCTACTGGATTACAAACCCCTCCCCTTCCTCCATTAAAAAGATGTCTGGGCCCCTCCAAATCCTTTTCTTTAGATTATTAGCTCCCTTCCTCCACCCTTCCTAAAAAAACTCCCATTTTTTGCAACCCCACAGAGCACCTTTCTAGTTGCTAGATGGGATGCTGCCTGATCCATGATTTGCTTAATAAACAAATTAGATCTTCAAATTTACTATGTTGAATTTTATTTTTTAATAAGGATCATTGCTAAACTTAGTCCTCAAGTTTTTACAAGAAGTCAGAGGAGATGAACTGGGATAGATGTTAAAACTGCAGGCAGGGCACAGTGAGGAACCAGAACCAGAGGAATATTACCTATGGGATTCATGGTATTAGTACTCAGTTCAAGAGTGGACCCCTTCCACCATTTATTTTCATAAAGGATTAATTTCCATTTCAAAAATATCTTCCCATTCACTTAAAGTAAGGTACATTCCTTTTTTGGCATTCTTCCTCTGGCTACATTAGCAGAGTAGAGCTGGATCATTGACAGCACCCTGACTAACAGCACTGATGAGATGCTTGCTCCCCCACCCCACCACCCCTTGGGAAATAGGGGAGGGGGGGGTCCTCAGGAATCACTAAAAGTTTTTCAGAACATAGATCCTTCTCTGTCACCATTTATCATGGTCTCTCAGTGCTCAACAAAGAGAAATAGCTTATTGCATTTGCTCCTTGAGTGATAGAAAATGATCAATAATGTTTGTGGATTTTGTTATAACAGAAACGCTTGGTGGAACAGGAAGTGAAAGATTTCACTGTTTATGATGTAGTAGGGAGTTAGGCATGAGTAGAATAAAAATGATGGGCCAGGTAAAGAACGTCATCAAGATGGAAAGCTCCTGATAGCTAGCAAGGGACAATTGTAGGGCAGAACCTCACACCCAGGGTGATCTTTCCTCCCCTAGCATATCATTGTTCATGTGATTTAGACGTCCCCTAACATATCGCTGGTTATGTGGTTTAGACTCCCTGACCTTTCATATGGCTAATCATGTGGTTCAGATGCTACCTTCACCTTCCTTCCCCTGGCATGTCACTAATCATGTGGTAGACCCCCTTAGAGGAAGAACAAGGAGGTCAGAGAATAGCCTCATACAAATCCCATACAAGCCCTCACACAACCACACCCTTAAGCATTAAGCCCTAAAGATAACATCTAGGCCTCAATTGTGTTTCAGCTCTAGGCCCAGAAAAGCAGCAAGGCTAGGTGGGGAAATGTCATGGCTGACATCAGGACTAGCTGCAATGACTAATGACCCCCTGCCCTGGCCCTGACCAATCAGTGGAGACCATGACCCTAAAAGGGCACACTCGGAAAGCTGATGAATATTCTATGGAGATCTTCCTCTGAGACCTCCCCTAAAATTTCTGCCTTTGGAAAACAGATAAGACCCCTTAAGATGAAGGACTCAGCATGCTCTTTCTCCCTCTTGAATATGCCTGTGCCTTTTCTCAGACCCTTTCTTTCACCAGGAGTGCCCCGCCCCCCTTTTGGAGTACCGTCCTTGCCTTTTTCCTCTCTCTTCCCCCCAGGCACATTGTCTCTGCCTTTCTTTTTCCTAAGCTTCAAGGGTCCTTCTTTTGCCTATGTAACTTCTTTCCTGAGCCCACCCAACCCAGTTAGCTCACTTCTTCCACAGCTCAATTCTTCTACCTCTGTGACTTTCTAAATAAACTTTTGCTTGTATTTCAGTCTTGCTTCTGAATTCTTTCTCAGCCAAAACTCAAGTACTGAGGTTGCTGAACTGTGGTCCAGTAACATTCTGGTGCTGTTTCACCACCAACAATTGCAGGGATCCCATCTTCAGTATGTAGAGTGGAATGAGTGCTTGGAGATATGTGAAAACCCTGTACATGGCTTTTATGTTTCTATGTGCAGAACAGTAATGGTTTCAACATAGGATAGTACTACTGTGTTCCAGTGAGAGGCTTTTTCTCAGCTTTTGGGAACTGTTCCTTCAAGACTCATCCTGAGAGGCAGCATCAGATGAAAATGTCTCCCTGCCAGTTCTTGGCTGGCGATGATTTTGGCCTGAAACCTCGGTGCTCACATTGCAAGTAGCAATGCAAGGAGCACAAATGTGCCTCCTTTGCACATTCCATTATGTGCAATCACAGTTCTCTTTCATCAGAATGGGAGAAAATGAGAGTCAGAGAAAGTACCAAGAGGAGCCATTTGGAAACCCGAGGCAAACAAAACAAAATTAAAACATGCCTGATGTTGCCTAATGAAATATTTGTTAACTTATAAATAGGCCTTTCAGAGTGAGAGGCAAAAAGCATTTATTTGAGTTCAAAAAGAATAGCTATTTGGGAAACACTGATTCAGGCAGAAATCCAAATAGTATTTTAATTAGGAGACAAAAGCAATGGGAATTTATGAGAAGGGGGAGGGAAACAATTACACACATTAGTAAAAAAAAAGACATTTCTATTGGTGCAGATAACGCAGCATAATGATAACTCTAAACAGTGATCTTTGTTTTTGCAGAATTTTATGGTTTTATTAACATAAACACAATATGTACACAATCTGTCTATTCATTTTCTTTGCTGCACAGCCTGGCTTTGGGGTTGATGACTCTGATGCCCAGCTGAGCTGCTCTTTCCACAATGACTTTGCAGGTCTTTGAGGAGACATTGTGGGCAATCTCAGCAACAGTAAGAGATTTGTTGCACATCAGCAGCACTTCAAGCTTCTTGACATTGTGGACCAGGAACTTCCAAAAGCCACTGGACAGCATGTGCTTTTTTTCTTGTTGCTCTCATAGCCAATGTGGTCATTAAGATCTGGCTCTTGAATCTCTGTGCACCCTATTGTCATTGCCTCTGGGTTCCCGCCAGTTCCGCTTAATTTTGACATATCAGTCTGACTGCTGCTGGATGAACTTCTTGGTCCTCTTTTTGACAATCTTGTGTTTCATGAGAGGTCCGAGGGCAGCCATGTTGCTGAGTAGGAGATGGCTGCCACCTCTGTAGGCCGTGCTGAGGAAGAGAGTCTAAAAATGTTTTAAGTTTTCAATCCAATACTCATAATAATGGCTATCTTTGCAAAGAGTGTTTGGGGACACAGTATTGCCCTAGACCCAGTCTAAAGGCTTTTTGTTCTGTTTTAAAATTCCAAAGATTTGAGGCATAAAATGTAAAAAGCAGTTAGTCTCGCCTGCAGCTCTGGTTCCATTTGTTTTGGAGAGACAAATTTGAAATCTTGTTTATTATACATTTTTACATTAATTTTAATGTTAAAGTGTTTCATTAAAATATCATATTTTTTGCTTAAATATTTTATTAATTTATCTTTAGAGAGAGGGGAAAGGAAGGAGAAAGAGAGGGAGAGAAACATTGATTGGTTTCCTCTCTCATGTCCCCAACTGGGGACATGGCCTACAACCCAGGCATGTGCCCTGATAGGGAACTGAATCAGCAACCTTTTGGTCCATAGACCAAGGCTCAATCCACTGAACTACACTGGCCGGGGCTCAATCCACTGAACCACACCAGCCAGGGCTAAAATATTATCTTGTTTATGAGATTTTTGGCACCCTCTTAAATTTTGCTTCCAAAGTAAATGCCTCACCCCACCATAGTCCCAATCCTAGGAGGAAAGGTGCCAATGATGATTTTGATGAAAAAGTGGTATGTAGGACTGGGTTTGCCCACTTGTGTTTTTCTGGTGCTCCTATGAGCCAGTCACTGAGGTGGGGCTGGCAGAATAGTGGGACCTGTGGGTAGGATTTGAGATTTATAAAAGTCTCTCTTTGACCAGTAAAAAAAGTACCTCCTCCTTACCTGAAGTTTAGTCTTTATCAGATAATTAATGAGTTCAACATTCCCCAAAACAGGCTCAGTTGAAGAATGTAAACCCTGGTGGCAGGAGAATACAGTAATAGGAAGTTCCTAAAACTGCACTTATAGTTGAATATGTTTACAGTAGTCCCTCTCTATATCTCGGTTCACTTATCATGGCCTCACTGTATCGCAGGATTTTAAAAAATATTATATTTAATTATTTATTGCAGATTTTTTGCTATATCGCAGGATTTTGTGGTACCGTATGCGTATGTTGTTAAAGTTACGTAGGTTTAAGAGTGTAGAATATGTTTAAGAGCATAAGCAGTGTTTATAAAAGTGTGGAAAAGGTTAATAAGGGAGTGGGAAATGTTAATAATGGACTTGGAATGGTTTATAAGTGTGTGGGAAGGGTTTATAAAGCCTTAAAATATATATAAATACTAAAATAAATGTAAGGTTCCTACTTTGCGGATTTTCACCTATCGCGGTGGGGTGTGTGTGTCTAGAATGTAATACCCGCAATAAGTGAGGGAATACTGTATTCCAGTATTTTCTTAGAGGAAGAACAGAATGGGAGGCATGATGACATTGATTTCTTGGAGTCTGTGGCATGGTGATAATGATGGTGGAGTGTAACAGGATTTGAGAAAGAGACACAAAAAGGTCAAGGAGGGTTTCAGAGAACTTCTTTCCCTTTGAAGTTTTCCCAAAGCCTGCATGGCCTTAGAGAGATTGCAGTTCTACCTGGTGCCATTCCTGACCTTTCCTGGAGATGCTCAGGTGACCACCCAGGCACTGCCTCTCCTCCAACTCCCTTTGGACCATCCTCTAATCATGACATCTTCTATCCTTTCCTTATATTTAAATAGATTAGACATCTAAAGTGGTTGAACACTTTATGACCATCTTGTTGAAGACTGTTTTCCAAATGTGGTACCTGAGATTCGGAGGAGGTATAATGCTCTGTCCAAGGCCACACAAGACAGGACCACTAAAATCAGAAATTTGGGCTCTGGATTTGTTGTATTTTTTTTCTGTCATTCATCACAAAATTATTGAGTACCTACTAGACCAGGTACTGGGAGTGTAGTGGTGAGCAAAAGCAGTCATGGTCCCCACTTTCCTGGGATTCACAGTCTATTGGGGGATGCAAACATCAATCAGATAATCACAAAGGGATCTATCATTATAAACGTTAAATTTTCTGCAGTAAACAACAGTTCTATAAGCATATATAACAGAGGTCATGTGATCAGAGCTGGGGGTCAGAAATTGCAGTCTGGGCCATAAAACCAGCTTATACTCAGGGACTTATCTTCCCCAGGGTCACATTCACTGTGAGTTTATTGAAATTCTTCTCAACCTACTGGTCTTCTATGGGGTATTGAGTGCCAGGTAGGAAAGAAAAGGAAAGTAGATAAGAAAATCAATTCTTTAATGTTTGTGCATATCACTCAGAGAGCCAATTTAGTCCAAATTTTAAGGCTTCTTATTTTTGCTTTGCAAATGGTCATAAATATTTTATATTGGGCTCCTGAAAACAGTAACTTTGTAAAAGCACACAGTAGATTGAATTGTTATTAGAGATAACAACAATAATGGTAGAAATGACATTTGATAATCTGAATGTGGAAAAGAAAAATAATAGTTATAAAGTATAGATGAAATATAGATGTAAGAAACCAAAAAACACAGTATCTGGGATCATTTAGGGTGGGAAGTATCAATTCCACACTTCTCAAAGCCTGAGGCCATCACACAGTAATTCATGATCCTGTTAAATGAGCATGCTCATCAAATAGATTAGTTATTTTAAGAACATTCTAATGTAAGTGTACAAGGGAAGTGGATAATGTCTTTTTGGAAGGTTGGCTGAGTTTCTAAAATACAGAGGAAAATTCTCAGCACTTGAAGGATTGCCTTCAGTTATCTAGAAAATGTCCTAGAACTTTAATTTCCTGACAGTGATGCTGAAGGACAATGATGATTGACAGTGATAATGACATGAAGCCTCATAGCAATAGCTTTTTGGTGCAGTGGGCATGTGTGGCCTCTGTCTTCCTGATTTTAAAGTACTCTCAGGTGACACAGGAAGAGTCATCTGGCCTTTGCTTCTGAACCAAAAAATAATTTTAATCTTTGGGGAGCATAACCTGAGCAATTCTTTGATGTTATTTATGGGACTTGTCTGTCTCTCAGAGTGACCAAACTGGTCATTCTTATTGCATTTTGGGCTATCACATTCAGCTTATTTTCTCCCAACAACTTTAAAAATGTCTTCTATTCTTCACAAGGAACATTATTAGTGGCACAGAAGGTTTATTTGTCTTTAGTTTTGGAGACTAGCATTTTGAGTGTGGGGTAGGGAGTAAACAATTTTCTGGGCTTGCAGGAGATAAAGCAAATAAGACTTCCCATAGGAATGCCTGGCTTTCTACTTCCTGCCTGTCCTCAAATCACCCCTCTCCAGGCCTGCCTCTCTAGTGACCTTCTACAGTCACATGTAGCTGTATCCTCTGGTCTCACCCTCTCCCAGCGACCTGAGAGAAGGAGGGCTTTTCCTATAGCCAATCACCTTACTAGATCTTTACGTGCTCAGCACAATGACTTCCTCCAACCACAGGGTCTTTGCCTGGGGTGTAGAGAAATGTGTGGGCAAGTTAGCTTGGTTACTGGGGCAACATGACCCTGCTCCTGCCTGAGGTGGTTCCCTCCCTGGGCCTGTCCAGGTCTATCTGTATCAACACTGCAGTGACATATGCTTGTACTTTTTCGCTACAATTTGGGAAAGTGTAGTGACCTGGTATTACAGAAAAAAGAAGGGTAGGGTGGACATGGCACAAAGTTCACAGTAACTTTAGAGGATTTCAGAATTGGAAGGAACATTAGGAAGCATTCAGTTCAATTTAAGCTACATTTTACAGATACGGAAGCTGAGGCTCTGTGTGGACAAATGATAGGCTCAAGGTCACACACTGTTGGTGGCAGGAACAAGGACACAATGTGCTGATTGCTGGGGCTGTGTTTTTTTCCATTTTCTTGAGCTGCCTCAACTGCGTAGGAGTAAGTTAACATAAGATTTGATTATATGAAGCATTTTAATGCAAAGTCAGTTCACAGATATTTGAGTTCCAATTTGAGTAAAATGGATTGATTTCTTTAAGCAGATTCATCAACACAGAATAAATTGAGTTGAGAAATTTTCTGCTGGTGTTAAATGTTTGTTTCTTTAATTATTTGGGAAAATTTAGGATTTACTGAGACATTATAACTAAATGCATAATTTTCTGCTGCAAAACTGGACGTTTCCCACATTTTAGTGTTTTTAGATAATTTATGTACTATCATTATATCTTTTATTACAATCAGTTTGGTCTGAAAAACCTGACTTTTTTTTTTTTTTAATTGAGCACAGCCATTACCCTAGAGAACCAGGTGTCTGAACAAATATCGCAAAAATAAAAGAGAAGTCTGTGGACTAATAACATCTTTTAGTAAGAAGCTGTCATCATAAGAAATGTCCAAACCTGTAGAGAATTATTATGAGTTCGTTTATTTGGAACCAACTGAAGACATATGTCGAGAAGCAAAATCTCAACATATTAGAATCAAAGAAGACATAAGGAGGGTTACATGAAATCCATTGGTGGTAGATTAATGAGGCAGGAGAAAGCAAAGTGGGGAACTTCCTAGGATTGGATAAAAAACAAAATGGAGAAACGCATACTTCTTTTACTTTAAAGGATAGTTAATAATTAATGTGTACAGCACAAAGAGATGATATTCCAGAACCAGATTGTTACAGAGAGAAAGGGGGTTCTTTCACGTGGTGCCTTGGTGTAAAACCCAACAACTAGCGTTGAGGAAAAGAGGTCTTTATTTACAATATTCCAACCTGGGGAGGGCAGTGAGCACTTCAGCTCAGCGCCCTGTTCTCCCTCGGGACCCAGCACTTCCCTTGCTTCCCAAAAGGCTAGAAGCCAAAAACATGCCCAGAAGTTCCCCAACCCTTATCTGTCAGCTGTCTCCTTCAGGACCTGGGGTACGATGTCATCAGCCTCCGCATAATAGTCCAGGAAAACATGCGCTTTGCCCTTTCCAAGCCACATGGTATTCTCTCTTTCCTTTCCAAGCGGCATGGAGTTCTCCTCTGCCCTCCTAGCAAACCACGAAGAGAGGACTCCTCTCTCAAAACCACATAGAGATCTTCTCGCTAAAATGTCTGCCGCCTATTTTAAATCCCTGACTGTGTCCTGTGATGCAGTGGGCGTGGTGACCAGTTCTGACCATTCACAGAATCTTGCTCAGGCTCTGTATGCTCTTTCCTCACTATTTCATAGTCAAATTCCCTCCCATCTCCTTGGGGCCTTGGAAGAACCAAAGCTATTTGCATAACTAAGACACTAGCTACTAGCCATAGTCATGCAAAGGCACCTTAAAAGCTGTTCCCTTTTCCCCACCCCCCAACCCACAGACTCTGGGGATTTTTGGAGACCCCCACTCTATAACAAGATGACAATGTGGGGTGCTGTGGTCTTATGCTCTGGTGGTCTTTTGCCAAATAAATTGACAAATAAATGCCAGAGGAATTATAGGAAGTGGATGACATCATTAGAGAGGCCATCTGTTTACTGGAGAACCAAGAAAGCTGGTGGTGTAATTCTGAGTGCAAAGGCTGGAGTAATGGGAGTGCTCATGTCGGAGGGCAAGAAAAAATGGGTGCCGCAAGCAGATCAGGCTCAGCCTGCAAATTCATCATCCCTCTGCCTTTCATTCTATTCAGGCCCTCAGAGGATTGGATGATACTCCATTGGAAAAGGTGATTTTCTTTGTTTAGTCTTTGAATTCAAATGCTAATCTCTTCTAAAACATCTTGTAAGGACACACCCAGAAATAATGCCTTACCAGCAATTTAATCCAGTTAAATTGACACATAAATTAACCATTACATTACATGACTGCCAGTTTACTAAGCAAAATTCAAATTTGGGTACCCTGCCACCTGAATTCCTCTGTTCCACAAGGACAGGTGGCACAGTTCTCTCTGATAATATCTTAATATAGAGCAGGCTAGCAACCATTTCATTTTCTTTTTACTTTCTCTCACAATAGGTATTTTGATAGAGGGCTTTTGGCTCTCTCCATTGAAAACCATAATCTTGGTACATTTTGGAACACTCCAGTTAATTAGAGATCTTTAAATCCTGCCAAGATAGAGGAAGGGCCATGATTTAAAAAATACTGTCTTGCTCACACATGGATTGACCCAAAAGCAGTATTTTAACCTAAGCTCTGAAACACAGTTTTTCAGTAACTATTTTCCCAGGTGTTGACATAAGAAACATCTAAACGTCTAAGAATTTTTACGAGTGTATTTGAGTCAAACTGAAGACAATTTCTGAGAAGCAGGCTCTCAATGGATTGAGAAAATGCTCCAGACAATGGCAATGTGGAAGAAAAGAAGCCACATGTTAACCTGACAAGCTCAGGGGATCCCTGCGAGGCAGCCTAACAAACTCAGAGACCTAAAATAATAACCACAAAGGATGGTTTGAGATGAAAAGCAATTACTAACTCAAAGCAGTTCAAGGTGGGTCGTCCTGTTACAGGCCAGTATTTTTCCCTAACAAAGGTCAGTCTTTACCTTAACTAAGGCTGTCTATTGTCTTTTTGCAACTATGATAACATCCTTTGGAATGTCAAGGTAATTTCCCTTTGTCCCAAACCTCTTAGGCCCAAGCCGAGACCACAAATCCCCTCAATTGTTATTGTTGTCATGCTAATTGTTGGCTGTTAACTATCCCTTACCCATCTATGTAAAAGGAGAGTCTATCGTTTTACCTTTTATCCAATCCCAGAGGTTTCCCCACTTTGCTTTCTCCTGCCTCCCTCATCTATCACCAGTGGACTTCATGTAACCCCTTATGGCTTCTTCTTTGATTCTGATGTGTAAAATAAATTGCAAAAGTGCCATTCTCTGGAGCAGTTCTCAATCCATTGAGATATTGTTTCTGGTCAGTTGTCATCAGTTTGACTCAAATAAACGAACCAAAAATTCTCCACAGGTCTGAATGTTTTTTACCTTGACAGCAGTTTTACCACTTATTTTATACAACAAAATCAAAGGGGAATACATAAGGAGGTTGCATTAAATTCCTTGGTGATAGGTTAAGGAGGCCCAAGAAAGCAAAGTGGGGGCAATTTCTGGGATTAGATACAAAGTGAAATGAATACATACTTCTTTTATTTAAGTGGGTACAGGATAGTTTAACCTTTAACAATGAACACAATAACAATAACAATGGGGGCCTCTGTGGTCTCCTGCTTTGGTGGGAAGTTGTGCCTCCAGGGGTCTGGAAAAAGGAAATTACCCAGACATTCCAAAGGTATGTTACCTATGTTATCAGTGAGACAAAAAGACAATAGACAGGCCCACATAAGGTAAAGGCTGATCTCAGTCAAGAAGGATACCAGCCTAGGACAACTACCCACCGTGACTTACTTTTAGATAGAAAGTTTTAATTTCAGACCATCCTATGCGGTTACTTAGGGTCTCTGGGTTTGTGAGGTCCGCCATGCAGACCTCCCCTGAACTTGTCAAGTTTAGTATGTGGTCCTCTTTTTATGCCCATATAGGGGAAATGAAAACATTGGAAAAGTACATTTTGGCTGTATAATATTGGGATTATAATGAGAAATATATTTTTGGTCTTTCTCCCCTGTCTGCACAGAGCTCCTAAAATCTGTGGAATATTCTAAGTGTTGAGAGGGACAAAGGTCTCTTGTTATGTTAGTGAGGTGACTTTTGGAAAGCACCTAAGGATGGGGGCTGGTTGCCAGTGGAGGCAATGGAGTGATAAGAGGATTAAAACTTTCAGCCTTCCACCCCCTTGACTCCTGGGAGGGGAGAGGGGCTGGAGATTGAGTTCAATAACCAATAGCCAGTAATTTTATAATGCCTACATATGAAAGCCTCTGTAAAAACTCAAGAGGACTAGGTTCAGAGACTTCCAGGTTGGTGAATAATTGAGGAGTGTGGTGTTCCTGGAGAGGGCATGAAGCTCCGCCCCCTTTCCCATAACTTGCCCTATACATCTGGATGGGAAAAAAAAAGGGAGGGGGTGTCATGGAAAGTAAACTCCATTTTCAAATCTCCTTATTAAATTTTTATTTCTTCAATGAAATTATTTCTGAGTTCTAATTCTAATTTAAATTGTTCTTTTATAATTTCTATTATTTTCTTAATTTCTTTGAGTTTGTTTGTTTTGAATATTAGAATATAGTTTCATTTTGTGGGCATGTCTTTTTAGCTTGTTTTAAAGGCTTAAAGTAATTTTATTCTGCTTCTAATTTTTCCTTTTTTTCTGATAATAATTTTCAGTGGGCTATATTTCAGTGAGTTGATTTTGTCTGTACGAGCCAGTGTAGCTTTTCGAGCTTCAAGATTCCAGCGCTCCATCTTCTGTTATTTGTTTAAAGCATAAAAATTCTGTACTTGGTGAGATGGGTGGCTTCTTTCATTTTTTCTTTCTTTCGCCTCTTTGTTTTTGTTCAATCCTAGAAGTGAGACTTAAGCCCACATTTGAGATCGCTCCAGTACTCCTGTGACTTAACAAGTTCCGTTTATACTCACCTGCAAACTGTAGTCTACAAAGCTGCTCCCAGTTTGGACTAATGTTCTCTGGGAGAATATATCTGTGATGCATATAAAGACAAAAAATTTCAAGTAATATTTAAATCACACATAATCAATAAGGGGGGGAAATTTTACCCGATGAAATACTGTGCAAAGGTTGTAAAGAGGCAATCTGTAGAGGAGGAAAACTAAATGTCAAACAAACATTGAAAAGGTGCTTCATCTCACCAGTAATTGTCAATGATAATTAAAACAGGAAAATGAAATTTCATTTGATTCAACACTAAGGATTACCATAAGCGAATGTGGTGCTATCAAATGAAATAATATCACATCTTGGCTTCTGCTAAATACAACCATTTCCTCAGAATACTGAAGAGAAAGCCAGGGGGAAAAATCTGATGAGAAGAGATCTTAGTGCTCTTTCTGACTTTTGTTTACACTATTTCTACATTCAAGAATATTCTCCATTCACCTCTTTATCTAGGCAATTCCTACCCATTTTCAGATCTTACATTAATGTCATCTTTTTCAGAAAATATGGCTTGTCCTGGCTGGCGTGGCTCACTAGATTGAGTGCCGGCCTGCGAACCCAGTGCTTGCTCTTTTGCTTCCCATTTGGGGCACATGCCTGGGTTGCAGGCCAGGTTCCCAGTTGGGGGTGAGTGAGAGACAACCAATAGAGGTTTCTCTCACACGTGAATGTTTCTCTCCCTTTTTCTCTCCTCTCTCTGGAAATAAATAAATAAAATATTTTAAAAAAAGAAAAAGAAAGAAAGTGCTATAACAAAAAAGAAAAGAAAATACATGACTCCCCTTAGACTAAGATAGGCACCCATAAGATGTGGGTCCTTGTCACTTGATACTTTCCCTACCCTAGCATTTTTCAAACATTACTATATGATGGTCAGTTTTATGTGTCGCCTTGGCCAGGCTATAGTACCTGAATTATTCAGTCAAGCACTAATCTAGGTGTTATTAGGAAGGCGTTTTGTAGATGTGATCAATATCTGCAATCAGTTGACTTTCTGTGAAGGAGGTTACCATTTAGGATTTGGATGGTCCTGAGCTAAGAAGTGGAAAGGCCTTGAGGGCAGAACTGAAGTTTTTCTGGGGAAGAACTTCTACCCGTGAATTGTAGCATCTGCTCACACCTGTAAGTTTCCAGCCTTCCCTTCCTGATGGTCTGTCCTCTAGATTTTTGGACTTTCCTAAACCAATCCCTTGTTCTATCTATTATCTATTTATCATCTATCTATCTATCAATCATAAATGTAAGTATCCTACAGGTCTGTTTCTCTGGTAGAATTCTGCCTGACAATTACTATAGTGCCAGATTGTATAATTATGTCTTCCTTTGCACCATTAAAGCAGAAACAGTGTCTCCCTTCTGTTCACCTTTGAATTTTCTAGGGAATTTGTATGTAATTCCTTGTTTAATTCTCACCTCCAGTCCTGTGAGGTGGAAAGCCTTATTGAGGTCAGTGCCTTAATCCTTTCTAATCCATCCTTCCAACTGCAGCCAGATGTCCCTGTCTGGTCACTCTTAGGCTTAACAGTCTTCTCTGGCTCTCTATTACCCTTAGAATAATGTTCAAAACTGACTTTAAAAAGCTATCACACCTGGTGCATTTCATGTCTCCAGCCTCATTTCTTGCAACTCTTTCTCTTCTTCTCTTGAGGCATAATGAATTTCATTCTTAACATTAGAAAGAAAACTGTCTGGAGGCTAGAGAGGAGACTAAAAGCTATACATTAGGTTATGGGTCTCTATGTTATGTGTGCCTTGTCAGGTAGATTCTTTTTTTAAGGCTTGTGGCTCTCACCCTGTTTTCTCTGACAACATAATGATTCTGATGCATTAGTAAACATGATTTAAAAATGAGTCACCATGGTTGTTTTTCTCAACCTAAAGGTTGGGCATGATGAGTAATATATTCTAGGGCTGTATGCTCCTTTCTGTTGCGGAGTGGGGCTGCCTTAGCTGTAACCACTGATGTCTTGTTCTTAAGTGTGAGGGCGATTTTCTGCTCTGAGATTTAGTTTTGTTTTGTTTTGTTTTTTTAGATTTAGTTTTAAAGGGCTTCTGAATATCTGAGTTATACTCACAGACCCCCTCCTTTCCCCCCAGTGTGCAAATAACGCTACTAGTTTAGAATTTTCCTGTTTCCAGCAGCACACTATTTCCAGAAGCAACATGTCTCCCCACTGGCCAAGTCCTTGGGGTCCAGGCCACTCCTGGGTGCTCACACACTGTGCTCATTGCCATGGATTCTTTTTGCTTTCTGGCCTTGACCAGGACAGTCCCAGTCCTTCAAATGTGTTTGGACTGATGGGCAAGACCAACCAGGGCAATGACCGTGGTCCAATATTTTTTTCCTCCTAGAAGTTTCCTCCTGGTATACTGCAACTGATATGGTCTCCAGTTGAAACTGGAAAAGCCAGTGTTTGTGCTGCTTGACATCTACCAGACCCAGTAAGCAGAGATAGGGGTTGAATCTTCATGGGTGCTTTATTCAGATGGTCGGTGATCTGAGAAGATGGTGGGTTTGTACCCTAATAGGCTGTCTCAAATTCTGTTATAAATGAGCTCTTTTTAAAAGGAGAAGAAAAGTGTAGGGAAGGGGTTTGGAATGCAGGGAAAAGGTTAATTGGATAAGAGCTGCAACATTCTTTCATCTGTGTCCTGGGCAGTGGTCTTTGTGTCCTGGGCATTGGTTTGGTCACCTCACCCTGGAGTACAATGGCTCAGATACCATCTTGATTGCTTGCAGTACTTCTGAGGCAGAAAGGTGGAACTGTTTGTGGTTTCCTGGAATCAAGGTGGGTCATGCCTCCAGTTCCTGAAACAACAGCTTTTTACATACATCGATTACTAAGCTAATTAGCTGTTACCTGGAACTAAAATTTTCCAACATTTGTATCCCCCATCACAGTGACCAAATGGAACTAAACTTGAACATATTGACAAGGGGAGGTTGATATCTCTCTGCCATCTGAATTGCAGCTACACTGAGTGCCCTGTCACGTGCACATACTCACTTCTGCTGCTGAGCTGTACACAAGCTGTAGAGGAAACATGATTCACCTTGTTTATGGCAAAAATAAATATCTATTAATTTAGTGAATTAAAAATGGATAAATCAACAAGATAACCCTGTACAGAATTCCTCTCGGTAGATTAGTTTATGTACATGGAAAATACTCCCTGGTGGATGACCCCTTTTCTCTTCTGTGCACAAAAAGGGGCCACAGACTAAACCTGACAAGCTCAGGGGAGACCTGCATGGAGGCCTCACAAACTCCTAGACCTCAAGTAACCACACAGGATTGCCTGAAATTAAAACTCTTTAACTAAAAACAGTTTATGGTGAGCGGTCCTATCCTAGGCTAGAATCTTCCCTGACAAAAGCCAGTCTTTACTTTAACTGAGCATATCTATTGTCTTTTTGCATCTACGATAACACACCTCTGGAGTGTCCAGGTAACCTCCCTTTTGCCAGACCCCTCCGGGGACAACCGCACCAGAGCAGGGGCCACAAATCCCTTCATTGTTATTGTTATTGTGGTAATGTTCACTATTAACTATCCTGTGTGTGTCTATGTAAAAGATGTTTAAGTCTATCATTTTACTTTTTATCTCAGAGCTCCTCACCCCCTTTGCCTTCTCCTGCCTCCCTAATCTATCACCAATGGATTTCATGTAACTCACTTATACCTCCTCTTTTGATTGTAATGTACAAAATAAGGTGCAAAACCACCATTCTCTGGAGCATGTTTTCCGTTGAGATTTTGCTTCTCGGCAATTATTGTCAGTTTGGCTCCAATAAACTCATAAAAATTCTCTACAGGTTTGAACATTTCTTATGTTGACACTCCTTAGAGTCCTAGATCCCAGGAAGGCACCAGTGCCAATTGATACCAGGCATCTTAACCTCCGATCCTTTCATATACTGATGGATGAGACCAGAGACCTGAGCAAGAGTTTGGAACAGTGAAAACTTCTCTCTTAAACTGACTAGGGTTAGAGCAGAGGTGAGGGTCTAGGGAGAGTAGGAAAGAGGAGGGTTGGAGGCAGAGGGATATAGGAAGTGAGCAGGCAAGAGAGAACCCTTCCATCCCCTTCCCTGGGGTCCTTCCTAATTGGAAATTCCACCCTAGACCCCACAGCCTTGTTTCTCCAGGGTTCTTGGATGTACACCCCCGACCCATCCCTCCAGGAGCGGTTAGTTTATAAGAGGGACATGAAGTGTTAAGTGTTTCTGTCTTGGCGGCTGCGGTGACAACTGCTCATTTAGACAGCTCTTTTCTCTCCTGCATCCCATTAGAGGCAACCCTTGCTCACCTCCATTTGGCTAAGGAGCCTGGGATCTGGAGGAAAGGGAGGCTATTTACAACAAAATATTTAACTAGTGTGGAACTAGACCTAATCTATAGTTTTTGTGGCTCTAATACTCTGGGAGCTCCTCCCTGCTTCCTGCCCAGTCAGTGCCCTGCTTCTGGCTCCCCTGAATCCCCAGACATTACTTTGTTTTTGATAAAGGTCTGTTTTGGCATCTGTGTGCTCCTTTACCTGCATTGTTCCCTCTCTTTCATTGCCCCTTCTTACCCATTTATTGAGGGGATTCATGCTGTTTCCAGGACACCCATGACACTTAGAAAGAAAGTCAACAGATACATTTATTCGTTAATAGTGGAACCCTTGTTTTGCATTCAACATTAGGGTACAGTAATGATTAAGACTTCTTTCCTCTGATCACAGTTTACACATAGATGGAGGAGATATTTATAATATAGTATAGAAGTTCACTGATAGGAAAGAAGGAAACTACATGGGAACCCTGATCCTTAGGAGTTACAGATTTTATCTCTTTAAAGGAAATTTATATTTGTTTTTCTTACTATTTTCTTTATTGATTGATTAGAAAGAGAGAGAGAGAGAGAGAGAGAGAGAGAGAGATATTAATTTGTCATTCCACTTATTTATGTATTCATTGGTTGATTCCTGTATGTGCTCTGACCTGAGATGGAACCTGCAACCTTGGTGTATTGAAATGACACTCTAACCAACTGAGCTACCCAGCCAGGGCTACAGAGAATTGAGGAATTGGCTTCCTTAGTTAATCCATGTTCTTCCATATCACAGCGTTTCCTCTTTCTGAGTCCTTCCCCAGAGACGTTAGAAATGCTCAAGTTTCTCCTGTGTGTCACAATCAAGTTTTTCACCCCACACTCCCCTCTCATCATCTTTTCTATAATTTTTCTTCCTTTTTAGTCATGATTTCATTTGTATTGTCTCTAATTTCATACTGACCAGTCACTGCTCATCACACTGCTATTCATGTTAGTTGTGATAATTAAAACTGCAAGAAAAGATGAGGTTACAGAAAGATGTAGGGGCCATGCAATCCAAATGGAAGAGACAGAAATTGCAAAGGGAAGGATGTACTCAGTATCCAGAGCAGAGAGCAAGCTGGTGTGTCTAGAACACGGGGGATGGCAGGAGCCCCACCACACAGGGCCTGTTTGGGACAGAAGGAGCAGGAGAAAACCATCTATTTTTCTTTTTTTCCTGTAGTTCGCATCTACATACTGTTGTATTTTACATACCTATAATCACAGCATCTATATAATTGGATATTTTGTTTCACCAAATGGTGTCTTAAACAGCTCTTTATAGTATCTTATATTCTTTATAATCATTATTGTGAGAGTGACAGAATGTTCCATCCAGTTAATGTATTGCAATTTAATCCACTGTTTTCACTGTCTGTATTGTTGGGCATTTTGGCTGTTTTAGTATTTCTGCTTTTTAGAGATTGCTACAGTAAAGGTCTTTATACACAGGCATTTACCCTCCATTTGAATTACATGGGGGAGGGGTACCCAAAAATACCCCTGAAATTTATTTATAAAAAATTGTGTATTTATTCTTACAGGTTTAAATTTCAATCACCCTCAAAGTACTCTTTGTTTGATACAATACATCTATCAAGGTGTTTTTTCCATTGCTCAAAAACAGTTTTGAACTTTTCAATTATTTTTTATTTTTTTAAGATTTTTATTTATTTATTTATTTTAAAGAGAAGGGGAGGGAGGGAGAAAGAGAGAGAGAGAGAAACCTGGTTGCCCCTCACATGCCCCCAACTGGGACCTGGCCCGCAACTCAGGCATGTGCCCTGACTGGCAATCAAACCAGCAACCTTTTCTGGTTCATAGGCCAACACTCAATCCAGTGAGCTCTGCCAGCCAGGGCTGAACTCTTCGATTTTGATGCCTTTTACTGCTTCTGCTGTTTTTCGTTTCACCTCCCCCACTTCAGCAAAATGTTTCCCTTGTAGGACATTTTTCATTGGGGAAACAGAAAAGAAAGTAGCTCAGGGTAAGATCAGGTGAATAGGGATGGTGGGATATGGGGGTCAGGCCATATTTGGTCAAAAACTGCTGAACACCCAGTGCAGTGTGGACAAATATACTCATAAATCATCCATCATGAAATGGGCAAAGGCAGAGCTCATTCATGTGGTGCCTTGGTGTATGACCCAATAATTGCTGCTGAGAAAAACGTCTTTATTTACAATATTCCAACCTTGGTGTGTGTGTGTGTGTAGGGGGGGGGGGTGTGCTGAGAGTACTCCTGCTCAGAGTCCTGTTTTCCCATGAGACCCAGCATTTCCCTTGCTCCCCAAAAGGCTATAAACCAAAACCAAGTCCAATAGCTCCCCATTCCTTATCTGTCAGCTCTCTCCTTCAGGATCTGGGGTATGATGTCATCAGCCTTGGTAGAACAGTCCAGCAAAACATGTGCTGTGTTACACTGGATCATGGTGAAGTCCAGGAAAGGCATAAGTCCTAACAAAGTGTCCTCTTTTTATGTCCCGAGTTTCAAGGGTCTGGATAGAGTCCAGGACTGCAAGGCAGAATCCTTGGTGGCTTTGGAGTCAGCTGGAATGGGCACAACCAAGATCAAAGCAGCAGCATGTCTGCTTTCCTACTAGCCCAGGCCACATGGCCGAATCCTGACTACAAACTTCACAGCTGCTTCCTCCTTCTCACCATGGACCAGCTTCACTACAACCTGCATAGCTGCTACTTCAGTACAGGGAGCATGACTGAGTCCCCTTCCAGCTCACGGCTCCTTTCTCATGGCTACTCTTCTTCTTTCTCTTCTATACTCACTGCCTGCATGGCCCTCTCCTTTGGTGGACCAGCTCTCCTACAAAGCTGCTGGCCTGCTACATCATGGCTCTTTTTCTATACACCAGACCTTCTAGTTGACTCCTGTCTACACCCTTTCAGACCATGTGGCTTCTCTCCTTTTATGGCTGCCTGCCCTCATTTTAAGTGCTGACCCAGGGCACCATACGTCATTGTTATGAAAAGTATTTTAAGCTTATCATCTGCCCTTTTGCCCTGGGCTACAGCACAGCTATTACCTAGTTACCAACTTGCCAAAGATCTGTAAATTACCTTAAAAGCTGTATTATCTCCTTTCACCATCCCTAAAACCATGAGCTGAGGGGACTTTAGGGACCCTTCTCACTCTGTTACAGCATTGAAAGTCTTCAAAAAATATCCACCAAAGCTGAACACAACCTCTCACAACAATGCCAGCTGGTACACTGATACAGACAGGTTTCTAGCAGGGGAAGCCTGTACTACAAGGGATCTGCCCTTCAGAAGATAATTCCATTTTTTTTGGTGGGGGGTTCCCCCTTGTATCTCCTGAGGCTAAATTATACTTAATGAAATTTACTGGGTCAAAGGGTGTAAACATTTTTATGGTTCTCAGTGCATACTGGCATGTTCCTATTTTATATATGCTATCAGAAAGGTGTTCATCAATTTCACTGGAAACAATGGAACTGATATTATTACATCTTCCTTGCCAAGTTAATAGATATAAAAACATACCTCATTCATTTAATTTAAATTTTGTTGCAGCCTGGAACATTTTCCCCTGTTTATTTACTATTCACATTTTGTTCTATTTATGTCATGTCAATGTAAGAACGTCCAAACCTGTAGAGAATTTTTATGAGTTTATTTGAGCCAAGCTGACGACAATTGCCGGGAAGCAAAATCTCAAATGCTCCCTAGAATGACAGTTTTGCAATTTATTTTATGCATTTAAAATTAGGAAAGAAATGTAAGGAAGATTATGTGAAGGTGAGGAAAAACAAGGCGGGATTGGATTACAGGATAGTTAACAAGATTATGTGTTCTCTTGAGGGTTTCTTTCAAGGTGTGTTAACCTAGATGCACAACAAGTACAGGGTTTGCTTAAGGCAAAGAGAAGCCTTTTACTTAAAATGTTATATGCCTGGGGCATGACTACCCACCCTGAGCTGCTCAGTTAAGAATTTATAATCAGATCACCTTGAGAGGTTTCATAGAGCGCAGCCCCCCCGCCACCCCCCAGTCACTTGCCATTAAGGGGACATTTATGGTAATTATATGTTAGAATGAACTTTTAATATACTATACATAATGATCCATTTCTCTAACAGAGACAAACACTTCTGCTGTTTTTATTTTCACTGTGGTTTGGTTCTTGTACTGGTAAGGTATTGAGCTTTTCCTCTGAATTCTTTCAAAGATCAGACACTAGATCTAAATTAGAAGTCTCAGTGTTATTTTGGCCATTTATAACCATTAATTTATTTAATAAATTAGTAATTTTTAAGTATAAATTTTGGATATAACTTGATTTTTCCCCAAATTCGTAATCTAGTAGCAGTTTAGAGTCTATTTGTGAGAGACCCAGGGGGCAATGTGGTTAAAAGAGAGGGCACTTTGATGTGAAGTTGTATTTCTATAGCAATCACATTGTTTTTACTGACACTGTGTATTATTACGTAGCTTTATGATGGTGGTGACTGTGAAGGATATTATGAATAGGGAAAGGTTAAAGCTTCCTGAGCCAGGAGGCCATCATTATATTTGTGGGCTTTAGGCACTTTTGCCTTCGTGGGCTTCTTCCTCCATAAAAAATATTAAAATTTCTATTTACAACAGTTTTGTTACATAAGTGAATATGATCTGGGCTGGATTCATTATTATATAATCATTACCATTAACAAATTAATTTTTTATTTTAAAATACCTTAATTAAAACATTTTTGTGGGCCACTGATCTGTGCCTATTATGTCTAATGGATGAGTCAACCCTGTCCCAAAGCCACGCCTTAGCATTAATTATCTACCTGTCTGTATATTTGTCTCTCTATCTACCTGCATACTTGGATCTACATCTTGCCTTTTCATTTAGTTCATTCACTATCATATTACCTATGAGTGAGTTTAAATAAGAAATCTCGTTTTTTTATGCAGGGTTTCTTGAGTTCAATAAATAGTGGTTGGAATAAAGATAAGAGATTGGAGGGTGGAGACTGACCAGTATGGAACTATTTTGGATTATCACGTACGATTGGCTCATTCCTCTGCTTTTTTTCTTATAAGAGAAATATTTGTGTATCCTTATAATTTTCTAAGTTTATAATTTTCTAATATGAGAGATAGGCATTTTAGAATAGATTTGCAAAATGCAGGGGACTGCCTCCCTAAATCTATGACTTTAATGATGAAAATTAGCAAGAACTATAATTCAAGCTAATGACTTACAGGTGTTGTCTGCTATGAATAGACATAACTCTAATATAAGGGCCATTAGAGTAAATTGAATAACTTTAATGTAGAGAGAATTTGGATGTATATCATGTTTTATAAATCACATACAGAGGGTACACTTGGCAAGCTATTTCCCTTTATGAATCAAGAAAAGGACCTAGGCTGGGAAGGTTTCTGTACCTCCAAGAAAAAGATGAAAGATGTATGATCCAAAACTTCAAACTTCAAAATGTTAATGACAATGTTTTACTTCAAATTTAATGTTATGAGGCACATTTGAGCACCTTATTAAAAAATCTATCTGTGGGTCTCTGCCTGCCCACATTTCACATCCAGAGATGCAGAATCACCTGTATATTCAAAGAAGCCTCTCCACTCCAAATAAATCAAATCCAATAATGACCTACATACTTAGTGAGGGATAACACATTAGTTTCCAACACTGATAAACATTAGTTAATATATATATATACACAAAAATATATCACCAACAAAAAAATCACTTAATATTTAAAGAACCTTAGCAGATTTTAACCTTCTAGTGTACACCCACTGCAAATCCCTTATACATGACGATGACTTATGAATATGACAGATGTCAGTCCCATGATTAGGTTATTATAGATGGCAAAAGTGAAAGGATTTTACAAATGTAATGAATATCCTAAATCTATTCATTTTTGAATTAACTGTGAAGATTCTGACAAATTGAAAGAATGCCAATGGAACTGGAACTCAAAGTGGGAGGGAAAGCATAGTGAGAAATGGGGCTGGAACAGAAGTCAGGAGCCATATCATACGTAGCTTTGTGGACTATATTAAGAATTTTGTACAGGAGCTGGAAGATTGTTGACTATCTTTGGAAAGGCAAGAAACCACTCCTTCAACCTTCCTAGATCTACAGATGAGCCAAGCTCTTCAGGAAGTCTTGAGAGTACCCTACGTTAAGGAAGTAATTAATCTTATCATCATCCTGGCAAGCCAGAGTAGGCAACATGAGGCCCAGGTTTTATAGTGCTTGGCTCAGGGCCCTACCAGAGACAAGGGCATGACATTTGTTAGCTACAGGAATATCCACAAGACTTTCACCAAGAGCAGAAATATCTGAGGATCCATAATTGAAGAGCCTAAACCCATATCCCCTATTCATTCTTGAGAATGAATGAATAATTGTCTAGGATATATGCAGCTAATGAGATGGCTCATAGAAAACCAAGTCAAGCTAGGGCTTTAGAGTAGAGCCAATCTGATTTGCTTTAAATTCCCAACAATTAATAACCAGTCCTTGCTTCAGAGGTGCTCTCAGTCACAGACTATGCTTCTTGAAAGATTTGCGCAAAATGAGTATCTTGAGAACTAAGTGAAGCAGGAAGAGAAAGTAAATTCTGCTCACTATTGGAGAAATTTTCTAAGAGTCAGAATGATCTAAAGATAGACTAAGCTACCTCAAGAAACAGGAATGTAAAAATTTCAAAAATAAGCAGCTAGAAGTCTACTTGGGGGATGTTACAGAGGAGATTCAAAAATGTGTTTTGGTTGATATGGTCTTAACATTTTCTCCCACTATGAGAATCATAGAGGCAAAAAGAAATGATATAAAAGAGTAGCTATAGGATGAAGAGCATTGAGAACACAGAGAAAGAGGCTCCTGGTATAAAGCACCTAATAATGAGGAACAAGAGCAGGACTTAATTTTGTTTGGAATGGAAGCAGCTCATGCCATTGCACTTAATCTGACCTGGGCTTGGGAATCAGGGTAAAGAGATCTGACAATGTATCTTTCCTGTAAACTGTGGCTTCCAACTTGAACTCAAGTTGCACATCTAGCCCATTGCACTGAATGTGCTTTCCAGATTTGGGGATTGAATTGAAATGAACATAATTTGGATTAATATAAGTTATCTATGCTTTGTAGCAAATTGCCTGAAAGCTTAACTCAGAAGAACAAATACTATCTCACACAGATTCTGAGAGTAGGCTTGTCTGGCAGAGGCTCAGCTGGGTGGTTCTGGCTCAAGTTCTTTTGAGATTGCAGTCTCAGCTAGGTCTATAGTTAGGTCTATAGCTAGGTCCATCTTGTTAGACATCAAAAATATTTTGATAAAATTAAATCTTAATTTATGATTAAAAAATCTTTTAGCACACAATAAGAATATACTTTCCTAAGATGATAAAGAATCTCCATCTGAAATGCTGTCTATAAACCCTTCCTCATGGAATCTCCTTCCTACCCCTTCAAAGTCGATTACTTTTTTTAATGTGATGTTTACATTCCTTGCACATGACTGTATATTTTTACTACATATGTATGTATCTCTAAATTACATATAGTAATGTTATACATGTTTCACATTTAATACAAATGATATCATCTGGTACGTGTACTCTGTAACTTGCTTTATTTTACACTGAATATTATATGTGAGGCATATTTATTATATTCATCATTGTGTAATATATTGTGCATATTCATTATAAAAATAAGACAATTTATTTAAGGCATGTTATCTAGGTTCATCCATAGGAGACTAAACTAAAATGAGCTGAACATTTTTAAAGATGATCTTTTAAAAAAATGTAAATGAACTCATAAAAAGAAACGAGTAAACTTGATAAATTGGCCATTAGAAAAATTGATTTAGAAACCAAATCTCAGTGAGGGAAAAAAAACAAGCTGTGGTAGCAAAAATAATTCCATCAACTAATGTCCCTTCTATTAGTATGCTCTGGCAACCACAGCAGAATAGCTTAAACAACAGAAATTTATTTCCTCTCAGTTCTGAATGCCGGAAGTACAAGATCAAAGTCCCATCAGTGTTAGTGTGTGGGAAGGTTTCTTTCTTGTCTTACAAATGGCCATCTACTCATTGTGTTCTCACCTGGCCTCTTCTCTGTGTGCACTGAGAGAGAGAAATCTCTGTATCTCTTCCTCTTCTTATTAGGGCACCAGTCCTAACAGCTTAGAGCCCCTCCCTTACAACCTCATTTAATCTTAATTGCCCACCCTAAGGGTCCTATCTCCAAACATAATCAGATTAGCAGTTAGCGCTTCAATATCTGAATTTTGGGAAGTCACATTCACTTCATATTTCCCAATTCATATGTACCACTTAGCTATTGCCACAACAAGGTTGCATAAAAACAACCTTAAAATCTCAAACACAAACATTTATTTCTCTGCTCATGTGTCTGGGGGTAGAGGGTGGGTAAGAATGAGGATGATCTCCAGCTGGTCTATGTGCATCCAGGCTACAGGTCAGGTTTAGTTCCACAGGTCTCACTTTGGAGCCCAGGCTAATATAGCAACATATACCTAAGGTATGTTTTCTTCAGGGTGATGGCAGAATTACAAAAGCACAAAACCCAACCACATAAACACATTTCAAGCCTCAGTTTGCACCACGTTTACCAATATCATAACGGTCAAAATAAATCACTGGGCCATTCCCATAAATTAAGAGGCAGGGCTGTTTATTTCACCCACCATACAGCTATGATAAGTGTAAGCAAATATAATACTGCTGTGGTTTGTTACCACCAGGAGGGAAGCCCTGAGATCTCAGCTGTGATGGCAGGGCCGCAGGAACTGAATAAGCTAGGTTTTCATCCTGCTTGAGGTCAGAGCCACACTTAGGATGCAGCCTGTTCCGTAAAATGATTTTATATCCTAGAAGAGAAGGGGCTTTTGCTCTGAATCCTACTCTCTTCCCCATAATCAGATTCAATAGTATAGTAATACATACATACATACATATATATATATATATATATATATATATATATATATATATATATATATATATATATATCTGGCTGGTTTGGCTCAGTGGATTGAGCGTCGGCCTGCGAGCTAAGTGTCGCTGGTTCGATCTTCCAGTCAGGGCACATCAGAGAAGGAAAACTCTGATTCCAAAAAACCTCCGCTGCCTTGCGGCATACCTCTTCAGGGGAAAGGCTAAGGGAGTAAACCCCGACAGAAAATCCGGAGCCGGAGTCCCTAAGGCGGTTTGACGTTGTAGTCAACACCGGCAACTCCTGCGGCGCACCTGAAGCCAAGCTGTATTGACTCCATCTTTCCCTTGGACCCTTCAGCTGCGAAGAGAGGGGGGGTCTGCTGCATGGGCAACAGCAGACCCTCCATATCACCCTGCCCAGGCTCTGTAGCTTCAGCTTCACTGGAGAGGACACTCCAGCGTCATCGCAAGATGTCGATTCAACACGGGAGGAGACAGATACCGTGTCACTGCCGAGTCGGACTGCACAACCATTCTCGGCGGTGCAGATAGACTCTTAAGAAGCTACACCATCGTCTCTCGAGACGGACGGCTGCCAACAACGATATGGGGAAGAATTGGGTGCAATAATTCAATGAGCCTCAGCATATGTTCTTGAGCTTTGAGTGTTTGTCATGAGCCTTAATTGACATTAAAAGACATTCTTTTGCTGTAATGGCCCATGTAGGTTGTGAGGAGTAATAAATGCTGCAGCCATACCAAAAATATTTGTTTCTCCATGTTGTGCTTTGATTGACTTGTACATTCATATCTATTCTCAGGATTCTGATTCAGTGCATGCTATGTAGAGGTTTGAAAGTTTGAATTAGTTACTCTCAAAATAAATAAATAAATAAATAACTTAGTTACTCTCTTTTACTCTATGAGTTATTGAGAAATATCCAGAGTTCAGCTGGGAATTCAATAAGTATTAGTTCAATTATTGGTGAAGCTGCTTGGACCTCAGACTAAAGTGGTCTTCCTGCTTTTTCCACTTCCGATTTGAACTTACGTACCTAGTCATAGGTATCACTCCTAGAGAGCACCCTACCAGTCTGCTGCGTTTACTGCCTGGGAGGAGGAAAACCTAGGCATACTGATCCAGGGGAGGAGAAGTGGAGGCTGAGAAGAGTGGTCCAAGTGAGGAAATAGTGCTTGTGGAGGCCTTGAGGCAGGAAATAGAGTCACTAATCACTGGCAGCCATGAAAGAAGTTTCCAGGCATTTGAGGGATCACGATCCAGGTGATGTAATTACTGAAGATGAAAGCCTTGAACAGTTTAACCTGAAGAAAATCAGACCAAGAGGGAACCTGAAAGTTGACCATGGACATAAAACAGAAAAGGACTGAATTCCATTCACTCAGTAAGTGTTTATTGAGTGCTGCCTCATGCCAGGCATACTGCTCTGTGTGTAGGGGACACTTAACAAAATAGCCATATCCCTGTCCATGTGGAGCTTACATAGTTTACAGGATGGGGTACAAACAATAAACTAAATAATTAAAAATATAACTATGGTAGAAGGGAATAAGTGGTAGAGAGAAAACCATAAAGCAAGAAGAAGAGGATGAGAGTGTGTGGGCAGGGTGAGGTACAATTTCAGAAAGGAGGGCCAGCATATGTGACGTTTGAGTAAAGATCTGGAGGAGACAGGGACAAGGATAGGAGCATTCTGCACAGAGTACAGAACCAGCAAGTGCAAACATTGGAGGGGGTTGGTGCTGGGGGCTAGGGGATGAGGAACAGTAAGAAGGCCAGTGTGTGGGGGAGAAGTAGGAGATGAGGCCAGGCAGGTGGCAAGAGAGAAGAAGGGCTGACAAGCTTGGACCTTGGGAGCCATTGTAATGCTCCAGGTACTAACTTTGTGAGATAGGGAGTCAACTTTGTGTCTAAGGGAGATGTGGTCTGATCTACCTTTTAGGCAAAGGTTGGGCTACAGTGTGGTCTACAGACCAGATAGGAGTAAGGATCGTAATTCTATGTGTGGAAGGGGCTGACTTCTATAGCTAAATACTCCCAATTAATTGACTGTCCATCAGTGAAACTGGCTGCACTGTCACTCCGGAAGTTGACTATTCAGCAACTTGTCACCAGCAGTCCCAGCTGAAGCCAGGGATGTTGACACTGGGAAATTTTGACCTTAAGAAGATGTTATACCCTATGACATCCCAGATTCCTTCCAATATGGAGTGTCTGCTTTTACAGCATGCTTCACTTCAGCCTCCCCCAGTGTAGAATATAGCTCCACGAATGTAAGGGGTTTATCTCTTCTGCTCATTGCTCTATTCCTGGTGGCTTGAATAGTGTCAAGAATATAGCAGGTACTCAATTAATATTTGTTAAATGTATGAATGTCTCAGTTAGACTTACCACAGGAACTTAAGCACTGTACTTCCCTGCATGTCAGAGAATAAAAAAGCTGGGTTGGATGGCCTCTGGTGACCTTTCTAGGTCTGCCCATCTGTGATCCCATTTCAAACTTCAAGCTATTGTTGCTAAAATGCTTTGCCAGCTATGGGGTGTTTGTGGGGTGTTCATGGGGAGGAAAGGCAGGGATGGGTAATAGTAAATCTGAATTAGAAAGTCGTCGGCAGCCGTCCATCTCGAGAGACGATGGTGTAGCTTCTTAAGAGTCTATCTGCACCGCCGAGAATGGTTGTGCAGTCCAACTCGGGAGTGACACGGTATCTGTCTCCTCCCGTGTTGAATCAACATCTTGTGATGATGCTGGAGTGTCCTCTCCAGTGAAGCTGAAGCTACAGAGCCTGGGCAGGGTGATATGGAGGGTCTGCTGTTGCCCATGCAGCAGACCCCCCCTCTCTTCGCAGCTGAAGGGTCCAAGGGAAAGACGGAGTCAATACAGCTTGGCTTCAGGTGCGCCGCAGGAGTTGCCGGTGTTGACTACAACGTCGAACCGCCTTAGGGACTCCGGCTCCGGATTTTCTGTCGGGGTTTACTCCCTTAGCCTTTCCCCTGAAGAGGTATGCCGCAAGGCAGCGGAGGTTTTTTGGAGTCAGAGTTTTCCTTCTCTGATGTGCCCTGACTGGAAGATCGAACCAGCGACACTTAGCTCGCAGGTCGACGCTCAATCCACTGAGCCAAACCAGCCAGGGGTAAATTAGAAAGTAGTGAACAGATATCCTTTAGAGGTGGGGACAAGGACACTCTCTGAAAATAAGTGTGAATTGTCTCTTTGAAATACACAGGATTCTAATTCCAACAAGGAATATTTTAATTTTTATTTATTATTGTTTATTTATTTTTATAGTGAGAAGGGAAGGAGGGAGATAGAAAGGGAGAGAAACATCAAATGATTGCCTCTTCATACGTGTCCCAACGGGGGGACAGAACCTAGAACTCAGGCATTTGCCCTGACTGGGAATTGAACCAGTGACCTTTCACTTTGCAGGATGATGCCCAACCAACTGAGCCACTCCAGTTGGGCCTAACAAGGCATATTTTACTAAAAACTGAGGGTATAGGATACTGAGGACCCATCCCAAGCATGTTTTCTTTGCCTCATTTGAGTCAATGTTTTCTTTGCCTCATTTGAGTCAGCCTGGTCAACAAAGTGTTCACAGGTCCCTGAGACTTCTGGGAAAAACACCATGAACTGCAGGAGGGACTCTTTCTAAAAAAATAGTACATTTTATTGATTATGCTATTACAGTTGTCCCAGTTTTTTTCCCTTTGCCCCTCTCTGCCCAGTACCTCCCTTCCCTCCAGCAATTCCCCCCCAACACACACACCCTTAGTTCACATCCATGGGTCATTCATATAAGTTCTTCGGCCTCTATTTCCTATACGATTTGTAACCTCCCCATTTATTTTGTTCCTACCAACTATTCTTCTTAATCCCTGTAACTTTTCCCCCATTCTCCATTTTCCCCCTCCCCACTGACAACCCTCCATATCATCTCCATATTTATGGTTCTGTTAGGAGGGACTCTTTTTTTTCTTCATTTTTTTTATTGTTATTCTATTGCAGTTTCATTTTTCCCCCATTGCTCTGACCTGCCCCACCCACCACTCCTCTCCTGAAGTCAATCTCCACCCTGTTGTCCATGTCAACAGGTCATTTATACTAGTTCCCTGATGGACCCCTCCCCTTCTTTCCCCCAGGAGGAACTCTTTATAAGTGTATGAAATTATTATTTTTTTTCTTGGTGAACTTCTCAAAAGACAAGGTATCTTTAAAGAAAGATTCCTGCTGAGGCACAGCATTAGTATATGTCCCCATATACTCAGGAGGCAGCAATTTCATGTCCTCTGAAAGTTTGGCAGAATTGCCAACATCAACAGGTTGGCTGACTGGGCCCAGCCCAGGTTTGCTACCAGGTAAGCCAATGAGATATGCTGTCATATTTATTGAATATAGAATAAATATAAAAAGACACACACCAGGTAATATGCAGTTAGATTTATTTTATTTTAAGCAAGACAGTGTTTTTAATGTAAAGTAGCATGCACATGTGTGTGTGTGTGTGTTTGTGTGTGTTTCATGCATTGCTTGATTTTATGATAAATTGAAAGAAGTAGCATTCAGCTTCCTGGCGATCTAGGAGAAAAAGAACAAGAGGTAGAATTTAGTTATTTATTGATTGTGAGGCTATTGACATCTATTGTCTTATCTTCTTTTTATATTAATACTAGTAGGTGGCTGTTATTGTTGTCCTCAATTTACATTTGGGGAAATTGAGTCTCAGAGAGAGTATCTGGCCCATGGTCACATTGGTAGTAGAGGGCAAACACAGTTCTTGACCCCAAGTGTATGCTCTGAATTCAGATGCACACAATATAGTAATGTATAGTCCCTTTTAAACCTACACGCCAATATAATCAAAATTATTACTCCAGGGAATAACATTTTAAGTAAACAGGATCTCTATTTCCTGGCAGATGATCTGTGTCACAGGGAGACACTGGAAAAAAGAGAACTGAACCCAAAATCTAAGGGTTTCAGCTATTGGGAGTCTCTGTTCTTCTCCAGACACTGGAGCGAGCAGCTTTTCCAGTGGATTTTTTACCCATAAGGGCCCAGGGAGGGTTAGAGAGTGGACTGTGCCCCTGTGGTATTAAGTCATCCATCCTCCCATTGAAGAATAGAAGGGCAGTCACCTTCTTCCCACTTATTCCTGGAGGTCCCTGCGACGACGGCCGAAGGCTTTGGAGCCCACATAAGTTGGCACAAAGTTGCTCTTCATGATGCCCCCAGATCTGCTCAGCAAGCCTGCCAGCTTATTGGTCACACAAGTCGCAGTGTTGCAGGCTCTCTTCTGGGTAGTGATACTGATTCACAGAATGGAGAAAAAGAGAAGACCTGTTAGTGAGAGGTTGAGCGGCTGATGTGGGAGACCCTAACTTATGGGACCATCATGGTAAAATTACTGCTCTGATAGGTTACCAATTAACCTTAGGTTTCTCCCCTAAACAGCAGAAAATTTTAGGCCATTATGGAAAATATCATCATCACTTCCCATTGACATTCCCAGTGCTGTCAGAAAATCTAAATGTGCCTCTGGGTGACTGGACATGTAAAGACTCAGACACTGCTCTACCTAACCCCACCCTGTGCAAGGCCTTTGCCTTCATTTTACAGGTGGTCTAACCATAGTCTCTACATCTGCTGTCTTCAGTGGAGCCTGAGAACAGCTGGACCCCAGGCTGGGGTGAACAGCCTTCTGGTCACCTGTCTACCTGTGTTCTCTGCTACCTCTCAGGACATGCCTTCCTGGGTATTACTGGAGGGAGGGCATGCTCTGTGCTGGACAAGTGTGTAACCTACGCGTAGTCCTCAGCATCCTGCTCCTGTTCCACATCACTGACTTTCTTCTGCATGTAGTCTTTCACCATTTCAGCCAGTATGAGGCACAGATCATCCTCTTCGATGGCAGCAGGATCCATGCGGCTCTCCAAGTAAGACCTGGGGAGGGGAAGCAAACCCAATACAGGTTCTAAGTACCTGCTTACCCCAGCCTCAGGATAAACAGCCAGGTTTTCCAGTCTCTGCCACTTTTCCTGAGGATGTGGCCAACCCAACAACCAGTGGATAGAAAATGAGGTCACTCTCTTTCCACAAATACTGCTTGGCCAGGAGTCAGGCTCTGGTGTGGCCATGAATTGGTGTGTTGGAACTAGATTATACAGACTTGTGAATGCTTGTGGTTAGATTTTCAGGAAGTTTATGAGCTTTGTGTTAAATACAGTCATTATTAAAAATTAAATGATAAAACTTATAATTAGTTTGAATCAGAGAAAAGTCAGTTTAATAAATATAATTTGCATGAGGGTGAGAAACTAGATTAATAGAGCATATATTAAATTTAATAACAACAAAGCTATTGGCAAAGTAGTTAGAAGATTGGAATGCAATTTATTTCTCAAATTGTGGTTGAATTAGATAAATATGTTTCTTACAGATGCACATAGTTGGTAAAAAGCAATGAAAGCATTCTGTGAGGCTAAAGAAGTATATAAAATTTATAATAAAGAGCATTGTAGATCTGATTTCTATTTGTAAATTGTGTGTGACATATCTTAATCAGAAAAACTTATATTCAGGTTTACACACATGCACTCCGCCCAACCCCCAGAACGGCTGTTAAACATTCAAGCACACCATAATTCAGACCACAGTTGATCCTAGGGGCAGTGGGAGGGGCGTGAGCTGCTGGCAGGGCTGTCTTACCTGAATGGTGCTGCCTGGAGGACTCCTGCCTGATACAGGACCAAGATGGCAAGAGCCAGGTAGGGGGAATACTTCCAGAAGCCCATGATGACGCTCTGAAAGAAAAAACACGATGTTACCCCTTCAGCAGTAAGAAATGCCAGATCTCCGTCAAGGACAGTCTTGGAGCATCCTGTCACAAAGCATGTACCTATAATGCAACTCAGAGCTGTCACCCATTTGTGGGGCTTTTGCTCACACCTAGCGGTGCGAGTAGGGAAAGGTAGGTAGATTGGACATATCTCTGTGGTTGGAATCTCTGAGAAACTAAAGAACCAAATTCAGCTCCGAATGCTAGCAAAGAGACCCTCATAAGAACCAAGGTTAGCAGAATCTTTCATTGAGACCCGGGACTGAAACCGGGAAAAAGCACCCAGACTCACGACTGATGCCCTAGGTCTTTGCACCTGTTTGCCACCCATTTGCACTGTCCCAGGTTCCGAACCGGCTTTCTGGGGTCCACTAGGCGGGAAATGATCCATGAGTGAGCACAGAGTCTCCAGATAGCTACTCATGCGTCCTGTCCTGTGCACAGTGCCCGGTGTGCTCCAGCGGCAGAGATCGGTGTAAGCACGCGTGCAGCTAAAGACAACGAGACTGGAGCCCGGCTCTGCGCGGGAACAGTGGAGCAGCGAGTCCCCGGAGTGAGGCTACTCAGCGTGACCTGGATAGGAGTCTGGAATGAATCACGGACTAACAGAAATAGTGTGATGAAGAGAAACAAACGGCAGTGAATAGAGACTGACTGGCAGGGAGATCGACCAAGAGATAGAGTAACGGAGAGAGAGGGAAGGGAGAAGGAGAGAGAAATAAAATCTCACAGCTAAGTAGGAATCTCCGGGCTCACCTGGAAGCAGGTAGCGGCGGCAGCGGTGGTGGCTTTCGTGTCAGGCGACGGCACTGTGGAAGTGGCAGTGACACTCCAAGTGGAAAGTCGCTCTGGTGCCTCCCAGCACCCGCAGCTCCTCTTATTCCCGCTGCTCTGGGTCTGGGGTGGTCCCGGAGCTGCGCGCAACCAATGAGAAGGAGCCTGTGCCTCAAACGGATTTGTGTCACCCGCTTGCGTTCAGAACCTGTGGCATCCATTAGGATCATCCCACTTGTATTTGCATTGAGGTCACTGATGGAAAGGAGGCGGGATGGGCGGGGGGAAAGGGGGGAACCAAGAAAAACACCCACGAAGTGAGCAGATTATTGAAGACAGTTTGACATCATTGCTAATTTCACCTGTTCAGTTTCATTCAGTTTGGACATGCATCCCACTCCATCCCCAGCTGTGCGGTCTTGTAGGGCAGGGTCCAGGACCACGGGGACTCCTGGCTCCCTGAAGTCTGACTCTAGACCCCCGTGCAAGTGAGGCTTGGAGGGTTAATGCCTATCAGTGTTAATTCTGAGCCCAAGTAGGGTGTCTGCTTCAGGCGGCTGGAATCATCCAGAGAGGACCCAGCTGGTTATGGGGGAGCGAGAGAGGGATTTGGGGCTAAGAACTTTGTCAGACTAAACTGAATTCCAGGTGCACCAATTCCAGGAGGTAGGATTAAGGGCAAGTCACTTCTCAGGGCCTCAACGTAAAGTTGACCTTCAACAAGGATTTGAACTGGGCAGGTCCAATTACACCTAGGTTTTTTCGACTCCGCAAAGTTCAGTTGACCCGTGCGGTACAACTGATGGAAGTTCATTTGACCTGCGCGGTTCTCGGAGCTGCCGGGTTAAAACCCGTGTTGTTCAAGGGTCGACTTCGCAGCTGGAAATACGAGTATGTGTAGGGCCGACTGTAGTTATACACGGATTTGTTTTTAAGTACGCCAGAGGCTGGCGCCCCTAACCGTTGCATTGTTCAATGGTCAAGTGTACTCATCTTTATAATGGGGGTCATATTCTCGTCTTGAAGAAATGATGTCATTAGTAGCTGTATGCCTTTCCCTTAGCTAGGTAGGGATGTGGAAAAGCGTCCTTGATCCACATGCGGGGTTCCTTAAGATCGGAGTCCATACTAAAGGATTCCCCGCCTAGTACCCTGACCCGCGCTGTGTGGTCCATCACGTGGGTAGAAAGGGTCAATGACCTGCCGGCCGACAGCGGGACGGGGCAAAATGTAGGTGTTTCCCCAGCCTTCAGCGGCCCTACTCCTCTCCCCTTCTAACCCCCATCCATCTCCTATCACTCATCTGCTTAGTGGAGCGATATGTCCAGCTGCCCTTGTTACCGACAGCTGTTTGCCAAGATGTCCCGATGGTGCGGGATTCCGGACCTGCACCTGCATCTTCGGCACTACGGTTCTCCACTAGAGAGCAGGGCAGGCTTGACGGAGCTGAAAGTCCCTACCGAGACTAACGCGCGCAGTCACTTCCAGTCATACTCTTCCACACGTGCAAACTCATTTCTGTCTCCAAACACATGCCCACTCCCCAAAGCACTGGCACTCGCAAAAACGATAATTTGCGCAAGGATATCTGCCCGGGTTCACGCAGAATCACGTCCCAAACCTGCTTCGGGAGTCCCCCGTATGGTCATACCTACACACCTGCATGTTGGTGATCTGTTCGCATCATACCTGTCCTCACCCTCAAGAAGAAGCATGCTCCGTGACACCCAACTACGTGGCACCTGAACCCTCTCACACCCCGCACAACCGATTTCAGGCCCCTTCCCCTGAGCTTTCCGTTCCAAGCCTATCTGGAAGGTCCCAGGTCTTGCTTTTTAATTTTTTTAAACCTCAGAGGGTAAAGTAGGGAGAAAGAAGATTCTCATCTCCAAGATCTAGGCATCTGAGCTCACAGCGCGCGCTCCGCAGCAGCCTATACAGTCTTTCAGTGCAGAGAACAAAGCAAATGTGCATGGGTACCGTGGGGGGCAGGCGAGGACCCCTGCTAGATGGTTCCCAGGCAGAGAGAAGCTAGCCCCGCGTGTGCCATGAGTGACCCGATCCACAGTTCTACACCCCAGTCCTCAGTCTCCAGAATCCTCAGCATTTCCTAGGACATACCTGCCTTGCAACATAGCGCTCCTCCTTCCGGGTTGGCGACCTCCTTGCTTGGGAACGCCTAACTTTGAAGATACTTTTACTCAACTTTTTTTTTCTTTCTTTCTTAACTCTTTGGGCTCCATTGCCACGAGGAAGTAAAAGCTCAGGGCTAGGCACCTGCATGCGTGAAACTGGCTCTCTGCAGGGCAGACTAGCAGGGCAGCAGGGGAACCAGAAGTAGAAGAACTGCTCAGTAAGACGCAAGTGTGCACAAGAGAAAAAGGAGGGAAAGGCTGTGAAATGAGGGACAAGGTTCAGAATGTCAGACCCTGGGCTCACTTGTCCTGGAGCCTAGAAGCAAATGGCTAGTGCTGAGACCCAGACCTGGGCTTTGGGGCTCAGTAGTTTGTGTCCTAAGCTCCAACCCAGGTTTTCCGTGTGGAGTTTCAGGGCTAGATCGGCAATGGTGGGAGAGTGGACACCATTTTGCTAGAGATTGGGCTCTACTACTTAAGGCTGTTGTAGGTGTCTTTGCTCACCTTTATTTTGGGGGAGGTTTCTAACATATGAACCTTCTGAAATCATTTGTAGGTATGTGTGTTTGTAGATTGTGTTCTCCTGAGGATAGAACCTTAGCTTTCACCAGTGCAATAATAACAGCAAATGGTTAAAAAAAAATGACTACCCTTTGTGTGCTCAGAACTCAACCCCTGACAGCCTTCAGGCTTCAAAGCCAACATTTATTCCCCACTCTGAAATCTTCAGTGGTTACAAACCATGGGCTGGTGGTGTAGGGTAGGAATCAAAGTCTGCATCCAGAAGGTGGCAGGGTAGCTTTCGGCAATTTCAAGCTTTACCTTATAGGGCAGTCTCTCCAGATAGGGAGACACTGACATTAACTCAATCCTCAAGCACTCTTAATTTGTGAGAACTGCCTCACGTTGGTAGGGTGGAGACTGGGTGGGAGGGTAGAGGGTGGGGTGTTTAAAAAAATGTCCTTGCCTATGGCAATTAATACTATTCTGGCTAACTAGTAAGCACTTAGGCAATGTTTATTGAATGAATGGAAATTAATTCATTATGGTACATTCAGCAGCTAGTCTCACCGTTATTACAAGGCCCTAATCCCAGCATGAAGAAAATCTGAACCTAGTTAGGTGGAGCAGCATTCTGCTTGGATTGTGAAATTGTGAACACAACATTTCAGCCAGACTCCTCCTATTTTCTTTAGTACATCAGTTTCCTGATAGAAGTTTCCAGGGATGAGACAGGGAAGTAAGGCTTACCTTGAGAGTTCTTCCTAAAGACTAGAGTCTCCTCGTGTAAAATATGGCACAAAATCATCTTCTCTGAGCTTATCCCTGATTTACTGAGTGAATGCAAGGAGGTTCAGGCCTTTGCATGTGCTGATTGCTTAGATTGCTTCCAGCTATCTCTAAAGTGTTTCCCAACTTCCGCACTTAACAGAGCATGATCTAGCCAAAGTCTCCAAAGAAAATACTGATTGAAAATAGTCACTGGACTATTTTGCCCTTGATTCTATTACCTGATTTCATAACTTTTAAACCTGGAAATCAAGATCAGTTGTTAACAACCTAGTTTGAAAAGAAATTTACTACATTTTGATCAACTCTAACTGTAATATTTATTTCTATTTTAAGTTGGATTCCTTTATATTCTGATTTGAAAGTTTTTAAAGAGATGATTTATCTGAGTGTGGCAGAGTCCCATAGCTGGTTGAAAAGTCTTACATGAGTTGCCATGCAATTAAAAATGTTACACCTAAAGGCTCACTCCTTCAATTCTGTAGAATTTGTTTGTGACAGAGACTCAACAACAACACAACCACAACTTTAACAAGTGCAGCAGCAGCAGCAACAACATCAATTCATTCTCTTCAGCCTGAGGCAAAATGTGAGCTGTCAAATTAATGGGAGAATTTCAACAGAAAATCGATTGTGTTGGGTTTCACACGTAAGGAGTTTAGAAATCACAATAACGAGTAAAAACTAAATGGACTTAAAAATCAACAACTCTTCTAGGATTCCCAGAATTGGAAATGCAGATGGATATAGAGAGTAATGGTTTACTGAAGCAGATACTCACAAGGGCAAATTTTACCTGGAACCAATGCCAGTGCAGGAAAACTTAAACTCTAACTGAAAAATTGCTGAGGCTCTCAGTGAACAAGTCAGAAAGTTAAAAATTACCAGGGCACCTAGTCAAGATGGGGGTGGGAGAGGCGATTATGTGAGTTTTACCTCCAGGAGCTCTTCCAGGTTCTCATAGCAAATATGGAAGGGAAAATTCCCTGATGCTTCCAGTGGCGTGAGGAGAAAAGGAACCATTTTGAAATATACCAGAGCATTCTGTTTTTCTTAATAAGACCAGCCTTCAGGAGAAAATGATTAACCAGAGCCTAAATTGCTGGATCAGTATGAGAACCTGACCAGCGGAAAGAAAAATTCACAACTTTATTCATTTCTAGCCATCTAAGTAGGAGAAAGGAAGTTTTCAATTCTGTCATACTCTAGCCACCTCTTCCACCTAAGGTGGGGGTAAAAAAAAAAAATGTACCAAGAAACATTTGTGAAGTTTACAGTCTAGAGGCATAGACTCACTGAAAGACTGAGATCTGAATAGAGGGCTATTGAATGCTTCCCTCTTCACCACCACCTCACCACCACATTACTAAAGGCTTATTTGCTGAAGTTTCTTTTACCCAGTACATCATGTCCAGCTGTCAAGAAAAAATTACAAGACATACTAAAAGGCAAAAAACACAATATGAACAGATAAAGCAAGCATCAGAAGCAGACACGGAGGGATATTGGAGTTGTCAGACTAGGAATTTAAAGCAACCATGATTAATGTACTAAAGGCTCTAATTGATAAAGTAGACAGCATGCAAGAACAGGTGGACAATGTAAGTAAAGAGATAGGAATACTAAGAAAGAACCAAAAAGGAAATGTTATAAACAAAAATGAAGAATGCCTTTGATGGGCTTGTGAGTAAGTAGGCTGAACACAGCTGAGGGAAGAATCTGAGCCTGAGGATTTTCCAACAGAATTCTCCAAAACTGAAAGGCAAAGAGAACAAAGACTGAAAAAACAAACAAACAAACAAACAACCAGAACAGAATTTCCAAAGACTGTGGGACAACAAAAGGTGTACCATGTGCATAATGGAGATACCAGGAGGAGAAGAGAGAATGGAACAGAAGAAATATTTGACACAATGAAGATAGAATTTCACCAAATTAATGTCAGACACCAAACCATGAACCCAGGAAGCCCAGAGAACACCAATCAGGATTAATGCCAAAAGTCTGAAACCTAGGCATATCACTTTTAAAAGGAAAGAAAATTAGAGATAAAAAAATATTCTGAAGGAAACTAAAAAAAGAAACCTGTAGAGAAAAAAGATAAAGACTACATCCAATTTTTCCTCAGAAATTGTGCAAGCAAGGCAAGAGTGGGATGAAATGTTTAAAGTGTTGAGAGAAAAAAAACCCCACTAATCTAGAATTCTGTACACTGTGAAATTATTCTTTAAATGTGAAGGAAAAATAAAGACTCTCTTAGACTAACAAATATTGAGGGAATTTGTTGCCAGTAGATTTGCCTTGCCATAAATGTTTAAAAAAATTCAGAGAGATGAAAAATAATATATGTCAGCCACTTGGATCTATATGAAGCAAAGAAAAGCATCAAAGAAGAATTAAATGAAGATAAAATAAAACCTTTTTTATTCTTAATTGATCCAACAGATAATAGTTTGTTCAAAATAATAGTAGTAATATATTCAAGAATGTATACTTATGTATATAATATATCTAATAATACTTAGGTATATCTAAGTAAAATGATGACAGCAATGATATAGGAGACAGCAAGGATGTATTTAGATTATTCTGTTATTATAAAGCACTCGTATTACCCATAAAACAGTACAGTGTTATTTGAAACTGGACTTGGGTTAGTTGTAAATGCATATTGCAATCTCTATAGCAACCAATAAAAAAAAAAAGATTTGAAAAGGAGTATAACCAATATGCTAAGAAAGGAGAGAAAATGCAATCATATAAAATGTTCAGTTAAAACTACAGAAGGCAGAAAAGGACTAGAGAAAAGTAGGAACCAAGAATAATTACAACTAATAGAAACAGTCACAAATATAGTAGATATTAATCCAACTATTTCAGCAATCACTTTGAATGTCAATGGTCTAAATGCACCAATTAGAAGACAGAAATTGTTAGAGTGGATAAAAAAATCAAGACCTAATTATATATTATTTGCAATAAACTTTTAAAATATAAAGACATGTAAAGATTAAAAGTAAGGGAATGGAAAATATACTAACACTAATAAAAAGAAAGCAGGAGTAGCTATATTAATTTCAGACAGAGCAGACTTCAAAGCAAGGAAAGTTAGCAGGGATAAAGAAGGACATTAGGTAATAATACAGATGTCACTTGTTAAGAAGACATGATATTCCTTAATGTGTATGTACCTAACAAGAGTGTCAAAACACATGACCCGCCAGGACAAGAACACATGATACTCCTTAATGTGTATGTACTTAACAAAAGAGTGTCAAAATACATGGATAAATCCACTATCATAATTGGAGAGCTCGACGTCCCTCTATTATAAATGGACAGATCTAGCAGGCAGAAAAACAGTAGCAACATACTTGAATTCAATAACAGTATTGATCAGCTGAATATCATTGATGTCCATAGACTACTTCATCCAACAACAGCAGAATACACATATTCTTCTCTAGCTCACATAGAACATTCACCAAGATAGACCAGATTCTGGGCCATAAAATACACCTTGACAAATTTAAAATAATAGAAATCATGCAATGTTCACTCTCAGATCACAATGCAATTAAACTATAAATCAGTAATAGAAACATACTGGAAAACTCCAAATTCTGTGGAGGTTAACCAACACACTTTTTTTACATAACACATTGGTCAATGAAGAAATTGCAAGAGAAATGCTAAAATATTTTGAACTGAATGAAGTGAAAACACAACTTATCACAACACAACTATGTGACATTTTGGAAAAGACAAAACTATGAAGGAAATAAAATCATGAGTAATTTTCATGGGTTGGGGATGAGAGGTGGAGAAAAGGGGATTTTTAAGGCAGCCAAAATACTCTGTATGAATCCTTAGTGATGAATATATATCATACATTTATACAATAGCAAGAATGAACCCTAAGGGAAATTATGGACTTTGGTGATTATGATGTCAATGTAGGTTCATGGATTGTAACAAATGTACCACTCTGGTGGGGGAATATTGACTTAGTGTGTGTGAGTGCAGGGGAAATATGGCAAAGCTCTGTACCTTCCTCTGTACCTGCTGTGACCTTAAAATTTCTCTTAAAAAAAGAACAAAGTCTTTAAAACTATTGATTGAAGGGCAGAAAGCAAAAATTTCCATCAGTGATTTTACTGATGAACGTGGGAAGCGATGCAAAGCTTGTGAATCATTTCCCTAAAACATGTTTAGAGTTTAATAAAAGTCCCTACGGAGGAGGGAGGACAGAAGTGGCTGCAAAAGAGAGGCAGGAAGTGAACCCTGCTGGGGATTTTGCTGAGACCTTTAAACAGGTGGATGGATCTCTGTAAACATTGGAGGAAGGTGATATCAATGCTTTATTAATAACCTAGATATGCATAAAATATCTAAATGGTGTTGCATATGCAGTTGGTATGAAAAGTTCTGTATAAAACAAAGCCAAGAATATATACATATTATAACTACCATTAACTGACTCCCAGCTCTGTGCCAGGCACTGTGTATACAATATATCTCACAGTCTCATTCGTTCAATAAAGTGGGTATTATCGTTGCTTTATTAGACAAGGAAACACTAAGAGGATTTTGCTTGACTTTATTAGATTTTCCAGGTGCCATTGAGACTCTGAGATACTTGAATACGGCTTATCTGTCTGGCCACATCTGGTAGCGGCCTGGACCTGCCCCCGGCACAGTCTCAGAGAAGAACATGGGTATGTCTGCCTGCTTCAGGACTGATGTGATTTGTAGTGAGGGGCTCAATGACCAGGCATAAATCATTTACACATTCCTGGCCCAACGTTTGGAAGATTGACCATTTCACAGCAAGAAAATAAATGTTGGCACTGCCCTTTAAGATAGGTAAATAGCTAACAAATAAAACCAAAATCTATTCCTAACAACATCCATAAAATAAAATTTTAAAATACTTCAGGGTTCAGACAAACACAAAGCCAAATGACTAAACTTCTTTTATTTCGCATTATTCGTTGTTTCACCTTGTCTGAAATGGTGGCTGATTTTCTAGTGTGTTTCACGTGGCCAGTGAATGTAGTGTGTGTGTGTGTTGGGGGAGGGGAGATGTTAGTGGAAAGAGTGCTGAAGTCAAGACACAGAGTTCTAATTCCTACCCCTAACACAGAGGGTGTGACTTTGAGAAAACCATTTAGGCTTCTGTCTCCACATTGTCAAACAAATTTATTGGTTGGAGAGAGTCTGAAATTCCTTTCTAATTCTGCTTTCTACAAATGTGCTTTAAATCTCTCTATCTCCAGGGCATCTATTTAATCACATCATCAAAGCCCCTTTTGCTATGTAAAGTAACATGTTCACAGTTTCTAAGGATCAGGATGAGGACATCTGTGGGGGGCCAGGGGGTGGTGATAATTAGTCTGCCCACCATAATAAGTCAACGCTGGGCTGGCTGGCAAGGACTATAACTGCTGGGCCTGCAGAGAGAGGCTGCTGTGGGCTGGAGCCCCTAGGAAGCCTCCTGGAGAAGGTGGGCCAGAGCCAGAAAGTGGCTGCATGGGGGGAGGTACAGAGTGCCTGGTAAGGAGTGCGTTGCATGGGTGTGGGCAGGGGTGAGAAGACAGGATAACCCCTCTGGGTGTCAGGTGGCATCCTCTGCGCCTCTCGTGTTGGGAAGGGAGCCCTCCTGAATGGGACCCGCGTGGCTGTCTGCATTCACTCCTCAGGCAGGTTGTGCCTAGAAATCATGAAATCTCAAGCATAAGATGTTCTTACCAAATGCCGGTTTATTTTGTGTCCTTCTATATTCCCGTTCAGATGTGCTACAGAGAAAGGGAGCCAACTGGTGTCCCGTTTGCTGAAACTCCAGTAGGGGTGGGGAAAGAGCGCTTTGCCATCACAAAACTCCAGGCCTTGACAGGCTACTGTGATGCTCTTGAACCCTAAAGTTGGAGCTTGGTCTGTGAGCCCCAGGCCTTGAACACCTCTGCTAGACTCCTATGGTGATAACCAATCAGCAAGGTTTTAGATTAAGTGAGCGCTGGAATGAAACCCACCTGAAATAAACAACTTCATTTTTTTAACCTGTACCCTGTATTTAGAGGCCTCACCGAGGTTGAGCAGGCTATTGGGAATTGTTAAAACATGAGAGTGCACTTGAGCTCTGGAACTTTCTACCACCTGAACTTGGGGAAACTTTCTAATGTGTTTCTGCTCCCAAGGGAATGTGATGATTATTCACACTCAGGGTTCAGGTCTGTGGAGCTTTGATGTGTGATTTCTGACCCTCAGTGAGATATAACAGCTGCCACTAGAGCCTAGAGTCAAGGACTGAATTCCAGTGGGTTTTAGGTTAGACGAGGAATGGGAAAGGTGTTTACTTATGGCAGAAGGAAGGAATGGGATTTCATGCCCATGGGTTTTCCTGGCCACTCCTTTTTGGAAAAATGAGAGGCCCTGGCTGACTTCCCTGCAGAGTGGAGTTGACTGGCCCTGAGGCCTGCTCTTCCCATCCCACAGGCACCTTCTCTGCTGTAGGCACCAGGAGAGGATCCTTCCAAGGTCCAGAGGCTATTCCTAGGGTGCCTCCAGCTGCCAGGGAATGACCTGAGCGTGGTGGGTGAGGGCCGGGCTGGTCATTCTGAGAGGTGGGTGGACTCAGCTTGTGGTGGCATGGAATTATGCCAGGTGGGTTCCTCTTAGATGACTGAAATTCTCCATTGGATCCAGAATGCCCCCTGTCTCCCTGGCTGAGAACAGTGTTCAGTAGAGGAGAGGGAAAGAAATAGGAACCTACCCCATTACCAGGAAGCTCCTTACAGAGACGACTCCCTTAGGGCACTGTCCGGGAATCACAAGGTGCATTTAAGGGGAATTCCTTCATAACTGGAGTCCACCTGGAATTGGGAAGAGTGTGGGTTTGGGGTCTTATGCAACTAGATTTGAGTATTGCCTCTATGGCTCACCTATTGTCCTTGAGGAGATAACAATGGTAACCTCCCTGAGCCAGAGTTCTCAACATGTAAAATGGGGGTGATAATAAGTACCCGGCAGGAGTAAAGATATTTTAGGTTAAAGACCGGACACATTGCTTGGCATAGAGCAGATACTTAAGAGCAGTGGCTATTGTTGTTATTATAACAAAAGCTTATCTTTTAAAGATCCAAATTACATCAGCTAAGCATGGTAAATTAAGTAAAATCATTACACATTCCTCTGTTTTCTTAGAAGAAGGCAACTTATGTTTTTAGTTCTCAAAATAAAATCAGTCGTCAAGGCTAAGCCAGAATGAATCTGCCTCCTCCAAACCTCTGAGATTCATGCCTGGCCGCGTTGCAGTGTCATTGCCCAGCAGGATTAATGACAATTTATATTAAACTCCTACACATTCCCTGGCATGGAACAGGCAGTCAAGAGTGGTGGCTATTATTATCATTATAACAAATGCTTTCAAGTACCAAATTATATCAACTTGTAAGGAAACCAGATAAAATGCATCGTCTACTTCTGTACTTTCTTAAAAAGAATATACTGAATATAATTTAAACCTTTTCTTGATAATTCATGGACACAATCATAAAAATATCACTCAATGTGTTGGCATGAATAGAGTATTGGTCTCAAGGGTATAAGATATGTAAGGCCAATAACCGCAGACTAGAAAATATCACACTTCCTTTTTGAAGTTTAATTTTAAATAATTTTATGGTTGTTTAGTTTCATGTCTTCACACTAAGTTGTCAGCTATTACTTCTTGCTGCTGTCTTTGTAACTGTCTTTTGCAATCCACCTACTCCCATGCAGAGTGGTATGAGAACAGCAAGCCAGTCTGTAGACATTAGTGCAAACCTGTACAAACTGGCCAAGAACTATAAAAAGGATCTTTTTGAAAATCTACTAAACTAATCTGTAATTAAGAGAACAGAAACAAAACTTGTCAGAATTATGTGAAAACACAGAGCAAATGGATAACAGTGAGTCACGGTCAGGAACTTCATGGTCTTTTGTAACCAGGGCTTCAACTAACTTGTGCTCAGGGAAACACAAAAATAGTCATACAAATTAAAGCTCAGTGTGAATGAAGTGCCACAGACATTGAGAGAACTTAATAATGTTCACAATGGTTGTAATGAATTGTTGTGACAACTATTTCGGTTATCCAAAGGCTATTTTCCCAGTCACTTCTTTTCAGCCTTGTCTGGTTTAAGGAAGGTCTGCAGGCAAGGACACCTAAGTGGGTGTCTTTGTAGCTTCTTTTCGGAGGTGCAGTCATGGCGAAGACAATGTACATGGTGTGGGAAGGGCTTGACAATCCAGGCTGCAATCTTCTGAGGATTGTTTCCCTGGATAATAGGGCTCTGAATATATTTCTAGACAAATATGTAGTTGGTCCTTGAAGCTTTCAAATGTTCAGATAAGAAAACTGGCAGGGGGCCCATGAGACATTTTTCACCTGATGCTGTCCTGGAGGGACAGTTCCCAAAGGGCAAGAAACAGGCTCTCACTTAAGTACTACAGCACTGTTCTCTATTGAAATTGTTACCATTCTGCACACAGACTTGTCAGAGCCCTGAACAGGTATTCACATTTCTCCAGGCACCCATTTCAACCTGCATCATGAAATGGATCACTGTTCATTTCCTGGTCCACCAAGCATCCCTGTTGTGATCAAATCCATAGACATTGTTGATTGTTTGTTATCACTCTAAGAGCAAACTCAATGAGCTATTTCTCAACGCTGAGTGTTGAGAGACCATGATAAATGGTGACGAGTTCCGGTGAGGGGGGCACTCTATGTTCTGAGAAATTTTTAGTGATTCCTGAGGACCCCCACTTACTATCCTCAAGGGGTCATGGGGTGGGGGAGTAAGCATCTCATCAGTTCTCTTAGTCAGACTGGTTGAGTCATGGATTCAGCTCTCCTTTGCCAATGTAGTCATGAAAAGAATGCCAAAGAAGTAATGCTCATTAATTTAAATAAATGGGAGATTATTTACAAAATGGAATAAATCTTTTTTGGAATTAAAAAGCAATCTAAACAAAGGTCCTTTCCTGATCGATGACTGTGGTTGGACTAGAGTCTACTGACATGGATTTCAGACAAGGATGACCTTTGGATCATCTTCCTCCTCCTGCTGTCTTCTCCACCTAAAGTCCAGTTGGAATTATGTTTCCATGGAAACTTTCTAATGGCCTTAACTTAGACTGTTACTTGCCTCTTAACGAAGTCCTGAAATAGGCCTTATCTTGGAATATCAGACATCTTGACAGGAAGTGGAGAAATCCTCATTTGGCAGTATTGTATAGACCTCTATTATAAAACCCTCTGTAATTAATTTTCATCAAAAAACAACTGTGAAACATTGACCATATTAGTCCATGAACATCAATGATATGAGCTCAATGAGCATGATGAATGTTTACAATTCTATCTATATTTGTCAAAATGTGTTGCTGAGGATGTCTGAATTTCATTGAAGCTCCAGGCTAAAAACCCAGGAAAAGTGACAACTCCTAGTTAACAAAAGATTAAAGACAAGGGTATTCATATGTCTTAATATGCTCAGGCTGCTGTAACAGAACACCACAGTGCCATAGACTAAGTGACTTATAAACAAGAGAAATGTATTTCTTACTATTCTGGAGGCTGGGAAATCCAATGTCAAGGTATTGGCAGATTTGGTATCTGGTGAGAGTCCACTTGCTGGTTCATAGGCCGCTGTCTTCTCACATGGCAGAGCGGGTGAAAGAGCTTTCTGGTTTTCTTTCATAAGGCACTGATCCTTTTCATGAGAGCTCTATACTCCTGACCTAATCACCTCCTAAAGGCTCTGCCTCTAAATCCTAACACACTGGGGACTAGGTTTAAACATATGAATTTGGAGGAGGGAGGGACACAAATATTCACTTTACAACATCATAAACCTACTGGAAGATAAGAACAAAACCAGTTGGGTTATGCCTAGTGTCCCAGTGGAACTATTAATATCAACTCTTTCACTCTCAGAAGAATACCAGAATAGACAATGTCTAAGTCCCTTTGGGCTGCTATAACAAAATACCACAGACTGGGTAGCTAATAATCAACAGAAATTTATTTTTCACAGTTCTGGAGTCTGGAAGTCCAAGATCAAAGTGACACCATGCTCAAGCTGGAGTTCATTTCCTGGTTAATAGATGGTTTATTTCTCTCTGTGTCTTTACATGGTAGAAGGGGCTAGGGAATCTCTGGAGCCTATTTTATAAAGTAATAATCCCATTCATGAGGGCTCCATTCTCATGATTTAAGTACCGTATTTTTCGCACTATAAGATGCACCTGACCATAAGACACACCTAGGTTTAGAGGAGGAAAACAAGAAAAAAAAAATTCTGAACCAAATGGTATACTGAAATACTTAATAAAATATAACAGAATAATATTTCAACCATGTAAAGTGAACAGCAGTCAACAACGATATATATATATTTTTAACAGTGATATTAAGAACCATCATCGGTGTCATTAACAAATGAAGAGAGACTATAAGGTTCAAGTACTCTTCTAGTTTTCTGGGAATCCCAGGTCAGGTAATATACATCATGGTCTGTGATGCAACATTTGCTCTGTAAAATGTAAGATGTGCAGACATTTTCCCCTACTTTGGTGGTGGTGGTGGGGAGTGTATCTTATGGAGCGAAAAAAAAAAAAACAAAAACAAAAAAAACCCGGTATATTCCAAAATCCCTACCTAGTAATATCATTACATTGGGCATTAGGATTTTAACATATGAATGGAGGGGTTTGATTTAGGCCATAGCTGACAATAAATTCTATTGTTGCCTAATACATGCATCATCAGTCTAGGACATATAGTCAATTAGATGAGACGATAGAAGACAGGAAACATAGACTGCACTGGAGATGAAAGGGAAAAGAAAGACAAACCCAGAAGATACAGATGCTGATAGGCAAGCCGTTTCTTTGGTCTCTATTACACCCCTGACATCTGAAATAAATGTTGTATATGAGGGGAGTGTGAAATATTTGAATGAGAGTGTATAATTTGTTAGGGTACATACATTTTTAACATTATTCAGACCTTATTAAGTGCATTTTCTTAGCTGTAGGGAATAGAGAAATGAACAAGCAAAGGATTTTGCCTTCAGGGGATACTAGATCTACTTCAGAGTGTATTGATTGACAAGCTCTCCTCAATATTAAAGATCTTTTTATGAGCCCAAATTACAGGAAAACCCAACTCCCCAAATTGTTTCCCTTAAGGGACTCTACCATATGTTTAGAAAAGGGTTTGAACCCCTGGCATATTTATAAAAGCAAAAGAACATCAAAATGAAATGGAGAATTTTCAGCCAGTCATCTAGAACTTTCTGTCCAATGAACTTTGAATTTTCTGTATTGATGTAAACATTCTGTACCTGGGATGTCTTATGCCATAGCCAGTGGCCACATGTAGTTATTGAACACTTGACATTGAATAGGGCAACTGGGCAACTAATTTTTAAATGCTATTATATTTAAATAAAATTGTTACATGGCTAGTGGAAATTATTTTGGACAGTAGAGACTCTAGACCTTTTTTTGCTGCTCTGCTAAAATAATCAAGGTTTTCAGCTGAATTTTTTTGTTCTTTTCACTTGGATGTTTTGGCACCATATGTTCTTAATAAAAGTGGGTAAATCACAGGAAATGATAATTCACCAATCTTCATATTTGATAGTAGAAATGTATTTATTCACTTAATCGAGAGATTTATTGAACATTACTGTGTGCTGGGCACGGTGATGAGGTACGATGTACATGGGCTTGTCCCCAAGTGATCATAGGACCTTAGAATAAATCATCAGTGCTGATAATGCCATCATCTGGTATCTGTGTTGGTATATATATTTTCCTATTCTCCCTTCCTTTCTCAGACACCAAATCTGATGTGTCAGAAGTTTCTGGCTGCTTAAAACTTAAAGTAAACAGAGTTCAGGCAATATCTCTGTATTGTTAAAAAGAGAACTTCCTTGTCCTGAAGTGACTGAGAATACAGAGTATTTAATTTCCTGTCCAGTAATGAAAAATATTGAGAAGCCCACGCAGGAGAGATTAAGAGACATTACTTGTGCAGATTAAATTCACTGGTGACGTATTATTTACAGAAAAAAAAAAAATCCAAGAACATGACAGGGATTTTATCTATTTTCTTTTTAAATATCTGTACTTTGGAAGAAGATGTAACAATATTCCTGGCATGGCAATTTGCCCTCTAAAGCCATCAAACAATGTAGATGTCATTATGTAGAATTATTTAAATATGACCCTATATCTATACCTTTCTGGTCAATCACAATTACTGGTTATTCTTTTTAAGAAATGTTTTTTCATTTTTTTGGTTGTTGTTCGTATAGATTTGTAAAAGTGTAAACCATGTGTCTCAAAGTTCTCTAGCCTCTTGGGGTCATTCTTCTATTTAATATTCAAATAAAAATGACTTAGCTCCTATTCTATATAGCAGGAAGTGTATTATAGTTTTAACACACTTTTTCTGTTTACTTTAACTTTATTAATTTCAATTTTTTGGTGACCCATGCTCATGTTCCTTAGAAGGGTTATAAAAGGGGGAAGAGGCAAATATAAATCCATCAAAATGGGAGGATTTTGTTAATTCTTTTTAAAAAATTGGTTCATTTTATAAATACTTCTTTGGTTTTGATTTTCTCACTTTACAATACTTAATAGAAATTCTTCCAAGTCATCTGGAAACCCATCTACTTCATTAGTTTTAATGGCTGGGTAATATTCTTTGGCAGAGTTTCTCAAAGTTTCTCCATTAATGATACCCTTACTGGCTCAGTAATTTTTTCCCACTGTAGAATCCAAAAGAAATGCTTAATACTTTTATATATTAAATAGTCAGTTCTCTACAACTTAAAGTATTTATGTCTTAGCAATGTAGTAACCATTTAAAATAACGATACATGTGAATGGAAGAAAATATAACATTTAAATTTAATTCAAAAACAATCACAATTACTTATCATATTAATAGTATGTGTATACCTATTGGATATTGCACATCTTTAAAACTTTGGAATTAGATATTATACCACCACCTTTACTACCCGCTGCATATTGATTTTTTCATGTGATACTTACTTTATATCACAGAAGCTGCCAGCTTCTTAAGAAATAACATCAGCAAAAGAAAAAGAACATGATCTAATCATCAAAACTATCAACTACCTCAAGCTGGTAGTTCATGCAATGTACAACAGATGTCAAATATTATGCTTTCCTAGAAAAATTTAAAAGCTTTTATTTATTTATTCTTAGGGAGAGGGGAAAGGAAGGAGAAAGAGAGAGAGAGAAACATCAATGGGCTTCCTCTTGCTCGCCCCCAACTGGGGACCTGGCCCACAACCCAGGGATGAGCCCTGACTGGGAATCGGGAATTGAACTGGCGATCCCTTCCTTTGTAGGCCAGCACTCAAACCACTGAACCACACCAGCCAGAGCTCTTTGTTTATTTTTAAAGCATTAGGAGTTTCAACCTTGAAACTAGCTTGCTTCCTGGTGAATTAAAAATAATTACTATGAAACACTCAAATAATCTTAAAGAAAAAGTAACTGCTTTATAAACTACACAGGTGATTTAGCTTATTTGGGGGTGTGATTAAATGTCTAAAGGTCATTAGAAGTATATTGATTTTCATGGCTACTTTGATCCTTTTTATGAAAGCTCTCACCATGTGCTAAACCACCACCTCAATAACACTTAACTAAAGAGTGTTCTTAGAGTATCATGAAAAAGTTGATCAAAAGGGCAAAGGCTGGTGGGTAAAACAAACACATCTTCATGCAGCTCTATAGCTCCTTTGAATTCTGTGCTCACTGTCATTAGCACAACTTAAGAGTTGTGGCCAGATAAAGCATGAGAAAAATTTACATGCTTTAGGAAAAGACATTACAATATCTTTAAAGATATTTCTAAAGTCAATTGAAAAGAATTTGAAAAAGTAAATCAAGATTCAATCAGGCAGAGAAGTGATGAGTTGACTCTGACCTAGAAAGTGTTTCAAAATTCCACCTACCCAAATTGACTCATCATAAAAGGACCCAACTACCCAAATTGACTCATCAAAAAGTAGAATTATTTTGGAAGCAAAGAATATCTTTTATTTGCTATGATTCATTTTTCTTAGAATGTAAAAACCTTTGGAATGCAAAAAATGTTACCTAGAATTTTTGGTGCTGGACTGAGAAAGTAAATCTCTAAAGACTGTTTAAAAAAAAAATCTTTGGCAAGTCAAAGGGGTTCCATAATTTGTTTTCAACAAAATTGAAAAAGGACCTAATCAAGAGGCTACTTACAGATCATTGAAAATTATTTTTGAAGCTAAATCAGTAGGTATTTTCTGGCATTTAACTCAGAAGTGGTTCAAAGAACTGAGAGGTTGCTATGACAAAATTTTCATTCCTATTCTCATTTTTTATGTGAATGAGGTGTCTTAGGTTTTACATTTATTAAAAAAAAACTATAAAAATAGAAATAGAATCACCATTGAACATCTTTTCATTTTAGTAATAGGTGAGAATTGTCTATGGATACTGGAACTGATGAAAAAATATCCTATCCATCTTGTTCATGATTCCAGTAAAAATTTATTTTTTATACTTAATAATTATTTTAAAAATGTAACAAATTTATAATGTTTAATGAATTCTATTATTATTAGCAATTTGTAATGATAATTCATTTCAGGAGAAAATTTTATACTTAGAGTACATAGATACAGAAAATAAAAAATATATTGATTTCTTTTTAAAGAGAAGAACATAATGGGACAAATAAAAGACTTTCAGGCATAAAATGTAATGCATTATGATAAAATTCAAGGGAAGAAGAACAATGGAAAATATCTGACAGTTAAAGAAGAGCCTGTTTTTTTATTTTTTAAATAGATGATGTCATTATGCATTGCTATAGTATTTAGGTTCCAATGGATATATTTATAAGAGCAACTTAACAGCTTAAAATGTCAATATTTACAATATACTGGAAAGTATATATTTCATAATTATTTAAACTTATGAGAAACATTTTAGATGTCACCTAAAAGAGGGTAGTGAGCAAAACTGTTTGAAAAAATCACTGTATTAAGCTATGTGGACTTGTAATACTTAGTATAAAAATCTCTAATCTGAAAAAGAGGACATAATTATATCAAATTTACAGGATATGTCTATTTAATGAAATAATAAATGCAAAAGTTCTAGCATGGAACAAGCTCCCAATGAATGTTAGCTCTGGTCTTCACTTTTCAAGTGAAGGAACCAAGATGAATGGACCTGTCTAGGAAAGAAAGGGGCTGATTCCAGCTCAAATGAGAGGGACTATGGAGGCAAAGCCATGTGTCAACAGCCCTGGGCAAAGAATCTCAGAAACAAAAGGACTTACCTGGGTGCCAAAGTTTGCGGCAGGTTCTGACTGAAAACCAAGCAATTCTCCTCTCGTTCACATATTGTGCTTTCTATTTGTCTGAGACACTTTCCATGTGTTTGATGCTGTGTGTTAAACCCATTTCAATCATTATGTAATTTAATATTGGGAGAAAATCTATGTGGGTTTTATTTTAAAAAAAATTTATCTTCATATTGCAGATGAGAAAACAGACCCTGTGGGACATTAAGTAATTTTTCTGAGCTGAGGCAACTAGTAAGTTTCTGATATGTAAATTAAATCTGGGTATATTTGTCTCCCAACCCAGTTTTGCCTGGATTCATATCTGTGTTATTAGTTTCTACATGTTCCCTCCTGAGAAGTCCACATAAGGGGGGACCTTGAGATTAGTCCCTGTGATTCCCTGCTTCAGGTTCTGATTCTAGGAAATCTGACTTTTTACACTGGGAAAAATGTAGATTTTGTCTTCATTTTTAAAAAAAGATGGGGTACAAGAGAAAAGATAAACTCTGTTTTGTTCTTCACCTTGTTAGAAAAATATGTCCGTAACTTCTAAAATGAAAAGAAAACTAGAGCAGAGCAGAAAGTATTACATGCAATCACACAGCAGTTCTGTGAACTCTAAATCCCCAAATAAACCCAAGATCCCTTCCTTTCACCTCTGGTACCAGCCAGGTCTGAACCACCTCAGTCTCACCCTGGATAACAATAGCTTCCTGACTGGGTTTCCTGCTCCCACTCTTACTGCCATCCCAATGCACATAGCTTATTTGCAACACAGAGTGATCCTATAAAAATGTAAATCAGATCATGTTGTTCTTCTATTTAAAATCTTTGAGTGACTTTCCATTTCCCTCAGAATCAAAGTCCTTAAAAGAGCTTTAAGGCCCTACAGGATTTGATCCCTGACACCTCCCTAACTTCTTGTCTAGGGACCACCCACTTGCTTACTCTGCTCAACCCTCTCACACTCTAGGGCCTTTGTCTTCATCCTTCTCTCTGCCTGGAAAGCTCTTCCTGCAAACTGCTCTCCTTCCCTGTCCTTCAGTATTTGCTGAAATGAAACCTCTCCAGTGAGACCTTCTCCGATCCACTATATTTAAATCTGCAAGTGCATTTCTATTCCCTACTTTATTTTTTTCCATCGTACTCATCAACATCTGACATTCCATTGTTTTACTTTTTTATTTATCTGCCCCCACCAGAATGTAAGATGGTAGAAATCATTGTGCGCTTTGTTTACTGTGATATACCCAGCACCTAAGATAGTGTCTGGCATGTAGAAGGTGTTCAATAACTGGCTCAATTGAGTTGAATATATCAATAAATATTAAGAAAAATAAGTCAAGGGAAAAATAACTTGGTTTTATGAACCAAACAGAGATTTATGGGATAGATACAACAACAAAAAATGTGGATAAATAATCTTTAATGAGCATGTTTGAAGAATCATAAATAATAAACCAATTTTATCTTAGAAAAAAAATTTAAATATGTTTTTCAAACTCTACTTTGTGGAAAACACTGGCTCAGGTAGATGTTAATTTGTTCCACGAATAAAGATTCTGTAGTCAATTAAGCTTGGAAAAATTCTAAATACTAAACCTGTTCTTGGAAATTCATAATAACACTAGTATATTAAAGATGATGAAAAATCTAATTAAATGTAACCTTGAATATTGTTTAAGGGGAGGCAAACTTACTTGCACAGAATACTTTTTTATTCATCTTGAACGTTTTTCACACAACATTAGCTTGTCAGTTTCTATTCTTCAGGCGCACATCATTTTTATGTCCTTAGTGACATCTGGCTAAAAGCACAGCACATCAGTAGAGTGACATCAGTAACATGGTGAAATAGGAGCCTCCTGACTTTCCTGCCTCCCACAGGTACATCAAATACACAGCTACGCACAGATAAATTTCCTCTGAGAAAAACCTAGGAACTAGTTGAACTGACTCCTACGCATCGGGTGACAGAAGATACCCACATCCAAATGGGTAGGAAAAGCTCAGACACACACATGCCATAAACCCACTGTTGGCAAGCACCATACAATTGGGAGGGAACCCCCAAATCCCAGTTTTCCCTCCAAGAGTGAAGGGTTTAGACTAGACAGCTACTGCGCCAACTTTTAGCTCAGAAAAACAATGCAGTTTAGCATTCATGAGACCCCCCCAGGACCACATTTGCTAAGAGGTGGTTTTTAAATGGGTGTGGACAGTTGATTGGAGCACCAGCCTATAAGAAGGCTAAAACAGTCAGCTACCGTTGGAAATATGGTGCCTGTTTCTTGTTGTCCACTACCACTCGAAAAATGGTGAAATGTGCATTGTTCCCATTTCTGCTGAAGTAGCTGGTGCCCCCTGGTGGAAATTAAAACAAAAATACCTTTCTTGCTGGTGTCAACCTATGGTAACTGCATTCTCCACTAGCCACTTGTGGCTACTTAATTTTAATTTCTTATGAATTAAATAAAATTTAAAATTCTATTTTTCAGTTTTAACAGCCATGTTTGAGGTGCTCAATAGCCACATGCGGCTAATGGTTACTGTACTGAATAGCATAGATATAGAACATTTCCATCATCAGACACAATGTACTATATATAGGCTGTGCCATTAACCCTAGGCCAACCAGCTGACATGCCTTGTCTATTGTCATAGTCAACTTAAATTTCATTAAAAAAAAAAAATCCTCACACAAGGATATGTTTTTATTGATTTTAGAGAGAGAGGAAGGGAGAAAGAGAGAGAAACATTGAGGTGAGAGAGAAACATGGATCGGTCGCCTTCCATGTGAGCACTGGCTGGGGATCAAATCTGCAGCCTAGGTATGTGCCCTGACTGGGAATCCAGTCCTCAACTTTTTTTTTTTTTTGGTGTATGAGACAATGCTCCAGCCAGCTGAGCCACCTGTCCAGGGGAGTCAACTAAAATTTCCAAAACACTAAAATACATGGCATTGTGCTTTCTACCAGGAATAAGTAATTTACTTTGTTGTCTAATTTTTTGTCTCTTTAAACTACCCCCAAGAAGTAGTCAGCTTCTGTTTTAAACATTTTAACTTTAAATAAGCAAAATGCTGCAAGTAAAGTTTTTAGTGCAAATAGACATACTATTTTTTTTTTTTTTACTAGAATACAAATTCTACTCTCACTAAATGATATCAAACAATTTTAAAGAGAATTTTGGCTTGAAGTAGTATTGTATTTTTAGCTTCTGTGTTTTCTCCATCCTACCCTTTTCTGTTTGGGTTCTATCTTCCTCAATGACAGAAAGGAGTAGGAAGCTTTACTGAGGTTTCTGGCTTTTATTATATCCTGGAATCCAAGTTATTTACTAAAGCTATTTGGAAAGCATATTCTGTCATATACAATTCATGGCGTTTCCTCTGCACAAAAGCAGAATAATAGCACAATAAAACCCCTTAGAGTTCACAAATGTTTATCTAATTCATGCTGGTCATGACCATACCCCTAAAAAATACAAAACAAAACAGGTAAGCACTGTGCCCCCAATATTCTCATCAATCAAAATCCTCTTTTATTGACTATTATAACTATTCTTTTAAATATCCCAGTCACCATCCTTTGCATACACTTCTAAAATTAACCTAAAATCTCCTGTAATAAAAAAATATTAAAAGTATAGTCTCTTTTTCTCAGGCTTTTGATTTCAAGTGTCTTGCTGAGATATACAGTGTGGAGCAAAAGTCGGTTTACAGTTGTTTATATGGAAAATAATATAATAATTAATAAATACTAATATAAGAATAAGCTCTGTTTCCCATGCAACTGTAAACTGACTTTTGCCCCACCCTGAATTTTTCATGCTTAAGTTAACTTACCTCTTGCTACTGAGTCAATACATTGTATCTCTACCACAAAACAGTGTACAAAGTATTCCCAACAACATATAGCCACATAATTATATATATATATTTCCATTTTTAAAGATTTTATTTATGATATCACCTAATACAGGAAACTAATGAACAACACAAACAAATGAGCAAATTTGAACCAGAGGCATGTAAACAAGGTACAGACTAATAGTTACCAGGGGGAAGGAGGGGGGTAAGAAGGGGAAGGGTTTAGTAAAGGAACTAGTATAAATGACCCATGGACATGGACAACGCAGTGGGGATTGACTATGGGAGAAGGGGTGGGCTGGGTGGGGGGGAGCAATGGGGGAAAAAGTGGGACAACTGTAATAGAAAAACAATAAATAAATCAAAAATTAAAAAAAAAGATTTTATTTGTTTTTGTTTTTAGAAAGAGGGGAAGGAAGTGAGAAAGAGAAGGAGAGAAACAACCATGTGTGGTTGCCTCTTGTGGGCCCCCAACTGAGGACCTGGCCTGCAACCCGGACATGTGCCCTGACTGGGAATCGAGCCAGTGACCCTTTGGATTGCAGGCCGGTGCTCAATCCACTGAGCCACACCAGCCAGGGATTTTTTCCATTTTTAAAATTGTTGTTCTATTACAGCTGTCCCATCTCTCCCCCATTGCTCTCTCCTGCCCCGCCCACTCCCCCTGTCCCACAGTCAACCCCCACCCTGTTGTCCATCCATGGGTTATTTACATTAGTTCTTTGACTAGAACCTTCCCCTTCTTTCTCCCCTTCTCCCCCTCTCTGCTCCCTTTTGGTCACTGTCAATCTGTTCCTTGTTTCCATGCCTCTGGTTCTATTTTCTTTGTTTGTTTTGCTCATGAGGTTCCTGTATTAGGTGAGATCATATGGTATTTTTCTTTTGCTGCTTGGTATAGCCACATAATTATATATTTTACATACTGAATCTTTTACAAAATGTCTTTTTTCTATATATTCATTAACCTAACAATTTCTTCCAATTTTAATGTAATATATTTCCTCTTGACCAGCACTTTGAGAACTGATAGTTCTTTATCAGGCCTTAGGGGAAATGAACTTGAATAGAGGATTGAGAGAAAAGTTATCTCTTATATTAAACATAAGACAAATAATTGTAACACATCACCATTTGGTCTCCAAAAGCTAACTGCACATAAGTACAGAAAAGTTCAGTGACATGGCTTCATAGATGCATTTGTGAAAAACATTTAGTAGTTTTAATTACCTTTGATTTTTTGAAGGTTTTTTGTTTGTTTAATACATCTGAAGAGAATGCATATACAAACAATTGAGATATGAGAAAGCATTGGTTCCAAACTAATGAATCTACAAGAACCAGGATTTGGGAAACGTGGAGAAGATTACCTAAACATTTTTAAAAATTGGAAACTGCAAACAAAATAAATTGACAAAAGCCCCATTAACACTTATGAAAAGTCTTCATAAGACTCTCTCCATGATTTTTATTAAACTAGAGAGCCTCAGCTGGCTGCTCGAGGGTTCCTCATGCAAAACAGAAATAAGGGGATTCCCCTGAATGGTCCCCATGTTGTTAAATTTTCTTTCCACCCCACCCCTAGCTTCTTAATGAAGCAGGTCTCCATCCTCATAACTTGAAAGAGGATGTGAATCATTCCACAGGTGTCTGTCTCCTTGCAACACCCCTCGTATATGCCAGGTCTTCAGCTGTGTTCTAGAACACTGTATTGTACACTATTAAGCTGCACATCTACGCTAAGGATATAAGACAATGACTGACAAGGAAAAAATGATTTTTTGTTTTTTAATCATATACTCAACCCATTAGGTATTATTTCAAAAGGTGCAATACTCTTCTTCATTTATCAGTGAAAGAAGTTAGAAATTAACTTCAAAGAAGAAATCAGTAAATGGCTAACAAATTTCCTGAAAAGTCAGCCATACATATAGTGCATCTTAGAAAAGAAGAAGGGCAAGGCAGGTTGCACCCACTTTGGTGGGTTTCATCAAATACTGAACCTGCTCGAGGGTGGAGAGAAAAGGCAACTTTCAAAAAGGAGTATGTTATTAAATGAGGCATTTACTATACTCCTTCCCAAGAGCACCAGGTGGGGAACATGTTTTCTAAACTAGATCTAGGAAGTGGAATGTGGAATCACTCCATCCTCCTCTCCTAAAGGCTGTCCAATGGTTAATGAATTTTTAAAAAATGACTAAATAAAAACAAACTCCACACAAATTTCCCCTCCCCCCAACAAAAAGAAAGAAAGAAAGGAAGGAAGGAAGGAAGAAAGAAAGGAAGAAAGAAAAACAAAACAAAAAACCCTAGATGCCTCAAATCACTCTCCAGAGTGGAACCTGGGAGCAGCTTCAACAACTCGAATTAGTCTGTTACAGAATCATCACAAGCATGCCTTGCTTTTAAACAAACAAAAACATTTTTTTAAAAACAACAGAACAAAAACTAGTACTGATCACTTTTCTGGTTGTACACAATTACTCAAAATTAACTGGTACTGAGAGGGGGAAAGAGACCATACCTATGGGCCTTGTTTCACTTGAGTGCACATGGGTAGGTGCAGGGCATTTGTCGTTATTGCAAAAATAAACTTTAATTTTTAATCTTTAGTTTGATTGAAACATTGCTTTTAGTGTGATGCTGACACCAGCTGTGAGGAAAGGGCCCTGGAGAGATTTTCATAATAGCACACATCTGTGGCTCTTCTTCAGTTCTGGAGGCTCCAGGGCAGCCGATATTGCTTCATCAAATACATTCTTGAGACCTTTCTGTGTGAGTGCAGAACACTCTACATACATGACAGCCTTTAGGTCACAGGCCAGCTTTTCAGCCTATACTCTCTGGAGTAATAGGCTTCTGTTTGTTCTTGGCAAGTTTCTCAATAGTTGAGGGGTCATCTCGGAAATCAATTTGGGTCCCAACAAGTAAGAAAGGAGTCTTCGGACAGTGGTGAGTTATCTCAAGCACCCATTTTTCTTTCACATTTTCAAATGAGAATGGAGAGACCCCTGAAGAACAGACTAGAAATACGTCTGTTTGTGGATAACTCAGCAGTTGTAATCTGTCTTAATCCTGTTGAGTATATGGCTCTCCACCAATCATATCTGTGATTGCATAGTTGTGAAAAACAGCCGGTACATACTCATCTGGAAATTTCTTTGTTGTGCCGGATATCAGGAGACATGTTTTACTAATGGCACCATCACCCACAACAATGCACTTCATTGTCTGCATTGCTGAAACAGTTTTCTATCCACTTTAAATATTTCAAATCCGATGATGACCTCAGCCTCTCTGCCAGGGCGTTGGCAGCCTAATTACTCTTGATTTTAAGATATTTTGGCAATGTGACAGTGTAGTTGATATCAGCTAAGGTGACTGGCTATCCTCTCTTCTTTCTGAGGGCAACAATAATACATAGGGTTAGACAATAATACATAAAGTTGGTCATGTCAAACATAAATTACCTGGAGCCAGCAGGTCCTGGTGGCACCTGATAAAAACTGGCCAACCAGTCTGTTTCCAGGATTTGTCACCTGGAACTATGGGAAGAGACTTAGTTTTTGTCATTGAGATGTAAGATATGGCACCTGTCTGTCCCTATGTTTCCTGGTTCTAGAATGTCAGAAGGATTCAGTCTGGAAGGTACAAGTCTTTGTTCTAGTTGTCCCTCAGGACTTTTTGTCATTTCTGTGTGGTTAAATAAGATTTTAAATCCCAGTCATTGTCCTCAATAGAAACTTCTTTTTTTTTTTAAGTATATTTTATTGATTAAGTTGTTACAGTAGTCCCAATTTTTTCCCCTTTGCTCCCTTTGCCTAGTGCCTCCCTTCCCTCCAACAATCCCACCCCCCTTAGTTCATGTCCATGGGTCATGCATATAAGTTCTTTGGCTTCATCCTTTCCTATATTATTCTTAACTTCCCCCTGTCTATTTTGTATCAACTAATTATGCTTCTTAATCCCTGCACCATTTCCCCATTTCTCCCCCTCCCCCCTCCCAACTGATAACTCTCCAAATGATCCCCATACTTATGATTCTGTTCCTATTCTGGTTTGCTTAGTTGGATTTTGTTTGTATTTTTTAGATTCAGTTGTTGATAGTTGTTACTTTGTTGTCATTTTAATGTTCATAATTTTGATCTTCTTTTTCTTAAGTGAGTCCCTTTGACATTTCATATAATAATAGCTTGGTGATGATGAGCTCCTTTAGCTTTACCTTGGCTGAGAAGCACTTTATCTGCCCTTCCATTCTAAATGATAGCTTTGCTGGATAGAGTAATCTTGATTGTAGGTCCTTGATTTTCATCACCTTGAATACTTCTTGCCAGTCCTTGCCTGCAAAGTTTCTTTTGAGAAATCAGCTGATAGTCTTATAGACACCCCTTTGTAGGTAACTCTCTGCTTTTCTCTTGCTGCTTTTAAGATTCTCTCTTTATCTTTCACCTTTGGCATTTTAATGATGATGTGTCTTGGTGTGGTCCTTTTTGGGTCTAGCTTGTTTGGGACTCTCTGTGCTCCCTGGACTTGTATGTCTTTTCCTTTGCCAAATTTGTGGAGTTTTCCTTCATTATTTTCTCACATAAGGTTTCAATTTCTTGCTCTTCCTCTTCTCCTTCTGGAACCCCTATGGTTTGGATGTTGACACATTTAAAGTTGTCCCAGAGGTTCCTAAGCCTCTCCTCATTTAGTTCAATTCTTGTTTCCTCATTCTGTACTTATTGACTGTGTTTTCTTCATTATGTTCCAAATCATTGATTTGAACCCTGGTTTTCTTCCCTTCACCACTGGTTTTGTGTGGAGGTTGCTTCATTTCATTTAGCATAGCCTTCCCTTCTTCCTTTATGCATTTGTCATACTCAAGCATATCTGTCAAGCATGTAAGCATATTTATCACCAGTGTTTTGAACCCTGTATCTGTTAGGTTGTCTATCTCCTCCCTTGTTAGGTTGGCTATCTTCTTGTTGCTTAGTTCTCCCACTGGAACCTTGATCTGTTCCCCCTTTTGGGCCATACTTCTCTCTCTCCTCATCTTGACAGGCTCCTGTGTTTGTTTGCTTCTGTGTCTTAAGTCGAGCTGTCACTCCTGTTATTTTGTAAGGGGCGGAGCCTTAGGTATTCATCAGTAGAGGGCGACATGTTTCACCACGTTGTGGTGCTGTGTGTGTGGAAGGGGTCTGAGAGGGAACAATGCCACTTGCTCAGCACTTGCCCCTGTTCCAGGCACTTCTCCCACTTTGTATGGGACTGGTGCCTCTCTAGCTATTGCCCTGGCTGTCGTTCCCAGAGTGGGTGAATCTGTGGATGTTCTAGAACTGTGGGGGCCCTTTAAACAAGCAGACTCTGTTGGGAGACTGGCAGTTTCTTCCCCTGCCTCAACCCCCACTGGTTTGCACAGTCAAAAGCAATGAGGCTTTATTTTCCCTGGTGCTGGAACCCTGATGTGCGGTTTGGTCTGGTGCTGGTGCTGGTGTTGGGAGTGCTCCCGAGGTGTCCCTCCCTACTTTTTAAAACATGTGACTGCGCTTTCCACCAGCGTGTCACTGCCGCCACTCCTGCCACCACCACACCATGTCCTCTTCGCACCAGCTCCACCCCTTCTACTTGTCTGGATGAGTATTTCTTCTTTTTATCTTTGTTTGTTGGACTTCCATGCAGCTTGATTTTCTGGAACTTCTGGTTGTCTCTAGTTTTGAGTTAGTTGTATTCCTTCTTAGTTGTGGAGGAAGATGCAGTATGTCTCTCTAGGCCTCCATCTTGGCCAGAAGTCTAACACAAACTTCTTTTGAAATCCTTTCCTTTACTCTTTATCCTTAAAAATCCCCTATCTTTTCAATAAATTTCTTTTGGCTTAAGTTCATTTCAGCTGGCTTTCTATCAGTTGCAACTGGAGTTGAGACCAAATGTTGTTGTCAAAGGAACTAATGCAATCTTGGTCTACAATATTATTATTAAGTATTTAGTAAAAGATAAATGGTTCTCATATTTTATTCTAAGCTGTAGCATTATATTGATTCTGGATGGTGAAGAGAACTAGAGACTTCACTGGAACAATGATAGTCTGATTTATGGCTATTAGATTTATTGTATACTAATTCAAAGGACTTTAAAATTTTTGGCAGTTTAACATGATTTCCATGCCTAAATGACACCTGACATAGTCTTGACACAACCAGGGATTCATCAATTATCTGACAAAATAACCACTGTGTATCCGCTATATGCTAACCACTATACTATAAACTTGTGTTTTAGCAGTGAGGAGAGATTTGTCTCTGCTCTTATGACAGCTAGGGTTTCATTAAGATTTTAAGTACTCCTTGAAACATTGCATCTTCAAACCTTTCAGAAAATTCTCTCTGAGACCAATGGAAAGAAATTGTGGGAATATATGATTTATGTGAGTAGATTGAAAATGGCCATATCTGAATGAAAATAGTTATTTAAATGCATCTGGATAACTTTAAAGTTCTGAGATTATGTGAGAATATAATCTTATATAGTATAATGACTTAATATCAGTGGTTTTTTGATCTTTGGGCTGTAGACCCCAAGGGAATACAAGGAATTATTTAAGTGATTTCAGGAATCCATATGTGCTTCAGTAATGGTTTTAGAATTGAATATATATTGGGCTTGGTGTGGGATGTGACAATAAACCTTATTTTAAAACAAGACAAGAACTTCTGGCCACAATGGTGATAGAGGTAAATAGAACTTGACTCCTTGCACAACCACATCACAACTAAAACATAGAGCAACCAGTACTCAGAACCATCAGAAATCAAATTGAATGGACGTCTGACAACTATGGAATTAAGAAAACCACATCCATCCAGACTGGTAGGAGGGGTAGAGATGAGGAACGGACTGGGCCCACACCATGTGTGGTGGATAAAAAGTCAGGAGGGATATCTCAGGAGTGGGGAGTCCCAGCCCCACACCAGGCCTTCCAACCCAGAGTTCCAATGCCAGGATAAGTCCCCATAACTTCTGGCTGCAAAAACTAGTGGGGACTAACTTGGTGGAAGAAAATTCTAGAGTCCCAAGTAGTTCCTCTTAACCCATATATGTACTTACTCAGACTCACTCCCTCTGAGCTGCAGTACTGGAATAGCAGCTTGAAGGGCACCAGTGGCATACAGGGAGAAACTGAAGGGTCTGACATCAAGGCAGGAGCTGGGGGACAACTTTCTCCGAAGCAGAAAGGTGAGCAGGGGCAATTGTCTCTTTTCTGAGCCTTCCTCCCACAGAGCCACAGAGCCAGCAAGTGGGTGCCATATCTGGCTCCATCAACCTGGCTAATACTGTTTGTGCCACCCTGGAGATCCCCTGAGACTCTAGCCCACCCAACTTAAGAGCTCACTGTGACTTTTCCATATGAATGGCTGGTCTTGGCTCATGATTCACAACTTCCTAAATCCTCTCAAACAAGCAACAGCCAGACTCAGTGAGCTCCCACCTCCAGTACCTCTTGCTAAGTGGCCCCAGGCCTGGCACTAGCAGCAACCAGCCTAGATTCACAGCATGGCTTCATTTTGGAATCTCCAAGCCCAGCACAAGTAAAATCCATCTCAGATTATTTTATAACCCAGGCAGGGTGGCCACAGGCAGGACACAGGTGGGGGCTTACCTTGGCCTGCACCACCATGGAAACCCCAGAACCTGTACACCCAGTGGACGCTTATGGACCATATTGGAGCACCACCACTTTGCCCCTGCACAGCTGATCCTCCATAGAAAGTGGAGGTTGGTGGTCAGTGGTCACAGCCAGTTCTTGCAGCTGACTGGCCTGGGTAAATCCCTCCCATTGACCTGTTAACAGCAATCAAGGCTCAACTACAAGAAGAGGGTATACTCAGCCCACAAGAAGGATGAACCTTGAACACCAAGCTTGGGTAATAGGGAAGGCTGTGCTACTGAACCCTATAGGACACCTACTACATTAGGCCACATTACCAAGACAGAGAGTCATAGCAGCTCTACCTAATAAACAGAAATAAACACAAGAGAGGCTGAAAAAATGAGGAGACAAACATGGCCCAAATGAAAGAACAGATTAAAACTCTAGAAATGGCGCTAAACAAAAGGGACATAAGCAATCTATCATATGCAGAGTTCAAAACACTGGTTATAAGGATGCTCAAGGAACTTAGAGAGGACCTCAAGAATATAAAAAAGATCCAGTCAGAAATGAAGAGTACTCTAATTGAAATAAAGAACAATTTACAGGGAAACAACAGCAGAGTGGACAAGCAGAGAATCAAATCAGTGATTTGGAACATAAGGAAGCAAAAAACCAATCAGAACAACAAGAAAAAGAATCTAAAAAAATGAGGATAGTGTAAGCAGCCTCTGGGACAACTTCAAGCGTTTCAGAATTCTCATCATAGGGGTGCCAGAGGAGAAGAGAAAGAGCAAGAAATTGGAAATGTATTTAAACAAACAATGAAAGAAACTTCCCTAATTTGGTGAAGGAAATAGACATGCAAGTCTAGGAAGCAAAGAGTGTCTCAAACAAGATGGATGCAAAGAGGCTCACTCCAAGACACATCATAATTAAAATGCTAAAGGATAAAGATAAAGAGAGAATTTTAAAAGCAGCAAGAGAAAAGAAGTTAGTTACCTATAAGGGTATCCCCATAGGACTATCAGCTGATTTCTCAAAAGAAACTCTGAAGGCTAGAAGGAGTCGACAAGAAATATTCAAAGTCATGAAAAGCAGGGACCTACAGCCAAGATAGTTCTACCCAGAAAAGCTATGATCTAGAATTGAAGGGCAAATAAAGAGCTTCCCAGATAAGAACAACCTGAAAGAGCTCATCATTAACAAACTATTATTACATGAACTGTTAAAGGGACTTATTTAAGAAAAATAACATCAAAATTATGAACAATAAAGTAGCAAAAATACATATCTATCAACAACTGAATCTAAAAAGCAAACTAAGCAAACAAGAAGAACAGACATAGAATCATGGATACAGAGAGCATTTTGATGGTTGCCAGATAGGAGGGGGGTGTTGGGGAAAGGGTGAAGAGGTGAGGAGATTAAGAAATTCAAATAGGTAGATATAGAATAGCCATGGGGATGTAAAGTACAGTCTAGCAAAGGGAGTAGCCAAAGAACTTATATGCATGACCCACAAACATGAACAATGGTGTGGGGATTGCCTGAGGGAGTTGGGGGTGCTGGGTTGAGTGGAGTAAAGGGGGAATTTGTGGAACTGTAATAGCATAATCAGTAAAATATAATAAATAAAATTAAAAAATAAAGTTGAATAAGTGTTATTGTCACTACTATCATGTAAGTAGCCATTGAAATTTTCACTCATTTAAGCATTTGTTCATTTAATATATATGGTGATCCATCTAGCAGTCTCAGGGACTGTGCTAAAAAGTGGGGGAGCCATGGCTAGGTAGCTCAGTTGGTTAGAGCATCATCTCAAAACACCAAGGTTTCAGGTTCGATTTCTGGTTGGGACACATGCAAGAAGCAACCAATGACTCCATAAATCAGTGGAATGACAGATTGATGTGTCTCTGCCTTTCTCTCTTCCTCTTCTGTCTGTCTCTTTCTCTCTCTCTCTCTAAAAATTAATAAATTAAAAAACTGCAGGGGGGGGGACAGCAGAAAGAATATTTGGAAAGAATGGAAATCACTTCTTTGTGCTATTTGCAATACTCAGCTTTAATCAATCACTGTACACTTTCATCAGAAGAACATATCACAAATCCATATTTCTGTTGGCTTTTTTTTTGTGAGGGGGCAGTCTGAGCTTTCACATGCAAAGGTAATATACAAGTTATTAGGATATTAATGATACTCTGCAAGTGATGTGATCTAGGACAATTAAAAAAATTTTAAGAATTTTTTTCTGACCTGTGGTTGTGAATAAAGCTTAATTTGACTAAAGCCACATTCTGTTACTATGTTCACACAAAAATAATTTCTTTTTTTATGGCAGTTAATTTAAAATACTTTTAAAAATAATAATGAGATGTCTATTCCATGATAGTAATTCAAGAACAGACCACAAAGAAGAAGAATATAGAAGTGTCAGTAACCTGTCCTTTGAATTTGGTGGTTGCTAAAAATCTCAGAAGACCCCAGATCCTAGGACATACAGTATCAGCATGGGAAAAAATTAATTGAACTCCACTCTTTGCCCTTTCCTTTACACTGTACTTATTTGTGAAGGCAAGACTGTAGAGACACATTATCCTAGTTGTATTTGAAAAATAAGGTAGTTAAAACCTATGAATGTTCTATTTTAGTGTTATTGAGTGGACATAATTGCAATGCTTTCTCCTGGAATTCCCAGTTATATTGATAAAATCAGTATCGAATAGATGATAGCTATGCAGGTCATGTTAAAAAACAGAATGTCTTCCAAGTTATAAATAAATAGTGAAGTATTTGATAGTATTAATATACTTAAAAGAAGGCTGTATCAAAAGCATGAAAGATGGTAAACATGGTATCAAAGAGGAAGATTTTGGAACCATTTGTGCAGGATTGTCTAAAAAAATGGAGAGAGACTCAATTTGAGGAAGAAACACCAAAAAAGGTCATTACTTATATCTGTATTGTGTGATAAAGATTTTTTATTAGGTTTTATTATGACGTAAATGAAATCTCTCTCTAGTTCTTACAGTTTCTGTGAATGCCAAGTAATTGTTAATTTCTAAACTTGCCTCTTGATTAACCAGCTGCTAAGAAGAAGACAAAAGTGTTCTATTAGTGGTGGAGGTGTACCCTCTATTGTAAATTAATATATTTTCATGGGGTTAAAAGATCTTATTGGTGCCTCATAGCCATGGTTTTTACTCTAAATTAGGAAATTTGACCTTCTCGCTTATATACCATTTGTTGTGAATTTGGGGTCCACCAGCTTGAATTTATGGACACCGTCAAGGAGATCACAACCTTGGACAATGATGCTATCTCAGGAGACTCTCCCTAAACAACTAGTTCTTAACTCTGAGTAAATTCTTTTCTGCCTACTTTCAAAGTGGCTTAACTCTAATCACTGGAAAAGTGGAAGAGTGTTTTCTCTTGTTGGTTGCTTGCCAAAAACCAAAACACAAACTAAAAAAATAATCTCGACGTCCAGATATATGGTTTTATCTCCAGCCCACCTATGAAAACCCAATTCCCAAATTGTCATCTATCTATGCATAGTTGATTCAATATAGTATGTAGCTCACCAAGGAGAATTGAATTTCTGCCTATGGATGCCAACTGAAAATTCCCGGATTTCAAACATTCATCTTTAGTGAACTTCAGGAACTTTGTTAACACTCTATGTTGTTTGATTAGGGGAATTAGAAGCAATTAGAAACAATGAGAAAACATATTTTGAAGCTCTTTCTCAGACTTAACTCAGTTGGAAATGTGGCTTAAATTGTATGATTATAGCAGATTATCTATAAGCTAAACTACAGTTATGATAAAATATGTGGGATCTAATGAAACATCTGTAAATAACGTTTAATTTTAAGCTCTTAATACACAGGATGAGGAGTTCTGCATAGAGTGAGTTGCATGGATTAAGAAGCTTTAGGGGTGTTCTTTTTATTGAATGCTTAGTATATGACATGAGGGAAGGTTAAGGGCAGAAAAAAATTTATATCAAGAACTTTATAAGAAGCTTAAGATAGTAAAGTAGGAAGCTTTAGGTACCTCACTATATCTAGATGGGATAAAAATGATAATAGCCCACTGATTACTCACTCCGAAGAAAACCATATTGTTCAATAGAAAAACTCATTTCCTGGAATTGGAATTATTGTCAAATATCTTTTCTTTAATGGATTTCATTTTCAGAAATGAAAAAGGCTTTTTGTTTGTTTCTGATTATAAAAGTAATGGGATTGATGGGAAAGATAGTGGTATAAGTACACATTATCCGTGCCTAACATTTCTGAAAGGAAGCAAAAGAACCAACAAACAAAAAGAAAACTTCATTAATGCTGAAACTAGAGCAAGCTTCGTCTTCATAATGCAATGTCTGGATAAAGAATGCCAAGGCCGTGAACATGGTTCCCTCACTCAGGAGCAGAGTGGGCTGGAAAGTGGGCAGAGATGGTGCAGAAGAACCGGGGTGTTATGAGTGGGCTGCAGGAAGGACGGCACACATCTTTTTTGGTGTGGAGGGGATGCTGGAAAGGAAATTGTATGGCTAAATAGTATTCTGTTTCTCTGACCTGACTTCCTAAGCAGTAGAGATCTATAGATGAACTTTATTGGAGCTGTGGACCAGAAATAATAATGGACTCACATAATTAACCCTTTAAAGAGGAGTCTCAATATTGAGAGTGTGTTCCATCTCAAACATAGTAAAGTAAGTGTAAATTTAAGGGGTACTCCCCAACCCCTACGGAATGGGGAATAGCACAAAATGGATGGCAATAAAAGATTTTTAGTAAATTCAGAAAGAAAATTCAGTCAGATCTTCTAGGTTATAACTGTACATAGATGCAGCTCGCTACCAACCCACTCACCTCTACCACAGGCAGCTGAGTGGTAGCAGAGAAAATGTTTGCTGTAATGTCCATCCCTTTAGCTTTAGTGCTCATGGAAAGATGAAAATAATGCTTGAGTGATTACGATTGAGTAGGCTATCCATACTAATCTAGGACAAGTATTAAACTCATGTTTATGAGATAAATATGCAGGAAAACAACAGCATGCAAATTAACATTTTATAGGAAAAAGGATTAAAGGGACATTTCATTCAACAGATGGATGAAAACAACATTTTGGAACAGTTACTCTAGAAAGCAAAGAATATTAACTGTAACCATTTTGTGCTTACAAGAAATTAAAATGGATTCAAGCAAGATATTTTATTTTATTTTTAAAGATTTTATTTATTTATTTTTAGAGAGAGGGTAAGGGAGGGAGAAAGAGAAGGAGAGAAACATCGATGTGAGAGAGAAACATGGATCAATTGCCTCTCTCATGCACCTCACTGAGGACTAAACCTGCAACCCAGGCATGTGCCCTCACTGAGAATTGAACCAGTGACCTTTCAGTTTGCAGGATGATGACCAACTGAGCCACACTGGTCAGGGTATTTAAACATTTTTAAAGCCGTGGAATTATTTTCTTCAAAATAAGTTTTATATAGATTCTCAAGAATTAAGAGAGACAGTTCTGATACCTGTTAGTGGCTATTGATTTAGCAAGTGCATTCTTTTCAATGCCCATAAGTAAGGATCATCACAAGCCGCTTTCATTCATTTGGGATGAGCAATAGTTCACACTTATGAAGTTGTGCTGTGGTCTGTGCCTGCCATCTGTCACAGTCTCATAGTCTGAAGGAAACTTGACTGTTTGGACATTCTTCAGAACATTATATTGGTTTGATATCTTGATGTCATTATGTTATATAGCTCTGATGAGCAGGAAATAGTGAATACTTCAAATGCCAATATAAGACATATGCGCTCCAGAGGTGGAAGATAAAACTCTATGAACATTCAGGGGCTTGCCATACTGGTGAGGTTTTCAAAGTCTAATGATCCAGTACAAACTTTGGCATCAGACAGAATTGGCTTGAGTTCATGTTCCATTATTTGTTAGCTTTAAATAAGTTTGTAACCTTCTAAATCCAAGTGAGGTTGAAATGATTCAATTTATAAAGACCTTAGAATGCTGCCTGGCATATGTTTAACTAATGAACATGATATTCTTCTTCTTATTATTACTCATTTTAGGGACCAGAATTTTGACTGCAATTGTTATTTGGGTCCAGCCAGTCCAGAAATCTATTTATAATAATGTATGGTAGCATTCTTTAACTCATAATTATAGAATAATAAAAAAGACCAAACTGAGAATATCCAAACCCACATAATGGAAAGGGAAACTGGAGTGAATTTGGTTATGATGATGACTTCAGGATAGTTCATTTTTATTATTTATTATTATTTTAAATTAAATGTATTATTACCCATGCATCTTCTTAGAAAGGATGGAGCCCTGACCTCTCTCTTTCCTCTTTTCTGTTTACTCCTCATAGCTAGAGAAGTGAACTATCTGATAGACGTAACTGAGGAGAATTATTAACAGCAGTCAAACTATTTTAATAGGGTCAGGATCATTGCAACACAAGGTGGGCTGGTCTCTCTTCCTCTCTTGGGCTCCTTGCTGATAAGGAGTCAGTTTGTGGAAAGGATGCTGAGTCCTGCCCAAGGAAGACAGATCAGGTTTCTGCTCTCTGGGTTTCAGTTTCTTCATAAGTACCTGGACAGTTGAGTCAGGCTAATCCTTCACTTCCAACCCAGGAGAAAGGTTCATTTTGGCCTCTGGTCTAAACCATTTTCTCAATATTTAAAAAAAAACTGACTGATATTTTGACTAAACTCTAATGTTAATCTATAACATGATTACTATAAAATGATATTCTGATATTTGTTTGTATTTCTTTAGCCATCGATTGATCGTTAATTCATCTATTCACCTATTCATTCATTCATACATTTATTGTGGATATTTATTACTCTGTATATATTGAATTTCTACTATGTGGCAGGGACTCTAGTAGGCACTGCAGCTACAAAGTGCACAAAACAGACTAAAATCTCTGTCTCCATGAGACATATTATTTTAGGGAAGTCAGACTGTAAACAATATCAATCAATAAAACATAGACATGTATTAAAAAATAAAATATAGGTAGTGATAAATGGTGCTAAGAAAAAATAAAGCAGAAAAAAAAAAAAGGCCAGGAAGTATTATGTATAAGATGGGGTTGAATTTTGGATTAGGTGACCATGGAAGGTATCACTGAAATGATAAAGGACTGAAGGAAAAGAAACAGCAAGGATTGAGGCTACCTGGGGGCACGATCCCATGTGGAATGACAAGATGTGCACAGGGCCAGGGAGTGTGCACAGAGATGGTCTGTGTGGCTGGTAAGAACTTTGACATTGTGAGTGCAAGGGGAAACTTCAGAGGGTTTGAGTGATGAAATGCCCTACATGCTAACAGTGCACAGAACTGCCCTCGTGAAACATATTCTAGTAGAGTAGGCAGACAATAACCAAATAAATAAAATCTACAGAATAAATGGTAGTAAGTGCTATTAAAAGAGAATAAGGCAGGGAAAGAGGGCATTCTGGCTGCCGTGTTGAGCACTGACTGTTGGAGGGCCCAGGAGAGGGTGTGAAAGCAGATGCCGGGAGACAAGTTAGAGGTTGTTGCAGTCATCACGGGAGGAGGTGGTGAGAGGAGTGGGGAGTAGGGTGGTAGCGGTGGGACAAGGTAGACTCAGAACATATGTAGGACACAGAGCCAACCAGAATTTGTTGATAGATTGGATATGTGGTGTGAGAGGAAGAGAATTCAAGAATGACTCCAAGGTTTTCTGGCTGAGCAACTGGAAAGATGGAGTCACCATTAACTAAGATGGGGAAGACCACGGAGCAGTAGGTTTTGGGGAACCTTTGTGAGCCCATTTTGAACCTGTTAACTTTGTAAGGCTCACTAGATTTCCATGTAGAGAGGTGGAGGGGATGGTTTGGAGTTAAGATAGAAAAGTTGGCATGGAGTTTTCCTTTTCAGATCATGATTATCTTGAGTTGTAGTTTCTCATGGGGAGGCAGGGAACAGCACTGGGTCTATCTTTTGTTGATCTGGGCTCAAGTCCTGCTCCAAGACTCATGAGCCCTGTGCTCTTCGGCAATTATTTCAACTCCTCTATGACTCAATGTTATCATCAGTAAAATGGGAAGAAATAATTGTGTAACCCATAGAATTGTTTTGAGGATGAAATGAGTCATCCCTCTCATGGTCTTAGCAGTGTGCCTGACATAAAGTAAGTATCCAAAACACAAATTTAAAGAAGTTATAATAGCAGTAGCTAGAGAAGGAAAACTCTGACTCCAAAAAACCTCCGCTGCCTTGCGGCATACCTCTTCAGGAGAAAGGCTAAGGGAGTAAACCCCGACAGAAAATCCGGAGCCGGAGTCCCTAAGGCGGTTTGACGTTGTAGTCAACACCGGCAACTCCTGCGGTGCACCTGAAGCCAAGCTGTATTGACTCCGTCTTTCCCTTGGATCCTTCAGCTGCGAAGAGAGGGGGGGTCTGCTGCTTGGGCAACAGCAGACCCTCCATATCACCCTGCCCAGGCTCTGTAGCTTCAGCTTCACTGGAGAGGACACTCCAGCGTCATCGCAAGATGTCGATTCAACACAGGAGGAGACAGATACCGTGTCACTCCCGAGTCGGACTGCACAACCATTCTCGGCGGTGCAGATAGACTCTTAAGAAGCTACACCATCGTCTCTCGAGACGGACGGCTGCCGACAATAGCAGTAGCTAACACTTCTACAGCCCCTACTTCATGCAGGCACTCTTTTAAGAACTTTGTACATTTTTAACTCATTTTATCACTCACAAAACCCTAGGAGGCTGATACTATTACCTCTTAATGGCATGCAGGTGGGATGGAGGGTTAAGTTACACAGTTGGCAGGTGGAAGAGTTAGGGTTTAATTCCAGGCTATCTGACCCCAGACTCCATGTATTCTGGACTCTCAGAACTTCCAGAACATGTTAGCTCTGGGTATTATTTCCCTGGGGTTTTTCCTTCCTTATATTAGGGTATCCATTCTTAATTTGTTTATGAACCTGTTCAAAGTTCACTTTCAGAGTCTGGTATTTATCAAGTTTACTTCTAAGAAGTATCGCTGCCACCAATATACTTTGCAAAGTATAATTTCTAATTGCCCTCAAAATGACCTATCTCTATTTGCCAAGTCCTGTTGCTTCCTGTCCTCTAATTTGAGCAGTGTCTTCTGTATCTGGCTGGTCAGCATTCTGCTCTTGCAGTAGCAACACAGAGACTCAGTTCGGGTCCCTGGTTGAGATTCCACCTGCCCTGGCTGCTGCCACTTGGGGGCATTCTTGTTGTAGCATTTCATGTCCATTCTTAGGGGGACAATAGTTGCATAGCTAAATGGCAACTCAAACACTTGAGTTTACTTTTGTCATGTCACACACGTGATATATATAGTAGATATTATTTCTAACAGATATTTATGAGATCCTTATTCAGGATCTTATTTGATAAAATATGGTTATTGTTAACATTTTTATCTTCACTTATTCTTTTTTTTTGATTTTTTTTTTCTTTAGGTAGAGCTGAGTTGCTGACTTATATTGTTTCTCCTCTCTTTAGAGAGCTTCTTTAAACATTTCTTTTAAGGCAGGTCCAATGACAACAAATCCCTTCAATTTTTGTTTGTCTGAGAAAATATTTCTTCTTTACTCTTGGAGGATAATTTTGCAGGGTATGGAATTCTAGGTGGCTGAGTTTTTTTAAATTTTCCTTTCAACATTTAAATATTTAATTTCACTCTCTTCTTGTTTGCATGTTGTCTGAGAAGAAGTCACATGTCATGTTTTTTGTGTGCGTCTTTTTAATTTTAATTTTGGAATGTCATTCTTATCTTCATTTCTCTATAGGTAAACTTTTTTTCCCTTTCTGGCTTCTTTCAGAATATTTTCATTATCTTTGATTTTTTGTAGTTTGAAAAGTATAGGCATAAGTGTTGGTTTTATTTATCTGCTTTGTTTTTGCATTTATTCTGCTTGGTGTTCTCTGAGATTTCTGAATCTGGTTTGGTGTCTGACATTAATTTGAAAAAATTCTCAGTCATTATTATTTTAAATATTTATTCTGTTTCTTTCTTTTTGGTATTCTCACTGTGCATCTGTTATACCTTTTGTAGTTCTTCCATAGTCCTTGAACATTTTCTTTTGTTTTTTCCAGTTTTTGTTCTCCTTGCTTTGTAGTTTTAAATTTTTCTTTCTTTAGATTTTATTTATGTATTTTTAGAGAGAGGGAAAAGGAGAGAGAAAGAGAGGGAGAGAAACATTGATGTACCAGAGAAACATCGATCGGTTGCCTCTCACATGCTTCCAACTGGGGACCTGGTCTGCAATCCAAGCATGTGTCCTGACTGGGACTCAAAGCAGTGACCCTTCCGTTTGTGCTACAATGCCAAACTCACTGAGCCACACCGGTCAGGGCAAGTTTTGGAAGTTTCTGTTGACATATCCTCAAACTTCGAGATTCTTTTCTCAGCCATGTCCAGTCTACTAACAAGTTCATTAAAGTCATTCTTTATTTTGTTAACAGATTTTGATCTCTAACATTTCTTTTGGTTCTTTCTTAGGATTTCCATCTCTCTGCTTACACTGACCATCTGTTCTTGCATGCTGACTACTTTATACATTAGAGCCCATTAGCATATTAATTACAGTTATTTTAAATTTCCAGTCTTATAATTCCAATATCCCTCTATGTCTGCTTTGGATGCTTGCTCTATCTATTCATATTGTGTTTTTTGCACTTTTATATGTCTTGTAATTTTTTTTTTTTTTTTTGATAGCTGAACATGATGTACTGGGTGAAGAGAATTGCTGTCTTTAGTAATGTGGTGTTGAGTGTGGAGGAAGCAAAGTGTTTTATAGTCCTAATTAGGTCTCAGCCTTTTAGTGAGCCTGTGTCTTGGGACTGTGAACTTCATAAGTGTTTCTCTGGGCTTTTTTACCCCCTTGGGTGAAAGGGGATGCTAGAGTGAAAAGGGTACAGCTGACTGGGAGGTTCCCTTCCTGTAGGTCAGTTGGGTTCTAATGATAGGCCAGCAGATCAGGCTCTGGCTAACTAGTTTCTCCTGAGGGCAGTTGTTAAGAAAAATAGAGGTGGGCGTCTGGCTGCAGTGAGGCCGAGGCTGCCTGAGGCGACCGAGAGCGGTGACCATGTTCCGAGCGGCAGCTTCTAGGCGACTCCGGCAGTCGGCCTTTTTGCTACGGTTTCAGAGTACCCTGGTGAGAGCTGAGCATGCACATGATGCCCTAGCACCCATTACATTAAATGCCATCACCTCAGCCAAGCGTCTTGGAGGTGGTGTCCTGCTTAATAGCTAGAGCCAAATGTGACAAGGTGGCGCAGGATCTCTGCAAAGTAGCAAGTGTAGCGATAGTTCTGGTGGCTGAGCACGATGCATACAAGGGCCTTCTTCCAGAGGAATTGACACCGTTGGTTTTGGCAACTCAGAAGCAGTTCAATTACACACACATCTGTGCAGAAGCATCTGCCTTCGGAAAGAACCTTCTGCCCAGAATAGCAGCCAAACTTGATGTTGCCCCAATTTCTGACATCATTGTCATCAAGTCACCTGACACATTTGTGAGAACTATTTATGCAGGAAATGCTTTATGTACAGTGAAGTGTGATGAAAAAGTGAAGGCGTTTTCTGTCCGAGGAACATCCTTTGAAGCTGCAGCAACCAGCGGAGGTAGTGCCAGTTCAGAAAAGGCATCACCTGCTTCCCCAGCGGGGCTGTCAGAATGGCTTGACTAGAAATTAACCAAAAGTGATCGACCAGAGCTAACTGGTGCCAAAGTGGTAGTGTCCGGTGGTCGGGGTTTGAAGAGTGGGGAGAACTTTAAGTTGTTATATGATTTGGCAGATCAACTACATGCTGCAGTTGGTGCTTCTCGTGCTGCTGTTGATGCTGGCTTTGTTCCCAATGACATGCAGGTTGGACAGACAGGAAAGATAGGAGCACCAGAACTGTACATTGCTGTGGGAATATCTGGAGCCACCCAGCATCTAGCTGGGATGAAAGACAGCAAGACAATTGTGGCAATTAACAAAGACCCAGAAGCTCCAATTTTTCAAGTGGCAGATTATGGAATAGTTGCAGATTTGTTCAAGGTAGTTACTGAAATGACTGAGCTATTGAAGAAAAAGTGAGTCGTGATCATGTCTTAAGGAGAAACATTATGAGAGGACTCAGCTGAAATCATAGAAATTCGTGGCCATTATAATAGTCATTGGAAAGCTGCATTTCATAACTTGAGAAAAAATTCTAACAAATGCCAGAATGCTTTTTTATGGGGCTGTTATGCTTCTTTTTAACTGTGGTTCCAAACAATTATTTTTGAAATTTTATAATTCTGTGATGAAATATATAATAAAGTCTCTCCACAGCTTTAAAACTAAAAAAAAAAAAAAAAAAAAAAGAAAAGAAAAATAGAATGATCCAGCTTTTAACTCTCAGAGGTGTCCACATGGAGCCTCCAGCAATTGGTCAGTTACACAACTCAGGTTTTGCTCTCCCTGGCACTGGTTCCCAAGGTGGTTTTCCCTTCTGAGTCTCTTCTGGTGATCCATGGCTCCCAGTATTCACCTGTCTGTCTCTTCAGTTTTGGAAGTAGCAGTTTTCCCACTGTTCTCACTTGTCTTAGGGATCCTAGAAACCAGTCTGTTCAGATTTTTACTCATTAGGCTGGACTGGCAAATTCTAAGCTCCTTATATGATGAACCAGAAACCAGAAGTAGCAATCAATACTTTTAATAAAGTAAGGATTCTAAATATTTAGATTTAATCATACTATATGTTCAATAACAAAGCAACATCTTTAATGTGTGTTTCTAAAAATAATTGAGCTATATTTTTATAAGAAAAATTCTGTATTACATAATTAGTTGAGAGTAAAAGTCTACTCTTTTGAACTCTATAAAAAATGATGTAAAGTATGGTTTATGGGCTAAATTCACTTGCAGAATGCCTACTTCTCTATGGACCATGAGATAAGAATTCATTTTAATTTTTAAATGGTTAAAAAAAATTCAAGAAATGGATGCTATTTTGTGACACATGAAAATTATGTATAATGCAAATTGAAGTGTCTATAAACAAAGTTTTATTGGAACACAGCCATGTTGTTTACATGTTGTAGATGGCTGCCTTCATGCTACAATGACAGAGTCGAGTAGTTATGACAGAGATTGTATAGCCTGCAAAACCTAAAATATTCACTATCTTCCCTTTGCAGAACAAGTCTGCCAACACCTGAAATAACTAATAAGCAAATAGCACCACAGGTATCCTTGGTAAGACTGAAGTCCTGCATCACCTTGTCAGAGTCTGTTTGTTGCTCTACTTACAACATGCAGATCCATCATTTGACGGTGGATGCTGACTGCAATCAGATGAGACAGCCAGAGAAAAAATTCAGCCTAATTCCATAAAACTTCTTATCTTAATATGCATTTCTTTGAAAACAAGATGGTTCTTGTAATTGGTTGACTTGTGTTCCAGAAATAAAGCTATCTGAATGTGGAATTGCATTTTCAAAGCCTAGGTAACAATTTTTTTTCTTTTTTGGAATGAAAATTATTTTATTATTTATTTTTCTCACAAAATATGCATTTAGTGTAAAATGCTATAAAACATAGAGAAGCAAAATATAGAAGTGAAAATCACCTAAAATCCCACCTCTCAGAAATAATCACAACCGAACCTCTTTCTATCCTGTGGCTCAAGAGAAAGTGCTGATATTTATTTTTCAGTCTGCCAAAGGAAAGGGTCCACTTTCCTACTCCAAAGGGGAGCCCATTTGCTCTTTGCAGGTTAGTTGAACTCTGTGAGGCTCTAGCCACTGAGACTTAGGTGGGAAGCTAGTACTGGCTGCTGTATACACCTTGGTAGCTCAGTTTATATCAGGCATAAAAGCAGGAATATACAGAAAGCATTGCATGTGCATTCATTTATTCAACCATTCAATCAACAAGTCAGTGACTAGTAGCATATTAATTTTCTATTGCTGCTACAACAAATGATCACACACTTAATGGCTAATAACAATACAGATTTATTCTTTTACAATTTTGGTGGTCATAAATCTAAAATCAAGGTGTTGGAAGGGCTGCATTTCTTCTGAAAGCTTCAGGGGAGAATCTGTTTTCTTGTCTTTTTTAGCTTCTAGAGGTCAACTGCATCCCTTGGCTTATGGCCTCTTTCCCCATCTTCAAATCACATCACTCCAATACTGGAGATGTGGTCACATCTCCTTTTTTCTCACTTTTTCTTAATATCTTCTTGCTTTCCTCTTATAAGGACCATTGTGATTATATTGAGCCCAGGCAGGTAACCCAGGATAATCTCCCCACCTCAAGATCCTTTATTTAATCACACCTGCAAAGTCCCTTTTGCCAAGCAAGGTAACACATTCACAAGTTCTGTGGATTATAATATGGACATCTCTGGAAGGCCATTATTCTGTCTACCACAGTAGGTGAGCCCCTGCTTTGTTTCTGACACTAATTGCACTCTAAGACTAAAAATGGAGCAGAGATGGTTCTCCAAAAAGCTGTTGGTCAGATAGAAGGTGATGGTTCCCAATAAGTGAGGCTTAACTGTGGGCATTGGCTGCAGCAATAGATATCACAAGTCTGCACCATAGGGAAGTGCTGGTAGATGCCCCATGGTGACTAATAGGTCGTATTTCTACACACTCATGAGAAACCTCCCACCCTGGAGTATCATCAAGGCCATGCTCAGGGCAGATATTGCTGGAGGTAAGGGCAGTTGTCTGGCAGATAAAGAGCCTGCAAAGCATGAGCTACCTGGGTGAAATCATAAATGAAAATCAAAGTGGGAATCAGAGTCAGACATTGTCTAGCAGGGCTTACAGGGGAATGGATTTTGTCAAAAAATTTCATTTTGAATGTTTGTCTACCTGTGCAGTTTCTTTTATATTCCGTACACTGCAGTTTAGGGAGATGGAAACTGATTTCTCATGGTGGAGAGGGGCAAGTTAGTGGGGAAAGAGAACAAGCGAATGTGGAGGGGAGCTGGAGGGAAGAGGAGCAGAGAAATGATGTGTATGTAGATAGAATTTAAATGTCAGATCTATGAATTTCTATGCATGAATGTTACATAGTAATAAAGTCTTAATGTGTTAAGTTGGTTTATTGGCTCATTCTTAATAGTTTCCCCATGAATTGGCCATAGGCCCATATGTTTCCACACATTTGAGAAAGTGCCCCAAACAAGCATTATGTGCTACTATTGTTCTGATAAAGATGGGAGGGAAGGATTTCTTGGAGAGGTAAACCATTGAGGGGCATGCAGAAAGCTGGCAATCATAATTTAATTTTCAAAAAGGATGTCAACAGCATGTGCTATACCATATGCTATACCATGCTGAAAGCCTCAAAATAAATTAGAAAACTTCAGGATTTTTTACAAATTTAAAGAGTGGTCTTTTGAAGTAGATTTAGAGACCTCTCTCTTTCTAGGATCAACTGCAGATTCAAACAACTGTTTTTTAGCACTGTTTGCTGGGTTTTCTTGGGCGTTGAAATAGACCTACTTCCCCACCAAAATGTCCTCCACCTACTTTATAGAAGTTCTAGGTCAGCAGTTGGAGGAAAAAAGTGTATTTTCTGGGAAGATTTTCTGTTAATTAGTGATGTTAAGGTAACTCTTGGATTTAATGGATCCTTTTTAGTATATATCCAGTTAATTACTTCTATCATGTTTTAAACCTTTGGTTGACTTAAGAAGCATCTGGATTTGGTGAAAAGAGAATAGAGATGGAATGGAAGGATAAGAATTTCCCTCTTGGCTTCACCATATACTAGATGCATGTCTTCAAAAAATTAATGTCTTTCAACCTGGGTATTCCAAGCTATAAAGTAGTATAATACCCACTGCAGAGGCTTGCTTTGAACATTAATGCAGGTAAAAAAACCTGCAAAGTGCCTGGCACAAAACGTGTCATGGGATCATAGAAATCATCTCACATTTTATTTGTAGGATAGGTTCCCACAGATGTATCTCTGGACTGTCTTTTTGGTGAATCTCCGTCCAGCCAGTGATTTACTATATGAAGCCCCTGAGAGTGGTGAGTTCAAAGAGGCTTTCAGGAAGTATACCCACGACAGGAATTTTAGTTGCCTGTACATTGTCCCAAACCTATTTAGTCAGGGTTAAAGATGCTAGACCATCAGTCTGAATATAAATACATACTTCTTTTTAAAAACCCTGGAGTCAAATTACAAATTATGACCTACAAATGAACCCAGGGCATTTATGCTTCTTCTTGGAAGATTTCCAAGATGCCATTAAAGAGACAGTTACTTAAGCATTACCCTCCCCCAACTCACCATGCCAGTGCATAGTGGTTAAGAATTGATTGGCTTGTTCCAGATGGGCCAACAAAAAATACTGCAAAAACTACTCAGGGAAGGTCAGTGTAACAATGTGTGTGATCTTACTGAAGATGGCATTTGTGTGAGCCTGGTCAGGCTGCCATAACAACGTACCATACACTGGGTGGCTTAAACAATAAAAGTTTATTTCTCATAGTGATGCAGGCTGGGGAGTCTAAGATTTCATTTTGAAGCCTCTTCTCTTGGTTTGTAGGCAGCCACCACCTAGCTGTGTGCTCACATGACCTCTTCTTAGTGTGCAGATAGCAAATCACTGGTCTTTTTTCTAATAGGGACATTAATTCCATCATGGAGGCCCCACTCTCATGACATCATCTAGACCTAATTGCCTCTCAAAGGCCCAACCTCCAAATACCATCACATTAGGGGTTAAGGCTTCAACACAGGACACAAACATTCAATCTTAATAGCATTTATGAGTGCCAAAAGATGTGAGAAATATGGCAACAAATCCAAAAAACACATAACCTTTTGATTCTGACTGTTCACCCTTCCTGCATAAAACTAATTGATTATCTCTCCCTTTTCCACCTCCCTAAGCAACTTTAAAACCTGTTCTACTTTGTATCCAGAGAATTATTTTAGAATTTACCAATTACTCAACCATGACTTACTCATCACCAAGTATTGTGATTTTGACTTACAGTATTACCCTGTTTTGGAGAGAAAGAAAACATAATTTTGCAATAAATAAATATTTGCATAAATAAACACAAATTTTGTAATCGGTTTGAAGTTGTGTTTTGTAGGGTTATTCCCATAGAAAGTCTATAAAAAGGAAAATGGGAAGGTAATTTGTCAATATTGGTTTAGCATTATCCAGTGGACACAAAGACAGTATCTAAAAGAGAATTTTCATCAATGAAGAGATAACTTATTTTTGTAGAGCAGGATCTTACAAGGCTTTGCCAGTGCTAAGAAACAATATTCTTGTTGGCTGTCAAATTTCTTGCACCTCAATTTTTTCTGCTCACTAAGAAAGATACTGATAACTAATTTAGTTTCTCAGGTGTCTTAATGAGGAAGAGTGAGCTCCAGAAAAAGGTAACTATACTTAAATTAAAAAAAAAAAAAAAGAAATCTGGTCCTTAGAAATAGAAAGGTATGTCTTTCATTGCAAATACATGCATCAGCCTTTGGTGAGTTCTATTCAGGGGGGCTAAAAGTCTGTTTTTCAAACCTGGTCAACTCTGGTTGCATTGAAAAAAAAATTGAGTTTTTAGACTTTAAAGATTTTTTATTTTTATTTACTTTTAGAGAGTGGGGAAAGGAGGGAAGGAAACGTTGATGCATGAGAGAAATGGCAACTATTACCCCACGCCCCCAACTGGGGACCTGGCCTGCAACCAGTTATGTGCCCTGACTGGGAATCAAACTGGCGACGTTTTGGTTCACAGGCTGGCACGCAATCCACTGAGCCACGCCAGCCAGGGTGAGTTTTTAAGACTTTAAATCTCAGAATTAGAGCCTGGATATAGAGACTGCACCAAGATACTGACCATAGTGAGACCTTGCTGGACTTGTCAGTGTATGCATGTCTCTTGGACCTTCTCACTTGACAAGTCTGAATGGGCATGCTAGTTGCCATCTGCTCGCTATTGTGTTATCTTCATATACCCAGGGAATTATCTCCCCCTTCCAGACTCACAGAACAGCTCTGCTCCATGAATAGAATACTTGGCAGCACACATAGTAACCATGCCAGAATGCCGTAGGACATAAAATAGAATTATATTTTCAGGATCTTTGATAATTTCTTCATCTGCAAAAGAGCCTAGTTTTTAAAAAATTATATTTTATTAATTATGCTATTATAGTTGTCCCAATATTTCCCCCTTTGACCTCCTCCTCCAGCTCCCCCCACTCCATCAGGCAATCTCCAAACCATTGTTTATGTCCATGGGTCCTTTGCATAAGTTCTTTGGCTACTCCATTTCCCATACTGTACTTTACACCCCATGGCTATTCTGTAACTACCTGTTTGTACTTCTTAGTCCCCTTACCTCTTCATGCATTCCCCCACAACCCCTGCCCATCTGGCAACCATCAAAACACTCCCCATATCCATGATTCTGTCTCTGTTCTTCTTGTCTGCTTAGTTTGTTTTTTAGATTCAATTGTTGATAGATATGTATTTATTGCCATTTTATTGTTCATAGCTTTGATCTTCTTTTTCTTTCACATTTCACATAATAATGGTTTGGTGATAATGAACTCCTTTAGTTTTTTCTTGTCTGGGAGGCTCTTTATCTGCCCTTTGATTCTAAATGATAGATTTGCTGGGTAGAGCAATCTTCAAAATAGCCTTGCTTTAAGGGACACATTTTACACTATGAATCAGTGAAAGTTTCTGGAAGCTATAAAGAAGTTTGAAGACAGTTGTGTTTTCCTCCTTAAGGTTTTAAAGAAAACAGTTACAATACTGAGCCCAACAGGGTCTGTCTCTCCAATCACAATCCATAGCACCTGAAGTTGGAAACTATGTTCTGGAAGAAGACTGGCTGAAAACTTGGAGGCAAGTTTAGTAGAAGGCATTTTCATTCATTCATATTGCAGATTAAACACTTTGGTAGTTTTCTGGTTGCTAATCCATTTAATATAGATATTCTTGATTCACTCTTTTGCTGGGTCTTTTTGGATATTTTTTCCTATTCTGTAAATAGAATCTTGCTGTAGGTATAATTTTTGTAATTCTAGGTACAGGTTTTATTGAACTGCATGCATTAATGTAATCCTTTAACTTTAAACAGACCTTTGTCCTTAGAACAGCTGTCTCTATGAATATTTTATTAGTGAATGTTTACTAGCAACACTTTTCCAATTCTTCTTTTATTTTAAACAGCTCCACTGGTTCTCCTTTGTTACTGGATTTGTATATTTAAAACAAAAACTCTTGCCAGAGACTATCTTTCATATATGCTAGGAATTTATAGGTGTAACATCCATAAGTCTTCTCTAAGCAGAGACGTCAGCGATATCCTGTGTATGTATTATTGACATAAAATAATTCTACAAAAACAATAAGTCCTCAAATAATGGAATAGTGAAATGTTTAAAGCACAAAAAGACAATATTCAAGAATATTTCTTCCAGACAGGCAAAAATTGGGGTGCCCAACATATCCTTCAATGTAAACATTTTGACTGAAGCCCCAGATCTCAAGTTGTTCTGTGTACTCTCCTCAAAATGTCAAGCTAAAGTTCATTCTGGTGCAAATACAATCTGTTATCTGGTGATAAATGCCCATCCCTTTGAGAACTAGAGAGTCCTCTGAATACTTATATACTTCTGCTAAGGAAGTTGTTCAGTAGGTATATCCAAATAATTGATCCATATGTTCTTGTAGCCTTTATAACATGTTACTACAAATTTCTCTCCAGCCTGATGTCAATCAGTCAGTAAGTTCTGTTTAGTTTTTAACCAGCTGTCCTTCTGACAATCCAAATATCTCCTTTTAGTTCACCAGGATTTCCTGAAACCCACAACAGATCCTAAGTTGTGGAGAGGAGGAAGCAAAAATTCAACAAATAGGTCACTATGAGTAATGGTGAGAGGTCTCAATCTTATTTCCATCTCTTATCTGTATTTCCTAGGAAATGCGGACACAACAAAATATATAAATAGTTGACTTAATATGTATGTTGCATCCTGGAGGACAGCACCACCTGAGCAGAATGTCCCTGAGATAATACTTTTTTCTGAGTGTTTGATAAGCCATTTTACCATTCCATAGATGGATACTTCTGGGGATGGCTACATGAAAAGCCAATTGGTGCACTTTCTTTTAGGTAACACAAATATCTTGGTCCCTGGAAATGTTGTATGGGCACAATATCAATAAACTAGGCATTCTTAAGCCCATGAGAAGTGGTACTGAGTGGGGATGGCAAACTCATATCCATAGTATGCATCGACTGTAGTAAAGACAAATAACTACCCCTTCTAGGCTATATGGAGTATTCTCTGGACCCTAAAACAAGTTAACCCCATAAGATTATACCAATAAAGTGAAGCAGCCACTTGATAATCTCAATACCCATTTCCTGCTCTTCTGCATCTCAGTTAACCACAGGTAGAAGAATGCCTCAGTACATGTAATGGCCTACATGCAAGGGGTCACAATCACCCTGCAACGGGTCATCACCACCGTGCTTACACCTCCATGGAGTCCCTGTTGCTCTCAGATAGTAAATAATCCAACACCAAATCCCATTGTGAGGTCTACCTTCCCAGGGCCATTGCTGAAACTGTCTTAGCATGGGTTTCTTGTAACGTGTTAGAGGAGAGTTTAATCCCAGGAAAGGAGAAGTGAGGGAAAATGGACAGTGAAGCAAGGGAGGGCAAATACAGGGGAATGTGTTACTGAGCTTTCTACCACCTCATAGATAACAAGCTCAGCTATTTGCTTGGCCTCGTAGATGTCTTCAGAGAAGCCAAATACCCTTACTGCCCCTTTGAATCAATCCAGGGTGTGGGGACTGGTGGGAGGTGGGAGAAAAAGAGGAAAAGGAAGATAAATTTATTTTCTCCCACCATCTTCTCCCATTGGCCTGGGTTGTATTGCTTCATCTCTTCAAGCAGCTGTTGGGACAGTTGTCGGTCCATTTTATCTGTGTGTGTAGTGGGAGAAAGAGGCAGCTTCCATGACCTGCTTTATGAACTTGGGAGGTGTGTTAAGGCTGCTTTGTTGGGGATGGGGGTGGGCACAAGCAATTCAAAGTAGTTGTGGTTAGACTCTGGAATAATGAATAAATCAAGTCTAGTATAGGTGTGTTCAGAAAACTGTGATTTGCCCAGATCTATACCCCACTAGACTCTCTTCTCTGTCAGGAAAATTCCAAAGAAGAAATCAAGAATACATTTCTGGCATGAATTCTCGTAAAACATTTATACTTCTTGCTTTCCCTAGGGCACCTAACAAAGTGCCTGCCACATCAAAGTCTCTGGGCAATTTGGTTTTAGAAGCCTCATAATTCTTGCAAAGCAGTCTCAAGTGTCTGATGGACCCAGCAGATGAATTACCACACTCATCCATGGAATTAGTTTCTCACAAAACACCCATATTAGATAAGAGAGTGAAAAACATATCCAAACCCTGGTTTTGGTATTTAACTGAATTACCTGGTTCATTTCTATAAATAAAATAGAAATGTCTGACATATGCTCTTTGCTATGTGCCACCACCATGGGAGTTTGTTTTCACAATTCACCTACTCAACATGTATTTATTAAGTGCCCACTTTGGGCCAAGGGTTGTGATTGGTGCTGAGAATACAGAAGGGAGTGAAATATGCCTGGGCCCTGCCATTTCAGAACTTCTACTTTAATAGATGTTATGAAATGAGCAGTTACAGTAGTGAGAGCTGGGATAGGGGAACCATAGGGAGCGTTGGGGTTAAATAACAGAAAAGGTGAATCATGGTGGGTTTCCTTGCAGGAGGACATGTGACATACAAAGAAAGAATGTGTAGGGATTAGTTATGTATGGAGCATTTTATAGATCTCAGAGACTGAAGTCATTAAACAAAGTTAGGTTAAGTGTTGCTTGAAAGAATGCCCTTTATTTAAGATTGTCCCTGTCTCTCAATAAAATCCAGGTTAAGTTCTGGCTTTCAAGTCATACAAGCCTAGTTTTTTGTTGTGGTTGTTGTTGTTCGTTTGATTTTGTTTTTAAGTCATTCACATAAAAATCAATCAGTGCATACAATGTCAGCAAATACTTACTAGGTGCTTTCTATATGCAAGGCACTGTTTAGTAACTTGGTTCACTTTGGAAAAACAGGCAAAGATTCTAGCCTGGAGATCTTACATTCTAACCGGATGGGAAGGTGGTAGATAATAAGCAATAAGCATTATAAATAAGTAAATTATATAGTATGTTAGAAGGTAGTGCTATGCAAGAAGAAAAAAGTGTAGTACAGTCTAAGGATAATAGCATGGGGCTAGAAAACATTTTTTCATATTTTTAATTTTTAATTTATATTTTAGATGAGCTTGAGTTTGAGATCTAGATCTCACGGTGATTACTCAGATTTTTTTTGTTTTAGATAACAAAACTCACTAACTCATTTAAGCAGAGAAATGTTTGTTACAAGAGATCAGGTAGGTTAAAGAAACTTTGCCAAGGCCAAGAAACCAAGCCTGGTTACTACACAGCTAAGAATGCAACAGCTTGGAGACGCTCAGGCGCACTGCAGGACTGTTGTAGGGCTCGCCTCTGCCTCTACTGCTGCTGTGCCTGTGACATTGGGGACCAGGAACTGAACCTCCACATAACTGCTCCAGAAGAGACATGTGCCTCAACTAGGGGCAGTCTCTGTGCAGAGAGGCTCCCTCTGTCACTTGTAGCTCCAGGTATTGTTTGTGAGAACCGAGGCTGCGCATAGAGGGTCTGTGTAATGTAGTTTCTAAGTTTCCAGCCTCTAGGATACTGGGTGTCATTCCATAAAGAAGTCGGAGTGAGCATTCAATGAGCCAGTTTTTTTTATATGTCACCTCCAGTTACTAGCTATGTGACCTTGGGAAAATTGCTTAATCTTTATTAGCCTCAATTTTCTCATCTGTAAAATGGAACTGGTAATGGGGCATATCTTGTCAGGTTGTTGTGAAGATTAGTAAAATAGATTAAAAATGCTGTGAAGATGAACATAATAGATAACAAATGCTAGCACTTTAGTTAGATGTATGAAATTGTGAAATAAATGTTATCTTTTATTGCTACTATTATTATTATTAAGTGGCTCTACCTCAAAGAAAATACATACCCCAGAAAATAACCAAGTCTGGCTGTCTTCAAACTTAGCTGTTGAACTACCTATTTTTTACTGAACACACACATTTTTGCCCAGCCCAAGGTGCATTATTGGTAGATAGAATAGTTGAAATTAGGCATGGAACAAGGAAGGGTGGGCAAGATTAAAAAAACCTACAAAAACTCCTGACTGCCTGTTTAGCTATTTAAAATTCAAGCATGAGCTCTTTAGACTTTTGAGTCTCTTGGGTTTTGTTGTTTGAGTTTCTTAAGAATTACAACAAAAACCATTGTCACCTTCTGTCTTGTTTCTCCTCTTTGCTTATTTTAATTATGAATCCTCCATGGGGAGAGAGAGAGAGACATCGATCGGTTGCCTCCTGTACACGCCCCAACCGGGAATCCAACCACGACATTTTGGTGTACTGGAAGATGCTCCAACCAACTGAGCCACCCAGCCAGGGCCAGAATTTATCTTAATAGTGTCTGTCCTACCACCTTAGAGGGCCTGGAATTGTAATACTTCTTGGACTATGAGCCAGCTGTTCAGTCCCCAGTGGGATCCTTTCAGAGTTTCTCTTTGCAAAACCATTAATATTTTTGCTAAGACTAGTTACAACTAGGAACTGGTGTCTCAGGATCCTCATCTAATTCTGAATAAGTCCTTCCTCTACTTCTGTTATGACCCAACGCATAGTACTGAACTCCTCTGTTGGTCTCCACAAATTAGGTGCCTAGCTCTCTATCCATTTCAGTACCTTAACGGTGTGAGGGAGGATTTTGGCTTCCAATTCCCGCAATTTTCTGGTTGGGTGTTGAAGTGAAGTCCATACTCTATGACTTGAAATATTTTAGTCTCTTGATTGGTTTCTTCCTTTGTAGATTCCTGATCACTGTGTTTTTTACACTCAGTCCTGATTGCTTCTGGATTTTAATATCTGGGGCAATTTCCTCTCAGAGACTACTAGCTTGAACCATCAAGCTCTCTTCTGCCAGTTGCTATATTTAGGTTGTAATCCTCCAACCACTATACAGAAGTCTTCTATCCCAATGATCCCAACCCAGGTCCACTTATAATTGAAATCCTTATGAGTACCCTATGGCCAGTCCTATGGAAATGAGACAGAAACAGGATAGATACCTTTGGAGGAAAGAGCCAACAAACATGTCTGAGAAGATCTTTGTTTACGTCATTGGTCTGCAGGGCCAGCCTTGGCGACATCATTGTTCAGAATTTGATGTACAGGGCAATTTGTATATACAGCATCCCTCCAGCTTTCATTTTCAAAAAAGATTTATTTTTATCCCCCAAATATCCTTCAATTTATTTATCCTAAGGAGCCCTGCTTCTTTGGCAGTTTTCCTCTGGCTGCATTAGTTAGAAAGCTCTCTGAGCACCTCTCCTTGGCTGCCGATCCCTGTCTAACTGACAGCGTCTAAGAGATGATCTCTCTCCGGGAATAAGCGGAGGGATTTCTCAGGAATAACTAAAAGTCTTTTAGAAAAGAAAGCCTTCCAACCACTTATAATTTCCCTCTGAGTGATCAGCAAAGAGAAAGCTCATGGAATTGTCCCTCCTTGCATTTGCCCTTTGCAGGCCAGCAAACCATTTTCTCTGTCCGTTATGTAGGGCTGTTTGGTCAGAATAGCAACCTAGAGATGTCACCTTTTCATGGAAGGTTTCTGCCTTTAATATGCAGAGTAGATAGAAGCCTGAAGAAATGGGAGCCCAGTGTAAAAGGATTTCTCATTGCAGTGTGAATGATGACAACGTTTTTAATCGAGAAGAGCATTGCTGTGCACGAGCCAAGAGACTCTTTCCCTGGCTGTTGGGAACTATTTCCTCCAAGACTCATCCTACTAGCTCTTCATCAGGTGAGAGTGTTTCTTGGGCTGCATGCCAGTTCTTGGACGGCTGAAATAGTTGCCTGGACTCTGGCTGCTCGCCCCACAGTGCTCTCTGAAACAGTTGTCCAGAGTGACTCACATAGAAAGCTGTTACCTCATTTTGTTGACTTCCCTTGTGTAGGCTGAAGGTTGAGTTTAGCTTGAAGAGAAGAAAATGAGGATCAGAGATGAGGCAACTAATTTCCAATCTTAATTACCAAATGACACACGAGAACTTTGATGCTCTTAATGAGGAAAGTAAGGTGATAGCTTCGCCCTCTACAAGATTTCTCATTCTAAAGGTACTTGTGAGTCACAGCTGAGCTAGGGGCAGGCACAGCAAGTTCAAGGGGGTTGATAAAATGACACGAAGATTTTTCAGTAAAAAATTTCATTGGGACTTCACAGAAAAGTAGGATAGGGGATGACTCCCATTTCTACTGAATGGTGGCAGTAACTTTGAGAAATCCCTTTACTGACTGGCTGTCCTGAAGCTAATGTGCCCAGATGAGCTGAGCTCTATCAATCTCTTACAATCCCTTAAAAGACAGAGTAAGCTGAAACACTTATTTCATGTCTTTTAGTCCCTAGGTCCCAGTTTCTGTGTGTGCTGTATTTGATTTTGTCTCCCATAGACTCTGAGATCAAATTCAACCCCTTCCTTGATTACCTTAAACATATATAGTGTAACAAAACAGAAAAAAATATATAATCAATTTTATTAAAGAAAAAGGTAAAGGGAGAAGTCATATCACAATTTTCCAAGTAAATAAGCTAAATTTTTATATTAGTATTCTGTTCTTTCCAATTTTCTTTTTCTTTTTTTGTCCCTCACCTCCTCCTCTAACTACTAGAAGAGCGTCTGTCTCATCGCTGTGAGTTCTGGGGCGTCATACGCCATCACCGCTTTCTCCTTTCATCTATCTCTTCCAGACTGCCTTAATGGAACTTCAGTTTTTTATTCCTCTGCTATGCAGGACAATACAATTTTCCTAACTTCAGATCAAAAACTCGAACATTCAGACCCATCAAAGACCCAACAAGGCAGCAGTGATGATAAATGACCAAAGCAAATTAACAGACAATCAAAAAAGAAGTTGTTACACCACTACTATTCATTTAACAAACATTTGCCTAGTGGCTCCTATGTGCCAGACATTATTCTAAGCACTGCCCATCTAAACATCCCCTGGCAGAAATTTGCCAAATATTTTTACTGTTTCAGGATTGGTTCCTCGTTTCGACTGGAATATCACCCTTGTTGCCCTAGGGCCAAGACTTTTGGTTAATTCTGACTTTTGGACCTAGTAGTCCAGTCATTCATTTAATTCTGAAAGACAAATATCATCTCTGGCCCATACTATTTACCCACTGTGGAGAAGTAGTGATGCACTCTGGTGAAACTGAGCTCTGGTCTTACGAGTGAAGGTCTCTGAAAAGTTCTAGGGTGCTGCCATGGTTTCAAATATGCCGAAGAGATGAGAAGGAATGATCATAGGAATATGATGGCCCATAAGGAGTTAATTTGATTCTCTAACAGCCTTCTATAGGACTCTGGCTGGGCATCTGGGGAGATGGTTGGGGTTGCCTAGAGTTTGCTCTACTTTCTGTGCCTACTTGACATGGTTGAGCTCAGGTGACCACTTATCAAAAGTTTTCTGCTTCTCCTTAAATACCTACAATTGCTATGCAGAGGCAAATAAACATAAATATTAAAGTGTGGGCTTGCCCTGGCTAGTGTGGCTCAGTTGGTTGGAGCATTGTTCTGTAAACCAAAAAAGGTCACACATTCGATTCCCAGTCAAGGGTAAATGCCTAGGTTGTGGGTTTGGTCCCTGGTTGGAGCATGTGTGAGAGGCAGCTGATCTATGTTTCTTTCTCACACCAATGCTTCTCTCCCTCTCACTCCCTCCCTTCTTCTCTTCCTAATAAATAAATAAAGAAAGCAAGCAAACAAGAAAGAAAGTGTGGGCTCTGGAGTCAGGCTGCTTATGCTACAATCCTATGTGACATTGGGCTAGTATTTCTCTATCTTTGGTTTTATCAATTGAAAAGCAAGGATAAGAGTATCTACTACATAGGGTTATGGTAAGGTGGAGTGATTAATTTTATGTGTTAAATTGACAAGCCACTGGGTACCCACATATTTGTAATACATTACTTCCAGGTGTATCTGTGAGGGTGTTTCTGTATAAGATTAACATTTAAATTGGTGGACTTAGTAAAGCAGATTGTCTTCTCCTATGCAGTTCTCATCCAATCCATTGAAGGCTAAATAGAACAAAAGGCTGAGTAAGAAAGAATTCTTTCTCTCTGCCTTTCTTTGGGCTGAAGTATCAGTCTTCTAGCTTCAGACTTGGATTTGGATTGGAACTATATTTTCTGCTCTCCTATGTCTCCAGCCTGCTGACTACAGATCTTGGATTTCCCAGACTCCATAATTATGTGGGCCAAATATATTTAGATATATATATATATATAAATGTCTATATAAATATATCTATACATGTATATATAATATATAGTATATATTTTTTCTTCCATTGATTTTGTTTCTCTGTAGAACCCAGATTAATAGATAGAATTATGTAAAATGATCTAAGTAGAACCCATAGAATAGTGCTAAGTGTTGCAGAGTAAGCATTGATACACTTCTATGATTTTTCAGATGTTTATTTAGCTCAACCTTTGTGCTGAACAGTGTTCCAGGTACTGGAGATATAGTAGCGAACAAGATGGTCAAGGAGACTGCCCTCAAGGAGCTTCCATTCTAGTGAAAGAAGACAAATAACATATAAATAAATATATGTATAAGTATAATTAGAGATAATTTCAGAGAGTGATACTTTCTGTAAAGGAAGTAAAACAGGTTAATGTCATAAAAAGATTAAATGAACTTCTTTAGATAGGGTGGTCAAGGAGTGTCTTTTAAAAGTATTGGGTTTGCCAAAAAGTCCGTTTAGTTTTTTCCATAAAATAAAAGACACATTTTTCATTTTCACCAATAATGTTATTGATTTGGATATTTTGAGTATGTCAGCTATCTCCCATGAGGTATAACGTTGATTGTTCTCAATTAGTGTTTTGATTTGATTGCTATCAACTTCAACCAGTCTACCCAACTGTGGAGCATCACCCAGTGAGAAATCTCCAGCATGAAACTTCGCATACCACTTTTGACATGTTTGGTCAGTCACAGCAGCACTTTTTCCATATGCTGCACAAATCTTATTTTGCATTGTAGTTGCATTTTTACTTTTCTTGAAATAATAAAGCATAATATATCCAAAATGTTGCATATTTTCTTCCATCTTCAATATTAAAATGACTGTACAAAAATTCACCAATTTTGATGAGTTTTCTTTGTTAAATGCATTCTGATATGACAGCTCTCACAATGCAATCTAACAAAATGGTTTCAAATGAAGTTAAAGACAACTAAATGCTACTAGAGCCATCTTACAGAAAAAACCAAAGGAACTTCTTGACCAACCCAACGGGTGACATTTTATTTTGAAGTTTAAAACAGAGCTGTAAGAAGCCAGACATCAAAAGAGTGATGGAGTATGTGAGTGTTGTTTTTTGGGGGAGCAGGGGGGCAGTATCATAGAAGGGCAGGATTGACAGATAAGAAAGACATTTCTAAGCAGAGGAACCAGCTAGTACAAAGGCTCTGGGGGTGGGAAAGGTCTTGGTGTGTTAGTTCTTGGACTTTTCAAAGGCCAGTGTGGGTATATGGGTGAGAGGAGACTGGCATTAGAGGGTACTGGAGAGGTAGATCGAAGCTAGACCATGTCTGTCTTAAAATCTATAAAGTATTTATATTTTTGTCCTAACTGTATCAGATAGTTGTAAGAAGAGGAGTGACTAATACAATCTATGCCCTTAAAAGGTCACTCTGAGAGTTATATGGATTCAGGATTATTGAGGCAACAGTCAAATCCAGGAGACTAGTTAGGAGGTTGTTGGAATTGTATGGGTAAGAGATGATGGGAACTTGAAACTAGGGTCTCTAGTTGCTATGATCTAAATATTTGCATTCCCCCCAAATTTATATGTTGAAATCCTAATACCCAGTGTAATGGTATTAGAAGATGGGGCCTTTTGGAGGTGATAAGATCCTGAGGGCAGAGCCTTCATGAATGAGATTAACACCCAAGTAAAAGATACCTCAGAGAGCTCCCTTTGCCTCCTTCTGCTATGTGAGGACACAACAAGAAGAATGCAACCCAGAAGAGGTCTCTCCCGACCATGTTGGCACCTTGATCTTGAGCTTTCATCCTCCAGAACTGTGAGAAATAATTTATATTGTTTATGTTACCTAGTGTGTGATATTTTGTTATAGGAGCTTGAATGGACTGAGACACTAATGAAGATGGGAAATGGATGGATTTGGGATGAGTTTGGAGTTGAGGGGAGGAGAGTTAACAGTATTTACTGATGGATTGGATCTAGATGAAGGAAAAGGAGGAGTTCAGAATGATACTAAAGTTTGAGGTATTGAGTTACATTGAGTTGTTGGTACTGCTATTTACTATTAAGGGTAAAAGGGAGAAAGAGATTTAGACATGGAGTTAGAGAGGATTATAAGACATCCAAGCAAAGCTGAATGTGATTTATTAAATACCTACCCAAATCCCCTCTTGCAAACCTTCGTCAAGAAGTTAGAAATTTTATTTTATTTTGTTTGTTTGTTTATTTATTTATTTATTTTTAGAGAGAGGGGAAAGGAGAAAGAGAGGGAGAGAAACATCACTGTGTGGTTGTCTCTCACTCGCACCCCCAACTGGGGATCTGACGTGCAACCCAGTCATGTTCCCTGACTGGGAATCGAACCAGCAACACCTGGCTCGCAGGCCGCTGCTCAATCCACTGAGCCACAGCAGCCAGGGCAAGAAGTTAGAAGTTTAAACACATGTCTTCTCAGGTCCTCTTGCCAGAGTTCCACACAAAATCTGGGTTCTGACAATTGGAGCCATTCACAAACACTCAGCAGACAAAAGTGAGCATTTTAATATGTTGGCTGTATGAAAGGAGACTGGATATTCTGGGGCACCCATGGAGCAGTCACCTGGAGTCAAAACTACTATCAGTGAGCAGCAATGGACTTCCTATTAGAACATCTCCATGGTTTAGTTGGTTTCTCCTGGCTCTGTTATTCCTGGCTGTGTGGTATCCAGACCTGATTCTCTTTCACAACATATTTATTGCAGGTGGGAAACTTATTGCTTCATCTTTCTAGGGAGGGTCATTAAGCAGGGGCAGACTCTTTGTCATAATAATGTAGGCTGTAGCAGACTGTCTTAGTGCCCCACCCATTCCCATTTGCACCTGTGACTTTGCCTGGGAGTTTTCTCTGGTTACAGAAGCTTGGTCATGCCAACTGGCTAGATGTGCTGAGGAGCTAGTACCCCAGGGTGCATCCCCTCAACTGGTGATGGACTGAAGTTGGTGGATAAATAATTTATGCATTGGGTGCAACAATTCTGAGCCTTTCTCTCTTCAGTGTCCCAGAGTATTTCCAGCAGAATAAGACCCCAGCTGCCTGCAGCAGTAACCTGCTTATTATCATACTGTGTAATGGTTACCTTCCCTTCCCTTACTGGTGCAACTCCTGAGTAAATGGTTTGTATCCAAATTCTTGTCTTAGGTTCTGCTTCTGGAGAAACCCAATGCAAGACCATGATTAACATTTATGTGCCACTTACTACTTGCTAAAAACTGTTCTAAGCACTTCATATTTAATCCTTACAGCAGCCCTATAAAATAAGTAATACCATTGTCCTTATTTTACAAAGAAGGATGCTGAGCCTCAGGAAGTTCAAGTTATTAGTTTATGGTCACACATTAATAAGTGTGAGAGCCAGAATTTGAACAACAAGCCGTCTGGCTCCAGAATATATACATTTAACCTCTATTCTATAATATAAACTGACTGTGATAGCCAATACAGTAGGCACTAGGTAAATGTGGCCATTTACATTTAAATAAATTAAAACTAAATTAAATTAAAATCCAGCTCTTTGGTTGCACTAATTATGTTTGACATACTCAAGAGCCACATGTAGTTAGTGTAGTGGTTATTGTATTAGACAGCACAGATATGGAACATTTTCATTATTGTAGATAGTTCTCTTGGACAGTTACACAGATCATCTTTTAAACCTGTGGTCTATCTTAAACTTCCTTAACACCATAGAAACATTCACTTGCCCATAAATATCTCCTATATAAGACACAGTTGAGGGCCAGACAAGATAGGAAAATGTATTAGGGCTCTTTAGCATTCATTATTCATGAGAGACACTCAGATTCTTCCCTTTCCTCCTTATTTCTGATTTGCTCCAGCCAGTACTATTAATTATGCTTCTATTGTTTTTTTGATGATGTTGAACTAGCATGTGAAAATTCAGGTAGACTGGGCCTAGGTAGAAGCAGATATATTAACAGGGACCAGAAGAAACCATACATAACAAAAAACATGATCCTGCAATCCTGACTATGAGGATCTTACAGCCAACTAAATACGAATAACTAATATGTTGATATGAATATAGAATAACTGAAAACAATAGACCAAGAGCTTAAAGCATAGCAGTTGCTGGGGGGGGGGTCAGCAGGTGTGGAGGTAAATGGCCCAGCTAACTAACGCCCTTACTCAAGGCGTGTGACTTGATCAGACGTGTGACTGATGTTCTTTAGATGATGGCTGTGAGTCATCCAGAAAAGGTTAAGAGGAGAAGGTCATGCATTTTAAAAGGGTTTCCATCCAAAATGACTTTTAAAAAAGGTGTATTTTCCATTTCAAGTATGTTTCAGTTACCTGGGAATTTACCTTAGCAAAAACTCTCATTTTTTTCTGAGAGTGTTGAATGCAGGAGATTTTACTCTAATTACCTTTACAAGAAATTTTAATTCCTTTGCGGTATGGAACAATGCTCCCAGACAGGGAGGAGAGTCAATTTGGGTCCTGGAATCTGAGCCAAGAGAGAATTTTAATCATCTCAGAGGAACCCAACCTGAGTAATTCCTTGACGTCATTCACTAAGTCTGTCCGTCTCTCAGAGTGACCAGCCTGGGTCTGGGCCACCACACTTTGCTCATTCTCTGGCAGGCACAGACAACTCTAAAAATATTCTCTAGAAGGGTTAGATGTTGGCATCTCTATTTCTATGGGTTTGGGAAAGAAGCCTTCAGCAAGGTGGCCTGGGAAGGGGAGAGGGATTTAGAATCAAGGACCAAGTAGATTGACTCTAATTTGAGGGCCCTTCAAAGAAGGTCTATATCTCCTACCCTTCAGCCAGTCTTCTTAATTGGTTTAGCAGAAGAGAAAGCAGTGTAAAGACATGTATGTCTAGTACAAACTCTAGTAGGTCAGGGGAAGCCATCAAGAAGCAAGGACCCTAGACAAGCTCAGGGCTTTGAGCAATTGTTGCCTCTGTTGGTGGAGTTATAGGATAGGCTGAGTTGGAATGATTGCAAGCCTTTAAAAAGAGTAGTTGAACTCAAGATTTTCTTCTAAGTCTTATATTGTTAGATGGCTATCCGTCCTGGGTCTCAGGAAAGACTGGAGGATTACCATAATGAATGGTGAAACTTTCAGCCTCCTTCCTTACTCCCCCTACCCCCCACCGCACCCTGCTGACACACACTGGAGACTGGAGGACTCCTCTTAAGGTAAAGGAGAAGCCAAGAGAAAAGACTTAGAGTTACTCATTATTTAGGGTCCCCTAAAGAAAATGGTGAAGTTGTTTCTCATCTACTCTCTATATTCAGGCTCATTGATGGACAACTCTGCTATCCCCATCTTCCACTGAGTATTTCATTACCTTCCTCTTAAGCATAAACCGGTAACCAAAGAAAACTGGAAATGTGAGGCTAGCCTCTATTATGACAACAAAACAAATAACCCATGTTTAACAGCTTCAGAGAGCTAGAAGATGTTGCACCCATTAAATAAAAACAGGAGTCCATAACAAGTAACACAGAGAATTAAAAAAAAAAGCCTTTTGGAAATTAAAAACATGATGAGAAATTTAAAAAGCAATGTAAAATAAAAGTAAAAACACCTCCCAGAGAGTTGAGAGAAAGGAAATTATCAAAGAAATAAAGCAAGAAATTTCCCTGAAGGACATGAATTTTCAGATTGTGAGTGTTCTGTCAGTACTCAGAACAATAAACAGTGCACCACAAGGCACCTCATTATTGCTATTTTAGAACACTGATGAGAAGATTCTAAAGAGGGAGAGAGAGACAGACAGATGGAGAGCCTATACCAAATAAAGAATATAGGGGAAATGGATTTCTCAACAGTCACACTAGATATAGAAAACAATGGAGAATACTTTCAAAGTAGTGAGTGAAAATAATTTCCAACCTTGAATTTTATTTCCAGAAATTTATCTATCATGTATGGTGAATGTGTTCCATCAAAGTGAGAGAGTGAACCAAGAATGAGGAACAAATAAAATCTAGGAAAAGGAATAAACCAGTCATGGGCAGAAAGAAAATGAAGCAAATGAAAAGAGGAAGAATTTTATACTAACAAGAAATAAAACAAATATACTAGAAAATGTAATCAAGTGTACTTTGTGGTTCAGCTGGGGGTAATAATTACATGGTCTTAATAATATAAACCCTGAAGATCTGTTGATAGTTGACAGACAAATAGGTGATATTACTATGTTGAGAGGATGTGAATAGGATAGGGATGTGTTTTATTTTGGGAGGGTGATATAAAAGGACTCTTAACTTTAAGATATTATTGTAATGTAAGCATTAGGAAAACATGGAAGTTTTGTTTTTCTTACTGTGAACTGCTAGTGCCTAGAACAATGTCTGGCACACAGTAGGTCCTCAATAAATATTTGTTTGAATGAGCAAAAGTTTCCCCTAAGGAATATTTCTCTTAGAAATTTGTAAAGAAAACAGTAAGTTAAAGTAAATAAAAATAAAGACATAGTACCTGAAATCTGTTTTTCTTTGAAAATGTAAAAGTAATTACATAAAATAGTTAAACTGGGCATCCAAATATCTGAGATTATTCAAAAGTAAAAGACATTCCTGGGAAATTATTCTCTGTAAATTCTTATGCTAGTTTGATTGGGGATGCCTGGAACCTCAGAACAGTTCCAGGGAAATTAAAATGTAATTTTCTCGGGTTAGAAAGCAAGTTATTTTATTGATTTTGCCATCACTCACTAATATAATACAAGGATGAGCTGAGGAAAACTGCCTTGTTTTGCTTTTTAAGTTACAGAGAAGAGAAAAGAAGCCCTCAGTATTTACTCTCATATTAAATTTCAGAAAGTTTTCACCAGGACATGGATACCTTTTATTGAATAATAAAAAAAAAAAAATAGGTGCATCTTTGGATAAATGATTTGCTTTTCCATCTCATTAGATTGGGTCTGCAGCCCAACTCAACTTGGCTGTGAATTTACTGCTGACTCTTATTGTAATGAACCCATGAAACTGTTCATTCACCATCTCCTCTCTCTGAAGACTTGCTGTGCACCTACTATGGCCAGACATTGTGCAAAATCAGTAGAGGCAGAAGATTAGGTCAAATATTTCTGGGTGCATGTGAGCACCTATGAAGATATTCAAAGCACAGAACCAGGTACATTTGTGTTTAGATGGATCTCTGGATTGGGGGTGCACTCCTTCTTGTCCGAGGGCAGGATTCCTAGTCTCGGGGGCTGTTATAGACACTTCAGCCTAAGTTTCCCCAAACAGGAGCTCTTTGTGGGGTTGTGGGCCACCCCTCTGGTATCTGGAGCACAGGGCACAGCCAGGGATTGTGCCTCTTGCTCATGGCAACATGGCTGTTTGTTCCCACATTTCCGAAAAGTCCTGGTGACATAGACAGAGTTTCTGGAGAGGCTGCCAGCTCACCAGCGCTCAATCCCAAGTGTTCAGAGTTCTTCTCAAATTCATATTTGTGGGCCTATGGGGAGGCCAAACCCCAGCCCGACTCTTTAGGCTCTCGGCTTCTCCTGAGCTCAGAGATTCCCCCCAATAACTTTGTGGAGGCTAGAAAGCTTGGGGTTTAGGGTCTGGGACCTTTTGGACCTTCCCCCTACTCTGCTCTTCCCCCACCCTCTAAGCTGCCCAGCTATTTCTCAGTGTCCCCAGAGCATTGTGAAGAGTGGTGCAGGCAGGAGCCACTTCTGCCAGAGCTAGAGACGGTGGTGGACATCCTGGAAGAGGCAGAGTAGAAGGCAGAGGCGTTTCCTTGGTCAAGTAGTGCCTCCCAGTTGCGTCTTGTCCTTCAGCAGCCCCCTTCCCGCCTCAGAAGTGAGGAAAGGGACGCAGAAGTCTCCCCTAGTATTTGCAGGGCTTGGGGAGTAAGGGCCCCCTAGTAGGGGCCGTTTGTGTGTCCCTGGCTGCATCTAAAAGCGAGTTCAATACTTGGGGTACAGAGAGATCTTACCGCTATTGAAGAGGAACCCCTTAGGGAGAAGCGCTTCCTGGTAAGCAAAGGTCCCGGGAGTCCTTCTGCTCTCCTTCCCTTCCGCTACAGCCCGCAGCCACGTTCTAGGTGTCGAACAGCATTCCAGGGGGAAGGGGAGACTTGGACCCATGCACCCTCGGAGCACTCAGCCTGCCACAGACAATGAGGCCCCGAGGGCCTAGACAGACATGCATAAGCGATTAGAACCCCCGTGGGGATCCCACGAGCCTCTGGCTACGCCCTCCCTGCCCCGCACCCTTGGGCAAGGCCTCCCGAGCCAAGGAGGGACAGGCGGGCGAATTTGGGGGCACAGCCTGAAGTCCTGATGGTGGGTGGCACTCCCTCACTTCTTCTACATTGCCTCTACCTCCCAGCCCAATCTACGGCCTGAGCTGGAATCTTCTCTTCAGGTCGCCTCGAGGGCCGACGGCAACCCGAGAACCAGGCTTTCCTTAAGAAAAAGGGTGCGCGTGGATGCGCATATGTCTACGTGCGTGCTGGGGGACACTGTGTACCCCTGTGCATACGAAACGTGCCCGTCTCCCAAAGCAGAAAACTCGCCAGTTGCTTTCAGGTCCCGGCGAAGTTGGTTTGGGTGTGTGCGAGCGCTCATTTGCAAACAGCTGGTTAGGGCGCAGATGTTTTGGGGAATGCTGATCTGCCGGGGTGGGGGTGGGGTGTCCGTGCATGAATGCGACAAGCTGAGCTCGTGGCTGCGGTCCAGGGACGTCAATGCGGGATTTGAGCCCGGCGGGAAGCGTGAGCGCGCGCACCTGCCCTCTTTCCCGTCTGTAGCTGAGTGAAGTCTGTGTGCAAATCCGAAGGGCTCCTTTTGGGCCTGCAGCACTCACACTCCTTGGTGGGTCGGGGCTACGCAGGCCCGCTTAGCAATCAAGTGCTTCGGGGAAAGTGGGTGTGGGGCGAGACAGGTAGAGACCCGGGCACAGGCTGTCCCACCCAGCAGCTTGGCAAAAAAACCAGAGCTGGCACTGGGCAGCTGTGTGCATCAGCACCGGTGTTGCAGTGGAAGGTCCTGGATGCCAAAGTCCCATTCGGAGCATCAGGTAGCTAGAAAGGGATGCCGAGCCTCTGTGCAATTTAACCCCTTCCCCCGTCCTCTCATTCACTTCTACCCTTCCCCGGAGGAGTGAGGCGAAGGAGGCTTGACTGCCAGACTGGAGATGAAACTTCTTTGCGGGGCGCCTGGGGACCAGGGTGTGAGGAGGTGGGGCAGGGTGCCCTAGGGGGGTGAGGGGAGGGAGGGAAGGAAATGGAGGGTGTCAGAGGAGCACCCCAGGTGGTTCGAAGAGAGCAATCTTTCAAGGCCTTTCTATCCCACCATCCCCCTCCTTCGGCTTGGGATATGTTTAGAGCCCAGGGCTACTGTTCAGTCCCTTGGGGGTTCAGGTGGCAGGGCTGAAGGCTGCACTGGCATGGCAGGAGAGGGGTGTGAGAGTGTGAGGCCGGATTCAGGCGCCAAGAAAAGTGAGAGAAGCTCTGGCTCCTCACTTTTGGTGACTCCAAATTCCCCGATTTGTCCCCACTTTCTGGACGTCGAAGGCTCTCCACCCGCTGCCAGCCCTCAAGCTCTCCAAGCAATGACCTCATTGCAAAAGACAGTCTGAGCGGATGGCTCCCCTCCCTAGTGGACCGGTGCCGGGAGCGGGAGCAATGACGCAATCGGAGCTGGGTCGGTCCTGGCCACTTTGGATTGGCCGCGCGGGCTCGTGGGGACCCCCCTCCCACTATCACTGGAATAAGAGCCAAGAGCTCAGCCGGGAAGACGCCCACAGCAGGCGTAGTGTCCATCCGAGTGGACCGGCCGCTTGCAGTCTCCTGCAGCTCAGGTCTCCAGGTGAGGAATTTCCTACTCCACTTTAATAACCTGCTTCTGGATTAGTTCATCCAACTTGCTCCACCTGCCTGCCTGCTTGCCTTGCCTTTGCCTGTCACAACCATCTCGGCCCAGCTACAGACAGGTGCTCCTAGCTCTCTGTCCCTCTAAGGAGAAGGTGGGTGGCTGGGGCATTTTCTTTTAAGTAGCATCAGTGGAACCTTAAACATCCTAAGGTCTTCGCCTGGGTGCTGGAAGCTCCGTGAGCCCATCGAGGAGGGTCTGTGGCCCCTGCGTTGGTGCCCGTCGGCGAGCAGCATCCTGCCGGAGTTGGGTTGGTCTGGGAGTGCCCTGAGCGGTCTGTGTCCTCAGGGACCCCATTTGGCTCCCGGGACTGTGGAACCCTGAGTCGTCCTCTGAGGAGCCTCCAGCCCGCAAGTGTCCCTGGGGCAGTGGCATAGACCTGAGGCAGTGCAGTCAGCGAACCAGAACAGTGGGCTCAAATCGGGGTGCTGGCGCCTAGGATCTGCAGCTAAATTGCGCCCCAGTGCATTCCTGAGACGCCAGTAACTGGCACGTTAAATTCCTCCCCCACATTCAAACCCACAGCACTCTTCCAATTTACTCTTCCCTCTTCCCTCTCCCACAAGTTACCGGGAAGTTCAGCCTGGGGGAAGGTGCTCCTAGATTTCTCAGTCCCTAGAAGACAGGAGATTAAGTAGATAGCAGGGTGGATCTGCGCCTGGTTTCTGCAGAGGAAGAAAGGTGTGGGTTTGTGAGATTGAGCACGTTTGTGGCTTCTCTCCAACTTCCCACAGAACAGAGCCAGAATTGTCCTATTCTTACCCCAGGATGCTTGTTTCTGCTCTACCAAGCCATTTACTAAAATGTATTTTTGAGATTCACAACAGCCCATCTGACACATGAAAAGAACCAAGGCATGAAGAGGTGGGGTAACCTGCCTGAAGACACCAGGCAGGTGTGGCAGAGGCAGGACTGGAACCTAGGTCTGTGGGCTCCAGGCCATGCTTGCTCTTGGTGCCGCGGTAACGTTATTCTCCTTTTACAGAGAGGCATCATGGGCTTCGGGATGTCCTCTCCCTTCCTGGCTTTCAGCATCTTGGTCCTGTGCCAGGCAGGCGGTCTGCAGGCAGCACCACTCAGGTGAGACAGCCTGAAGCTACTAGCCACTGCCCCTGGCACAAGGCAATTCTGTGTCTCCGAAGTCACAACAGCAAGGCTCCCAGTGAATCAACACCCTCAGGTGGACACTGGCCTGAAGCCCTGTGGGCTAGTAGTGGGGAGAGAAGGGCGTATTTTCAGGGCAAGTGACAGTGATCGGGAAGACTGGCTGCTTATCTTAGGGAGGGACCAGACAAGGACTCAGAGCCCATATTGGGTTTGCCATTCCCAGGTCTGCCTTGGAGAGCCTCCCAGACCTGGACCCGGCAGCACTCAGTGAGAAGGAAGGGCGCCTCCTACTGGCTGCACTGCTGAAGGCCTATGTAGAGAGGAAGACCAATGAGCTGGAGCAGGAGGAGCCAGAGCAGGAGACAGAGGACTCCAGGTGAGACTCCCCACCCATGCTGGCATATCCAGGAGGACATGTCCTAGGCAGGTAGGGAAAACATCAGGAGTCCAGCAGGGTGTCGTTCAACAGGCCTGGGAGCCCAGCCATTCTCATGCTCCGTGAGAGACAGGTCCAGGGGCAGCGGGAGGGACTGCGGTTAGACACATTTAAAAGATCCATTTCTGAAAGGTGTTAGGAAATGAAATGAGGAGTTGTAGTCTGACCCCACTGAGGAGACATCCCAGCACCGGATGAATTAAGACCGGTAAGTTTGAAGCCAGCAGGTGGACCCTGTATATCTCAGGATGTGTTAGAAATTTAACCTGTGTGTGTTGTTCTCACACCTGTAAGGAGCCTTTGTTGCACACATGCAAGGCGATGCCAAAGGCCTTGCAGAGGGTGGGGTCAGGTAGAGCAGTGTCTGAGGTAGGATCTGTGGAGATGTGCATGTTGTCCCAGGGCTGGGGAACACCCTCCACAGCCACACCTCTCTGTGCACCCTGAGCTTGGAGCACACACCAGCCCCTGCTCTGGCCCTGGTACTGCTCAGGCAGAGGCATGGTTGCACCTGCACCTGCCCTGAGAACCTCTCTGCAGAGCATGAAGGCCTGAGCAGCATGAGGAAGGCCAGGAGAGGTCACCCCTTTCCCACCGCAGCCCTTCCCCACACTGCCTGGCTCAGCAACCATCGGACTTCTAATGGAGGATGTGTGAGCTGCCCTCTGCCTGCCCCTCCTGCCCCTGCTCTAAGTGACTCTAAGTGACTCCTCCCTGGCCTAACCTGCATGACAGATCCCAGGGGCCAACCCAGTGCATGGTATTGTCTGGCATATCTTTTCCCAGCAGCCTGGATAGCTCCAGAGCTAAGCAGTGCAGTAATCTGAGTACCTGTGTGCTGGGCACATACTTGAAGTACATGAACAACTTTTATATGTTCTCTGGCATCGGCTTCGGGGCTGAAACACCTCGCAAGAAAAGGGATATAGCTAGTGGCTTGGAGAAGGACCACTACCCCAACTTTGGGGGTGTCCCAGGATTCCAAGTAAAATCCTTTCACTCCATTCCAATTTCCTTTCTTGCTCCCATTGAACTTAATGCATGCAGATTTCAACCTGATTGCTCTTCATGCTGGTAGTGGTAGCTTTGCTTATGAGAGAGAATGTTGGGGACCTCGGGATGGAAGGAAAGAGAGCAGGACTCATAGACCAGGTCAGAGATAGGAGAGAGTGAGGGAGGCCTCATGAGATCCTAGAGGAGATCAGGGCAGAGCCCTCCAATTCCTGTTTTATCCTTCACGCGTCATCCTTGATGGATAAGCCTATTTTCTAAAAGGATTTACAGTGTGGTGCTTATTACCTTGGTCCCTCTTCAAGGCTTGAGAGTGCCCAGGGCCCATGTTTAAGAGTAACTTTAGCCTCAGGGTAGCTGCATACAGGACTTGGTGAGTGGGCCCTGGGAACCAGCTCCAGCATCAAGTACAGGCATGCTGAGGAGCAGGTAAGCACTTCTGGGCAAGGATGCTGCAAAGCCCTGCTCTCAGAGCCTCTTCCAGGGAAGTCTTCTGGGAACTTTTATTTTCCCATGGAAAGTGGTTTTGTTGGTGCCCGTGGCTGGGGTTTGGCTTCTGTAAGCTTCTTGTGTGTCCTGGGGGTTGGGTGGGGCTTCTGTCGAGAACTCCTTCCTATCCCAAGGGGATGGCAACTACAGGATGGTAAGTTCAGGGTTTCAGCCTGTGCTCCATGGTTAGGAACTGGGTCTTTCTTTTTTCTTTCTTTCTTTTTTTTTCTTTTCCATGAAGAGCTGCTAGCAAAGGCTGTCAGGCCATTTCCTCTAACAGCTTTGATAATTGCATTTAGGAGAAACACTTATTCTTAAGTGGTGTGTTGAAGAGCTACGATTCTTTTAGAGAAGGTCCCATGAGATAGAGGCTCCTGACTCCATCCTCTCACTAACAGGTTTTCTCTTCTTTCTCCACCTTGCAAATCAGTGTCACTGCCCAGAAGAGAGCCTGCAACACTGCCACCTGTGTGACCCATCGGCTGGCAGGCTTGCTGAGCAGATCTGGGGGCGTGGTGAAGAGCAACTTCGTGCCCACCGACGTGGGCTCTGAAGCCTTTGGCCGCCGCCGTAGGGACCTTCAGGCCTGAGCTGCTAACCAACTCCAGGAGGAAGGTGATAGCCCTTGCACTGCTGGGTGGGAGGGGAAGGGATTGGGAGGTTACCATCCACATTTTGAAACCCACCGGACCTGGCAGTTCCTTCAGACCCTTCTCTCCAATTGCATTCTTCCTCCTGAGGTAGTGAGTTCCTTCTACAACTCAGCTGGAAGTGAGAACCCTCGGGCAGGCTGCAGAGATGCAATTTCATATATCTGAGAAGAGAAACGCTTACTGAATTCAGAAAAGGAGGGCCCTGCACACCTTAGCGAGGGATACTCCTTGTTAATGAACCCAGGTTCAGAAAGCCCTCAACTCTTGATCCACGTTCATAGGTTCAGTCCAGAGGGCTGTAATCATCATACTACAGCTAATGTTCATAGTGACCATTGACTTATTCTTATTATTGTTTGTTTTACAAGCCTGCTTACCTCTCATACCCATAATTTGTAAATGCTGTTTAGTTAAAGAAGTTCACTTTCTTTTCAGTAATAATGGTGTTTATTCCTTTCTTGTCCTTCTCATTCTCCTAGTTCTCATTCTTCTTCTCCTTTTTCTTCTTCCTCTTCTTTTAATTTTTTCTCCTCTCAGGTTACCATGAAGCTGAACTCACCATTTCTATTAATTTCTGTTGACAACAACTTGGTGAGAAGGCCCCATGGAAGATATACGTGTTTGCATCCTAATAGATACCAAAAAAAGCACCCTTGTCACTCAAAAGGAATGAAATTGAATGCAAAACAAGCTAATTCCATATTTGTTGTGCACCCTTTTAATATTTGATTCTATGTGCAGTAAATGTGAGGGCATCTCTCATTAGCTTATCTGGTAGCAAACAGGTTCTTTGAGAGAGCTATCATGTTGATCATGGCAGCTTTGCCTCTTGTGGCCTCTGGGGTGATGCTATGCTCTGTTGTAATGGGGATGCTATGTCTTGTTGTCTAAGAATCCAACCATATAATTTGTCTAAAAAAATGTCAATATTGTGCCATTTGTGAACTTCATCAGGATTAAAAACATATTTTGGATACATGTGTTTCAAGACCCTGGTGATTTATTTCAACTTGTTTTCCTATGTAATAATAATAATAATTGACATTTAAAAAAAGATATTTCTCTATTTATTTTTAGAGAGAGGGGAAGGGAGGGAGAAAGAGGGGGATAGAAACATTAATGGGTTGCCTCTTGCTCACCCTCAACTAGGGACCTGGCCTGTAACCCAGGCATGTGCCCCAACTGGAAATCAAACCTTTGACCCTTTGGTTCCCAGGTCAGTGCTCAATCCACTGAGCCACACCAGCCTGGGCCAGTTGACATTTTTTGAGTGCTTATTATAGACAAGACAATGTTCTAAGAAAGTAGATTGTACCTATGAATAAATTTAATCTTCACGACAACTTTATGGAGTAGATACCATTGTTATTTCCACTTCACATCTGAGGAAACAGAGGCACTGAAACGTTAAGTTCAAGATCACACAGACTCAGGTGTTGGTTTCCAGAGTTTATCATTGAAACCACTACACTGTATGCTTCTCAACGATGGCTCCTGGTATTTTCTAGAAAACTGTGAGCCATTCTTTGACCCAGCCTCCTCACATGGTAGATCATCAGATTTTGAAGACAAATAGAAACATTTACACTTATAAACAACCTAATCATTATCTAACAAAATGGATCCCTTCTACCCATTACTTTACGCTTCAGGGTGAATGTTTATGTGCCCCCACCCCTCACCAAAATTTATATGTTGAAACCTAACACCGAAGTGATGGTAGTAGGAGGTGGGGCCTTTGGGAGGTCAAAGGGCACTCCCTTCACCAATGGAATTAGTGCCATTAAAATGAGGCCAGAGAGAATTCCATTGCTCCTCTGATTGCTGTGTGAAGTTACAGGGAGAGGGTTGCAATGAACGAGGAAATGGGCCCCCCACAAGACACTGAATGTACTGGTGCCTTGATCTTGGACTTTCCAGCCTCCAGAATGGTGACAAATAAATATTTGTTGTTTATAAGCTATCCAGCTTGTGTTATTTTTTTATAGAAGCTCAAATGGACTAAGACTCTTACTTGGCTTCAGTGATCAATCTATGGTCAATGATAGTACATCTATGCATCATCTATTTTCCCTGACCATGTATTATTACATCAATATATCCATACCTATCTCCCCATGTATCTCTAAATGGAAAGTACTCTTTAAATATAACCACAATCCCATTTAACAACTAAAATAAATTAACAGTAATTTCTTAGTTTAGTATTTCACATGTAGTTATGGTTCAAATTTCTCAATTATATATGTGTATATATTATACATATATATTATACAAAATATATTTATATATACATATGTGTATAAAGTCAGAGCTCAAATTAGATCTTCATATTGCTGCTGGTTGATATGTTTTAAGTCTCCTCTAATCTAGAGGTTCCCCCTCCATCTTTTCCCCCCTTCTTGCAATTTATTTGTTGGAGAAACGAGGTTATTTGTCCAATAGAGTTTCTCACATTCTGAATTTTGATGACTACATCCCTGTGGTGAAGTTTATAACATGTTCTTTTATTTTCTGTTTTTCTTGTGAGTCAGATCTCTAGTAAGGAAGGGGAAAGAGAAGTGGGAGATGAGCTCAGAGGAGTAATGGAAGACTGTACACAGAGGACTTCGTAGGCTTTCTCTCTTATTGATAGTCTATATTTGGTGGGACAGCATCCTCACACTTTCCTTTAGTTCTTTTTTTTTCTTTTTTTAAAGTATATTTTATTGACTATGTTATTATAGTAGTTACAATTTTTTCCCCCTTTGCTCCCCTCTGCCCAGTACCCACCTTCCCTCCAGCAATTCCACCCCCCTTAGTTCATGTCCATGGGCTGTGCATGTAATTTCTCTGGCTTCACCCTTTCCTATATTATTCTTCACTTCCCCTGTCTATTTTGTACCAACCGATTATGCTTCTTAATTCCTGCACCATATCCCCATTTCTCCCCCTCCCCATTCCCAGATGATAACCCTTCAAATGATCCCCATACCTATGATTCTGTTCCTATTTTGGATTGCTTAGTTGGATTTTTTTTTTTTTTTTTTTTTTTTAGATTCAGTTGTGGATACTTGTGAGTTTGTTGTCATTTTAGTGTTCTTAGTTTTGATCTTCTTTTTCTTAGGTAAGTCCCTTTGACAGTTCATATAATAATGAACTTGGTGATGATGAACTCCTTTAGCTTTACCTTGTCTGGGAAGCACTTTATCTGCCCTTCCATTCCAAATGACAGCCTTGCTGGATAGAGTAGTCCTGGCTGCAGGTTGCCTTTCAACACATGAAATACTTCTTGCCAGTCCCTTCCTGCCTGCAAAGTGTCCTCTGAGAAATCAGCTGATAGTGCTATAGGCACCCCCCTGTAGGCAACTCTCTGCCTCTCTCTTACTCTACCCATGACTCTCTCTTTATCTTTCACCTTTGGCATCTCAGTCATGATGTGTTGTGGTGTGGTCCCCTCTGGGTCCAGCTCGCCTGAAACCCTCTGTGCTTCCCAGACCTGTATGTCCATCTCTTTCACAAAATTTTGGAAGTTTTCTTCATTTTTATCAATTCTTGCTTCCTCATTCTGCTCTGGTTGACTGTTTTTTTCTTCCTTATGTTCCAAATCATTTATTTGAACCCTGGTTTCCTTCCCTTCACCATTGGTTTTGTGTGGATTTTCCTTTGTTTCACTTAGCATAGCCTTCATTTCTTCCCTTATGTGTTTGCTGTACTCAAGTATATCTGTCAAGCCTGTGAGCATCTCTATTACTAGTGTTTTGAATTCTGCATCTGCTAAGTTGGCTATCTCCTCCTTGCTTAGTTCTCCCACTGGAACCTTGACCCGTTCCCCTTTTTGGGCCATACTTCTCTGTCTCCTCATCTTGACAGGCTCCTGTGTTTGTTTGCCTCCACATTCCTGGTAGAGCTCTCACTCCTGTTATGTTGTAAGGGGCAGAGCCTTAGGGATTCATTAGTACAGGGTGACCTGTTTCACCACGTTGTGGCGCTGTATGTGGGGGAGGCGTCCGAGAGGGAACAATACTGCCTGCCCGGCACTTGCCCCTTTTCCAGGCACCTCTCCCACTTCTGCACTGGACTGGTGCCCCTCTAGCTGCTGCCGTGGCAGCAGAGTGTGTGGGTCTGCAGATGTTCTAGGACTGTGGGGGCCCTTTAAACAAGTGGACTCTGCTGAGACCAGCTGTTTCTGCCTCCACCCCAACCCCTACTGGTCTGCACAGTCAGAAGCAATGAGGCTTGATTTTCCCTCGTGCTGGGACCGTGAGCTGCTAAGTCCGGTGAGGAGCTGGGAATGCTCCCCAGGTGTTCCTCCTGAATTTAAAACATGTAACTGTGCTTTCTGCCAGCCTGCCACTGTGGCAGCTGCTGCTGCCGCCACCACACCGTGTCTTCTCCACCCCAGCTCTGCCCATCCTACCTGTCTGGATGAGTATTTCTTTTTTATATCTTTGTTTGCTGGACTTCCATGCAGCTTGACTTTCTGAAACTTCTGGTTGTTCTAGTTTTGAGGTAGTTGTAGTCCTTCTTAGTTGTGGAGGGAGACACAGAGTGTCTGGTTATGCCTCCATCTTGGCCGGAAGTCTCCTTTAGTTCTTTAGATATTATTTCCTTGAGTTATTTATATATAAAATAACCGATTTAGAATTTTTTGTCTAATAAGTTCAATGTCTGTGCTTCCTGAAAAACAATTTCTATTAACTTCCTTTCTTATGCATATAGGCTATTCTTTCTTGTTTCTTTGCATGTCTCATATATTTTTTTGAAAACTGGACATTTTAAAATAATATAATGTGGAAACTTTGGAAATCATATTTGCTTCCTGACACTAATGCTAGGATATAATTATTGTTTTTCACTGCAGCTGTTGTTGCTTGGTTGCTTAGTGACTTCTCTGAACTGAAATTTAAAAGTCTTTATTCTTTGTCATGTAGCCACTGAAGTCTCTGCTTGGGTAACTTAGTGCTCAGTTAATGATTGAACAAATATTTCTTTACTATCTGGAATCAAAAAGTCTCTCAGTCTTTACCAAGGTGCTCTGCCTGCATGTTGTGACATACCTTCAACAGCCAACCAATTATTTGATAACTCTGTCATAGTTTTGGCTTCCTGCTTGCAGACAGCCTCAAGGTCAGGTATTTTCCTGAGCATGCACGCAGCTTCATGCACATGTACTTGGCTTTCTATATTCCCAGTAATATGTTAGAGATTTTCAAAGTTCTTATAGACATCATATTCTCCAGATTTTCCTGTAAATGTTTTTGGTTAGTTTATTATTTACTCCAAATATTACCCACAAGTTCAGGCATTTGTGAATTTATGTAAGTGCCTGTGGCTGTTTTCAACAAATGCTCCTAAAGAAAGGCTTTTTGCACTGGTCAAGCTCCGTGTCAGATCAAAGAGACAGCATTGCAAATGGGGTTTTCCAAAAAAGGAAGCTTTGAAGGCTGGCAGCCCTCATTTTCTTTTTCTTTTTTTTAATTTTATTTTTTGGTTATTCAATTACAGTTGTCCCATTTTTCCCCCATTCTCATTTTCTATTCAACTGTTTCTGCTGAATAATTGCTTCTTGAATTGCTAAAAGCCTTTGATTAGTTGCTAAAATTTTGAAAGAGTAAATTTTGACAATTTTTGTTACTCTTTCCATTGTTTTTATGGGAGAGAAAATTTTTGGAGACCCTGACTCCAGTATTTTCACTGACAAAACTCCTTATGCTTTCATTAATGAAGGATATTTTTAAAGTATATTTTATTGATTATGCTGTGACAGTTGTCCCAATTTCTTTTCCCTTTGCTCCCCTCCGCCTAGTACCCCTCTTTCTCCAGCAATCCCACCCCGCTTAGTTCATGTCCATGGATCGTGCATATAAGTTCTCTGGTTCAATCTTTCCTATAGTAGTCTTAACTCCCCCCCCCCCCCCACCTATTTCGTACCTACCAATTATGCTTCTTAATCCCTGCATCATTTCTCTCCTTCCCTCCTCCCAGCTCATAACCCTCCAAATGGTCCCCATACATATGATTCTGTTCCTATTCTGATTGTTTGCTTAGTTTGTTTTTATTTTTTATATTCAGTTGTTGATAGTTGTGAGTTTGTTGTCATTTTAATGTTCATAGTTTTGATCTTCTTTTTCTTAAATAGTTCCCTTTAACATTTCATATAATAAGGGCTTGGTGATGATGAACTCCTTTAGCTTTACCTTGTCTGGGAAGCACTTTATCTGCCCTTCCATTCTAAATGATAGCTTTGCTAGATAGAGTAATCTTGATTTTAGGTCCTTGCTTTTCATCACTTTGAATACTTCTTGCCAGTCCCTTCTTGCCTTCAAAGTTTCTTTTGAGAAATCAGCTGAAGTCTAATAGGCACCTCTTTGTAGGTGATTCTCTTCTCTTGCTGTTTTTTTTTTTAAAGTATATTTTATTGACTATGTTGTTACAGTATTTCCATTTTTTTCCTTTGCTCCCTCTGCCCAGTACCTCCCTTCCCCCAGCAATCCCACCCCCCTTAGTTCATGTCCATGGGCTGTACATGTAAGTTCTCTGGCTTCACCCTTTCCTATATTATTCTTAACTTCCATGTGTCTGTTTTGTACCAATCAATTATGCTTCTTTTTTTTTTTTCAGATTTAATGTGTTTTATTGATTAAAATATTACATTTGTGCCAATTTCCCTTCCCTCTGCTCCCCTCCACCCGGTGGCCCCCCTCCCTCCAGTTGTCCCCCCCTTTTAGATTATGTCCATTAGTTGTGCATACAGTTCCTCCCAACCTCTCTCCGTCTATTCCATTCCCTCCTACCATGATCCCCAATTCCTATATCATCTCCCTCCCTCTCCCCACTCCCCCTCCCTGTTGACCTCCCCCCAATATGCTTCCCGTACCCACAGTTCCTTTTCCACTCTCGTTGCCTGTTTAGTTTGCCTTTGTTTCATCTCCCTAGCTTCTGTTTTTTAAACCAGTCCCTTTAACATCTCATATAACAGTGGTTTGGATCTAATGAACTCTTTCAGTTTTATTTTGTCCTGGAAACACTTTCTCTGTCCTTCTATTCTGAATGACAATTTCACTGGATAGAGTATTCGTGGTTGTAGGTTTTGGATTTTCATTACTTTGAATATTTCTTGCCAGTCCCTTCTTGCCTGTAGGGTCTCCCTTGAGAAGTCAGCTGATAGTCTAATTGGGACCCCTTTGTACATAATTCTTTTCTTCTCTCTTGCTGCTTTTAAGATTCTCTCTTTATCTTTAATTTTTGACATTTTGATTATAATGTGTCTTGGAGTGGTTCTCCCTGGGTCCAGTCTCTTGGGAACTCTCTGTGCTTCCTGGACCTGCAAGTCTATTCCCTTCCCCAAGTCTGGGAAGTTCTCCTTTATTATATTTTCACTCAATTTTTCAAGTTCTAGTTCATCTTCCTCACTCTCTGGCAAACCAATGATTCTTATGTTGGGCCTTTTATAGCTGTCCCAGAGGTTTCTGATCCTCTGATTGTTGCTTCCCATTTCCTCTCTCTGCATTGGTTGACTGCTTGTTCCTTCTCCATATTCCAGTTTGTTGAAATGAACTCTGGATTTTTTTTCCTCACCATCTGTCTCGTATGTGGTTTTGTTCCTTTTGTTATGAATGTTTTTCGCTTCTTTCTTATCTTTTTCCTGCTCTTTTGTGAATTCTGTAAGCCACCTGATAACAATGGCCCAGAACTGAGCCTCTGACAGGTTTCTTATCTGTTCATCTGTCAGGTTCTCTATCTGTTGCCTGGTGAGCTGTGCCACCGGGATTTCTATTGTTGTCTGCCTCATTTTGACAGATGCGTTTTGTTTTCTTGGGCCGGCTGTAGGGGGCAGTGCCTGTGTACGCGTCACAAGTCAGCGACCGGCGCCTGTCCGCGACCTATTTCGCAGCCCTGTGGTGCTTTCTTTGGGGGCGGGGGTCCAAGATGGATTCACACAGTTATTCAGCTAGGAGACCGGGATCCATCCTCCCGCCCCCCTGGGCCTCACTGTTCAAGGCGATGCTGCGGCCGCTCTCCCCAGCGCCGGGGTCGCGCACTGCCAGGGGCTTGACTGCAGCCGGGATTTTTCGCCGCCCCGCCGCTGTCCCAGGTGCGACCGCAAACAGCGCTGCCCTCTTTAACTCTTACCTGCCCAAATGGCACCGCTGGTTTATAACTTCATATGTTGGGCTTCCGTGTAGTTTTATTTTCTGGAATTTCTAGTTATCCTTTGTTTTGAAGTAGTTGTATTCCTCTCTAGTTGTAGAGGGAGACCTAGCGTGTCCGTCTAAGCCTCCATCTTGGCCGGAAGTCCTCAATTATGCTTCTTAATCCCTGCACCATTTCCCCATTTCTCTCCCTTCTTCCTCCCAGCTGATAACCCTCCAAATGATCCCCATACCTATGATTTTGTTCCTATTTTGGTTTGCTTAGTTGGATTTTGTTTTTATTTTTTAGATTCAGTTGGTGATAGTTGTGAGTTTGTTTTCATTTTAGTGTTCATAGTTTTGATCTTCTTTTTCTTAAGTAAGTCCCTTTAACATTTCATATAATAATGACTTGGTGATAATTAACTCCTTTAGCTTTACCTTGTCTGGGAAGCACTTTATCTGCCCTTTTATTCCAAATGATAGCTTTGCTGGACAGAGTAATCTTGATTGTAGGTCCTTGCTTTTCATCATATTGAATACTTCTTGCCAGTCTCTTCTTGACTGCAAAATTTCTTCTGAAAAATCAGCTAATAGTCTGATAGATGCCCCTTTGTAGTAACTCTCTGCTTTTCTCTTGCTGCTTTTTAGATTCTCTCTTTATCTTTCACCTTTGGCATTTTAATTATGATGTGTCTTGGTGTGGTCCTCTTTGGGTCTAGCTTGTTTGGTACTCTCTGTGCTTCCTGGACTTGTATGTCTATTTCCTTCATCAAATTTGGAAAGTTTTCCTTTATTATTTTTTTCACCTAAGCTTTCAATTTCTTGCTCGTCTTCTTCTCCTTCTGGCATCCCTTTGATTCAGATGTTGGCATGTTTAAAGTTGTCCCAGAAGTTCCTAAGCCTCTCGTTATTTTTTTCAATTCTTGTTCCTCATTTTGTACTGGTTGACTATAATTTTTTCTTTCAAATCATTGATTTGAAACCCTGGTTTTCTTCCCTTCATCATTAATTTTGTGTGGATTTTTCTTTGTTTCACTTAGCATAGCCTTCACTTCTTCCCTTATGTGTTTGCCATACTCAAGCATATCTGTCAAGCCTATGAGCATCTTTATCACCAGTGTTTTGAATTCTGCATCTGTTAGGTTGGCTATCTCCTCCTTGCTTAGTTCTCCCATTGGAACCTTGATCTGTTCCCCCTTTTGAGCCATACTTCTCTGTCTCCTCATCTTGACAGGCTCCTGTGTTTGTTTGCCTCTGTGTCTTAGGTAGAGCTATTGTTCTGTTACATTTTAAGGGTGGAGCCTTAGGTATTCATCAGTACAGGGTGACCTATTTACCACATTGTGGTGCTGTCTGTATTTCTTCTTTATATCTTTGTTTGTTGGACTTTCATGCAGCTTGATTTTTTGGAACTTCTGGTTGTCTCTAGTTTTGAGGTAGTTGTATTCCTTCTTAGTTGTGGAGGGAGACCCAGCATGTCTGTCTACGCCTCCATCTTGGCCAGAAGTCTCAAATTTTCTTTTGCTGTATTTAAGATTCTCTCTTTATCTTTCACCTTTGGCACTTTAATTATGATGTGTCATGGTGTGGTCCTCTTTGGGTCTAGCTTATTTGGGACTTTTTTTGCTTCCTGGACTTGTATGTCTATTTCCTTCACCAAATTAGAGAAGTTTTCCTTACTTATTTTTTCATCTACATTTTCAACTTCTTGCTCTTCTTCTTCTCCTTCTGGCACCCCTATGATTCAGATGTTGGCACGTTTAAAGTTGTCCCAGAAGTTCCTAAGCCTCTTCTTGTTTTTTTCAATTCTTGTTTCTTCATTCTGTACTGGTTGACTGTTTATTTCTTCCTTATGTTCCAAATCATTGATTTGACCCCTGGTTTCCTTCCCTTCACTATTGGTTTCATGTGAATTTTCCTTCGTTTCACTTAACCTAGGTGTCACATCCTCCCTTGTGCATTTGCTGTACTCAAGCATATCTGTCAAGTCTGTGAGTATCTTTATCACCAGTGTTTTGAATTCTACATCTGTTAGGTGGTTATCTCCTCATCACTTATTTCTCTTATTGGAACCTTAATCTGTTCCCTTTTTTGGGCCATGCTTATCTTTCTCCTCAACTTGACAGGCTCCTGTGTTTGCCTCTGTGTCTTAGTAGAGCTCTTGCACCTATTACGTTGTAAGGGGTGGAGCCTCAGGTATTCATCAGTATGGGTTGGCCCATTTTACCACATACTGGCACTGTATGTGGGGGAGGGGTCTGAGAGGGAACAATGCTGCTTGCTCAGTACTTGCTCCCTTTCCAGGCATTTCTCGCACTTCCCACATGGGATGGGCGCCTCTCTAGCTGTTGCCCTGGCCATGGTTTCATAGTAGGGGTGTCTGCAGACATTCTAGGACCATGTGGGTCCTCTAAACAAGGAGTCTCTACTGAGAGACCAGCAGCTTCTTACTCTGCCTCAATCCCCACAGGTTTTCACAGTCAGAAGCAATGAGGCTTCATTTTCCCCTGGCAGTGGTGCTAAAACTGTGAGTTGTATGGTCTGGTCTGGTGCTGGGGGCACTCCCCAGGTGTCCCTCCTTACTCTTTTAAATGTGTGACTGCACTTTCCACTGGCCTGCTTCTGCCACTGCTGCTACCACCACCACACCGTGTTCTCTCCACCCCAGCTCCGCACCTCCTACCTGTCTGGATGAGTATTTCTTCTTTATATCTTTCTTTGTTGGAGTCCATGCAGCTTGGTTTTCTGGAATTCTGGTTGTCTCTAGTTGTGAGGTAGATGTATTCCTTCTTAGTTGTGGAGGGAGATGCAGCATGTCTGCCTATGCCTTTATCTTGGCTGGAACTCCCATGAAGGATATTTTCACTGGATATAAGATTATGGATTGACAATTTTTTTTTTTTTTTTTTTTTTTAGCATTTTAAAGTTGCTGTTTTATTCTCTTCTGGTCTCCATGATTTCTTAGTAGAAATCTGCATGCATGTGAAGCTTTGTTCCTCTATATGTAATGCATTGTTTTTCTCGGTATAATTTTCTTGGATTTTTTTTTTTTTTTCTTGTTTAGATTCTCTGAAATTGAATCTGTAAATCTATGTTTTCTGTTAACTTTGAGGGATTTGTGCCAATATTTTTCTTTCTTTTTGGTCTCCAGTGACAAAATATTAGGCCTTTTAGTATTGTCCCACAATTTTATTCTGTTCAGTTTTAAAGTTTTGTTTCTCTGTGTTCTTCAGATTATATAACTTTTATCGATTTATCTTTAAGCTTAACAATTCTTTTCTATCATCTATATTATTTTATTGATCCCCCTCAGTGACATTTTTTGTTTTGAATATTATAATTTTTAATCTAAAATTTTCTGTTTTGTTCTTTTTTATAGTTTTTATTCCTGTTAACAAATGCTATCTCTCTATTGATTTAAAAAGTGTTCATAGGATACGCTGTTCATGGGTTTGGGTTTGAGAAATTTAAGTTACCCTTGTACAAAGCATAAAAAGACAAGAGTGAGAAAAGGAATTTCTCACACTCTTTGGCACCCAAAGAGCCCACTCGTACAGTACCTTTTGTCAGAGACACAGGGTTTAGCTGCCCGCACTGGTGCCATCACTGTGACTGCAGCACTGACCCTTCGCGGCCCTGGAAAAGAGCCAGAAGAAAAAGAAAAATAAATAATGGTGATTTTGGCTTGAAGAGGCTCCTCTGGCCAGAGAGAAGATGATTCTCTCAGGGTTTTTGTTGTCTGTGCCCACTGCACAGTTCCATGACTGAGACCATCCTTGGGTTAAATTGAGAATATAAAAGGGAAAAAAAAACCTCCCGAAACTTACTGGCATTTTTATTATTTTCCCCCATCCTGGTGCACTTGCTATTTTTTACTTTTCAGAGTCCTCAAGCAGATCCTTTTCGTATTTTGTCTGGAGATTTTAGCTGAAATCAGTGTGAGAGACATGTTGTCGTGGGCTTTCTTCATCTTGGTTGGCATATTTATTGAGCATAATACAATTAAGATAGGAGATAATCATAATTATGTTAATTTTAATACTTGAAATTATACAAGATTTTAAATAAGTCCAGATTTAAAAAGAAATCATACTAGAGCATTTAAAATATTTACAATTATATGACAATGAAAACATCTCACATCAGAATTTGGAGGTGTGGTGAAAGTGGTAACTTTAGAAAATTATCTAGCCCTATATAATGTTAAAAAAGAAAAATGAGTAAAATTTAATGAGCTAAATTTTAAACTGAACATGTAAATTGAGGTGTTTAATATGAGAAATTAGAAAAGAAAAATGCAGAAAACCCAAACTATCTGAAAATGAGAAAATAAAGATTAAAAATAGAAGTTAACTCTAAGATGCAGCTATTGAGTTAGTCAAAATGTCCATATGGTTGTTTTTTTCAATAAACTAAAAGACACATTTTTCATTTTCACCAGTAACATTATTGATGTGGATATTTTGAGTATGTTGTCTATCTCCCACATGGTAGAACGTTGATTGTTCTCAATTAATGTCTTGATTTAATCACTATGAACTTCAACTGGTCTACCCAACCATGGGGCATCATGCAGAGAGAAATCTCGAGTATGAAACTTCGCAAACCACTTTTGACACATTCAATCAGTCACAGAACCTTTTTCATACACTGCACAAATCTGTTTTTGCATTTAAGTTGCATTTTTACCTTTCTTCAAATAATAAAGGATAATGCGCCGAAAATGTTGTGTATTTTCTTCTATCCTCAATATTAAAATGGCTGCACAAAATTTCACCAATACTGATACCTTTTAAATAATGTGCATTAGTATGAACAGCTGTCACAATACAGTCTAATACAATTGTTTTGAATTACGTTAAAGACAACTAAGTGGTACTAGAGCCATCTTATGGAAAAAACCAAACAAAATTTTTGTTCAACCCAATATAACAAAGACGGTCAACAAAACCAAAATGTTATCCTTTGAAAAGACTAATAAAATTTCAAACCTCTAGTGAGGTTGAGCACGGGAAGAAAAAATAAGCAGATGCAAATAATATCAAGAAAAAAAAAAAGAGAACATACCTATATATACAGCAGAGAAGAAATAATAGTGAAGTACATTAAAGGTATCTTTATGTGAATAATTTTTATAATTTAGATAAAACAGAAAAATTCCTAGTAAATATAAGACCTATTAAAACTCATTTGAATGGAAATGAGAATCTTGAATAATTATATAACTATAATATATTGAATCAGTTTTGTAAAATCTTATCACAGTGACAACATAGACCTGTTGGATTTACAGATGAATCTTCATTCTCATTTATTAGCTCCAAGAACGATGTGCTAAGGAACTAAAAACTTTTCAAAGGCCCATGAAAATATTTAAGTTTCCAAAGTACGTTATTGACTTCCAAATACGAAAGTGATTAAGAAAGATTTAAAAATGTTTACTTAAATATTTATATGTCCATTGGTCTACTCCAACTCAACTCTTACGTAGTTGCATACAAATTATATTTAATGTGAAATACGGGTGCATTTTACTATGATTTGGGGTGAAGATGTCAAAAATAAAAGTAGGGGCCCTGAAGCATTTTAAAATACCCTCTCCCCCGTCCCTCCCGCTGGGTGCAAAATAGCCCCTTTTCCACCAGAGGGCGCACTAAGCAGGCTCTTAAACTTGCTTTGCCAGGATTCTCTCCTCCGGGTTGGTCCCAGATTCTCCTCTCACTCTTCCCTCTCTCTGAGCCTTGCTTTCTCCGCGTGTAAATTTGGGATAATGACTCCTCCTTCACAGAGGTAAACCAATGTCCCACCAAAGGCAGATGGTAGCCCTTAGGGAGGGGGGAGGCTGGGAACTTCCTCTTATCTAAGGGGCCTTGACTGAGAAAACCCAGGGACTGAGAAGAGGGCAGCCACAGGAAGGTTTAACTGCGTGCCTTCTTGATTTCCCTCAAAAGACAAAGGCTGGGCAGAGATGGAGGAATGGTGGGAGTGGGAGGCACTAAGGGCGTGAACCGGGATCTCACATTTTCACCCTAAGCCTGTCTTTCTTCACTAAGATTTACCATTTCCAAATGCTGTCCGAGCTCAGAGAAGGCTTCAGGATCTCTCGGTTGGAGTTGGGGGTGGGTGAAGAAGACAAAATTGGGAAGTGTTACAGAGGAATTAGTCTTGAATTTGGTGTCAAAGGGCTGGTAGGTTTTCTTAAATTAAAAATTTAAGTAACTTCTTTTTCTAGTTAGAAAATAAAAATACTCAATATAGAAAATACGGGACCCCCCCCCTCCAAGGGGAGAAGTGTGTTTTTTAGTTATTTCAACATGCAGAGAAATCTACCAGTAGTATTTTGGTGTATGATCTTTCCTTTATATCTTATGCACATATTTGTAAAAATATAAAACTACTTTGAAACTGCCTTTTTTTCAGTGTACATTTTCTATGTCATCATGTTCTTCTATTGCATAATTTATGTCCATTTCACATCCTATTTAATAAATGTGTCAGTTTGTTTAATCAATCTTTTGTATATATGTAAGTGGTATCCAGATTTTTATTGTTGTAAAAATGTTATAGTAATCATCATTGGAGCTAAATTTTGCAAAACATTTATATTTCTTTATGCATGGATACAATCTGGGATCACCTTAACCTAATTTTAGTCTACTATGATATCATTTTTTATTCTTTCTAAAAGTGGAATTGTAAGAGTCAGAGTAAATGCATATATAATTTTACTAGATAGAGGCAACATAGTGTTTTCCATTCTCACCAACCATGTGTAAGAGTTCTTATTACTATCAGCCTCACCAACTGGATATGCCATCAAATTTCTGGATGACCAGACATGGGGGAGATAAATCAACATAAACAACAGAGGACAGCCCAGGGGTTCCAACATAGGGGCAACAAATAGGAAGAGAAATCCCAGCTCAATGTGGGGGAACACATTATGACAGTCAGAGTTGTCTAACGATAACATAGGCTTCTCAGCAAGTGGTAGGCTTCCTGTCACTGGAGTCGTTCAGGGACAGACCAGATAACCATTCAACAGAGTGTGGTACAGATGGTTTCAGCAATTTTACATCTGGACCAAGTACCTTTAAGGCCTGGAGAGAAACACACAACCATATTGATTGATGGCCGTATTTCAAATTTATGAATTAAGACCATGAACCTTAATTAGGTCTTTATTGCTGCCAGGATATCATATGTCTTTAGCCCATTCACCCTCTCATTTACTTCTAGATCATTATTCACACCTTCTCCTTAAAACCCCCTCACTCCTCCACCTTCCTTATCCTTAGCTCTAGACCTTGCTTCCTACTTTGCTGATACAATCATGTCAATCAGAAGAGAGTCTCCACAGCCTCCACCCAAACCCCTCTATGCTACTGGCATCTGCTCCCAGGTACGCTTCTCCCACTAGGAGCCATAGAGAGACCTTCCATGCTCTTCTTAAAACCATTTCTTTCATTTGTGCACAGGATCCCACCTGCCTTTCCAGTATTCACAGGCATTGCTCCAGCTATTGTCTCTCTGTGTCTGCCCTCACCTCCTCCTCCACCTCTTACTGGTCTCCTTGCTCTTGCTCAGAGACACCAGGCACACTCCTGCCTTGGAGCCTTAACTTTGTTTTCTTTTCTTGGAACGCTCTTCTCACAGATAACCATTCACATAACACACAACTCCTTTACCTCCATTTACAGTGACTGGATTAAAAAATAAACTATAGGATCTTTACAAGAGGCATCTAAAACATAAGAATACAGCTGAACTAAATGGCTGGGTTGGTGAAGAATGGGGTGGTCTGTGGGCTTCACTTTAAAACTGAATTCTCTTTTCTATCCTAATGGCTTGGACAGAAAGGGCCCAGAGGTCTGAGAGGGGGGAAACATAAACTATTTCCCTCAGCCCAAACTAAATATAATGGGCATAAGGGTTTTGGACAGGCGAGATGTGCCTAGCACACCTTCCTCCAAAGAAGCCCCCCCCCCCTTTTTTTTTTCTCCTAATGTGGAACATTGAAAAATTAATCCCTGCCTTTTGTCACCTAGTAGTTATGGATTGAATGATGCTTTTTAACCCTTTTTGCCAAATCTGTTGCCCCCAGAACACAACAAGGATGCCAGCCTGCTAAACCAAGCACGCTGTTGTCCGGAGAGAGCCAACTGACCTGGAGTCTGCATAATCCTTCCCCATGTGGGAAGGCCACCCTCCCCTCCACACCCCCACTATTATTAGGGATTTCTGGACCCAAGGGTAGGTAGGACGACGACCATGTCCAGCTTGAAGCAGCTAGAGGAGCTTGAGACCTTCGTCCATTGTCCTTTACAAGATTACAAAGGGTCTTAATATCTGAGAGGGAGGGATAGTTATTTTTTATGAACCATGGGTATGGACTTGGGGGGGGATGCTGGGGGAGGGAGATACTGGGTGGAGGGGAGTAAAGGGGAAAAAATTGGAACTACTGTAACAACATAATCAATAAAATATACTTAAAAAAAATAAAACATAAGAATACACAAAGGGAAATAGTAAAAGAATGAACAATTTACCATGCAAACAGTAACCAAAATGATGATAGTCCTATATAAGTTTTGAATAAAAATGACTTTAAGGCAAAAAGGATCAGAGAGATATTAATGGCCATTTTATAATAAAATATAAAATTTGCTGACAGGATGTAAAATTTCTGAACATATATGCACCTGATAATACAGCCTCAAAATACATAAAGTATAAACACACCATTATAGTGAGACATTTCAACACACTTCTCTTATTTCTCCTAGTGTGGGAATGGTCTATTTATATCTCTCTCTACTATGAGACTGTGAGTATCCCAGAGTCAGAGACTACCTGGATCATGGCTGTATCCCAAGTGTTGTGCACAGTGCCAGGCCTGGGCTGGCCTTCATTCATTGGTTTCTGGACTAAACTTCCTCCAGCAATAGAGAGGTCACTATGTTCTAAAGGAGCACATTCTTCGTTTGGGAATGCTCTTACTTTTAGAAGGGTCTTACTTTCCTAGATTAAAACTCATCCTACTACCAGCTTTCTTAATGTGGCACGGGCATCAATGGGCACTGGAGAACCTCCCTCTGTGAAGAAGGGTGTGTCGGAGGCCAGACCTTTTAAACCATTGGTGGGTATTGATGGCAGAGGATTTAAAGTAGATCTTTTTTTTTTTTTCCTTTCCTACAAATTCCAAAGCAGAGCATGGTTTCTATTAGAAGAATCCTTTCTGGGTAATTATCCATCCATCCTCAATAATGTATCTGGGCGTTGGCATTAAGGCTTTTCAATTATTCAAATTGTCAGAGTTTTCATCTCCTGGTGAAACTTTTCTGGACGCTCCTGTGGCAGCTCTTGTGTGTGCTTGATAGCATAGCTAATGCTCCTGCCTTTGTCTTTGACAGGCCCTTAGCCAAAGGTTGTAAATCTGGGAACCGATTATGGCAGTTCAGCAGCTTTCTGGAGTGTTCAGTGCATCTGTAGAGAGGTTTAAATGAGAGGGAGGCTGTGGGCATTTAGAGAGTTTGTAGGTCTTGGCTTTTCTCTGGGTTCTGGTTATTTTCCATTGGTACTTGCCACCCTTGGCCCTGGCTGGTTTAGCTCAGTGGATTGAGCGTCGGCCTGCGAGCTAAGTGTCGCTGGTTCGATCTTCCAGTCAGGGTACATCAGAGAAGGAAAACTCTGACTCCAAAAAACCTCCGCTGCCTTGCGGCATACCTCTTCAGGGGAAAGGCTAAGGGAGTAAACCCCGACAGAAAATCCGGAGCCGGAGTCCCTAAGGCGGTTTGACGTTGTAGTCAACACCGGCAACTCCTGCGGCGCACCTGAACCCAAGCTGTATCGACTCCGTCTTTCCCTTGGACCCTTCAGCTGCGAAGAGAGGGGGGGTCTGCTGCATGGGCAACAGCAGACCCTCCATATCACCCTGCCCAGGCTCTGTAGCTTCAGCGTCATCGCAAGATGTCGATTCAACACGGGAGGAGACAGATACCATGTCACTCCCGAGTCGGACTGCACAGCCATTCTCGGCGATGCAGATGGACACTTAAGAAGCTACACCATCGTCTCTCGAGACGGACGGCTGCCGACGACTTGCCACCCTCCCCCATAGCTTTTCTACCCCTCTCTGCTCTTCTCTGTGTCCTGAGGAGCAGGGTCTCAGATTACATCACCTGGGCTCTCTGGTTGGGTTCTGCCAATGGGGGCACAGGCTGGAGCTCAGAGGGAGGAGCAGAGAACTTCTTCCCCGCTTTGGTGGCATGGCTTTGAGATGATCTCTTCCATGTTTCCACTGGAACACCAGTGAGCCATTTTTCCTCTTGCCCCTCTAGACTTAGACGTAGTAACAGCGTCCCAGTTGTCTGTGCCTGGGTGCCTGAAACCAGCTGTTACTCTCTTAACATTGACCACAAATACCCCTTCATTAAATTGTCTTCCAATCCCATCTGCATGGACTTCTTTTCCTGCTGGGGACCTGCCTGGGATATGAAGTTGTATAGAATATGTATTATGCCTGAAGATGACTCTTTTTCTTACTTTATGAGCTCAGAGGCTTTGTCGATACACCTGAGAGGACCCTTGGACTAGATCTCAGGTGCTATAGATCCTGCAACTCAGAGAAGGAAAGACAGGGTCACAGAGGCAAGAGATAAACCTCAGATTCTTATCCCCTATGCTGTGTTCTTCCCACGAACGGCTGGGCCTTTTCCTGGTGTTGTTTTTATTGAGGAGACATGGGGATGGGATACTTCCCATGGTTTACCTCATTTCTTTCTCACCACAATCAAATGATGTAGTTATCACTATCCCTGATTTAGAGGGAAGAAAAGGGGGGCTGCGGGGAGGTTTAAGTAGCTCTCCCAAGATCGCACAGCCTGTGCGTGGAAGATCAGAGAGTCAAACCCAAGTTTGTCTGAGTTTCACAGGTGTCCACGAACACAGATGCAGAGGCTCACCTGGGACAGGAGGAAGTGCACCTATTGCTAAGAGAAGGCCAAGTACTAGCTTAGATAGGTTGGTGGAGGAGAGTCAGAGGGTCCTCCTCTAAAGCTGGAGGCCCAGTGGCTTATGGTGGATACAGGGGCAGGAGTGGAGTAGGGCCTTAAGGGGTCAAGGAAGGGAACAGGAAATGCCTAGCACAACAGGGCTAGTGTACAGGAAACAGTCAGTACCTGTTAGTGTAGCAATAGTTATTTTTATTATGATTTTGTGCCTCTCCCCCAAATCTCACTTTTTCAATTACCCTCAAACCTCATCTTTCTCCCTAAAGCTGGGAGCACAAGAAGCAGAGAAAATGATAGACTCATGCTGCAGAGGCTACTGTAGCTTCTAGAGCCAGGCCCTAATCAGACTTTCTTCCAGAAGGACACCTGAAGCCATCTCCAGGCCAGCCAGAGCAAGCCCCCAAGAAGCCAAATGGCCAGGGAATGTCCACGGAGTCACCCCCTCAATTAGGCACCAAGACAGTCACAGAAGTGGCCTTTCCCTGGCATGTCTCTGTTGTGGTTGTCCTGTTTTTGGAAAAATGTTGCCCCTCAGACTTTGGAAAGAGGGCCTCTGTCTTAGCTCAGGGTGCATGGCCACTGCTCAGACTCTCCAGATTCTTCAGGACCATGGGGATAAGGAGGCTGGCCAGGAAGGAGTGTAACTGGCCACACAGCTGGTGCTGGTTGGCTGCAGGCCTGAGGGTCTTTCCTCCTGAGCTGAATGGTCTTGGATGCATTGTTAGGGAGCCAGAAGCTCTGGGCCCTCCCACCAGGGCGCTGGTCCTCCATGTTTTGCAGACATCATAATCACCTGGAACGCTTGTTAAAACACAGCTTGCTGGACCCTAGCCCAAGAGTTTTTGTTCAGTACTTTGTGGGGGGCCTGAGAATGTGCATTTCCTACACAATCCCAGAAGTTGCTGGTGCTGCTGGTCTAGGATCACTCACCTCTACGCTGGGAAACTGGATATTTGCACACTCACTGTTTTTCATCCTGGAGGCTGGATGGAGGGGCAGGACAAAGGCGCAGGACTCTTGAGTTCTTATTTCTACTGACTTGCTCTGTGGCTGCATTTCTAAAGGTGGTTTTAGTTGTGAGTAATGGAAAATAGTTTGTTACTTTAAGTAAGATGGAATTTGGTGGGTTTGGGAATCTCTTGAATTCAATGAAGAGTTGAACAGTTAGGGCTTGGGAAGGGCAGAGCAGCCCCGGGGCCCTTAGCACCTGCAATTCCCATGCCTGCTATCCAGGACTGAAGAGGCAGGTGACCTAGCACCACAAACCTCTAGTCCATGGTATTCAAATTCCAAATGCAGAGGAGGGGTAATCTGATTGGCCCACAAGGGCCAAGACCCTCCTGCCTGGCCCTTACTTAGCCAATAAGCCACAGCAAGTGTGTGGTGGAGTGGACTCAGGAGAGTGGCCAGAGAACAGGCAGGGCTGCCCCAGTCCCTCCCACCTTGAAGTGAGCAGCTGTGATCCCACAAAAGGCCTATAAAGGTGAGCAGGACCAACATTCTTCCCCTCACTGGGCTTTAGTTTCTCTATTTGTAGAATGAGGGCTTTGGGTTAGAGCCTCATTACTGGATCAGTATTTCTTTCTCAAAGTGGGCCTGCATCATAACCGCTTGGGATGCTTGAAAAAAGAGGCCCATGTGCTCCATGGTGTGTTGCTGAATGGTCCACGACAGGTGTTCCGAAACAAAGCAAAGTAAAACGAAACAAAATGCCCTGATTTGTAGTGTTTGCCCAGTTTCCAGGCTGTAAATAAATACTCCTACTCTGGCCAGTTTCAAGCTAGTAAGGTGAAGTCACTGTATAAGGAGTTGGGAAGAGAGGTGCACCGCGCTCCAGCTCACGACCAGCCTACGGATTCAGAACCTCGGAGGGAGGCCTGGGAATCTGAGTCCCCCCACCCCCACCCACAGGTGATTCTGGTGGATAATAAAAATTTCAAACCCCAGTACCTAGAGATCTTCGAGGGCCTTCCCAATCCATAATTACATCGCCTGATTCTAGTGGCTCTGGGAGTTGCGGAAATTTTTCTCCTTTGAGAGGGAAGCACAGGAAGGCTTAAGAGACTGATGGGCCCAACTGAGTCACTGGTGCATCTGCACCAGCCTATCTGGCACCCTGGGGCCAGGTTCACCTCTGCCTGTCCCCCATGAGTGCCTGGTCCTGCCCTCACTTCTGGGGGCAGGGCAGCAGCATCTCAATGTGCATGTCTCAGGGTTGTAGGAGGGGACTGCGTGACATGAGGTCACCACTGTGGACACTGGGATCCGGGCCCATCTCTCGTCTCTCTGGGTGGGCTGGCCTGCCGGCTGCTGTCATCGTGAACTTCTGATCTGATATCTCCATCCCCGGCACAGAGAGCCTACCCAGTCTTCAGCTATTTTTGTGCAGGGTTCTCATTTTGATAACTTTCTCTGAGCAGGTGGAGGACAGAGTGGAGGACACCTCTGCACTTGAGGGGTGCTGAGGTAGAGAGCCACTGCAGAGCCCACGGGGGACCCACCAACAGACAGCAGGGCTAGAGCAGAAGCTGGGGAGATGGTGGCTGGGGAGCGGAAAGTCCAAGCTACTGACAGGAAGGTAAATTCTTTCTGCAGGGACCTTTCAGAAGAAACCATCTGCTCTCTGAAGTTCTAAAGTTAGGTTGCACATTTAGTTTTGAGCTGGAATGATCTCTGACTTACTCTTCTTACCTTCTAAAGTGATGGTTCTCAAAGTATGACTGCCCCCCCGCCCCCAGACCAGTAGCATCTGCATCACCTGGGAACTTTTTAGAAATGCAAATTCTCAGATTCACACTGTTCCTCTCTCTCTTAGAGCCTTTGCCTGACAACAGGATGCTAGGATCATCGGAGGGGGTTCTCAGGAAACCCTTTTTCAGTTCAAATGCCCCCCAGGGCTGCCACACTGAACTGTCCTTAGACCACAGAGTAGATGGGCTGGGGCAGCAGAAATGACCAGAAATTCTGGGATGGGGATGGGGGTGGGAAACTCAAGAGACAAAAGAGATTGCTCTGGATGTGACAGGCCTTTCTGGGTGCTCTCTAGTGGCATTGCCTGGGAGGAGGTCTGGGACCATCACAGCCACTGCTTGGAGATATTCTGTTTAGCATGGAAACTTCAAGCAGTGGACAAGTTTCTGGACTGTTAAACTCTTCTCCTCTCTTTTTCTGCAGTTCTCTTAACTTCCCTGGCTCTGCATTTTGCTATTTGTCTTTCATCGTGGTCCTGCCCTCTCTTCTCCTCCACTCTCCCACCCGCCAGTGTCTGGCCATCTCTGCAGTATAGCTCCAGCTCCCTTGAGCAACACATGCTCTGTACTTCCTGAGGCTCAGGCTTGCATGCCCTGCCTTATTCTGTGGGTTCTGTCCAGCCTCATCAGGTCCTGCAGGCCAGGACCCTCCTTGGCCAGTCCCTGGACAGTGCCCAGAGTCTCTGAGGAGCCCCCTTCATGATCCCTTCAGAACAGTATACCTGCTCCTTCTCCTGTGGACCATGTAGGCTCTGCTGGGAAAACTGGATTTGGAAATGAAATCAGGGGCAGACTATTGACGTAACAGGCTGAACTGTAAACCTGAAATCTTCTCTTCATTTAGGTCTGAACTTGCCCTTCCTGAAGTGACTTGTGAGGTTGGCGGAACGGTCATCAGCGGTTGAGAGGGCAGAAGAACATGGAGTCAGGCTGCATGTTTTCCTGGTGCAGCTCTGGACCACCTCTGAGGCTTCTCCTTTGGTAGAAGAAACAGTCTGTGGTTGTAACTCTGAGTGCGTGTGTGCCTATGTCTCTACTTCTTCATCCCCCTGCTTATTCATGAGGAGTCCCACACAGGTATGTGTGCAGTCTCCCTTCATCTCACAAGCTGTGAGGCCACAGGCAGGCAACTGAAACCATCCGGCCTCCATTTTCCTTGTCTGTATAATGGGAATAACTTCTACAAACAGTTTCTGCGGTGGTGAAATGGAACAATGCACATAAGCCTCTCAGCACAGCTTCCGGTGCTCCTGTGGGAGGCTATTATTACTAGATGCCTTATGCAAGTTAACTTAGCTTCCTTGTGCACCAGTTCCCTCACATGTAAATTGAGGATAATACCAGAACCCAGTGTTGTGAAGATTAGGGAAGTTGATATTTGTACTTAGTACCATGCAATACATACTAAATATCAGTGATTATAATGCTTATTATCTTTCTGTATATGGATGTGTCTGGGTAAGAATCCCTGAGTTTGTGCATGTCTCTGCTTATCTGTGTATGTATGCACGTGTATATGTGTTCATCTGTATTTATATGACCAGACAGGCCTCCTGTCTCTGGGTGGAGTTTGCTGTTGGCCCAAGCCTGGACTCCATGAGCCAGCCAGGGCTGGCGCCGGGGATGGAATTTCCATTAAGAATTAAGCAGGACAGCACTAGGAAGCCAGGCAGGCCAAGGGGAGGGAGGGGGCCGGGGGGATGATGCTCCAACTCTGAGCTCCCTCGGGTGGCCTCAGTTCTGGACTTTCTCAGAGAAGGCCTCTGCCATCTTGCCTTGAGTTTCAGGCCTTGCCGGGGCCATGGCCCAGAAGGATGGACAAGGAGAGAGGAGTTGCCCCCATGGGCATCAGTAGGGAAACTTGGAGTTGCTGTGGCCAAGACTGGAGCCATGAGGCGGCCTCCCGAGAATGGAGAGGCAGCAAGCAAGGGTATAGGTGGCTGGGGCCTGCGGGGCCGACGGGAGCCGAGGAGGCTGGGCTGTGCAGTACGTATCTGGGAAAGTGGATGTGCATGTGCGTGTGGGCATGTGTTCGCAAGCGTGTGTGCAGACCTTGTGGGGTGCAGGTGGGGGACATTTATACCAAGTGTCTTAAGAGAACATTGAGCAAACCAAGTCTGTTTCTCTCTTGCCCTGAAACTCAGGCATCAAATTTGGTCCTGCAAATAAAGGATCTCTTAGGCTTTTGCTAATATTTATCCTCATTCCATTTCTAGGACACTAAAAAAATATTTTAGCTTTCTACGTACTTTTACATTCCTGATCTCATCTCATACTTTCAGTAACACATGAGCTGCTATGATGGCCAATGTAAATATGGGAAAGCTGAGCTTCAGAGAGGTTAAGTAGTTGTTCAAGAACACACAGATAGAAAGTCCTAGAGGCAGGAGGCAAAATCAGGTTTCTTTGAGGGCAGAGTCCAGACTACTTTTATTACACTACCTGACCTACCAGAAACAGACTCAGAGAAAACATCCTGAAACCCCAGTGTTAATGTCCAGCCACATGCGTAGCTGGGGCCCAAACTCTGTCCCCAGGCTCTGGGATAGCCTTTGTTGAGATAGGAACTGAAGCTACATTCCAGGGACTGGGAGGTAGGATCAGGTTGTCCCGGATGGATGGAGGCAAAAGTCAAAAGCTGGCTTGTCTGCAGGAAATGACTTGGTTACCCACTGAGACTGGGGTCCCCAGAAAGCTGAGGCCGTTGAGTTAATGTCAGGAGCTGCAATGTGTCCCGGGCTAGAGAGCAATAGTCATTTTTAGTCAGGGTCTGAAAAAGGGGACAAGGATATTGCTCTCAAGGAAGAGAAGGCTGAGATGGGACCTTGGAGTGGTCATTGTGCACGAAGATGGACCCAGCCTCCCTCCCCCTGAGCACCTAGTGCAGACACATTAACATAGTTTGCACACGAAGGATTTAGTTTAGATGCCAAGGAGAACTTCCTGCCAATGAGACGATTCAAATTTGGGAAGAAGGACCAAGGGAGGCGAGGGGCTGCCTTTCCTTGGTGACCCTTAAAAGTGGGTAGAGGCCCTCCAGCGTCCCCCCTCTCCCCATTCTTGGCAGGCTGGATGGAATGACCTTGAAGCTTCCTTCCAGTTCAACAATGCAACATTCCTGAGCTTTTGGGTAGAAACCAACCTTTTCTCTAGACTTAGCCATCCGATGCAAAGAAATTCAAAGGGGGAAGTTTGATGTGCCCCAAGTCAGAAGGAGACTGTCATTTTTGGCAGGTCGGTGAGCTTATGTGGGACTTAGGTTCCAAAGGGAAGCACCTGTGGTGAATAAACCAAGTTGCATTCCAGGCACTTGGGGGCTGGCTGCTCAAAGTTTGGCGGCTCCCTGCGCAGAGCATGTGAACCGCACCCAAACCCCTCCTTATTTTGTTTCAGCTCCAAGGGAGCCGATCACGGAGCATTCCCTTTCCCTCTCCAGATGCTGACATGGGGGGTGCATGTGGGTACCCTCGCCTGACCGGCTCTGAGGCTCCTGGGGACTTGCTTGCGGTGACTCCCGCCCAGCCCGGGGTGAGCCAGGTCTCTAATTAGACTTGACTGCGTCCCCATTCCAGCGCTCCCCACAGATCGCGACGTTTCCACTGCCGGGGCACCAAAATAGCCTCGCAGCGGGGCTGAGACTCCAGGCAGTGGAGGCTGACGCGGGACGGGACGGAGGCTTGGCAGGGAGCGCGCTGTTGTTGAAGGTCCTGCCACGGCCCGGGCAGCCGGCGCGCGCAGGGGCAGAGCGGGGCGGGGGCGCGGGGCAGCGGGCGGCTCCTTGGGCTGGGCTGGGCCAGCACAGGGACTTGCGCACAGCCTCTGGAGCCCCAGCTGCGCCCTGCCACCGCTGGCTGCTGCAGGCACCCCCTCTAGCCCGCCAGCTTCCTCAGAGTAAGTAGACACACTACTGGCTGGATTCAGGGGCTGACTCTGAACCTGCCAGCCTAGTCGGGGACAGAGCATGTTTGTGACTATTTGCATAGTAGGTCTAAGTGTGTCAGTGTGAGTGCCAGTGGGTGGGAGAGTGTCTGGGCTGATGTATTAGTATGTGGAACTTTCTAGCATGTGTCCCATGGTGTGATGGTGGGTGGGAGAGTTGTCAATGTGTGTGGGGACTTGCATGTAGGTAGGTGTGGAGTGTGCCCACAGGTGGCATGTGTGTCTGTGGCCTGGCAGCCCTGTGTGGACCATGTCTGCTCCCCCGGAAGTGCATTCACGTGTGTTCTAGAATGGCTCCAGGTGGGCTGAGTGCACGTGCAGGTGGATAGATGTGTGTGAGCGAGCCTGTGATGGCAGAAGCTGAGGAGTAAGGCGTGTTATCTGAACTCAGACTTTCTAGGGTGACCTGACTTGTCCCCACCTGGGGTGTCTTCTCTGTGGGTCATGCAGCTTTGGTTTCTAGAACTAAGCAAGGCAAGAGCTCAGAACCTTCACCCAACACTAGAGTGACCCCAACTGGCTGGCCAGAGTGGGGAGACAGCTTGGGGGGACCCCACCGTCACACAGAAAGGGACAAGAGGAAATGCAGGAGGATGAGCAGAGCACAGCTATGCCCACACACAAACACTCACAGAGCACCCACGCCCACACACTCACAGCCACTCTGTGTACACATTCCTGCCCACACACGCCATTCTTGCACTTCCTCTCAGGACGTCCATGCAAACACTCACGTACTTCCAATGTGTATAACTGCAGACAATGACATGTAAGCAACAGGCTCCTCATGTGTAAAATATGTGTATGTGCAAACACACACCCCTGGTTTGACCCACTCTTTGCCTTCAGGCCCCCTCTTCAGGTCCCCTTCACCTACATATGGCACCTTGGACAATAAGTCCAAGAAACTGGCCTTGGTAGGAATATGTTAAGTCAGGGGCTTTGGCTGGGGGTCAGAGCAGATGGTGATACAGTGCCTTTGGGGAGTCCATTGAATCTGAAAGTGAGGCTGCCCATGGAGCCTGGGGTCTCAGGCTCTGGGCCTCAGAAGTAGTTTTTGTCCCCTTGTAAGTGAAAAGGCCAATCTTGCTGGGCTGAGGTACAGCTCACATTTGTAATTTGCTTCAGGCTCTAGTTTATACTCTGGATTCCCCTGAAGCAGAAGAGCAATGGTCCTTCTGCATGTGGACTGGAGCCTGAGCAGCCATGTAAGCAGTGAGTTGAGCTGGGCTGATTTGTTTCTTCTTTGGTTTTAATCAACACTATTTTGAGTCTCCCATCTGCAGGCAAGGCTGAAAGAGCTGGCCTTTACTTTGATCCTCTACCCTCTCCTTCTCTTTCCTTGAGAAAATCTTGTTCTTCCTGACCTCCTTCCCCTGAGGACTACTGGGAACATACTTAACAGTGCTTGGAATAGCAGGTGCCCTCAAATATCAGCTGGTTGTTGTTGTTATTATTATTGTTTCTAGACCTCTCCCATCCTGGTCATTCTCCTCTGGACAGGCTCAGTGAGGTGCCCAGACTAACTGTGCTCCTTCAGTTGGGATGATAGAAAGATGACATTGGCTTTCTCTTCCCTAGTGTTTATGGTTTGGTGTGAGGAGTGCCTGAGTTCTCACTCTATCAACTTCTCTGATGCAGGAGAGCAGATGGGCTTTACCCATTTCCTCAGAGGATGCTGGGATCTACCTTCACCTGGCCTGGTCCCCAGCCTGACCCTTGGGGAATGGGTAAATAAGGGCAGGCTGTTGTCAGCCTGGCAGCCTTCTTGCAGAAAAAAGGTGGGGGGTGTGTGGAGGAGGAATTCCCAAGCCTTATCCTTTGTGGGGGTTCCCAACAACCTCAGGACACCAGAAAGCCTCTGGAAAACTGGAGGAGTCATGGTGACTCAGTCTCAGGCTGTTTTCCCATTCGTTGTTAATCAAATACTATATTTGCCAATGAGAATTTCAGAGCAACAGTAAGGAATCGTTGAGCATCATGGGCAGCCCCTCTAAGTTAATATAATTTCAGTTTAAAGAAGAGAAATCAGACAACAGAATAACGATAATAATGATAACCACCATTTGTTGACTCTTTAATATATGCTTTATTTCATTTACTTTTCACAACAACTGTGTTAAGTCAGCTGTCATCTCCACACCCTCCCTTTTTTCCCTGATAACAAAGTTAAAGTTTAGAAAGTTCTAAGGATTTCTGTAGGTTTGTGTGACTCCTAGGCTGTTGACATAATTTGTATGTTTCCCTTCTTACACTGGCTGCTAGGAAGCTCTTAGTCTCTCATATTTCTCCATTCTAGTAACTGTGTTAATTGGAATCCTGGCTTTGACTTTTCATTTCTGCTTAGACAACTTTATAGTATATACATCTTTAACTGTAAACTCCCACATTCATTATAGAGGAAAATTGGAATAGAATAAGTGAATGAACAACCAGCAACTGAACATTCTCTTGGTCTCTGAGGATGAAAACCATATTGCATAGATTTTTTGGGAACATCTCCAATTTCAAATATTTCATCTGGTTTTCAAACCATATGTCTCAGTTTTGACTTCTGTATCTTTGGACTCTGATTTGAGACCATGTCTTGGAGCTTTTCTTCCTCCAGCTTTGGGAGATAATGCCCATCTCTGTGCTGGCTCAGACAATGGGGATTGTTAAGAATGAATTGGGCCATTGATAAATGGCCCCTGCTCTGAGTGCTTCAACTGCCAGCTCTTCCCTGTCTCAAAAGCATGAGTGTCTGGGTGCCTGAAGGAGTTTGACCTCTGCCTTAAGCCTGGCCTTGTCCCCATGGCCACCCCTTCTTATGTGACTCCATGTAGGCCCAGCGCTCTTCTGGAAGGCCTGTGTCTCTTGGACCTCAGCTCTGCCTCCCCCTGGATCACATGGTGTCTGCATGGCCCTTCTGGACAAGGAGTGTGGGCTTTGAAATGTGGAAGGACACTTGAGGGGGCTACTCTGCCCCTCCCCTGCATCTGTGAGGCTATAGGCTAGTGCTCACTCCTTCCTTCTTCTTCATGAGTGTGTCTCAAGTCTGCCAAGTGATTAAGGAGTCATCTGTCATCTCTAACTTGCAAGAGATGTGGGCTACCAGGGTCGTGTGCATGCAGTTCAGGGCTCTAACCACGTTGCAAAGTTGGTGAAGCTTCTAATTCACTCTAAGACTGATTATTTTACCCTGCTCAAGGCTGTTAATCTTTGGAAAGGGGAGCAGCAGGGAGCACCACTTAGTACTGAACAATGCTTAGAAGGACTGTGATGCTGGGCTTAGGCACTGTGTTGGGATTCTACTTCTCAATGTACAATAGGTCAATCCACACTGGTGGCCGTTGCCCACGTTCAAGACTAATCCTTCCCAAAGCATTTGGTTACAAAGTGGGAAGGAGGACTCATTGGCCCGAGGCTCTGGGTGATATGTTGATGGGTTGGTGGTAGGGTGGGGTGGGGGGTAGGGGTGGACACAAGGTGTGTTCCTTCCCAGATAAATGTCATCTCAAAAAGACTTGATTGCATCTCTGCTGAGGATTCTGGTTGTTTCCTTACCTTTAATAGTAATCAAGTGGAAACAGCTTTAAAATTCAGTAAGAGCACATTGGGTGGGACAGTCAAAACTCTGTAGGGGAAGGCTCCCTCACATTTACTTAGTGTCAATTAAGGCCAATCATTTTGTTCCGTTATTTACACCTTTTATTTTATGAAACCTCTGGACCAGCCTGGTGAGACAGGTGCTACTTTTAAAAATGGGAAAACTGAAGCACATGGAGTCAAATGATTTGCTCAAGGTCAGAGCCAGCACTGATTCCATCCCAGGTCTGAATGTCCATTGAGGACTCCCCCACATCAAAGGCCTTGAAAGCAGGAGAATCTACCCCTTTAGGCCACTCAGAGAAGGTCTAGGCTTCTCTGACTTGGGGCCTGGATGCCATCAGCACCACTGGCCTTTTCAGCCTGAGGCAGAGACTGCTGCTCTGGGGGAAGCAGGGGTGGGCTGGGGGAAGGCCTCCTAGGCTGGCAGGGATCCCCCCAACCCTTCGGGGTGGGAAGCCCTGGGCTTCTGCGGCTTCACTTCTACCCTGGAGCAATCTCTGTCCTGGGAATGGAGCCTTCGCCCAGACTCTGTGATCCAGCCAGCCAGGCCTCCCCTCCCCCAGCTCCAGGTCTTCCTCAGTGCCAAGCCCCGGGGCAGTCCTGGATCCTCAGAAGAGGTCTCTGGGCAGGCCAGACCCCTTTTGGTGTGATGCAGCGTCTGTTAGCGTCAGCAGTTTGGCTGGATAATTGTGGATAGTGTTCACTTTCTGCTGGAGAAGTGGAGGTTTTGTCTTACAACCCAAATATCCTGGGTTTGGAAACCATGTGAAGTGAAACCTGTGGTCTTAGGGTGTGGGCTGTGTTGTGGGCCTGTGTGTGGTGCTGGTTTCAAGGACACTGTTGAGGGACAGAATGATCGACTCAGGCCCACACATGGCAAGAGAAATGAGCTTGGGCTTTGCAATCAGACAGATATGACTTGGGACCTCCATTTCCTGTTTCTAAAATGGGGTTTCTGACAATGCAATGATAATGCTAGAACCAGCGAGTTTATCTGAAGCATAGAATCTGACATAGACTAGGCGAACCACAAGTGGCCTAGCGTTCCTTCTTGTCCCACTCACCTACCTTCTGGGAAAAAACATGGGGCTGACTGGCAGGAGATCTGGATTCCAGCTGTTGCTCAGCTCTGGGTACACTGCTCTCCTCTCAGGCCTTACTTTCTCTGGGTGTAAAATAAGAAAAGAACTAATTTCTCTTAGTCTTCTATATTTTTTATGAATAATGAGAGAGACTGAAGTCAGGGCCTCTCTAGGAAGATGCAGAAAGGTCAGACACCATTATTCATGCCATAAATGTTAATTGAGATTCTGTGATGTGCCAAGAGCTGTGCAAAGCACTGGGTGTGCAGGTGAGCGGGAATCTGTCCGCAAGCAGCAATCAGACCATGTGATAAGACAGGCTTGTGAACCAAGTGTGTCAGGTCCATCTGTGGGGCATGACCATGGCAGGTACTGGAGGTGTTGATGTATGAGAAGAGATTGTGTCATCTCCAACTGGGGAAACCAGAGAGCCCTTCCCAGAGGTGAAAACTCTTGGTCTGGATCTTGAAACCTAATAGGAAGTTTCCAGAAAGGTAAGAGAAGGTCATTCTAGGCCAAGAGACCAGCACATGCTGAGGCACGGAAGTGTTGCCTAGTGTGGTAAGCTGGGGGACTTTCAGCAGTTAGTAGGACTGGAGCACACAGTGTGGGTGGTCAGCAGTGACGAGAAACGAGATGGGAGATGTCACAAAGGGCTCTTGGTGAATGTTGGGCCTTGAAGGCTGTGCTTGGATGTTTGGATTTTTCTCATGACCACTGTGAGCAGCCACTGAGGTATTTTAAGCAGAGGAGGGTTACAGCTGGATATGGGCCAATCATTCATTCGGCAAACATCAAAACAAACCATATTTAGGTTTATTTTAATTTTAATATCATATCAAATTAATGAAAATTTGCAAGACTGGTCAAAGAAATCCTTTTTTAATCACTTTATAGAATGCTCCATTTACTTTATGGCTTTCATTACCTTTCTCTCCAATAATACAGAAACACATTACTTTTTTATTATTTATGTATACTTTAATTGCCTATATAATTTGTATTTTATTGTTCATTTATTATTACATTTACTGTTTTATTTATATCTGTGTATAAACTGGAGATGTGATGCCTTAAAAGCACATATTCTTACCACAGTGCACATCTGTCCCAATCATGTCTTTACGACTCTCCCATCTTCTTTGCCCCACTCGGGACCCAGTCCACAGGTTGCCTTTAGTTGTCATGTCTCTTCAGTCTCCTTTAATCCAGAGCAATTCATCTGCTTTATGCCTTTATGTTTTTGAATAGTAGAGGGCAGTTATTATGTGGAATACCCCCCAATTTGGGTTTATCTTATGGCTCTGCATGGTTAGATTTAAGCTCTGCACTTCAGGCAGGAATACCACTGAAGCGAGGTTATCATACCAGTAAGCACAGGATGTGGGGTTCATCCCAAAGCTGGTGATGGAAGCCTTCATCACTTGCTTAAGGTGAGGTCCACCAGTTTCTCCACTGTGAAATTACTATTTCCCCTTTGATATTTAATACATAATTTGTGGAGAGATACTTTGAGACTATGGAAATATCCTGTTCTTCATCAAATTTGTACTCACTCATTTTTATCATCATTGATAGTTTTGGATCTCCAATTTATTTTGTATTGATTAGTTGGCATACTATGGTAAGAAGGCTCTTTCCCTTCTCTCTCTTTCTCTCTCTCTCTCTTTCTTTCTCTCTCTTTTCTTCCTTCCTTCTTATGGACTCCTGTATTATTAATTTATTTGGTGCATTATAATCAATTAATATATTTTATTTTGATGTTTGAATCATCCCAGATTTGACAGTAGGAGGCTCTGCAAACTGACCCTTGTTTCTTTTGACTTGTCCCCATGATTCTCTGAGCACTTGCTTACTATCTGCTATATCAGGGTGTTGCAGGATCATTTTATTCTTTTCTTGTTCTAGCCCTGGGATTAGCCATCTCTCCAAAGAGCCTTGGATTTTTTAAGAGGAGAATGGCATTTAGAAACTGAGCTCTGGGGCTACATGTGTGTCATTGCTTCTATGCCCTTTTAGCAAGTGGAACTGGACATATATGTATATGTCCATATCTATTTCTATAATAAAAATATAACACATTATTATATGCTTTTAGAAAATGAAAACCTCAAGTGACTGAGTTAGAAAGTAATAGGGTAAGGGTACTTTAGATTGGGTGGTCAGGAACAGCCTTTTCGAGGAGGCAACATACAGAAATACCTTCAGTGTGGAATGGGTGAATGGGAAGGAGAAAGAGACTTGCCTGGAGATTGTTTTAATTTCCCAGGACATAATTGTAAGACCCTGAATTAAGACAAGATGGGGGGGGGTGTAGAACCGGGTGACTGATTGAAAGCAGAGAGCAGGGAGATGATGTAATCAAAGGGACTCCCAGGCTGACATCTCAAAGGCTTCTCAAACTCAGAATGTCCAAATGGAATGAATGCCTGCCTTCTCCCTCAGCACTACCCTATTCCTCTGTAGTCCTCTTCAGGTATCTCATTTCTCATTGAATGGCCCCTTCATTTACGCAGCTGCACAAGTCAGAGAGCGATGGCGGTCATCCTCAACACCTCTCTCCCTCAAAGCCCATATTCAGTTTATCCCCAAGTCTGGTTGGTGTTCTTGTTTTATTTTTCAATTATTCAATATTATTTTATATTAGTTTCGGCTGTAATGCATAGTGGTTGAATACTTATATAATTTATGAAGTGATCCTCCCCGTAAGTCTAGTACCAGTTGATGTTCTCCTAGATCTTCTCAAATCTGTCATGTCTCCATCTTCAGCAGCATCACTCTGGTTAAAGGCACTGTCTGCATCTTTCTGGGGTACCACAGGAGCCTCCTAACTGACCTGCCTGTATCCACACTGGTTCCCTCCAACTTGTTCTCCACTATGCAGCTGCAGGGCATTTCAAAACACAACTTGATCATATAATTTTTCTCCTTAAAAATACTTCAGTTGCTTCCTATTGATCTTAAGATAAATGCCAACTCTGTAGTAAGTCCTGCAAATGCATCCGGTTCTCGATGCCACTTCTGTGTCCTCCTGCCCAGGTCTTCCCTTGCTCTCTTTCCTTTCACACTGGTCTCGTTTCCCTCCTACCAGAGGCTTTTGCATTTGCTTTTCCTCTGCCTACTGCACTCTTCCTTTATGAATTCCTACCTATCTCTCAGGTCACAGCTCAATTGTCACTTCCATGACCTCCATAATTAGGTCAAATCCTATGAAATTATTTTTAAAAATTTATTGACTTTTAGAGAGAGAGAAAGATGGTGGGTGGATTTGTTATCCCACTTATTTATGCATTCATTGGTTGATTCTTGTATGTGCCCTGACCAGAGATTGAACCAGCAACCTTGGTGTATCAGGATGATGCTCTAACCAACTAAGCTACCTGGCCAGGGCCAAATCCTACTTTATAAGGCTTTAAAGATCACACACCTCCTTCAAGGTTTTACATTTATTTACAATTATTATGTGATAACTAATACTTATTTTTCCTATTTGATAATAAACTCCATGCGTTCTGAGACTCTATCTGGTTTTGTTCTACTACTTTGTCCTAGCAGGTAGCACATTTCTGACACATGTCACAGATATTTGTTGGATGAATGAATGAATGAATGAATACAGTTGTATTAGATGAGTAACCAGATAGATGGTGGTGCCATTTTATTAGAATAAAAATTCTAAGGGAGTGGTAGATTTGGGTAGGAAGAGAATTCATTTTAGGACCTGTTGCATTTGAGGTGCCTGTCAGCCATATGTCTGATCCCTAGAGTGCTTACTATCTTCTGGGCAAACAAATCCGACTCACATTCAGGAGCTTTGGGGGGACTGGTCACAGGTGACATCTAATTCCTGGATGATTCTAAGGAGCTCCCTTGGAGGAGGAGATAGTTAAGTCACATGGCATCCCTGAGCTGTGGCTTGTTCATCTACCCCCCTATCTGATTTATAGAGGACATAGGAGACATGAGGGGCTTCAGTGGCTTTGAATTGGCTCCTTGGCTGCTTATATAAAAGATATTTACAGACTCTTATGAAGTCTTTTTTTGAGCTTCAGAATTATGTACATAATTCACATCAGTCAAGAGTTGCCAACGTCCTTCCCACCCCTACTCTACCCTACCCTACCTTTATCATGTCTAAAAGAAAATTCAGAGATAAGGTCCTAACTAAGCCCAGGGAGCCATCTTTGCAAAGACACCTTTAGCATTCAGTCACTCTGGCTCACTCACTCTTCCATTTCTCATTCACTCATTCAGTTACCTATTTTGCCTTCACTCAGTCTCTTACCTATTTACCAATCTAGCACCCACCTAGTCACCCTCAAACAGGAATTTATGCTGAATTTACAGCAGTACTCAAGGCTGAGTCACCCTCACACTGCTCTCCCTCATCCCTCTTGCATAGGGTCTTCCTAGCCCAGAACCCAGGTGAGGAGACTACTGAGGTGGGAAGATGTCACTCTGCTGATTGCATGTGATTGCACGGTGCTTACAGGAAGAGAGGGGGACTAGCAGCTGTCACATTGGTTGTTCCTCTTATTTTCCCTCTGCTTTTCAAGCCTCCTATTTGCTCTTTTTGTGGTGATTAGAGCTTAGGAATTAGGCTCCTTGATCAGATAGATAGAAGGTGGTACTGGGCTCTGCAGAGAGGCTTGGGACTCAGGCCCCAACGGCAAAGAGAAATACAGCTCCCTATGAGTCCTGCCATGGAAAAGAGGATGCTTTTGTTTTCTTCATTTTCTACTAGGATTACACGTTTAACACTATGGAATTTGCAGAGAGGTTGGGGGGAGGGTGGGAGAATGGGATTTTAAAATGTGGCATCTAGAAACCAGGCAGTAGATGAATTCTGGCCCCACCCCTCCAGAAGGTTTATCATTTATAAAAAGCCCCCCAGAATGTGTGTTGCCCATCTGCCATGACATTGGACAGGCTGGAACTGAGCAGATACAGGACAATGGCATCCACATCAGATAAGAACATCTTGGAAAAATGCCCAAAGGTGCAAAGGATCTAAGTTACAGACTCATTCATCCATTCCCTCCCTTCCTCATTCATTCATCAACTATCTACTTAGCACCTACTCTATGGCATGCGTTGTTCCAGCATTGGAGATACAGCAGTGAGCAAAACATCTGCCCTTGTAGAATTTGCTTTCTGGTGGGAGAAGACAGACAGTAATCAGGTTAATATACAGTGTGGTGCTGAATGCTATAGAGAAATATAAAGAATGGTAAGGGAATTCCAAGTGTTGGAGTGGGTTTGTATACATTTGTCCAAGGTCCGGAGGTTCTCTCTGATATGCAGGTATTTGAATAGAGACCAGGAGGAAGTGAAAGGAACATTTATGTGGATGTTTTGGGGGAAGAGCAATCAAATAGAAGAGTAAAGGCAAAAGTCATGAGGAAGGTTTGAGGAAGAGCATGAGGGTCAATATGACTGGAGTGAAATGAGAGTCAAGGCAGAAATGGGGGCCAGATCATGAAGGCTTTTGTAGGTTATTTGGAGAAACTTGGCTTTTAATCTGAGTAATATAGGTGGACATCAGAAGGTTTTGCTTAATGTATTTTTGCTTAAGCATTTGCCTGACTATTAGTATTTTGAAATCAATTTTTAAAAAGCACAAATTATACCAAACTTAACCTAACAAGGTCCTCTGAAATTTTCCCAAAGACTAAATAGATCTCAGTTCTTCTGTTCTTGTAAGTTGATCCAAATCTCTGGAAGGAAATGACTAAAACTGTCTACATCTTTGTATGCATTCATTACGTGTTGTAATAAAGCTTATTTTCATAAAAATGTTCTGGCTGCTTTGAAGATAATAGATTATTGAGGGGAAGGGAGGAAAGATAAGTTAGGAGCCTATTATAGTAATGTAGGTGAGTGATGGTGGTGACTGGAACCAAAGTTCACTTATTTATTCATTTATGCATCCACTTTGGTTTTTAGCCTGTCCACGCCTATGCAACACAGCCTGTGGATGACACCCTGCATCACCACTCAATATTCATTCCTTCTGTCCTCTGGTGATCTTTCCAGTTATCTTTACTGCTTTTGAACAAGCAAGTCTTTACCTGCTACATGTAGAGCATTATGCCAGATGCTGGTTGATATGGGCATATTCTTCTGGGACTTTGGCCCTAGCAGGGGAGATAAGATGCACCCATAGGAGATCACCGGTCAGAAAACCCGGCAGGCCCTGGTAAGCACAAGATGAATGGTGTCAACACTTCAGTATTCCTGGTGCCCGATGGTCTGGGGATCAGAGTAAGCTTCCAGGAGGAGACCACGTTTAAGATGAATCTTGGTGGGTGGGGACAGCAAGTCAGTCCTGAAGAATGGCAGGGAACTTGCCTTGAAGCTTGAACAGAAGGGACATGATGGGGACTACAGAATGGTAATGCCAGAAGGGGTGGGGTGGGCTGGAAACAGGGTCTTAGCACCAGGTTATGGAGTTCAAACCTGAGTTGAGAGAGACTTGGGGAGGCATAATAGGTTTTCAAGATGTTACAATGAGAGCTGTGTTTCAAGAGGGTGAAACTAACATTAGCATGAGAAGGGGTATCCTGGGAACTGGGAGGCCAGCAAGAAGACAGTTGCCTTTGTAAGCCCTCTTGGCCTTATGACCAACAGGGGACCTAAGGTTGGGGGGACTGTTGGAGTGGACCCCAGATGCATAATGGGCAGGGATGCAATGATGTGGGGGTTCTAATGGCTAATGATGCAGCAGGTGATGAGTGACTGTCACTGGGACAAACCCCAAATATCTCCTGTAACTTGAATCTGTCTTTGAACAAAGAACACAGCAGCCTGGGTTCTGCACAGAACAGAAAGGAGCCGGAGCTGGCCTCTGGTCATGAATCACTCTTTTAGAAGCTTCTGGGGAGGGGATTGTAGGAGCATTAGAGTCAGAGTAGGAGCTCATCTAATCCAGCCTTCTCTTACAGAGGGGAAATGGGACACCCAGAAAAAGAGCACTTTTGTGGCAGAGAGAAATTGAGTATTTTATTTGCATTCATGTTGGAGAAATTACTGTTTTATTTAATTATGCATTTACATATCTCTTTCAATGGAAGAGGAAATTCTAAGAAGAAAATAATTTTATTCACCTAGTTCTCTGTCATTTTGCTGGGGCCTGATGCAGAACAGATGCCCTCTTGACCCAGACCAAGGCTGACGTTGCACTGGTCTCAGAGTGGGCCAGATGTGGAATCAGAAAGAGCTGCCTGTGGGCATGGGTAGTGCCTGGTTCCTGATCCCTCATGCACTCGTATGACCTGAACTGTGACCATTTCTACCTCAGTTACACTGAGAGCCCTTGGCAAAGGCTCACTAGGGGCCATAAATATGAGTGATAGAGGGGGCTGCTGCCATAAAGGTGACTGCTGAGAGTGAGAGAACACAGGTGTGGATGTGGGCTGGCATGTCCTGTACCTCAGGCCACTATAGGAGAGAAAGTCCCTCCCCGGCTTGAGAGAGAAGAGTGGCCCACAGGGGTTTTACAGTCTCCAGGTGAGCACCTAGGATGCCTATTTTGGGCTTAAGTCTGGGGCTTGGTCTGACCTGAGCCTAGGACCCCAGGGATTTCACCAGACCCACTTCTTTGCTCACCTGCTGTCCTAAGGAGCTCAAAGATGCTTCTTTAAGAACGGGCCCTGGTCTATGCATGCAGTGGTCTACGACTTGACAGCAGGATTTCAGATGGAACTGTCCTTTGTCATGCCTCCATCCTTGCATTTAGGATCCTAGTGGGGTGGGCTGAGCTGGAGACATTTTCCTGAAAAGTTAGAGATTTTGGCTGTAGCTCCTGCCCAGCCCAGGCCCCTGGGTCTGTATTAGTGCTGGATGGGTAATTGCTTCTTAAGCTCTTTGTCAACAGGTTCTGTTTGTCTTGTGCTTTGGAGTTGGCAGAGAGATTTCCACAAGGAGGAGGGTGAGTTATACTCATGAGCAAACTGAACTTGTAGACACAGGAAAGTAAGTGTTCCAAGTTCAGCATCCCTCAGTGAATGTCCTAGGGAAGGCAATGGTGTCTTCCAATGTAGCATTGTAGACTAGGCTAGGTTTTGGACAGAACCTGAGAGAGAGGGAGGGAAAAACTTGGGTTGTAGTCTGGTTTCAACCACAAATTTACTCTTTGACTTGTGCAAATCATTTGCCCTTTCTGGACCTTTAGTTTACTTTGTCATAAACCATAGGAAAAGAAATTCATGAGGACCTGTCCGCTGTCCTCATATAACATTCTAGGTTTCTTGCTTATAGTATGCTAACAGGAATTTTGGTTAAGACCTTACTTCCAGAATTTTATCTTGGCAAAGGGCTCATTTTTCACTTTGTCTGAAATTCCACCTTTATAGATTCATTTCTTTGGGTCTTTTTGGAAACAAGTATTTCCATAGACTATGTTGCCTAACAAAATCCTTCTTATTTTTATGACCTCATATAGAAATACAAAGCAGTGTAATCTTGATTACTATACTTAAGTCTTTATTACAACTGTGCCAGGTAATCAAAGATATATTATCTCCAGTTTGCATATGAACCATCCTTTCATCCCAGGGACAAATCCCACCTGATCATTCAAACTGAATTCAGAATAGCACATTAAAAGGATTATATCCCAGGTCTTCTTAATTAACCTTCCATTTCTCATTTTTAGAAGGTTGTCCTGGAGATGGGCTGGACTTTCCTGTCTCCAGAAATGGGCTCTTACAGCAACCCTCTTAGGTGTTTCTCTTTAGCTTAGATCAGCTGGATCTGCTCTGGAACAAGAGGGAACGTCAAGGGCAGGAGTCTGTGAGCAAGAAGGAGCTCTCCCCTCATATGCTAGGAGCAAGGGTGAGCATCACCTTCTCCCTTACCCAGGTCATCTTCTCTTTCTGGTTTGAGGTGTGCATGTGTGCTGTGACTTGGTCTCCCTCTCTTTCCCCCTCCTCTGTCATTAATCATGTGTCCTCATTTCTTTTGGTCTGTTTTGAGACTCACTATTTAATACTCTACATTTATTCCAGGGTCAAAATCACATAGTATATATTCTTTGAAAAGAAGTCATTATCAAGCAGAAAAGTCCCTTTAATTTCTTTTTCCTTTTGAGGAATAATTTGTTTATACATTTCAGTCAACTCATCAGGTTGTAGGAAAAACTCCTGTGAGGATTTGATTGGGATAGCATTGAAGCTACAGATGAGTTTACAGTCAATTAACATTTTCCTGTCTGAATACATGAAATACGTCTTCTTTTATTTTGGCCTTCTTTAATATCTATTAATAATATTTTATAATTTTCTCAGTGAAGGGACATACACATTTTAAGATTCATTTTTATATACCTTATATATATATTTCTTGCTCTTGTTCTGTCCTCTCCTAAATTTTACTTTATGTTTGTGCTGGTGTCTAGGACTATACCGTACTTGACTTTTGTATATTCATTTCTAGCCAACTTTCTAAGCCCTTTTATAAATTAAAATAATTTATTTGTAGATACTTTTGGGTTTCCTATTTTGACAATGAGGGTGACTAGCTTGATCATGCTACATTTTTATAAGAATTAGGGAAAGAAACCATGTCAGGGAGATATAGACCCATGGAGACCTGGCCTGCCAAGTGGACTGCAGGTTTGTGTCTGGTGGACTCAGCCCTGTGTAGGGCGTGTGGCTGGGTGTGGGCACAGCCCGCACTCCCTTTCTTGGTTGTGTGCTGTCGTGCACAGGCAGATGTAGTCGCCCTGTGGAAAATCATATCAGCTGCAAATAATGACAGTTTTGTTTCTTTCCATTCTTGTACATATTATTTCTTTCTACACTAGCTAAGATCTATAACACAATAATGAACAGAAATTTGGAGCTGGAAATTTATATTTTATTCTGATCTCACAGGAAATGCTTTCAACATGTCATCATTATGTATGTTGTTCTTGTCCTTTGTCTTTAAGTATATTTTATTGATTATGCTATTACAGTTGTTCCAATTTTTCCCCTTTTGCCCCCTCAGCCTGGTACCACCCTTCCCTCCAGCAATCCTCCTCTGCTGAGTTCATGTTCCATTGGTTGTGCACATAAGTTCCTTGGCTTCTCCCTTTCCTATACCACTCTTAACATCACACTGTCTCTTTTGTTCCTACCAGTTATGCTTCTTGATCCCTGCACCTTTCCCCCCATTCTCCCCCTCCCCCCTCCCAGCTGATAACCCTCGAAATGGTCTCCATACCTATGATTCTGTTCTTGTTATGGTTGTTTGCTTAGTTTGTTTTGCTTTTTTAGATTCAATTGTTGATAGTTGTGAGTTTGTTATCATTTTACTGTTTATAGTTTTGATGTTCCTCTTTTTCTTAAATAAGTCCCTTTAACATTTTATGTAATAATGGCTTGATGTTGATGAATTCCTTTAGCTTTACCTTGTCCGGGAAGCACTTTATCTACCCTTCCATTCCAAATGATAGCTTTGCTGGATAGAGTAACCTAGGTTGTAGGTCCTTGCTTTTCATTACTTTGAATACTTCTTGCCATTTTCGTCTTGCCCACAGTTTCTTTTGAGAAATCAACTAAGAGACTTATGGGAAATCTTTTGTGGGTAACTCTCTTCATTTCACTTGCTGCTTTTAAGATTCTCTTTTTATCTTTAGGCTTTGGTATTTTAATTATGATGTATCTCAGTGTGATCCTCTTTGGGTCCAACTTGTTTGAGGCTCTCTGCGCTTCCTGGACTTTTACGTCTATTTCCTTCACCAAATTAGGGAAGTTTTCTTTAATTATTTTTTTTCAAATAAATTTTCAACTTTTTGCTCTTCCTCTTCTACTACTGGCACCCCTATGATTTTGATGTTTGTATGTTTAAAGTTGTCCCAGAGATTCCTAAGCCTATCCTTGGTTTTTCAATTCTTGTTTCTTCCTTCTGTTTTAGTTGAATGTATATTTCTTCCTTTTGTTCCAAATTATTGATGTGAATCCAGGTATCCCTCCCTATTTTTATCCTCCACATGTGAATGCAGGACTCTTCATTCCACTGCTGTTGCCGCCTACCCGAGCCACACTGGCTCTCCACCCATCTCTGTTTCTCTGCCCCTCCTACCCATCTGGATGAATGTGGCTTCTTTAAATCCTTGGTTGTTGGACTTCCACATAGGTCAATTTTCTGATGGTTCTGGTTGTTACTTGTTTAGAGATCTGTTTGTAATTCTTTGTGTGGTTGTGTGAGGAAGCCAGGCACGTCTACCACCACTTCCACCTTGACTGGAAGTCCTTTTTGTTGATAACTGCCCTTTAATCAGTTTAAGGAAGGTCTCGTATTCCTATTTGCTACATGGTTTTGTTATTAATGACTTGAATTTTATAAAATTATTTTTCTTTATTTCTTGGGATGATCATTAAGTGTTTTTTCTTTAGTCTATAATATAGTAAATTTCATTAATCTATTCTCTAATCTAAAATAGCCATGTATTTTTAGGTTAAACCCGACTTGGCCATGCTGTATTATTCTTTACATATATAGCTGGATTCTGTTTACTAATATTTTAATATGTTTTCATCTATGGTCATATATAATTTTGGCCTATAAATTTCCTTTCTTGTGTTTTTGTTTAGTTTTAGTATTAAAATTATGTCAGTTTCATAAAATGAATTGAAGTGTTTTTTAATATTTTTTCTTATTCTCTCAAGAGTTTGGGTAAGTTTATCTTTCTTTGAATGATAGAAATTCACCATGAACTGCTCAGTTCCAGGCATTTTCCTTATGGAAAGATTTTTAACCACCGATTTATTTATCCACTGGTTATAGATCTATTTCTTCTTGAGTCAACTTTGACAAATTGTATTTTTCCAGGAAATTTATCTAGTTATTTATGCAAATATTTTTTTATTTTTGCTGCATCTGTAATAATAAACTCCCTTTTATTCTTAAAGTCAGTTGTGTTTTCTTTTTTTTGATCTTAGAAGAAGTTTGTTTTATTTATATTTTCAAAAACTAAATTTAACTCTATTAATCATTTCGAGTTTACATTTTGTTTAGTGTTTATATTTGTTTTGTGTTTTTCTTGTGTTTTGCTTAATGTTTGCTCCTATTTTTGTATTTGTCTTCTGCTACTTTCTTTGGAATTCTTCTTCTTTTCTTTTCAAACTTTCTTTTTTTGTTAAAAGTTAGACATTCTTTTAATTTTCAGATTTTCTAATTTAAGGCTGTAATTTTTGCTCCCAATTCTACTCAACTGTATACTATATGATTTATATATGTATTTTAATAATTATTCATTTTTTCTAATTCTAGTTTTAATTTCTTCTTTGATGAATTATTTTTATGTTTAAAATACCAGACATATGGGAGTATTTATATTGGGGTAGAAATTGCAATCTGCAGGGAAGCAATCATTTCAAATTTGCTTTAAGATCTAGAAACTAGTCATTTAAAAAATGATTCATTAATTCTTGAAAGGAATATGTATTCCCAATAAGTTGAATGCAGTGCTCTATTCATGAATATTAAATCAGACTTAATTGTGCTATTCATATCTCCTATATTCTTACTGATAATTTTCCTACTTGACTTATTAATTAATGACAGAATGTATTGGAATATTCATCTGTGATTCTGGATTTGTTAATTTCTTTTTGAAATTTTACCAGTTTTTACCTTGTATAGCTTAGGAATATATTATTGTTTGTAGGTACATCCTCATTATTATGTTTTCTTGATGGGATGAACTTTTAATTTTTATGTAGTGAATCTCTTTATAACACTTACTGTCTTAAAGATTGTCTTGTATTTTAGGAATTCATTACCACTAGAATGCTTTAGGTAAATATTTCTATGGTTTATCTTTTGTAACCTTTAACTTTAAACTATCTTGCTTCATGTCTTTTTGTTTTACAGATATTCTTGAAGCACACTTTTACTCTTCTCTCTGTCTCTCTGACTCTGTCTATCTGTTTCTCATGTGTGTTGCAATCTTTGCTTACAAGAAGCTAGGTTAGTTTGTCTCACTATGATTACTATTATACATTGATACTTCCTCCTTTACAAATTTTTTTGTTTTTTCTTTATTACTCATTTATTCTCCCCCTCCACTGCCCCTACATATTTGAAATGTAATGTCTATTTCTCTCTCTCTCTCTCTTCTTTTAGTTGGTTACCCTAGATATTATAATCTTTATAATAACCTAAGAAGGCAACAGCTAATTTGTGCCTTCATTTTCCTCCTTCCAAAATAAAAGAAACTTAGAACACTTTAACTTACTTTAGTCATTCTTTCTGAATGTACCTTTTTCCTTATCCCACTAATAAGGTTTTTTTTTTACAGTTAAAATATTTTTGACTTTGCTAATGTAGTTATAAGTAAGTTTGCTCATTATTCTCTCTCTTTAAAAAAAAGATTTTATTTATTTTTAGAGAGAGGGGAATGGAGGAAGAAAGAGAGGGAGAGAAACATCAATGTGTGGTTGCCTCTTGCACGCCTCCACTGGGGACCTGGCCCACAACTCAGGCACATGGTCTGACTGAGTTTTGAACGGGCGATGCTTCGGCTTGCAGACCAACACTCAATCCACTGAGCCACACCAGCCAGGGCTCATCATTCTTTCTTATATTTCAAACTTTCCATCTGGTGTTACATTCTTGCTGCCTGGTATAAACCCTTTAGAATTCCCTTTGGTGTGGGATTTTTTAAATTGTTTGAAGAGACATTTATTTCATTCTTATTCTTGAAAGAGTTTCTCTCAGTACAGAATTTTAGGACAATTGTTTCTGTAATCAAGTATTTTCTCGTCTGTTGACTATCATCATTTCTGTTAAACAGTCACCTGTTGATCTAATTTCTCTCTTTGGTGGTCTTTAGTCTTGTGAGTTGTTTAAGGTGTAAACATCTTTTCTATTTTTCCTGTTAAGGATTCATTTGGATTCTGTATTTAAAAGTTGTTTTGTCTTTTAAAAATTCTGGGAAAATGTTTTGCCACTACTTCTTTGAGTAGCACTTTCTCTCCTATTCTATCTCTTATCTCCTTTTGGAAATTTGATTAAATACCTGTTAGACTATTTACTCTCTGTTCCTTAGTTTTAGTTCTCTCATGTTCTCTCTCTTTGCCTTTCTGGGCTGCTTTCATAATTTTTTTTTTTTTGGTTCTGTCTTTTGTAATTTTTTTGGTTCTGTCTTTAATATACCAAATCCATTCTTTAGCTGTGATCAATCTGTCCAATGAGTTTTTCATTTTAATTATTATATTTTTAATTCATAGAATTTAATTTTGTTCTTTCTCAAATCTTCTTGACTATATTTCATAGCCTTTGTTCCTTGAAAATGTTTCCAATATTCTCTTTTATTTCTTTAAACTAAAGTCTTTAATAGAGTTTTTATTCCCCCTCACAGAAAGTGTGTGCTAAGGCCACAAACCTATATGAAGGTCATATTGTTATCATTAATTCTTAAGATAGGTTTTACTTTACTTTACCCAGCACCCAAGTTGTGACAGATAACTTTTGATGTTTGTACCTTCTGTACTGAAGATTTATTTCTCATTTACATTTTCACTGAGTTTCTGGCCTTCTGGACTCCTAGTTGATTATTTTCCTAGTCTCTAGGCTCTGTCCCTAGTCTGTCCTACCCCATACACACATGAAACAGAAGCTTAGGAAATACAACTTTCAGCAGATGATCTCAAGGTAAAAACTCCCTTCAATTATTGTTTATTATCCCTGGTTCCTGCTTTTGCTTTCCTTTCAGCCTCTCCAGATTTTATTTTCACCAGCTCAGTGATACATTCAAAAAAAATTAAGACAATCTTTATTAATTTTTAAAATTTTTCTTAAGAGTAGCATTTTAGAATAATGGTTTACTGTATTGCCAAACATAGAATTTGTGTGTGAATTTTCTTTATAAAAGCAATCAATTGGCAAGTAAAAATCAGGTGCTAAAAAATAGGGACATGGTATGAAGTTTCTTAAAGAGAGGGTAGAGTCTTTTTCCTCACTCAGCTTATGAGCTGTATACCTTAGCAAATTATTGAACCTCTCTGTGTCTTTATTTTAATGTCTTTAAAGTGGGGTAATAGTAGTATTAATTATTCTGGATATTTTGAGAAATAAATAAATTTATATGAAGCACTTAGAAGAGTGCTTGGTACATAGTGCCCAATACCATATTTCATTGAATTTAAGATGCCATAGATTTTGAGCTGCCCTGTTACTTCATAAAAAAGAAAATACACTTCTAATTAAACTATGACATGGTGCCAAGATGTCATTGACTGAAACTTACATCCCCATTTCAGATGTTAAAATATGAAAAAAAAATGCATCTTAGAACTATCTGACTGTAGTAAATTAGCTGTTATTATGAATGGATGCATAGGAGCAAAGAAGGCACCAGTTGAGAAATAGAACCTTAGTCTCAGAAGTGATAAGACTTTAAATGTTTGTAGGGATTTATTTCAACCCACCTTCACCTCATCGCCTTCTGGACCCTGGCTGTATGGTGTATGAACTAGAGTGACTGTCCAGTAGAGTGGACAGTGTCTAGTGAGTAATTGTAAGTAGACAAACACAATATTTCACCCTCTTTACCAAAACTGAGGAAGAAAAGAAACATATTTATTAAGAAGCCACTGTCTAGCATACTTATGGGTGCCTTAAACATAGCATTTATTTTTAGTTTTTAAAGTTAGTCAGGTTAATGACAATTAGTTGCTGTAACAAACAACCTCTCAAGTATTATTGGCTTAGCACATCATGCTCATTACTTGCATAACCCACAGGCTGTTTTGGGTTGGGTGGCTCTGCTCCAAACTATAGTTCAGGATTCATCTTCTTCCATCTTTTGGACTTGCCATATTGTGGCTTTCCAGCTGCTCTGGCATCACTTAGTAGGCAGAAAGGGGAAGAGAGAAAAAGCATCCTTTCTCTTATAATGTAATTTAAACAGGACTAACAGTTTTATTTATTCCTAAGCAACTTTTTGGAGGGAGAAATTACTGTGTTAGGCAGGATTAAAGCTGAATCCTGAAACATTGATATTACCTGGAGATAGAAGAAGAGAGTTGAGGAGATTTTAGTTTGGATCCGCTGGGGTGCCAAGACCAATGCTTAGAATTATGGAAGAGCAAGGTGTTTTTGGAGAACCATGGAATACTCTTTTAGGAATGATGAACATTTATTGAGCTCTTACTTGTGCTGGATACCATGTAATGCATTGTTTGGATGCCAGGGTGACATGTGACATACTAGACAAAAATGAGCCTTGATAAGATAGCACTCTGTGAAAAAGCTGTTTTTCATGTTTGATTTATTCTGTGCCCCAATGAATTAACTCAAATGGTTATATGTGGACCACGTGGTTCGTGCACCTGACACCATGCTCCAACATAAAGGATTCTTTATCTGAGGATGTTATGATAATGACACTAGGACTAGTTGAGATTGGTTGCATTGTGCTTACATCATAGGTTCTCTATTTATATACAGTGACTCTACAGTGGGTTCTGCTTCTCCATCTTTGGTTCCTTTTAATAATAAGCTGGTGAGAACCCTTTGTCATCGTGGCTGAGCCAAGGTTCTAGTTCCGCCTGGGTTTTCTGTTGAATGCTGCATATTACTTAGTTCACAGAGGGAATGAGTAGGATGTTAATTACTTATTCAGGGCCAATGTTGCAATCACAGAAAGTGTTTTAGTATTGTTGTTTGTAATTATTCAAAGCATGGTCTTTATGCACTAGGTCTTTATCAAATCTCTTCTATGGAAAGCTTTCTTCTTCCCAATATATTGAATATATTTTGCCTTTTTAAAAAAAGATTTTATTTATTTACTTTTAGAGAGAGGGGAAGGGAGGCAGAAAGAGAAAGGGAGAAACATAAATGTGTGAGAGATATATCAGTTGGTTGTCTCTCATATGCCCCCAACTGGGGACCATGCCCACAACCCAGGCATTTGTCCTGACTGGGAATTGAACCAGCGAACTTTCAGTTCACAGGCCAGCACTAAATCCACTGAGCCACACCTGCCAGGGCTATATTTTGCTTTTTAATCTGTTAGTGGGAAGCAGTTCCTTGGGTCCGAGGTCTGGGTAAGATATTTCAAGTGTAGCACCATTAACTAGTCTCCTGTGTCAAAGTTTATTTTATTATTATTTTACTTGCTCTTGTAAGGATCATGCAGGATATATGATCTTACTGGTTCTAACAACAACCCTGAGATAGGTCCTGTCCCCATTTTACAGATTGAGAGGCTAAATAAGGGAAGAGAGGCCTAGAAAGAATCAGAACTGGGACTGGAATCTCAGTCCTGAACTTTGGAGTTCTATCATCTCATCATGCGACTTCCCAGATGTTATTGAGCAAACTGCAGTTTGGAGGATTTGAGAAGGCGATAAAATCAGATTGTTATGTTGGTTGTTATAGCACTGTCATCTGCTCATGGCTTTAGAAATAAGAGAAAATTGTATTTATGAAACCACAAAACAAGGTACAGTTCTCTCTCCTGTGTTCACTTTCCCAAGGGTATGTAGACCCCCTCAACCTGGGTCCTCATCATGACTCAGAGAGCAAAATAGCTTGCCCAGCATGACCTCTGATGGTGATTTATGAAACAGGACATATCCAAATTTTCACCATGTTGGAGCTATTCAATTTTCTCTAATGGCTCTTATCTGAGAATTATGTCTGTTCGTGGCAGCCACAACCAGTAAGTCATTAGCTTAAAGTATACTTATTGTTAATTTTAGCACCCTGGGACCTGGGCCCAATGAGAGAGGGCTCTCACTTTTGCAAATCAACATTTGGGCAGTTGGCTAACATTCACATCAGGAGAAGTTAGAAAGTAAAAAAGGGATCATTAAAAAGTTAAAGAGAAAAAAGCAGTTGACTAGCTGGACATAGTTCAGAATGGCCTCCTTCTGGCTGCCTCCCTATTGCTAGGCACTGTGCTCACCAGAAGAGAAATTGACCCAATCTTTATATCGAGCCCTTCTGTGTGCCAGGCACTTCACCTGTGTGAGCTCACTGATCTGCACCACAAGGAAGGAGCCACTGCTTCCATTTCATCATTTATCAATTCTTTAAAATTCTTCTTGAACCTGAGTGGGGCTGAGGTCTGGGTAGGCCCCTTGACCTGATGCACAGTCCTTCTGGGCTGTCCAACCAGGGTTTTCAGTGCCCAAGGGCACAAGGCCTGGCTCTCTGAGGTCTGCTTCCTGGGCTTCATTGCCTGGCAGCTGAGAGGGGCCACTGGGGCTTTCTCCAGGGAGCCAGAGCTCTCTATATTTCATGAGGCTCAGTCCATTCAGCAGGGCTGGGTGACAGCTTGCGCCTCCCCTGGGAATGAGGGTTCTTAAAGTATCTGATTGCTGCAGGATGCCGGCCACCTCTTCTCGCAGTACTGAAACATCTCTCATGACTATTGTCACCCTCCTACAAGTCAAACAGAGGCCCAGAGTGGGCGTGAGGAGGAAGGCTTCTTGTCGTCATTTCCCAAAGCTCATTGTAGCCCTTCTTTCTCCTCCCAAGTGCCCACCTCTCCAACCCCAGGCTTTGGTTGTCTCCCTGGGAGCTTGTGTCTTTCTCTTAAATGAACCCTTGCTGCTGTTTTCACTCCTTGGAGTCCATCAACCACTCCACTGGTCACCATGGGAGCTGAAATTCCACTCTGATCATTTTAGCGCCCTTCTCAAACATCTTCAATGGCTCCCTACCACCCATAGCATAGAGTCCAAAGAGCTGATTTCTTTCATATGCAGGGCGACAGAGGCACCTTCTCTTCAGCCTCTGAGAGATACCTGTGTCCCTGAATACCTGCTACATTTTCTGGTCTCCTTGCTTTGGCTCACACTGCTCTCCTGGCATTGAATGTCCTTGTCCCACCTTGCCTTTCAGACAGAGGGGTCACCCCCTCTAAGAAGTCTGCCCTACTCTTACAGCTGAAAGTGACCCCTGCTTTTTCTGTATGCCCATGCCACTGGCACAGTTTCCTCCAAACTCCACCACCAGCCCGGCGTGCTCGGGCCTTCTAGAGATACTTCCGTGCTCACATTCCTGTGCCTTCCACGTGTTCTCCCCTCTGCTGCATTCTCTTCCTTCCAGCCCCTCTCCTTCCTTTATTTCCACATTCTTTCCAGTGTCTTTCCCTGACCTCCTCTCCCCACCTTTCATTCTCACCCAGTTCTGCTTGGAAGCCCTCTGGGTTTCCCTGAGCATCCTCTTGGTTGCCTGCGACTGTAGTCTTCATGAAGCATTGGGACTGTTGGCCCATCTGTCTGTCTGTCTGACACATGAACATGAGCACAGAGCTGGGGGTAAGGAGGGAGGCTTCCCAGCTGGGACTCTAAGAGCTCAGGAGGGATAGGGGGCTTTGTCTCAATGGATATTAGGATGCAGAGCCCTTTCCAGGAAGCATGTGTAATCGCAAGAGGCCCTCCCACAATCGTCTTCCTGAGTACTCAGAACACTTTGTGAGTTAGGTACCTTCATCCCCCGTCACCAGTAAGGAAGCTGAGGTTCCTTCAACGAGAACCCACCCAATCAGTCAGCAAGTGTTTATTGATCTTATCATCATCATTGCGGGAGACACTGTGTCAGCAAGGGGGATCTGGGGGTATAGTAGTAAGCAGAACAGACTGTTAACCCCTGCCCCTGGGACCCTCACAGGAGAAAGATGGTAAGCTACTAATTTCACATTGAGTTGTTTAATTACAACTGTTATAAATTCTATGGGAAGAGGGGGGTCATATAATGAACGACTTGACTGAATCCTTAGGTCTCATTCCTCTTTTACACCCCCCCCCCCGCCCACCTGGCCTGCCCCCTCCTACCTAGCACTGAGCTGGAGCATACCTACTTTCCACGATATTTACCGTTCTGCTCCTGTTGACAGCTGTAATGGATCCTGCAGATTAAACAATCCTAGCCCTTCCTTGAGCTGTACTTGGACTGGGCCATTAAACAATGGCAGAAGCCGCCCTTGCTCCTGGTTTTAATTGAATAATTTATTGTAAATAGCCTCCCTTTCCTCCAGAGTCCAGGCTGGCTTGTTAGCCAAATGGAGGGGAGCAAGGGCTGCCTCTAATAGGATGCAGGAGGGAAATGAACTGTCCAAATGAGCCGTTGTCCCAGCAGGCGCTGAGTTAAGTCAGAGAAACTTAAGGGTTCAAGTCTCTTTTTGTAAACTCACCCCTCCTGGTGAAGGAAGCAGAGTCAAGAGCCCTGCAGAATCAAGGCTCCGGGGTGAGACTTCCAGTGAGTGAGAGAGGTCCTTGGGGTGGGGGAAAGCTGATGGAGTTTTTTGTGCCTTTTTCCTGCCCACTCCTACATGGGTCCTTCTCACCTCTTTCATGGGCAAGGTAGCATCTCTGCCCTGAGACATAGGTCTCGATGCCTACTTCCATGAGGAATGACACTCCCTCTTTGAGGCTTCTGTGTGCCAAGCATATGATATGATATAATACAGTATAATACAGTATTTATCTATTGGGGACTTTTGTGAGTGATCTCATTGAATCCTTATGAAGCTCCTGGGAGGCAGGTATAACTGAAGAAAACACTTTCATGGAAGTTGATGATTTGCCCAAGGCCATGTGCTAATGAGGCACAGAGGCAGGATTTGAATCCAGATCTGTTGGACTCCCAAATTTAAGTTTATTTTGCAACACCAGTGAGGACAGAGTATGGGGCAAAGGGGATCCATTCTTGGCTTCCTGGCATGTTGTGTAGCTTTGGAGGGGTTCTACTCTGAGTCCCTGCTCAGCAGAATGAGTTTGGCTTAGGGCGGGGCTTGAGGTGGGTGGGTAGTTGCAAGGGCAGCAGGCCATGTTGGCTTCCCTAAGGGCTGCATGCTTGAAGCAGGTTTCCTCTATAAACCTAGAATTTTGTATTCCTGGAGTCTACCTTTTAGAAATTCAGAACATCTGCTTGCATCCAGGCTTCTGCTCATGACAACTCTCCCTCTGGGTCCGTCAGATATGACTTGGTCAGATCCAGACGTTCCCCCCAATATTCTAGGGTATACTTGACCTGGTCACAGAATCGTGACTGGTTTGTATTTGAAAGGACCTTAAACTTCATTATTGTCTCTGTCTCCTTACCTGCTTTACACTTTAATTCCCTCTTCAACAGCTTTTCTCTGCCCCCTTTTCTTCTCCATGATGAAGATGTTGGTAAAATAAGTAAGGTCTGCTTGTTCGTGCTCTCTCATCACACCCTAATTTTCACTTGGGGAAATTGGTATCACCTTTTGTGGTTTTTGAGTCAGACATATCAAAAAGGGGACAGATGCCTCATTTTGTTATTTCTAGCTTTTTTTTCTTTTGTGTCATACTTTTCAAACTAGTGACTCACTGGGTTCCCAAAATATGTTTTCTCCATAATGATGATAACGAAAGAAATAACAACGCTGAACCCAGTGACGCACGCTGCCATTGTGCTAGGTGCCTCTTATGCTTGATCTCATTTTCTGCATCTCTGTTATCTGATCACGGGGCTGAGCACACAGCAGACTCTCAGGACATAATAATAATAACAGCTTATATTTGTTTAGTTCTCATCTCTATTCCTTATCTCATGTCATTGTTATAGAGTTCTGTAAAATAGATAGCCTCAGTTAGAGATGAAGAATTAGGGCTCAATCTAAAGGTATGAAAAAATCATCCCACTCATTCTTTCGACAGGCACATAGAGTGCTCGCTATATGTCCTGCTCTTTGCTCAGTGTCAGGACCACAGGTGGCTCTAGTCCTTAGGGGCTCACAGTCACAGGCTGTGGGGGCCCATAGTGGCAGTGAGTCTGTTGAATTTTCTGAAGCCCTGTTTCATTCGGGGCTCCTGCCTTCCCATACGTTTTAGATTGATGCATCCATTTGTTTGTTTGTTTGTTTGTTTATTCCAAGCACCATAAGGGGTACTTTATGTCCAGCCAGATCACTATTAATGAAAGTCCTCCTCTGTCCTTTTTCATAAGGGTCACTTGTAATCACAGAGTAAGAGCTTGACTTTCCGGTGCTTATCCCGCCCACTCTGCTGTATCTTTCCACAAGTTCCTGCTTGTGTTTTCTCTGGAAGTCTTAAGATCTGTTGTCCTCAAGCCCAGGGCATGCAGGTGATAATCAACTCTCTCTTTTATTACATTACCCAGGCAACGGTGACAGAACCTCTGTGTTCCTCAGGGAGGGCTTCTTTATTGGCTTGGAAAAGGAGTTGGCAGAGAGGGAGAAATGGGAAAGGGCCAAGGCAAGGCAGGAGGAGGCAAACAGGTGGACAGCTTGTTTGGTCCCAACCTGTGAAGCACAGGCAAGCCAAGTGGATCCTTGTCCTGGGACTAGAGGCTCCGGAACCTGGTTCACCTTTATCATCTAGCCTGCTTTTGTCTGCAGAGAACCCAAATCCTCGCTTAGACAGCAAGAACTTCATTGTCTTACATACAGGAAGCCTAGGAGTGGGTCCAGCTCTAGGATCGGTTGCTTCAGAGGTCCAATGATTAAGGACCCAGACCGTTCTTCTCCGGCTAGGTCTTCTTTTTTTGTGTGTGTGACCCCCCCCCCTTTTTTTTAATAGAAGGATGAGTTGTTTTTTTGTTTTTTCTTTCATTTTTTTTTTAAAGATTTTATTTATTTTCAGAGAGAGAGGAAGGAAAGGACAAAGAGGGGGACAGAAACATCCACATCTGGTTGCCTCTCACACACCCCCAGATAGGGACGCAGCCTGCAGCCCGGGCATGCACCCCAACTGGGCACCGAACTGGTGACGTCTTGGATCACAGGTCGGTGCTCAATTCACTGAGCTGCCCCGGCCAGGGCTAGGTCCTCTTTTGATTGCAAGATGGTTTCTAACAGCAGTGAAATGATATTCTTCCTTTTGTCAGGTTCAATGGGAGAGATACAGTCTCACCTTGTGGCTTGCAGTTAGGAGAAAATTTTTCCTAGAAGCACCCTCTATTGGCTCGTAGGTCTGCATTGAGTCACATGCCTATTCCTGGCAGTTTGGGTGAAATTACATCATCAGAAGTGGAATGGATTTGGGGAAGCAACCACCATGCCCAATTACAAAGTCACATTTTCCAGGCATAATCAAAGTGAATAACCCAATGCTGTGATGGTATACAATTAGGAAATTAGCATGTAGAGTTGCCAGATTTAGCAAATCATATAGGATGCCCAGTTAAATGTGAATTTCAGATAAACCATAGTCTTAAGTATCAATTTTTCTCATGCTATGTTTGCTGGTCCCTGTATTCTAATATTTGATACAAAGCACAATGGGTCAGGCAAATGTTTGACAACGGGAAATAAAAGATAGTGGGAGTTCCCAGTGGGCTAGGGACTTAGAACCAAGATCACATCTGAGTCTTGCACTAGGTATGTGAGGACAGCAGAATGTGAACTGGTTCAAAAGGCAGAGGAGGGGAGGGTGCTTTTCCTCCACAGCTGCCCTGGCCAGGACCCGGGAGAGAAAGTGATCGCGCCTCCTTTCTCAGGGCCCTCGTTGACCCTGTCCTGCCCTCTCTTTCCAGGGCCCCGACCGCTGCGGGCAGGCTCTGCTGAAGATCGGGATCAACATGATGGCGCTGCCTGGAGGGCGCCATGTGGACTCCATCCCCGTCCCGGGTCAGCGGTAAGTCCCACAGCTGTCTCTCAGGGACAGACCTGCATCCTGAGACTCTAGGTTGCCTTTCTCTCCATTCACTGTTCTGGGGAGGAAGCTTAGGACAAGGTATTGGGGATGCCAAGTTCACTCAGAAAACACACATGGAACTGAGGCCTGGGACATGGAGTAGTCAGGCATGTCTTGTCTTCCAAGGAACTGCAGTCTAAGATCCAGGCAGAGAATAAAACAAAGAATTGAGAGGGGTGTGCTGCTAAGATAGGAGACCCCAGAGGAGGCTAGGTGATTCCACTAGGCCAGGAGACTGGAGTCACTGGGAGCCCTTGAGTTTAGGGTAGGTCCTCTCTGAGCCTAATGGAAGGGCCAGCCTACCCTTAGGTGTCTTCTCGTGCCCCAAGCACCAGGGAGAAAACTGAGCTCAGAGCTGATCCTTGGGAAATGCGTGTTGCCTTGAGTTGGGCAGTAGGGGGATCAGGAGGGCGAGGGAGGAATACACTGCACAGGTAAAGCCTAGATGATGAGTTTGAGAAAAGGAGACACTCGGGGGCCCCAGAGGTGCCTTCACACAGCTGAAAGGTGGGAGACCAGGCTGGTCCTAGAAGCCAGAAGCAGAACCAAAGATCTGGTGACCAACTGTCTTGATTTGTCCAGGACTGTCTGTCCTTGGAAACTCCTCCATCCTGGTGCAAACTGGGAAGGCTGGTCACACTAATGCAGGTTTGGTCACAGAAGAACTTAGCAACCTGAGTACTCAGGGCTTCTGCTTTGGTTTTCTCCCTCCTTCTCTCTCTCTTTTCCTCTCTTCTTTTCTCTCTCTCTCTCTCCTCTCTATTTCTTTCTTTCTGCTTTTTTCCTGAGACATTTTCATGGAGAAATAGAATCCAAGTAGCCCTAGCAAGACTGCTCAGTCATTGTTCTCTTTTACATATCCCATACGCCACTGACATTTTATCTTCTTTTTAGAAAAAGAACCCTATTCGCTGTTGATTACTGCCTTGTCTTTAAAAAAAAAAAGTTTTATCTATCTATTTTTAGAGAAAGGAGAAAGGAGGGAGAGAAACATGATGTGCGAAACAGTAATTTGTTGCCTTTCATGCCCCCACCTGAGGACCTAACCTGCAATCCAGGCATGTGCCCTGACTGGGAATTGAACTGGCGACCTTTCGGTCTGCAGGCCAGCACTCAATCCACTGAGCCACACCAGCCAGGGTGACATCTTATCTTTACTCTATCTCTAATCACCTACCTGAATCACAGGGGATTTTAGCTTATTATCTCATTCATTTTTATATTGTATTTGGTTTCTGAGTATTTAAAAAAAAATGTGTGTTGTTTTTAAAGTCAGAGAAAATTATTAGGTATTTTCTAAAAGTCTACTACAACTGGATTAAAGGTGTCAGTCTGCTTCCCCAAAGTCATCATTATAAAGAGGTTTAAGTCTACAAAATACAGCTCATGCATGTTACTAAGGACTGAGAACACTGTTAGAAATGTAGTGAAGAATTTCCTGTGTAGCCTGAGGCTGAGAATGAGGGACGCTATCGGGGCCCAGTTATCTTTCCACACAGTGTGTCTAAGATAAAGGTCAGAGATCGTGAGATGCAGACCTGTTGGAATGCATGTGCATTCTCAGAGATAGGAACTGGGCTCAGAACGGCTGATGGCCTTTTAGGAGATGAACGTCATCAGCTTCGAACACATGACTGCCTGGCTGTAAAGCCAGACTTTTCCTCTCACTGGCTGTGTGGCCTTGTACAAGTTTCTCAACCTCATCAACTCCTTGGTTCCCCCATGTATAAACAGTACCTGCTTCACAGGGCTGATGTGCAGATTAAATGAGTTAATATATATCAAGTGTCTGTCATATAGAGAGAGCCACACAGGGGGAGCGTGTGTTTATTGAGTGCCTGCTCTGTGTCAGGGATCCTCTGTGGCCCTTCATGTAGGTGATATTGGGGAATTCTTCCAGAAATCCCTCCTGTGATCCCTTTTAGCAAATAACCTCACTGAGAAAGTAAAAAATCACAGATAGGCACTCTCAGCAGCCTAATGTTTGAAACCAGGAGAAAATGGAACTGATTCAGATGAAGTGGGCTGTTAGTCCACCAGCCTCTGTCCCAACCAGATGGTAGGTCCATACCTGTGTGGCCAGATGGGCGGTAGCAGCTCTGGCTGTAGTACTTTGGGGCATTCACAGAACCTCATGGGTCATGGGATGGTCAGAGCAGAGCCTGTGCTGGGGGTGAGGAAGCTCTTGTCATGGGGCAGTTGAGGACAGTGGTTAGGGGTTGGGGCTGCCTCAACTTTATTCTTGGTTCTGTTACTTACTAGCTGTAATCTTGGGCTTCAGTTTCTTCAATTCTGAAACAGAGATTTTTATACTTATATCCTTGGGTTGTTATGAGAATTTAAAATAATATGTATAAAGCATCTGTCTGCACATAGGAACTGCCCCATCAATGTTTAACTTCTTCAGATGAAGACTAGGTCCCGGGAGTAGAGCATGTGAGGCCAAAGTACATCAGATCCTGGCACCAGTTCACGCCTCTGGGAACCACTGATATCTCTCTCTCCCACTTCCAACCTCCTCGGAAGTTATAAGGATAAAAGGAAATTAAATCATACAGAAATGATTCAGAATTCAGATTTCATTTACCGGTGGTCATCCGAGGTCTGAAAATATTAAATGGAAAATTCCAGAAATAAACAACTCATAAGTTTTAAATTGTGTACTGTTCTGAATATCATGATGAAATCTTGTGCTGTCTTCCTCTGTCTCGCCGGGGACATGAGTCATCCCTTTGTGCAGCATCTCCGAGCTGCAGACGCTACCTGCCTGTTAGTCACTTGGTAGCTGTCTCAGTGGCGTCTGTGTTCAAGAAACTTTTATTTAATTTAATGGTAGTCCCAAAGCACAAGAGCGGTGATGCTGGCAATTCCAATGTGCCAAGGAGAAGCTGTAAAGTGCTTGTTAATGTATCATTAGAAGGTTAATATTAGTCTAATGCTATGCCAATGCCTACGTCGTTCGTTCCCCTCATCACATAGCCCTTTTATCCTTTCACATCACAAAAAGAAGGGTGGGGGCAGTTCAAGAAGATATTTTGAGAGACCACAATCCCATAGCTTTTGCTTTATTATATTGTTATACTTCTATTTTATTGTTGTTAATCACTTAGTGTGTCTAATTTATAAATTAAACTATCATAGCCGTGTATGTAGAGGAAAAACCAGCATGCCTAGGGGCTGGTGCTATTATTCGTGGTTTCAGACATCCACTGGGGGTCTTGGAGTGTAGCCCCTGCAGGCAAGGGGAGGGGGATTCTCTATTCTTTTGGTGGTAGGACAGGGTTTCTAGTTGATATTGTACAGCAAATACCTTGACAGAAAACCCTGGACTAACCTGACTCCAGGAGTTGTGACTGGTCACGAACATTGCAACCTGAGAACATGTTTGTTTAGAATGTCTTCATCCTTACAGGGTGGGCTGCACAGAGAAGGGGCTATTTCCTTTCATATAGTCACAGCCTGGCATTGGTAGTCTTTCCCAGAACACTGAGGGACTACAATCCCTGTGCCTCCTAGTCTACCAATCGTGTATGTTCTGGGGTATACGCATGGGCCACCTTCACAGGGAAGACTCGTGTATTTACAGGATGTCAGAGGGGTTGATTTAGCCAATCTGAGGCTACATTATGGGTAGACAATAGCAGCCACCTCTTCTTTCCTCTCGTTCCAAGCCATGGAGGCTTCTTTCAGGGGGAAAACACCAACATTGTTATTGTCCCCAGATAAATAATTAATGCTAGGTAATTGACTTCTTTCTGTTGTGTTTCACTGAAACTCAATTTCACTCTGCAGTACCATTGTTCACCTCAATGTACAAAATAAACAAATGCTGTCAAGTTGCGTGGGATCATCCAGCAGCCTGGATGAAGCATAGGGGTTAGTTAGGCCTTTGGCATTTGAGACCCTTATGAGTAAATGGCCTCAAAAGGGCTTGTCTTGGTGCAAGCTCCTAGACAAGAGTGGAGGGCAGGGAGCAACAGCATCCCAGGCCGGGAGTTAGGACCCTGTGCTGACCTGGCCTGGGCCTTAGGAGGGGATGCGAGAGGGTTCGCCACTGGGACTTGCATCTGAAGCTCTGGGAAGCTCTCATGTTTAAAAGTAGTAATAAAACAAGCAAGCCAAAATACAAAACCCGACTCTTGGAAACTTGAATGTGGGCCTACGTGGTGAAAGTTTATAAGGCCTTGGACTTGAACTTGGGCTTGAATCCCAGCTGTACTTCCTACCAGCCATATGCCCTTGGCTGGCCCTTAACCCATCTAAGCACCCGTTTTATCTTCTATAACAGGACGGCAGTGATCATTGCTTTAAAAGGTGGTGTAAGTGCTGGGGTTCAGGAGGGAATGTCTCTCTAGGGCCCAGCCCGTACTTTACCAGGCCATCCTGGTGACAATAACCAGCCCTCCCTCCATCCCTCCGTAGCGGAAACATTTGCAAGCTGAGGTCCAAATATCTCCCTGGGGGTTAAAGGGTTTATTGGTGGGAGTAAAGAGGGCAGGAGATCAGCTCTCCAGAGAGCAGGAGACTGGCTACTATGTCCCTGGCTGATCTTTGTTTCCCTCTCTGACCTCTGGGCATCGGGGTGGTGCTGCTGAAACCCAGCCTTGGTGGTCAACCATGGTGGTCAGCTTCTTGGCACCTGTCTGCCTACTCCCTCTCCCATCACACAGCTCTCATTTTCTGCAGGGATCCTGATGGCGCAGTTCTCTCATTATCTATCTCTATGGATAGGTTCCTGTGGGTGGGTTGGAGGCCAGTCTGAGGGACCCACAGGGCTGTGTTCAGGCACCCCCTTCCTCTCTCCCTTTCTTTCCCTTTCCCCCCTTCCTTCCCCTCTTCCTTCCTTCCACTACTTCTTTTAACCACAGATCACAGTGGGAGACCTTGCCATTTTCTCTCTGAATTTCTGCCAGTGAGGATGGGATACTGATTAAAGGACTGGCCTTCACTAACCTCCATAACAAAGTTGGCTCACTTTTACTGGGCACTTGCTGTATGAGCTGGGTGCTTTTACACACAGCAACTAATTTAGTCCTCAGCATGGTCCCTATGCATACTTATTATTCTCTCTATATTGCAAATGGAGGTCACACGTTGGGTTCTTTGGGGAGCAGCCTTGGAGATGGAATTTAGAGTTCAGGATGGTTATTAGGAAGTGCTTTAGGGATTAACTGACACCTGTGGAAGGGAGAGGACAGAAGCAGGACCAGGCAGAGGGTGAAGGTGAGTTACCACACAGACCGAATGAAGACCTCAGCTGACCTTGTGAGGGGCTTTGGAATCAGAGTTGTTGCTCATCAGCCAGAGTGGCCAGGGCCTTTATATCCCACCATGATCTGTCAATGGAGTGGGCAGCTCTAGGCAGGGTGTGACCTTAGGTGAGCTGGCCTTGAGACAATATCAGGAGGGCCTGATAGCTGGAGGCTGTTTGCTAATGATACTGCCAGCAACTGGAGGCAAGTCCTCCCTTAAAGGGGAAGCTAAGCAGCAGGTACAACATTCATGCATGAGGAAACTGAGGCTGGAGAAGGTTAAGAGACCGGTCAAGGACAGAGCTGGTAAGGAGCAGAGCTGGACACATGTTCCCAGATGGTTCTTGACCCCGAGTGCTGGCCTGTACTCTCTCCAGCCTGTGCGTTTTCCACAATATTCTTGGGGGCATTACACAAACAAATTGTTTACTTGTTTATTCATTAGCGTTCAACAAAAATTTTCTACAAATATGTATTAAGTGCAGACCATGTGCCCTGTATGTTGCTTATATTGGTAACTGAACAGGGCATGGGCCATCCCCTCAGGGAATTCATCGATTTATCTCTTAACTGGATCAGGCCTGGATCTCTAACAAGTATACAACTCGGGTGTTTCATTCAAGATCTCCCCCTGTGTGTTGATCACTTTCTGTTCAGCCTGGAGTCTGAGATGAGCCAGGGCTGGTGTGACTGCAGCTAGTGGCAGGCAGCCTCCTGGGTTGCCCCCGGCCTGCTGGAGAGGAGCCGTCAGCCTTCCTGAGCCAGTGGGGACCATCACAGGCCAGCCTGTCTCCAAGTAGATAATGGCTTGCATGTGTGTGCCCCTGATCTGTGGCTGGTTTTCTGCTGCTGGGCTGATTTCTGTGCCTGCGGTGAGATGTGCAGACTGTAATTGTCAATGGGATAATTGGATATTTTTCTGTTGTTTAAACCAAAAGGAAGGACAATCAAAGTTAGAATCAAATTCCTTCCCTTCTCAACATTTCCCAAGAGAAATCCACAGGAACAAAGGGCCTGACCTTGTGAAGGCAGAGAGACAATGATTCAACAGTTATTTTAAGAAAAGAGGTTAGATTTAAATTTCCATACAGTGCTAGGAACTGGGATCATAGGAGCATGGAATGTTGCTGCTGGATGGTTCCTCAGAGCTCATCTGTGTCAGCCCTTCATGATCAGATAGGGAAACTGAAGGCCAGAGAAGGGAATGGAGCTGTCAAAATGCTCTTCAGGCTACCTCCTGCAAACACTGTGCCTTCTCTTGGCTGTGTTTCTTTTTAAGCTCATTTTCCCAGCCAGCCTCTAGTAAGTCCTAGAAGCTCTGTGTCCAAGCGCAGTGTAATTCTCATTAGCAATGATCTATAATAGACATCATGTCCTCCATTCACTCACTCATTTGAATGAGATTTACTCTGGACTCAGAACTTCGTCTGGGCTAGTCCCTGGGTAGTACGATAATGATTTATGTAAATACCATCTTTCTTGCTCCATGCTAAGAGTCTCGAGGGCTCAATTCATTTCTGGTTTGTATTTGTGCTCCTATGATTAGAATGCACACAGTAGGAGCTCAATAAGTGACTACTGAGTGAGTACGTATTTAATCAGTGTCTGAGGAATGAATGGCACAGGGCTGGAGAGTCTCAGGTGACTGTGAGGAATTAAATAGCTTGGATTTTTCTTCTTTCTCCAAAACACATCTGTTTCCGGCAAGCTGTTCTCATTCTTTTTGGTAGAAAACTACTGCTTAGAGGGAAAGAGGAAGCTAGAGTTTTATCTTCATTAATTTAAATACTCTTTCTGAGCGAAAGCCAAAGGTTTAATTGGTTGATGGAGTGAGAGAGCTGGAGAGACATTTTTTTCTTCTAAAGAATAGTAATTCAGAAATATTTTTAGTCTTTGGTTTTAAATTTACTGGGAAAAAAGTCTGCAGTTTTTTCATTAAATCTCTTGCAGGAAAATAGAGTGTAGTGGTGGGGCAGGGACTAGGAGCCATAGGCTCCCTCCCTTCCTTCCTTCCTTCCTTCCTCCCTTCCTCCCCCCCTCCCTTCCTTCCTTCCTTCCTTCCTTCCTTCCTTCCTGCCTCCCTTCCTCCCTTCCTTCCGTTTCTTCTTTCCTTCCTTTTTCCTTTCCTCCCTGTACTGCCTTTCAGTAACCTACTGTGTGTTGTTGGGCAACCCCCCGCCCCCCTGCCTCTGAGCGTTAGTCTCTTCATGTGAGGATGAGGAGGTAGGAAAAAGTTTCGCCAGGGATTCTCCAGCTCTACTCTTCCAGAAGTCTGTGAATGAGTTTGGATAGTCTGTTCCATTTTCTGGACAGAAATATCCCACTTTAGTGCCGCAGGGTTGGGAAGGCAATCCCATTGACCAAAACAAGGTCTTCTCATTCCTTCCTCTGAAATGCATAGAGATCTAGTGTTTGCCTTGTAGCTGGGATGGAAATTGTAAGACATACCAGCTTGAGAGCTCCTTCCAGCTTCTGAGGCTGTGCCCTGTTCAGGTTTTATGAAATCCTTTGTTATATTCAGGAGAAATGTTTAAGTTGGGGGTGGGGATAGGGTGCCCTACTTCAATGGGATACAATACAGCTAAATCCATAAATCCTAGCACTCCCACATGCATCATGAATTGAAGCCCCTGCTTCTGACTTCACCTTCACCCCTCTGACTATACTTAGCAACTTGCCATTTTCTCAACATGTGGTCCGATGCCTTCACTCCTTTGCACATGCACTTCCTTCTCTCTGTGACCCTCTGCTTCTTGTGCTGTAGAACTTGAAGTTATCCTACCAGGGCTGGCTTGGGGAGCTTTCTCAGAGAGTCTTAGCTTGGGCTAAGCCTCCATTCACTGTGCTTCCAAAATTCTTTATACTTACCTCCAAATGCCATGTGAAACTCAGTGAGCCATGGTTGTTTATTTGCCGTCACTTATCCATTCAATAAATGTTTATCAAGTGCCTCTGATGTACCAGGTGCTATACATGGTGGAGGGAATATGTCATTGTGAAATAGAAGGTCCTGTCCTCCTAGAGATCATGTTCTTAACAACTCCTCTCTATGACCCCAGCAAGTTAGCCCAGTGCCTGATACAATGGGGTGCCCAGTGAAGTTCAGGGGCCATTATCAAGTGTTCTCGGCATAGTAAAGTGTTCCTTTACAGAGAATTCACCACTTCACACAGCAGGTGGAATAGAGTAAGGCAGAGACATCCAAATTCTAGATTTTTAGGGAACAACTGAAGTCCGTTCTCAGTGAAATGAACAAACAAGAGTGTAGGCATAGATTTCCATAAACAATTGACCCCCAACATTTGGGGAACACTGGAGGCCAGGCCAGCAGGTTAGCTGGGAATGAGGAGCCGGCACCAGCAGCAGGGCGCCAGGTTATGCACCTGCTGAGCTGGGAACTATTGTTTCCTTTGCCATCTGAAGGGTGAGGCACTGTTACCTTCTCCCAGTGATGGGCTTTGATGAATGAAGGGCGTAGTCTAGGGGCAGAAGCGGAGGCAGGGAAAGGCCAGTGAGGTGGTGGGCAGAACTCCTTGCAGCTGGAGTCTTGAGAGGGTAATTTCCCATCCTGTGTGCATGGTCTCCCTGGTGTCCCTGCTCTGGAAGTACTTCTGGTACAAACTCATCAGACAGCTATGGTGATGGGACCAGAGGGCCAGCTTTCTGTCCTGACTTTAAACAGTGTATAACCAAACAAATAAACATACCATTGTCTAAATGATCACAAGCTGTAAAAGGGCATTGATATGTCACATAAGGGCAGTCTAGTAGAAAGAGCTCTGACTCTGGATTTGAGGATTTGGATATCAGCTAAATTGCTAAGGACATCAAAGAGCCTAGTATAATAGTCAAGAGCAAGGCTCTGGTCTCAGGCTGCCTATGTTCTTATTTCTACTTATCCATTCAGTGACCTTGGTCAAGTCAGTTAACCTATTAAATCTCAGTTATGTGAGCCTCATGGAATTGTTTTGAAGGTTAAGTGAGTAAGATTATATCAAGGCCTTAATACAGTGCCTAGAGTATAATGAGCACTCAGTAGTTTTAGCTTTATTATCACTATTAGAAGTGAAGTTTGGACAACCTATGTAATGCCTCTGAGCCCCAGTTTCTATATCTGTAAAATGGGATTGTAATCTCCAACCACCAAATGCTGTAAGGGAGTTTGCACTTATGTACATAGAGCGCTTGGTACACAGAGGTACTCTATTGTTGATAATTCTCCCTGCTTGCTGGGTGGGGAGTTAATTCCCTTTGACTTTAGAAATATTTTAGAGAGCCCATTGTTTCATACTGCAATTTCTTGGTCTGATATTATGCTACTCCCTCCTTCTATACCAACTCCACCCTGGATAATTCCAGCTTAAAAAAAAAATCATCCAACCAGTAGCCTGGTATTTGGAGATGATTGTGGTTACATCTGGCTTGGTGTTTAGAATCTGCCAGAATCCAGAAAGCCCAGATTTTGTGGCTCGGTCACCTCCTTTCAGATGTTCCAGGAAAGCTGCCACCAGAGAGGAAGGAGTGGGGTGACTCGGTGAGCAGGCATCTGCTGAGAACTGGGCAGGGCTCCGGTGAGCCCCACTCACTGTCTGGGATGCCCTCCCTGCTCCCCCGGCATGCAGGCAATGTTTATAGCACCAGGCTCGGATTCTAGGTCACTGTGGAGACAGAGGAAATCCAACCCCGGTCCTGGCCCCTGGCCCCTCCAGCTCCTTGGCTGGAGACCCTACCGGCTCCATGAAGGGAATGCGATTCATTGCCAGTCCATCTGTTTTGACCTCAATTTTCCATTTCCTTCCTCTGTGCGAGTAATCAGAGCAGTTGTCTCTACTTGTAAAGGAAAGACTTCATGCACAGTGAGATGGCAGCTTGGAGATCATGGCTGAGGACGATTGAACCACTGGGAATCATGAGGTGTGGGGACAACAAGCAGCCCCCACTGCACAGCAAGAGCTGCCTGGTTTAAGCAGACTTTGTCGATTAGGGTTAATCAGCAAATCCAATCGCAGAGGTGGCACCCAGAGGTCCAGAAAGCTAATGACAGAGAGTCAGGCGAGCTCTGCAATTATGGGATGCTCAGAGCTAACACAGGCCAAACCTTAATGAGCCGTAGTCCCTAGACTCCAAAATTGAAAAGAGTAGCTCATTATGCTGGCAGCACAGTGACTGGGCCTGGGACTTAATGGGCTAGTGGTGAGGTCATGTGGGGTTCACCAGACCTGGCCCCCTTGCTGGAAAAGTTTGGGGCCTCTTGGATGGACCTCTCTGTAGGACCTGGCCTCTCCTGCTGTGGCCTGGTATATCCTACTTGTCCTAGCGCATCACCCTGAAACCAGGCAAAAATAAAACCCCAGCTCCTCCCTGAATGGGTTTCCTATCTTAGCCAGTGCAGTGCCATCACTCAGACTAGAAAGCCAAGAGTCAGCCTTGCCCTTTTTTTCTGCTTCGCCCTCACATGTTCTCATCTCTCTCCCAGGTCCGCCACTCCTTCCTATCCCATGTCACTGGCCTTGTTCAGGTTTCAGTACTCTCTGTTTTTTTTTTTTTTTTTAAGATTTTATTTATTTATTTTTAGAGAGAGTGGGGAGGACAAAGGGAGTGATAGAAACATTAATGTGTGGTTGCCTCTCATGTGCCCCCAACTGGGGACCTGGGCTGCAACCCAGGCATGTGCCCTGACTGGGAATTGAACCAACAACACTTGGTTCGCAGGCCAATGCTCAATCCACTGAGCCACAGCAGCCAGGGCTTCTGTTTTATAACCATCATCTCCCATCAGGCTGTCTAACCTGCTCTGGGTCACTTTCTACTAAACTTGCTGCACAGTGAAGTCACTGCCCTGCTCTAAGATGTTCTCAGTGGCTCCTGACTGCCTTCAGGATGAGATTCAAGTTCTTAATCCTGTCAAGGTCTTCGATCCACTGGTCCCATCTCTCTTTTTAGGCCCCTTTCTGGCCACTTCTTCATAGGCCCCTGATGCTTGCTTGAATCTAGTGGAAGTTCTTATCATGTTACTCTTTTTATACCTCAAGGCTTCTTCACATTTATGTAGAAATCCTTTGCCTTTGTCATCCCAGCCAACTCCCCTTCTCTAAGAACCAGGGCAGATGTCATTTCCTTTGTGTACATATTCCCAGGCGAAGTCAGGCCCCCTGCCTCCTGTGATCCTAGACTCCTGAGCACAGCTTTTTGATGGCAGTGTGGTTGGTATTCAGTTGATAAAAGCAGAGACCCTGGACTCGAGAGACTGAGTCTGAGTAATGACTCCAGCACTGATTCACCATGTGACCTCTCCTGACAGAAGCCTCCTGGTCTGTAAATGGGGGTGATGATAGTCTTTCTCACTGGTGGTGGGGCAGACTAGGGGGCTAACCTAGAGAGAGGGCTTAGAACACTGCCTGGATTATTGCCGGAACTCAACACATTAGCAACTGTTATAATCATCACCAGATTGGGTGCCTGGTGCTTTTTTTTTTGCCTGATCAGGGTCTTTATTGAGCTGGGGGATGTTCTCCAGGTCAGCTTTGTCTTCAGCTCTGGGCCTGGCTGGTAAGCAGGTGCACAGAAAACATGGGAGCATCGGGGATCCAGGTCTGGCCCCAGCATGCACTGTCTGTGGGACCCGGTGGGACAAGCAACTTCTTCTGGTCGCTGCCTCTGGGGACCCTTCTGGAGGGCAGCCCAGTCAGGGCAGCACAGCAGGAAGGATCTTTTGTCCCTGGAATCTGCCCACAACTGGGGATAGAGAATCCTTGGGCAGAGCCTGAGGTGTGGAGATAGAGCGAGGGTGTGCTGGAGGAGGGTGGTGGAGCCTGGAGGCTGACGGGAGTCTATGCAGCCCTGCAGAGCTGGGTCGACCGGCTCTCGGCAGCCCCCTAGTGGTGACTCCTGTACTCTCACCTGCATTTTCCAGAACCACAGGGAGAGGTACCAGGATTGCAACTGACACATTAGATCTGTGAGTTCTAAACATTTCACTTCAGCAAATAAAAATCTCTCCTTACAGAAAGGAGGAAAACAGAATGGGAAAGACAAAGCCAAACCCTTTTTAGTTGACACATCAGGTCCCATGTTTAGCTGTGGAGGTAGAGGGCAAACTAAGGCTGAGTCAGTGCATGTGAGAATGCATTTATAATGTTACCTGGAAGTACTAACATGCCATTTGGACAGAACACAGCCTTTTATAAAGCAGTTTGGAGTAGTGTTAAGAACACAGGGTCCAGAGTCTGATGGCTGGGTTCAGAGCCACTTACAAGCTGGGTGATCTCCAAACTTCAGTTTCCTCATTTGCAAAAAAATGAGATAATGCAAGGACCCTCCTCACAGGGTCATCGTGAAAACTAAATGAGATGATACATGTGAAGCCGACTGCATGACGGCTGGCACAGGGCCCAGTCTCCATAAATGTTAGCAATAACGATTATGGATTTTTATCTTCCTTGACCCCCATAGCAACCCAATGAGGCAGATAGTCCCACAATGCAGATTATTGTCATTTCCATCTGATACTTAATTCAGTTTTATAAATATACACTGAGCATCTTCAATGTCTCGGGTACAGTGCCAGGGGTGGTGTGTAGGGAGGACAGGGCAGGCACAAGCCCTCCTGTGCCTGTAGTCTATGGAGAAAGCAGATGGTAATCAAGGAGTTAAACATTCGAGACTGATGTCTGGATGTGGGGAAGACAGGGTGTTGCAGACACGTGGGAAACAGGAGACATAAGCTCATCCAGGAGTCAGAGAAACCTCCTCCGAAGGAGACATTTATGCTGAGATCGCGAGGAGGCACAGAATCAGCGAAGTGGAGAGGAGATGGGAGAGGGGTCAGTACGTGCGGAGTCCGGAGGCTGGAAGTCACGGCAGAGGGGCTGGACGTGTGATGGAATGACGGTGGGAAGTGGGCAAGAAGGCAGGTCAGGGACTGAGGCTCTGAGAGGGCAAGCAGCAGGTTCAAGAGCACACAGATATTCCGGGGCAGAAGCGAGAGGAGGGCACAGATGGCGCTTCCCTCCTCAGGTGTTCTCGCTGTCAGCGGCATCGTGCTGGCTGTCACACGTGTGTTGGAAATGTTCACGTGTATCGTTTTTAGAAGTTTGAAATGAGTCGTTCCTGAGTTAATAAGGGCTGGGAAATGTTAACAGTGCCCCCGCTCTCTCTGAGGGCATCTAAAAAATGCCAGTTAAGATGATGAGCTCTGAGTCATTGAGAGGAGGCAGTTGTCAAATGTACGCACTGGCTCATTGGACTGGAAACAGTTACCTGGAGCCAAATTCATGTTCCTTGGCTTTCTGAAGCAAACAACAACCCACTCTGTCAGGGTGCTGGACAGACTGGGGAGGTGGCGAGGGCCTTGGAGTCAGGCAGACCTGGATGGAAATCTGGGTTCTGCCATTGACTAGAGGTAGCCACCTCTCTGAGCCTCAGTTTTTCCTCCTTTGTAAAATGGGGGTGATAGATAGTCTTGCTGTGAATACAAGATAGATATATATGAAAATGCTTGATATGTGCCTAGCACACAGAAGGTACTCAATAAAGTTTTATTTATAGCATGCTTGGAAATAGGCTATATTTTTTTGATTGAACTTTTAGTCGTCAAACCTCTCCCCTACCTTCAGAAGCTTCTATAGTTGGATGAAAGGCCACAACCTAGAGAAATGGATGGGGCAAAGTGACATTATGCACCCATCCCCTCTCAAATTACTTCCAGTGATTTGCTCCTAGATATACAGTAGGCTCTGTTGCCCCTTTCCCAGCATTCCTGGCGATATCTGAAATGTAGGATCCACTTTCGCACCATGCTACATTGGGGATTTCTGGGTAACAATCTGAAAGCTCTTTCCAGTGCTACAGCTTGGAGCAGAGCATCAGTGCAGGAGATGGCAGAGAACACAGGATCATAGAGGGAAAGAGGCCAACCCCAGGGAAACAGGTGGGTGCAGGAGGCATTTTGCGGAATCCAGTGAAGGAGAGAAAGCCTCCTTCCTGGTTGTGGCCTTGCACAGATGGGTCCGAACCTGCTGTGAACTCTCCACAGCTCTCCTGTGAAGGCTCTACACTTAAAGTGTGAACTTGGAGTCAGAGATGGAGAACTGTCTGCTCCTTACACAAAAGCCCCGACACACAGAAAGGCCTGTGCCACAGCAGCTCAGTGTGGGATTCAGAAGCTGATCAGAAGCAAGGTCATAAAAACATTGCCAAGATTTGAACAAGATCAGAGAAGCAACTTTTTTTTTTTTTTCCACAACTGGCTGGGGCTTCACCAGTGCCTTAGTGAGAAGGGGCTGGAAGTTAATACCCTAATCTGTAAATTATTTATAGCTTGTTGCATAAATAGTTATGTTTAGATGAACTGTTTAGTAAATAGTTTATAGTACACTGCATAGCAGAGCTTAAAGCATTCTAAATTAATCTATGTGTTGTTTTTATAAAGCCCTTGGTGAGAGAGCCTTCCAGGTTGGGTTGTAGAGAGGTGTATGGGCCAGGTGGGCCCAGCTGACATCCGGTGATGAGATTCCTCAGAATACTTGGAAGGATTTCTCCTGCCTATTTAGTGTGGAACCCAGACTACTTGCAGTGGCTTCCAAGGTCCTACATCATCTAGCCTGACGCCCTTCTCTGAGGGCACTTCCTACTAACCTTACCCTTGCTCTCTGCACTCTGGCCCAGCTGTCTCTGTACTGTTCCTCCAACAGGCCAGACGTACTCCCACTGACGGCCCTTACACTGTCTGTTCCCTCTTCCTGGAGTGCCCAGTGCCCATATTTCAGTTTAGTTGATTCTCTATCCTCTTTGAATGTTTGCTCAAGTCCTGTGTTCCCAAGGAGCCCAGCCCTGACCACTTGCTTAAAATGGCAATTGCTTCCCTGCCTCCTACAGGAACAATCTTGTCCCCATGTATTCTGACTACTTTTTAATAGACATTATTGGCTTGTAACATACTATATACTTTTAAATGCAGTATGTTTATCATTATTGCCTGTTTTCCCTTGTTATAATGCACCCTTCAGAGGGGCAGGGATTTTGTTGTTGCTCACTAATGTATCCCAAGCAGCTGGAACAGTTTCTGGCACATAGTAGGCACTAAGGAAATATTTATTGAATGAATGAATGAATATTCAGGGTGAGACTTGTGAGAGTATGTAGGCTGCACATTCTGTAGGGATGCTGAGAGTGCCTGGAAGTTTTTGAAATGCAGTTTTTGGGAGGTCCAGTGTGTGAAAGAAACTGGACATCTTAAAAAAAAAAAGGACCCAGTAGGTCCTTTGGAATTAATGTGTCTCAAACTGAACTCATCTTCCTGTTTTTTGAACTTTCTCCTATTAATTCAGCTCAGTTTAAAAAATCTGCGTCACATCTTTGATTATGTTTAGTCATTCATCATCTGTATGAATCAGCATCCGAGTCCTGTTGATTTTATCTTTTTAATTATTCTGGGATAATTGTTCTCTAACGTCAGTGCAAGCACCGTGAACATTTAGAGGGAGGCAGGGTTCAGGAAAGCTGTTCTAAGTACATAGAGCTTCATCATCTTTTGTTTTTGCGTAGGATTCAAAAATATGGTGCCCTGCTTTCTGAGAGTTCCTAGCTCTGGTACCGCCCCTCCCATGGGTGATCTGATGTTCTTTGTCTCTGTTATCCCTGTCCTGCTCAACTCTGATTCCACTCCCAGAAGTTTCTTCTCAGTGCAGTACTTTCTTGTAGAAGAGACTCCTGCTAGTTCAGCTTTGAGAGTTCATAGTTGATGCCTTGCACTCACCCGACGTTGGAGAGGCAAACCTCCTAGTTTCAGTTACTGTTCTCAAATTGTCCTACTGTGCTTCCCACTGGCTACTTTGGGGGTCTCCTTTCTCATATTCACCAGATGCCCCCTTATTGCTTCCTTCTTCTTCCTCTCCTACAGATGACACCAAGCAGGTCTCGTAGCTGTAGGTGGCTTGTCCCCACCTGCCTGTATTTTGAGGTTTGTGGGGACATTTTCCATCTAATTTTATTGTAAGGATGATCCATGGTGTTATGGTTTTGTTATCTAATTGCTCTGTCAGTTTTTATGTGGGGTTTCGGAGAGATTGAAAAACTAGGCTGCCACCACTGCCGTCTTTCTAGAATTGTTCTTATTTTTCTTTTAAGTAAGTTCTGATGATACAGTTTCTTTAATTAAAACTGCTTGAATAGTCATGAACATATAATACTGCTTGTCAGGGATGATTATTCTAAGCAAATGTGTATGTAAGAGAAACAGTGACCGTGACAGCCTGAGGTATCTTGTAGACCCCAGACGGCATGAAACTACCCAGAAGGAAAGGCGGTTATGCTGGGTGGACCTGGCAGGACCTGGCAGGACCTGGCAGCTAGTGTAGTGCCCAGTGTCAGGGTGCTAAAGGAAGAAAGGCTGACAGAAACATCCAATACCACCTTGTGGTTGGCTATACTAGTCTTTTTTGGAGTGGAAGGGGAGGTGGGGAGAGGTGGGATATATATGAGATGAACTCTGGGGACTCCTGGAAATACTTGAGACTCATGGCACATCATTTTGGGTTGAGGGCGAGGTTGGGTTACATTTGTTTATGTCTGTCTCTTCTAGACCATGTGAGCTTTCTAAGGGCAGGCAGTGATCGCCAGCACCAGGCCTGGCCCATGATGAGCACCAAACATGTTTCATCAAATCAGGTTGATCAGGGATTGGCTGAGACACACTGCTTAATGTTTTAAACCCAATCAAACTGGTTGAGAGTATCTTATGTTTATTACTGGTATCATGTGGGGACAGACACTTCCCCGAAGAGCTCAGCTCTCCCTTCAGCCACTTCCCCCGAGCTTGAGTAGATATACCCACACCTCACCGGAAAACCAGTTACTTGGGGCAATGGTTGCTAAGGGTCCAAGCTCTACCTAGACAGAATATTACTTTAGAGGAATATAAGAATGTTTGCAAAATCTCTCATTCTACTGATACCCACTTCAAGTATTTCTATTAAAAAGGAAAACATTTATTGCTGTCTTTTATGGGATATAGTTACTTGCCCAACCCTCAAACTTTTACCACAGTGCAAGAAACTCACCTGTGTTTTGCCTGAGATCCCAGTCAAAGACAGAATCTGCAAATCCTGGCCTGTAGTTGAGAACAGAGGAGGGAGGGAGTTCAGGGTCCTATATGTCAGGCCAGAGCCTCATGCTCGTCTTGAGTAGCACTCGGCAAGCTCAGAAAATACTTTCAGCTGGTGTAGCAAGGCTTCCAATGATGTTTCCCAAGGCAGTCTCTGGTTTACTTGGTTCAATTAAATATTTATTGATACCTACTCTATGTCAGACTCTGTGCTGGGTGTTGGTGATGCTGAGATAAATCAGGCAGTGCCTGTCACTGAGGGTATCTCAAGGTCTGCTGGAAGAGTGAGACAGGCAGAGAAACTGTCTAGTGTGGCCAGTGGGTACACAGTCTTTGGAATCAGGCTGCTTGCGTGGAGTTCCAGCTCCCTTAAGTCATGTATGTAAGCCTTCTGCACCTGTACATCTCCATCTGTAAAATGGAGACGATAACAGGGTGCACTTAAATCAGGTTATTGGGAGAATTAAATAATGCAGGGTACGTGCACAGCCCTTGGGGCACCACATATAGCCATATTGTCTGAATCATTTAGTTGTAACTCGGGTGGTTTGGGTGCAAAACATGCTGGGGAAAGTCAAGCTGGGTGGGAGGTATATAGACGCCCTGAACAGCTGATCCATTTTGCCCTCCACCTGCCGGTGGCCCAGACGCCCCTAACGTCCTTCCTTGTCCTGATCAGAGTTGGCCCTGGACCTAAGTGGGCCGTGTCTGCTTGACAGGAGCTGGGGACTAGCCACTGAGTGGGGTAAAAAGGAGGTAGGGTTTCATGGCTCTACTTATCTGCTCTGTTTGTTCTTCTCTGTGTGTTTGGTTCCTACTTAGAGAGAAGGAGGAGGTATCAAACTAGAAGTTATTTTAAGCTCATTCTTAAAGGAAACCAGATTCTTCTTTCGCCACAGGCGCCCACTGTCCGCCCTCATTTCTGACGCTGTCACCCTGGAAGGGATCCTGCCACTGGATGGCCAGGAGTGGGTGTGGCCTCAAAGCAGTAATTACATCTCTGGGGCCCAGAATCCTGGCCTGCCTGTCACGCCAGACTGTTAGGCAGAGCCAGGGGCTCCCAGCTTCCTTTCATCTTCTTTGTTCATAAGCTGCCCTGAGGAGCTTACTTGGAAATGGTCCTTTCTGTTTCCCTGTGTGAAGGCAGCCTCCGCTTGCTCTCTGCTCCTCTATTTATTTATTTATTGAGAGCAGGGCAGAGTGAGAAGCAGTCAAACATAGAGGTGAAGAGTGGACTGAAGTCAGAGAGACCATGATTTCAATCTCAGTGCTACTACCTTCTGTCTGGTGATTTTTCTCTGCATCTCAGCTTCTTCATCTGTAAAAATGGGGCTAACAATGGGACCTAACTCAAACGGTTGTCCTGGGAAATAAATCAAATAATTCATGTGCAGCGCATGCACAGTGTGCCACCCGTGGAGTGTGCTTAGTAAATGCTAGCCACATTATAGTTCTTTTTCCAGGTGCCAAAGTGTTACATGTGGGAAAGGGCAGCAAAGAGAACTAACATTTTTGAGCTTCTCCTTTGTGTCAGGCAATGTCCTAGGCCCTTCACATTCACCATTTAATTTAATTCTTCCAACAACCTGGTGTGGAAAGTCCTGTTATTATCTCTGTTTTATAGACAGAGAAATTGAGGCTTAGAGAGGTTAAGAAACTTATTCAAAAGACTCATAGAAGGGGTCAAAAGTCGAGATACTGGTTGTCCTGGATGGGGAGTAATGAGAAGGGACCTCAGGGAGACTTCCGGGTTGCTGCTACTATTCTGTTTCTTTATCTGGCTCCTGGTTACATGGGTATGTTTACCTTATGGAAATTCTTTGAACTACAACTCGATATTATGATTTGTTCACTTTTATGTGCATATGTTATTTCAATACGAATTTTAGAAACAGGAAAAAATAAATAGCAGCAGCAGGCTGCCTTTGGTCACACAGATTACGGGGCGCAAAGCCAGCAATTTCTACCCCCGCACGCTGACGGGGAGCCTTGGCATGCTGAGGCTCCTCATATCTTCCAGACCCTCACATTGTAGACTGTTCCATCCCAGGGAAGCTCTGGTTCAAGGCCTGTTCAGGCAGTTAAGGAGGGAGCAGGATCATCACGAGCCTGACGCCGCTGGAGGGAGGCCTCCCTGAGGTAGCCAAGCACAGAAGGTGCCGGTCCGAGAGGCTTGACCAGGATTCAGCCCTTGATGGGCTCTCAGGCAGATAGTGGGGCCGACAGGAAGACAAACGTCCCTAGGCTTGTCATGCTTCTTTTTCCCTGAGAGAACAGCTTCGATCCCCTCGCCTACCTGGGCACCCCCTTTCCTTCCACTTTCAGGTTCTTTGAGGGCACTTCCACTCCTGGCTCCATAGCCAGGTTCCAGCTACCCATCCACTGGTACTTCTTTCTCTAGGTCTTCCTTCCGTGGGGCATATGACATGAAGCCAGAGAGACAGCCTGTGTCTCTGCCTGCACTTCTGGTTGGGGAAGAAGCAAGAGAAGTGAAATTCTTTCTGGGGAAATAGGGTAAAAAAAAGTCCCCAGGACTGTCATCGATACTCCACCTCCTTCCCCGAACCCTGCATTTTTTTAAAGAAACATTTCTAAATCTTAAAACGGTTTTAGGTTTACAAGAAGTTGTAAGTGTAGCACTGAGTGTTCCCCTACCCCCAGTTCCCGATTGTTCATGTCTTACATGACCGAGGGACATTTGTCACAACTAAGGAACCAGCACTGGTCCGTTATCATTAACTAAATGTCAGATTTTGTTCAGATTCCAGTAGTACTCCCATGAATGTCCTTTTCTCTTTCAGGATTCCATCCTGGTTATCCTATTACACTCAGTTATCCTCTGCTTGTGACAGTATCTGGTTCTTCCCTTGTTTTTGATGACCCTGGTGACCTTGGGTAGTTCTCATTGGGTATTTTGCAGAATGTCCCTCAGTCTGGGTCCCTTATATCTTTCCCATGATGAGACCGAGGCTTGTATTTTGGGGGAAAATGCCATAGAAGTGAAGTGTTCTTCCCAACGCATCCCATTGGGTACATGCTATCAGCATAGCTTATCAAGTGGTGAAGCTTGCTTTGATCACTCAGTTAAGGTGGTGTTTGCCATGTTTTTCCATTGCAAAGTTACTTTTTTTCTCACTTTCTACACTCTTTTCTTCGGAACTGAGTCACTAAGTACAGTCACTTAAGCCCCATCCCATCTGTTTTTAATTGAGTTTATCTGATGCAAGACCTGTAAACACTCACCCATCCAAGTACTTGTACAGGTAGAGAGGTACAGAGACTCACACCCAGATGCCCAAGCTCAGGCCGACAAATACTACAGACACCAAGATGAGTTCATATCCACAAACAGACACGCACAGGGACAAATACACAGATACTGGAGGAATCAATAATTTTGTCATCCCATTACTCTTATCAGCACAGTGATAAATCAATTAGGATTTTAATTAACACAGCATCTGAAATCCCACTTTCTTTCTAATTTTTAAAGATTTTGAAGAGCAAGAACCAAGTATTTCTCTGTGTCGAGTTGGGAGTGGAGGGGGTGATGAAAATGTGAGTTTGGGATCTAATCAAGCCTCTAAGGGCTCTGCCCCCCTTTCTCTCCCTTCCGGGATCTTTCATGGCCCTTTCCCATCCAGGCCAGGAGGAAGGGGGTGTGAATGTCTCCTGCCTGAGGGTCCCAGAGCTCTCCCACGGGGAGATGTGCTGCGAGCCCACCCGGGTACCACGGGTCTCCTTTGTGCCAGGTGCTGTGATTTATGACTTTCAGCCCACCAGTCTCCACCTCTGTTGCCCTCCCTGCCCCCCTTCAATGGTGCCTCAGAGCTTTCAGCATAAACCCTGACCCTGGCACTCAAACCTTTTCAGTCCTGGGCCACCTATCCCGCTTTTCCTCTCATAGCACCGTCTTTTCCAGAATGTATAACCCAGCCCAGTGGCCCTGCTCATTGTCCTGTTGTCTGCCCCAGCCCAGGAAATGCTCCCACTGTCTTCACGTGTTCAAACCCTGCAGCACAGAAGCCCCCTTCTCCAAGCACCTTACCCTGCCCTCTAACTGGTAGGGGCAGCATCCTTCTTTGAATTTCCAGAAAAGCCTTTTCTCTGAGGGATGGGACTAACTCATCTCTGCTCAGTGATTTGCATACTTGTCTTTTAGAAAAAGTTCTTTTCATTCTAGGCAACTCTTGGGCTTATTCTTTGGTACCTAACGGAAGTGGCTGTCATGGATGTGACCCATGTTCAACAACTCCAGCCTCTGTAACTCTTGGTTTTTAAGTTTCACCATTTGGGGAAATGGAATTGGATGAGTGCCGCTAGGTTCAGGAGTCCCTCACCCAAGGATTAACAGCAGCTGTGGCTGGGGACATTTTCACAGCACGGATATGACCCCTGGGAGAACATTCTTATATTCGGAAGAAGAAACCTTTCCCAAAGAGAAGGGAAAAGCTGAAGCCCAGGTTGGCACCCCAGGAGGCAGCTGAATGTAACTTGTCTTTGCTAGAGACAGGAGAAGGAGGAAGGAGGCTGGGAAGCCAAAAACAACAGATGTCCACTGCGAAGTGTTAGGGAGTGAATGAGTCAGAGAGGGAGCGACTAGATCATTTGTTGCCTTTTAAAACACGTAGATCTGTTTGTCTCCCAGTTCTCTATCTCTAGAACATCATGATCATGTGCTCTTCCGTTTTCTATCTCCTCTGTCCAGTCCTGAGGTCTTGGGCACTCTCTGGGTAGCCTGAGTGGTGGAGGCATGGGGAGTCTTCTGCAGGGGACAGCACTGAATGCCTGCCACTCTGCCACTCACTTGCTGGCATACGCTAACTGAGCAACTGGTCTATCCTAGGCACTGGCAATGAACCAGATACGAGAAACGGACCCTCCCAGGACTAGGAGAGTTTCAGACAAACACACCAATTACACTAGAATGTTATTAGGGCTCCTGTGGAGGATGTGTGAAGAGGTATGGGGGCCCCAGGGAGCATCTGATAAGCTTTGGCTGAGGCTTTTCAAAGAAGGTGCATTACCTCTGGATCTTGCAGGGTGAGTAGGAGCTTGCCAGGTAGAGAAGAAGCAAAGAGGATTCCATTTGGACAGAAGAACATTCTGTGCAAGGCCACAGGGCTGTGTAAAAGAAAGTGATATGGTTGGGGAATAAGGACGTCGAGTGTGCCTGGAGTGTAGTGTGTTTTTTAACAAGGGCGCTAAGAGTTGGGGGACATGGAAAAGGGACAGTGGTGAGGAGGGAGGCTGGGCCAGGTTTTGGAAGCCCCCAGCCCAAGTCTCAGAAACTTCTACTTTTGCAGGGGGACAGTGGTGGGGGGTCACACAGGGAATAACAATATATATATTTCCACTTATGTAAAATTAAATATGGGTTCATAAAGATAGAATGGGCAGCAGGGCACCATGATTTAGGGTGACTCTCATTGTACGTATTTACAAAATATGATAGCTATTGGTGAGTTTTTGTTTTTAACAATTTAAAAGGCAATTGTATGAAACCACGTGAACAATGTCCTTGGTTAAACATTACACACTTTGTGGCTAAAAATTACATTTAAAAGCCTAATGTTCAAACAGTTACATTGTTCAGGAAGTCCTACTCATTCTCAATGAATAACAGTAAATGTGAAGGCATGATTTTAACCATGCTAATTGGAGTATGCCTTTATAATTTCAGTTCTGCCCGATAATGGCTGGTCTTATCAGTGCCATTCGTGTGCTATCCTTGCTCAAATAAAATCCATGTCCTCACCTTGCCCCACACAGCCTTATAGGAGCTGCCTCCACTCCCACCCCCTACCTTCTAACTGTCTCACCTCATGTCCTTCATCTCTCTCTCTGTCTGTTCCTGCTATTCCTCACATATCTCAAGGACACTTGTGCCCCAGGACCTTTGCACTTGCTATTCCCTCTCCCTGAAACAATTTGCCCCCAGATATCCACATAGCTCATTCCCTCATGCCCTTCAAATCTCGGCTCAAATGTCCCTTTCTCAGTGAGTCTTTTCTGATTCATTTATTTTAAATTACTATGCCTACTCCCCCTCCCACCCCCAGCACTCTCTAGCCTTCTTTCCTGTTCTCTTCTTATCCTTCATAGCGCTTACTGCCTCCAACATGTTACATGCATTGCTTATTTATTTGGAAAATTAATAGTTGACTGTCATCTCACTTGAATGTAAGCTACACAAGGGAAGTGAATTCTAATTTCCTTGTTTGCTGTTATAGCCCAGCACTTAGAGCAGTCGTTGGCACTTACTAGGCACCAAATTCGTATTTGAGAATGAGTGAAAGAGGGCAGCAGATGGAGAATGGCTTGAGGCAGGCAAGGTTAACGACAGAAACACCAGCTAGAGAACTGTCTCAAGCCAAAGACAAAGGGACTTGTGCCCAGCCTTAATGATCAACTGTGCATGTCTTCTGTCATACTCTGCAAATGATGTTGAAATCTGTCATTTTTCAATTTCTCACTACTTTGTCTTGATTCTTTAGCAGATCCAAAGCTCCATGAGAGTGGAGGCTTGGCATGTTCATCTCCAGTTTTTTCCACAGTGCCTGGCATTTACATGATATTAAATGTGAAGCACTCGACAAATGTTCAGTACTTCATTAATGATGTTATTACTGAACTTAATTTGACTAAGTGAATTTCAGAGTAAATTATGTTCCTGGAATCTAATCTATATTCTCATGCTGTTGTACTAAGTAGAGTTAATTTTGTTCTATTACAAAACTAATATCCATGGTCATGATAGAAAATTTAGAAATTAGGGAAAGTTGAAAAAAATGAAAAAGCCTTAGTTCTACCACCTGTAAAGAATGACTAGAATTTTAATCTTTAAATTTTTTCGCAGATGGCTTTTTAACATAATTATAATAATTGTGTATTTACAATCTTTTGCACACTGCTTTCCTCCACTTTATTAGCGCACATGTTGTCCTTTGCTATAAACTTTTGAAAAGCATTCTTTTAAATAAGTGTAGACTAAATAAGTAGCTGTACCATAGCTTACTTAACATAACAAATATTTGATATTTACAATACAGTATTACCTCACTTATCGCAGGTATTATGTTTTAGACACGCCTGCGAAGTAGGAACCTTACATTTATTCTACACTCTTAAACCTACGTAACTTTAACAACATACATATACACTACTGCAAAATCCTCCGATATAGTGAAAAATCTGCGATAAATGATTAAATATAATATTTTTTAAAATCCTGTGATATAGTGAGGCTGCGGTAAGTGAACCGCGATATAGAGAGGGACTACTGTATTCCCAATTTCCTCTTATTGCAAAGATCATGTGCTACTGTGAAGACTTATCGCCTGTTGATTGTCTGGTCATCTACCCCCAGACCTTCTGTGTCTCAGTCTTATTATCTGTAGGATGGACATAATGAGAAAAAGAGGATTAAGATAAATGAATTCAGGAAACAGTGACGTGCACCTAGGTGTTCCGTAAACATCAGGTGGTTTGGAATTGAAACCTTTGAAACTTGTGGAGTGTTGATAGCTACATCATGGTGTTGTTCCCTGGCTGCAGGCTGCACCTGATGCAGGTGGACTCAGTCCAGCGCTGGATGGAGGACCTGAAGCTCATGACCGAGTGCGAGTGCATGTGTGTCCTGCAGGCAAAGCCCATCAGCCTAGAGGAGGACGCACAAGGTGACCTCATCCTGGCGGGCGGCCCTGGCCCTGGAGACCCTCTGCAGCTGTTGCTCAAGCGAGGCTGGGTCATCAGCACCGAGCTGCGCAGGATCGGGCAGAAGCTGGCCCAGGACCGCTGGGCGCGAGTCCACAGCATGAGTGTGCGCCTGACCTGCCACGCCCGCTCCATGGTCAGTGAGTACAGTGCTGTCAGCAGGAGCTGCTCACAGGAGATGGGCCAGGTCAGTTGCCCCAGGCTGGGCATGGCGGGTATGCCTTTGTGAAGAATGGGTCTAAATTGTGTGGTATTTGAACTCTTCCTGCCCCAGAGACCTCCTTCCTCTTCTAGTAAAGCAGGGAAGACAGTACGGACCTTACTGAGTATGTACTCTGTGCTAGGAATTGCCCTGGGCCTTTTACACACATCTCATTCAACCGGCACAACCTCTGAAGCAGATACAACCACTAAGGCAATGGTTACGTGTGCCCACTTTAATGCCAGACTGCCTGGGTTCAAAGGTCGGCTTTGCTGTGTGACCCTGGCAAGTTACTTAACTTCTTGTGCCCTAGTTCTGTCATCCTAATGGGTATAATGATAGTGTTTATTTCATAGAACTGTTGGGAGGACTGAGTTATTACATGCAGAACATGAAGAATAGCTGATGAAAACTATTAAAATATTAGCTAGTATTATTGCCCTCACTTTATAGATGAGGAAACAGAAACTCAGAGAGCCTAAGTAACTTGCCCCAAGTTATACAATATATGGTATAAGCAGAATCCAACCTAAATTTTTCTGATTCCAAAGCCCATGACTTTGAATCTTCTTCTCCAAGCCAAAAGTGAACCATTGAAAACCTCCATTGTTATTTTTCTTTCCTCTGGCATTTACTTTCCACCTTAGTGCTTTACCCCTTCTTTGCTTCACTTTGCAGATAGTAACTTCTATTCATGCTTTGACGCCCAACCCAAATGCCCCTTCCTCTCTGAAGCTTCCCAGATTCCCAGGCATTCATAACTAATTGCTCAGTGTCCCATTCTGAGCTCCCCAAGCAGCTGATGATGATCCCTTTTGCCATATCATGCTGTGTCTTAATTTATGTGCCTCTTTCCCAAATCAGATGATTTGATTCTCCACCTTTATGCTGCAGAGGGCCCAGTGCAGCAGTTGGTCTTCAGCCGATGCTCATTGAATTGAATAAAATCGATCTGTTTTTCTACAGATTGAGAAGCTGCTAATGGAGAAATGCTCAGAGCTCTCAGCAATCACCGAGAGGTAAATCTAGATGCTGGGTAATTTGAACAGGGTCTGCTGACCTGTCCTCGGGCAGTGGAAGGAGCTGGCATCTTCTCCCAGAGGAAGAGTGGGAGTGGGGGGCCTGGTGGTGGTCTGGGAGTTTCCTTCTGCTGACTTCTATCTATCAGCAATATTGAAAGACTCCCTTGGGATTTTGGCCCCATTTTCAGGCCCTAGGGAGAATGTAAAAGACAGAGGAGAGGTTTGGGCTTGGGAAGAAAGGATTCTTATGGGTTGGTAATAAGGAATAGGTTTCCCACAGCTTGGGGAAGCCCCCCTGACCTCTGAAGTCAAGGCCAGGTGAAAGCAGACACTCACACCTTATCCTCACATACACACAGACAAGGATTTCTCAGACACTTACTTGCTCATACGCAAATATATAAACACACACTCATGCAATCACAGAAATACACTCACGCCCTCTTCTCTGTTTCTCACACATACACATACATCGTTTACACTCAGACACAGACACACACTCAACCTCACATTTACACGCACCCAGTTATATGTTGACACACTCCCTCACCTCTTCTAGCTGCCATGCCCTGGAGAAAAAATCTGGAACTTGGCATATTGTACCCCACCATGAGGCCTTTGGTCTTTCAGTGTGGAACATTCTCAGGCCATAGGGATAAATTTGAGGCTAATCCCCAGAAGGTTTTGCTGTCTGGGGTGGAAATCCTCAAGGTTCCTTTCTACACACTGTAGGGAGCTATTCCTTACACCCTCGGAATGAGCACTGGCATGGCTAGCACTCCAGCACCCTTCCTCAGTACCCCCATCCCTAGACCCTGGCTGCGATGATGGCCCATTCTCTCAGGAAGAAGCCCAAATGTAGGATCTGGCTGCTTTCTGGTGGTCTTTCTGCCTGGTGACACGGACTGTTAACTCCCATCCCAGGCCAGCACTTACCCGAACACCAGGAGACCCAGGGATGAGCCATCCATGGAATGTTACGTCTCGGCTCCCCAGGAGGTGATGTGTTCTCCCCAGGACACCCGCACCGTGACCAGGCCTGTGGCAGGCCCACACTCGGCCCTTCCCACACTCTGGCCTGGCCGTCCACCTGTTGCAGTAGCCCACCCCGTGTGTTATTTCCACAGGTGCCTCCAGGTTGAGAATGAGCATGTCCTGAAGTCAATGAAGGCCTGTGTGAGTGAGACCCTGAGCACGCTGGGACAGCACTTTGGCCAGCTGTTGGAGCTGGCCTTGACCCGGGAGGTGCAGGTCAGTGCAGGCTGGGCCGCAGAGGGGGAAGCGTGGGCAGAGACACGGGGCCAGGCTGGCGGCATCTCCTAAGTGGCTTTTCTTGGGAGACATCCTCCTTAGACGACCCAATCCAGCACATGAGAGACAGCCTTGCCAGGGCTGAGCAAAGGCTTCTCAAGCAGTTAGCTGCAGCCCAGAGAGAGAAGAGACTTACCCACGGTCACACAGCACGGCAGTGGCAGAGTCTGACATTGTTCAATTGCATGTTCAGAATTGCCTCACCCTATGTCTTCTATGTTGAGTTCCTGTTTACAGTGCATACATGAGATATTTATTGTCCTAAAAGACTAAAGAAAACAAGCTGATGCTGGAAGTCATGGCAGTAGAGAAGAAACTAGAAAGATCATATAGTCTAGCCCTGGCCTCTAGGCAGTCTTGAGTTTGGTTACAGAAGGAGTGAGGGTATTGAGCCTGACAGATCTACTTTTGACCTGCGGTCCACCATTGGACCTTGGTCAAGTTCCTCAATCTCTTAGCCCCATTTCCCTCATTTATCAAGTGCAATCCTTTGCCAGAAGGAAAGTGAGAAGACTAAGCAAACAACATATGGAAAATGCTTAGCACATAGTATGGGTTAAATTCATATTATTTTCCTCTCCTGCCTTTTTCTATTTTAAAAGACTTCCAGAAAAGCGGATTCCAGAAGGTTTTCATTATAAAAGGTATTTACATGTTATTTATAGTTGCAGAAATACTGTGTTACATATTTGCCATTCTTTTCCCACCACCAAATAAAAGCCTTCTACAAATAACACATCAGTTTCCATGTCGGTTTTTCTCCAAACTCTCTCCCGAGGCCAGACTCTGCTTTCTCTCTTTCCCGTGTCTGGCTCCTTTTGCACAGGCCCAGACCCTTCTGGCCTGGCTCACCTGCTGGTCTGCACAGCTGGCTCCACACATTCTCACCCTCCCGACCCAGAAGACTCTGCGAAGGCCACTCTCCCTGTCTTGAGAATCTGGGACCAGGGAAAGGAAGGGCCAAGGCTGGGGTGCTGGGGCTGGCATTTAGAGCTGATGAGCCAATGCTGTCACATGTAGGGGCAGACAGAGGGTGAAGCTGGGGTCAGTATCCCAAAATGAATCATTAAGTCTCAGAGGGACCCAGTGGAACATGGGGGCCAAAATGGGTGAAGAAGTCAAAGGGGTGATGAGTGAGGATCTTGCAGTTAGTGGTGAGGAGGTGGGGGAGCCTGGAGGAATGCTTGAGCAGGGGCACCGGGCTGCTGACTCTTTTTATGCCATTTTTGTGTTCTGTTCTCTGGAAAGACCAGGTTCAAATACAAGGGCTGAAATGGAAGAGTTATGTCACATTATAAACAGAAGGCAGCTGGATTTGGAAGTAGCCATCAGCTTTTTTACCAGGGGGCAAAGGGTAGGGTGTCTTTTTGATGCTCTAGATCATAGAATCCTGAGAAAAGCTCCCTGGGCTGCAAAAAGCCTACTTGGGCCTTTTGGACTATGTGTCTAGTTTCTTTTAAAAGGTATCCACACATTAATAGTATTTCTTCACTGAACTATAGCTTTCATAGACAAGGATTTTGGTGTGTTTCGTTCATGGATATATACGTGTTTACTAGAACAGCACCTGGCATACAGTAGGCACTGAATAAAATTTTACTAATGAATAAATATTAAGCAGCATATCTAAAACTTACATAGTCACAGATATTTTATTCTTAAAAAGCAATTATTCCCTTATTCTGGGATGCTGGTGTTTTAGAAAATGCAATATGGGAACTACTTTTTTTTGCACCATGGAGCCACATAGGTTCCCCACTTCCCATCCCCACCCCCCCAAAACACATGGTAGAACAGTGCTTACAATGAGACCAGTGATCATCTGGCGCTCCGCCGCACTGGCCTGGTCCATCCTGGAATGTTATGTCCAGTTCCAGACCCCAGATGTATCATTGGCAATGATTGTGCTCAGAGGTTCCTAAAAGTCTGGGTTAGGGTTGATGATCAACATATGTGGGGAATAGGTGGAGGAGCAGGGGGTGTCTGAAGGCTGGACACTCTGCTACCTCTAAAGTTCTGTGCTTAGGAACCTTAAAGGCATGAAGGACCTCAGCCAGTGGAGCACATTTATGACATTCCATACAGAAAGGAGTTTGTGAAGCAACAGGACTGCCCCACAATAGTAGGGCCGCCTTAGGAAGCCTCCACCACGGAGATGGGCAAGTCACGCCCAGAGGGCATCGGTAGTGGATGGAGGTTAGACTGAGGGGCTTGCAAGGGTTCTTCCAATCTTGATAGCATGCAGTTCTATGAATGTGGGCATTGTGGGCACTGAGCATGGCGTGTGGAGGCACATCAGGCTTCCAATCCTGGCTGTGCTACTTACTCGATATGCAAACTTGGGTAAGTTATTTCTCTGATCTTCAGTTCCTCACCTATACAGTGGCTTACACATAAGTATTTGGTGGCACTCTTCAGAGTTGTCACTGACTCATTCAAAGCTTTGCTAAAAAAACTCATAATCACCTAATACATTGTTTATTAAGATAATTTAACTACTTGGTGGGAATGGAAAAATTTAAGGCTTAAATGTTAGGTGTCACCAATGGGAAATTAATGAACATTGATAATTAGTCTATATGGGGATAAAGGATTAGCCATGTGGGAGGTAAGGGGAGAAGACTTGACTTATAAAAACTGACTTACTTGAAAATGACTTCTCGGAGACTCTCTATTGAATCCCTGACTCAGCTTCATGTGGATAGATGTTATATTCACTCATCCATTTATTCCATCAATCCATTTTTTTTTAAAAGTAACACCTTTATGCTACTAAAACTGACCTGGGAATGTATTTTTGGCCCTGTGGCTAAGTGAGCTTGTTAAAACTTGGTCTCACAGTTAAATTTCCTTTCCATGGCCCAGGCATGACAATCTCAGGCCTCACCTGAGGGACAAACATCTCCCTGTGACAAAGGTCAAACCCGAGGGACACTGCCTAAGAAAAGAGGGGCAGGCACCAAGCTGAACATACTCAGTTCCTTCTTTCAGACTCACTAACCAGCCCTACCCTCTCAGCATGGGGAATGGAGGGCTAGGGAGTGAAGGAAGCCAGGAGAGATGGTGTTGCTGAAACCCCAACCTAGGAAAGGGGAGAACTGCAAGTACTGCTCCTTGCTTGTTCACCGTCCTTGTCCCATTACCTTACTGGCTTTATCCAGTAGGCTGTGCCGAGGCAGGAGTGTGGCTGGGGCCCTTGGAGGAGGAGGTTGGCTGCCTGCAGAGCAACCCTTTTCCACCTTTATGAAGCCATTTCCCCGAATAACAACTCCTACTCCTTTGTAGATTCTTCTGGAATCACAGTGGGCAATTTCGACTTTGCTCCCAGCAGGCTCGGAAATGACTCACTATATTACGTTCATTAAATTAACTGTAAGGAGGTTTTGTAACTAAAGCTCAAAATTGCTTTCCCATTTTATTCCCCGCTCTCAGAATTTGCTCAGCTCGGTTGTCTAAAGTAAGTAATTAGAGACTGCGATGTGATTAAATGGCAACACAAAGATAATCCAAACATAATTGCCAGATGAGAAATATAAAGATGTCCCAAAATTTAATATAGTCTCCTATCTCATTTTAAAGTTCCCTTGGAGAAAATGAAGTAAAGGAAAAAAAAATGGAATCCCTTTACTTTTAGGAATAACTCAAAGTCCCAAATTTTTTGGTTAATTCAATTCTCTTCCAACTTTCTTATTCTGCTCATCTCAGCCGGGAGGGTCTCATCCCAGTGTGTGCGGGGAGTCATGTTCCCTTGGGCAGGTATGAACAGTCCAGGCTGTCTCTAGCAGCAGGAAGGGGGCCTTCAGGGAGGCTCAATTGCTCTTTCCCCACCTTCCTTGAAAGGGCCCAGGAGTAAGTATATTGCATACACAGTCTAATCACAGCACTACCTCTACTTACAGAAAGTTATAATGGGCTAATCCTCAATTTCTAGAGCAGGGACTCCAGGCCACATGTTGTCCCAGGACTCCATCCTTGTAGCCACAGTCCTTACAGACACTCATCTGTACCCAGGAGAAAGAGGGTGGGCCAATACCGTCTTGGCTGTGGCTGCAGCAGGTTGTCAGTTTATTTCACTTGGATTTGTGAACATACAAAGATTTATGAACATACAAGTCTTTATGAACATACATACCCTGGTGGAAAGCATCCATCATCAGTTAATTGTGGTATGATGTTTACCATATATGGGAGAAAAATGTCTCCTTTTTCTTAGAGGGCCTTTGGTAATTTTTCATCTTCCTGCAAAGTAAGGCACTCTGTCCCTTCCAGTGCTTTCAACAGTTCTTAATTTCTAGCTCCTTTGTAGATGTTGTGTTTCTGCCAGTCCAAGATGCATTGATTTGAACTCCTTGAAGTGACTCAGGCCAGTGGTCTTCAAACCACTTCAGATGTACTGTGCTCTCCAGGTTCACAAAGATTTCCTGGGAGAAATGCAAGTAGGTCCAGTTTTAAGGAAATTAATTTCCAGATCTTCCATTTTCATTTGTTTTTTCCTTCTGAAATGATCTTCCCAATACTACACAGAATTTTTTTATAGTCCTTCTATTACTTTCCAAAAGAAAGGCATCCTCATGACATCCTAGATCTTACAGTGCATTGCCTGGCTGTGCAGAAACCTTGGAATGTGAGTGGGGAGACCGAACAAAGGAGAACCTTCATTTATGAACCATAATACCCTTAGGCATCCATGAGTTGTTTTACACATATTTGTGTTGAAAAATGGACTAGAAATTATGTATTTTGCCCAGTGTGGGGATTTTCTGAAGTTCAGAAATATGGGAGAGAGAGAGAGAGAGAGAGAGAGAGAGAGAGAGAGAGAGAGAGAGAGAGAGAATATGTGTGTGTGTGTGTGTGTGTGTGTGTGTGTGTGTGAGAGGGGAAGTTATAAAAGTTTCTAGTTTATCTTATCCTTCTCACCTCCATCTCATCTCAAATTGTTCATGGCTCCTGAGGGACATTCTCTTTAAATAAAACAAAGAGAGCACTGGTAGAACATTGAACCCTAAAAATAGTTTTTTGGGGGGCACATGATTAAATGCAAGTGAGTTTTTCAGGTATATTTCATAGTCAGTCTTATGTCAATAGCTGTAAAGAAAAGTATCTTGGCAAAGCCAAAGACTCTAAAGGTTAATGAGACTGACTCCTTTAAATGTAACTGGAATATTTTTGAGAACAACCAAAGTTTCGAGATATATTGGTTAAAATCCACAGAGACAAGTTTTACATGATTTCTTTCTTGGAATTGGTATGTATTACTTAAGCAAGAAGTTAAAGCCTATTTTGTTAAAACATGAAATATTTATAGTAATTTCTACTTCCTGTTAACAAAAGATAAAATTAACTGCTAGCAGCTAGACTAATTAGTTTAAACAGTGAATACTTTTTGCCTTCTTTAAATACATGAAGTTTGGTCATGAGAGCTACTAAATATAATCGAATGCTTTCTGATATTTTTATTCTCAGATCTTGTTTAATTGTTCTGTAAAATGAACACCAGAGTTTAATACATATACACATCTATTTACTGAAGGAATATAGTGCTTTTTAAATCATATTTCTAGTTTTATAATTAATTTACAATGTTAGCTACATGTTACTTTGGATTATTAAAAATTTAGTAAATGGTTTTATTTTGGCTTTATAACATATACAAATAAATCAAACTTTATTTTAGGTCTGCATTATTTTAATATTGACAGTTTTTAATATTTTCCCTTAGAGAATGATTTCCATTAATTACTGTCAGTGTTTTTGTTTTTTTAAGCATTTTTTGACTGAAACACATATCAAAACATTTTTTAGTTAAAAATGAAGTCAAGTGTTTATTGAGAGAAAATTAAGTTGATTTGGCTGATTGGCTTGACTAAAAGAACTGTCTTTGCCAACTAGTTTATAGGATGGGTATTTTTCACAACTTAAATAAGCAAAAGGTATAGCTTTAAGGTTTTGGTAAAACATTTTTGGAACACAGAAAAATATTTGATTTAAAAAATTGTATTGGCAATAAAATTAATAATATTTTGACTTTCCCTATCCTTTCTGAGTAATTTGGATAACCCCAAAGTTCTCTAAGTGAAAGAGTAGTGGGTATAATTAATAGTTACTTGATAAGCCTTGGTAAAGGCTTATTTTTGGGTTTCTTCCCAGATATTGAGATAGTGAATAAATGACTTTAATGATTGGGTAACAAATGCTTTTGCATTTCAATTGGTTTCCAATTCTTTGCTTTTACCACTGTAAAGGAGGACTGATTAAGAAGAGTTATCTACTAGCAGATTATTAAAAATAGTGTTTGATCATAGATCGCTATGTGATTATATAACTAAGAATGTGCTCAAAGGGTTGAATAACTTGGCTGTGCAAGTTGGCTATATAATAACTCCCATTCCTCTCTATAGATTTATGGGAGCAAGATTTTTCAGGGATCACACCTAAAAATATAGCATTAAGTCAATATTCAATCGTGGCTATGTGGATGAATTAGAAAATCTTAAAATAATAAAAAGATTCATTCATCTTGTTAAGAGGTCTATTTGTAATATTTTAGTTTTTATGATTTATAATTATTTATTAAATTTATGATCTATATTATTCTGACCATTTGTACTGATTATAATTCTAATGGTAATGCAACCAAGAAGAGATTATTTTTAAACACTGTGAGTTTTATAATCAGAGGAAATAAAATAAAATCTCCCAAATTTTGATGTTAAATGATAAGGATGATCAATAAGATATTTTAAAACTTAAATGTATAACATTAAGATAAAATTCTGAGGGAGAATTGGGATGGAAATATAAATATAAGGATGAAAAGAAAAAATGCAAATTGTTCAAACGTTGAAGAGATATTTCATGTAGCTTTAAATAATGATGATGGTATCAGCTTGTTTTGATACCTAGATTTCGTTGAACATATCTGCAAGAGTGATGCCATAGTTATATTTTATGTCGATATTTCTAATCTGCTGGAAATTGCATCCTGTCCAACATTGTTTTTAAAATCTGTGATGAAAAATATTACCTGTCAAATTAAAAATGTGCAAGGGGTCATATATTAAAAATAATTCTTTTAGGGCTTAATGAGAAAAAACACTTGACTAGGATACGCAGGCACTCTGGTTCCCCCTCATGAGAGCTATTGTCTCTGCCCCTTGCTGGGGAGTTGCTTAGGCCTCCAGGGAGGGTGTTTCCTTGGGATACTCCTGAGGTCTGGCCCCTTAGGGGCCTCCCGAGCCCCTTTGTCATGTGCCTCTCAGACACCTTTCCATCTCCTTTGAATATTTTAGCCTTGAGTAACATTTCTTTCTGCTACATCTTAAAAAAAATTTTTTCACTAATGAATTCTGCCTCCAGCGGCCTCTTGCCTCCTGTTACTCCCCTATTCTTTTCAGGGAGACTCAGCTGAATTTCTGAGTTTACCCTCCGTCTCATGTGGGTTTTTTCCCTTCTCTAAATCATGAGCACTAGTTGATGGATTGGATGGGTTTTCCCATTTGGACTTCTCTTTCTTTTCTGGCACATTCTTTTGCTTTTCAAAAAAAATAAACAAAAAGCAAAAATCAAACAAACTCTTCTATATTTGGGGATTTGCCTTATTGAGAAAAATGAAATCAATTAAGGTCCAGGTCTGTCCCAGAATTTCAGTTTTAAGAGATGTTATCCACATTTGCCTCCCTAAATTAGATATTCCCACCCAGGAGATATTTTCCCATTAAACCAACAGCTAATCCAAGCCTGGATTGAGTTATTATTTTGTCTCTCTCCTCTTGAGTAGGTCCCATCTTTCTGTGTCTTTCCTCAGAGTCCTAATTCATGCATTTCTCCTATATGTTCTCTTAGGATAGAGGCAATACTGTATCCACATTTTCAAAACGTTTCACCTGGAAATTTGTCTAGTAATCCCTTGAATATTTCATAATGATCTCTTTAGTTTTTCTTGTGTTCCAGAGCTCCATTAATGCATAACAAACAACCCCAACGACAATCACTTTTATTTGATCTCACAATTTTAAGAGTCAAGGATCTGGGCAGAGCTTGGCTGAGTGAGTCTTGTGTTCCATGAGGCATCAACAGAGGTGACTTGGTGGTATTTGTCTGGCAGATGGTTTGGAGAGTCTTAGAAAGCTTTGCCTCATGTGTGGTATTTTGGAGGGGATGGCTGGAAAGCTGGTCTCAGCTGAGAGTATTGATTGGGATCCTACACATGGCTTCCCCAGCATGACAGTCTCAGGTTAAGAGACTTCTTACGTGGTAACTCAGGACTCTGAAAAGAACATTCCAAGGAGTCTGCATGGCAGCTTCAAGGCTTTTTTATGACCTAGCCTTGGATTTCCTAGAATATCACTTCTGCCGGCACTGGCTTCTTTTGGTCACTGAGGCCATTCCAGATTGAAAAGGAGGGAAATTAGAACCCATGTCTCCGTGGGAGGAATAACAAAGCGTTTGTGACCATCTTTAGCATACTGCACTGTGTCAAATCAGCCATATTTAGGTGATCCTTTCGCACAGCTGGGCTGCCTCACTTCAGTTTGTAACGAAGTTTGGATGAGACTTTTGAGGGCCCTTTTCCAGCTCCGACATCTTACAATACTTAGGGCCTTGACCATTTCAGAGGAGCTTTTGAACTCATGTCTTTCCAACTATGTCTGACTATGGGTTCTCTGGATCTGAAGCTTCAGGAAGAGGCTTCATAATGTTTTTTCTGGCTCCTTCTGAGAAACTCATTCCAGGCTGCTGTTTGCGAATTTACCTCTCTTGATAAATATCACTGGGCAGCAGTCTTTCTTTCTGATTGAAAAACAATTAAAAACTTATCCTCATTTTCTAATTTCTTATTTAGAGCAGTCAAATTGCATGCATCTCTTTAACTCTCTCTCACCCCTTTCTCCTGCTTTTCAGTATCTCATTGTTGTGTCTCACACCTGCATAATCTATCTTTTAAGAAAATCTATCTGTTATTCAGCCTAATCAGTTTATTTTCCTTCATTTTGTTCCCATTCTTTTAACGCTCTTTTCATGATTAGGGTGAAGCACATTTCTGAAACTTATCCAATTCCTCATTGACTTCCTGAAAAAACTTGACTTTAGGGACTGTGTAAGTTTAAAGCTGACACCAAGATAAAATTTGGTAAGAAGTGCCCGTGAAGGCTAGAGAGGAGGAAGCAGGAGCAGGGGTAGGAAACCACACTGTAGGTCTGACAACTGAGAAAGAAAAGGAACAAGGGAGAATTGAGTACAAAGAGACTCGGCATTTTCAAGTCAAAGTCACCCGTTAGAGAAGTGCCCTGTGCTGTGGTCAGTCACAGCTGGGAGTAGCTCAGGGGAAGTATGGCCTTGGCAAGACACAGCACCTGGGACTATGAACTCTGCCCCCTGCAGCAGGAGCAGCAGGAGCAGCAGGAGCCCAGGCCCCCAGAGAGCAGAGCACTGTAGATGCTTCTGGAAGGCAGGATGGAGAACCACTCTCCAATTTGGCGAAAGCTGCTAGGGAGGCTGGATAACCTCTTTGCCCTGTTACTTTCATCTCTACTGGTCCAGCCGAGGTCCTGTTGACTTTGAAGGCAAAGGATTCACTAACTTTTGAAAACAGGAATTTGGATTCACACAGTTAAGGTCCAACTTCACTATGTACCACATGTCGGATTTCTGTGTCTCAGTTTCCCCAATTTGTAATGAAGTTTGAACAAGACTTCTGAGGGCACTTCCTGCTCCAGTATCTTATGCTACTCAGGGTCTTGACCATTTCAGGGGAGCCTTTGAGCTCATGTCTTTCCAAGTTTGTACCCATGAAAAAAACGCTAACTACTTTTCATTGTCAGAGAACTGATTCACTGAGACACATCTGGGGAGTAATTACAGTAATGTGCACATAAATATTAAAAGAAATTATTCTCAGAAGTAAATTGTCTAATAGTAGCGGGTGAATGCAAAAGACATTGGGTTTGAATTGTTTAATGTAATGCTAATTTGCTTCAAGTACAAACACTAATCAGGAACATTAAGTAATTATCATTTAGGTACAGGACCCCAGTATATGAAATCTGCATTTTCATGTGAGCATTAGTATCACTTATTTAACTGCTTACGGTAACAACGGGGAAGGATTCTAAGAAATACGCTCATTACAGAGATTTGTGGTGACAAATCTTGATTATTAATTTTACCTTTTGTTGAATATGTTACGAGAGGCATCTATCAAGTCCTAGGGGATAATTTTTATATTTAATTTAATTTGATTAAATACACATTTAATCTTAGTGCGGAGAATCCTGTGAGTTTGAATAAAGAAGAAAAAGGGGAGGGTCATTTATCTGGAGCCTCAAACCCCCTTAATTTTAATCATTTTACAAATGGGAAAACTGAGGCCTAGGGAGTTTATCGCAATTGCTCAAAATTGCAAAATAATAACTGCTAACAATTTTATTTTACTTCTCAGTGCTAAGTACCTTTAAAAGTCCTTTATATGTATTGACCTTAATAGATGGGTACAATCACCATAGAGATACAAACTGTTATTTCCACCATTTTGGAGATGAGGACACTGAGGCCCATAGGGCTAAGTTACTTGCTCTAGGGCACGTGGACAGAAGTGGCAGAACCAGAATTTGAACTCAGGCAATTTGAGTCTGAAGTGGATGCTTTTACCACACATATGCTTCCTCATCAACATACTGTGTTAAAAAAAAGGCAAGCTGGGACTAGAACTCAGATCTCCTCATTCCCATTTAAATATCTTTTAACTAATACCAGAGTGAATTAAAAATAAATACACTTAATATTTCAAAATAAACATAGCAAGTGAAAGTGCAAAAGTGGTCACTCAGAGAACCCACCTCTGAACTCTTTCATTTTTTAAACAAGATTTTATTGATTTAGTTTCATAGAGAGGAGAAGGGATGGAGAAAAACTGGGAGAGAAATGTTGATGTGACAGAGAAACATTGACCGGTTTGCCCCTCGTTGGCACCCTGACTGTGATTGGGGAACGAACCCGCAACCTAGGAATGTGCCCTAACCGAGAATCGAACCAATGACCTTTTGCTTTGTGGGATGGGGCCCAACCCACTGAGCCACACTGGTCAGGTCAAGATCTTACTCTCTTGCATGAGGCCCCCACAGACACCTGCCCCCAATCTCCTCTCAAGAAGCTAGCATTAATTAGTAAGTAGAAATTATTTATAATCAATGAGTAACATGCTTTAAAGCAAATGGCTAATTATGAAGTGAAAAGCTTTTTCTCAGAAATAAGCTAAACTCTTCTAGAAATAATTTTCTTGCCTTCTTGATAAATTTTTCAGGTGCTTTTCTTTCCAGGCCTCCCTGGGTCCTGTGTTTAGTATTCTCAGCCCTCTCAACACTAGCCTTGGATCCCTTTGCCTTGATATTCACTGAGTTTACCAACTTTTGGACAGGACTCCCGTGTCCCTATTTTGGCCTAGCTAGAAACCCCATGCAAGTGACCCCAAGCAATAAGCCACTGTAGCGTGCTGCTTTTGACTGGACCCCTTAACCCATTACTCTGCTGGAGATCCCTGGTGGCTAGTACCATCCAAACTAAGAAACTTCTTTGGTCACGGTTGTAGCTGCTTTTCAGCCTGATGGTTGGTTTATTTAACTGATGGTTTCTGTTCTCTCAGGAGTCAGTAGCACAACATAATGGCACTTGCTGAGACCATCAATGTTGAGAGCTGATTTTCTGAGCCACCAATGCTAGATATGTTTGTCGTCCATGCTGTGGGGGTTTGAAATGATCCTATATTTCTGAAATGCAGCTCTGACTTGGTGCTGCCTTATGTCATTCCCAAAGTAAGAACCTCATCACCCCCACAGTAGGATGATGGATGGGACAGGATTATAGATTCCAGGGAGCTCTTATGAGCATAGACCCATCGATATTTTGTTAAGGAAGTTCACTGAACAGAAGGTACATGGGGGTGAGTAACCATCAAACTTTGCTCTCTTTTCTTAGGCACTCGTGAGAAAAATTGATGCCTCGGACAACATCTATACCACGGAATCCACCACAGGAAACCTGTTTAGCCTGACCCAGGAGGGGGCTCCCTTGTGCCGCATAATAGCCAAGGTGAGCTTCATGGTTAGGGACCGAGAGTGACAGGCCTGCGGAGAGTGTGAGAAAGCTAGTTTGGCTCAGGAAGTTGCCTGGCTGTAGCATTTGCTTGCTGTGTGACCTTGGAAGAGTTACCTTCCCGCTCTGGGCCTTGGTGTCTGTATCTTTAATAGTGGCTTGCCCCTCTGACTCCTTCCCTACTTGATGTCTTAGTGCCCTCAGACCCTCTACCATCTTTCTTCATGTCAGATGTCTGTTATAAATATCAAACCTCTTCCCTCACCTCCACAGTCCTACCAAACCCAAACTGAAAATATGCCCAACTCAAGTTGTTCGCCGGATCCAAAAAATGTCTGCAGCCACTCCAATACTGTACTGCATAAGGGGAAGACATGATTGGAAACAGTGTGGTTTTCAGCCATTACAATGGGAGTTATAATGCATTAGCTTCATGACCAATTTGCCCGTGCACTTGAGGTCCAAACATTTAGGGCAAATATAGGCAATTGGTACCCTTAGGACCTCTTGAAAAATGAGATCATACTGGGGATAGAACCAGTGGTCTAATTGGAAGCAAAGTAATGTCCTTCAATAGACTTAAGATATCAGTCACAGGAAGGTGCTCCAGCTCAGTGGTTCCCAGTCCTGTCTCTGCTTGGAAAACACAGATCCTTTTGCCCCACCCCAGACTTACCAAGGTCCAGGGTAAGACTGAGAATCTACGTTTTCACAAGCTCCACAGGTGATTCAGAGTCATGGCCTGACTCTCAGAATCCCTGATCTAAGCCCTTAAGGAAATCTAGAAGAGTAGGTAAATGCTTATTAACCCTGGTTAGGGGAGAAGTAAATTCTATAAAACAGCAATAGCTGACATTTGAGTATTGCTGTCCACTCTACTGAATGCCTTACATACAATATTTCTTTTTAATCACAAAACCATCCTATGAAGTAGGTATCTTGTTGTTCCCACTTGAAGTTAAAGAAATGGCTTAAGGAACTTGCTCAGGGTCCCACAACTGTTACAGCATGGAGTCAGAATTAGCACTCAAATCTCTTTAATTTAGAGTTCATAGTCCTGAAGTCTACAGTGGTGACTTCTGGTTCAATCGCTGGCATTTGAGGTTCTTGGACCAAAGTGTGACTCAGAAGTTCTGAACTCTACACAATTGAGTCACTGGGGAGATTTAAGAATGTTCTGATTCAGATTTAATTGGTCTGAAATAGGATCTGGGGTGGACATTTTAGCATTCAGCATGAATCTAATGTACTTCTTGGGTTGGAAACCACTATCTCTTAGACAGTGATTTAGATATGATTTTACTTGGAAAGTTTGAGGATTTGTTGGGGCAAAGGAGAGAGAATAGCATCAGATCTGTCCTCTCTCAGGCTTCTGTGACTCAGTTGTTCAGCTTGGTCTAGAGTTTTGACCCTTCAGAAGCCTACTCAGTGCTGTGGGGACAGAACGCTGCTCCAGCCTGGGGCTGGAACTGACTCAGCGTCAGTTTAATGATTAACTTCAAACAGAAATAAGCTGACTTTCTTTTGAAATGAGGACTATTTTCTCCTTTCAAAATGAATTGCAATGCAAATAGGTTTGGAATCCACGTATGGATCTGAGGCATGGAAGAAGCAGGGACTCTTCCGAAGGGCACTGGGGGGCCTGGAAGGACTTTATGCTTTGGAAAGAACATGCCTTAAACATTTCCTGGGAAGGGAAGTTCACTAGAGCTCTTCTTCTGTACTGGGCCCTGGGCACTCCAAGCTCTATCTCCACATGCTATAGGTGACTCCTCCTGCCTGCCTACACTTTCAAAAAAGCAGAGAAGGATCTAAGCTGAGGATGGCTTTAGTCTCCTCTAGGGACCAGGACTTAACACTGGTTAAATATTGATCCCAAACATGTCCAGTGTTAAGAAAGCAGGGGGCAAAGGCCTGGGCTGGGATCTGCTTCTCAGCTATTTAACTGCCCTCAACACAAAAACTTGCCCTAGGCTCTCAAGAACTATGACCAGTAGTTGTTAAAGATTTGGATGGTCCTTTGAGCGTGGACATGAACCACAGCACACCAGAGCCTGCCCGAGAGGATATTAACAGATACTAGGCCCTGTACTAGGCACTATCCATACAGTTATATCTTGTCTACAGACATGTCTCTGAGATGTGTATCTGTGACCCTGTTTTATTCAAAAAGGACACCAGGACTCAGTGGTTGAATACCTGAAGCAGCTGACATTTGAAACCATATTTGTCCAGCTCTGGAGTCAAGTTGTTTTGTTTTTGTTTTTGTTTTTTTCTATTTTACCAGCTCAATTGGCTAAGAAAGTCAGAGTACCTCTCTTTCCAGGCAAAGCTCCTGCCACAACAATTCTGTCTCCATTATAAACAGGATTTCCTCTTTCTCTGCTCTGTGTGCACCTTGGGAGGCTGGCCGTGGGAGGCATGGCAGGAGTAGGGAAGAAGTGGGAGAGCCTGAGCTTTCTAAAGCTACAAGCCCTCAGCCTTTATGCTGATGGCGGTGGAAGCTGTGGGAAAGAAAGAAAAAAAATAAACATTTATCTAGCACTTCCTGTGTGCCAGTCAGTGCTCTAAGGATTTTCTATGTAATACCCTATCTAAACCTCATCCCAGTCCTCTGTGATAGATGGTATCTGCCTGTGTTGTAGAGGTCAGGGAGCTGAGACAGTGAGAAGGTCACGGAGCGAGCAAGGGACGGAGCTGGAATTGGAGCCTGGCTGTTGGGCAGCAAAGGCCATGCTCTTGGTTACTATTTTCAATTGTCTCTCGGCAGCGCCCCCTCTTCCTCTTCCTTTTCCTTGTCATCCTTTTCCTCCCTTTGCCCATTTCCCATCTTCCACTTCCTTCATTATTTACTGAGTCCTTCAAGCACTATATTAAGCTTTCCATTCATTATATTAATAATCTTGTAATGTATTCTAATTACAATTCCCATTTTTGAGATGAGGAAACAGAGGCTCAGAAAGAAACTCATATACATTTAGTGGAATTTATCTGGATTTATACATTTATCTGGGATTTTAACCAGATTTGCTGACTCCAGAAACTTAATTTCTACTTTCTCATGTGTCTAGTCCTTGGGAAAGAGTAGACAGAAAACAGAAGCAGAGAGAAGACTGCCTGATGACTCCCTTCTAGTCAAGAAGAGAGTGAGACTTGTTTCTCCAGCGGAATCGCTATGTGTGGGTTTCCAGTCCTGCCAGTGACCAAGGGGCCAGAAATCCCTGGTATGCCCTGCACAGGATTCTCACTGTCTATGCTCAGGAAATGTGCCCACCGTTGCAACAAATGTGGGGCGTCTCCCCTGGTGGCCTTCTCCACCCACCTCATTGGAGCCCAATGTGATCTGTCTTTGCGTCTTACATCCCCCCCGAGCTGCCTTCGGGAGATGATTTGACAGCTTGTCTGAGGTCCATCATCTCAGCTTCTTGGGTTCCTCTGCAAGCCAAGGAGCAAGCCCAGTCTTCTCTGTGGTGATGGGAGCAAAGGCCCGCCCCTTTCTGAGTGCAAAGCACAGACAACTCCCCTGTGCTCTGTCGAAATTACCCTGCACCCCAGCTCCTCTATGATTCTTCCCACTGCTAGTCTACACACACACCCCACAGCTTTGATAGCTTATCTCAAGTCTGTCTGAATAATGCATACCATATACAGCTGGGCTGTGAGCCCGGAGCTTTCTATAAAATTAAATAAGCTCCAGCCAACAGTGCGATTCTGCTAGCTCAGGCGATTCCTGGCTCTACGTGTAGATGAGTGCTGCTCCTGGGTCCTCGATGGGGACTTCATGGTGGTCCCCGTCACTAATCCATCTCACGTCCTCACCATCTCATTCCTCCCCAACCCTCCCACATATTCCAATGCTTGGGACACCTTTCCTGAGGGCCTGAGACACTCTTCTAACCAGGAAATCTTCCGTAGCCTGACTGTTCCATGGCTGTCCATAACTGGTGCTAGGCCCTTGTACAAAGATAAACTCAGTTACTCTCCCAAAGGCTCAGACATGGAGCTATCATGACCCCATTTATGGGTCCAAGTTCACCAGCAGAAGGACTGGGGTTTGAAGTGGAATCCCCTTAGTTTAGGTTCAGAATTTCCCCCCCTTCCTCTCCCAGTAACTAAAAATGCTAAGAAGGCTATTTTTCACAGGCTTGGAAAAGGTTGTAATGAGAATCCAATGCAAATGGGTACAGAGGCTTAAATATAGTTTGCTGGGCTCAGTGCTTCCTGAGCCAAAGCAAGGCTGCCACATTGATCCTGGCTCGCGGCCCGTGTCCTCTGGCACCGTTTCTTCATTGGCTGTTACAGATGTAAATGATCTATACCTATCTATCTATAATTTATCTATAATATCTATCTATCATGTACATCCAAAAATAATATTTATATAATATATATGATTAAATAGAAATACAGACATATATAAATATACATACATATGTAAACACACATGTGAATATTTACATCTGGAGGGAGGTCATTGATGACCAGCAGCTGGCTGTTTCCTTTCTTCTCCCTTTAAAGAGTAATTTGATTTTCCTCCAGTGACCCTCTGAGTAAGGTCTTTGTGTAGAACCCTTATTGGATGTCCCAGAAGCTGTGGGAGAACAGGAAGGGAGAAATGAAGACTTGCAGAGCAAGGAATCAGAGGGGATGTCTTATCCCATAGCAGAGCAGGTTTTTATCAGTGTGATCACATGCGTCTAAAATTGGAGTGCTTCCCTTTGACCTTTATACAATTCCCATTTCAGATAATGTCAGGAGTGCCTGCTCTGTGTCCCTGTAAACTTGTACCCATACTCCTTTCACTGCATCTTTACCCAGATTTCTTCCTGCTTTAAAAATGATTTGCCTTCCCATGACTACCTGTCCGTCAGACCGTGAGCTCAGTATGGATGGGGACTAGGTCGTTGTGCTTGGTGCCCAGCACAGTGTCTGTCACGTAACAAACCATTAATACTTTCGGCCACTTGAATGACTTTACCAGTCTTAAGACGTGCCTCTTTCTCACCAAATGAGCTACCTCAAAAGGAGGTGGGAATATAAAAGTTAAGGATCGCTCTTAGGTGATTATAAAATGTCAGAAATAATGAACTCCCCCGGAGTCTGATGTTTTCATCTTGGCCCCTGCAGTGGTAGGCCACGAACTCTGAGGATGAAAGGGCCGCTGAGCCCATCTTTGCGGGGTGCTGGGAAAGGATGACGTAGGATGACTCATTTCAATGAGTCTGTGTGGGAAGTTTTGACAAGTGAAAGGTGTTGCCATGGACCACTCTCACAAAAGGAAAAGTACAAGCTCACATTCAAGAGTCGGGCTGATTGGCCCTAAAGATTGTTGCTTTTTCTTTCTTTTACAAACAGGACTGAAGGAGTTAAAACAGGGATAATGTGGATTTGGGGTAAATTATTTCACCCATCTGGATTTCAGGTTTTTCCATTACAAAATGGGAATAAATTATAGTATTGATATAACCAAAACTCCTCTTGTGCCGTGGTGGTTGGGGAGGGTCTGAGAAGTAGTGGGTGCTTGCTGGCAGAGCAAGAACTGGCACTGGGCATATGGGCTTTGGTTCTCTTCTCCTGCTTCAGACTTACTTCTAGAACCTATTTCAGATGACCGTAGGCTTGCTTGGTAGGGGCTGCTGGAGGGAGTTACCAGGTGTCTGGGGGCAGTGCTGCATGGCGTTGAGCCTGGCCCTAGCAAACGCCTGCCCTGGCCCCTGGCACTTCAGCCCCAGGGCATTTGGGGACTCCCATCTCCAATTTGGACTAATAAGGCGACATTATTTCTGGAGCATGCATGTGAGAATAAGATTTTGTGTGTGTGTGTGTGTGTGTGTGTGTGTGTGTGTGTGTTTGTGTCTGTGTGTGGGTAGGTAGGTGGGTGAGTGTAGGAGAGGAAAAATTCTTGTTTTTCTACTACCTTCCCAGGTTTTCTGGCTAGTGTTCTGCAAACTGGACTGACAAAAGACAGATTAACAAGAGAAAAACAAACAGAAATTTATTAGCACTGACACATGGGAACACTCAGAGATGAGTAATTCAAAGAGTTGGTTAGAACTTGGGCTCATATGGAAACTTAGCAAAGCAACAATGCATTTTTTAGAGAAGTCACAAGACAAAGAAAAAGGACCTTGAGGCTCTGGAGCAGCAAATAGCAGGAAGGCAAATCTACGGGAAACTAATAGTATGGCTCAAGGCTGGTAGTGAAGTTGGTCACGGAGTGTCCTGTGATGTCATCTCCAGGCTGATAAGGGTCTGGAGTGGTTTCTGGTGATTAGGAGAGAGGAGAGGGGGACAACTCTGTAAATGTATGTTCTGCTTGTAGGCAAATAGGAGGATGGCATCGATCTTCTCTTGTATTTGCTTCTTCCTAATTGCCTTCAAGTTCAAAATAATCCTTATGCCACAACGACGTATTGTGGGGTGCCATATTCTGCCACCCTACAGACCCCAAAGGGCATCTGCTGAGTGAGGGATGTCAATCATTTTTGAGTCAGCCTCAGGAAAGTTCACCTAATGAGGTCCCGTGACATTTTCTTTTTCTTGGCAGGAGGGTGGGGTCGTAGCACTCTTCAAGGTCTGCCGGCAGGACAGTTTCCGGTGTTTGTACCCCCAGGCGCTCCGCACGCTGGCCTCCATCTGTTGTGTGGAAGAGGGTGTCCACCAGCTGGAGAAGGTAAGCAGGCAGCTGGCTGGGTGGGGCCTGAGGCCCCTGAGCCAGGTGTGGAGATGGGGTCTCTGTATGAAGCAAGTCCCCTGAGTCCCTCCCTTCCTGATGCATCCTTCAGATGGGGCTGCTGGAGTCTTGACTATGGGAGTTCATGAAGATGTGAAGGGAACAGGGACTAAGGAGGGTACAAAGGGACACTCAGCCCTTCCTGTGTGGAGTGGCCAACAGCGTCTGGTTAGGTGGAACAGAACTGAGGCAGGAAGTCGAGTGGGAAGGGGTATCCAGGTACAGGGTGGTTGATTTTTCACTCATGGCAAGACCCCAGCAGAAGAAGGAGGATCCAGCTTCTCAGGGAACAGAATGGGCAAGAGCAGGGTAGGCACTGGGTGCTTTGGAAAGCAGGTGTGGCTCCACCAAGACTAGAGACTAGACAGCTTGGGAAAGATGAAGTGAAGCCGATGTCCAAACATAAGCTGGGTCAACATGGCACAGGGTTGAGCGGGGTTAGAGTGAAGGTTGTGATTCAATAGGTCAAGGTACCTCAGCTCCAGACCAACTTCAGGCAATGGGACCAATTCCAGCCATAGCACTCACCCCAGTTAGTAGGACTGAGGCTGCACCTCCACCGGGGCCTGAGTGGGTCTGAGCCTGAGAGGGGTCTGCAGGGCTGTAGCCAGGAGGGCTGGGGAACCTAGGACTGACTTTGGGGGCAAGTTTCAAGGAAAGATGCTAACATTTTTTATGGAGGAGAGGTAGAAAGGCCTGGTATGTCCTGGTGACAGTTGCAGAGCTTGCAGGGTTAGGGGCAGGTATCTTGAGTCTGTCCCTGAGACTGGTCTCAATGGGGGTGGGACAAGCAAATTTTGGTCTGGCCTCCTAGGCAGACCATTCTGCTTCTTTCCAGATGTACTCAGATTATGGGACAGGTTCACAGGATCATGGGCTCAGAGATACTCTTAGCTATGGATGAAGGACAGATGGGGAATCTGCTCAGTTTATAGGTGAGAAGACTGTGTCTCAGAATGGGAAGTAATTTGTCCAAGGTCAAACAGCAAGGTGGAGGAGGATGAGTGCCAGCTCTCTGGACAGAGTGCCCCTTCCCACAGGGTTGGAAGCCTTTGTACGTGTGTGCCTGTTTACTTGGCTAAGTGGAGCAGGAGGCGATGGTGAGAGAGACAGACAGGATCCATGGAGGAAATGCGTCAAGAATACCCAGCCTCACATGCTCAATATTCCTCTCTTCTGTTATAAAGTCTTACCTTGGACGGTGGAAAAATGGCCAGATGGGGTTTGTTTCTCATCTTCTTTCATGTTGGTTGGCCGGATGAGAGGGGAAAATAAAAGTGACTAGAATCATCAATCCTCCAAAAGCAGTGGGTTTCTTGGCTACAAAAGTTTGCAAAGCAGCAGGAAATTTTCAATCTGGTGGAAAAAAACCCCCAAACAGCAGGGGTTTTTGTTTAGAGCTGAAACCCTGTAAAAGAAGGCTGGAAGCTGGAGGCAATTTTTTTTTTTTTTTTTGTATTGCCTTCCTGATGCTGCTCCAAAACCAGAATGTATCTTTACCAGGCCAGGTGGGCCATCAGGCTGGGGAGTCAGACCCTGCTCTGCAGAGCAAGAGGTCAAACTGAGCCTCGGTCAATTTAAGTGACCTGCCTAACATCACGTAGTGAGTTTTGGAGTCAGACTTTGGACCTGGTCAGCCTGAGTCTAATGCCCAGTCCACCTCACCGCCTTGCTGGTTTGATATTCTCAGAGCACCGAAAAAGTCTCTTCTCTGTAGCAAAACTCCGGACCACCTTGTTGCTCCTGGCCAATGTCCAAACCGCCCTCCTCCACCTCACCCCCAACTGGCATAGGAGAAGGTATCCCTATCCGGGCACTCCGCTCTCCAGGTCAGATTTCTTTCCATACACAAGCAACTCTCATTCCCACTCTGTGCCTGGCAGAGGGGACATTTCAGGAGTGTCGCACAAGTGGGAGTGAGAGTTGTTTGAGAAGAGCCCCCGTGTGGTCAGGAACAGGAACTACATGTCCAGCAGCTGTAGAGCTTGCAAAGTGACTCCATAAGCATTCTTATTTTATTTGATGTTAGCCTCACTGTGCAAACATCCCCATTGCACCAATGAAGAAATCCAGGCATAGAGAGGTTAAATGACTTGTTGCATAAAATTGCACAGCTTGTAATTCATTCATTCAGCAAATGTTTATTGACTATCTGCTGTTTGCCAGGCACGGTTTTAGGTGCTGTGAGTACAGCAGTGAATAAAGCAGACAATACCCCTTGTCCTTATAAAACTTACATAGACCTTCTAGTGCAGGGGGTGGCAAGTGATAGGTGTGGGCCAAAGACGACCTGCTGCCTGTTCTGGTACATATGACCCACAACCTGAGAACATATATATTATATTCATTTTTAAATGGTTAAAAAAAAATCAGAAGAAGAATTTTGTGTCACATGAAGATTTCGTGAAATTCAAATTTTTGAGCCATAAAGTTTTATTGGGTCACAGCCATGATCATTTCTCTGGGTTGGGTCTATGTCTGCTTTCACACTACCACAACAGTACTGAATAATTGCAACAGTAAAAAAAAGAAAGAAAAAGAAAAGAAAAAAATTACTGTCTGGCACTTTACAGGAAATGGTTATTGACCCCTGTTTTATCAGGTAATGAGGATATCATGACAATAATGAAAAGAACAATAACTAACATATATGGAATACTTGCTTTGGGAAAGCACTTTGCTAGGCCCCTCCTCTCATTGTGTCATTTAATTATTAATTCACAGGTTCTGTAAGAGGAACTAGTCTCAGAGAACTAAGCAACGTGCTCAGGAACATACAGCTAACAAATGCCAAACAGTAATTGAATTCCAGCTCTGCTGAGCCGGAGCCAGCCTGGGCTGAGACCCATTATGTGGACGGGACTCAAATCCAATATTGTGAAGCCAATGTCCCCCCACCCCCATATCATGCTGCTTTCCAAAGTTGAGAGAAGTTTAAAAACACTCAGGAAGAGCCTGGGCTTCCCCTGCCCTCTGTCTCTGCCCCCTTCCCTGGGCCCTGCCAATACCCGTTCCCCTTTGTGACCTGGGCTGCTGAGTGCTGGCCTCAGAGGTTCCAGTAAGGTTGACTGTTGACAGTTTTTGGATGAAAGGTGAATTTCAGGGACAGGCTGGATGGTAGAAACAACAGCAGGACAGGTGGGGTAAAGGCAGGGTGGGGGATCAGGTTGCTCAAAGGGCTCTTGCCAGTCCTCCACTCACCAGGTACAGTTTGTGCTGTAACGAGAACCTTTCAAAGTCCCAGGCTTCCCCTGATTTACTGGCCTGGCCTCCTCAATGAAGCTCGATTAATTAATTGGCAGTGAGAAATTGTGCTGAATTTGGTGAAATGCATCTCTGTCATGCAGCTTGCCCCTCAGCCCCCAACCTTAAAACTATTCATGCACAGACCTTGGAGGCAGTGGTGTGGGTCTAGTCATGTCATCTGTCACCCCATCCATCCCCAGGCCAGTTGCACAGTGTCTCAGCTCCGCCAGGTTTGAATATTTGGGTGGTCATGGATTCTGTTGTCATTTCATTCATTCACATCAAGTCACTTAATCATTGCTTCTTCATTCCCTCTGTCATCTGGTCAGTCACTTTCAGTTCGCTCACTTGCTCACCTAGTCCATCACCATCTAATCATGCTATTAATTCATTCTTTTATCACACTTCTGTTGAGAAGCAGCCCAACGCAGTGGGGAAACCATGGCCTTTGGGAGTCTGGCTCTCCAGGGTTGGAACCCAGGCTTCTCCACCTATGAACTTGGATGTGTTATCCCAGGCAAGTTATTTAACTTCCCAGACATGTGGTATCTTTATCAGTCAAGTGGGCATGATGAAATCTCCCTCTGAGGACTGTCAGAGAAGGATAGATGTGCAGTCACATTGTGCCTGGCACACACTGGGCACAAATGAATGATAGCCATTATGATTTGCAACAGGTAGGATGCTCGTCACTGGGGTTAAAAAAGTCAATGGCCCTGGATGATTACCATCTAGTGGAGAAAGGAGCATTTGGCATGTCAGCCAGAGGGGCTAGCATGGTAAAAGACCACCCAGGGCACAGCAGGGGGGAAATGCTGAGCCTGCGTCTGCTGCCTTTCCGTGCTCCTGGTCTGTTTGTCTCCACCTTTTCAGGTTGGTCTGGGGAAACCCTATATAACCCCAAAGAAGCTGTGCCCTGAGAATTTTGCAATGGCCCTGGCAGAGTCCTGGGTATTCTGAGTGGCTAATGGGGCAGCCAGGGCACTGTAGGTGCAGAGGCTGGGGTTGGTCAGGGCCAGGGTGGGATTGGTAGGGCCAGGCACTAGAGCAGGACTAGGGACTCTGGTCCCCAGTGGGGGGCTGGGATCTGAAGGGCAGGAACCTACAGATCTAGGACCAAAAGAGTAGGGGGTCTTAAGGCCCAATCCTCTGACAGCCTCACATACCTCCAAGAGAGTTCTAGGCGTTGCTTCCTCCAGCCTTGAGACCAGAGACCATCTTGCTTTCAAAAGAACTTCCTTTTTCTCCCACAGCCCTTCCTCCTGTTTTATTTTTTCAAATAAGGAGTTCATCCTGTGCTGGAGCCAATGGGAGAGTTTAATGAAAACTGATGGAGAAGCTAAAGATGAGCAGGGGACAGGAGAGGAGGGCTCAATTTCAAGTCCAACGAGAAAATCAGTGGCGAGGGATGGGGAAACTGCCGTCTGTTTCCATGCAGCTTCCTCACTGCCCCCAGCCATCCCTGTTTCCTGGGGCAGCTTCTTAGGATTGAGATGTTCTGGCATCTGAATGGCCAGGCTGGAGATAGGGAGGCCTGCACCTGGCTACTGAAATGGCTGAGTCCCTGGGCAGAAGGGAATTAATTCTGGGGGCGGGGAGGGGGGGCAATGGGGAGATTCCAATATTCCAGTGCCTGCTCCCTGTAGGGTTGCAGATGGTCAGAAATAGGTAGTATTAAAAAAAAAAAAAGTTAACCAGTGTTTCTTATCCTTCTGCTTATTTGTTTCTCACAACCATTTTGCAAGGAAGACAAGGGGAGATGGTCATGGACTTTCTACAGAAGGGAAGTTGAGGCTGGAAGGCATAGAGTCACTGTGAGAGGCAAAGCCTGGGCTGGGAGCTGCTTTTGCTCCCAGCCAGAGGTTAGTTTGCTACAACCCCCGTCCCAGCTGAAAGAGGCACAGCATGCAGACCCAGGGCAAGTCAGCTACTTTATCTTGATTGAATCACTTCTAATATGTAAGTGAGGCTGGGTAGGGAGACAGGAGCTATTCGTGCCAGGCAAGAAATACTTGCTTAATCTGACTTGCAGCCCCTTCTTTACCTAGGAGAGGGAGAAAAGAATGCCTCTAAATGAAGATCCCAGATGCCCCCACGTCTCTCTTTGGGGCTTAACTCACCCAGGCTTATCAGCCAGTGAACAGGCTTTCAACTGCCCTGAGGAATGGGCTAGAACTGTGCAGAGAACCCCAGGGTGCCAGGCCAGCTGTCTGTGCTGTGACTGGCCAACAGGCAAATTGCAATGGGGACTGCCACGGTCACCTTCTCCAGCCCGGCAAATGGGGCTTTCCACTTCCCTACTGCCAAGCCTGCCAACTCATCCATCTTTCCTGTGGGGCTGGGGAGGGGGAGGCAGCAGGAGGACTTGAAGGAGGCCAGGATGTGGAGAGGTGAGAACAAAATTAGGCACACTGCCCCGCCGTCCCCGCCTCTACCACGAGGATTCACGCTGAGATTACCGGCCAGTATCGCCCAAACTGAAGGAAGGCTCAGCTGTCTCAGGGGCTGCACCCCAAGTGCGAGGTGCAACCTGAGTTTGGAGACGGCATGGAGCCACCTGGCGGCCCGAGTCCTTAGAGTAGCAGTAGGCGAAGGCGCTTGGTGGACCCCATGCGCTGTGCAACAGCGGCCTCTGGTGGTCAGAAGCGGCAGCGGCAGCCCTGTCGTGTGCTTGGCGTCTGTTCTCTCCTGGAGCTTGTTCAGGAACCAAGGTCAGGGCCAGTGTGTCTGGTGTGTGTCCTGCATATTGGAGGGAAGAATTACAATACAAGGTGACTGCAGGTTCTTCCTGCTGAGCCAGGCTCTTCCAGAAGGACGGTGTGAATATGTCTTGCAATGTAATAGGTCTTCAACTTGGCTTCCACCAGCAAGTCTGTCCTGTGCCTTCTTGGAGCAGAACCCTTAGCCTAAGTCCCCCACTTTTTGCTGGGAAAAATCCGGACCCCTCAGGCACTGAAGGTTCCCTAAGAGCAAGCTGCCTCTATCCAGCACATTGCCCCTTTGGTGAGCAGGCCTGGGTGCCTTGCACAGCTTCTCCACTTACTTGCTATGTTTTGACCTCACACCTTTGCAAAGCCCCGAAGAGAGATGAGACCTCATCATGTGTAAGTGGTATGATAAACCCCGACAGGGCGAGGGAGGGAGGAGAGACAAGGAAGAGACTCGGGGAGAAATGAGGGAGGGAGGAGATGGGAGGACACACACAGATAATGAACACACATCCTCATTCTCCTTTGGGCTGCTTCAAAAGTGCAAAGAAGTCATTTGCAGCTTTGTGAGAGCAGGACATGCTATCACAAAGTGCCCAGATTGTGACCTGCTTGGGTGTATAGTAATTTCTCATAACGATTTTAGTTTCCTTTTCTGATGAGTAATGATTCTGAGCATTTTTCCATATTCTTATTAACCATTTGATTATCGTCTTTTGTGAAATGTTGGTCTGAGACCTTTGCCCATTTAACAAAATTGAGTTGTTTGTCTTTTTCTTATTGAATTACATATGTAAAAAAATATTCTACATGTGAGCCCTTTGTCAGATATGTGTATTGAGGATATATATTTTCAGCCAGTGGTTTGCTTTCTCATTCTCTTAATGGTGTCTTCTGATGAGTAAAAATTCTTAACTTCCATAAAGTCTAATTTATTGATATTTTCTTTTGTAGTTAGTGCCTCTTGCATACATTTAAGACATGTTTGTTTTTACCAACTCGTAGATACAGAGAACAGACTGACGGTTGCCAGAGGGGAGGGAAATTGGGGGGCTGGGTGAAAAAGGGGAAGGGATTAAGAAATACAAATTAGTAGTTACAAAATAGTTATAGGGATGTAAAGTACAACACAGGGAATATAGATAATAGTATTGTAATGACTATGTATGATGCCAGGTGGGTACTGGACTTACTGGAAGGATCACTTTATAAAGTATATGATTGTCTAACTGTTATCCCATCACCTGAAACTAATATAAAATAACATTAAATGTAAACTAATTGAAAAATAAAATATATAAAAAGTAATGCTTCTCTTTTCTAAAATCATGAAGAGATAGTCTCCTATTTTTTTTCTTCTAGGAGCTTTATATTTTTTACCTTTTACATTTAGGTATATGATCTATTTACATTAAAATATTTTCAATGGTGTTCAAGGTTGAGTGTTTTTTATACGATGTTCAATTAAACCAGCACCATTTATCAAAAGACCATCTTTTCACCACTGAATTAAAGTGGCAGCTTTGTTCTGAGTGATGGCATATGTATGAGTCTGTTTTCGGATGTTTTCTGTTTCATTAGTCTTCCTGGTCATTTTTCCCCCCAATATGGCACTGTTTGAGTTCCTGCATAACTAAATAACGAAACAATAAATTTTGGATTTCATAATATAAATCCTACAACTTTGTTCTTCTCTAGATTATTTTGGTAATTCTATTTTTTTTTTTTTTTTGCATTTCTATGTATATTTTAGTATAAGCTTGTTAGTTGCACAAAAACATCTGCTGAGATTTTGATTGGGATTTCTTTAAGTTTGTAAAGAAATTTTGGGACAATGGACATCTTAAACAATATGAGGTGTTCTAACCAATAAATGTGGTATACTTCTCTACTTCTATAGACTGAGCTTAATTTCTCTTAGCAGTGTTTTGAGTTTTTAGTGTCAACATCTTACACACCTATTTTAGACTTATTTCTAGGTATGTTTTTACACTAATGTAAGTATTCTTTAAAAATCTTTATTTTCGAATCATTTGTGGCTAATTATAAAAAAATACAATTTTTGCTATGATATCTAATTACCATGCTAATTAATTTTCATGGTATGTAGATGCTTTTGGATTTTGTGTAGAATTGGATTGTGTACAGAGGTACACTATTTGAGATTTGTAAATTGTAACCATTTGCTTCCTCTTTTCCAATCATTATACCTTTTTACTTGACTTCCTTGTCCCCTGGCCTTGGCTAAGGCTAGTGTAAAATGTTGACTAGGAGAGCTGAACATTCATATCTCAGCCTTGTTACTGATTTCAGAGGGAATGATTTTAATATTTTATTTGAGATTTCATGATGACATGTGATAGCACTATCACTTTAAGAATTAGAAAATAGAGGCTCAGAGAATGTAAATGCCTTGCTCAGGCCACCAGGTCAGCAAGAGCACAGCTGAGCCATGAACCCACCCAGGCTTTTCCCCTAAGACTGCAGGACTCCCACTGTACCTCAGGCTCAACCCGCAACTGCCATTGGCATTCTTAAGGACTTTTTAAACTCTTGCCAGGACTCTACCTCAACAGAATTTCTGATAGAGAAGCCTGGGCATTACCAGTAGTCCCTCTCTGTATTGTGGTTCTCTTATTGCAGCCTCACTGTATCGCGGGATTTTAAAAAATATTATATTTAATTATTTATTGTGGATTTTTTGTTGTATCTTGGGATTTTGTGGTACCGTATACGTATGTTGTTAAAATTATGTAGGTTTAAGAGTATAGAATAAATGTAAGGTTCCTACTTCGCAGGGGGGTCTAGAACGTAATACCCGCGATAAGTGAGGGAATACTGTGTTAGTATCTTAAAACTTTCCTAGATGATTCCAATAATCTGAGACAAGGCATAGAACCAGTGATCTAGAGAACTTTTGGTACAATTCAGATCCCTGCTGTCCCCAGTAGTGCTTTGCTGAAAAGTTGATATTTTTACATCAGCCCATGCTTAATAATTATGCCTAATATATTAATAATTCTAACCCAAAGGGAAATGGACTTGCTCTTAGTGGCCTTCTGATGCCTCCTCATAAAATCCACTACTCACATCCCAAATGCCTTCAGAGCATCTGTTTGACAATCTGCTATAAGGGAAGTTATATATAAGAGAAATCATCTGCTTGACAGGGAAATTATTTTCTATTTCTATTCTTAAGTGACTTAATTCTTGATTTCTTTCCACCTCAAAGACTCAGCTCTTTCTACCTCACTGACTTGCTTGACAAACAGGTTATATAATCTCTTTCATCCATTATTCCATTCCCTATTACATATTAATATTTGTATTTATCCATTTTGGCACTTAACTTTTAATCAAAGATTCTTATTTGAAATGGCAAAAAAGGCTGAGAGGGGGTCTGGGATGTATTAGTTTGGGAGGAGGATAGAAGGCTTGTTTTACTTTCTGTAGCTTTTATTTTTTAGCTCTACCACTACCCCTTAAAACAAATACCTCATTTTATACAGCCAGCGTTCAACCCCTTACATCGGTCACAGACTTTGTTCTGAACCTTTGCCCTGATCTGGCTCCCATCCACATTCAGGTCCTGCTTCTGGCCCACGGGTTCATTTACTCTCCATAAAGCCTTGCTCTGCCCCTTGGCTGACACTTGTATTTGCTTCCTTGGGTATGACCCTTGCTTCCCTCTCTGATTGTGATTGAATTTGCCCTCTGGCTATCCCCTGGGCAAACGGATCCATCCTGCCTGGACCCTAGAGCAGAATTCCAGCTGCTTGGTGTTTGCACTTGTCTGTTTTCTTTTTTTAATGCAGAATTTAGGTGTTTGAGTGGACAGAAGGAAAGAGGGAATTTGGGGGGGGGGGGACTTTAGGTCACGCGCCCTCCCCTACATTTGCATGATTCTGTTTAACTGTTACAACCCAGCAACCAATTCTTCTGCCTTTCTCTACAAACTAAACATGGAAAAAGTAACTGGAGATTAGCAGACGAGCACCAGTCATAAATGCCAGGCCTTTGTAGACTAGCCTGTGTCCCTTAGATACTCACATGGAAGCCACCATCGGTGCTTTTCCAGTAACCAGTAGGAATACAATGCTCGTAAATCCTGGTGATGTTTACTGTGTATTTTGGGTTCTTCAGTGGTGTGAATCCCTGCTCCTTCTCCCACTGCTCAGGGAGCATCTCTGTGCTCACCAGCTCTGGGCACCCTCCGCCTGTGTCCTCCAGGGGCAGCGGCCAGACCATCCTCATAGCCACTAGCATACCCTCCTGTGAGGGAAGCTTGGCCTCGGGCCCAGGCCCATCCCACTCCATGTAAAAGCTAATTACCTATAAGTACTTCCAGCAGCAATTTCTTTAGGATGTGAAAGTGCCTTGATTAGATTGTTCTCTTGGCATCATTAGGTTTATGACTGGGGATGGGAAGGGGGTGGTTTCGAGATGGAAACTGTCCAGAAATGGGACCAGTGTTGGAGGAAGCTGGCCTCAGGCTGGGTTACCCCTGGGCCCACCGTAGGAGCTGAGCTGAGCAGCCCCCACCCACCCAACCCTCTCGCCACTTTCGCCTTCCATCGCCTTTCCCAAGGTCCTGCACAGGGGCACAGGCCGGGAGGGGACCCTGGGAGGAAGTCCTGGCCCTGGCATTAACTTTCTGTGTGGCTTAGGCAATCTCTTCCCCTCCTGGGCCTCTGTTTCTTCACCATTCAGCCCTCACTTGGCCGGTGAACTGCTGTGCGTCAGGCCTCAGCTGGGTGCTGGGGACCAGAGAGGATTTAGAATAGAAGCTGCCCAGAGCAGCTCAAATCTAGTACAGGAATGAGCATGTAAATGGATGAGGATAATCTAACTCCAGCGCTGCAGTTGTGTTCAGACCAGGTGGGGTGGCAGCTGGGAGGACAGAGACCCTCTGCCTAGGGGAGCAGGTGCCTGTTTCCAGAGGAGGCGGTTTCTCACCTGGGTCTGGGAGTGGAGGGAGGGGGAAGACAAGGAAGATGACCACTTCAGGTTTAAGTGAACTGGGTTTGAAGAGTCCATGGAATATCCAGGCAAATTATTTTTGGAATTAAAGAGACCAAGTAGCAGGTCTGACGTGTAGATGTGGACTGTAGGAAAAAAAGCCAGGGATGGAGGGCTGGGTGTGTGTGAGGTCATGATGGGGGTCATGATGAGGGGTCATCATGGGGAGTCACTGAGACCACGTGGGCTTGGGTGCTATGGACAGAGGTGGGACAATGTGGGCTGACAGCGAAGCCTGGTGTAAGCCACCTTAGGTGGATGCAAAGGAGGGGAGGCAAAATCTGAAAATAATCATTAGTAGTTAGCCAGGGAGGAGCTGAACCCCCCAAAGTGAGGGAGTCCCGGGAAGGCAAGAAGGCTGAGATGGAGAGAGTTCTCAGCAGGGGTAGGTGTCACAGGGAGGTCAGATTAGACTGTGAGGCTGCGCTCTGCACCAGATAAGCCCCCAAGTTCTTTTAAGCTTGTGATGTCTCTCTCTCTCTCTCATTTTTTTTTTTAATTCTTTATGTCTGTCTGTCTTTGTTTTTCCGACTCATTTCTTCCTGACTCATCTCTGTATCAGTGCTGAGGTCTGTGCCTATCACAAGGTATGTGCTCCATGAATGTTTGTTGAGTTATAAAGAGATGTGGGGATAGGACTTCTTTTCTCTCTGTTCCCTTCTGAGGCATTGTAATTATTCATCTTGGTCCTGGTCAAGAATTAAAACAGGAGATACTCTACTTTTAAAAAGTTCTAGTTCTAGTTCCGGGCTGCATGATCCGAGGATGTCTCAACAAGTGGGTAAACTCGTGGGCTCCAACCCAAAGGGCTGAGGCTTTTAGTGGGGTCTCAGTCCCGGAAGAGCCTGCAGAAAAATGACGCAGGACGTCGGCCCCTGGTCTAGAGCAGGTGGCTGTAGCAACCAGATGGGAATGAAGTGGAATGATGGCGCCACCTTGTGGCAGGCATTGTGCACGCGTTATCTCAGTTACCTTCCAAAGTACTCTGAGATTGGTATGTTAGCCCCGTTTTATAGATAAATGCTCAAAGTAGGTAACCAATTCTAGCTAGTAAGATACAGGGACAGGATTCATACCCAGGTAAGTGTGACTCCATAACTTGTGCATGTTCTGACGCTATAGGAATCAGTTCAGGCGCCAGGGAGCCCAGAGTCCAGTGGTGTGGGGGCGCTTAGGGCTAACCCCTGTGATGAGCTGGCTCAATTGGAGCCCCAGAGATGGAGCTGGTGGTAGCTGGCTGGCAGAAGGCTAGGTGACATGTAAATAACATCAGAGCCAAAGGCGTGGGAAATAGACCCACATGACAATGCACCAGATAATAAAATGCATGAACAGACGCTTCATAGAAGAGGAAATCCAAATCCCCAAAACCAGAACCAAAACCAAAACCAAAGCAAAACAAAAACATAGGAAAAAAACTCGTAGCATCATTGTAGTAAGTGGAGACATGCATATTAGAATAACAATTTTGCACACCCTGCCAAATGGCAAACATTTAAAGTGTGACAGTACCAAATGTTGGCAAGAATATGGAATTCAATGAGTTAATAAATTGCCAGTGGGACAGTAAATTGCTACAGCATTTTCTGCAAAGCACTTTGGCAATACCAGTGAAGTGAAAGGTGTATAGACCCTGTGGGCTGGTAATCACATGCCTAGACTGAGACCACCAGAGAAACTGGCATAGGTGCACCAGAAGACGTTTAGAAGAATATTTATGGCAGCGTTGTACATTACAGCAAAGACTAGGAAATGACTCAAATGGCCATTGACAGGAGAATGCATAAATGAATTCTCTATTCAATTGCAATTGATTTATGTAATGAAATACCATACAGCAGTGACCTCAGACACAGAGAACAGCAGAAAGGAATTTCCCAAACATAATGCTGACTGGGGAAAAAAAACAAATTTCTATATATAGTAAGATTCCATTTATGTCAAATTCAAAACCGTGTAAAACTAAACAATATACACATGCAGTACATCTCTAAAGAAAACAAGGAAATAACAAGCGCACAATTCAGGGGAGTGGCCCCTCCAGCAGAGAAAAGCAGAGGTATGCGATCAAGGATGGTGTACAAGGATGGTGATGTTAATTTATTCCTAAGGTTAGATTTCCCAGATATTATGCATATATACATACACATAGTATAGATGTTCATTTTATTATTTCTAAGGCCTTACAAATTTGCTACACGCACACACACACACACACACACACACACATACACATACACTCTATTTTGAAGGGATAACATATTTCATAATTAATAAATTGCCAAAAGTAATGTGAAGCATCTAAAACAAATTAGAGGGAGCTGTACAGACAGGACGCGAGATCCTCTTCTCTGGGAAACATAAGGGCAGAAAAGAGGTTGGATTCCACATCACGCTGGGGTCAGGGTTACTTTCCTGGATCACGAATCTATAGATTCCATGTTTCCAAGCTGGCTGCTTCTCCAAAGCTGCCCTTTCCTGCAGCGGCCTTTGCTCATGATATGCCCTCCATCCACATTGCTCTTCCTCTACCTTTGTTTGTCTAAGGGATCCTCGAGGCCTCCATCAAGTTTTATTCTCACAAATTTATTTCCCATTTAGAGAAAGCCTGCTATGTGCCTGGCCTGGAGCAGCCACGAGTGAGCAAGCTGTGGTCCCCAGCTTGCAGAGCTCCATGGGGAACAGGGCAGATGGACAGACAGACAGACAGAAAGAGAGACAAGAGAACAGAGAATCACATTACAGTTGAGCTTCTCCAAATTGCTGGTGCATCACGTCCACTGTGGACCTTGTGAAAAGATGGATTCTAGGTCTCCCCAGGGTCCAGTTGAATAGGTCAGGATGGGGCCCAGGAATGTGCCTTGAAGAAACTCTCAGTGCACACCTGGCCCACAGGAATCCTCTTCAGAGAAACAGGGCCAGTCAGTGAGACAAATGCTATGATGACACAGCAGACGTGCTTGGTGTGAGTCTCAAGGAGAGCCACCTCCTCCAACTGGGCTGTGGGCGCTAAGACAGGGCGGCTTGCAGGAGACTTCCCCTTCCTCCTTGGAAGTCACGTTGCGTAAAGGTTCTTGCCCCCCTGGTCTTCTGCCCCTCTGCTCCAACACAAGGCCGAGCACACAATATGTGCTCAGGGACATTGTGCTCCGTGGGTTGGCCAAGCAGCATTCTGGGCTGGGGAGCTGGCTGGGCATTCAGGCCTTGGGTGGCATCAGGCCTGTGGGGACCATCAACTCCTTGGCCTCTCCGGTGTGTTCTGATGGGTTCATCTCCTAGTATGTGTTGGGGACTAGGTTTGGGTCTGAGCAGCGCTCCCAACTGGGTTGGGGATGTAACTCCATCGGCAACGAAGGTGAGATCAGGGAGACTGGATGATTGACACTTTCCCCCATTGGAGACCCTGTTTTGCTACAGCCTTGTCTGGTGCTGCAAGGAGGAAAGGGAGGAAGGCCAGACAGGCCTAAGAGGTTTCTTTTGTTGGCAATCATAGGGCTGTTTCCTATTTTAGGCCCAAGTGAGGCCCATCTCTGAGGGCCTGTTAGTCAGACACCTGGCGTGTATCCAGTCCTGCCAGGGGCAGCCGGGCTGCTGTTTGTCCTCTTTCATTAAGCACGTCCAGGTGAGTTTCATTGAGGACAGTTCCCTGGGCTCTTGTTTCCACATTTGTCTCTTTTGAGTGTGAGATTGCCAAAGGCTTTCAGAGCTAATGGACCTTACAGCTCCCCAGAGCCTTTTGAAGCTGGGAACTCAGTGGCGGTAATTAGTCAAACAGACTAAGACCTCTGGAGACTGCAGGAGCTGGGTGATAGAAGTCAGGGTGAAGGGACAGGAGCCTCCGGCCTGCGGCAGGTGTGGGGAGCATCTTCCCAAATTACTTCTCCCTGGTTCTGCGCCTGCCTCCTCCCTACTCCCCTGCTTCTGACGGGGAAGGATTCCTTGGTTCCTGGCTGCTGGGGCTGCAGGCAGGCTGGTGTCCTGGGGTGTGTGAGGGGCTGCAGTAGCACTGCTGAGCTAACCTGGACAAATTACTGTCCCCTTCCTCCCAGAAGTCTCCTCTACTGACCCTTTGGTGGAAGCAGAGGGTCTGAGCTCAGGTGGCACTTCTCAGGCCAGTGTAATGCCCTGTTCACAACCACGAGCTTTGAGGCTGGGCTATTTGCATTCAAATCTCAAACCAACTCCTTTTAAAGTGTGTGGTCTGGGACCAGTCAATGAATCCTTCTGTGTCTCAGTTTCTTCATTGGCAACACAGGGAGAATCATAACACTGACCTCAGAGGGTTATTTCAAGGATCAAATAGGGTGCTAACTTACATGCTGCACTTAGAGTGATAGCTGGCACCCATTAAGCATTCAATAAGCAGAAGCTATCATTATGCCAAGAGCAGGTCTGCCTGGGGCAAACTGGGAAGTGACGTCTTCATCTGGCATTCATGTCCCACTGTGCCCACATTTGTTCCTCTTTGGTGGGGCAGAGGGACAGTCCTGCAGGGGAGGACTTTCTGTGGAGGAGGGTGGTGGAGGAGATGGGGAAGGAGAGACGTTGAGCTCAGTCTGCTGCTAACTCCAGGGAGGGAGGAGAGAGCCAACATTTGTCAAGCATCTTTTCTGGATCTGGCATCACCAACTTCATTTTCTTAACCCTGCAACACCCTTTGGGTGAGTGAGAAAACCGGCCTCAGAAAAACTAAGTGACTCGTGCCAAGTCATACGGTGCATGCAAGAGGGAGCCAGGATGGGAGCTCTGGGATGCGACAGTTCCAAGTGATGGATTCTGCTCTGACAGTTTGCTGTGGTGGGCGACCGGGGCCTACCCACTGGATGCTTGGCCGAGGCCTGCTGTCTAAGAGGTCCATGGGAGGTCACTGATCTCTGCTGGAGCCAAGGAGAGGCCTCCAGAGTCACTGGGGATCCAGGGCTGGATCATGCGGAGACCTCGACACTCTCTCATTAGCATCAGGAGCAGTATGCTCTCCCAGGATGCACAAGGTGTACCCTCTCTCCATCTGCAGGTGGATGGTGTTCTGTGCTTGGCCGACATCCTGACCGATGACAGCCACTCAGAGGCCACACGGGCTGAGGCTGCGGCTGTGGTTGCCCAGGTCACTTCCCCACACCTGCCTTTCACCCAGCACCTCAGCAGCTTCCTGGAGAGCATGGAGGAGATCGTGACAGCTCTCGTCAGTGAGTCATCTGGGTGGGTGGGGACCGCTGAGTGAGGGGGCCTTATCACAGTTGTCTTCAGGAAGGGACAGGAAGATCTCACGGTGCCGCACATGTCTACGGTGCAGATGCTTCCTGTAACTGAAATTCCACCATGAAAGTGTCAGAGTCAGGCTTAAAATAGCTCTGTTGCCAAGCCTTCTGTTAAAATGCATGCAGCCCTTCTGCATGCTCATTTACTAAGGTCAGATTGGGATTAATTGGCCTTTCAGATCAGACGCCAGGACAAGCCCCAAATTTTGAAGTTCAGATGCTTGACCAGAGAGGCTCTGGTAGGCTTGTTCCTGAAATGTCCGTCTGTTGTACCCAGTGGACATGATGGCAATGACTGGGGACAACAGCTTCTCAGAGAGCACCAGTTCACCCCGAACTGCTACCTGCAATCCCACATTGGCCTCAAGTCATGGGGCCTTGAAAGCATCAACTCTTCTGAGTTTCTCTGTTCAAACATACATCCTCTGGCAGGAGAACCATAGCCCAATATCCAGAATGTACTCATCTTCCATCTTTCTTTGCAACACTGCAGAAACAAAAACTCATCTGGATAATGATCCTCAGGAAATTTGTTCTGCAAACCACATTCTTGTGTTCCTTCCTTTATAAGTGCTGGGGGTGATCTGCTTCTATCCCCCTGCCTATCATGGTCTCTAGATCCATATCTTATTGAAATAGAATAAAAATTAATTTTGTTGCAAACATGGGGTTAGCTCCAGGGCGAGGAATGTCTGGAACAGCACAAACTTAGGGGCAAAAGAGAACACAGGTCGTGGAGTCAGAATGCTCGGGTTTGGATTTTTGCCTTCTCATTCATCCATTCTGCAAACAGCTATCGCCCAGTAGCCCTGGGCAGGAGCTCTGTGAGATCCTGCCAGCTCCCTTGGCCATGTCACATTATAAAGCTCACTTTACAATCTTCCAAATATGTAAAACAAGGGTTTGGGACCCATTTCTCCCAAGGGTCCCTCTAGTTCTAGAACTTGAAGATCTACAATTACTTTGCACAAAGGAGGCTGCTGATTTCATGGCTGATTCTAGTCACTGGGGCAGCAGCACCCACAGACCTGGCTGGGAGAAATCAATTTGCCTACATGCACATTTATTCAAAGTCAAGAAAAGGCAGACGCCAGTTATGGAAAGTCTCAGCTGGAGGAAACTCAAGAGAGCATAAACTTTAATGCCCCCTTTATAGGAGAAGAAACCCAGGCCCTGAAAGGCTGAGGGCCTCTCTCAAGGCCACATAGCAGTGTTAGGATTTACTTCTGCCAGGACTCTCACATTCAGTCATTCCCTGGAGCCAGGCAGGAAACATAAATGAGTTGAAGAGTCCAGATGGAAGGATGCAGTAAGGAGATTTGAGTCTTGTGTGGAATTGAAAAGCCTGTGCAGTGACTAGAGGGGGATAGTCACCAATAAACTCCAGTTGAATTTTGCCATGTAGGAAAGACTTATTTTTAAAGAGAAGACAAAAATCCTAAGTTTTATAGAAAATCTCCCAATTTATAAATGATAAATCATTTAAAAAGAAAGTAACATATTAATAAAGACCAAATGACCTTTCACTATTGCCACATGTCCATTCCTACTTCCTTGCCCAGGCTGGATTTCTCCCTCGAGAAGGGGAAGTTCCATATGTATTTCACTCTGAAGAAGATGTATTGTGGAGCCTGTCCTGAGAGTCAGCAGATGGGATCTATCTATTAGGCAGGGTGCCAGGGCACTGTTCTTTAGTGGGAAACAGCCCTCCAATTTCTTGCCATTCCCTGGAAACATTTATAAATGAGTCACTGGACTACTCAATTTAATCTTCCTAGCACATCCCAGGTGACTCAGACTGTAAATGTGCACCAAATCAATGTGCACCAAAATTAAAAGGCACTCAGTTGGTTGTGTTAATTGCTGTGTCTGCAGCAATGGTGATTGCCTAAGAATGAGGGTGGGTGTTCAGACCTAGGAGACATCTGGAAGCAAAGTGGGCCACTGAGTCCTACAGTCTCACCCTGAGCTCTGGATGTAGGGAGGTGCTCTGGAAGGGCTTGGTTGGCCCTTCCCTAAAAGTCAGAGGATAGGGCAGTCATTGGAAAAGGGGAATTAATGGAGTTCTCAATTTCCTGGTTAGTCCACTGTCTCAAGCGTGGGTGGTTAGATCAAGATTCTGAGTTGTTTAGTGGTCATACCTGGGCTATGGGGAGCAGGGATGCCCAGAGGCAGAGAGTGCCCTCCTGATAGAACTGAAACCTGGGTCTGCAGGAGCATCACTGGGAAAGAATCAGAGGCCTAGAGACAAGAGGTGTCCTGGAGGACAGGAAGGACAGGGACTTTGGAGTCAGGCAGCCCTAGATTTGATTCTAGGTTTCAACAATTGCCAACAATCCTCAATTCCACAATTTTGGGAAATCGCTTAACATTTGGACCCTCAATTCCGTCATCTATAAAACAGTGGTAATAATTGGCAGTTGTGAGGATGGAATGATGTCATGAGGGAAAAAATGTGCAGCAGTGCCTTCCACTGAGTGAACATTCCAGAAAAATGGTAGCTGCCAGTGCCACTAGCTTCTCTGAGTCTCAGCTCCTACATCTGTAGAGGGAGACAATCATTTTCTACTTTTAGGATGCTGAGAACTTAATGGTGAAGTGCAAGACACACTGCAGTGGGTTCAACTAATGTTTTGTGTCCCTCTATAGGTAGGGATCAGGCACTAGAAGGTGCCAAAAGGTGCCAGTTTCAATCTCAGAACCTAGAAGTACAGACTCTTTGTCTGGAAGCAAGAACTAGGGATCAGTATAAAATATAGTTCAGTCTGTCTTAGAAAATTTATTTCTCTCCTGGTACCATTTTCCTGAAGTGTGGGTTCTCTCCCCATATTTTTATAGAGGTGTTATCAGTAGGAGAGGGCTGGGACCCAGGAAGAACCTTGATGGATGGTCAAGTTGGAGCTGAGAGTCAGAAGTCAGATCCATTGGTATGGGCAGCACCATGGACAGGGACCTTCCATACCTTCTCCTAAAGCAGGAGTTCGTTCTAGGTCAGGTGAAGCCTATGAGGGAATGTGGTGGAGGGATACAGGAATTGCAGCTGGTCCTCCGTGCCTTAGAGATCCATCATAGCCATCAGTATTATTACAGATGGCTAAGCAGGGGACTCTGGTTAAGTCTGAGTTGTGACCGCTAGGATCAGAGAGAAAAAAACCTAACATCCAGGGTCTTGGTGTTGGACTTATTCTGGGACCAAAATAAAATACTGAAGCTCTGCTGGTGGCAGCTAGAGAGGTAGAATCTTTATGTTTTAACTTCAGCCCTTTTCTCAGGGCAAATGCAGCAACAGTTTAGTGTACATTAGAGGAGACGTAAATGGACCAGGAGCTCTTTCCTGCCTCAGGGTCTTTGTACATGCTGTTCCTTTGGCCTGGAACATACTCTTCATCGAAATATTCTCATGAGTGCCCCATTTTCTCCTTAAGGGCTCCACTGTCACATACTTAAAGAGACCTTCTTTATGTACCCCCTTGGACTTCTAGTTATTTTCTCTCTTAGCATTTGTTTATTTTTCCCTTATATTTATTATAATTTGCAACTATGTATATTAATTTTTAAAAGCTCATTTTTTTCCCTGCCCACTATTAGGATGTGAGCTTAACAGGGGCAAAGACCTGATCTGTTTTGTTCACTGTGTTGTCCCAAGACACCAGCAGTGCCTAGTCCATTGGGTTCACTCAGTAAATACTTGTTGGATAAAGAAGTGAGTAGGAGTCACACACCAGGATTCAAATCCCAGCTCTGCCACTTATCCAGACAGATACATTTCCCTCTTTAGTAACTACTCTCCTCATCTGTAAAGTGGATGTTATAACACTTGCCCAGATTTTCTCCCAGACCTATTGTGGGAACCAAATGAGAAAACAGATGCGAAAGCACTTTTCAGTGAAAGCTACTTCTTTCCTCTTCACCCTCCAGAACTGTGCCAAGAGGCCTCGTCTGGGGAAGTCTTCCTGCTGGCCTCTGCGGCCCTTGCCAACATCACCTTCTTTGACACGATGGCCTGCGAGATGCTTCTGCAGCTGAATGCCATCCGCGTCCTCCTGGAAGCCTGCAGCGACAAGCAGAGAGTGGACACGCCTTATACCCGGGACCAGGTGAGAGGCTCCAGAGGGACTGGGCACAGGGCCTGTCACCAGGAAGACAGAGGTCAGGAGGTTGGGAGGTCAGGAGATCAGGGCTTAGGTCTTGAGGGAGGCAGCATGGCCTCCAGCCCTTGGTCAGCCCTGTTAGTCGCATTTTGTAGGAAGGTAAAGGAAAATGTTGTCAGCATGCCTCTTTGCCTTTGGAGCTTCTCCATGAGCCCACTGACCTCCCTCCCCTTTACCCATCGCAACCACTACAGGCCTTTCTCTCTCTCCAGTCGCGCCTGTCCATCCTAGGCGGCAGGGACATCGCGGGAAGGTCCCTGGACCTATTCCAAAAGTTTATGCCCCACTCTTGTTGGTGCCTGTCTGACATTGTGACCTGCAGCAAGTTTTGTTCCTCTCTGCCTTCATGAAAACAGGGTCTTAGAGGAGAGCCTTGATTCTGGGGGTCATAGCCTCTGATCTGTCTCAATGTTTCTGTATACTTGAGCTCCACGTAAAGGTTTGTTGGGAAAAAAAGGATTTCACTGCTAAATGTGTCTGAAAACATTGGATGAGGGGATTTTAAGGGACTTTAGCTCTGAGGTTAGAGAATTCTGTCCTGTCCCACCTCTGCCATACTCAGCCTCCCATTTCCCTACCAAAGGGTGGAGGGGTGGATCAGGTGGGCTTCAGGTCTCTGTAAATTCTGCCAGGCATCAGAGCTTTAAGTTTGTCAGATGATCCCTAATCCCCAACCAAGCTCATCCTTGTCTGTATCTTAGCCTAAATCCCAGCCTCATTACCTGGTACAAGCGCTGTAGCTTCACCTTACAGCTGCTACCCAGCCAGCCCTACAAAGCCTTCCCTGGTGGCTCCAGTTCTCTGGAGGCCACACTTCACAATGCAGCGTTGACTTTTCCAATGATATATATTCCTTCCTAGTTATTTCATGTCAGTTCCACCTCTCCCCCTCCCCAGGGCATGGTCCATGTTTATACTCCCCCAGGATTTCTTAAGGCTTCTGTCAGGAAGGAAGCAGGGTGGCACTGCATTCGTTCTTTCTTATCGTTAGAATAGCTGACCATAGAAACTCACATTCAGAACAAATTTTCTAGTATATAAGCATTTGCATGTGAGGGGTTCTAATAATTCTGTGAGGATGGTAATATTTGCTCCATTGTATAGATAAGAGTATTGAGGCTCACAAGGGTGTTCCCCAAATCATAGAGTTGGCAAGTTGCTAGCCAGCACTTAAATCTTGGCCTCACTTAGACTTTGGTCTTTGAAAATGAAGTGGAGATAGTATAGCTGTGGAGTCAGAGCAACTGAGCGTTGATCCTGGCCATCTATTCATTGGGTGATTTGGGCAGGTCCCAGCCTCCTGGGTGTTGGCATCCTCATCTATTACCTGGGACATGAATGTCTACCTCACAGGGTCATCATGAGGGTGAGTGAAATAATACATGTAAAGAATGTGACACAATGCTTAATAAATAATATGTATTATTTTTTAAAACTTGATGTTCTGAGGAAGACCATGAATAGTGAATTATTCAATGTCCTCAACTTGCCCTCCCATGGGCATGATATGGTTTCTGGTTTCCTTTCTAGTCAAATCTCTCACTTCTTAGAGTTGAAAAAGCTCCCCATACAAGAGAGGTATGACAGTACACGTGTGATGGCCAGTGGCCTGCTTGGTTCTTGAGGGGGACATGCCCAATGTCCACTGCAGTCACAGCCTTTGGCTGAGGGGAAAGGGGCTGGAGGTCCCACCCTGTGCCACGTGCCTTGTTCCCTCACTACTCTTCTTCAGCAAGACACCTCCAGTTGCTGGGTCTCTCATCTACTTGACACTTTATTAGGTCCCTTCACCTTCATGTGCCTCTCTGTGGCCAACTCTGGTCATTTTATACACGATCCAGTAGTAAAACAAAAAGAACAGGAGTTTTGGGGTCAGATGACCTGCGTTCAAGGCTCCTCTGTTATGATAGTCATATAACTTTAGACATTTCACTCTAAGCCTCGCTTTTCTCAGTTGTGTGCATGGTTAAATAAAAAATTACTTCATAAAGTTGAAATAAGAAGTAAATAGATGAATGAATAGAAACCCGTGGTACAACTCCTGGCACAAAGAAGTTATTAAATAAATGGAAGGTCATGTCAACATTGTTACCAGTGGCCTTTGAATGTGTGGCACACAGCCCTGAGTGGGGCACCTCTGGAGTGGAGTTTTCTTTTCTGTAAAAGGGGCATGATCTCTTTCAGCTCAGACACCTCCTATGCCCTCTGGGCAGAGGTCCTTGTTGCATCATGAGTGACTGGCCTTTTTTGAAACCTCAAAAAGGAGGGGGTTCAGGGTGGAGAGAGAGTGTGGTCAGGTTCTATGCAGAGGACAACTCTTTCTGGATCTGGACTCAGGAATTTCTCTCCCTCACTCTCCAACCGCTGTACCCCCAATTCCATCTTCCCTATCCCTCTGCTTCCCCTTCCCTCCCACCCTTCAAGTCTGAGCCAGGCACGGCTCCCACTGTCCTCAGGATGGCTCACCTTCTGCCCTGACTCAGAGTCACCACTTAGCTAGTGAGAGTGCGCCCATTAAAGAAACAAATGGCCCTTTCCGGTGGCAGAGGGAGGATTAAGGTGATCAGAGAGCTCTCTGTAATGAAGACAAAGAAGATGAATTAGACTCTGAAGTGCTCACCGCCCCCTGAAACACTTAGGAGATTAAATGCCCGTGAAGTTTCCGGTAATGCATCTGCCAATGACGCCAATGCTGTGCGGAGCCTCTTGGTCCTGGATCTATACTTGGTCCACCTCCATTTGGACATCTCGATGAGAACCTCTCCATCACCTCAGCAAGCTGAGTCCACCGAATTTGTCCCACAGAAGCCTTGATGGCCATGCCTATCCTGTACCCACCCTTGGGGTGTGGACAGGGATGAGGGCGGTGTAGTGTCTGGGTTCCTCCTTCCCCAAAAGAACTCCCTGCTAACAAACCATCTGTGTGGCCAAAATTTTAATCCCTAGGAGATATTTTCTAGGGGTCCTGCTGCCCAGGAAATCCAGCTACAGGTGCGACATGGGCAGTGGGAAAGTGGCTGTCTGATGCTGGCTCACCCCTGCCCTGCCTGCCAAGCAGTGACAAACTAGGGCGAAAGAGACCCTGTTCTCCTAGCTAACCCACAGCAGAGACTTCCCTGGAGCATGACTTTTTGTGGCCTTCAGAATTAATTTCTTTCATAGAGGTGGAGGGTGCCAATATACACTTCCCATGAAAGCACATTGTCTGCTTGGCATTCTAGACTATCTAGATTTTGTAGCATTTCTGAGACCTCCCTGTGAATACCAGTATCAGGAGTCCTTTTTATCAGAAGTACCAGTTACCAAGGATTATAATTTCGACTGACATCAAAAAATACCTCTGTGGTTTACAAAGTCCTGTCATATACATATATGACATAGTAGAAACAGCATGGGCTTTGGATTCAGACAGACTTGAGTTCCAATCCTGGTTCTGCCATTTCCTAGCTGTGTGACCTTAGACAAATCACTTGATCCCTCTAAGTCATGATTTCCTCATCTGGGTAATGGGGATAATAACATTTTCTCCCTCTTTGTGTCATTATGATCAGATGGCATAATACTCATAAAGTGGATTAGGGCCGGGGTCTGTGATGGAGCCAGGAATTGGGATGGGTCAGAGATAGGGAATGCCAGCTTTGGCTCAGGGTGGTAAGGCCAGGGAATGCAGTCAATGTGGTGGAGGGTGTAGTGTGGGATGAGGCAATGTGTGGTGTGTGTTGTTTCAATCTATGTGTGGGTATATGCAACTTGTATGTGTGTATGTTATTGAGGGGGTGGTACAACTGTAAGCCCTTGAAAGAATGGACACAGTATATCCAAAAAGACCACACCCTTTCTCTCTCAGACCCCTTCATCCTTTAGACCAACATCCTTGTCTTGATTCTTTCTGCTCCTTGGGAGAGGAAGAAGGCAGGACAGAGAGCAATGGGCTTTCCGTAGAGACTGGAAGGGGTTTTGCTGGCTGGTCTCAGGGCTGCAGTTGCCATGGTTGGTATAGCTTTTAAGAGAGCTAGCCCAGCGATAACAGAAATCTAAATATTCCATCTAGCAATTAAAGAGTAATTCTAATTACAGTCATATAAACTGTGGGCCTTTTTGTCCTAATTACTGCACAGCTTAAAAGCAATCATAATTTTTCATTAAATATATGTCAGCCAGTCTGTGTTGTAAGTACTATTAGATCAGAGCTCCTGCCTCTATTTGGGTATCCTGGGTAATCCTCACCTGTTATTTATGTGGTGTGGTCATCAGAGTTAATTTACACATAGCACACAAGGAACAGAGACAGGGTCAGTGTGTGATCACAGGCAGCCATTGGCAAGGATGTGAGACAAGCCTGGTTCGTGCCCTTGGGATGGGTAGTGGACAAGTGTTCCCAGAGCACCTGCCCTGGGCCAGCACAGAGTAAACCTTTTCTTCCACATGTGTGCAGACAGCAAAAGGCTTTGCCAGCCTTCTTCTTCCCACACAGGGCCGTTTCTTCTTGAACCTGTGACATGATGGTTCCCTTGCTATTCTAGTTCAATTCGCTCTTCTCCTCACTTTTCCTAAGATGGTCAGTCAGTCTTTGGAATGCGAAAGGGAAAGTGATTTCAAAATATGACAGAAAGGAATGAGCACAAGGTTTGTCGGGTTCTCTGCTGGGAAGGGCTCCTCCTGGTCTGGGAGCTTGCCTCCCTTCGGGAACGATCTCACACCAGCAGAACATGCGGCAACACTGGGCACTGCATTGGTTACTGTTCCTTGACATCTTTCAAGGCCTGGGCACTTGCAGGTTGTTTCCTTTAGGCAAATTATACTCATTTTATTTAACAAATGTCCTGGGTGCTTGACAAGACCTTAACTAATTTAATGCTCATAATAGTCTTATCAATGATCTCATATTGATCTCCTGTGCTAGGCCAACTAATGCACCCCACCCTCCAAAGATGTCCACATCCTAATCCCCAAATCTGTGAATAAGCTACCTTACATGGCCAAAGGGATGTTGCAGATGTGATTATGTGGGCCTGGATTGTCCAGATGGGTCCAGTGGAAACACAAGGGCTCTTCTAAGAAGGAGGCAGAAGGATCAGAGTCAGACTGAGATGTGATTGAGGAAGCAGAGGCCAGGGCCATGTGGTACCAAGCTCCAAGGAATGCAAGCAGCCTTTAGAAACTATCTAGAGAAGACAAGGAGGGGACTCTCTGCGAGAGCCTCCAGAGGGATGCCGCTCTCTCAGCCCCTTGATTGTCCCTTTATTAGGCTCATCTAGGACTTCTGACCTCCAGAACTGCAAGATCAAATTGTGTTGTTTTAAGCCACTGAGTTTGTGGCAATTTGTTAGATCTGCAATAGAAATTTAATACACCTTCATTAACCAAGGTGAAGTAACATGGCCAAGATGCCACGGAAAATGAATGATAGAGCCAAGATTTGGAACCAGGCTGATCCCCTCGCTTCTCACCTAGGGCTGCTCCAGAGGCTGGTGTCCTCTCGATTCACCAAATAACTACAGAGGGAGCAGTGCCTTTTCACTCAGGAGGCATCAGACTTAATTGAAAATCATCAGACAGGATTGAATTAGCCTGGGCCAGGGGAAGAGCTGCTTTCCAGGCTCCTGCCCTCTGTCCCCTGACAGCATTGCTGTCTTGTATCTGAAATAAACCCTAAAATCCCAGCCCTGGGCTTGACTGTGAGAAGAAACTTTGATCTGCCTTCCTCTCTCCATCACGGTGCAAATAAGGATGTTTCAAAAAGGGGCCTCGAAACAAGGGCCTAATTGGCATTTATTCAAATGGTGCTTAATTGAATACTTCATCTGTACCTCAGAAAACCACATGGGGTACAGGCTCCGTAAAGAGGAAGTAATTTTCATTAACGGGATCTAAATGAGTCTGACACAAAGACCTACCTGTGTCTGTGAACCAGCTAATAATTGCCTTGTAATGAACCTGATGCTGCAGACAAAGGCTTCTTTTCCTTTTTTACATTTCATCCTTCCTTCCTCCTTCCCTCCCTTCCTCCCTCATTTCCTCCTTTCCTTCCTCAATCCCCTACCTTTAGGATCGGTACGTCAAGCATGACTCTGTTCAGAGGCCAGGCTGCTGCTGGTGGGTGGGTAGCACTGCTGTGTGGCGGGGGCAGAGGTCATGCTCCCTGAGCCTGCTGACAGCTCAGAGAAAGCCAACCAGACTGGAACCTGTCACAGACTTGACCTTGGGTCTCCCTCCTCAGACTGTGCACTCTGCACCTTTTGGGGAACCTTCCATTTTTTAATTGTGTCTCCAACTCATCTTTTTCCACTCAGCCCGCCAACACTCATAATCTTAAAAGGGCAGGGGCTGTCAAGAATTATCTCTCCTTTCATCCCATTATTCTTCTCAAATGCCAACAGGAGCTTGTCACTCCCTTCCTAACACATCGGGTAGGGCAGACTTGCCTTTGACACCAAGCTTTTGGGGGAGTCCCCTGTCTCTCCCCTGGCAGCCCTCCATGGTCAGGCTCACCCCGCCAGGCCCCTGCCCAGATCGGAGCTTCCAGGGGCTGACACACACGGAAGCCACAGCAGCCTGGGATGCATATCCCTTTTCAACCTCTGCTTAGTGGGGAAGAGGGGAGATAGATATTCTATTAATATGGCAAACTTTCTTCTTCTATTGAAAAGAGACCTGTTACATGCAATTGTTATCCAGAGCAATATGCTAGTATTGCCCTTTCTTGGTAAATGTCACATTGCTATCCAGTTTCAGAATTTAAGCTGTTCAAACTGTCCTCAGGCGACTGCCAGCTGCCACCTCAGAGATGGGGTACGGCCTCCAGTTATCCTGAAGATACCTTTCAACGGAGACAGGCCTGTGCCCATGAGGAGTGTTGTTTTATTTTATTACTTATTGTAGTTACCACGTGAGAGTGTTGTCTGTTTCCGTGGATTTTCATTTTGCTGTTGATGTCAGGAGCAGTGTCATGGGTGAATCTGAGTGAAGAGATGCCAGGTTTTCTGCATTTTCCAGTGCCATTTTGGCACTCCCTACAGTTTGGGGGTCTGCCATGGGTCCCCTGATGATCCATTCCTTAATCCAGGTTTGTGCTGTGAGTTCTCTCTGCAACCTTGACTGGGCCAGGGGGTGGGGATGGGGTGATTTGTTGGCTGCCCAGCCCATGAGGTTGTACCCACGTCTCACTGTCCACCTGGTGTCAGAATCCCCTTACGATAGGCAGAGTCCTTTAGTGATGACCAACAAGCAAGTCTTGCAGGCCACGGACTTGTAAAGTGCAGCTGAGCCTAAACTATCTGATTAGATTCCATATAATACCTGATACTTGGGTTGTGATGCTGTCCTATTCCATTCATGTTCTCTAACTTGACCTTAGTCTCTATTAATTTCAGGTTAAAAGTAGGTGGGCTTCAGTATCAGGGCAAAAAGCTAGGATGGAGGGAACCCAATCCAGGGCAGAGGCTAGCCAGGAACCTGCCAATTCCATCTGCATTTGAGGGCCTGGGACCAGAAGGACCCTGCAGAAAAATGATGGAGGCCCTGTCTTCACTCAGGTGACATTGTTCTCTCCAGTGGAGTCTTGGTTTCCATCCCAGGGCCACACACTGATGAATGGGCATCAAGTCACTGGAGAAACACATCTAGGTGGCAGGTGCCCAGGAAGATAAAAGAAAATACCCTGGAAGGATGGGTCAGGTGCGTAGTAAGGACTCATAGGCCAAAGGAAGTCTTTGTAGTCCCTGGCCCAGCTGTCTGTAGAAAGCACCTGTTGGCTCAGGTGTGCCCATTTTCTTAGCTTCTCAATTCTCTTCCAGATTGTGACCATCTTGGCAAACATGTCTGTCCTAGAGCAGTGCGCCTCTGACATCATTCAGGAGAATGGTATGTATTTGTAGTGGTGTGTAGGTTGTATGGGTTATGTGCCTCTACAGAACCGTGTGCCTTTGTGTTTACGTGAAGGCCTATGTGGAGGCACCTACATTTATACATGTAGGTCTCCACAATTGCCTGAGTATGTATGTGTGTGCTTATGTGTGCAGCTGGACCGATATATAAATGTTTGCTTGCCTTCATGGAGCTCCAAATTCCAGTGGGAGACGGTGAACAAGGAGATAGAGAAGGTCAGACAGTGGTAGTGCCACGAGGAAGATAAAGCAGGGAAGGGCGGCATTTGCACTTTTCACTAAGGTGGTGAAGAGAAGACAGAGCTTTCATTATGACCCCAAAAAGTAAAAATCTAGTTCTACAAGAGGATGCATTCCAGTTTTAAATTGTCCCTATCCTAGAGGATTTGGCCTCTGTAGAAAACTAAAGGGCTTGAGGAGTGTGGGAGCAGGACGGGGCAAGCGGGATTCCTTGACCCCTTACCTGAGGGCACCTCTTCTGCATTTTCTCCGCTGCTCCCACACCTTGTGCTGTGGGTGTCATCAAGGTCCACATGAAGGGAGCCAGGTTTCGTTGGCCCGAAGCTGACCTAAGCAGTCTGTGCTAGAGGACAGGCCGGCCTCCTCGCAGCTGGGAACAGAGCGGTGAAGGCTTCCTGTGACAGGGAAGTAAGGGAGCAATTGACAACCAGTTGGGAACCAGACACTAATGAGGAGGACAAGGGGGCTGGGAGCCTGGGCCAGTTGCCTCTGCTCTTATTAAATCCCCTGTTTCTGGGTTGCCCTCCTGTTTTAACTAACATACATATTCTCCATCTCCCATTGCTCTATTCCTAATTGAAAGACACATCATTTTGTGTTAATTCTGTGTGATGAGCTAATAAGGAAAATCTTTCCTGAGCCAACTGAGGCAGGGAGGCTGAGGGGTGTCATGTGTGGTCTGTTCCTTCAGCACTTGGAGTGTTAAGTTCAAGGGCTCGGCAGGAGCGGGTCTCCAGAAGCCTGTGGGTTTGGGATTGGAATATCTAGCATTTGTAGAGGGTTTTATGGTTTATAAAGTACTATGAACAAACTCATTCAGTCAATAATTACTGAGACCTATGTGCCTGGCATTGTGCTAAAGAAATGAATACAGAGGGTATCACAGTCTAGAAGGAGAGGCCGACAAGACACAAGCAATAACATGACAACAGTATGGCATCCACAATAAAATAATGCAGGAGAGGGAGGATGGCGTAGCGGCCGACACTGCGAAACCTGGGAACAGACTGACCGGCTCTGCTACTGACGAGCTGCAGGACCTCTGTGTTTCCATCTGCAAAACGGGAATGATCCTAATACCTACCTCACAGGAATGACATGAGGATGAAGAGAAAGCATGTCAGAAGTGTGTCTGAGCACTGTGCTAAGTGCGTCTGCTCTTGCAGAAAACAGTGCCTGTCCTGTGTGGTTCAGTTGAACAGAGTTTGATGAAGACTATTTACAGAAGGGGGCTGGTCTGCGAAATGAGGATATAGACAGCAGGCCTTCAGGGTTGCACAGGGCAAGCCCTGATGCACAGCCTGAACTTTTAAAGGCAGTCCTCTTACCAGGGTGCATGAGACTCTGATGTACCTTGCCCTGAAGTCTGGTGGTTTTGTCTCTGTCCTGCCCCACATCACGTATGGTGTTGGTGATGGGGAGTTGGATGAATGAGGCCATAGGAAGTCAGAGACCGTGGTCGCTGGCCATCCTTACACTGGGAGGCAGGCCAGGGCAGCCCAAGCCCTTACTTGCCAACCCATTGATATCAATATCCCACTTTCAGCTAGTTTGCTTCTCCTCATGGGGCTGGGGCTGAGCAGAAGACACTGTTCAGGAGGGAACATGATGTTTCCAATTTCATAGCATTTTACCTTTTTCTAGGTAAGACTTATAAAGTGTATATTTAAAGAAAACTTTGTATTTATACATCTATAAGATTTTTCACATGAATACATTCACATTCATTCACTTGATAGTTATTCAAGAACTATTTGAGCTAAGCACTATCCTCGATATTTCAGACATACGCATGCAGGAAATGCACACAAATCCTTGGCCTGTGGAGCTTACCTGCTAGTATATGAGAAACTGTTCTTTGCCAGATTCCAGCTGTAAGCTGGGCATGGGAAAATGGCTTCTTCATGGAAACCTTAACCAGGAAGAGTTAGTAAAATTTCTTAAGCTTGTGGCACTTCTCAAAGTTGTCAACTTGTTGCCTCCAGCTCATGTCCTTATAGGCTATAACTTTCACATCACAGCACATTAACAGCCATGACCATGTCTTAGGGACATGTGAGCACAGAGAGCCTGAGGATCATGCTCTTTTTAGCGGCCAGGGAGACAGTTCGTGAGAGAAGCATCTTTCCCAAAGTTAGAGTACGAAGTGGCAAAGTTAATAGGGGCTAAGAAAGGCAGGACCTTCAGAGTCCCTTGTGCCCATAGGAGGAAGTAACGGGATCCTTACAAAACTCACCAGAGAGAGAAGTGGCCTCTTCCCAGGACTGAGTAGTCTTAGGGTTCATAATAACTGAGTAGCTCACAGCCCCTGTGCTTGGGGATCTAGGAGAGGTAAAAATTGCACCTGGTTTAAGTAAGGCTTAAATGCACATGGCTGAGGCACTGGACTGGAACAGACTCCTGTGTGAACTTGGGAAACCACTTCCTCTCCCCAGAACTCAGGTGCTTATCTGTGAAATGGCGGAGAAGGATGGGCTGGCCTAACAGAACTCTAGGGACCCTTCTAGCTCCATGGTCTAAGTCAGAGGTTGCAAACTTAGATACCCACAGGATCCAGACAGAGGATATAAATGAATGATGTGGGCTCAGCAGGGGCTGGGTCAATCTTATTTAAAAGAGGAAGCTTATAATAAGCTTCAACCAGGCTCCGAACCTGCTTCCAAACATGTCTGCAAGTCAAAATGTCGTTCCCAACACCCCAAGCTAAGCCCTCCAACCCCAGTAATCCCCAAGTCTTCTTTGATGTGGACATCGGAGGCAAGCGAGTTGGTCAAATTGTCTTAGAATTATTTGCAGATATTGTACCCAAAACTGCAGAGAATTTTCGTGCATTGTGTACAGGAGAAAAAGGCATGGACTCACCACCGGGAAACCTCTCCATTTCAAAGGATGCCCATTCCATCGAATTATTAAGAAATTTATGATTCAGGGTGGAGATTTCTCAAATCAGAATGGGACAGGTGGAGAAAGTATTTATGGTGAAAAGTTTGAAGATGAAAATTTCTACTATAAGCATGACCGGGAGGGTTTATTGAGCATGGCAAATGCAGGCAGCAATACAAATGGTTCCCAGTTCTTTATCACAACAGTTAAGACTCCTCATTTGGATGGGAAACATGTGGTATTTGGCCAAGTAATGAAAGGAATGGGTGTGGAAAGAATTCTGGAGAATGTAGAAGTGAAAGGTGAAAAACTTGCTAAATTATGCGTTATTGCAGAATGCGGAGAATTGAAGGAAGGGAATGATTGGGGAATATTCCCAGAAGGTGGTTCTGGTGACAGGCATCCAGATTTCCCCGAGAATGCAGATATAGATTTAAAAGATGTAGATAAAATATTATTAATAACAGAAGACTTAAAAAACATTGGAAATACTTTTTTTAAATCCCAGAACTGGGAGATGGCCATTAAAAAATACTCAAAGGTTTTAAGATACGTGGAAGGTTCAAAGGCTGTAACTGAGGAAGCAGATAGATTGAAGCTGCAACCTGTAGCTTTAAGCTGCATGCTAAATACTGGTGCTTGTAAACTGAAGATGTCAAATTGGCAGGGAGCAATTGACAGTTGTTTGGAGGCTCTTGAAATAGACCCGTCAAATACCAAAGCACTGTACCGTAGAGCTCAAGGATGGCAAGGATTAAAAGAATATGACCAAGCATTGGCTGATCTTAAGAAAGCTCAGGAGATAGCACCGGAAGATAAAGCTATCCAGGCAGAACTGCTGAAAGTCAAACAAAAGATAAAGGCACAGAAAGAAAAAGAGAAGGCAGTGTATGCAAAAATGTTTGCTTAATAAGGAATTCATTATACTTAAATATCACACATTGATGTATAAAGGCAGTAAGAAAATTAAGGATTTTTGTCTATTACATATGATCCTCAATGTTTCTCCTTCGATATTTCAGTTTCCCGTTGTTTACAGTTTAGGAATACTGATACCTGTTCACCCTTAATAAAAGTGTTATAAACTATAAAAAAAAAAAAAAAAAAGCTTCAACCAATTGTTATGAAGTAGTGTGGGCCCAGTGATGTCAGATGTGGCAGTAATATTTTAGAAGGTGAAAATCTCCCAATTTTCATATTATAAAAAATTTAATAAATATTTTAGACATGGTGTAAAGCAACATACATCTGTGGGCCATGTCTGGTTTAAGTTCCAAAGTTGCAAGTGCCACTGGGTACAGGAAAGGGGACTGAGGGCTGGTGCAGTACCCACCATAGAAGAGTGACAGGGAAAACGATATTTCCTGCAGAAAGAATTAGGTGGGCAAAGGCATGAGGCAGCAGGGCATGCGGATTTGGGTTTGTAGGGCAATCAGAAGATATATCTGGTTTCAGGGGAAGGTGAGAAGGCTTCTCAGCCAACCAAATTCAGGCCTAAATCTCTCAATCCAGCTACTCTAGCTTCCTCCAGTGTTAAATCACCTCTATTTTGCTCTATTGCTTAGCCAGCTTCAGTTTGGGTTACCTCCCACCAGGGGATCCATCACCGCTGGACCTGCCTCAGGATGCAGCTGGCATCAGAGGTGAAGAAGTGATGGAGAATAGCCATACAGTAGTCCCTCTCTATGTCATGGTTCACTTATTGTGGTCTCACTGTATTGTGAGATTTTTAAAAACATTATATTTAATTATTTATCATGGGTTTTTTTGCTATATCGTGGGATTTTGCGGTACTGTATACATATGTTGTTAAAGTTACATAGGTTTAAGTGTATAGAATATGTTTAAGAGCATAAGTAGTGTTTATAAAAGTGTGGAAAAGGTTAATAAGGGAGTGGGAAAGGTTAATAAGGGACTGGGAACAGTTTATAAGTGTGTGGGAAGGGTTTTCAAAGCCTTAAAAAATATATAAATACAAAAATAAATTTAAGGTTCCTATTTTGCAGATTTTCACCTATCATGGGGGGGGGGGGTCTAGAACGTAATACCTGCAATAAGTGAGGGAATACTGTATTATCTGAGCTCTGACACCAGCTCCCCAACCTCTAATTATGTGATCCTGGAAAAGATACTTCACTCTCTGGACCTCAATGGGAACTATACTAGTACCCCGTTCGTAAGGCTATTGGAAGGTTTCAGGGGATCATGCACTTACTGGGCCTTTAGCCCAGTGCCAGGCATGCAGTAAAAAAGATCAGTAATAGCATTAAAAAAGTAAAATGAGATGTCCTCCAGATGTCCTTTCCAAGTATGGTGACTTGGTACATGCATTCAGAGACACCTCTAGGGCAGAAGGAGAAGAGGTGGCCTTGTCTAGATTCCTTCCTGTATGTGAGACCGCTAACTCATTCTGTCAGCCTTTGCGCGAGCCTTACACCTATCCATCCAGCTGGCCCCAAGGGGAAGGTTCCTCACTGGAGTGGGTGCTGACTATTCATTGCCTCTTATCCAGGAGTCCAGCTTATCATGGGCATGTTGTCCGAGAAGCCAAGATCTGGGACCGCTGCTGAGGTGGCAGCCTGTGAGCGAGTCCAGCAGAAGGCTGCAGTGACCCTGGCCCGTCTCAGCCGAGACCCAGAGGTGGCACGGGAGGCCGTGCGGCTGAGCTGTGAGTGGTGCTGGCTGTGGCAGGAGTGGAGGAGGCGGGGGCTTGGAGATGGGAGCAGCCTCAATTTCATGATAGCAACAGAGGGGTCAGAGCAAGGACTGGCTGGGGTGAACCCTGCTCTCTGGGTGCTGGGAAATGTTGGGATGGAGGCCCAGGGTTCAATCTCTAGTCTAGTTTATAATCTGGGGCTGAAGCAGGAGAGAGGAAGGGTCTAGAGAGGTTTCAGTTTGGGCCTGAACAATGACTCGCCTGCAGAATTCCTGTTAATTAGGACCCCTTTCTTTCACTGGCTCATTCATTCACTCATTCATTCACTCATTCAGTTATTTACTTATTCATTTACTCATTTGTTCATTCACCCATTGATTCATCCTTTTGCTTATTTATTCATTAGCACACTTATTACTTTATTTATTTATCATTAACTCATTTATTAATTCACTCATTAAATCACTCATTCATTCAGTTAGTCACTTATTTACCCAACAACTGTTTTCAGATACCCACTCTATGCTAGTCTGTGTTCTGAGTGCTAGGCCTATAGCATTGCCTATAACATTGTCCTGACAAGAGGGACTTACATACGTAATATGGTGGCAGGTATGAAAAGAAACGTTTGCATTTGAATATCATAGAGCAATGCTCAAACCACGTCCTACATTTATCTGGGTGGGTAAAATATATATTTTAGCAAGGAGGTGAGTCTCCAGCTGTGGTCTGAGGAGTTCCTCTGGTGTGAAGGCTGAGGAAGGGCGCAGCTCTAGGCACAAGCCTGAGAATAGGCCTGGCAGTGTCTCCTGTCATCCAGGTATAACAGGGGTGGCAGGAGGTGACCCAGGAGCAGCAGAGGATTCCAGCTCTGGAAGGCTGTGTCTGCACACTTTTTATCACTATCTTATAATGAGTTGCTTTTTTTTTGTATTTTAAGTTTGGAAAACATCAATTTGCATTAAAAAGCAAAGTCGTTTATTTAACTTTTCTTCTGTAAGGGCCTAGGCAACATGAATTTCATCTGTAGTTTTCTGTAGTTTCAGCTACAGTATATTTTCTGACTGATAAGCAATTGGAAAAATAAAAGTACCGACAGTTCCACTGATGAAGATATAAACACCAAACCAGCTCTGGTAAAATCAGAAGAGCCTCCGCAGAGCTATCTCTCTTTCAGAGAGACCTACACTACCTTCATTGCAGTCATAACTAAGTTCAGTCCTGGCCAGTATCCTGGCCCTGACAAGGGTCTGTTCACACCTCAGGGAGCAGGTCTCCACCACAGGCTGCTCCAGGAGGGCTCACTCTCCTTCCCTGGGTGATTGGCGGGCTGACACCTGCTTCCCCATGCAGAGAGTTGAGTGAGAGAGAGTGAAGCACCCCTGGGTCAGGCCTGGCCAGGCCAGTCTCCATCCAGGGCCTGAGGTTCTCCACGTTTCTCACGCAGGTATGTCCCGCCTCATTGAGCTCTGCCGATCACCCTCCGAGAGGAACAGCAGTGATGCCGTGCTCGTGGCCTGCCTGGTGAGTTCTCAGTCTTCCCCCATCTTTCTCTCTGGTCAGGAGTGCTGGCTATGCCGTGGCTGGCTTGGGTAAGCTGTGAAACATCTCTGGGTTTCAACTTTTCTCTTTAAAATGGTGATAACAGTAATACTGGTTCATGTAGTTCACAAAATTACAAAGAAAATTATATGAGGTCATATATGTGAAAGATGAGGGGCTGGGGAACCACAAACCTTTGATGTTCTAGGGAATCTTAACAGCAATCAAGACCGGAGTGGCCACCTGGCAGGATGCTGGATGGTGTTAGTGACGTCCTGGGAACTGATGCATGTGGAAGCTAGGGTATGGATGTCTGCTGCCTGCCCAAACTGGATATAGTGAGAAAGGCTCCCTTCCTCCTTAGAAGAAAACTTTGTGGCTTCTTTCTCTCCTTTGTGGGATAGGACTGGAGCAATAGAACAGGACAGAGAGAATTATTCAGCCAGCCCCCAGTATCTTCACCCTGAGCCAAGCAAGTGCATCCTGGGAGGTCCCCAACCAGCTTCTCCTTGATGACTGGGTCACTGATGAATTCATCCAGTAGCACCCAATGGGGGATGCATGCTTTGTCTCTGTGTCTCTCCTTGCTGGGCTGTATGAATCTCGGAGCAGAGCAGCTTCCAGTTGGAAGCATGGAGGAGCAGGGAAGTCATAGGATTTATAGGCCGTTTAACTTCCAGATCCTTGATTGGTCCTCAACGAATGCAAGGGAGAAGTGATGGATTTAGAGATCCTTCAAGCTGTGTCACAGTCAAGCCCCCTTCTCACCCATCTCATATAAATGGAGTTCACATCATTTCTGGGAGCTCCTTACGGGCACTGTGTGCAGATACAGCAGGGCATTATGGTTAGACACACCTGTCTCGGTTTTGCTATTAATGAGCTGTGTGACATTGGGTAGGTCACTAAATGCTATAAATTTTATTCAGTAAATATTTACTGAGTAATTCTATGTATCATGAACTCTTCTAGGCTATAGGGATATAGCTGTGAAAAATAAGACAAAAATCTCTGCTCTCATAGGGCTTTTATTCTGGTACATGCAGAACAACCTTAACCTTTCTTGTGCCTTTGGTGACCTGGTGAAGCTTAGGGACCCCTTCTCAGAGTCATGTTTTAAATGCATATCATAAAATATATAGAATTAGAAAAGAAACCAATTATATTCAAATAATTATAGAGTATTTAAACATGTGATACGTTAATACAGTAGTCCCTTGCTATATCGTGGTTCACTTATCGTGGCCTCACTGTATCGCAGGATTTTAAAAAATATTATATTTAATCATTTATCTCCGTTTTTTCTCTATATTGCGGGATTTTGCGGTACTGTATATGTATCCTGTTAAAGTTACGTAGGTTTAAGAGTGTAAAATAAATGTAAGGTTCCTACTTTGCGGGGGAGTCTGGAATGTAATATCCACGATAAGTGAGGGAATACTGTATACATACACTTTAATTAATATACTAAATAAGAGCTGGCAGTGGGTCTAATAAGTGTTGTAATGTGACTGGCGATGAGCAGCAATGATATTTGAGGCTATCTACAACTGTCATGAAATATGAAAGATTCTGGGATTTCTACTGGTGAACAAGTCACAGGGATTGCTGAGACTTCATGGTTTGTTGCCACATTCACAACTGAAAGAAAGGCTACGTTTCAGTTGGGGGTTAGAGAATGTAAAGATGTAATGTTTTCATCCAAGTTCAAAGAGTTTCTTAATTCTGTCTGGTCTAGTGAGTCCAATGGAGAGAGTAATACCTGGCAAACTCATAATAATTGGCCCCAACTCCCATTACCTTGACAACTCAGGCAGTTAGCAATGGCTCAACATTGACTAGGCCCTGAGAAAATGTTGGGAAACTTAGCTCCATTCAGATACGTGGGCTTGTATGATTCCTTCTCCATTTTCATTATTAATTTGAAGAAGAGCATACAGAAAGGCTTGGCCACTATATTCAATCTTCTTCAATCTTTTCCAGGGCTTTCCAGGGGAAAAGGGGTTAAATTTCTCCTTGGGGACAAGTTGCTGCAAGCTAAAGAGAGCCCCTCCCTCCCTAATTCACCTTCTATCTGGATGCTGGGCTCATTTTCCTCGTGGCAGTTTACAACCATCACACTTCCATGATCAGCTCTTCCATGGTCCCCATTACCTACGGCCTACTGTCTGTGTGGTCCAGCCCTTCACAGATGTGCTCCAGCCCTTCACAGATGTGCTCTGACACACTGTTGGCATCTGAAGTCCTCCCACTGCCTCCAAGCCCCCCACTGCCTCCAGGCCCCATCCTTCGGGCTCGGCCAGAGTGCTCTGAGCCACTCTTAGCCCTTGTTCCAAGCAGATACCCTTCTACAGCTCTGCCAGCAACCCCTTCAAGACTTAGATCAGAATCCCTCTCCTCCACCAAGCTTCCTGGGAGTTCTCCATGCTTGAAGGCAGGGAGCACACAGTACGCACCTGGGCCTGCCTGCTTGGGTTTTGTTTTCTCCAGTAGGAGGCTGGTTGTGTTATCGGTGTCCTAGGTATTACAAAGGAGGTCTCTTGGTAGTCAGACACAGGCCTGCCTGATGCTGCAGGTCTTGACTTTGGACTGAACCATTTTGTTTCCAGCCATGCTTTCTGGCCCCATGTCTTATGGTCCTGGTCTTATTACCTCGGCTCGTGGAAGGATTTGAATTTTGCCCTCTGTAGTCTGAGACCTTCTTAAGGTCATTATTCTTTTCCAGCTCTTTGTTTTTCTGTAGGACCTTGGGTTTGGTGACTGCTTCTGGCCTGGTTGGTGGACTTGTCTCCCCACCCTCAGCCCCCTCACGCCCATGTTGGTGGGGCCTCCATATTTGAGTGCTGCCCCCTGGCTGGTGAGAGGAGGCTCTGGAAGCTGGGCCTGGTAGATGGAGTGGAGGTTCCTGCTCCTACCGGTCCTCAAGGTGTTCTTCCTAGTTTCAAAGGCTCTTTTCAGGCAGATGCAGAGCATTTCAACCCTCATTTCCCATGTCTGGGGACGTGGCAGTGCTGAGTGCCTCCTGCAAACAGGATTGATTTTTCCTTATTGTAGTGACTGTCAGTGGGCTGCTGGGCTTGTTAAATACTTAGGTGTTTTCAGACTGTCTGGGAATGAGATCTTGGGATGGCTGGCCGTTAACCCTCCAAGGAAAGCAGCAGCAGAGAGAAAAGCCCTCAGAAGGGTGGGGGTCCTTTGAGCCCCTGGATGCTGAGAAGAGGGTGCTCCAAGATGATATGGGTTCATGTCTTGCAGACTTTCTGGAGGCCCTGGGTGTCTCTTGCCTTTGTATTTTTTTTCAGGTCTGTTTCTAGTTCTTTCTGTCTCTTGTGTTTTGGTTTTGCTTTTCTCTCCTACTAAGGTTCCCTGCTCTCTGAGGGGTTTCTGTCTCCTCTTCCCTTTCTCTCTTTCTTTTTTTTATCACCCCCAGCCCTCTCTCCTGCTCTTCCTGACTCCAATGTCCTGTGATTCTCCTGTCCCAGGGTGTGCTCTCTTTTTCTTTGTTATCATCTCTCCCGTCTTCTCCCTCTCATGCTTGGTCTCAGTTTTTTCACCAGTTCATCTCTACCTCTGTTGTAGTATTTCCTTTTTTGTTCCGTTTTTCTGTTCCTGCTTTTTCTCTGTCTTATTGCTACTTTCTCCTATCTTATTTTCTCTCTTTATGGGTCTATTTTCTCTCTATTTCTTTGTCTTTCTTTCTCCCTTCCTCTTGCTTTACTTTTGTTCTCGTTGATATAAAAAACACTGATGGCCTCACACCCTCATTTGCTGAAGATCCCTGGCCTGTTTTATGGTTACAACTCAGGGTAACGGGGTTATTTCTTCCAGCTGGATCAAGGGGAATCAGAAAGTGCTACGGAGTCAGCCTATTTAGCTCTTAGGAAAGTCGTACTCCAGGTGAAACAGGACACACTAATATGAGACCATCTCCTGGAGTCTGTTTCTTACCACTAGTATCTCAGACCCTGCCCCTCTATCCAGAGAGAACATGTCCCTTCTTGATCCACTGGACATGACAGAGCCTATTAGTCCAACAACCAATTAAAGACACCTTCTTTTTCACCACCTTGGAGATTTCTCAGCAACAGGTTACCTCTCACGTCTAAGTAATGAGTTCTATGTCTGCCTTATACTTAATATAAACTAATGTTCCTGGACTTGCAGCACCCTGCTGTGTGTGTTGGTATGAGGACCTTGGACTGCTGTGTGATCTCGGGAAGGACACTGTCCCTCTCTGAGAATTAGTGTCCTTATTTCCAAATTGGAGGTCATGATACTTACCTTGCAGTATCCTGTAGTTATTAAATGAAATACTATGTTGACATTTCTCCTTCTTTGCTTCTTCTGCCATTTCAGATATTGCCTGCTGTCTTTGTTTCCCAAGGGAAGGGCATCCTTAAGCTCCCACCTTGTTTCCTGATGTGTACAGGTTCTAGAAGAAGGAATGAATTCACATTTATTGAGCCTTTAGTATGCATTGCCTCAGCTCACCTGTAAAGAGGTCTATATAAATACACAGCTCACATTTGGAGTTTCAGGTAGCTCTAGCAATCGACTCAATTTTAAAGCACTTTATTTGATCATTTTTTTCAGCAAACATTTATCAAGTTCTATGCCAGCCTGTTCTTCCTACTGTAGATATAGAAACACAAAACAAAACAACACACAAAAAGAGTTTCTACCCTTGAGGAGCTCAGAGTGTAGTGTGGGAGACAAACACCTCAAAGACAATTGCAGTCAAGTTTGTGAAGGTTAAGGTCAGTGCAGGGGCTGTGGGTGCACAAGGGAGGGAGGAACAGTCTCTCCACCAAAGAATCATGGAAGGCTTCTTAGAGGAGGTGACAGTGGGACAGACCTTGCAGGATAAATGAAACTGCTGGCTAGGAAAGTGGGGAGGGACTTCACGTCATGGAGAAGAGCTGAGCGCTCGGGTGTGAAACACGATAGCATGTTCAGGAAAGAGTAAACCTCTCAGTATATGCAGACCTGGGCAGTGGTTTCATTCTGCCTGCACCTCTCATCCCTGTTCATCTCCATCCTGATGGCAGATGCTCCACCTTCTTCAACTTTATAATTTTCCTTTCTGTTTCTTCTTTTCTTGCCATTTCATGCTTTACTTGGAACCTTGCTGAATTTATGAATAAGTGAATAATTCTTGCCATTCTGAGGTTCCTCTAAGGATCTGGAAGCAGGAATATAATTCTACTGATGCTTCTAACAATTCCAGTCTCCAGGATGAACAACTATTTCACTAAATTCACCAGATACTTAAAATGACAGTTCCTAAAAATAACCAGGTTACTAGGATGACTAAAAAACCAAGATGTCAATACCATTATTAAGATCATGAAGACTTTCAGATGACATCCACCATGGTGACCAACATACATGTGAAACCAGCTGCCCAAGTGATAAGATTGCTAGGGTGATCAGGTGACCAAAAGGATCAGGTGACTAAGGTGTCAAGGTGATAATCAGCTCAAATTGCCTGGTAAACCAGCCACTTTCTGAAATGCATCTCTCTGAGTGACTGGAGGAAGTACATGCAGCTGAGCAGGGCCCAGTCTGACCTGTGTCATTCTTTCTGTTTTCTCCCCAGGCTGCTCTGCGTAGGTTGGCCGGGGTCTGCCCTGAAGGCCTCCAGGACTCTGACTTCCAGCAACTAGTCCAGCCCAGGCTTGTGGACTCTTTCTTACTCTGCAGCAACATGGAGGAGAGTTTTGTGTAGCGAGCACAGAAGAGGAAAGGCCTTTGGCCCCATTCTCATGCCCACTCTGAGTACATACCTGTGAACACACCCGAGTAAACACCAGCCACCTCACCTCCTTATTTATACTTAATTTATTTTTTACATGAAATGGACAGAGGGCTAATTATTCTAGCAACATCATCAGGCAATCTGTGTTCCTTGGACGTCTTCTTTGTTTTTATTTTTTGACTTCTGTGACTTTTCAGTTGCAGATGTTGAAATGCATAATGGCTAATATGACAGATGGTCATGAGTGATTTCACTTCAGCTTGCTTTCTCTACTCTCACTATATAATCTTGCCTCATTTAAAAAAAACAAAAAAACAAAAAACTTGGGAACCAGAGTATTATAACTGCCCAGCAGTTTTTTTTAAAAGTTGGATTTGCTCTTTCTAAAAGATTTTAAGTGAAATTCATAGTTGGAAGAATATACTAGGAGGAAACTTTTATTCTTTAATAAATGAAATCATACCAAATTTGTCTTGGACTTTTCCGATTAAATTATGTCTTGGGCTAATTTCTTGTTTCCCAAGGTTTCATGCCACAAAAATTTCCAACTGCTGAAACTGCATAGAGAGTTGTATTGTTTTCATAGGTACCTAAATGGGTCAAGTCCTGAGTAATTTAGTGAGAAAGCAAAAATATTTTCCAAGTTTCCAGAAACTCGGTTTCTCTTGGCTTCTCCGCTTTTGTCTACCCTCATGGTGAGTAGCTTTCTCAGATGAGGTTTTAGTGAATAATACCTCTTCAAAAGTATACTTGAAAGTGGTGGTGTACTGGAGCTTGCAAGGGACTACTGTGAGAATTTCTTCTCAGTTCCACATTCAGTGACCTCATATTGGTAGCCTGAAATAAGCAATAGTGGGAATATTTACACTACAGAAATTGGCAGCTGCTACAAAGCAGAGCTTTCTTTTTCCCACCAGAGAGCTAGTTTTGCCAATTCCACTGTTTTGAAAGTTTCACAAAAATGTGTGGCTCCTTCTGAAAGTTTTTTTTTTTTTTTCAGATTTAATGTGTTTTATTGATTAAAATATTACATTTGTGCCAATTTCCCTTCCCTCTGCTCCCCTCCACCCGGTGGCCCCCCTCCCTCCAGTTGTCCCCCCCTTTTAGATTATGTCCATTAGTTGTGCATACAGTTCCTCCCAACCTCTCTCCGTCTATTCCATTCCCTCCTACCTTGATCCCCAATTCCTATATCATCTCCCTCCCTTTCCCCATTCCCCCCCTGTTGACCTCCCCCCAATATGCTTCCTGTACCCACAGTTCCTTTTCCACTCTCGTTGCCTATTTAGTTTGCCTTTGTTTCATCTCCTTAGCTTCTGTTTTTTAAACCAGTCCCTTTAACATCTCATATAACAGTGGTTTGGATCTAATGAACTCTTTCAGTTTTATTTTTTCCTGGAAACACTTTCTCTGTCCTTCTATTCTGAATGACAATTTCGCTGGATAGAGTATTCGTGGTTGTAGGTTTTGGATTTTCATTACTTTGAATATTTCTTGCCAGTCCCTTCTTGCCTGTAGGGTTTCCCTTGAGAAGTCTGCTGATAGTCTAATTGGGACCCCTTTGTACATAATTCTTTTCTTCTCTCTTGCTGCTTTTAAGATTCTCTCTTTATCTTTAATTTTTGACATTTTGATTATAATGTGTCTTGGAGTGGTTCTCCCTGGGTCCAGTCTCTTGGGAACTCTCCTTGCTTCCTGGACCTGCAAGTCTATTCCCTTCCCCAAGTCTGGGAAGTTCTCCTTTATTATATTTTCACTCAATTTTTCAAGTTCTAGTTCATCTTCCTCATTCTCTGGCAAACCAATGATTCTTATGTTGGGCCTTTTATAGCTGTCCCAGAGGTTTCTGATCCTCTCATTGTTGCTTCCCATTTCCTCTCGCTGCATTGGTTGACTGCTTGTTCCTTCTCCATATTCCAGTTTGTTGAAATGAACTCTGGATTTTTTTTCCTCACCATCTGTCTCGTATGCGGTTTTGTTCCTTTCGTTATGAAAGTTTTTCGCTTCTTTCTTATCTTTTTCCTGCTCTTTTGTGAATTCTGTAAGCCACCTGATAACAATGGCCCAGAACTGAGCCTCTGACAGGTTTCTTATCTGTTCATCTGTCAGGTTCTCTATCTGCTGCCTGGTGAGCTGTGTCACCGGTATTTCTATAGTTGTCTGCCACATTTTGACAGATGCGTTTTGTTTTCTTGGGCCGGCTGTCGGGGGCAGTGCCTGTGTACTCGTAATGACCCAGCGACCGGCGCCGTTTGGCATCACAAGTCAGCGACCGGCGCCTGCCTGTCCGCGACCTATTTCGCAGCCCTGTGGTGCTTTCTTTCTTTGGGGGCGGGGGTCCAAAATGGATTCACACAGTTATTCAGCTAGGAGACCGGGATCCGTCCTCCCGCCCCCCTGGGCCTCACTGTTCAAGGCGATGCGGTGGCCGCTCTCCCCAGCGCTGGGGTCGCTCACTGCCAGGGGCTTGACTGCTGCCGGGATTTTTCGCGCCCCGCCGCTCCGCAAACAGCTTTGCCCTCTTTAACTCTTACCTGCCCGAATGGCACCGCTGGTTTATAACTTCATATGTTGGGCTTCCGTGTAGTTTTATTTTCTGGAATTTCTAGTTATCCTTTGTTTTGAAGTAGTTGTATTCCTCTCTAGTTGTAGAGGGAGACTTAGCGTGTCCGTCTAAGCCTCCATCTTGGCCGGAAGTCTGAAAGTTTTAATATTATCATACTGTGATGTGATTTTATCCAATTCAAGAAAACTTTCTTGAATTCCATTACATCAAGAGGCTAAAAATGAAAAATTGCACAATCCTTTCAATAGATTCAGAAAAAACACTTGACAAAATATAATACTCATTCATGTTTAAAAAATAAACTCTTAGAAAACTAGGAAGAAATGTGAATTTCCTCATTTTGATAAAGAATAGCTAAAAAATACCCACGGCTAACATCATACTTGAAGCTTTCCCACTAAGAAACTTGAAGTTTTCCCAAGAAATCAGGTACAAAGCAAGAGTGTCTCTTTTGATCACCCCTTTTAATATCACACTGGAGATTCTGGCTAATGCAATAAAAACAAGAAAAGGAAATAAAATGTATACAGATTAGGAAGGAAGACAAAACTGTTTATGTTCTTATATGACATGATTGTTTATGTAGAAAATCTGAAAGAATCAACAGCAAAACTCCTGGAACTAATAGGCAGTTACAGCAAAGTCATAGGATACAAGGTTAATATACAAAAGTCAATCACTTTTGTATATACCAAAAATAAAGTGGAATTTGATATTAAAAACACAATACTGTTTACATTAGCACCCCCAAAATGAAATGCTTATGTATAAATATAACAAAAATGTACAAGATCTACATGAGGAAAACTATAAAACTGATGAATTAAATCAAAGAAGTGAGTAAATGGAGATATATTCCAAGTTCATGGATAGGAAGACTCAATATTGTCAAGATGTCAGTTCTTCCCATTTTGAGCTATAGATTCAATGTAATCCCAATCAAAATGCCAGAACATTATTTTGAGGATATCGACAAACTGATTATAAGGTTTATATGGAAAGGCAAAACACTCCAAATAATTAACACAATATTGAAGGAGAAGAACAAAGTTGGATGACTGACACTACCTGACTTCAAGACTTTCTATAAAGCTATAGTAATCAAGACAGTGTGGTAGTGGTGAAAGAATAGAAAAATAAGTAAATGGAACAGTATAGAGAGCCTAGAAATGGACTCCCATAGGTATAGTTTACTGATTTTTGACAAAGAAGCAAAGAAAATGCAAGGTAACAAAGATTGTCTCTTCAACAAATGGTGCCAGAACAACTGGAGATTCACATGGAAAAAAAGAAAAACCTAGACAAAGACCTTACACCCTTCCCAAAAATTAACTCAAAATGATCCAAAGGCCTAAATATAAAGTGCAAAACTATAAAACTCCTGGAAGATAACACAGGAGAAAACCTGGGTGACTTGGGTATAGTAATGACTCTTTAAGGCATGACCCTTGATGGAAATAATTGATAAGCTGGACTTCATTAAAACTAAAAGCTTTGGGCATGCAAAAGACAAAGTCAAAGAATGAGAAGACAAACCACAGACTGGGGGAAAATATTTGCAAAAGACACATCTAGTAAAGACCTGTTCTCCAAAATACACAAAGAATTGTTGAAACTCAACAATAAGAAAAAAATTTTATTAAAGATGACAAAAACGTTAATAGACACTTCACCAAAGAAGATACACAGTTGGCAAATAAGCATATGAAAAGATGCCCCATATCATATGTTACCAGGGAAATGCATATTAAAACAACAATGCACCACACACTTATGAAAATAGCCAAAATCTGAAACACTGACAACACCAAATGCTGGTGAGAATAAAAAACAACAGGAACTCTCATTCATTGCTGGTGAGAATACAAATGGTATCCACCATTTTGAAAGATAGGTTAGCAGTTTCTTAAGAAATTAGACATACTCTTACCATATGATCCAGCAGTTATGCTCCTTGGTATTTACCCCAAAAGAGTTGAAAACCTAAGTCCACACAAAAACCTGCACATGAATGTTTATAACCACTTTATTCATAACTGCCCAAACTTGAAAGTGACCAAGGTGTCTCTCAGTAGGAGAATGAATAAATAAATCCAGACAATGAAATATTATTCAGTGTTAAAAGTAAACAAGCTTTTAAGCCATGACAATTCATGAAATAGCCTTAAAAGTATATGACTAAGTGAAAGAAGTCAATCTGAAAAGGCTACATACTGTATAATTCCAACTGTATGACATCCTAGAAAAGGCAAAAATATGGACAATAAAATGACCAGTAGTTGTCAGGAGTTGAAGTGCAGAGGACGAACAGGCAGACTGCAGAGGGTTTTTAGTCTCGGAAAATACACTGTATGATGTCATAGATACATGTCATTATACATTTGTTCAAACTGGTACCATGTACAACGTGAAGAGTTAATCACAGTGTAAACTATGGACTTTGGGTAATTATGATATGTCATTGTACATTGGTCAGTTGTAACAAATGTACCATTCTGGTGAGGGATGTTGATAATGAGGGAGGCTATACATGTGTGGGGGCAGGAGGTATATGAAAAATCTCTGTAACTTTATCTCAAGTTTTCTGTGAACTTTAAAAATAAATAAATAAATTTTACACATAAAATTAAATAGGGAAGATAGAAGATGAAAGGGATCAAGGGCTTATTCAAAGACACTGGAACACAAATGACACTAGGGAAGCTTCCACTGTAAGACCCTCTTACAGTGAGAGCATTGTACCCTCGTGGTGATACAGTAGGTAGTTAGACAGATATGAGCAGAATAGAAATGATAAGGCAGGTACAGAGGTCAGTCACCAGGCTGAAAGGCCCTGGGTGCCTAGCTATGGACAGTTGTAAGGTGGGACCTCACTCCCAAGGTGGCCTTTCCTCTCTTAGCATATCACTGGCCATGCAGTTTAGACCCCTTGACCTTTCATATTGCTGGTCATGCAGCTTGGACTCCCCTATTTTTCCTCCCCTGGCATGTTGCTAGTCATGCAGTAGACTCCCTTAGAAGAGGATCAAGTGGGGCAGAGACTAGCCTCATATGACCCCCAAACAAACCCTTGCATGACTACTCCCTTAATCCTTAAGCCCTCAAGACAGTAAGATTCTGATCTGCATCAAAAATATTAGGAACAAAGCCTTGGGAATGTTGACCACAGAGACAGGGTTTTGGTTAAACTGGAGATAACCTCTAGACCTCAGTTGTGTTTCAGCTTCAGGCTCAGAAAAGCAGCAAGGCCAGGCGGGGCGACACCACGGCTGGCATCAGCACCAGCTGCGATGACAAATGACTCCCTGCCCTGGCACCAACCAATCAGTGGAGACCACAACCCTGAGGAGAAACACCTTGAAAGCTGATGAAATTTTTATTGCGATCCTCCCCCGAGACCTCCAGATAGAAGCCCCTAAGACAAAGGACCCAATGTGTGCTTTCTCTTTCTCTGGAGCATGCCAGTGTGTTTTCCCCTACCCTTCCCCCAGGTGTGTTTCGTCTGTCTTTCTCCTAAGATCCAATTGCCCCCTGTAACTGGTCTCCCAAGCCCATGCAACCCAGCTGACTCGCTTCTTTCACAGCTCACTTCCACTTCTGTGACTTTCTAAATAAATTTTGCTTGTATTTGAGTCTTGGCTCTGAATTCTTTCTTAGCCAAAACTCAAACATTGAAGTCTAACATCTGGTGTTGTTCACTGTTAACAGTGGAACCTGCAGCTTCACCAGATCTTTTCTCTGGCTGTTATTTTGTAATTTAAAAAAATTATTTATTTATTTATTTTTTGAGAGTGGGGACGGGAGGTAGAAAGAGAGGGAGAGAAACATCAATGTGTGGTTGCCTCTTGCATGCCCCCAAATGGGGACCTGGCCTGCAACCCAGGTATGTGCCCTGACTGGGAATTGAACTGGTGACCCATTGGTTCACAAGCCAATGCTCAGTCCACTGAGCCACACCAGCCTGGGCTCTCTGGCTGTCTTAAATGTCAGAATAATTACTGTCCCTTTAACAATATTTTTTGTAACATCCAGAAATTCATAGCATGATAGAATAATGTTACACAGGAATAAAAGTTTATTAATAAGCAAAAGAATTAGAGGAAGGAAAGAAGTTAAATGCAGAGTGGAGAACTCATGCCAAACACTTGTAAGGTTCTTGAACAGGAACAGAATCATAGATACAGAGATCATTTGGAGGGTTATCAGCTGGGAGAGGAAGTGGGGAGAAGTGGGGGGAAAAGGTGCAGGGATTAAAAAGCATAATTGGTAGATACAGAATAGACAGGGGGATGTTAAGAATAGTAAAGTAAATGGAGAAGCCAAAGAACTTATATGCATGACCCCTGAACATGAATTAAAGGGGTATTGCTGGAGGAAATGGGGGTACTGGGCAGAGGGGGCAAAAGGGGAAAAATTGGGACCACTGTAACAGCACAATAAACAAAATATATTTAAAAAATAATGTTATTCAAAAAGGTGGAACTTTTTTTGAAAGAAAACATGAAAAAGAAACAAGAGGATGACATCAAGCCATAGATGGAATTTACAGTTAAAACGTGTAGAAGGTGGGAGAAAGTCCTGCCCCCTTCTCTAGGCTATAAAGGGTGGGGAAGACAGGATGGATAACTCAGCCTCAGCTGAGGAAATCCTCAAACCACCCCTCGATCCCCTCAATTTTACAGCTGGAGACGGCCTGTGTCCTTGGCTGTATCTGTGAGCAGCTTCTGGGCTTCAGGGGACTCCTTAGTCAGGACCCGGGGCCAGAGATCCCACTTTAGGTCCAGAACAAGGGTGAAGTGAAGAAGCCCTTCCTTAGCTCGGTGGCTCCACCTGAAGTTTGCTCCAGGATCAGTTCTAAAGCTGATCCTCTTTCGTGACCTCCTCCTACAAGCAGTCATTTTACCATGTATTACCGCTCCATAATTTTCACATTTCTGAGTTAGGTGCTACTATTAATAGTCTCGTTTCTGCCCTCCATTACAGATGGGGAAACTGAGGCTTGGAGATGTTAAATAATGTTCCTTAAAACTAATATCCACATTCATTTCCCATCCCCAGAAGACAAATCGCATCTGGTTTCCCAGCATTTTCCTCAAGGACCTAGTATTTGGAAATGACATGGAGAACCCCATAGGAATTCTTCAGAGAGTGATGTATACGGGGGGACACAAAAGCAGAAGGTGCTCACTGATGCCAGATGTCACACCATTAAATAGGAGGAAAGTGGTCCTGGGCAAAGGCAGTCAAAATCTCTTCCTCTGAGGTTCCTCCTCTGAAGGAGGCGGCTCTGAGTCAAGTGACCAGTGGACCTGTACACTTTCTCTAAGAACCTGCCCAGGATGGCCATCCCCTTGCCTATCTCTTGGCACCTGAGTTTCACAGCCTTGTGGAAGGACTTGTATATGCTGGTGGACCTTTATCTCCTCCCCATGATTGGCCACATGAGCCCACGTCAGCTGTGCTATATCTTCTGACTTTAAGATCCAGACATTCTTCACTTGCCTGAATGTCAGGTCAGCCGTAGCTGAAACCCAGGACAAGAGAGATCCCAGATAAGCAGGTGAGGTTCCGGGCTGTGCACTTGCTAGAATGTCTGGGAGCCTTTCTACAGCTCAGTGGTCACCAACCTTTTTGGCACCAGGGACTGGTTTTGTGAAAGACAGGGGAGGGGGGAGTGTGTGTGTGTGTGGGACACACAGGAGGTGGAGCTTGGAGCTCACGTGAGCTTCTCTGGCTTGCCCTCTGTGCAAAGGGTAGTGAGGAGACAGGAGGCAGAGCTCAGTCTTGCTTGCTTCCACCCCCGGAGGTAGCAGACTCCTGCTATAGCTTTCAGGTTACCATTTAATTCCCCTTTGCAGGGTTGACTGCTCAATGTGACTTCTGAACAAAAGACAGTGGGGTCAATTTCCTGCCCAAGGGTCCAGTCCAGAAGACTTGGGGTGCAGGGTGCACACCTCATCTTCATCCTTTGCCTTCGTCCTGCAGGCATGTCTTACAGGCTGGAGACATTCAGCTTCATCCCAGGGCTATCTCAAACAAAACTCCAACTTTTTAAAAAAAAGTATATTTTATTGATTATGCTGTTACAGTTATCAAATTTCTTTTCTCTCTGCTTCCCTCTTCCCAGTACCCCCTTTCCCTCCAGCAATCTCACCCCCTTTGTTCATGTCCATGGGTCATGCATATAAGTTCTTTGGCTTCACCCTTTCCTATATTATTCTCAACTTCCCCCTGTCTATTTTGTACCAACCAATTATGCTTCTTAGTCTTTGCACCATTTCCCCATTTCTACCCCTTCCCCCTCCCAGCTGATAACCCTCCAAATGATCCCTATACCTATGATTCTGTTCCTGTTATGGTTGTTTGCTCAGTTTGTTTTTGTTTTTTAGATTAAGTTGTTGATAGTTGTGAGTTTGTTGTCATTTTAATGTTCATAGTGTTGATCTTTTTCTTAAATAAGTCCCTTTAACAGTTCATATAATAATGGCTTGATGATGATGAACTCCTTTAGCTTTACCTTGTCTGGGAAGCACTTTACCTGCTCTTCCATTCTAAATGATAGCTTTGCTGGATAGAGTAGTCTTGATTGTAGGTCCTTGCTTTTCATCACATTGAACACTTCTTGCCAGTCCCTTCTTGCCTGCAAAGTTTGTTTGGAGAAATCAGCTGACAGTCTTATAGGCACCCCTTTGTAGGTAACTCTCCATTTTTCTCTTGCTGCATTTAAGATTCTCTTTTTATCTTGAACCTTTGACATTCTAATTATGATATTTCTTGGTGTGGTCCTCTTTGGGTCTAGCTTCTTTGGGACTCTGTGCTTCTTGGACTTGAATGTCTATTGCCTTTGCCAAATTAGGGAAGTTTTTCTTTATTACTTTTTGACATAAGCTTTCAATTTTTTGCTTTTCCTCTTCTCTTTCTGGCACCCCTATGATTCAGATGTTGGCACGTTTAAAGTTGTCCCCAGTGTCCTTCCCTTCAACGTTGGTTTTGTGTGGATTTTCCTTTGTTTCATTTAGCATAGCCCTCACTTCTTCCCTTATGCATTTGCCATACTCAAGCATACCTGTCAAGCCTGTGAACATCTTTATCACCAGTGTTTTGAACTCGAGTTTGTTAGGTTGGCTGTTTCCTCATCGCTTAGTTCTCCCACTGGGACCTTGATTCTTTCCCTCTTTTGGACCATACTTCTCTGTCTCCTCATCTTGACAGGCTCCTGTGTTTGTTTGTCTCTGTGTCTTAGGTAGAGCTGTCACACCTGTTATATTGTAAGGGGCGGGGCCTTAGGGATTCGTCAGTAAAGGGCGACCTGTTTCACCACGTTGTGGTGCTGTATGTGGGGGAGGGGTCTGAGAGGGAACAATTCTGCTTGCTCAGCACTCGTCCCTTTTCCAGGCACTTTTCCCACTTCCAGATGGGAGGCGCCTCTCTAGCTGTTGTCCTGGCTGTCTTTCCCAGAGTGTGTGGGTTTGCAGACATTCTAGGACTGTAGAAGCCCTTTAAACAAGCAGACTCTGATGAGAGATGGGAAGTTTCTCCCTTTACTCCAACCGCCACTGGTTTGCACAGTCAGAATCAATGAGGCTTGATTTTCCCTGGTGCTGGGACCATAAGCTGTGCAGTCTGGTTTCATGCTGATCCTACTTTCTAAAACATGTGACTGCACTTTCTGCCAACCTGCCGCTGCTGCCGCCACCACACCATGTCTTCTCCACTCCAGCTCTGCCCCTTCTATCTGTCTGGATAAGTATTTCTTCTTTATATCTTTGTTTATTGAACTTCCATGGAGCTCGATTTTCAGGAACTTCTGGTTGTCTCTAGTTTTGAGGTAGTTGTATTTCTTCTTAGTTGGGAGGGAGATGCAGCGTATCTGTCTAGGCCTCCATCTTGGCTGAAATTCCCCCCAAACTCCAACTTTTAATGCTAATTTATCTATTAAAATATCTTACTTCTCCTCCTTGTTGCTTAGTGATATACCCAATAGTTAAGTGGTTCTCTCTCTGCTGCCTGAAACTTCCTTAACAATAAAAACTGCTGAGGGCTGAAATGATAAAATTGCAGGATCACCAAATGCAATGAAAGATCCACGTGATCTTTGCAAGGACTAGAACCAGAGAGCTCAGGAGCCTAAGACTAAGACTCATGTATCTGTTATTATTTATTGAATGAATGACATTTTGAACCTTGTAGATATTTTTAATTTTAGTATAGAGAGGATAGTAGAATAATCATACAGTGAAGTATTTGAATGAATGAACTAGTATAAATGTGTCATAGCTATGCATCTCAAAAATACATTGCTGGCTAAAAACAGTTACAAAGGATACATAGAGTATAATATCATTTATATAAAAGTTGATATACACAAAATGATATATACATTTATGGTACAATCATATGTAGTAAAAGTATTAATACGTAGATGGTGTTATGGGTTGAGTTTTTGTCATTCTAAATTCATATGTTAAAGTCCTAACCCCCAGTACCTCAGGATATGATCTTATTTGGAAGTAGTGTCATGGCAGATGTAATTGGTTAAGGTACATTCACACTGGAATAGGGTGATTCCCCTAATCCAACATGACTGGTGTCCTTATCAAAAACAGAAACTTGGGCACAGAGACCTGTGCACAGGGAGAGTGCCATGTGCTACCACAGGCCAAGCAACTACCAGAAGCCAGGAACAGATGCCTCCCTGGTGCCTTTAGAGGGAGCACACTTCTGTCCACACCTTCCTCTCTAACATCTAGCCTCCAGAACCATGAGACAATACATTCTGTTGTTTAAATTATTCAATTTGTGGTACTTCATTATAACAACCCCAGGAGACAATTATAGGTGGAAAAGATGCACATGAACTTTAAGATAATTCCTATTCCTGAGGAGGGAGGCAAGGGGAGGGATTGAGGAGGGATACACAAGACCTTTATTTTATTACTAATAAAAGAAAAGATCTATAGTGTGTATGGTAAAGTGGTACTAGTTGTTAAATCTGGGTAGCGAACATATGGCACTTGTATATTATTTTCTGTACTTTTCTTATATGTCAAGTATCCCAAAAGGAACCACAAAGATATTCCCAGGAGTGTTTCAGCACACCTAGGACAAACATGGTACATTTTCTGGTTGCTGACTCTAAAGCCATAATAATCCTAAAGCCTTGCCTCATCTTTGGTGACAAAGGGAGAGCCTGCTGCGTCAGCGACTGAAGATGCTGAGAATCAATCCAGACAGGCCACGCAGAGAAAAGCAGGTGGGCTGGCCTACACTAGGTTTATTTTAGAAGCAGCTACTGTATTCACTTGTTCTTCCCTTACAGGTTCTTTATGATTGAGACTGCATCATTCACCCTGTTTTGGGGTTGCAGTGTAAGATCAGAATTTTACCAATTAATAGATGCTTATGGAAAATATTGTTTCTGAAGCTAAAGCTCATATGATACCCTGTTTAGAGACAGCTCTCCAGGGCTCCTGGTAATGTGATTTGATGTGTTAATACCCAACTTGGAGAGACTCAAGAATTCATAGTGACATCTGCTGGACCCTTTGAATACTTCTGGGTCTAAGTTAGAACCAGAAATTCTGGAGCTGAACTCTCAAAATTTACTTTAGGAACTAACTCTCTCTGCCCTGGGGCGGGTCTGGCTACATGCTGAGATAAGCAATTTGAAATCAAATTTAAGATCTTTTGCTCACTGCACACATTTAGCATAATACATCCACAGCAGAATGAGGCAGGACATCTAGGGTATAATTAACAATCACTATTCTATGACAGTTTCAGTAACACAAATGCCAATTTGCTTGTCAAATTCCAAAGAGAGAGGAAGAGGCCATGTGCTAACCATACAAAATAAAGTCCCTGTTTTCAGGGCTCAACTCAGCAATTGCTCTGTCCTTGTGCAGCAGAAAAGGAATCGTGTCAGATTCTGGTTCACTGCCCAGACATCTCTCCAGGGACAAATTCCAGTCGTCCTGGGTTCTATGGATTCTTAGAGGAGTCAGTAAAGATGTAGATGGAAATCCATGAACAAAGAAGAGGCAGTTCTGAGACTTAAGACACCAAGTTCCCTTGGTTGGGGCGTGCTGATACATGCCAACTGAAAGCTGTAATGGTCATTAGATTTTGTTGTTGCTTAACAAATACAAGAAAGTCAATTATTATCCAATACCTGCAGTTTGTTTGACAGGAGATTTTATTTTTTCTAAGAGTGGGATTATCTTTGAAAAATAATGAAAAGAAAGATTGTGGTAGAAATGTTGAAAGCTACTTTTGTAGGTAATAATGAAATTACTTTTTCTTCTTGAAAAGGAACTATTGATCATAACAAATAACTAACTTTTTTATCTTTTCCATTTAATACTTTCCCAATATGAGAGTTGTATGAGTTGAGTTGAAAGTAGACTTTTAAGCAAATTTCATTCATATTGTGGGATGAAGGAAAGTCAGTTCTCAGATTTTTCTTTCTTTAGGAGATAAGCATTTATTAAAGTGCTGGACACTTTACATGCTTCCTTAGATTTTATTCTTAACAGATATTACTATACCCATTTTACAGATGAGAAACTTTGTCTCAAAGATGTTAACTGTTTCACCCCAAATTTCATGACTAGTAAGTAGCAGATCAAGGATAAGAACCCCATTCGTCTAACCTGAAAGCCCACTCTCTTCCCCTTGTATTACATTATTTACTTTTGATTGTAATTGCTAAGTGCAAAACTTTACCAGTTTCTACTCAGGTCTTTTGTGCGCACCTAGGCAACTGAAAATACATATAATTCCAGTATTCAGAATTGAATCTCTGCTCTATGCTTCAACATGAGGAGGATCATAAGGTGAAAATGGCAAAAGTATCAGTAAGAAGTGAAGGCAACAAAGGGGAAACTTTAGTTTTATAGCCAAGTTAGGCAGGGGTCCATGAGGCATGGGACAGTGGAGAAGACCCTTCCCAGCCCAGCCTGACTGAGGGGACCCGGCCCACACTCCCAAGACTCTGAGTCTTGCTCAGCCCTTGTTCCCTTAGATGTCAGAGGCCAGTTTCTTGCCCGGTCTGCATTCCTGGAACACAGGGTGGTGACTATAAATGTCACCTGGATCCATCCACCTACCGAGCTCTTGAGTAGGTAATTTAAAAGACAACAACACAATGCAGTTGAGAAGTATGCTTATAAAGAAATGTGAGACCTGATTTATTCATTTCATAAAGGTTTATTTAGTGTCTCTTTCTGATGTCATAGGACAGAATTCAGGTGTAGGGGTCATCTGGATCTGGATATAAATCCTGGCTCAGCCACTCACTGTTTAATCTAAGACTATTATTAAATATCTCTGCATCTTATCTATAAAATGAGAATAACACCAGGATTGTAGTAAGAATTAAAAGTAGTATATGAAATATGTCAAGCATAGGGCCTACCACTTTGAGGGTACAAATCAAAAGGCTAGTTATTATTGCTTTTTTATTTGTATATTTAAAGTGGTTATTGTGTTGTATTGATGCAGTAAGAGCCCGTGATAGGCCTGGATATAGAAAAACAGAAGAACAGGGAACTTCCTCTGCTTTTAAACAGTGCATACCTAGTATTGGACCAGACACACAAACTCATAAGGATGACAGGATGAGGTAGGTCCCATGACTGAGGGAAAGGCAAAGTGATTGGAAGCTCCTGGTATAGTTTACTATTAGTTAATGTAAACAAAATTGTATAGAGAACGCTACAAATAATATAGGGTTTAAAGCATTGGAGGGCTAGTGCCTCTATCAACTTAATACCAGTTTCATCCCCTCCACTGCTGGTTCTCTGTAGATTTTTCTTTATTTTACTAAAGGTAACCTTCATTTCTACCTGGGTCTTTTTTATGTTGTTGCTGTACTCAGCAAGTTCTTTGAGCTTCCTGATAAGCAGTGTTTTGAACTCTGCATTTGATAGGTTGGTTGTCTCTGTTTCATTAATTTTTCTGGAGTTTTTTTCTGTTCTTTCAATTAGGCTGTGTTTCTTTGTCTCTTCAATTTGGCGGCCTCCCTATGTTTGTTTCTGTGTATTAGGCAAAGCTCCTTTGACTGCCTCTCTTAGTAGTGTGGCTTATTGTAGAAGAGCAGACCTACAAATGGTGTGGGGCAGAGATTTAGGTGACTGCAAAAGTGGGGCAACCCCTATCACTGCTTTGTGGCTCTGTGTAGGGGGAGGGCTCGGAGAGGGGACAATGCCACTGCCTGGCTTCTGGGGGTTTGCCTGGGAGGAAGCTGTCTGTCAGCATTTGCCCTGTTTCCAGTCTCCTCATTTTCTCTCAGTCTATCACTGGTGCCCTTCCAGCTGTTGCTCTGGCGCTGAATCCCAGAAGGGGTGGGCCTGTGTAAGTCCTAACTCTGTCCAGACCCTTTAAGATGAGTCTCCTGATAATCCAGCAGTTTCTTCTGCCATCTCAACCCCCACTAGTTTTTATAGTCAGAAGTTATGGGGATTTATCTTCACGGCACTGGAACCCTGGGATACTGGGTGTTCTGGTTTGGGACTGGGGCCCCTCGCTCCCAGGGCACCTCTCCTGAGCTATCTCTCCCAATTTTTATCCACCACATGTGAATACAGGGCTGCCTGTTCTACGGCCTTTCTGCGCCTCTCCTGTGGCTCTGCAGTGCTCTCTCAAGCTCTGCACCTCTCTACCTCTCTGTGTGTCCATGCCCCTCCTACCCATCTGGATGAATGTGGCTTCTTTAAGTCCTTGGTTGTCAAACTTCCATGCGGCTTGATTTTCTGAATGCTCTGGGTGTTATTTGTTTTGTAGTCTAGCTGTAATTTTTTACATAGTTGTGTTAGGAGGTGAAGCATGTTTACCTACACCCCCATCTTGACTGGAAGACCAGAAAGCCTGTCTTAATTGCTGGAGTGTAGGATGGGGCTCCCATCTTGCTGGATCCTAGTGCCTCAGAAGGTACCTGAGAGAGAAAGAAGGCAGGGGGTAGCTTGTCCTCCTCTTGAAGAATTCATCTTGCAGAAGGGAGGAAGTGCTCTTGGAACCTCCATTTCTAGCAGTGTACCAGATACAAGGTACCTTGATTGGCCTTCACTGAAAACAGTGAGTATATTATAGACAACATCTTATTAAAGACTCTATTGAGCTGGCAAGAGAATAAGAAGCTATGAACCAAGAGAAAATGGAGACCCAAGAGACAGGCTTTTACCAGGAGGGCATTTGCTAAACCAGATGAAAAGAAGCTATGCTTTTCAGAGTCTTTGCATGGTATTACTGAATTAAAACTAAGTCCAGAGCCTGCCTGAAGTGGATAGTCTAAAGAGAAACATGCCAGCAATAAGTTGGGGCTCTAAACGATTGGATCCTTAGGATAAGAGTGAGCTAGAAATAAGCTCAAATCTCCTCAGCAGGTGGAAAGAAAAACTGCCTGCCTTGATTATTGGCACCAATACAGAGGGAAATTTGGGCTACAAAATGGCTTTCACATGAATTTGCAGCCTGAATTCATGTTATATGAACAATTTAAAAAAAATCTTTGGGAAAAGAGCTTTAGTTAAAGTGATCATTTAAACAGATAAAAATACAATTTTCTCTGGAAGAAATAATTTCTTTTTTTTTAAAGTATATTTTATTGATTATATTGTTAGAATAGTTCCAATTTTTTTTCCCCTTTGCTCCCCTCCGCCCAGCACCCCCCTTCCCCGACAATCCCCTCCCCAAGTCCATGCCCATGGCTCACCCTTTCATATATTCTTCTTTTTTTTTTTTTTTAAATAATTAATTAATTAGTTAAATATTTTAACAATAAAAAATAACAATCCCTCCCTCTCAGACTTAAGACCCTTTACAATCTTATAAAGGACAATGGACGAAGGTCTCGAGCTCCTCTAGCTGCTTCAAGCTGGACATGGTCGTCGTCCTACCTACCCTTGGGTCAAGAAATCCCTAATAAGAGTGGGGATGTGGAGGGGAGGGTGGCCTTCCCACAAGGGGAAGGATTGTGCAGACTCCAGGTTGGTTGGCTGACTCTGGACAACGGTATGCTTGGTTTAACAGGCTGACATCCTTGTTGTATTCTGCGGGGAACAGGGTTAAAGGACATCATTCAATCCGTAACCACTAGATGACAAAAGACAGGTATTAATTTTTCAATGTCCCACATTAGGGAAAAGAAGGGCTTCTTTGGAGGAAGGTATGCCAGGTACATCTCACCTGTCCAAAACCCTTTTGCCCATTATACTTAGTTTGGACTGAGAGAAATATTTTAGGTTTCCCCCCTCTCAGGCCTCTGGGCTCTTTCTGTTCAAGCCATTAGGATAGAAAAGAGAAACCAGTTTTAAAGTGAAGCCCACAGACCACCCCGTTCTTCACCAACCCAGCCACTTAGTTCAGCCAAACCATTGAGTCTCAGGAGGCAGCAATGCAGACAGGATTAAGTGAGGCCTATACATACAGACAATCACTCAGGTAATGAGATCATAGGCTTATGCCCTTTGAAAACAGAAAACACATTTTAATTTATGTAACATAACCCACACACAAGTTTATAGATCTGTAGGACTGTCTTATCGGAAAGACATCCAGTTGCAAGGCATTTGACATTCTTCTTGCCTGTAAATTAAACATCTTTGATAATGCCACAGACATAGTTTAACTTTCAAATGAAAACAAATTTTAAATGAAAAGAAACTTTAAAGACGGTTAGCTGCACTACTTTATAGTCTACCACTGGGCATTGTGATCTTCCTTGAATCTTGATTTTTCTCCCTAAGATTACCCTCCTTGTCATTAAAGGGACTGCATTAAGTTCATTTTTAATTTATCCTGTTCATTTGCATAAACACAACAAGAGCAGCAAATGATCACTTATGATCTTTAGTTCTGCTTTGCTGGAACTTACGCAAGGAACATTTAGGGTGACCTTCAGTCTGCCCTTCAGGGCACAGAAGCTGAGCCACATACCTGGCATTCAGCCTTGCCTGTAAACACCTGTCTTTTCCAGGTCCTCCTGGTTTTCCATTGTGCCTTAAGGTCCCTTCTAGCTATCTTTCAGGAAAACAACCTTCGTTCCTTCCCTGGAAAGATTGCTATGGACCGCTCATCCATCCAAGGTACCAGGCCTTTTATCTCGTGGACTTTTATTACCTTTGAAAGTCAGTCCCAGTTGCTCAGGGCTTTTTGGTAGCAACCAAAGCCCAAGCATGTCTCCTTTAGGAATGACATTCCAGTCAAAATCTTAGTCAAAAAAATCGTTATTAACAACTGGTCTTATTAGTTTTATGCAAAGAAACTTAGGTCATTACTTACTTCTTTAGAATGCCAAATTCTGGAGGGATCAGATAGGGAGAAAATATATACAGTGTGAAGGAAAAACCTTGTCCTTCTAATATTCACTGAATTTGCATTTCTATTCTTTATATTTTTATTTTTTCCCCCCACTAAAAATTTTTCTGTTTGTTTTTCCATTACAGTTGTCTCACTTTTTTCCCCCTCTTGCTTCTCTGCACCCTGTCCCTCCCTTCTCCCATATTCAGTCCCCACCCAGTTGTCCATGTCCATGGGTCATTTATACATGTTCTTTGACTAGACCCTTCCCCTTCTTACCACTTCTCTCCCTCCCATCTCCCCCTTTGTTACTGTTAGTTTATTCCTCGTTTACATACCTCTGGTTCAATTTTGCTCATTTGTTTGTGTTGTTCATTAGTTTCCTGTAACAGGTGATAGCATAAGGTAATTTTCTTTTGTTGCCTGGCTTATTTTGCTAAGCATAATTCTCTCTAGTTCCAATCATGTTGTTGCAAATGGTAGAAGTTCCTTCTTTCTTTCAGTACTTTTCATTGTCATTTTCCCCCTTTGTACTCGTGTTCCTCTCTGTCTCTCTCTGTTTCTTCATCTTCTTAAAGCAGACCCTTTAGCATCTCTTGCAATACTGGTTTGGTGGAGATGTATTCTTTTAGCCTTCTTTTGTCTTGGAAACTCCTTATTTCACCTTCCATTTTGAATGAGAGCCTTGCTGGGTAGAGTATTCTTGGTTGTAGGCCTTTGTTTTTCATTACTTGGAATATATTTTGCCATTCCCTTCTGGCTTGTAGTGTTTCTGCTGAGAAATCTGATGATAGCCTTATTGGAGCTCCCTTGTATGTTATTAGTTGTTTCTCTCTTGCTGCTTTTAGGATTCTCTCTTTGTCTTTGAATGTTGGCATTTTAATTATGATGTGTCTTGAAGTGGGCCTGTTGGGGTTCCTCTTCATTGGGACCCTCTGTGCTTCCTGGACTTGCATGATTCTTTCTCTCTTCATGTTAGGGAAGTTTTCTGTCATTAGTTTTTCAAAGAGGTTTTCTATCCCTTGCTCTTCTTCTTCTCCTTCTGGAATTCCTATGATACGGATATTATTACGTTTCATGTTGTCCTGCAGCTGTCTTAGAGCCTCTTCAGTCTTGTTCAGCCTTTTTTCATTTTGTTGCACTGTCTGTGAGTTTTTGTCTACGTTGTCCTCCAGCTCGCTGATCCGATTTTCTGCTTCCTCTAGCCTGTTTTTAATTCCTTCTACTGTGTTCTTCAACTCAGAGATTGTATTCTTCATTTCCTCCTGGCTCTTATTGATAGCTTCCGTGTCCTTTTTGATGCTGGTGTAATTCTCAGTAAGTTCCTTGTAGTTCTTCTGGAGTTCACTGTAGTTTTTCTGGAGTTCTTTGTAGTTTCCGCTGAGTTCATTGAGCTTCTCCATAATCCATGCTTTCAATTCCATATCTGATAGTTGGCTCCCCTCTATTTCATTTAGCACTCTTTCTGGGGACTCTACCTTTCCTTTCGATGGGGTGTTGTTTCTCTGTCTCCCCATTTTTGTGACTCCTATTGTTTGTTGGTGCTTCTTAGATTGATCTGCACTTCCTGGATCTGCCCCTGGTGGCGTCAGATCCTGTACCAGTCTGGGCCTAGGCAGCCTGTTGGAGACTTCCAGGGATCTACTGCCTTTGTCTGTCTCCTTTAGTTGTTAATCTATTCAATCTGTGATTAGCCGTCAGGCTTAAGGACCGTGGGTGTGGCAGCTTAATTTCTGTAGGCAGGGCCTTTGCTTCCCCTCAGGCTGACGCCACTTGGCCGGGAATGGTCTGCCTGCAGTGTGGGGATGAGTCAGCACCGGGACCTGGCCAGCCGCTTCCCCAGCTCTCCCCTCAAAGCCACCACACCAAACTCTCCGCAAGTCCTAGTCCTCTCTGCCTTTCCTCCACTTGAGCCCAGGGTTAGTGGGGGCCAAAATATTTTTGTATGTGATCCACTTAAGAGCTCTTTTTCTCCAGCTGTTTCTCTCCGGCTAGCAAGAAACCCTGTGGCTTTTCGCTTTTCTCAGCTGGATACTATTTTACTTTCCACTCTGTTGCTGTAGGCTGGGAAGTTCAGCTGGGGGTTTAGACCCTGCCCTTCTCAGGGGGAACCCCGGGCTGCTGAGCTGTTTCTCAGTCCCTTCAGCTGCCACCCGTGTGAGCCCAACCAGCCCTTCCGCGTCTCCGCACTCCCTACCGGTCACGTTGTGATGTAGCGGCCTTTTCTGTCTCTCCGTGGTTATAAGACTTCTCTCCAGCTGGTGTTCGATTGGTTATTCCAGATGATTTCTCCAAAATTACGTTGTAAATCCAGACTAGTTCTAGGAGGAAGTTAGTGTAGCTCCCACTTACTCTTCCGCCATCTTGTTTCTCTCTGGAAGAAATAATTTCAAAGTCCTCTAAGCATTTCCACTTATAAAACTCCATAATACATTAGTTCATGAAAAACAAACAGCAGACATGTGATACAAAAGGAAATAAAGCGCTCTGAGAAAGGCCAGAAGAAAAAAAAATAAAACCAGACCTACATCGAATATAGAATTTAATAATCAAATATAAATAAGAATACTTGATTTTTAGAAAAATAGAGGATTCACAATATTTGAAAAGATCAAGACTCCTATAAATGACCAAATGGATTTAAAATAGAAAAAAAAAAAAACCCTTCTATAAATAAGACATAAAGTAATTGAAATGAGAATTCAATAGATGGTTTTAAAAGCAGAGTAGAAGAAGCTGAATAGTGAACTGATGAAATGGAAGATATATCTGAAAAAGGTTGTACATCTGAGAGTCTCTGAAGGACAATAGGAAACAGAGGTTAAGAGACGTTGAATACAGAGTCAATAGGTTCATCATGTGTTAACTGAAATTACAGAAGAGGAGGAAAGAGAGAATGGGGCAATGATCAAATTTAAAGATGTCAGGGCTCAAAACTTTCCAACACTGATAAAAAACATCACTCCTTCATTTGGAGACTCCAATATATTCCAGCAGGACAAATACAAAGAAATACACATATTATATATAGACATAGAAAAGTGAAACCACCGAACATCAGAGACAAAGACAAGATCTCAAAGGTAGGCAGAGAAAAAAATTACTTTAAAAATTAGATTTTTGCTGTTTTCTCAACAGCAAAAATGAAAGCCCTAAATGTAATAATATTGTTAATGTACAAGTATAATATTTCTGTTGCTGTCACAACAAACGACAGCAAATTTAGCAGCTTAAAATAACCCCAATGTATCATTTCACCATTCTGTGGGTTAGAAGTCCAGGATGACTCGATGAAATTCTCTGCTCTTCTCTGAGTTTAACAAGGCTGAAACCAAGCTGTCAGCCAGTTGGCCTCTTATTGGGAGACCCTGGGAAGAATCCTTTTCCAAGCTCATCAAGATGATTTGTATAATCCAGTTCCTTACAGCTGTCGGACCGGAGGTTCCTGATCCTTCACTGGCTGCCTGCTGGGGGCTGCCCTCAGATCCTGGGGGCCTCTCTCTGGTCCTCGTGCATGGCTCCAACAGGGCTTCAGATTCTCATGCTTGGAATCTTTGTCTTCCCTGTTACCACATCTCTCTTCCCCCTCTTCTGTTGTGTATCTCAGACTTCAGGATAGTAAGTTCTCTGCTTTTAAAGGCTCTTGTGGTTAGGCTGGACTCACCTGGATGCTCCAGGATATTCTCCCTTTAAAAATATCAATAACCTAAATTATATCTGCAAATTGCCCTGGCTGGTTTAGCTCAGTGGATTGAGCGTCGGCCTGCGAGCTAAGTGTCGCTGGTTCGATCTTCCAGTCAGGGTACATCAGAGAAGGAAAACTCTGACTCCAAAAAACCTCCGCTGCCTTGCGGCATACCTCTTCAGGGGAAAGGCTAAGGGAGTAAACCCCGACAGAAAATCCGGAGCCGGAGTCCCTAAGGCGGTTTGACGTTGTAGTCAACACCGGCAACTCCTGCGGCGCACCTGAACCCAAGCTGTATCGACTCCGTCTTTCCCTTGGACCCTTCAGCTGCGAAGAGAGGGGGGGTCTGCTGCATGGGCAACAGCAGACCCTCCATATTACCCTGCCCAGGCTCTGTAGCTTCAGCGTCATCACAAGATGTCGATTCAACACGGGAGGAGACAGATACCATGTCACTCCCGAGTCGGACTGCACAGCCATTCTCGGCGGTGCAGATAGACTCTTAAGAAGCTACACCATCGTCTCTCGAGACGGACGGCTGCCGACGATCTGCAAACTCCCTTTTGCCATGGAATGTAATCTATTCCCAGGTTCTAGGCATCAAAGCATGGACATCTTTTGGGAAGGGGACATTATTCTGCCTATCACATACTGAGAGAAGATAACTTTGGAAATCTTTTTCAAGAATAAAAGAAGAACATTTTCAGATAAATAATCATTATGAAAGTTTGTCATCAAATAGCCCTCACTAAATGAAATTCTGAAGAATGTATTTTAAACATAGGAAATGCAATCCTAGAAGAAAGCTCTGAAGGATTAGAAAGTAAAGTGGTAAACTGTGGGTACATCTTAGTGAGCATTTTATAAAATAATAGACTGTTTTGTGGATCAAGCAAAAAAATTAAATTAAAATATCTGTCAACAATAATGTGTAAGTCAGGTGGAATGAATATACTCTAAAGTCTTTCTGTGTGTTCCCTGAATGCAAATGGATGTCCTGTAAAGGATGTACATCGGGCAAAAACCTCAATAGTGTCTCTTTGTCATCAAATTTCTCTCTTGTTTTATCTGATTAGGTTTTGAAATTAAGGTTATGCTATTATCATAATAAAAGTGATATAGATTTCTTTTTGGAATAATTTTTAAGATAATAATATTTTGAGTAATCAGTAAAACTAATAATAAGACCATTTAGTATTTTTGTGGGAAGATTTTTTAAAAGTTTCTATTCACTTTATTTAAATGTTATTGGATTATTCACATTTAAAATCTTTTTCTAGGGTCAATTTGGTAAATTATATTTTTAGAGTATTTTGTAATTCATTTTTTATTTATTAACATAAAAATTTCAGAGCATCTCCTTATTATCTTTTAAGTTCTACTGAATCTGGGTTATGTCTTGTTTTTCAGTTCTAGTCTTTTGAGCTTTTATTTTCTATATTTATCAAGCTTTCCAGAAGTTTGTAAATGTTATTAGTGTGCACAAAGAATGAATCCATAGTTTTGTGTATTCTCTCGATTTTATGTTTATTTTATATTTTATTAAAAGATTCTTATTATGGCATTTGTAAGGTATATCCATATTTAAATATTTTTTTTTCTTTAACTTTTAATCTTTTTGTTTTCTTACATTTTAGCAATAACTTTTTTTTTCAGTCATCATAGTAAAATTTATCTAAAATTTAGAAATACATGGTAACCTGTGTCCAAATGAAAATTTCCAAAAGGCTTGTGATTCTCTCAGGCTAGAGGTTTCTGCAGGTTCTCAGGAACAAAGCCCATAAGTCCTGAGACCACAGACAGAGTTCTGTCTGTGATCATGTCAGAGTTCTGATGTGATTTTCAGGAAGAGGGTGTGTCTCACCAAATTATAAGGATAAAGTCTCAAAATACTTCTTAGATGTAGACAAACAGAATCTACCAAAGAGTTAATTTTATCCTAAGAAGCATATTTGTATTTTTGGAGAAGAGAATAAAACAGGTTCAAATTAAGACCTTTCTAGAATAAGATAAAGTTAGGTACTGAAGTTATTTTCTACAAAAAGGTGGAGTCCATAGTCTCATGGTAAATATAAGGTATCTCCCTTTGAGTCTCTTTCTCACACACACACATACATGCACACGCACGAGAAATGTCACACATCTGCACATCACTAGTGAAGGGATGAGCTACTCCAAAACTTACAGAAGAAGGGATAGAAGAGATATCAGGAACACTGTTCTTTAGTAAAGCATCATCTAATGTTCTTCAAGGCTCACTTTGATATTTTTAAGGCTACATACAAGCATTCCCAGGCACATTTATAGTATGAAGAGAACAGGAAAACATCACAGTTTTGCCATGTATCACACTGAACCAAGGCCAAAAGCAGCATCTTGCCAAAGATTCCTCAGAGAGACACCATTGGAACTCTCATCAAAGTACAGTGTTTATAAGGTACTGTGCATATCTCCGCAGGGTCAGTAGAAGATCTGCATAATGTATCTAGCTCATTTCTTGGATTTTTTTTTCTACTAAGAGAAGACTGAGACTTTCCAGTTTTTACGTCAATGATGTGGAATTTTGGAATACTGTAGGGTAAGTGCCATTAAAAGGAATAGTGCTCATTCCTCATTAATGTGACTATACCCAGATAAGACTAGATAGAATCTATCTAAGAGGCAGATTCTTTTAAGACTCCATTATGATCAAGGAAACCCCTTGTCCAGACTTTATTTGAGGAATATATGCGTTAGAACAGAAGTTTAGAGTTGGATCCTACTTCAATGGTCATTCGCAGGGGGTGTGCCAAATAAGGTACGTGGGTAACAGTCATCAAAGAAGCATGGGTCTAGACAAAGGCAGTTGTGAGATCACTTACTCCAGGTGTCCCGTACAAAGGGGTGAAGGCAGCTTTCATTTTCCAGGTCATTTCTTGACCCACATTTTAAATGACAAATGGAAGGAGTATGTCATATTTGTGTCCATTTTTGGCCAGAGATGGAATTCAATCACTGAATTACATGATGTCATCTCAAAGAGCTCCTTTGCACATTACTCAGGATTTGCCTGTCAGGGATGCACATCAGAACAGAAACTTTTTCAGATGCCTTAGGAACTGCATTGGCCTTCACAGGGGTCTGTTAGCAATATTTAGATCATTTGTTGTTACATATTTTTAAGTAGAAACTTCCCGGTTATATCTATAACCTGTGAGGAATGGATCATTACATTTTACAGAGAGTGAGCTAAGTAAAGCTTTCCGAAACAGATGGAACTATGGGCCAGAAGACGACCCATATTCAGGGGTGGGCGCAAGTAGGTTTACAGTAGTGAGTACACAAACCACAGTTTATTCATGTATTATTATTTATTTGTATTATAACTGTAAACCCATTTTTGCCCACTCCTGTATTTCCTACATACCTTAGATGCTATTGCAGACTATATAAAAATCCCACATCTGGCTTATAAGTCATCTCAATATACATATCCTCTTGACATCAGAGTACACTTTAGAGGTGGCATGATGAGTGAGCCCTGGGATGCCCCAGCACACACAGCAAATGGGCAGTTTGGACCATTGCTTGTCATTAGGTAGAAAAGGTCCTAGAAGGACAGTACATTGAGAAGTCCCAGCTGCAACATACCATGCACTCTCCCAACCACTTTATACAATTTTTCAAGTAAGTTTAGAAAAGAAAGATACCATTTACTGATTGACCTGATTGTTTAGGCTCCGTGTGATATTTCAGTCATTATTCCATCACGGCAGTTTTAGAACCATCCTGGAACTTCAGCCTAACTCCGAACAGAGGTCACAGAAGCTGAAGTGTATGATTACATGAACAGCATGGACTGTAGTGGTTTTTCATGTAGCTTTAGTTTCTTGGAAAAAAAAAAAACTATTTAAAAGTAAGAATTACCCTAAACACCTATATTACTAACTTCAAATTGGTACAGAAAATGTAACATCTGTTAATCATAGAGCAATACAGGGTAATCTGCAATTTTTACATTTTTGCATTCATTTGAATCTGAATTTCTTGTGATAAAATATTCCAATTAACTAGCAGTCACTGCTTGTGAAACAATGATTCTCTACTCAGTATGTCAACAATTTTGTCTTCAAAGGTATAGATATTTCATTAGCGGTTATTATTGTATCAATTCAGCAATACTTTTCCCTTCCAGGTGCTCAAACATTCATAATGCTCAGTTATCCTTTTGGAATGGGTACTTTGATTAAATCGTTGTCTATTATATATTAAAGTAACCTACCGAATATTCAATTAGCTATAGTTATGAGACTTCATGGTGTTTTCTACAGGCTCTGAACCTTCATTGGAGGCACTAATGTCTCTTTTTCTAATCTATAATCAAATGGCCAGAGTCTCCCAACAGTATTTAGGCACTTACAGTGTAACGCTTTTGGCTTCTCCATCCTCTGGAGGCCTTTTTCTTCTTCCGTAGCTGTGACTGTGAGAAAGAGTGCTTCTTTTCTCCATCCATAGCTGTTTGGAATTCCTGGTGTCTTTTGGATTTTGTTTCTTCTTCTTCAAACCTCTCATGGAAATTTCTTCATTAGCAGCAGTGAGGAAGACCCTACCGTGAAAAGAAGTGTTTACAATGGGTAGGATAGATCATCTTTTGAACAGCATCCCACGTGACATCTTCTGTTTTGTTCAAGTCTTCATTGTTTAGCTCCATGGGAATCAAAGTTTTGTCCATATAGCTAGGATCTGTGGTTTTCCAGGAATCAAAAAGTGACATTTTTACATTATTGATCAGATTGGCTTTCTAAGCCAACCCCAGACTTGATTCCATGGCAAGTTCCAGTACATGACAATTCACTTTTCACCAAGGAAGCTTTTCATTGCAAGTACCCCCTGCGGAGGTTCACTCTTCTGTCTATCCCCCCACCTCTTCCAAACAGAATTGGATCAGTCAAGTCAGGGCCACATGCTGCACAATTCCTGGGGGCCTCTGTCCACACTGTAGCATAGCTAAATGGTGCACCCCTAAGGTCCAAGTTATCCTCAGGTTCCCCAAGGCCAGATTGTTGATTGTATGCATAAATTTTTGCAAATCATCATGGTTATTTTGTGTAACCAATCAACCTTGAGGTCTTCTTCAAGAGGGGTAATCTGTATTTTTACACCTTTTTCATTCCTTAGAAACCCTTCACTAAAGATTAATGTATATGCTTTTATATATAACAGATGGCCTGGCTGCTTTTCCATATTCAGGAGGGTTCTGTCCTGTCCTCCTGTAGAAACCTTCATCTCAGATGGTGACAAATCATTGTTTCAGGTGCTCAGGCTGAAAGGTTTTGACTGATATCAGATTCTTCCTTTTTCTTACAACCCACAGCAAGTTTTACAGCAGATCTGCTTATCTCCAACTTCCATTTGAACATTCATCTTACTTAGTTCTTTTGGGCATGGTTTTTCCTTACTGCTTCCGTGAGAAAACATCATAAATCATATCTGAAACAGATAGTTTGAGAACTGAGTTCGAGCTAACATTTAAAGGAAAAGTAAGTGCTAAAACTGTTCCAGTCCAGAGACAAACATAGAAAGGTTACAATTTATTTTTTAAAAAAATCAAGATAGCATTAATACGGACCCTGTCCCCGGAGCCTTGAACCTGCAGCCTGAGGGTATATATCCCATGTGGGGTCCCACCTCAGTTCCAGAGAGCCCCATGTGGGGATAGGTGCAATGGTTGGATGCACCTCATGGTCAGAGATAACTGATTTTTAAAATAAATCAATATGACCATATTTGTGTTTAAAAAATACCTAGTCTATTTACATTTATTTCATTTCTACCTCCTTATTGTGCTTCCTATATGTCTTACGTTTTTGTTCTTTTTCTTCTTGCTTTTTTTTTTTTTTTTTGAATTGAGTGTTTATCTCCAATTGTATTTTTTCACTTTATTTCTCTTTGTTCGGTGGTTACCCTAGATATGTATCATGCATATTTAACATGTCAGAGTAAAAAAGTGAACAATATATTTACCACCCTCCCAAACAGGACCTTAACTTCAATTAATTCTTACCAGAAAGTTGCTATGGTTTGGGGTATATTTATCTTTGTTTATTTTTTAACCTATAAGATATTATTATATTATTTTATACAGTTAAATTTTGTTTAGAGTCACTTTCATCATTCCTACTGGCATCTCAGACATTTCATCTTAGATAACTTTCTGTAGATAATTTTTGGCCCAAGACTATCGGCAGACATGCAAGAATGCATATAGCGGCACCCTCTACATTCCAAAACTGGAGACAACTTAAATGTCCATTAAACAGCATAATGGATACATAATTTATTATATTCCTTTAGTGGAAATCTATAAAACAGTGAAAAATGAATTAACTCCAGCTGTGTAAAAAAAAAGAATAAATATTAGTAAAATAATGTGGAGCAAAAGAAGTAAAGTCACAAAATACGTGCATCCATTTATTCAAAGTTTAAAAAAATACATAACTGAATACTATGTTGTTTAAGGATATAATTACATGTGCTAAGACTATAAAGGAAAAAAAGAAAATAATAACTACTATATTCAGGATGACAGTTTCTCCGAGGGGAAAGGACAGGGGTACCTGAGAAGGGCGCACAGGCACACAATAATGTTCTTTTTCTTAAATCCGTTGGTGGGTACAAAGGTGTTTGCTTTGTGCTCAGAGAGAGATATTTGTGTACCGAAGCATAGAAAGGCGGTGTGTGACCTCCAGCTGCCCCTCTTTCTTTCATGGCTTCATGTTGAGATGAAGGAGACGTGATGCAAGATCAAAGCAGCCTGGGTCACTGAGCTTCATTCTCGTGAAGAGTTAATCTGGAGAGATGTCTGGATAGGCAGTGGATTTTGCAATTTTGCAGAGGTGGAAAATTCACACTGGAGAGATGTCTGGATAGGCAGTGGATTTTGCAATTTTGCAGAGGTGGAAAATTCACACTGGAGAGATGTCTGGATAGGCAGTGGATTTTGCAATTTTGCAGAGGTGGAAAATCCACATTTGTTGTGTTAAACCACTGACATATTAGGGTTGTTTGTCCAGGCAGTATAACCTACCTACGTGGACTAACACATATTTTACAAATATTCTTTTCTGTTTACTCAGTATTTAATAAAGTCAATGTAGAAGGCCCACATTCAGAAAATCAAATAATGTTTAAAAAAGAAGAAGCAGCACCATCCAAGACTTGGTGTAAGTCAATCATATGTATTTCCAAGATCTTCAAGTTTAGAATGGCAGTGAACATTGATATGCTGAACTGTTGGCCTCTTGGTAGGTCCAGAGAAGAGTGAGTCGTCGTCGGCAGCCGTCCGTCTGGAGAGACGATGGTGTAGCTTCTTAAGAGTCCATCTGCACCGCCGAGAATGGCTGTGCAGTCCGACTCGGGAGTGACATGGTATCTTGTCTCCTCCCGTGTTGAATCGACATCTTGCGATGACGCTGAAGCTACAGAGCCTGGGCAGGGCAATATGGAGGGTCTGCTGTTGCCCATGCAGCAGACCCCCCCTCTCTTCGCAGCTGAAGGGTCCAAGGGAAAGACGGAGTCGATACAGCTTGGGTTCAGGTGCGCCGCAGGAGTTGCCGGTGTTGATCACAACATCAAACCGCCTTAGGGACTCCGGCTCCGGATTTTCTGTCGGGGTTTACTCCCTTAGCCTTTCCCCTGAAGAGGTATGCCGCAAGGCAGCGGAGGTTTTTTGGAGTCAGAGTTTTCCTTCTCTGATGTACCCTGACTGGAAGATCGAACCAGCGACACTTAGCTCGCAGGCCGACGCTCAATCCACTGAGCTAAACCAGCCAGGGCTTAGAGAAGAGTGAGTGGAGCAGAGATAAGTGAGCACTGACTAGAATGAGCTGGATGGGCTCCTCAGTATCATTTTTGAACTTGGCCACATGCATAGGTCTCGGCTGCAGAGTGAAGTTGAACATTCCTTAAGGCAGGGATGACGGTGCCTCTCGCATCTGCCTGTCATCCCCCTCCTGGTTCCAGGCCTGTGGGTGATCCAGAAGTACTTGTTCCATTGAGCTCAGGAAGCTGAAATTCTTGACGGCTGCCTCATCTTCCCTGCCTTCTCCCACCTTACCACACCCCTTTGGCCTGGGGGCCTGCCAAATGAGACCCAGGGGACACAGTTTTCTAAGAAAAGCTGACTTCTCCAGCAGGGGGGATCCGCCAACCGGTGGATGTCAAGCGAGACAGATGGCAGACGCCTCGCCTCTGTGGCCGTCAGAATCAGAAATGCTTGCCTGCCAATCAGCATTATGGTGAAGAGCTGTGACGAGACAGTTGTCTGACTTGTGTTAATACGTTTCTAATCTTGCAAACTAATTTTGTTCTCCAACTTGGCCGTCCTGGCATTGTGTTTGGCCTGCCAGGCTCGCACCATTCATCAATCTTAGTTAGTGGCCCGCTCCTTCCAGCCTACAGCAGAGAGTGTCCCTGGTCCCACAGGGACAGCCGACACCCTCACCCACCATAACCCCCTTGACGAAGCTTCCTTTGCAATCAGCCTTGTAAGAATGCTGTCACCTGGTTCAGAACAAAGGTGCATGTCCTTGCCTGGGGGGCTCACAAATGGCCATTGTCTGGTACTGGTTTTCAGGATAGCTTTTCTAGGGGAAGAAAATTCCCCATGGCATTAATGACAGCACTGTGGGCTATCGTTTATGAGCCAGTGAAACATGTTAAATTTGCTGGAGTCAAACTCACAGACCCTTCTTTAGACTTAGTTTCCCCATCTGGACAGAGGTGTGGGCTACATGCTTGCTGAGGTACTTTTTGTCCCCGAAATTGGATGACTCTAGCCTGTCATTCTATGGATGCTTATTCTCCTGTGTCTAGTACTAGTAATTTTCTTAGTTCCCTTTAGGTTACTGATTGAACATTTTTGAGGGGCATGGGGAGTTACAAATCTATTGAGAACCTGAGGAAAGACACAAACTTCCTCCCTAGAAAAATGCACTAACAGAATTTGTGCCTAAAATTTCCTGAGGTGTATAATCCCTGAAGCCCATTTAGGTGCCTAGCTTGAGAGACAGTAATTTTTATTTGTGTCTTGATTTTATTTCTTACTTTGCCATTTATTTTACTGTTAAACTTGCAAAAACATTTTAAAGACTTTTGTGTGCTTTCCCCCAACTTTCTGTTTTGAAAAATTTCAAAGCTACAGAAAAATGGGAGAAAGGTACAGTGATTATTCATGTACCCTGAACTAGAATCACCAACTTTGACATTTGCTATCTTCTCCTTTCTTTCCCTTCCTTCTTCTTTCTCTCCTCCCTCTCTTCTTCATCTTCATCTCTTCTTCCTCTTCCTCTTTTTTCTGACTCCTTCTTTTCTCCCTTCCTTTCTTTTCTTTTGAATCATTTGAAAATAAGTTGCAGAGATCATTTGAATACTTCTCAAATGCAGGTGTGCTGTGCATTAGAAATGGAGACACAGGTGACTCTAACTGTCTTTGTCTGGGAAGTCTTCATGGAGAGTCCCCACTTTGGAACTAGTGTACCCTCAGACCCAGCCCCACCTGGCCCCATCCCCATGGAATAGAGACACTCACTGCTCATGGGTAAGGTCACACATCCAAGTGCATGGCCAACAGTCACTGAGCATTGTCTAAGCACCTCCTATGCATCAGGCCTTATACTGGAGGGCGGGTCTTTGGAGGTAAATGAACCATGCCTCTTCTCTGTCCTCATCACTGTCTCAGGGGATGGCAAGACGAGGACACATAAAACTGCAACAGAAAGCAGACCTGACCGGTACCACATCAGAGCCCTGGATAAAGTGCTCTAGGGAGGGAGACCAGAAAACATTTCCACTGGGGTTAAGGGCCTGGGAGGGTTTGGTAAGGTCACCCTGGTTCTTGAAGGCTGGGGGGGCACCTGGTGTGTGTTACAGAGTGAGCAAGAGCACGTAGGAGCAATGAGGATGCTGGTCTCCTTTGGGCTTCTATGTGTATTTTTCTCTCCTACCAGTCTGTCCTCAAATGAGTGTACCCTCCCTCCCCCAAAATAGCCTTTTGGGGGCATCTCTGAGAGGAACTGGAACTCTATCCTGGAGGATTTTTTTCCCCCTTTAATGATGCAAGTGAGCAGCAGGTTCTTTCTCTCGTGTGACACTTGGATAAGGAGCAGGTGTAGTGTGTGGCGACTACACAGCTGGCCGCCCCTTCCCAGCCTTGGCCGGAACTGCCAGCCTTAAGCGCTCCCCTGTTTTAGAATCCACTGAAAGGCTAGGAGCACCTGCAGTTTTCTGATGAACCGCAAGAGGGGGCAGTATGAACACAAATGAAAAAGGAGAGAACCAAAAAAGTAAAAATAAAAATAAAAATAAAAAAATAAAAAAGGAAGCAAGCAGCTGGGAAATGAACAGCTTCTTCCAAGGCCCTTATTCCTGATGCCAGGTTAGCAGTTTCCATCGCTTCTGTCTCTCTCTCTCTCTCTCTCTCTCTCTCTCTCTCTCTCTCTCTCTCACTCTGTTACTGTTCTTTCTCTGCCCTTCTCTCACTCTCTGAAATTTCTTTGGGAAAAAATGCAAATTCATGTTTTTTCCCTCTAGGTTCAAAAATCAATTGCGCCATTCCGAGATGGGGAAAGTCCAAGATCTGAGGGGGCTTGACTTTATTTTAGTATCAGTCGGGGGGCGCTGTAGCAGCCACCCCCCTCTCTTAACAGAAACAAAGCAGAAAAGCCCAAATGAAAAGCAGCGCAGTTTTCATCACAACAATAACACCTTAATTCTTGCAGTGCTCGCTTCGTACCAGGCACTCTTCTAAACGCTTTACATCAACCCTCCTTGCTACTCACTCTGAGGTTTGTACTATTATCACCATTTTGTCAGACACAGGGATGTCCAAGAGCTTGGTCAGTGTCACACAGTTAATGACAGGCCTGGGATTTAAACTGAGCAGAGGGGTTCCAGACTACCTCTCTACTATAGCTGGGTCTTCAAATTAACCTACTGTGTTCCATAGAAGGTAAATGATGGCCTTAAGGTGCCTGCCACAGTCAAGGCAGACCTGGAGGCATGTTTTCAAAGATAGTTGATATTGGGAGCTCCCCCAAATGAGGGTGACCAGAGTGAGGGAGATAAGGTCATAGGAGAACAGTAGACTCAAGAGAGGGTGTTTTACCTGGAAAAATAAAACAAAACAAAAACAGCCGAAGAGCGGAGGCCAGTAAAATTGTTCTCAAATATTTGCAGAGACTCTAGGACCTGTCTCTGTTCCTAGAGGCCAAGTGACTTTCATCCTGAGGGCCATGGAGCTCTCTTGGGCAGAGGGACCATATCTGGCTTGTCTGGACCAGGCTTTCTGATCTGTCTCCAGACAGACAGGTATCCCATGATCTGGGAAGGAGATTGACCAAGGTCATTTGCACTCCCTTTGCATCCCGCTTGGCTGTACAATAAGGGTTTACTTTCCCAGAGTGTGATATTATGTCTGTTTATCAACAATGAAGTGTAGTATGAGATTTACTCATGTGTCATTGCAGACATATGAGAACTGTTTTTTTTTTAATGTTGTTTTGTTATTATAAACACAAGACACGTTCAATATAGAAAGTCTAGAAAATACAGCAACGTATGGAGAAGGAAATCTTCCACTGGCAACCATGTTGAGAAAGCCATGGTTAAGTTTTTTTTTTTGTTTTTTTTTTTTTTTACATTTGTCCCAATTTCCCTTCCCTCTTCTCCCCTCCACCCGGTGGCCCCCCCTCCCTCCAGTTGTCCCCCCCTTTTAGACCATGTCCATTAGTTGTGCATATAGTTCTTCTCAACCTCTCTCTTTCTATTCCATTCCCTCCTACCATGATCCTTAATTCCTATATCATCTCCCTCCGTCTCCCCCTTCCCCCTCCCTGCTGACCTCCCCCCAATATGTTCCCCATACCTATAGTTCTTTTTCCACTCTCGTTGCCTGTTTAGTTTGCCTTTGTTTCAATTCTCTAGCTTCTGTTGTTGTTTCTTGTGATGCAGTTTTCATTTTAGATTTCATAGTTTTGATCCTCCTTTTTCTAAACCAGTCCCTTTAACATCTCATATAACAGTGGTTTGGATCTAATGAACTCTTTCAGTTTTGTTTTGTCCTGGAAACACTTTCTCTGCTCTTCTATTCTGAATGACAATTCCGCTAGATAAAGTATTCCTGGTTGTAGGTTTTTGCTTTTCTTTACTTTGAATATTTCTTGCCAGTCCCTTCTTGCCTGCAGGGTCTCCCTTGAGAAGTCAGCTGATAGTCTAATTGGGACCCCTTTGTACATGATTCTTTTCTTCTCTCTTGCTGCTTTTAAGATTCTCTCTTTATCTTTAACTTTTGACATTTTGATTATAATGTGTCTTGGAGTGATTCTCCCTGGGTCCAGTTGTTTTGGAACTCTCTCTGCTTCCTGGACCTGTAAGTCTATTTCCTTCCCCAAGTTTGGGAAGTTCTGCTTTATTATATTTTCACTTAATTTTTCAATTTCTAGTTCATCTTCTTTGCTCTCTGGCAAACCAATGATTCTTACGTTGGGCCTTTTATAGCTATCCCAGAGGTTTCTGATCCTCTCATCATTTTCCTTGCTTCCCATTTCCTCTCTCTGCACTGGTTGACTGTTTGTTCCTTCTCTATGTTCTGGTTTGTTGATTTGAACTCTGGATTTTATTTCCTCACCATCTGTCTCGTATGTGGTTTTGTTCCTTTCATTATGAGTGTTTTTCGATTCTTTCTCATCTTTATCCAGATCTTTTGTTAATTCTGTGAGCCACCTGATAACAATGGCCCTGAACTGAGCCTCTGACAGGTTTCTTATTTGTTCATTTGTCAGATTCTTCATCTGTTGCCTGGTGAGCTGCGCCACCGGGATTTCTATAGTTGTCTGCCTCATTTTAACAGGTGCGTTTTGTTTTCTTGGGCCAGCTATCCATGGTTAACATTTTATTATATTTCTTTCTGGTTCTTCTTTTGCAGTGCATACATCCTTGTCCACACTTTTCTTAATGGTCCTAAAAGAGGTCCTTCCTGGAAAAGCCATAAAGAAAACTCTGAGAAATGTCACACATGACCCATTATGAAGCATGAGCGAGAGTTTCTTCTAGGCTCAAAAGATCATCTCTGGTGGAAATATTTCAAAATCATTCTGAAAGAGAGCAGTGATGTGATTTCTTCTAGGATCTCCTGTAGAGGGTGGGCATGTCTTAGGCACAGAATAGTCTATGGACTATTCAGACTTTATAACACCAGGGAAAGGCAAGAGGAAGAGAACAGGTGGCCTAGAGGCTATTGTGGGCCCCCGCACAAGACTGGGCACTTTACTCATTTATTCATTGATTGAAGAAATATCTGAGTGCCTGCAGTGGTGAGCACTGGGGATGTAATGCAAAGTGCATTGTGTTTGCATGGATCCTGCTCCGAGGAAGAAAACAGCCCAAAAGAGAGGCTGGTGTGAGGCAGTGGAGGGAACAGTTAAAGATATGGTGACTGATCTAGCCTGAGGCAAGGGTAGGTGGTCAGGAAAAGTTTGCCCTAAGGAAGGGACTGGATCTGAGTTCTAAGAACTTCCTTTGGTCCTCACACTCTGCTAGAGCAAGGACACTATCTCAGCAGTGAGGCCAGCTTCTCACAGGCTCTTTAACTCCAAACATCCTGATATCTCTTTGACATTCCCATGCAGTAGTGAAAGGAACTGTAAAAAATAATCAAGGTGGAAAAAGATACATACTGTGATAGAAACAGAAACAAGAACGGTGGGGATCCAGAAGAGGGAGCAATCATGTCTTAAGGCGTAGGTGATATTTGATATGAGTTTTGAAGGATGAATACGAGATGGTCAGTTAGAAAGTGTGGGGAGAGGCAATTTGTTAAGAAAAAAAAACAAAACAAAACAGGAAAAGGCACAGAGATAGGAGATAGCATCATACGCGAGGGGAGGAGGGCCCTGGGGCGTGGTGAGCTGGGGTGACAGGAAGGGCAGTTGGGAAGGCAGGCTAGTTCCAGGGTACAGATCTTTGGGTATCAGGATAAGAAGTTTAAGAGTGTATCTGTGAGAAAAGAGGAACTAGCAGAGTTCTGCTTTTTAAACTTTCTTATGTGACCAATGTATATTTATTTTTGATGAATTAGGTAATGCTGATAATTTTTAAAAAAACCACTTGTAATATCATCAGAGATAGTCACTGGTAAGAATTTGATCTATGTCTGTCCAGAATTCTATCTGTCCATCTATCTATCTCTCAGTCTATTCATCTTTCATCCATCTATATTTTAAATAAGAACATATTATATACATCATCACGTATTTAACTTTAAAAAAATTAATAGACAGCAGGCATTTTTTCATTGTTACACTTTTTATGACTACATGGTATTTTATTTCATGGGTACACATCAAGCTTTCATTTATTCAGTCTTGTATTATTTGGGTTTTGGGGTATTTTCAATTTTCTCCTTCAAAAACAATTCTGTAACAAAAACCTTTGCAAGTACATACTTGTATAATTTTCTGATTCTTTCTTTTGGGTAAATCCACAGGAATGTAATTTACAACTTCTTAGAATTTTGAATATTTAAATATTCAGAAAAAAGATGGAAGCAGAAGGAGCTCTAAGATTTTTCTGTAGAAATGTCGCTGTGGTTGCTGGATGTTAGGAGTCAGGGGGAAAGCTGCTGTGAGGGTCTCAGTGAAGCATGGTGAGGACTTGAGGAAGAGAAATGAGAGAACTTTAGGAGATAAAATCAGTAGATGTATTTGTAATTGATAATTTGATATGCGTGACAGACTTAGGGACTATAAATGTAAATTTTTAAGAGGAATAGGTTTAAGGCAGTGATAGTCTGTCCTTTAAAAATGGAGGAAGAGAAGATTAGTGTCTAGTGGCCTTCATTGTGTCCCCCAAAATTCATATGCTGAAATCTTAACCTCCTGTACTTTAGAATATGACCGGATTTGAAGTGAGGTATTTAAAGAGGTAAATTAAGTTAAAACGAGGTCGATATGACTGGTATCCTTATTAGAGGAATATTGGACACACATGGAGGCAGAGGGAAGACCACGTGAAAACACAGGAAGAAGACAGGCATCTACGAGCCAAGGAGAAACCAATCCTGCTGGCACTTTGATTCCTAACTTCTGGCCCCTAGAACTATGAGAAAATAAGCTTCTGTTGTCTAAGTCTATTATGTTACAGCAGCCCTTGCCAACTAATACCTCTAGAACACAAAGAGGAGAGGGAAGGATGAGTTGTAATTTTTTAAATGTTTTTTGAATCTTCCTTCTACCTTTTGTTGTTTCCACTAATGGGTGTGTAGTATTTCTGCAGACAGGAAGCTCAGTGGTATAATCAAAATCTGTTCAATACAGATGTAAAAATAGTACAACTAATCAAGTCAAAATGGTGTTAGCAAAGGAATTGCCACCGAGCTTTCTAACCATTTACTAGCTAACTCTCTCATTTGATTAATTTCTTTTTTTATGAATAATTGATCTTTGTAAATTTTCTGCATGTTCCCAAGTTTGTTTTAGCCTATAATTATTCTACATTGTCTTCGTGAACTTCCAACAAACTGCCCTCCATTCTTTGTAGACAATTTCAGCCTTGGGTTTGTTTACCTGTGATTATTAACATATTTAAATGCAACTGCAGAATTCTGATGCTTAATTTTGAGTTGATATGTTGAGATGTTTCAAGAGGAAATTAATGTAGCCATTAAAATTATTTCTATAATTTTCAGGAACTTTAATAGTGAATGTAAGGGTATACCAAAGGTGTTATAGAATTTTGTTCATGAGATTATTAGAAACTTACTTATATCGGGCCTGGGTGTTTCTGCTAAAGCATTCTCTGACATGTTAGCAGCCAGGAATACCTGCTAATTTCAGATGAAAGTGAGTTTAGTTGGAGTCTGGAGACTGGAGAAGCTTCCTCATGAACTTCTCTCTAACTACTCTGTGCTATGGAAAGTCTATACAGAACGGAAACTATTGCATATCTGTCAGTTAAGCTCAGGATGTCAGCTGCTTAACAGTAGGTCAGTGTCATTCTGCCAATTTTCTAAGCACTTTGTGCCAGGTTCTGTCTTGGGCACTGGCAATACCAAAAAAGATGAGTCATTCTTTCCTTGAATTACTCAATATTACCAACACCTTTATCATTTTCCTGATTGTGCTCTGCAGCACATGAGAGCTGGGTGAGGCTCTAAAAGAAAGATGTTTTCTGATCAACTACATGTAAGATACTTAGGAAATGCTATATATCCTATCCCTTTCTACGAGTCATACTACACAAGAACATACTGAAGGCTCTACTGTAAAGATACCTACTTAACAATTCCTAGGCAAAATATCTAGAAACATCTCCAAGAACACACTTGAGAAAATGCTAAACTGGTGGTGTCTTCCATTTTCGGATTCTGCTGCCTTTGGTCCTCTTGGTAATTTTGTCAGAGTTACATGCCACCTCATCTTTTGCTGTGTGTTCTTGGGGACTCAATTACACAGCAAGTGTTTATATAGGCCAAACCTTTTTACAAAGACCCCAAGGGCTTCTTTGAATTCTTTCCCGGTTACAGGAGTTTTTATTGTTTCAAATATTGCTTATAGTCAGTGCGTCACTGGCTGGGAATCTTTGGTTAAACTGAGATTTCACAGTAATACAAACTGATTTAGTCCCGGGGGTACATTGTGCACATTGTTGGTTGGGTTTTCACTCAGGTTTACAGGGGTGATTACAGTCCTACTAGTTTTAACCTCTCATTAGATGGTGGACTCCCTGAAGGCAGGGACGAAGGTTCCTTTTCATCTGTGCTTGTTCACCTGCCCGTCACTAAATCCCCTCCCTCCTCCTGTGGAACATAGAGGACTCTCCATCCCTGCTGTCAAGACAATAATTTATTTCAAGGCTGTGCTTATATGAATGTGATGTTAGGTGCTCATCAAGGTTGTATCATCCTTTCTTCTGCTACTTTTATCTTCCAGCTTAAATATCCTGTTCTTGAATAAAGGCTAGGCAGAAGAAAGTTCTAGAAAACCTCAGACTTGGCCATCTTTCCATTTTTTCAGCCTCCCTATGACTTGGGAATGTTATTCCTTATCGTGTTTCTTGGATCTCCCACCCTATTCTTGCCTCATTACCCCCACCTCATTCCCTCCAACCTCATGTGAATAACTTGGTGAGCCACCTCTGAGCATTACCCTGAGGTTAGGGAACGGGGATGGAGAAATAAAATTTTGAAACACCGAACCAATAATAATAAAAATTTGTGTGTGGATATCAAGGTTGTTTTTCCTTCTTCCCCATGAACTCATGTTTTTGAAGTTATTTCAATCTGAAATGGCTCTGTCTTGGGAAGCACAGAGAAGAATCAGACAAGACTGAGGCTTTTCATGGAATGTCGCAGGAGCTCCCACCGGGTAATCTGAGTCTGCTCTGTCCCAGATTGTGAGCATGGTTCAGCTTCCTAGGTTGTGCTGGAGTCTCTGTGGCTCAAGGATCAACAGCGATCCCTTCCTAGTTCATCTATTATTTATAATTTATTAGCTATGACTTATGGAAGGCCCACAATCCAATGGAGGGAGCAGACATCCCAGCCATTCACGGCAGTGCTGCAATGAGTGTGCAGAAGGGAAAGGATGGGACACAGGCGTGGGGACAGAAAGGATGGTGCCCATTGCAGCTTGAGATTGATGGGTTCAGAGTCATCATCTTTAATGGAATTTTCAAGTTTGGGGTCAATGCAATTGTTCTGTGAAGAGGCAGATAGTAAATTGTTGAGGTTTGGGGGGCAGTACAGTCTTGGTCACAACTGCTCAACTTTGCCATTGTAACAGGAAAGCAGTCATAAATAATCATAAACAAGGGGTGTGGCTGTGCTCCAGTAATAAAGCTATATTTATGAAAACAAGTAAGATGTAGCCAAAAAATAAGATGGATTTGGCCTGAAAGTCATAGTTTGCTGTCTTCTATACTAAAGGATAATAATAACAAATAGCTATATAATGTGAGCCAAACACAATGCACATGTACACACATGTATATGCACACACATGTACTCATTTCATCCTCACAATAACCCTATGATGTAGGTATCATAATTTCCAATTTATAATGGAGAAGTCTGAGGTATTAAAAGGTTAAATATTTGCCCAAAGCAACATAACTGGTGAACTGGGATTCAAACACTTGGTTGCCCCTGGGGTCCATGCACTTAACAACTTTTATGTTGGGCAGGAATATAAAGGAGTGGGCACTGAAGCAGAGGGAGAAGCAGGAGCAGAAACCCAAAGGCAAGAGACTGTATGAGGAGTGCACAGAGGGCTAAGTGGGAAGCAGGGAGTGTCAAGAACCAAGGTAAGAAGGGCTAAAGGTGGGGGGCTTTGAAGGCCGTGCTGACAAGTGAGGGCAACACCACCCCCCCTGGGAAAGAGGTAACACATTCTGAGATTTGACCCTTCTCACCTGCATTCCTATGAGCAATGCTTTGACTGGAGGGAGGCAAGCGAGAGTGCCAAGTTCCTGCAGAGGCCAGAAAAGGCTGATACTGGTCTTACTAAGGGCCAGTGCTGCTTGGGGGTAGCCTGACCCCAGGAGCTCTTGAACATTGGTGGAGCAGTCTCAGCACAGTTTCCCCAGCCTCCCTCCTGTGTTGCCAACCTGTTTGCCTTGGCAGAGGTAGGTAGAGTAGCACAGTTAGCCCATAAGGTTGAAATTCCTCTGCCAGATGTGAAGTTTAATAGTCATCAGAGCCCCATAGCTGGGGAGAGTTTATAAATTCCCATACTTATTACATGCAAGGCATAAGACTGTTTATTGAGAGCTTTTTTAAAAATTAAAGCTCCAGCTCAATCCCCACCCACAGCATTACCTTACTGAGTGAGTTATTTCTCTCTCCGTCTTTTTAATGGGCCACAGCCACCCTGGCCTCTTGCCTCAGATGCAGGGAGAGCTCTGCTGGACATAGAAGTGTCCAGCTTGGAAGGGAGCAGCCGGCTGGAGGCCAGGCTGGGCCAGTAATTGGCTGAGATGATACTGGAGGCTTGGCTAACAGTCCCAGATTGGTCCCTAATCAAGTCCAACCTGAGAGCTCTTCACCACCCAGGGCTGCAAGTTTTCTTCCCAGAGAGAGAGACCTGTTGCACAGGAATCTGGGCCACCTGCACAAATGGCTCTACCATGGTTAAGGGTAGGAGCACAGACCCTCTTCAGAATCCATGAGAACATGTCACCTGCCTTGAACTGGAAGAGATTCGGCTTCACTTATCTCTTGGTTTCTTGGTGCCAAGGCTTCAGCCTAGCTTTGGGGAACCCTGGAGAGGATGGAAGCCTATTTGATGCCAGTACTCCTGGGATTGTAAGAATCACCTCCTCTACCCTTGCACTTGATGTGCGTCATAGGACTCTTCATGCCCGTGGGCCTCAGGACAGCTCTGTATGTTGGCCCATAAGACATCAGAATCCCTCATTTTGTAGATGAAAGAGAACCCCCATTGCACAGATGAGTGGGAACTCTCTGTTTGGGGGATAAAGAAACAAAAACTCAGAGAGGTCAAGTAACCTACTCAAGGTCCCACAGCAGCTGGTCATGTGTGGAGCTGAGAGTAGACTTTAAGGCTCTGACTCCTGACCTAGGTTTTTTGTCTTTGATGCTCTTGTTCCATGAGAGCCGATTGACTGGTGGATTGGCAGGTGTACTCTGCTTAAGTGGGCCTGGGGCCTGGCTTACCCAGGGGTTGGAGGTAGTAGTAGAAAGATATGTTGCTGGATCAGGCCGTGGCTTGTGGGGAAGGAATGGCATTGGAGGTAAGGCCTATGGGTGTATACAGGAACGGAGAGGTAGGCATTGTTGCCAGGCAACTAATCCCACATTGACCCAGTTACCTAGGTGATTGGGGACTGAAGAGGATCTGGGTACTACCAAGACTGGGTAGGAATTCTTGTCCTTTACTGTTTGCAGGCCTTGGTGAAAGGATTTCTTCTTTTCCTGATGATGGTCTTCCTCTCGTAATTTGGTCTCCGCTGAAGCACCAAGATCCCCCTTTCTTTTTCTTTACCCCAGGAATGACTCTCCTTGGAGATTCTCCCCTTCCTCACCCAGGTTGCCTCAACGTCTGTCTCTGATTCTGAGCCTTGGAGGACAGAGCCCAAGCAACAAAACCAAGCAAAACGAACAAATAAATAAAAACAATGTACACACATTGATTTCCTGGTAAATGGGAAACTTGTCCTGGGGGTTTCCATTCACTAGCTGATCTAATCTGGGAGGTGGGTGGCAGCACTAGCACAGGCTGGTTTGCAAAAGCCAAGAGTGCTCAGCTCCCCAACTCAGCATCCAGTGACGCCATGTTGGTCACCTGATGGCAGCTGCAGCGAGAGTATTTACACCACAGGAACCATCAAATGCTACGTACCAGGGCTCTGGTGCAGTTCAGAAAATGGAGGTTAAATGTTTACCAGCATGCTACTATAGTTGTCTCCACAACTCAGTAACAAAAGTATTACTATTTTCACTTTATAGATTAAAAAGAAAAAGATTGAGACTCAGCAAGCATAATTAATTTGTTCAAGGGCACTCAATTGGAAAGTGATAGATTCAACATTTGAACCAGCACCAATCTGATCCTAAGGACTTTGCTCTTTTCATGCTAGTCCATTTATGGCCCTGGGAATGCTTAAATTACACGTGTCACAGAATGGGACGCTGTTGGGCCAAGTCACAAGCACAAGACACATATAATTTTGACAGCAATTTTAAATGTTCTGAATACTTTCATACTCATTATGTTACTTGATCTTCACAACCATCTTGTAAAGTAGGTGAATAACAGTAGTTCCACCTGAAGTTGAAGAAACTGATACCCACAGAGGTTAAATAAATGTCCCATGGTTACACCTATAAGAGAGAGTGAATTTGAGACTAGAGCCCTTGTTAACTAATGCTTGATTTAGAGTTTTTTCATCATACAACATGTCTTCTCACCTTGATAAAATAGATCTTAGCTAATCAAATACTTCCCTGAGATAGGATTTTTGTTTTCCCTCTTCTTTTTTTTAAAAAAATGAAACATGGGTATAACAATAAATGGTCTCATATTAAGGATTTATTGGTATGAAAGAAAACATATATGCTAGGATCAGCCCATATCTAAGTCAGCCAAGCCCCTGCCCCTTTCAGGGTCCTAATTTCTGATGTGGTGGTGGTGGTGGGGGTAAAGTTAGGGGTGGCAAGAAGAGAGAGCCAGAAAAGAGAACCTAGACATTCAGGGATTCTGGGATTCTTACCCCTCCTAGTCCTGGACAGTGAGAATGAGTTCAAAGAGATCATTTCTGCAAGTAGTTCCTTCCTAGAAAGACTCTAATTCACTATGCTCTCTGCATGGGTCAGTACAGCAAACAGATCTAGATATTGTTCCAAGCTTTTCAGTTATCAAGGTTGAAATAGAAGGGTTTTCTCTTTAACTCTGAATAAAATGGGGAGGAATATTAAAGAAAAAACACAGCTGCCAGAAGTTCTGGTTACCTGCGGTTTGTTGGTCTTCATTGAAACATGGGTGGGACACACAGAACAAGCAGACTAGATACCTGCAGGGTCCTGAGGAAAGCTCTGGACTGAAGTCAAAACATTCACCTGCAGCTCTGTCACAGGTGCTCTATGGGACCTTGGGCAGATCACTTTGGTTTCTCTCAACTCCAGTTTCTGCCTTTGTGAAAAAGGGTGAATGAAATGGGTTCTCTATTTGTCTGAGAATTAAAGGAAACAGGATTCCTGATGCAGAAGTGCATAGTGGGCATTCAATAAATATATTCAATAAATGTTTTTCAAATGAATAAGCCATCCCATGGCTTGCTGTTGAGGCATTAATTCTTGATGGTTCTTTGTCAAAAATCCACTTACCATGGCGTAAAGCGGTTAAGTTTGATTCAGCAGTCCATTGGACTGTCCTCTTTTTGCAAGCTAGTTTAGGGAATGAGGCCATTCTGCTGCCACATCCCTGGTGGCATGGTGCCCAGCTGCTTTCTGTAGGCAATGGTGTGAAAAAGATTTTAATAGTCAGTCATGCCCTAGAGTGGGCAGAGCTTATAATTTTCCATGACTTACTATGCTCAGCCCCAATTACTCTTGATTGAATATATATATATTTTTAAATCACCTCATTAATAGTGGTGCTTGTGATTTTGCCTTCTCTTTCTAATAGAGATCTACCATTTTTCATTAAATGGTTTCCTAGCCAAGTGGGAAAAAGAAAGCCAGGATAAAATAGGCCCCCAGAAAATAGTTTATGGAAAATATGAGCAGGAAAATGTTTTCAAAACTAATGTCAGTGACATAAAAGAGATGCCCCGTAGGCCATTTTCTTCCTTTCTTCTTACCCTCTCACTATCACACCTTTCCATCTTAGTCATTTTGGTCATCTTGCAGCCCATGAATTACTTTATCAGTGCAAAGTAGCAAGCCCCAGAGCTGGAGAGAAAAGAGATTAAGAGAGTTAATGGATATGAAGTGCTTACAACTGTGCCCAACATGCAGAAATAATTTCATCAGCGCTCAGCCACAAGGATCTCCACTTTGAATGTGAGTGGACTGGCCTTCTGCAAATTGAGATGTTGATACAGTTTGCCGGCAAAGCTTTCAGCTTGCTGTCTTTATGCTTCTACATTCCCCACCTCTCCCCAGCCTTATCCAGTTTCCTTATATGCTCTGTCCCACAAAATCCTGCTCTCAGGAAAGGCTCTGGTGGATTTATGCAGTGAGGTGTCAAGAAAGGATATTGTTCTATATGATTCCAAGGTGGGGGTGGGGTTGGAGCCAAAGGGTTCCCTTTATAGAGCAAATCCCACTGGAGTTTCAAGTCCAGTTGTAGGAATTCACTTCTGGGAAAGGCACACATAGTTTGGTGAAGGGAGTAGGAGTTACGCAGACAATTTTACTGGTCACTGAAGATGGCCCTGTGGACTGGACATGTCTCATTTGACCAGCAGGGAAAGAAATAGCATAAGGCAAGGTCAGCCCCCAATGTCACATACTCCAGTGGCCTCAGCACTTGGTGGAATAGTACATTCTTCTTCTAGGTTTCAGCCAAGTAAGATGCCTTCCTATAGCACCCATTGGACACCACTGGACTATCCTCATTTCTCAGATAGAGCTTTAGAACATACACACCTGCTACAATGAGCAAGCAGGCTGTATCTCCTGGTCTTCCTGGATTCTGCATTAGCCTGGATGAAACGCTCTTAGCAGCTTCATCATGCACCAGTCTCTGTGTCATCAGTTCTCCAAGTAAAATCAATCCTGAGGAACCAGCAGGACGACTCTGCCTTCCCAGCATCACGCAGGCGTAGGTCTGTCCTTCATTAGCCCTTGTGCCAGGGCGCTGAAAGCCTCTAGCAAGCGGGGTCTGTAGTTACTCCTGGTGCCAGAGACTCAGTGTTGTTGTGGATGCTCATCTGGGAGCCCTTGACAGGAACTTAAGCGTGAACTGAGACCTGATTGCAGCTGAGGAAAACAGACCATGCCATCTGCAGAGTCTGGCTGTGAGGACTGTGACACACTGGGAAGGACACAGGCTGTGGAGTCAAGAGAACTGTGTTCAAATCCTGGCTGCTCCTAACCTGTGTGACCTGGATGAATCTTTTCACCACTATGTACCTTAGTTTTACTTATCTATGACATAGGAGTAGCTATTTCTTCACTAATGACACCCAAGGTGGCTCTGAGCGTCAGATGAGGTCCTGGTCTGATGCTAAGATTAAGTGGGAGCTGCCCCTTGGCCCTGAGCTTGAGTTTTCCAGCGGGGTCGGAGAGAATCAGTGGGCATTGCCTGAAGAGCAGGGAGAGGATGCACAGGGAGCTGGGCATTAAAGTGTCCAGACAAAGTCTGCCCTGACCCCAGGTGAGATTTGCAAAGATGGGACCCTTGGGCTGAGTAAAAGACCAGATTGTGGTGAGGAAACTGATGGAAATTATAACTGACAGGTCACAGATTTAAACATTTATTGACTCCAGCTAACTATGCATACTTATTCCAGTGCTACATACACTGACTTTGATCTCACACACACACTCTCTCAAGATGTCACAAACGCTTGGATGTTACACACACTCAGCCTGTTACACAAACACACCCACGCAGATGTTACACATAATTTCTCAGATGTCACCCACACTCATTCAGATGTTACAGACACTCAATCACACACATGTTCTGTTTGGCTTCACACTGTCCTTAGTGTTACTTGGTTACATGAGACCAAGCCTACTCACACCAACTTAGACAAAAAGAGAATTTATTGGGAAGATTAAAGCTGTGCTATAGAACTCAGCCAGGTTTCCTGGGGGAGTCAGGAGCCAGGGCGTGACTAGTCCTCTTTTTTTCCAGGGGAGGCGTGGCAGCATGGGGTCTGCTCTCTGCCTCTCTCTGAGTGCGTGGTTCATTCTCCTGTTCCTTATCTGGCCAGTTTTCTTCCCTCTGCTTGCATTCGCCTCATCATAGCTATCCCTACCTGTTAATGCAAGTTTTATTTATTATTTTTTAAATACCATGATAGCATCCTTATGTCTCTGTGCTCAGACACTAGTCAGGGCTTCCGCCCACCTTCAAAATGTCAATGTAAACTTCATGTGTTTTTCATCATAAGGCAAAAGTGGAAAAAATATAGAAAACCGGCAAAAGAAAAATTACCTATTCTTGCACTCGATGATAATGCCCATGGAAATATTAGTTATTTTTTTCTCACTTTTGTTTCTGTGTGATTATTCTTAGAGTTACAGTAATATAAAATAGTATATAAGTAACATTTTTACATCTTCTGAAGAAGTGTGGTTGGAGATATCTTTCTTTAAGCATGACTCTCAGGTAAGTCAGTCAAGGCTGTGGTGCCTTGAGATGGGCCATTGTCCACTTTGATCTCAATGAAGGCATCTCTGATAAATTGTGCTTGATCAGGTTGGAGGCCCCTGACTCAGGCCTGTTCCTTAACTCTCATCAACGCACCCGCATGCCCAAGATTCCGATGGGCCTCCATTCCTACAGTACTTCTGCTTTGAGCCATTCCTGACCTTTTTTTTTTTTTTTTCTTTTAGAGAGAGGGGAAGGGATAGAGAAAGAGAAGGTGAGAAACATCGATGTGAGACAAAAATATCAATAGGTTGTCCTCCCTACTAACCTTGGGATGATGAACCTGCAATCCAGGCATGTGCCCCAACCAGGAATCAAACCAGTGACCTTACAGTTCGTGGGACAATGCCCAACCAACTGAGCCACACAAGCTGGGGCGCCATTCTTGACTTCTTAATCAGGGGTCCTGGAATGAACTTAATATTCTTAGGAAATACTCCATAACTGTATGCCACATTATATAGATTTGCAAATTTGTTTTTGGAGGAAGACGCCACAAATTTCATGAGATTCTCAATGGTTTCTATGATCCTGGAATTCAAGAGCCTCTTGCCTGCCATCAATGACAGAGACCACCCCAGCCTGCAGGAACCTCTGCTCTTCTGGTGCCCAGCCAGCCCAGCCCAACCCAGTCCAGCCAGTGAGAACAGCCTGCAAAAGAATCCAGCCTATATCCCGTATTCCTCTAGATTAAAAAAAAATTTTGTTTTTATTTTTGAGGTCTGATACACATTATTCTAAACTGTTAAAAGAGGTGAGAACCTTCCCACACAGAAGAAAATAGAATTGGTATGCAAAGTAGGCCCAGTCTTGAATAATTAATCCTAATTTGCATGTTCAAATGAGCCTGAGAGCTACCCTGGCAGCCAAGAGGGAATTCATACGCAGGAAGGTGGAGGGTGGGGTACCCAGTGGGGAAGATTCAGCTTCTCCAGGACCTCCACTGCTTTTCTCAGGTCAATCCTATGGACTACTGGAGCTGTGAAAGCTGTGGATGATGGGAATTGAGGCCTAGGGAGGGGAAGTGTCTTGCTGAAATCCACACAGCAAGTTGCTGACAGGAAATATCACATAGTGGTTAATAGCAGGGGCTCAGGGACTCTTGGACCACCAAGATTCTAATCCTATCATTTAGTGGTTATGTAGCCTCAAATTACTTAACCTCTCTAAGCCTCAGTTTCTTCATCTATAAAATGGGGCTAAATGATTCATCACTTCACAAGGTTGTTGGAAGCATTCAGTTCAGTGTGCCTGGTGTTTATAAGCATGATAGAAATGGTGATCATTCTTGCTGTGTCCCTTACCATCAAAACCCCTCTTCTTCCTCTTCCTCCTCCTCCTCATCTTTAATGATGGGACTGTAATTAAAACCCAGATTTCCTTATTAGTACAATTTATGTTCTTCAAAGACAGTGTGAGGTCTTTAGTGAACCTGAGTGCATACCCCCTGCTAATCACCCTGGGATACTAATGCTAGGTAACAACAACAATAATAACAGTAATAATACCTTGTACTAGGTGAGCATTTCTTTCCAGGTACTTTTTAAAGCACTTAATAGATCTTTAGGCCCCTTGGGTTAATGATTCACAAAGGCCCTGGACCCACATGTTGAGGATGAAAAGGAGGTTCTATCTGATGGGATAGTATTTTCTCAGGGAGTCTGACTGGCAGGGGCTGTAGTCTCAAGCCTGACTGACCAGAGCACATGCCCTTCCTTCAGCCCCAGTGCAGACGGGACCAGTCAGACCTTCAAATGGCTCACGCTGGTCTGGTTGCCTCATGGTCTACAGGTCTTAGACCCACTGCAGATCTTTGAGGAGAATGGATCCCAAGTGTGCACCCTGAGGAACAGCCTGTGGCCTTGCTGCTGCCACTCTCTTAATGGAAAAGGGGTCCCATGGAGGAAGGACCCAGAGTTGGGCCAGTGGGTGGAACCTACAGAGAGACAGATTTTAACTCTAATTCTGTAGAACAAGAATTCTGTAAAGAGAGAATGTGTTTCGTTGAGATACAGCTACTGAGAGCTTTTTAATTGAGACCTCTGGCAGGTTGCAAAGAGGTTAGACAAGATGATGATTGAGGTCCGTAGCTCCGTGGGAGCCCCTGCTCTAATCCAGGCTGGACAATGGGGCTCTCTTGCCTTCAGGAGGCACAGAATTAAGTCTTTTTCCCCATACCCTTGAAAACTCAGGAGACTCCAGTCAGGGACCTGGTGGCCCCAGTAGCCTGTGATAAGATACAATCAACCCTTTTTTCTGTACCATGAACCCCAAACTGGAAGGATCTTCCCAGATGTGATAGATTTAGCCTTTTGGGGGCCTGGGGACTTATTCTCAGAGGCAGCATAATGTAATGACAAGAACACTGGACTTAGAGCCAGACCCCCTTCGTTCAAATCCCGGCACTCCCACTCATAGTTCTGTGACTTTGGGCAACTTGATAAACCTCTCTGCACCCTGGATTTCTTGCTGCATTGTACAGAGTAGAGATAATGCTTGCATGGTACCTGGTACAGCATAGGTGAATTCTATAATGTGCCTTTATGTACATAAGCACATTCTAGACGTACGCATTTACAAGATGGTTGTGTAAACTAAATGAGAGAACACACGGAAAAGCATCAACCTAATTTTCCTTTCCTTAAGCCCTCTTAGCCTGTCAAGTGGGGGGTGGGGGGGGGTTGCATCCTCTGATCCTTTTCTCTAAGTAATCTAACATCTTTCTTCAAGCTTTGCTTTCAGAAATCCCTATTTCTGCTGGTTCTGAGAAGGATTCCAACCCAGAACTGGGATCCTGACAAGACCTGGAAAAATGCAAAGGAAAGAGAGTCTCTCAATTAATGATGACATTGCCTGCTGATTGATGTGGGGGAAAGTGTTAAGCATCTGTTGTAAGACCTCAGGTCTCTGGAAGCCCGGGGCAATTTGTTGTTCTAAAAGAAGGGGGCAATTTGTTGTTCTAAAAGAAGAATGTAGAAGTAGAAAGAGTGAGAAGCAAAAGAAGTGTCCCTGCCCTTTACTGCCCAGATTCTCTCTGCTTTGGTTCCCTCATCTCTGAAATGGGGTTAATACCTTCTGCTTCTCAGGATTTTGAGAAGGATTCTAGGAGATGACTGGTAGCAATATCTAGCCCAATGCCTAGTTGTCACTCAGTATATGCTTATGAATGTGAACTTGGATAGGCAATCTTTCTTGATAGCCCGGTACTAACCCTTTAAACATTCAAACTCTTTAAAAATTATTTTGCTGCATATCTTCATACCTTTCTTCACCAGAGGAAATGAGTACAATTTAACCTTCTCTTAGGGACTCCTGGTCATCATTACAAACAGCAAGCACTGCTCAGAGAGGCCCTGGAAAAGGTGGGCAGGGCTGAGCGCCTCCATCACTTCTGTTGATGTATCTGCAAATAGAAGCTTTCTCTACAAATTGAATTGATTGCCCTTCTCTTCTGTAGGGTGGGGGAAAAAGCATCCAAAAATTTTGTGAGTAAAATGAGTTTCCCGATGCCTGAAGGGCCCCCTGTAGATAAGGTACATGGATTTGTGACAGCACTGTTGGCTGGTTCCCATCTTGTTTTCTCCTTTCTTATACCTGGATGTTGTCTGGACACACACAGTACAAGTTATGATCTCTCCTTGAACTGGAAAACAAATTGTGGAATCTTACACTGCTCTCTGATGCTTATCAGGAATTGTTCTTTTGTGTCCCTGTATACGTGCACAATCATATATGGCTGAGATACAGCTGGATTCATAAGTTACTGTGGTTTGGTTGACTTGTGTATATCTGGCACTCATACTTAAAGGAGAACATTGGAAATCCCTGACTTGCAAGTTCCTAAGCTACTAACCTTATGCTCAAAATCAGTGGGTAAATCTATGTTCTATTAGCTTCTGGGCAGTTCTCTGTTTCTGTAAATAAGGACCTCAGGCAGTCACAGGTACACGAAAGCTTGACTTGCTCCCTGAGCCTTCCGTAGTCATGGCCCTTTGTTCTCTACTGGCATCACTTACATCCAGAGAGGTAGTGTCTAGTTTTGAGATAGTATTTCCTGCCAGGGGGTGCTATTATTTTTACGCATTGAAGTCTGGGTATACAAAGGCACATGCACCCATGTGTTGCTCAAAGAACACACACAGGCACCCACACAGACCCTAGATAAATCCATTTGCTACATCACAGTACATATCTGCACACAAAGCTACCTACGTGTATTTCCTTCACCTGGCTCCCTTTCGTTGCCTGGCTAACTCCTCCTGACCTTCAGGCCTCAGCTATCGCACTTCTGAGGAACCTTTGCTAATTCCTCTTAATCCATGTTCTATGTCCCTTTTATGCACACCAAAAAGACTCTCTCCTTTTCCCATTTTAGCACTTTGATACCTTACTGTGTTGGATATTAATTGATGTATAGAGTTCCTGACCAGACATTAGCTCCCTGAGTAGAGAGGCTTTTAAAGATTTTATAACCATTGTAACTTCACATTGTCCAGTACATAATAGGTGCTCAGTAAATATTATTGAATGGATACCAGAAATAGTCATACAAATTTAAACAAAACCATAAAATCACTCACATATACACATGATCAGACATATAAGCATATACACAAATATGATATATACACAGAGAAATGAACTTCACACTGTTACCCCCTGACCTCCCCTCCCAGATCTGTGTGCACAAGCAGACATATACTCTCTCAGGCACAGAGATGCAAACATACAAACCTAGCCCACCCTGGTACTAGCATATGCATACCCACAAGCAAAACACACACACACACACATTTTCCTTGCACTTCTACTGACAACCTGTGCATGCAAATTGGATTTTCAGAACGTTCTAATCCTTTGTTGACATTTATTGAGACAAAACAGAAGTGGGCAGACACAGCCTGTTGGCTGGGCCGATGGGCTTGGCTGCGATGTAATGTCAGAAACTGTTGATGCAGAATTAATGCTCACTTTTACAAGTTTATCTTATGTCATAGAGTTGGAAAAAACCTCGGTGTAAATATTCATCATATGGCTTAATTGGTTTGATGTACCATAGCAACAAGCACAGCGCCAGACGCTTGCTATAGAGGCCTCCGTGTTGTTTCAAAGTCTTTATTATTATGACAGCAAAGTCTTGTTCATTAAAGTTTCACAATCCATTTTCATTAGGTTGAAGCTGAGTCTGTAAATGAACAGTTGCTCTGAAAAATCAAGCCCTCGCAGTGCTCGCTGGGGAGGCAGTGCGTCTGTATTAATTATCAGGACGCTGGTGTCGATCGACGATGTTAATTGCACTGATGGCTCGTTATTTGGGGAATTGCCATGCATTTCATGCAGGGATAATAAAAATGAATTTTTAAACAAAGAGACTTAAAATAATATCGAATCTGCAGAGAATACCAACATCAAAGGCTTATCTCAAAGCTTTGAATTTTATCTTTGTGGTCCAAAATGTTAAAGAGGCACCCGCAATGCAGTTGGTTCCAGTTTGCAGCGAAGGAAAACAAAACAAGAGTTAATTAACTGTTATTACAAACCTTTTCAACTTTAATTTGACTTTCAAATATTAGCATTTATCTATGAACTGTGCTTCTGGGTTTGACAAATTAGTTTTCACAGAACAAGTTTAATTAGGCGTCATTGTGCTTTTATGTCAGTTTTCAGAGCTCCAGACAATGAATGGATTAACTTATTAAAAGTCGTCTGTTTAAAAGACTTTGTCAAATGGCAAATGGGTGGGCAAAGTTGCTCGGCTTTGCAAGGAGATGGGGAAAATGATATCGCTGGTTGGGTGTCAGGTGGGTTGTAGATCAGATGACAAGAGGATTGGCAGCCCTGGCAGCTGAAACCTGCTTCGGGGGCACCTCCACTTTCTTGCCCCCTCAGGTGGTGAGGGATCTGTGATCATCACACCAACACAGTGCTTTGGAAAACTGAGTCGAGGAAGCCACTCTCTACTTATCTCTATTTTAGAGGAAGGAAATGACACAGAGAAAGTATTTATCATAGCATTAAGTTCTGTTCACGTGGCAATCTGTACTTGACTGTGGATTATGTCCCATGATTCTCTCATTCACAGGTCAGCAAACGTTTTCTGTCAATGTCATATATGCTCAACTCTGCCATTGCCCCGTGAAAGCAGTCATAGGAAACAGGCAAACGAGTGGGAGCTGCTGTGTTCCAATAAAACTTTATAGACCAAAACAGGAGTGGGGGGGCCCTCCTTGTCCTAGGGTCCTGGTTTGTTGACCCTGCTCTTGTTGAATGCCACATGTTGATCTGGCTATGCCAATCAGAATATGTTCAACAAAAGGGAAACTCTTCGCCACCAATGTTCTCCTAACAAGGACCCGTGACATCTCATTCATCATACATTTTTTTTCTGACTTTCATCTAAGGCACTAGGCATTGCTAGACAAAGAAACAGATTTTTTTTTAAAGGTGCCCTGAACTTGAGGAGGTTACATTCAAATGGTGATGCTCTTTCTTTGGGATCTGCTGTTATAGTGCTAGGATTTATTTATTTTTGGCTTTTTGAATTAGATGTCTAATCTGTCAGAAATTGAGTCATTACAAAACTGGGCCGGGATTAACCTATAAATACATCTGTGGAAAAAAACCATTTCTTATTACTGTCTTTGCAGACCATGGGGAGAGAAAGACACATAATTTGCTTAAAAATAAGGGAGTAGCCACTGTGGTCAGCTGGATCAGCATCAGTAAGAATACCTATAAAGAAAGTTCAGTATTGGACCAAGGGGGTTTCTGCCCTTAGGGAGCTCATAGCCTATATAGGAGAAAGACTTATTAAACTGCTATAATTGAGAATTTTCAAAACGCTGTGACAACTGAAGAGAGGAAGAAGGTAATGGTATGTATCTGTCAGGGAAGCCTACAAATAAGTAACTTTAAGATGGGCTTTGAAGAATAAATAGGAGTTTTCCAGGCAGAGAAAAGAGGGTGAAATTCACGGCAAGTACAGGGAATAACAGTGGCAACACTCAAGGCATGAAACGTTGCTTTTGATGTGGCTGAAGCGTGGGAGTGTGAAGGAGGCAAGGCAAGCATTTGCTCCTTTCACACCACCGAGGGGCTTCGCACTTGCCGTTCTCTCTCCGGAAGGGATCTCTCCACCGCTATCCACATGGCTTGTTCCCTAGATTCCTGTAGTTCTCTCCTTAAACAGCAACTTCTCAGAGAGGTCGTTCTCGAGCATTATATTTTAAAAAGCATCCTCTACTCTGTCTCTCTGTCCCTTTGCCACATTTTATTTTCTTCTTAGCAGTTGTATCATGTGATGTCTTACATAGTTAATTTGTATTTTGTTTGTTACTCCCAACTCAAGTGTAAGTTCCCTGAAGGCAGGGTCTTAGTCCATGGTGATTTCTCTAGTATACCCAGCACCTGGCCCAGAGTCTGCACAGAATAGGTGCTCAGTAACTCATCAGATATTTATGAGCCAGGCACTGGGATTGGGCTATTTCTTGCCCTGGAGATGCTCACTATCTAGTTCAGTCACCCAGCAAGTGGTCATAGCAAAGTATGCTAAAAGCTAGGATAGGCAATGGCCTTGAACCCAAGTTAAGGAGGGGCAGGACTGGATTTAAGCATTAGTATCTCTGCTTATTTCCCTAGGAACCATAAAGAGCCAAGAGAAGGTAGGGGTCTGAGTGGCTCTCCTCTTCCCAGTGCACCCTGTTAGGGCAGAGTATGGTGTGACCTTGGGGATGGTTCTGGAAACTCCAAGATGTTCATTGCTGTAACCTCAGGACTCGTCACACAGGCCCTGAGGGTGGAGGCTCAGGCCAGGACTAGGGTGAGCCGGGGAGGCAATAAGGGTGCAGTACTGAAGGAGGCACTCCCTCTTATGTGCTGGTCCTGCCCCTGCCTGAATCTGGGCGGGAGTGTCTCCCTTTATATCCTACTCTAGGCTCCCTTCCTGCCTCCCCCTTCTCCCGGCCCTGGGGAAGGCACTGGTCCAGAAGGGGCATGGTCTAAGTGGCAAGGCCTTTTAACAGGAGTTAAAAGAAACTGAATGAAAAGAATGAAGAAACTGACGTCTAGAGGAGATCTGGACTTGCCTGAGTTGAAATCATGGGAAGAATAATAGGCTCAGGAGCTGAAGGTCTTACGGAAAGAGAGAGGATAGGAGGCAGATCCCAGGGGTCTGGATAGTAGCCCCATTCCACCTCTGGTTTCTGCTTCTCCAGCTCCCAGCTTCTGGGCTCAGTCCCCACTGTGTCCCCCTCTAGATTCAGCCTGCCCATGTGTGCAGACCAATGGGTATCCTAGGCAGGCAGGATTAAAACAGTTTTGGTTTACCTCCACCCTTGCTGGACACGGTGAGCTTCTGGGGACTGTGCACAGTCTCCCTCCCGGGGTTCTCAGCCAAGCTTCTGCCTGCTCCTCCTCTCAGTTCCCCTGCCCTGGGCTTGTTTACATGGATGACTTGGCTTTTGCTTACACTGACCATTGGCTCCCTTGGGATAAGCTGTCATCCTTGGGTCATCCCTCCAGAAGATAGGTGCCCACATGCTTGGCCCTGTATCCTGGATTCCCCAGGGCCATGATTATTGATGGGAGATGTCCTACTTACAGGTTCCTCTAATGTCTGGAGACTTCTGAGCCTCTTGGATGCTGAGTTTCACCTGCCTCGGAGGCCAGGCCCTGGATGTATCCAAGATCAACCCACAGTTCCCTGGAGACCTTTGGGAGCCCTGTGAGGTTGCTGTTAGTGTTACACTCTGGCGTTAATACTCTGGGTCTGAGAATTATGGTCCGGCCATAACACAACAGGGAAAGGGGAACATCAGGCAGTATCTTGTGGATGTCACGGGGGTGAATAAACAAAAATTACAGCCAGGAAGTCACTAACACTGCTTGAGGTAAGTTGGACAACCTTCTTTCAGGCTTTCCATGTTTAATATTGCCTCAGCTATATCTCCTATTGCCACTATCCAGGAGGTAATTCGGTGAGAATAACAAAATAATTTTATTGGGAACGTTTCAAAGGTAGTCTTACTATTCCCATTTCACAGATGTGAAAACTGAGGTTTAGAGAAGCGTTGAAATGACTTGGGTTGGAGAGCTGGTACGTTGCCAGTCTGATCCCGAGACTATGCTCCTTCAGGGCTTCCCACACTGACCACACACACCCTGGAGCCCATGCCAGGGGGATTCAAGCCCAGGGCTGTCTAGGGAAGCTGAGCACATTGGGCATCATCTTGTTACCCTGTCATTCCCAGGATGTCTTGGTGTATACATGCAAATGACATCTAGCTTCTCACTGCTGTATCCCTGAGCACAAGCACTTGTTCATTTCTATAAATGTTAACATATCAGGATATATTTTGACACACTACTAAGATAAGTGCTAGAGCTGACAATAATAATGTATAATTTATGTCTCTCATATTACCTTCCCATCACTGTGCTTACATTATTACATAAATTAGTTTAATGTATCTGACATTCATCAGATAATTTAAGCATTTGTTCTTTTGTCTCTGTCTCTTGCTTGCAGGCATCTAGGCTGGAGATTGTGGCACCATTTTGGCACTAATTTGGAGGAATGCTGGGACAGTTACAGGACTAATCTGCAGGAACACTGGGACCCACACAGAGGAGATCTACTTTCTGTGTGACTGAGTGGGCCAGAGAAGCAGACAGCCCTGGAAGAAGCACTTACCTCAGAGGTAAATTGTAAAAATGGCCAAAGATACTTCCCACCCCAGTACACGTACTCCTATGTAATGTGGTGTTGGAGCTCCTCCCATGAAGCATTAGAATCTGTTTCTCTACCTTTTGAGTCTGGGACTGGCCATATGTCTGGTTTGGGCCAGAGGAGCATTAGCAAACTTGTGCACAGTGACTTGTCCTCTTGCTACTTACTATTGTCTGAACAATCCTCCAGTAGCCTGTGGATGATGAGACCCATGACCTAGTCACATTTCCGCCCCTGCTGATACTCAGCCCATTTGCTGGACATGTGAGTGGGGCCATTCACTGCTGGCAGACTGTAGGCATGTGGATGAGCCCCCGCAGAGGCTGGCAGAAGAACCGGCCAGCAGATCCCAGCTGAACTGCTGATCCACAGAATTCTGAGCTAACTCCGTGGTTGTTATTTTAAGCCAGTAAATTTGGGGTGATATATTATACAACAGAAATGACAGATAGAGGGCTGAGGTTGATTGATAGGGAAGTCCTCCTTACAGTTGTTAGAGAGAAGGGATGTTTCCTGACTTCCTGCTATACCTCCAGGCTGGGCCAGGCATTTACACATGTAAATCATCTTTAGTCCTTACACTGGGTATATTATTTTCTTTGTGAAGTTGGCACTTTTATCATCCCCATTTTAGAGTAAAGAAGACTTGAGATTCAGAATATTTTTAAAAAGATTTTATATATACATTTTTAGAGAGAGGGGAAGAGAGAGAGAGAAACATTGATGTGAAATAGAAACATCAATTGGTTGCCTCTAGCGCACACCCCAACTGGGAACTGAACCTGCAGCCTAGGCATGTGTACTGACTGGGAACTGAACCAGCGACCTTTCACTTTGTGGAACAATGCCCAACTAACTGAGCCATACTGGTCAGAGTGAGATTCAGAATATTTAGGTTATTAGCCCAAGATCACAGAGCTAGTGAATGGTAAAGCTAGGATTCAAATTCAGGTTTATCTGCCTGAATACTCCAACCCTGATCCTTTATTGGAATTTTTAAAGGAGGAGAAATGTTAGGAGTGATTGATTCTGAGTTTGCATTTTCCCTGGTGCAGGACATCCAGAAAACAACTCCAAGTGTTTGATATGATGATAGTCCAAGGAACATTGGTTCCTTGCCATTTGCAAGGCTTTTTTACTTGCATTATCTCATTAATTAATTAACCTAACTTTATGGATTCAGTACCGATGTCCCTTTTTCTAAATGAGGCAAGTCGATTCAGAGATGTTAAGGAACTTGCCCCAGATAAGCAGAGGAGCCAGGATTGAGCTCAGAATTCCTGAATTCAAACCCTATGCCTGCTCCCCTGAGACAGGTAGCTCAGTTTCCAGTTTTCCTAGTGGTACATCAGGCTGGATGCTTAACCCCCAACAATCTCCTCATTGACAAATACGGAGGCTGGTGATTCAGAGATACTCCCTGTGTGGAGGGCCTTGAACTAGGCTCTCTCAGATGGCAGAGATAAATACGGCTCAGCTCTTCCCTCAGAGAGCTTGCCTTCTGGCCAGCAATGCAGCACTCTGCAGTGTGGAATGTCTGGGTCTATGCAGGGCTGTTGTGTGGTGGAGTGTCGTCACATGGTCTGTTTATTGCCTCCTGTTTTAGTGGTGCTAATACCCATCCACTTAAATAAATCAACATGTCCATTTTGACAGTCAATGCCTGTGACCCACGGGCACCCCCCGAGACCCCTCCAAAGTGCATCACTCTGCATTCAGGTTTACAAGTGTCAAGAAGCCGTCGAAGATTCAAAACTGAAATGTCCATTATTGGCAAAGATCTGGAGAAGCTGATAGAATTGGCAAACTGATGTAAGTTTTCCTGAGGGAAGTTTGGACTAGGCAACAATTTTACCCTCAAATTATAGAAAATTACATACCATAAAAGGGCTGCGTCCTCGCGCCTACGCTGTTCGGAATCTTCTTCTCCATGCTCCTCCAATACGCCTTTAAGGACTGCAGCGAGGGTGTCTTCATTCACACCAGATCCGATGGCAAGCTCTACAACCTGGCCCGTCTACGAGCCAAGACCAAAGTCAAAGAGGTGCTCATCCGTGAGATGCTCTTCGCCGACGATGCAGCCTTGACATCACACTCCGAAGAGGGACTCCAGCAGCTAGTCACTTGCCTTTCCCACGCATGCAAGGAGTTCGGACTAGCCATCAGCCTGACGAAGACGAATGTTATGGCTCAAGGCACGGGGACTCCCCCATGCATCACCATCGACGGATACACCCTGGAGGTTGTCAACGACTTCACTTACCTCGGGTCCACCATCTCGAGCTCTCTGTCAGTCGACTTGGAGGTCAACCGGAGAATCGCCAGGGCAGCCACAGTTATGGCCAGACTGAACCGGCGAGCGTGGAACAATTCCAGCCTCACTGAGAAAACCAGACTGCGCATCTACCAAGCCTACGTACTCAGCACTCTCCTCTATGGCAGCGAGACGTGGACCACCTACGCAAGGCACGAAAGGAAACTCAACAGCTTCCACATGAGGTGCCTGCGACGCGTCCTGCATGTCGCCTGGCAGGATAAGGTCCCCAACACCGAGGTGCTGAAGCGAGCCAATATGAGCAGTTTGCATGCAGTTCTTAGCGAGAGACGCCTCAGGTGGCTCGGCCATGTCAAAAGAATGGATGCAGGCCGTATCCCCAAAGACCTCCTCTACGGCGAGCTAGCAGAAGGCAAGAGGATGACAGGGCGCCCAAAACTGCGGTTCAAAGACATCTGCAAAAAGGACATGACACAATGCTCCATCAATCTCAACACATGGGAAGTTCAAGCAGACGACCGCCTAGCCTGGAGGCTCGCGGTCAGGCAAGGTACGTCACGTGCAGAGGCTGCGCGCAACGAGGAGGCGGTCCAGAAAAGATCGAGGCGGAAGCAGCGTCAACAGCAGCAACAACGGCCATCTGCCTTCACCTGTACCAAGTGCGGCAGGGATTGTCACTCCCGAATCGGACTGCACAGCCATTCTCGGCGGTGCAGATAGACTCTCAGGAAGCTACGCCATCGTCTCTCGAGACGGACGGCTGCCGACGACGACGACATACCATAAAGATGTGCAAAGATTTAGTTATACTGTTTTTAATGATGATGTCATTTAATTGAAAATAACCAAAATGTTTAATAATAGGTAATGGTTAAATAAAATATGACACACTCATACAATAGACTGTTAACCAGTGAGTTAAAATAATGCAGTAGATGAATAACCTGAGATCATGAAAAAAAAGGCAGGTTATAAAACTCATATTGCAGTATGAATTCATGTAAACAAAGTATGTACAGGAAAATGCTGGAAGGTAATGTACTAAAGCAGTAACAATGGTTATTTCTGGTGGAGAGATTAGGAAGTTAGGAGTATTTCTTATTTTCTTCTGTTTATTTGTATTTTTCTTTTTATTTTCTTCATTGCTGGTGATACCCATGCTCTAGTTTTTAGTTCCATTGAAAAGTAGATGCAGAATTTAAGAAGCAAGCGATGGGAGAAACACTATCAAGGTTTGTGTATCCCATTCTTTCTGTCCTGACCCCAAATCTATCTGGGTTTCTTGTTCACAGAGCTCATGTTGTCCTTTATTTTGATTCAGAACAGATTTGATCATTATTTAGGTGAGGAGAAGAGCCTTTGGCTCCAGACAGATGTGGGCTTAATCCTCCCCTATTACTACTGAGTGATATCGGGCAAGTCATGGAACTTCTCTGAGCTTCTGTTTCTTTACCTGTAAAGTGTGAATATACAACCTAGCTTGTAGCCATATTGAGAGAATTAGTCATACTGAGTGTAAAGAGGCAAGCATAGTACCTGATATATGGTAGGTGCTCAATAAACTGTCATTATATTGTTGTTGTTTTGGTATCATTATTATCGCATAAAAGAACCAGAGAGTATGGATACTATGCCCATTTTTTTTCCTAATGTGCAGATTGAATCAGCAATAGAAATGGACTTTTTCAGGGTCCCAAGGACCATAGGGAATGCTGGTTGGCTGTTGAGCCCAGGACTTATCTCTTCCTTGGCAGTGGCATTGCTCACAGGCTCCTACACATGTCCCAGGGCTCAATGCAGAGCACCTTCCCTCTAGGAAAAGGCCTATGTCTTTTTACAGAAAGGTCATGCATAGGAAAATGCATCATTCTCTCTCATTGTACATATGGTTTAGCCTAGAGCGGTCCCTTGTGCTCCCATCAACACTGCACGCCTGTGCTGGTGGCAGATGTTGGTAATTGATCATGATGCTCTTTCCTACCCAGTTTAGGGACAGTGTCAGGGGGCTTTCTCAACACAGCGTTCCTTGTAGCTCTTGCCAATTAATCAGGGGCTGCAAACAATATGAAACCCTTTTGCCTCTTTTGGGTGAGAGCAAGGTTGGGGACTGGGTGGCATGTCAAGAGTTCATGTATTTCAAACTTTTAATTTATTTCTGGGAGGTTAGAAGAAGAGCTTTTTCTCTTTTGAACCTCATTTTCTTCACGGCTTCCATAGAGTCCTAGGAATAGATCAGGGCTGGTGATAATTTTATTTCCTGAGTTTACTTTGATGAACCAGTATCTCTACAAAGAGTATTTTGTGCAGAACTATGCAGAGGCTGCATTCAGACTTGGCTAGAGGGTGTGCTGTGTGGATTAGTAATTATCCCAGGGACATGGAATGGGAGGTGGCAGTGGTAGGTGTGCTAGGTGTTTGTCATTCCTGGATTGGATGGTTTCTAGTAGCTCTGAATGTCTACTTTTCTAGGAAACTGAGGCTCAGAGAGAGAGTGACTGGTCCAAGTGAGTTTATGGCAAAACCAGGACTGTGACCTGGGGCTCCCCACTCCCTGTTTGGGACTCATTCCACATAGACTCAAATTTAACACTCAGTCTCTGGGCAGTACGAGTGCTCTTTGCGAGGAAATACAAGTTCTCAGGGAATGGGCAAGGTCAATCCCTATCTCCCCTGGAACCGAGTGTGGCTGCCTCAGGGGGATTGTCTACTTTGCCTGACAGCCTTCACCAAAGCAATGGGCCCTGGAGCTGGGGACCAGCCTGTTCCTCCATACTGCCAGGGGCTTCTATCTGAGTCCTTTCTAAAAGGCTTGGAGAAGTAAGTGATTAGTTTCCAAAGCCTTTCCCCTGGGGTCGAGTTGGGGGGTAGGCAACATTTCCCAGAGTGGGGCTTTAGCCAGGCAGGGGGCTCAGCTAAGAGCTACAGGGAAGCAGCAGGGGCTCCTTAAATATGCAGAGGGAGCAGCTGTCTTTGATCTCTCCTGCAGCAGAAGCAGCCACTCCCCGCTGAGCTGGAGTGTGCATGTGTGCGTGAGGGTGGCATGTGGGTGTGGGTTAACATGTAAATGAGGACAGACTGGACCCAACATGTGTATGGTGCATGTATGTGTATATCCCGAAGCACTGCTACAGGTTCACATGTGTGTACACATGTCTGTATATTGTGCCTATATCTGCATGTGTGAGTTATCAAGTATGTGCACATGTGTATGCCATGTGGTTTATTGGGCTGAACACATGCCTGCACATTAGTTTATCTGAGATATCTCTGTAACACAATGGTATTATCTCCACAGCAATCCCCACTTGGGGCAACTTATTCCCAGCATTGCTGCTGGAGCCACCATAGTAGCTGGCCCTGCCTCCTGCCTCCTACTCAATTTAATTTGTGAAAGGATGAGTCATTCTAGTACCCACTCACCTGCTCATGGATGGTCACAAGATGATTGGTAGATTGGATTACTATTCAAAACTTTTATGATCTCCTTTCCCTTATTGATGTCAGGAATGGCTGAATGGCTTCTTTTGGCCAGGGGAAGGAGAGCCCAGGTGACACATGACACCCTTGAGCACATGTTCTAAGGCCCCTTGCATTGCTGGTCACCTCTTCTCCTTTTCCTCTGACATGATACTTGCAATGTTCAGATAGCAGCAGTTTTGTCACCCTGGGTCCCAGAGCCATGGTCAGCCCCTGATAAACATGCCAAACAAGTAAGAAATAAACCTTGTGGGAATAAATCATGCAGATTTTAGGGCTTTTTGTTTGTTTGTTTGTTACCATAGCATAACTTATAAGCTGACTAAAATAAAGGGGCACTTAGATCAATTGTCCTATCCCTTGGTCTCTAGGTCTTGAAATCAGAAAGTGCTTGTAATTTCTATCTATGGTTATCTGTGCTATGTTTCACATACATGGATAAGTGTCATAGTTTCCACATTTGGCTACACACGTGTTTTTTATTTATTTATTTTTTTGTGCAAAGCCAGCACAGAGAGAAATTGAGACCAAAATGCATTATGAAATTGATAAAGCCCATGGTTCTGAGTTCAGTTGTTCCTGGGGCCCAGTTACATCCTTGCTCTGGCTGCACCCAGCTTCACTGTCCCATCTTATCTTGAGTAGCAATACATTCATCTTATAATTAAAGCCAATGTGAGTTGGTTTCTGTCATATCCACCAAGACTCTAATGTAATATGCATGATTTTGCATGACTACATACATGGGTACATTGCATTTGCTATGTGTTTGCATGTATATTTGTGTGCATTCATGTATATGCTGACATTTGTGGAATATGTGTCTGTGTATCCTTGTGCATCTGTGTGCATCCTGGCAATCCTGTACATTCATGCATGTATGTATGTTTATGGTATACACATATGTGTCTGAATTTTCCTGGCACATAGTAAGTATTCAATCAATATTTTTAAAATATGAGGGGGGACCCAAAAAATGGAATTTATTTATAAAAATCGTATATTTATTCTTCCATGTTTAAACTTCAGTTACCTTCAAAGTACTCTTCATTTGATGCAATATACCTATTGAAACTTTTTTCCACTGCTCAAAACAGTTTTTGAACTCATTGATTTTGATGCCTTTTAGTGCTTCTGCTGTGTGTTTTTTTTTTGTTTGTTTGTTTACCTGTTCCATATTGATACAATGTTTCCCTTTGAGGACTTTTTCATCCAGAGAAACAAAAAACAGTCACTTGGGGCAAGATCGGGTGAATAGGGAGGGTGGGGCACAGAGATCATGTTGTTTTTGGTCAAAAACTGCTGAACAGGCAGCATTCCTGGAAGGATCACTGACATGCAGGGTCAGAATGGCTAATAGACCTTTGCTGGAGCTCTGGGTCAGGCATTCATTGTTGTGCCACAGAATTTTAATAAACAAACTTTCTGAATTTGACTTTGTCAGTTTTATGATTAGATGGTTTGACAGAAACTTGGGACTTGATTTTTGCTATTTGCACTTTATTGTCATGTGTTAGGAATGTATTTTGAATTGGTGAGGTGGAAAGATTGAAGAGACAGCAGTGAAGGGCAGTGGAGGTGAGATGGCAAGATTGCTACAAAGAAGGGAAGCATCACACTTGGGACTTTCTGAGTGAGAACTGAGGGCTTCTGGGGCTTGAAGGAACTTTGAAGATCAGCTAGCTGGTCCACTGCCACCCCCACGCTCAAATTCTCTCTGTAAATTGTAATGACAATGTCTATAATAGCTACTATGTTGAGCTCCTACCAGTATCACAAGAAGTTGTTCTAGTCAGGCTTGATAGGTTGCAGTAAATAGAGACCCACCCAAGACATCTGATGTCTCCTCTCCTCTCCCCTCCCCTCCCCTCTCCTCCCTTCCCCTCCTTTCCCTTCCTATCCCTTCTTCCTTTTCCTCCTCTTCTTCTCTCCCTCCATCCCTCCCTCCTTCCCCTCACTCCAGTGCTAACTATAAAGAGCTATTTATTATTACTTATCCTCAGCCTGTGTGTGTGTGTGGGGGGGGGACCACCCTGCAGAGATGTGAACTCAGGGGTTGCGGCCCCCAGATGGCATTTTCTCCAGACCCTTTAGCCTCAACCTTCTTCCTCTGACCTCATTCCAAATGCCCTCATTATCTTGTCACCCTCAGGAAAATCAAGCTTGTCAATCTCTCTATTTAAGTGTGGCTCCCAATTCTTGACTCTTTCCTCTCTTGTAGGATGTGGTGAGAGCTAAGCTTCAAGAGGGAATTGTCATGACCCTTTTGTGTCCTTGAAACACTTCTAAACCCAGTACAATCTTTGTGAAGAAGAGTCCCTGAAGTCACTGGGGACCTCAAATTTAGTTGAGGTGATGAGTTACCATCAGTCCTGGAAGGTTCAATGCAGTTTAATTTAATTCATTTGGCAAACATTTAAAGCGTGAATTTTGGAATCAAGTGGACCTAAGTTTATGTTCTGGGTCTATCATTTCTTAGTTGTCTTATTTAATATCAAGTGATTGCTCTGAGTTCCAGCTCTTCTCATCTGATTTACAAAGGGCAGTCATACCAGTTCATGGGTGTTCCATGAAGTTAAAATGAAACCACATATGTGAAACACTTAAAACAGTGCTTAATTCAACCAATCACTTATTTATTCATTCATTCACTTATTCATTCATTCATGCATGCATGTATGCATGCGTTTATTCATTCTACTGGCTAAGTGCTTTGGGGGTTCACTGGGGACCATATAGGGTCTTGGCCTTCACAGAGTTTAAAGTGGCATGTGCTTGTCACATACTCAGCAAATATTGTCCTGCTCACCTCCCACATGCATCTTATATGCATAGGAGACAGTGCTGGGAACTGAGTGTGGATAGAGATATAAATGAATAAAACAGGGCAACTTTTCTCAAGGAATGGAAATTTCAGGAGCAGCACTGTGGCATTATGGAGTTGGGGAGGGGCCTGGCCAAAGGTTTTAAGATTAAATTTAAATTTGACACTGGGTTCTACAAAGACACTAAGAAACTTGACATTCTTGGTGACTGGGATGCTGATAGAAGTCAAGGGTCTGAACTGGAACAGAAGTCCAGTTTCTCAAAGAGGTTAGCAAAGAGAGAGAGCCCGAATCAGGAAGAACGGAACGCTGGTGTCAGTTCAGGCTAGAGAAGGAGGGAAATATGGGGAGGTGAGGGGCCTTGACTCTATTCCTGAAGGTCTGACTCTGGTTTGCACATTCATTCATTAATCCGAAAACTCGTATTGAGAGCCTACTGTGTGCAAGGTATAGACAATGTGCCAGTATAGATCCCTCCCCTTGTGCTTTCATAATACAGTGGGGGGAAACTTGCTATTACGATCCAGTATAATGAATGCTAAGATGGCGAGAGTTGTCACAGCAGCTCTCTACATTATGGGAATATTGAGAAGGACCATCATTTTCCAGCCAGAGCAGTGGTTCTCAGATGGAGGTGATATTGCCGCAGGGGACATTTAGAAATGTCTGGAAGCATTTGGTTGTCAAAAATGGGATGAGGACTTACTACTGGCATCTAGAGGGTAGAGGCTGGGAAAGCTACTTAACATCCTATAAGGTACAGAAAAGCCTCCTGTAACAACAAAGGATTGTGTGGCTCAAGATGTTAATAGTGCTGCTGTTAAGAAACCCTGATCTAGAGGGATCATATAAAATTTCTCAAAAAAAGAGATACTAAGTTGAGTCCATAAGGATGAGAAATTAACTAGATAAAGAATGGAAGAGGGACAACATATTTAAACACCTGGGGACAGGAGAGAGTGCACGAAAGCAAAGCAAGAGCTAGGAGAGGGAGAGGAGAAGAAAAGAGAAATATTACTGTAGGGAGAACATAAGGCACCAGGAAGAGAAAAATAAGAGAGTAGGACCAAATAATAGTAATATATTGTCTGGGAGGAATATTTAACTTTCAAAGTAAAAAAAGAAGGTTGGGGGTATGTGGTTTAGACTCACACACAATAGCATTTTCAGGATATTTTGATTGCTTATGAAATGGATTGTGTGTTGCTAGGATATTTGGAAGTCATATCCTCAACAGTCCTAGCATAACAGAAGCTGTGGTATGAACACCCTTGGCACCAGGCACAACTTATTTCAAGGTCATAACCTGGGCAGTGTCTGGAGGTTTGAGGATTTCTCTAGGGTAATATTGAATTCTATTTCCCCAATGAGGGCTGTTGGGAGCTTTCTCCCTGGTGTAGTCTTCATGGGCCTGGACCTTCTGGGAATGCTTGAAATGGATCCAGGAGCAGCCAGTTCTCAGAAGAAAACTGGGGAATGTGGGTCCAGATAAAGAGGCCCCATCTGGACCCCAAGAGTTGGAAGAGCTTAGGGAGCCCTTTGCTGAGAATGCTGGTCTAGCATGAAGGGGTCATTAGGAAGTAGATCCCAGGTGCCCTCACTGTGTCCAATGGGAAAATCCAGGATAAAAACCATGGGGCCTCTCTGAAAGGACCTGTTATCAGGGGCTGCAAAAGCAGCAGATCAAAGAGAATGGAATGACACAGGGTCCGACTAGCCCCTGCCTGTGTCCCCTCTCCTGTTTCCCTTTTCTGTCTCTGACTCTGACCTTTTGTCCTTGTCTTTTTTCCTTTTTAACTACCTTGACCCTCTTTCTTTGTTGAAAGTGAGTTGAAGCCAGGTCATAAATGCCAAGTTCAAGAATTGGATTTAATGTTAAATTTATCTGTTAGTATACTTGGCAAACATATGTCAACTTTTTACTCCTTGCACAGTGAGTAAGACATATTAAATGGTCAAATAATATTTTTTAAATAAATATGTGGATAAATAAATTTAAGTCTTAGTTTAAATGTCATCTCTTTGGATGAGGCTCTTTCTGAACAACTTATGAACACCAGTCGCACGTTTCAAGTTGATCTCTATACCACATTGCTTCACTTTATTTTCTTCACAATACTTTCAGGTATCTGAAATTAGATTAAAATATTTTTGTTGGTATGTTGTGGTCTGTGTCCCCTACTAGAATATAAACTTGGGAAATCAGGTAATTTGTATGGTTCAACTGGTCTCCCTAGTTCCCAGGAGAATATCAGATACATAGTAGGCAATTTCAAATATTTGCTAAATAGGGAGGTTTACTGGTTGTCTTCTCTGGGTTGGAGGGTGTGATGAGCACTAGAGATTTACAGATTAATTAGTCATGGTCCCTGGCCAGAAGAATCTCCTATGTGGTACAGAATATTTCTGGCAATTTCTGGAAGTGATAAGATTGGAGCTCCACTTGAGGTTGACTCATCTGCCATCATGGAGAGAGTAAGCCACCCCTAGATGCTGTAACAAACAACCCCAAAAGATCAGTGACATAATCTAATAAAGATTCTATTTTTTTCTCTTCACAGTTCAATGAGGGTCAGGCAGCTCTTTATCAAATGTTGACTTGGGAACCTGGGAGGAGAGTAAAAGATCACAGGTAGGTGATTTTTATGGGTCACACTGGAAGTGACATGCATGATGTTGGTTGATATTTCATTGGTTAGAACCCAGGCATATGGCCCTAACTGATGCCAAAGGAGGTGAATGTTATCCATCTAAGAGCACAGAGGGAAAAGAAAATAAATCTGGTGATCACAGAGCTTTTTGTTTTTGCCATAAACTGGTTGGAAGGGAGAGGCCATGGACTAAGACAGGAAGACAACTTAGAAGAATTTCTTAGAACAGGTACAAAGGTAATGGCAGTGGCCATGGCTGTTGTAAGAGAATTGGACAAGACTATTATCAAATTCAGGAGTTAAAGTCACATAACAATGCACAAGTTTGGTGAGTTCTTTAATAAAATTATCATGGAACTTGCCTCAGAGATGCTTCCTGATTTGCTCTTGCTTCATCATTAGATGTTATTCTGGGAATGGCATTGTCTCTGCTGCTCTGTGAGTTGTGCTGTTGATTCAAAATGACAAAGTTCTGTCTTAGTAAAGGGGTCATTGGGGCATGGACAAAAAATGAGTCTGGGGACACAAAGATTCCCTAGATATTTTTCTGTGGTATGCCCATTCTTTAGATTTCACATAAAGTCCTCACCAAAATGAGAAATTGCCCACTCTGTGCCTAATAGTACACCAGATGCTCTGGGGACACAGGAGAGGAAAGATAGGCGCTTGGCTCTCAGGTGAGTTAAATTTTTCTTCAGGGATTTTCAAGGGATGCAATTATGGAACCCAAAGGCATCAAAATCTTGAGATGCAGGTGCTTAGCGTTGTGTGGGATCCCATCAAGGTGAGGCAAATATAAGCAGGTGTTGATGGGAACATTCCTGAGGGAAGTGGTGCTTGAGTTGGGTCTCCTAGAGTTTTCTTAAAAACCACCATTTACTTGTATATTTCAGGGCTGACAACCTAAATTTAGAGTCCAACGGGCCTAGGTTTGAAGTGGGTTCTATCATTTACTAACTATGATATCAAGTAAGGGTGGGTAAATGAGACATTGTAAACGCAGGGTGCCTGGCACAGAAAAAATGCCTAGTAAGTGGTAGAAATTCTATTGTAAGAGCATGGTATATGTATATGCCCTGAAGCCAGGCTTCTTGAGTGTGAATCCCAGCTTAGCCTTTTACTTTCTGTGTGATTTTTGACAAGTTACTTAACAGCTGTGATACAGGTATCATGAGACTGCCTATCTTGTAGGGTTGCAGTGAGTGGGAAAGCCATTCGTATGTGTAGAGAGCATGTAATGGTGCTATGTAAGTTGTAGCTATTATTATCACTATTAAAAAAGTGATCATTTCACCTCCATACATGATCACCTCTACACTGAGAAACAGTGGCATGTCTTTTCTTGGAGATCCACAGAATAATTCAGACACATGCAGTGAATGCCTTTTATTCTGTGTGTGTGTGTGTGTGTGTGTGTACCCATATGTGTGTGTGATGAGAAGTGATGGCCCGAACGACAGCACCTTTCTCACATTGTGACACTGACACATGTATTTTCAATTAAATTGAGCTCCCATTTCACTCTACTCATTTGGCAGCAACCACAAGTTCATGGAAAAATATAAATAGACAAGGAGAAGGTGTGCAAATGAGGGTGGGAGTGGGAGAGTGAGAAAATCAATTTACAGTTTGTCAAGACAAGAGTATTAATGCCTCCCTTTTATTAAAAAAATTAATGCACTAGGTCTTTGTCTGGCATGGATCATAACAGCTATAGAAATCATGTACTGAATGCTCACCATGTGTCAGGCATGTTGCTGAGTACTTTATAAATGTATTATCTCATTTAAGCTTCACAATACCATGGCAGTATTTCAATGGTTAGCACCAATTGAAAGGACTTTAAGAGGACTTCTGGCCACGATGGAGGCGTAGACAGACACGCTGCGCGTCCCTCCACAACTAAGAAGGAAAACAACTACCTCAAAACTAGAAACAACCGAAGTTCCAGAAAATCAAACTGCGTGGAAGTCCAGCAAACAAAGATATAAAGAAGAAATACTCATCCAGGCAGGTAGGAGGGGCGGAGGGGACGCGGTGTGGTGGCAGCAGCAACAGTGGCAGCGGCAGGCCAGCAGAAAGTACAGTCACATGTTTTAAAGACAGGAGGGACACCAGGGGAATGTTCCCAGTTCCTCACCAGACCTCACAGCTCACGGTCCCAGCACCAGGGAAAATCAAGCCTCATTGCTTCTGACTGTGCAGACCAGTGCGGGTTGGGGTGAAGGCAGAAACTGCCAGTTTCTCAGCAGAGTCTGCTTGTTTAAAGGGCCCCACAGTCCTAGAATGTCCGCAGACCCACCCACTCTGGGAACGATGGCTAGGGCAGCAGCTAGAGAGGCACCAGTCCAGTGCGGAAGTGGGAGAGATGCCTGGAAAAGGGGCAAGTGCTGGGCAGGTGGCATTGTTCCCTCTCAGACCATTCCCCCACATACAGTGCCACAACGTGATGAAACAGGTCACTCTGTACTGATGAATCCCTAAGGCTCTGCCCCTTACAAATGTAACATGAGCGACAGTTCTACCTGGAAAGCAGAGGCAAACAAACACAGGAGCCTGTCAGAATGAGGAGACAGAGAAGTATGGCCCAAAAGGGGGAACGGATCAAGGTTCCAATGGGAGAACTAAGTGACAAGGAGATAGCTAACCTAACAGATGAGGAGATAGACAATCTAACAGATGCAAAATTCAAAACACTGGTGATAAAGACGCTCACAGGCTTGACAGATATGCTTGAGTACTGCAAATGCATAAGAGAAGAAGTGAAGGCTATGCTAAGTGAAACGAAGGGAAATCCACACAAAACCAATGGTGAAGGGAAGGAACCTGGGGTTCAAGTCAATGATTTGGAACGTAAGGAAGAAAAAAACAGTCAACCAGTGCAGAATGAGGAAGCAAGAATTGAAAAAAATGAGGAAAACTTCAAGTTTTGTGAAGGAGATGGATGTACAGGTCTGGGAAGCATGGAGGGTCCCGGACGAGCTGGACCCAGAGGGGACCACACCAGGATGCATCATGACTGAGATGCCAAAGGTGAAAGATAAAGACAGAGTCCAGGGGGCAGCAAGAGAGAGGCGGAGAGTTGTCTAGAGGGGGGTGCCTATAGGACTATCAGCTGATTTCTCAGAGGACACTTAGCAGGCAGGAAGGGACTGGAAAGAGGTATTCAATGTGATGAAAGGCAACCTGCAACCATGACTACTTTATCCAGCAAGGCCATCATTTGGAATGGAAGGGCAGATGAAGTGCTTCCCAGACAAGGTAAAGCTAAAGGAGTTCATCACCACCAAGCCATTATTATATGAAATGTCAAAGGGACTTACTTAAGAAAAAGAAGATCAAAACTATGAACACTAAAATGACAAGAAATTCACAACTATCAACAACTGAATCTAAAAAATAAAAACAAAATCCAACTAAGCAAACCAAAATAGGAACAGAATCATAGGTATGGGGATAATTTGAAGGATTATCAGCTGGGAGGGAAGAGGGGGAAAAATGGGGAAATGGTGCAGGGATTAAGATGCATAATCAATTGGTACAAAATAGGGGGAAGTTAAGAGTAATATAAGAAAGGATGAAGCCAAAGAACTTATATGCATGACCCATAGACATGAACTAAGGCAGGTGGGATTGCTGGAGGGAAGGTTGGTACTGCGCAGAGGGGAGCAAAGGGGAAAAAATTGCAACTACTATAACAACATAATCAATAAAATATACTTAAAATAAAAGAAAAAAAAAAAGAAAGAAAAAAGAAAGGGCTTTAAGAGATTAACTGGCCTGAGGTCTCATAGTCAGTATATGGTGAAGCCAATACAAAACCCCAAGTGTTTCTGACTCCAAAAGGTCATGGTCTTAACTGGAGCTGATGTCCAGCCAGGGCATGCCAGGTTGGCAGCACAGGACGATTTTTAGTCACTGTCCTTTCTGATGGGTGGGCTCCTGCTGTACTAGCTGTCAAATATTTCCTCTATCACTGCTTCTCACTGTGAGGTTATATTACACTGTCGTAATTGGAAATGAGAGGAAAAAGAGACTAATGTGGATTAGCTTCTTAGAACCTATGACACATTGATTTGAATCTAAAGGGAAATAAAACTAAACTTTAAAATGTAAGAATAAGGTGGTCATCAGGTGTGTTTGGAACACTTAATCAGCATGGTAGAAGGCAAAGGGCACTATGATAGGAATTAGGGAACTGACTTATTAAAATTAAAACACTCCTTCCTCCCCCAGGAGAAAGATGCTATTGAGAGAGAGAGAGAGAGAGAGAGAGAGAGAGAGAGAGAGGTAAAGTCATTCAATAAATCAATGACCCACAACTGTCTAAATCCTTATTTCATTGTTAGCATTGGTGTGCTGTGCTGTGCTGTGTGTGTGTGTAATTTTAGAAATACATTTATATATTATGCCATCTGTAGGCTGAGAAGTTTGATCTCAGAAGTCTCTTCCATCAGAAAGCATTTGACAATAATTCAATTACTCCTGCCAAAATGTCCTATGGGAGAAGTTGGAGATGTGAAACTTTTGACTGGCTGGCTGGGCTCTAGTTCATCCTGAGTGAAAAAATTGTCTAAGGGGAAATTTTCTTGGTGTGTAAAACTGAAAAGCAGAACTCATACAGTATATAATCCTAACAATGCCATATGAAAATGCAGCAAAAATAGAGTCAATTATACACTGTCAAAGCTTTTCTCTAAACAGCTGCCTAACAAAATATGACAATTTTTCCTACAATGTAGTAAAACATTTTTTAAACAGTCCTCTCACAATGCCAACCACACAGGGCCGAATACATTAACACTTTATTACCTTAAACGCCATTGTAAGAGAAAAATAATATGACGCAACTTGTCACTTTCTTCTTTCCCCAGTTTTGTTACTGTGATACATTAAGATTCGGGTGCCTGCTAGTAGTGTGTTGTGATCTACATTTAATGATCTTAACAGGGACTTAATAAGAGATTGTTCATTTCTTTTGCACTCTCCCTGAGCAGAGTGTTACATGAACAGTGAGACCCAATTATATCATAGTGTAATTTACAAAGGAGAAAAAAAAGTTCTTTTCATGGTGCTTTCCCCAAGGAGACTAAGAGCATTGTAGCAGTTTTTTGGCTCTGCTTTACAACAAAATAATTAGCTATAATCTAAGCATTTGCATATAGTACATAGAGCAGGAGTAATTCTCCGCTTGCTGGGTTAGCATGTAAAATGGTCTTTTATAAGACAGTCTCTCTGATACACCTAATTTTACTTAGCACATTTGCATCTATGTTGTGGCTGATCTTCCCAGATGGAAATTGTCACTCTCAATATGGAAGGAAAATGAGGAAATGCATCATAATGAAAGGTAATTTTTTTTAACCAACATATTTTAATCAAGAGCCGACTGTGGATTCAGAACTGGGACAGAACCCTTATGCTTTTGACAGGAAAGTGTGGACTTTGTTTTAGTCCAAACTTTGTCTGGCTTTACAGCTATATTTACATTTTATACACCTTGTAATTTATACTTGGGGATGCCAAGTCCTTCAGCACCATGATATCTGGAGTTTCTGCTCTAAGCACAGGCCTTTATTTCCTTAAATAAGAAAATACTACTTCAGGGGATTGAGGAATAGATAGGACAGTTTGTTATTTCTCTATCTTTTGTAAACTGTTCACTTCCTCTGTTTTTCTTACCCTTAACCACCAAACTTGGTGATTGCTTGTAGATCCATAAACTGGGTACATTAGTTGATATCACCCAGGGAGTGTGTCAGTGTGGTTCCAAAGTGAGAGGCAAGAATCCCAGAGTCAAAATTAGCCTCGAAAATCCACAGAATCACACTCTAGAAATTTGAGAAGCTTCATTCAGAGCCGTCAATGGGAATTGAACCAATTGAGGAAGTAGTAGATTCACAGCAATTTCCCTCCAGGGCACAACTAAAGGTGAGTGGAATAGCATCCTGTTGAAGTACTTATCTCTGAATATCCTTATCTCCCCCTCTTTTCCTCTCCATTCCATTTAAAGACAAGGATTTTAGTTGTCAAAAAGCATAACCCTTATTTGCTTCCCCTAGAATGTAAGCTCCCTGGAGTGATGGTCTTAACTTTTCTTTCAGGACTAGCACTGCCTTACACATAGTAGGCACTGAGTAAGCATTTATGTAATGAGTGATTGAAATGACTTGCTCATCCTTCAACCTTCAGCCGTGGGAAATATACTAGAAAGGCTAAGGTGTATATCAAGCCCCTGTGGTCTTGTTCAACATCTCCATCTTACTACTTTGACAATTCAAAATATGATGGAGATGTACCACTGATGTGTTTTCTCCAAAGTTTGATTCATTTCCTCATTGCGTGTTTGGGAATGAAAAATTCTATGTCTTTGGAATGGATTGTAGTTGAGTTTAGCCAGCCAGTATGCACCGATTGGGAGTCTTGAACTTCTAGAAATGTAAAATGTTAATGCTACAAGAAGTCTTGGAGATAATGGAGTCCAAAACTCCAAATTTACAGGTGGACATTATGGGTTGAATTATGCCCACTAAAACATTATATGTGGAAGTCCTAACCCCCCCATACCTGAGAATGTGATTTTATTTGGAGATAGAATCTTTACAGAGGTAATCAAGTTAAAATGGGATCATTAAGGTGGGCTCTAATCCAGTATGACTTGTGTCCTTATAAAAAGGGGAACCTGGGACCCAGGGACACCCATAGAGGGCAGAAAATGTGAAAAGACACAGATAGAAAATGGCCATCTACAAGCTAAGGAGAAAGACCTGGAAGAGCCTTTGGTCACAGCCCTCAGAAAGAACCAACCCTGCTGACGCCTTGACTTTGGACCTGTAGCCTCCAGGACTGTGAGACAATAACTTTGTTTTTTAAGCCACCCATTCTGTGGTATTTTGTTATAGCAGCTCTGGCATACTAATACAGTGGATAAACTGAGGCCTCAATCTAGACCAGCCCCCAGGCTCCTTATGGTTAGGCAAGATGGTTGATGAGTTTGGCCAGGCTTGATTAAATATGAAGAATCTTAAAGCTGAAAGATATTTCCAGGAGGTCCTTTGGTCTCCTCCAAGTGTGGTCCCTTTTTCAAAGAGCCAAACTCTTTCTACTGTAGTTCTCTATTTTTCACTCCACCAACAAATTTGCAGAACATCAGTAAACTTTTTTCTACTACCAAGCATTAGGAAGTGTTAGGTTGACTTTCCCGACTATTTTCAGTATTTGTGTGTGTCTGTGTATGAAAGTTGAAAGCAACAGAGAGAGGCAAAGAATACAGGAAATGAAAACCAATGCAAGTAAATACAAGGTATAATTTTTCATGACTTATGTACTAGCCCTTTAATTTTTAATTTAAGATAATTTTATCACCTTGCCAAAAGAATTTTAATAATAGCGAAAGAGCTCTCATATACCTTACACCCAGGTTCACTAATTGTCAACCTTTGCCACAACCCCTTATATCTCTTTATTTCTTCCTAAGTATTTTAGTGTGCTTTTTGTTTTTGGCTCAGGATTCAAGATAGGATCACAGATTATATTTAATTTTTATGAATCTTTAGTCTCTTTTATTTTAGAATGATTCCCTAGTCTAAAGATATTGTCATATTTTAAGTGTTTCTGGTGTATTCTTAGTACATCACACACAAGTATGGTTTGTCTTACCAGCCCTCTCTTCCTCCAGCACATTCTACTGTGTGGATTTAAAAAAATGGGTAATAATGAGTATCACTAAGGATAAGTTTTGAGAGGAAAATTCATGTCTTTATCCATTCATTCATCACACACAGAATTTTATAATCTCCAGGGCACCTATTTGTACTTTTTTGAGGACCGATTAGTTCTTGCTTTTTTCAATAGATTTCAATAAATTTCAGGTGTAGAATGCTTAAAAATTAGAGCCTTTTTTTAATACAGATTTTTTGAAAGAACCTCTTTGTAGATGCATATACCAGAAAACAATCTAATACCACTCCTATGTTCTCACACAAAACAAGAAGCAAAAGAAACTGCTAAACTAAACATTTTCAATTGTCTCTGAGTTTTCCTGTTAATACCTAGTTCCTTGTGCATTCATTCTGTTTCCTGTGAGCTCAGTCTAGCAGTTTAGAGTTAGCTGGATTGGAAATTTTAAGGAAAAAATTGTGGGGAGAAAAGCTGAAGCCAAAGAAATATTCCTTGTTCATATAATATAGTCTACAAATTCGGAAAGTGCTGGAGATGTTGGATTTTAACTGCAGAATTCATGTTCAACTGGTGGAATACAAATGCCTGCAAAGAGCAAAAATAAGAACTATGGTTTTCTTTCAGAATATATTCGCAAAGGGCACAGGATAAATGGATTACTAGTGTGGGGGGATACTGGTTCCCTAATCCTGTGGGGTGATTTGGTGGGGCCTGAGGAGCTGGAACCCCTGAGCCGATTGCCTCTGATCACTAGCAGCCTTGTGAATTTGTCCCAGTTTTCCCTTAAGATTATTATCATTTTCTGTGCCTAATAGGAAGTAAAAAATCTGGGAAGCACTACAGTTACCTGCTTTATTTTATCCTTCCCTGAATGCAGGTGCCTGAAGGCAGGACCTGGGTCTTACTCTTCAGTTTTCTTCAATGCATGGATCAGATTCAAGCCCATAATAATTGCTCAAAATGCCCGATTGCACCGAAATTGCTGAATATCTACTTCTTGCAGACAACGTGAAAAGAGTTGTGATGGTTAAGCAAGGAGATACTGTTTGAGGGGCCCCTTTCCAACAGCTGTTGACTTAGAGGACAGAGAGTCTTTCAAAGTATAACTTAAAGGACACCTTGAACCTAAAATAGAGCAAATGACAAAGTGGTGAAAGAAGAGACTCATAACACATTTCTGGAGAAAGAGAGTGAACCCAATCCCTGACAGGATTAGCAGGTTAATTAAAGAATCTATCCTGATGACGCTGGCACATCTTCAATTTAGACTGATGTTAACTCAAGACAGAGGCCCCAATCTATCTTTTCCACCAGCTAGCTGCCATGGAGCGGAAATGCTTGCCGGACAAGTCAATTCTTAAGGGCCTTCTTGACACATGTAATTGTACCCTAAGAGGAGCCCACTCCAGGAGAGAGCTTGTGGATTAGCTGGAACAGTTATCTGATTAACTCTTGACTACCTAGTAATGGGCAACAGGAAAGGAAAGTTTAGATATTGCAAGCAAATTAATACTCTCTGAGCACATATTACATGCCTGGCACAGCACTAGTCACATTGCACAACTTGATGTGGTAGTTAAGAGTGACTATGCAGTCAGACAGACTTGGGTTCGAATCCTAGCTCTGCCATATTCTGGTTAGATGATTTTGGATAGGTCGCTTTTCTTATCTGTAAAAGCAAGAACAATAATAGCTTTGTATTATGTTCTCAGGGGTTCCATAACAAATTAGAACAAACTTGGTGGCTTAAAATGGCAGAAATGTATTCCCTCACAGTTCTGAAGGCCAGACATAAAAATCAAGGTGTCAGTAGGGCCAAGCTTCCTCTAAAAGGACTAGGGGAGAATCCTTCCTTGCCCTTTCCAGCTTCTCATGATTCCAGGTATCCCTTGGCTTGCGGGTGCTCATTCCAGCCCCTGCCTCTGCTTTCACATCACTCTCTCTGCTGTCTTCTGTGCTGTCCCTTAAAGGTCAGTCTTCACTGAATTACCCAAGGTCCACCTGGGTAATCAGAATAAACCAGAATATTCTCATCTCCAGATCCTTAACTTAATTAGACCTGCAAAGACCCCTTTTCTAAATGAAGTCACAGGTTCCAGGGGTTAGGGCATGGACATATCTTTCGAGGAACCACCACCACCAGCCCACTACAACCTTCGTTCTAGTTTTTGTTTGTGAAAATTTTATTTACACACATACATTATCTTAGCACATAGTAAGTATTCTGTGAATGTAACTATAGAGAGCGATGTCACACACAATGCTATGACTTTTGAATATTAGGTCTTATTAAACACTTTTTACTGTTTAAGTAGGTTCAGAGAGTTTTATTATCTTCCCCAAAGTTACCGCACTGGGTTTCTATCCAGAGCTGAGTAACCAGAAAGTCTATGTTTTGGCCCCTCACCAAGAAGAATGAATTGTATCCTCCAATGTAGTCCTTGATACAAAGACTTGGGTGCAAGTAGATTATTAACAAAATGATTTCAGGAACCAGTGAGATAGTGGGAGAGTGAACAGGGAGAAGCCAAAGTAGGTGCATAAGTGAGTGGGGTTCCACTGTAGGCTCCTGGGCCTCAATCCCACTGTGGCTTCCTGAGAATTCATATGCGCTAAGGGCATATGAGAGGGCCCCCAAGAGCATCTTCTACCACTAACAACTCTGTGGTGGCAGAGTTCTTAGAAGGTCAAGGTGAGAGGGAGTGCTGAAACGAAGGGTAAGGGTAGCAGAAGTCAATTCTAACTTGTGATAATTTGCTTGGCCTATCTGGGGAGGTTAGATGGAATCCCAGATTCTCAATGTTAAAGTGGTCTTTACAAATCATGTGTTCTGACCTCACTCCCATTGCTATGGTCTCCTATACAATGCATCGAAGATTTGTTCTCAGGGTTGATCTAAAGTCCCTACTTATATACTTGTAGGACCAGAGGGCCCACTATTTTCTGAGGCAGCCTGACCCATTGCTAAATAGCTCTCATAATAAATAGGAGCCTTATTTTGAGCCACACCTTGACTCCTTGGGTCTTCCACCAATAGGATTTAGTTCTTTATGCTGGACCATCCCTTCTCCTTGAGAGATCTGCTTTTGCTTATACAATATGTTCAGCTCTACAATCCCGTCCCCGCCCTAGAACTAGCCAGGGCTCTTTGAAGATACTGTGTTCTGCTCCTGTAGGGCTCCTGTTTATAATGGCCTAGGAAGTAGCTTAAGTGGTTTTAGAATAAAATATAACTGCACCCTCAGGGACAATTGCAGCATATGGTGTAGTAAGAAGAACGTCCATTCAAGAAAGGCCAAATAAGCACTTACTTTGTGTTAGATGCTCAGATCTGTGGCCAAGAGTCTGATGGGAGCAATGGAAATAAAAACAAGCAACTATAATGCCTAGATAAAGGTCTTGAAAGGTCATTATAGGAAGGGCAGAATGAGGTGTGCCAGGCTTACCATAGCCTGAAGGCCTTGTTCTGAGCATAGTAATTTCATTAAAAGAATTGAGGAAGACTTCATGGAAGTGGCATTTTATTGGACTTTGAAGGTTGGTTGGGCTTTTAGCAACTGCTGGTACTGGCAGGAAAGGAATCTGAGAATATGGGAACGGTACAGGAAAGTTCTGGAAATGAGACCATGCATGCATGCTTCGTTCATAGAATGGAAAGTTGTTAGGTGATTCTAGAATTTAGGGCATGCATGTGTGTGTATTAGTACAGTTAATAACACATGAGGTTGATATGGTAGAGGACAGACCATTTAGATTGCATTATGGGAAAATGGGTCTTGACTTGTCCATCAGGTAATAGAAAATTCTTCAAATGCTTTTGCACAAGGGAAGAGAAAGACTTTACTTTTCAAAGGGTTACTCTAATACCACTGTGGAGTATAGGCCACATTGTGGGGAAATTGGATACAGGGAGAGTAGGTAAGAGGTAAATGTAGAAATTCCATTTAAAAGACTTCAACCATCCATATTTCCTCCCTCCCTTCCATTCATCCTTTCTTCTTTTTTTCTTCTTCATTCCTTCCTTCCTTTTTTCCATCCTTCCTTCCTTCCTTCCTTCCTTCCTGCCTGCCTTTCTTCCTTTCTGCCTGCCTTTGTTCCTTCCTTTCCTCCTTCCTTCCTTCCTCCTTTCCTTCCTTCTCTCCTTCCATTTCAATCTTAAGCATTTACATGCTAGTCATTATGCTAAGTATTAAGGCTTTGGAAAAAGAAAAGATGTTTTCTATCTTCAAAGAGCTTATGATCTAGTAGGGTTGAATGGAGGAATTGGAGAAGAGAGGAAGGGTTAAAAGAGTTTCAAAATGAAAGACTCTCACCATGTTTAATTGCATGTGAATGAAAAAGAAGAAAGAAAACAGGAAAAAAATTATATTGGAAGGGATGCCTGAATTCCAGGTCCAACATACTACTCATTGGCTGTGTGATCTTGCGCAAGTCCTAACCCCTCTCTGGTCCTATTTTTCTTATCTGCAAAGTTTGGACTAGTTGATTTTTCCAGTGCTTGGCATTCTAGGATTCTATTATTCTATTACTTTGCTCATTAATTAATAAGAGACAGAGCGACGTTTAAGAGCTGTGGGGTGTTCGGGGCATAGGAAGTAAGTCTGGGGCAGAATGAAATTGTGAGGAAACAGATGGAGAGACTGCCCACTAGGAGGGCAGGTTGGAATCAGGTTACAAGGGCTGTGAATGTCCGATTAATGAGCTGTGGTAGCCGCCATTATTACGAAAGCTTTGTTCTGCCGCTTAGTCTTCCAGCTCCTGACGTGCTTCCCCACTGCTGGCTCTGACCTCTCTGGGTGTATTCCTAGAAATCTCTGGAGTGGCACAAAGGACACCTGTTCTGAAGACACGTAACCATAGTTCCTTCCTTTTTCCTTCCTGAGTGGTCAGGGCCCCAGACTCACCGATCCCAGTCCATCAGGGCGTGGATCTGGGGATTCTTGGACGAGGACACTGATCTCCCTTCTGCTCTGTGGATTGCCGGTCTCGTGCCCCTAACTGCAACTTGCTCCCTTTCCTCCCCTGGGCCTCTCCTTAGCGCTTTTGTACAATTTGAAAAATAAGAACCACTAAAGTCCTAGGGTCAGAACCCTGGGAGGACAGGAGCTGTCATTGATTCCAGGAAACTGAGACTTTCATAAGGGCAAAGGTGACACACTGATACTTGCTGAACCTGGTTCATAATAGATACTCAACCTAACACAGAACCTAGTCCATAATAGGTACTCAATAAATGTTCATTAAAAGAATGAATGGTTGGAACCAATCATGTACAAATAGTAGAACTGAGTGTGGTCGGGGATGGCCAGCTGGCTGCTGAATGAGCTAGAATCTATCCCAGTGCTGTTTCGTCTTGGTTATAGCTCTTTAAAATTAAGAGAATAATACATGCCCTGCAAAGATGGCTGGTGTGAAGATTAAAAAGATATCACATATAAATAATCTAGAATGGTGCTGAACATACAGTTTGCACCCAATAAATTTAGGCTCTAGTACAAGGCTACTCAGAATGTCAATGGTAATCCCCTGATCTTTGGAAAAGAATTAGGGGCGTCATGTAAAACAAACAAACAAACAAACAAGCACTCTGTTTGAAAAGTGTTAAAGACCATGCAAAGCCTCATGTGTTTAAGGCAGCTATGGATACAGCCTTGTTAGCTGGAGAAAAATGGACTCAAGGACCCTAGGCCTTTTCCAAATCCTTTTGATTCTTGGAACGGGGGGATGCTTTTCTGATTCTGACCATTGGGTGGCACCAGCCCATCAGGTTAGATAACTCATTGAGTGTGCAGGGCTGCTCAGCTTCCCAGCAGGGGAGTTGGAAAGGGAATGGTGTGTGGGGGGGTGGGGGAGGGGCGGGGTGAGCAGGAGTGGGGTGGGGGAAGGAGCAGCTTAGAGAGTCCAGGTGTTTGTGCCTCTGCACGCCTGTGTGTGTGTGTGCATGCCTTTGTGCACAGTGGGGGTGGGGTGGGCTGTGTAAGCGTTATGAGGGTGCATGTGCATGTGTGTGAGTGTGCGTGCCTGTGTGTGAGAGGGAGCTAACGACTCAGAGAAAGGGGGCCTTTGTTTCGCTCCTGTTTATGTGCAGGGAAATCATTTGACCTATATGAAATTGCTCTGCCCCGAGGATATGAGTATATGGCTGTGGATGAAGTCAGGCTTGGGGGTGTTCGAATTTTCAAGATGTTAGAGCTACTAAAATGTGTTTTATTGACCCTCTCATGTTTTAGATAGGAAAAATTGAGCCCAGAAGGGGCTAACACCTGACTGGGGTATGCCCCAGGTCCTTGGTGGGCAGAGCCTGACCTGTGGCTCCCTAACCCTGTCCACCAAGGTCTCCACATTTGAGCTTCCGGCTACCTCAGGGCAAGGAGGTTGGACCGTCAAACAAGGTGGGTAACCTCCAGCAAGAACACCAGCAAGAGGTAGGCTAAGGCCCCTGCTTAGTCTCAGTCATACTTCAGTGTGAGCATCCTGGCTTCTCTGCTCTGTGCTTTGGTGCTCACAGCTGGTCCCAGTGCCAGCCCACTCAGCCTTTGCCCTTCCCTGAGAGCGGCTCACTTTGTTCAGGTTCCCATGGCAGGCATGGGACAGTTGGGGACCAGAGTCCAGATCTGTGGTCTCCTACCTTGTGTCTATCCCTCAGTAGTCCAGGGATCAGCCCTCCAGGGGCACTCGGCAACTCTGGCTCTGTCTGCCAAGGCCCCTCAGTGCATCTCTTATCCCCTTTAACAAGGATCTGGAGCCATACCCAATGTCTGATGACAGTAACAAGGATTCGGGTATGGAATGGGCCCGCAGCTGGTAGAAATGATGACAGGAACTGTTTTTTATTTTTCGAGTGTTCACTCTGCTCCAGCACTGTGCTGAGTTATCTGGCTCTGGAGTCACGCATCCCGGACTTGAAATTTGTCTCAATCACTAACAATCTCTGTGACCTCAGGCCAACTTCTTAACTTCTCAGTTTCTACATTTTAAAACTGGAGATGCTATGAGTACCCACAACAAAGGGTTGTTGAGAGGTTTAAAGGAATTAACACATAGAAAGTACCTGAAAGTCACAAGTCTCAATACATGCTATGATGCTTTAATTTTCAAAACAACCCTGTGAAATATGGTGATTCCATGTTATGCGTGAGAAAACTGAGACCCAGGGAACTGATGTGTATGGTTCAAGGTAACACAAGCTAGTAAGTGTGGAGATGATAATAGAACCTAAGTCTATCGGTCAGGCCTTATGACAGTCCTCTAAAATTCTTTGTTGTATCATCACCAAGCCCACATACAAAAACTTTCTAAAAAATTTTCAACAAAAGCAGGATTAAGTATCATATATATTTATATATAAATATTAAAAAGGAAGAGAAAAATTTTTAAAAATGAAAAAGAGCTTAAAAGATAACACTCTCCTAGATCTAATGTTGTCTTTAAGCTCCGAGTCTTGAATTCAGATAGGTTGGAACCAGGATGCTTTAGGAGAGGGATGTCTTAGAAGTCCTTCCTGGTCTGCCAGGAACCTTGCACTCGCAGCTCCCTCCCTTCCTAATCTACCCAAGCTTTGTCACCGAAATGCATCCCACAGTAGGTCTGGACTGGGTGGCAGATGATGGGTGCACTGAAGGCTCCCAGCGCAGTTCATAATCACTGCTCCTTTATGGGCTCTGTGCAAATGCATACTCGGCTTTATATAAAAACATGGTTATGAGCACTCATTATGGTGGAAAGTAGTAGTTAACATCGAAATTACACAATTGCATATGTCTGATGTCAGGTCACAAATGAATCAGCCTGGCAGCCTTGCGGGTCCCACCTGATCCAAGGAGGGGCCATCTGGGCAGCTTCACCCCAGCCAGTATGGAACCTTAGGATAAGGTGACACTTGTGGGTTTCAGGTTCCTTGCAACTTCTCCCCAGGATTTCCCGATCAGTGCAGGCTCCCTCCAGCCCAGCCTGACAATGAGCACCCAGCACATCTATTCTCTTCCATTCACCCAAAGAAATGTCTTTGAAGCACCCACTCTTGCCTAGCATTGGAGAAACTGCAATGCACAATATCAGTTCTTTTCTCTGCTTTCGTGGATCTTGCAATTGGCATCTTTGGATTTTACTATGGGAATTTATTAACTAAATCAAAGCCATTTTCTTTATAGAAATTATCATGAGTTGGCGCTCTGGCCAGGTAACTTAGTTGGTATGAGCATCATTCTAATAGGCCAAGGTTTAAGGTTCAGTCCCTGGTCAGGGCACATATAAGAATCAAGTTATGAATGAATAAATAAGTGGAACAACAAATCAGTGTGTTTCTTTCTCTCTCTAAAAAAAGAAAGAAAAATTATTATGAGTTGAAATTTTAGCACTTATTTATTATTTGTCTCCTCTCACTAGGCTATAAACTCCATAAAAGAAAGGAACTCACCTGGTTCATTCATTGCTCTATCCTTAGAGCCTAGAACACTGCTGACCCAGAGTTGGAAGCCAATCACATAGTTGAATGAATGAATGAATATACAAAGAGCAGCAAGTGTAGGAGTGAGATGAGAAGACACAGTGTAATTTCTGTCTGAGCCTCCCCTTGTCACTGGCTCATTTTGATGATCTGTCAGCTCCATGGTGTACCCTATAGTGTCATCTAAGCATCCCAGTGGATAGAAGGCCTGAATACTTGGGGAATATGTCCAGTCAGTAGAGGTCACTTAGAAGAAAACTTAAATGGCCACCTAGATATTCTTTATATCACTTCTGGGTATCAGTAACTTCTGCGTTGTGGTGATGGGAGTTTTCGTCTTTTCATCTTGGAATTAGTTATGAAACCCTTGGGAAGATATTGCTACGACTGTGACACTATGTGATCTGGGTCAGATCCTCAGGATCTGGGGAAGTCTTCATCCCAACAGTAAGGCCATCAGAAGTAACATATTGTTCTATGACAGTGGTAGAAACTGTAGAGAAAATTTGCCATTATCCATTTGGAACTCCTAGAAACCAATATTCTAGCAATATCCAGCCATTAAAAGAATAAAAATTCACCCATGATCTCAATGTCTTAACAGAGCAAAGAGATCTTATTTGCCTTTTCTTCTTGGTTTAGTCCCTATAATCAAGTCAAAGTATTTTAAAAATGTTAATGTTCATTTATTCAGGAAAATTTTTTACTAAGAATTTAGTATATGGTAAGGCGCTGGGGTGGAAAAGATGAAAGCTTGGCCACGTTCTCCAAGTATATGCAAACCAGGAGAGGGGGCAGACATGATCACTATGAATCAAAGGCAGAATAGGATAATATCTGGAACTAGATCATGTGTGTTCCAATCCTGGCTGGGTATATCTGGGAAAATTATTTAACAGGCTTGTGTCTTTTTAGCCTCCTCATCACTAAATGTGAGTGCTGGAAATAATACATCGGAGTACTGTTGGAACGATTAAGTTAATATATGTAAAATTCTAGAACCGTGCCTGGAACATAGTAAATGCTAAGTAAGTGCCAACTAATATGGCATTATAAGGCCAAGCTCTAAAGGCTTTGAAGAGAGATGTACAAGGGACTATGGGGACAGTCAACTGCTACACGTAGACAGGGGATACTTCTTGTAGAAGATGACAGTTTCCAAGGCAGAGGCAGCATGATGTCAAGTCAAGAGAATGATCATTAGGAAAGAGAGGGCTCTTCTTTAATTCTATCTTTGTTATTTAATCAGTTTTGTAGCTTTGGACAAGGCATTTCGCCTTCTATGTGAAATAGGTATTATCTCACAGGAGTGCTGTGAAGATCCAATGAAACAACATTTGTGAGATTTCTGGCTCATGGTGGTCACTGGAAAAGGCACTAGCCCTCAGTCTCTACAGAACCACATGGCGATGCGATGCACTGTGTCCTCTCAGCCTCTTTGGGGGTTTCCTCGACTGAAAGCAACTGCCTCTTCCAGGCTCATGCCTCTTTTCAGGGGTTGTCTGCTTCCAACACCTGATGACCTTTGGGCGTAAAGGTCCAGTCCCTCAGTCTAACTGGAAATGATGCTGAAGGATATCATAGCTCCAGAGCTCCCTCCCCACGGGGCCACCGTGGGCCTTTACTCGCCCTGTGTTACAGCTCAGTGTCTGCCTCTGATCCTTCTTGCTTCCTTCATCTCTTGAATTAGTCAGCTCAGGCTGCCATAACAAAATGTCACAGATTGGGTGGTTTAGATTACAGAAATTTGTTATCTCACAGTTTGCGGGGCTAGAAGTGTAAGATCAAGGTGTGAGCAGGGTTGGTTTCTGGTGGAGGCCTCTCTCCCTGGCTTACATACAGATGGCCACCTTTTTGCTGCGTCCTCAGATGGTCTTTCCTCTGTGCTTATACAGAGAGCTCTGCTGTCTCTCTTCTTATAAAGATAGTGGTCCTATAAAATTAGGGCCTCACCCTTATTACTTTATTTAACCTTAATTACCTCCTGAAAGGCCCTATCTCCAAATACAGTCACATTGGAAAGTAGGGCTTCGCATATAAATTTAGGAGGGACACAATTCAGTCTGTAACATCTTCCTTTTAGAGGTGTGGACCCTAAATGCACTTCCTATTAACCTTCCCCCATTGATGTATATCTCAGTGTCTGCTTTTCAGAAAACTCAAGTTGTGAACACACTTTTAAACCACCCTGGGGTGCTTAGTGCCTAGAATAGAGTAGTTACTCAATTAAGGTTTACTGAATGAACTGATATTTGAATTTGACTTCCAGTGTTAAGTATAACTCAGCCCCAGTATTTGCTAGTGGTCAGAAAGAATAAATCTCCAGATGTTCTTTTATGAGCTTTTATTTCAGTATTCATGTGCACAGACACCACAAACTTCAGCCCAGTGATCCTGGGATCAAATGGGCTTTACTTACTGAGTTAGGAAAGGGGTCATCAGACTAGTCTAGGTCCCAGTTAAAAGTATCTGAAGGGAAGACTGGAGAAAAAATTATCCTTGATTGACTGCTTTCTGTAAGTTAGTACTACTCCAGAAGACTTGCTGGCATGTATTTTCTCACATACTTCTCACAACTGCTCTATAAAGTAGGAACCTTTGTTAACTTCATTTCACAGACAGAGAAACAGGCTTCCTTGCCAACATCACACAGCCAGAGAGTGGCATAGTTGAGAGTCAACCCTTGCCCAGCATCAAAGTCCCTGAAAGAGGGGGAGGACTCCCCAATTCGATTCCTACTCCATTTCAAAAGAGGCATCTGCTCCTGGGCTGCTTCTGCCACCTCTTGCCTCTCCACCTTGATAGTGACAGGCCTGCCTGCCCTCTCCCTCCCCTTCGGCTGTGCACAGGCCCCATCCCAGCTGCTATTTTCCCAGAGGCCTTTGCAAGGCTGAGGAACCAGACCTCAGGGGATAAGGCTGACGCTAGAAGTTAATGATTATCAGTTGAAACAAAACACTTGTTTACATGTTGCCATCATTAGAGGTTCCAGCCTTACCTCTGCTGGGCCTCCTGCCAGATGTTTGGAGGGGGTTTTCACAAGCTGTGCAGTTTACTAAATACAAAAGCACTCATATTGAGGCATTTTAGTATTAGGGAGTGCAATTCTGATAATGAGTAAGTGAATTTCTTTATCTGGAGCAAAAGAGACTAAGGCATTCTTAGAATTTGCTCAGCTGGGGGACACAGATGGTTGTTGGAGATATGGGGATTCCTTCTTGAACCCCCACTGGGGAGAACAGTTTGGCTTAATGGTCTTTTGAGCATGTGTCTGGCTCGTGGTAGATGCTGACATAACTCTTCCTGGGAAAACCAGGGGAGACTTCGTAGAAAAGTGACATTTGGCCTTGATGCTAAAGGATAATTTTTTTCAGGTAGAAAGAAGGGGCAGGGAAGAACATTCCAGAGGAGAGATCAGCATGTGCAAGGGCACTGGGGCATGGAAGTCTGTCTTTGAGGATAGATATCAGCTCCATAACACTAAGCATTGGTTAGTGTCTGGCTAGTTGCTATCCAGACCAATGGTTTTCAGCCATACTTGAATATTAGAGTCAACTGAGGAGCCCAAAATAAGTACCCAGTCCTCCTTTTTAGATCCTAATTTAATTAGTCTGAGAGGGGATTCTGAACATCAGTATGTTTGAAAAGTTCTCCAGATTTTCCTAATATACAGTCAAAGTATTAACTGAGCCTTCACATCTTCACGGGCTCTCACTGTCCCAACTTGTGGACAAATGTATTAGTGAAAAACTTTGGCCAACTTTTCAAATTTGTCACCAAGTGTGACTGAAGTGCAAGAAGGGGCTTCCTGAATGCTCAGCCTTGAGGGCAAACATTTCCCTTTGGGCAAGAGAGGCATATGAGGCACCCCCTTTCTTGTCAGAGCCTGTTAGGGAAAGAATAACTTACACAGAGCTCAACTTTGACCAGACCCAGACCACATCCATCAATCAAGTAGGTAAACAAATACCGACAGGGTCCTGTGCCTTTGCCTACAGCTCTCCTTCCGCTGACTTTTCTGGCTGAGAAAAGAAGGGTAAATTATTCAAGGTGGGGGAGAGCAGATTTTGTAACCGTGAACTGTAAGAGGGCTGAATAAGAAACTGTAGTAACCTATACATATTTCATCTCTATTTTTTTTCGCTCCCTTGCAGAAGATTTCAGTTTTCGTTTCTCCCAAGTAGGACTGCTCACTTTGACATTCCCCGAGTGTCTGTAGTACTAGGCAATAATTAAATATCAGGTGCATAAGTTGCTCTTTAATTTGACATGTGTGCTTCAGGCAATAACGGCACGAAGTGCCATGTGGGAGTGTAATTGCTAAGGAATAAAATCTTGTAGCGAGTGAGATCATTGTATCAGGTACGGTGTGACAGCTCATTTGATCATTATGTCCAGGCTAAAGAGTTTGCCTAATTAGTTTCCATTAAAACTCACCCTTTAATCAAGAGTTATTCTTGCATAAAGGATGTCACTCGGTCCAGATGAATGAACAATGGTTTCCCCTTGAGATTGAACTCTCGGCTGCACTGGGATGCCATATGTCTTTTCAAACAATCCACACCCGGCCTTCAGCTGGGAAGCCTGAGCTGGAATTGCTGGTACAAATGGAGAGGAGGAAAAGCATTGGGAGGAGAGAATTGGATGCTGCCAGCCCTGGTGGGTGGAGCTTAGAATCTAAGAGAAGACCCTGCCAGCCACAGAATCCTGGGATTCCAGTCTTCCATATGCAAAGAGAATGGAGTACCACAGAGGAAAAGTGACTTGGTCACGGTCACACAGCAAGTTGTGGCAAAGGTTGGGCTGGAACCCATTTCTTTTGACTTGAAGCCGAAAGCTCTTTCTTCTCCATCAAATGGTGAACTCAATTCTCAAGCTTCTTAGGTCCAAGGATATTGCACCTTTTCCTCCTGATCCTCTCTGAGTTCTACTGGGCTTAGAGAAAGCAAGAGTGAGGATGAATGCTGGGAACACTCAGCTTTCTGTCTCATTTCATTTCTATCTTGTAGGCTCCAGAGCTAACCTCCCCTCTGTTTGGATTTCAGCTATTCCCCATAATAGTTGTATGACCTTGGGCAAGTCACTTAACCTCGCTAAGATTTAGTTTCTTTATCTACAAGGTAGAACTAATAATGCATACCTTCTGAATAAAAGGACCCTCCTCTGTACTTGGAATTCAGAGGTACCTCTTCCCAATTTAGATTTTCTAAGTGACCCTAATTCTCCTGTATTTCTGTATCCCAGGATTAGATGTAACTCAAAAAAAATTCAGACTTTCGACAATCTGTGTGCAAGGATGATTTATCTTCTCCAGCTGATTGACAGAAGCCATCTGATATCAGATTCAGATTCTATTCAGGAGTATCTGATGTATCAGCACAGTGTCTGTTTGGTAGAAGATGTCCCAACTGAACTGGGATCTGACTAATGGAGAGAGCACCAAGTCACTGTGATCATGAGCTTTGCAGTGCACCTCTCTGGGCCAGGGATCTACTCCAGTGAAATGTTTCTGTCCCGAGAAAGTGTTTGCCAACATTACGACGGGCATTATTGCTGAAACTCCCATCTGCTCTCATGAATGCACCTACCTCCACATGCTGATGCTTCCCAGATTTGTATCTTTTGCCTTCGTCTTCTTCCTTTTAACCCAAAGTTCTAATTGTCAGCTGGAAACTCCAGCACTTCCGAACAAACCACCTGATCCCAAACGGATAGCTCATCTACTTCCCAGCTTCATTTACTTAAAAAATATTTAACTGACTTTGCCGAACATTGACATCCAAACTAAGTAACCTCACAGCCACCCTAGAGTGGGAGGATATGTGAGGCAGGGAAAGAGCATGAGCTATCTGGGCTTAGTTTCCTCATATTTAAAATGGTGTATAATCATGCTACTTATCTCCCAAGACTCTGCCCAATCTGATGCTTGCTTGCCTTCCCACATTAGCCTTCATTACTTTCCTTCAAATAGCCTTAGCTCAAGATACACCAGACTGCCTACTCTCTCCAGATTCCAGCAAGCATTTTCACTCATGCCTTCATAATTTGTACATAATTTTTTCTGTCTGAAATGTTTTTCCTTCCCATGTCCACCTGGCAAGCTCCTACCATTCTTTATGTCTCAGCTTAAGAGTTAGCTTCCTTAAGCTTTTCTTGGATTCCCTAGAGAGTTAGGGACTCTGTTGTTTACTCTTTCACAATACTTTTTTAATTTCTCTCTCCAGGATTCCTATACTCCCCATATTCTATTTTATCTTTAATATCTTTTTTATAGTTTCTACCATTTTCTGTCTGACTTTCTAATTCACGACTTCATTTTCCTTCAAATTCATCTTGCCATTTATCTCATATTTACTTTACCTATTTATATTTTTTATTCTTTATATTTGTACTTGGTATCTTATTGATTTCTTGTTCTTGCTTCATATTGCTAATATCTCCCCTCACATTTCCTTGAGTGTATATGGCGTGCTTATTTTACATTTTTAGATTATTTATTTTAATGTCTGCTCCAAATATTGTTCTCTGTTTATGAAGCTGTGTTTCCCTGAAACCATCAATCAATCACTTTGGTAATGTGTATTGGGGAAAGCGGTCAAGTTCAGGTATCTGTTCCTATAGGTTTAAGGAGAGGGGAACAGATGAGTTCTAGAGCAGAAAACCCAAGGTCCCACAGGCCCAGCTCATTGGAGTTTCACTTTAAATCTGTAGAGAGACAGGGCCTGGAGAGAGGGCGGTCTCTTTAGGTTGTGTCCACCAGCCCTGGGTTTGGGAGGGGATGGGGTGAAAGTGTAAAGGCCTGACAGCAGGGGAGACCAACCTGCTTACATCAGCTCTTCCTCTTTTTTAAGACTTCCTAATTTTTAGAGCAGTTTTAGGTTCACAACAAAATTGACAAGTAGGCACAGAGATTTTCCATTTACTCTTCTGACCCCAAACATGCATTGCCTTACCCATTATCAGCATTACTTGCCAGAATGGTACATTTCTTACCAAGGATTGAACCTGCACTGATATATGATCACCCAAAGTCCATAGTTAACTTAGGTCTCACTCTTGGTGTTGCCCATGCTATGGATTTGGACAAATGTATAATGACACATCCATTGTTATAACACCACACACAATATTTTCACTGCTTTAAACATGCTCTATTTATCCCTCTCCCCTGTCTCTGACCCCTGGCAATCACTCGTATTTATATTGTTCCCATAGTTTTGCCTTTTCCAGAATGTTATATAGTTGGAATCACAGAGTGTGTAGTCCTTTTAGATTGGCTTCTTTCAGTTAGTAATGTGCATTCCAGGTTCCTTCATGGCTTCATTGTGCATTTCCTTTTAGCACTATATAATATTCCATGGTCTGGATGTGCTACAGTTTACTTATCCACTCACCTGCTGACAGACGTCTTGGTTGCTTCCAAATTTGCAATTATGAATAACGCTGCTATAAACACCATGTGAAAGTTATTGTTGATATGTTTTCAACTCCTTTGGATAAATGTTAAGGGGCATGATTAATTTTGTTAAGAAATCACCAGACTGTCTTCCAAAAATTTCTACCATCTTGTATTCCCACCAATACATTAAAGTCCCTGTTGCTCCATATCTTCACAAACACTTGGAATCAGTGTTTTGGATTTTGGCCATTCTGATAGGTGTAGTGGTACCTCATTGTTGTTTTAATTCATTAACTCTGTACCCCAACAGGACTCTCCTGCTGCCCTGGTATTGGCTTGGCTGGGCTGCTCTGAGGGGACAGGGGATTGTTTGTCCAAAGCAGTGCAGGAGGGAGGTGAGAGCAGAACTTCAAAATTTTGCTCCCACACATTGCCTGGCACCATTGCTGGCTCCCTCAGCTTCAAGCTACAGCTACCCGTTTCCCAGGAACACAGCAGTTCCAGGCTCTACTCCCTGAGGGCTCACATTTGTTATCATTATTATTGTTGGTGTTAGTTCTTGGAACCTACATTTTGCTATTGCTTCAACAATTTTTTCAGTGTTAATTTAAGAGGAAGGAGAGAAAAATAATCAAGTGTCTTGGCAGAAACGAAATTTTACATTTTATAATACTTGATCCAATCTCTAATATGCATATGTTACATTTGATAGTGGTTAAAAATAAGGACTCTGAAGTTAGACTGTTGAATTTTTAAATTTTACTTTAAAAGTATTAAAAAAACTTACAGAAATATAACTTGCATCAAGTAAATTTCACTCATTTTAAGGGTATATAGTATGGTGACTTTTGACAAATATGTACACCCATGTAATTACTACCACAATTTACATATTAAATATTTTAATCATCCTGAAGTTCCCATTCCTAGTCAATATTCACCCAGTTCCCTAGCCCTAGGCAAACACTGATCTGCTTTTTTACACTATCTATTAGACTTCCTTTTTTCCCTAAAGTGTTATATAAATGGAATCATACTGTTATGTGCTGTTTCCTGTCTGGAGTCTTTTGCTCAGCATGAAGTTTTAGAGATTCATTCATGTTGTATTTATTGTTTTTGTTGCTGAGTAGTATTCTATTATATATATGCACCAAAATTTGTTCACCCATGTTTCTATTGTTGAACATTTAGGTTACTTCCTGCTTTTGGCTATTGTGGTTCCCCAGTCTGCCACTTTTTAGCTGTATCACATCAGTTTTGCCATGTAAAATGGAGATAATACTAGTACCTAGCTTATAAAATGATTGTGATGACCAAATGAGTTAATACATATAAATTCCTTAATAGTACTTAATAAATGCTATTACTAAAATTCTGTGTTGTACTTGTCTTCCCACTGGAGTGTGAATTCTTTGAAAACAATAACTAGCGTTTATTCTAGGACAGCACCTCACATTCATTCTTTTATTTATTTCTTCATTTATTCCTCAGTCAATAAGTTCTAATTAAGATGTACTATGTACTATATTCCATGCTGGTTGCTAAGGCTACAATCATGTCATAGCCCCTGCTGTCATAGAACTTCAAGGCTAAAGTGAGAGACAAACACACCAAGTTGTTACAATATAGGATATTAGGGGGAGCTTAAGGGCTGTGAGTGTCCCCTAAACCAGACCGGGGAAGGAACAGGAAAAAAAGTGATGTTTCAACAATGTGTATAGGATGAATGAGAATTGCCTAGTTTGAGGGCTGTGGGGAGAGAAGGAAGAGTGTGGCAGATATAGAAACAGTCTGTGCGAAGGCTGAGGCAAGAGAGGGTATATATATAAAACGTAGAGCCTAAAGGTTTGATGATAGAATAAATAGCAAAGCTATTGTAATGGGCCAGGAAAGAGCTGTCAAAAACTGTGACATAAGAATGGATGTAGGGCATTAGTGGACGAGAGACACTGGTGAAGTGGAAACTATTGAAAATGGATTGAATGCCATGGGAAGGAGGATGAAGTCCAAGTGCAGTCAAGGTTCTAAGCCCCAGATGACTGGGAAGATGAAACTACCATTAACAATTAGATGTTAGGAAGGAAGCAGAGTTTTTGGTGTGGGTAGTGACAGAGTAACTACCTTCCTGGACATAAAGACCTTGAGGTGTTGGTGAATTTCCTACATAGAGGTACTCAGGGAAACCTGGGGGTGGGGTGGGGATGGCAGAGATGGAGCAATGCACCTGAGTGCAGAGAAGCAGCACCCTCAGTGAACACCTGGTAGGGGACTTTCAGGTGGAGCTCAGCCTGCCCAGCTATGTCTGACAAAATGGTGGGGCAGCCGGCTCACTGACATCTATTGGCACAAGTTCATTATTTGCATTTGGGAAAGGAGCCTGCTTGTAGGGAGGGGTAAAGGGTCAAAGCAGACTTTGTTCCAGGTCTGCCAGGGTCCCTGATCCAGCCTCAATGAGGCGTGTGTAAGACCTGCCTAAAAAGGGACAAAGAAACTATTTTTTAGGAACTAGTTCAGGAGGCTCTGGCAGGAAGCTGATTTTTAACTTGTCTTATCAACGCCATAATGTAATGACACAAATGTAAGGGCATTGAACGAAACCACATCAGGGGAGGACCTGCTGTATTTTTCACTCCTGCCTTTCGTCTCCCTCCCTCGGGTCCCCGAGTCTGTATAACTGCCTGGGCCTGTCTCAGCAATGAGCTGACCGCACAGCTGTGCTGATTCACTCACCCCAACCAGTGGTCCGGCCCGTGGACGAAAAGAGAACAGGGTGAGTCTGTGCTTTTCTCCCCTCACACCATCACATCACAGTACATGATTCAAGGCTTTTAGCTTTGGCTTGTGTATTGACACTTGCCAGCTGAGCTCAGTCTCCCCGCTGGGCGGGGCTCCTGCTAATACCCTTCACCCTGCCTCCCCAAATGACGGCTTGGCTGGCTTCATGGGCCTGGGTCTCATGCCTGATTTTATTCTCTGCTCTTGCTGCCTTGAAATCTTAATAATTTTGAACAAGTGGCCCTACCTTTTCATGTTACACTGGGCCTACCGAATTATGTAGTTGGTCCTACCTTAATGTTGCCATCTTATATAGACATGGTACATTTATCGAAACTGAGAAATTAACATTGGCATAGTATTGTTAATCAAACTACAGACTTTATTGGGATTTCACTAGTTTTTCAACAAATATCCTTTTGCTGTTATAGAATCTAATTCAGGATCCTGTGTTATATTTAGTTGTGTCTCCAGTCTCCTCGAATCTGTGACATTCATTTGGTCTTTCTTTGTCTTTGACTTGGAAACTTTTGAAGAGCCCTGGCTAGTTATTTTATAGAATGTTTCACAGTTTGAGTTGGCCTGATGTGTACTCTTGATTTGACTGAGGTTTTGGATTTGGAGGGGTGGGGGGATACCACAGAGGTGAAGTTTCTTCTACGTGACTTATCATGACCATTTGAGGAGGGTGGTGTCTGCCAGGTTTCCCCACTGTGAAGTTACCGCATTTCCTGTTCCATACTCTATCTGTTAGAGGCGAGTAACTAATTCCAGCCCATACACAGGAGGAAGGGAATTAAGCCCCACCTCCTGGAGGGAGGAATATCAAACAACTTGTGAGCAAATGTTAAAACACTCAGTAATAAATAAATATTTGCAGGCGACACTTTGAGACTATGCAGATATCCTCTTTCTCTTTAATGCTTTCACCTGCTAATTTTAGCATTTATCAGTGGATCTTGCCTGAGGCAATTATTACCAAGGTGATGGTGGTGTTCTTTTGGTGATCTTTTGTTTCAAGAGGGGCCTTTAAAATTATGGTGGTAGCCTCGTTTGTGTATTGATTTGTTCTTTTTTAAAAATTAGGAAGGCCTAGAAGGCTGCAGTTTGCACTCTGCCTGCGCTCTTTAGTTTCTCAATGAAACTTTGTTCAGTTGAGCTGAATTGAATCACTTTTATCAGATGATGTTTAAAGACAGCATAAGACTGGGCCATGGTTCCAGGGGCATGAGCATCACCTGGGAACTTGTTGGAAATGCAAATTACCAATTCTCATTCCAGACCTAGTCAGTTAGAAGCTGTGGGGGTAGGGCTCAACAATCTGCTTTAAGGCCTTCCAGATAATTCCAATGTCCACCTCTGATGTAGGGGATTCTTTAATAAGTAAATGTGTCTGTATTCTAATTCTTTAGGGGGACACAAGCCCCATTGAAACCATCATTTTTCCCATAGTCCTGAATGGCTGTTCTATGATGAATGAATAAACTGGCTGATTGTTTAAGTCAACTTAATCAACATGTATGAAGTGGTCAGTCTATGCCAGGCATTGTTCTCTGTCATGGAGACAGTAGCATCCTGACCTTGAGAAGTTCACCATTGAGTGAGTGACACAGTATGAAAACATATGATTGAACAACATGTTAAGTCTCTAGTAGGCATTTGGACTAACCATGCTCATAATGTCTATGACTTTTTGAGAATCTGTCATGTGTCAGATAGTTTTATATACAGTAAATTAATTAAGTTCCACAAAATCTAGAAAGGAAGACACCAACCCTATTTTATAGGTGCTAAAACCGAGTCTCTGAGAGGTAAAGCATTTTTCTTAAACTAGCTAGCTTGCAAGTGTCAGAAATGGAGCTTGGACCCTGGCCCTGCTGACTCCAGGAGTTCTCTTCTCATTTCCAATCTGCCCCTGCCCAGGGAGTGACTAATTATGTTTAGGGTGGAGTGGGTGGGTGTGCATTTTGTGAGAAGGAATGGGATAAATTGGAGTTTTACAGGTGGAAAAAGTGGACAGGGAATCTCTTTAAAAAAGGCACAGAGTTGTGAAAATATGAAGCCCACGGATCCAAAGTAGGTGATCCCAGTGAAACTAGGATAAGAGCTCCTAGATGGTGAAGGAAGGTGGGGCTGGAGAGAAGCTGAAGATGGGCTGGGCCAGATGGCAGGAGGCTCTAAGGCCTTAAGATCCACTCCCTGCTGGTTGCAGAGAGCCAGTGTGCTGTGGATTGACAACCTGCCGGACCTACAGCACAAATTACATCTGAGTCTTCCTAAAGGGAAGTGGTCTAGAAGTGTAATTAGTAACACAGTCTTGGCCCTGACCAGGTGGCTCAGTTGGTTGGAGTATCGCCCCATACACCAAAAGATTGTGGGTTTGATTTACCAGTCAGGGATCCTACGATAGACAACTGCTAGGTTTCTCTCTCTCTCTCTCTCTTTCTCTTTCCATCCCCTGCCCTTTTCTTCTCTCTCTAACATTAATATACCTATCCTCAGGTGAAGATTAAATTAAAAAGAAAAAGAAAAAAGAACACAGACTTCGGAGTTATACAGACTGGGGCTTAGATGCCAACTCTCTCACTTGTGTAATTTCGAGTTTGATGCTCTTCATTAGTCTTACTTTCCTCATCTGTAATAGACACAATAATAATCACAGCATCGATGAGCACTTACTATGTGTCAGGCAGTTTCCTTAGTACTTTACATAAACTCATTTACTTACTTGTCATGACAACTTGATGGAGTTAATAGCATTATTCCCATTTTATAGAGAGGAAACTGAGACATGCAGAGGAGAAGTTCATAGAGCTATTAAGCAGGGTAGATGGGATTCAAATGCAGGCTGCCTATCTCTAGGCCCACCCTGTAACCTATCTAACCTTATAGGATTTCTGTGAAGCTGGAGTTAGGCACTGTATGAAAAGTGCTCAGTGCAGGATTGCACCTACTGTGAACCTGCATGGTAATGGTGAATTGTGATAACTTGTAGGAGTTCTCTGTGGATCTGGGCTGGGGAGCCCTGTATTGGAGTAGCAAATGTTCTGTTATCTCTGGCTGTCTGCTTGGTCTCCTGCAGACTGACCAAGCATGTGAAAAAAGTGGAAGGAATCAGGAAGAAACATGTGACTGTTTCTTGTCACATTTGTTCATGGAATCCTTCAAGACACCTACCTTCCCTAAAAGTGGGTCAGTTTTTAGTAGACCTGGAGTGTAAAATCTGATATGAAGAAAAGTCAACATCATAAAGTAACCCAAGAATCATGAGATTCTGGTTATAGCCTAATTGTGTCCCTAAGCCTATCTGACCCTGGGCAAGGGTCTTCTGCTACCTGGAGCTCAGTCTCCCCATTCACGGGGGTGGAGAGGGATAGGTTTTATTATCTCTGCCTTTCTTCTCATCTCTGTGAAGAAGAAAGGTCTCCAAGAACTCTGTGGCATCTTAGGGTACATTTTTCTTTCTGAGTGTCTGAGTGTGGCTGCTCTTTGTCCTTTTCACAATGTGTGTGATTAGGGGTGGGGGACGACTGGCCCCTCAGTCATTTGGGCAGGTCTTCCTTCCTGGATTATGCATGTCTCATTATACTTAATTAAGGCTTATACAACATTTTCAGCAAATCTAAACCTCTAATCTATGGGACCTATATGTAACCATACCAATGTAAGTAATGCCATGCCTCATTAATTTGGACTCAAAAAGTTATACTACAATAGTGCTGAATTTTGCATTTACATTGTTTCTGAAGACTGACCAAGCATTAAAAAAAAAAAAAAAAATCAAGAAGAAGCATGTGTACGACTTTAAGATGCTTTAATCACAGGATTTACAAAACACTATCTTTTTTAATTTAAGCAAAATACTTAAAATTCTTGAAGCATGTTTTTGAAATTTGAAGCCACTTCAAATTCTTACTTGGAAATGAGTGAAGATATACTGGAATCAAATCAATAAACTTATTAAATGTGCTTTTTATTCAGTAAAGCATGTTTTGAAAGGACCTGTGCTAAGTAAGCCTTATCCTAGATTCTTAAAAAAGTGAAAGTATATATATCCTGATGACTCTGTAATTGCAGTTTTGCCCGAAGTAAAGAACAGTGGTGGGACATTTACACAATGGAATATTACTTGGCTGTAAAAAAATAAGAAAGTTTTTACCCTTTGTGATAGTACGGAGGGCCCTGGAGAACATCATGCTAAGTGAAATAAGCCAGTCAGAGAAAGACAAATACCATGATTTTACTCACATGTGGAAACTAATGAACAAACTGAACTAAATAGCAAAATAGAGACAGACTCATAGATGGTGAGCAGGCTGACAGCTAAGGGAGGAGTAGAGGGTGAAGGGATTGAGCAAAAAAGGACAAAGGACTCATGGGCATGGACAACAGTGTGGTGATTGTGGAGAGCAGGATGGTATAAGGGAAATAAATAGTAATAGAAAAAATTAAAAAGTAAAAAAAAAATTACTTTGTGATTCAAAAATCAATCAATCAATCAATCATGCCAAAGCCAGTTGTTTTGCCACCACCAAAAGGGGTTCTGATTCCAAACACAAAGATGACTTCTGGTGTGTACATTTTGGCTAGTTTTTCCCGAATTTCTGTTTGGGTACTGTTGCCTTCCCAGGGTGAAGGACGCAAATGACCATTTGTTTCTGCTAAAGAAGTCTGTTGGTCATGAACTTCCTGATCAGGATAGTTTCTGTGTATTTCATGCTGGTGGCTGATCTTCAAGCAGTCAGGGAGGGAGGAAAAGACCTCCATTTTTTTCTGTGGTCATTGATCAGTTCAAGCTTTCTATTTCTTTAAAAACCAGCACATAGTACTTATTTTATAAGTATTTGTTGAATGAGTTAATTCTAAAGTCAATGTTTGTAATTTATATTTTGATAGAAAGGCAGTCCATCACACACAGATTTTTAATTCATTAAACAAAGTTGTACTCCGTAAGTTGTAATCAAGGGTATGTCACTTGACCTTTTTGAATCCTGGTGGTCTCATTTGTAGAGTAGAAGGTTTGGCTTAAATATTATAAGATCTTCCTTATTTTATCACAAACAGAAAGAGATTCTCCAAAGTCTTATGTAAGTTTTGAGTCCCCGTTGTCCTTAGAAATGATTCTCTACTTTAAAATATAGTGGTTATTTTTAATGCTTTTTATAATTAGATGTTGCTTTTGTCCTAAAAAAAGAATAAGAGTAAGAATAAAAAGAATAAGAATAAGGAAAAGGAGAAGGAGAAGAAGGAGAACAACAATACCAACAGTGGCAATCCCTGATATTAGGGGCAATTAATGAAATCTGGAAGGTGTAGTAGACTTCTTGAGGTCTCATCATCAACATACTGCTTTACCACACTGCTGTCCTAAGGCTTGTTTGCCCTCACAGATGGGAAGGCCCAGGAGATGGGGATGATGGGAGCGATTTTCACGCCATTTATCGCTTCAAAATCCGCAATTGCTGTGTGTTTCTGACAGCAATGAATGCCATGCTGGGTAATCTCTTCCCATTGGGAAGGGACCTAAGCAATTACCAATGAAGTTTTCATGAGAGATCCAAAGGGGAAAAGGTAACCGATGATGCTTTTTATCAGACCTACCAATAAATGAGAAAGCACACTTTGGAGAAAACAGAGATTTTTTTTTTTTCTTTTTACAGATAAAGTTGTGTTATGTTTTTTATTGTGTGTGACTGTATATATTTTAAAAGTCTTGTCAGTATTAATATTAATGAGTTAATTCCACTATAAGGGCAACCTTCATCTTGTTATAGAATTATCTCAAAGTAATAAAAAAAAATTTGGCCCTCTAACTTCTCTTCCATTTCATTCTTGCAATACTGCCATCTCTTATCCTCATGGTGACTAGAGTGGTCTTTTGAAACATAAAACAGATCCTTCCTTAAACTTTTTCCCATGATATCTCACTGTACATAGAATAAAATCTGAACTTGAGCTTTACCGTGGCCTTTAAGGCCGTGCGTGATCTGGCCTCTGCCCACCTGTCCAGCCTGCTCTGAGCCAGTCTTATCTGTGCTCCGGCTCCCCGCCCATCTCTCTGGTCTTTAAGTGTGAGCCTGTGTTCCTCTCAGCGTCTTTTAATGCTTGTGTATATAGTACGGCTTCAAGAGGACGATCAAACATGCCCTATTTCTTAAACTTGGTTACCCTAGGATATATCTGTTAATATCTGCTGGAATAGTGTTTCATAAAAGAGAATTTGGGAAATGCTGAATTAAGTTAAAAGAACAGGTAAACATTTTCAAGGCAAAAGAAAGTGCAGTTGGTATATTCAACCCGACAAAGTTAAATCTACAATTTAAGCTCTGTTTCAGTTTTTTTCTGACACACACACACACACACACACACACACACACACACACATTTATTTTGGCCCCATCCCTGAGTACCATGCTTCTGTGCCACCACCATATGGGCCCAACGATCCTATCCTAACATATATATATATATATATATTTTTTTTTAATTATTTGTTTGTTTATTTATTTATTTTTAGAGAAAGGGGAAAGGAGAAAGAGAGGGAGAGAAACATCACTATGCGGTTGCCTCTCTCTTGCATCCCCAGCTGGGGACCTGACATGCAACCTAGTCATGTGCCCTGACTGGGAATTGAACCAGCAACACTTGGCTCGCAGGCCGATGCTCAATCCACTGAGCCACGGCAGCCAGGGTTCTAAATTATATTTTTTGATGAGAGAGAGAGAAAGAGAGAAAAGGAGGAGAAGAAGAAGAAGAGGAGGAGGAGGAGGAAGGAGAAGAGGCAGAGGAAGAAGAAGAAGAAGAGGAAGAAGGAGGAGGAGAAAGAGGAAAGAGGAAGGGGAAGGGGAGGGGAGGAGGAGGGAAAGAGGAGAGGAGAGAGAGGTGCTTGAGATGGAAAAAGTGACAGTGCTTCTGACTGCTCTGGGCGAGGCTAGCGGACAAGTAGACAACTAGAGGTTTCCCATGGAACCCAGCAGCAGCAGTTGTCCACAGAATGGCTTTATCTTGTAAAGGGTTGCTTGAAGTGTATCTGTTCAACTGTCTGTGGCCACGACAGGGGACATTGATGGTTGGGTGTTTTCTCTCTCTCTCTTTTTTTAATGTGAGTTTATTCACTCTTCTTTTTTCCTCTGGGGCACACATTAATGGGTGGTCTGGGTTCATCACTACAGAGGAAGTTAGACACAGAGGATGTTGGGTTGATAGTATTCTGGGTTGTCTTGGATTGTTGCTTAACTTCTTTGTGTTTCAGTTTTCTCCTCCAAAAAGCGGAGATAATAAAATTTATCTTCTAATACTGTGAGGGTCAAATAAGATGAAATATATCCACTTACTACAGCAACTACATGTAATTATTGGTATCATTGGTAATGGTAATAAAGATATTTCTGGGAGCTCAATTAACTCATAACTTGTATTTCATTTTAAAACGTATATTTCTGAGAACTCTGCATATAGTATTTTTATAAGAAGACTCTGTAAATTATTTCTTTTAATGCAAAGCAGATGCTTCAGGGAAGTTGATACATGGTTTCGAAGGTAGGTGTGCAGTGGCAAGAGAAGATCACTTTCAAATGGAAACTTTCCCACTCACCTCTGATTATTGGTTCCTCTCTCTAAAGGAAATAAAATGAAAATGCCTAAGTTGGGGGAAAAAAAGGGAAGAAAAATTTAGACTCTTGCCCCTCAAGCTAGTTGCCTAATGTCCCATTTCAATTTCATTTTTATACCCACTTTCTATTTGGTTCAATAAGTTCCAATGCCAAAAGTCTATAACTCCAGTTATCTAGGTTCTCCTCTGTTGAATGAGCAACATGCGCCACAGCAGGAAAGAATAAGCACTTTCCACATGTCATTCTTTAAGGAAAAGTGTCTCTTTCTTGGTATGTGTACCCTTGGCTCCTAGCTCATGATTACACTTGTCACCTGGCCTCCCTGCGTCCAAGGCCTCAACGCGCCCACCTAGAGGAACTCATTCTACCCGAGACTCTCTAAAGAAAATAGAAACATTGATAGTTGATCAGTACAAGGGTTGAATTATATTTAATTTACAAAGCAGACATTTTAGATCCAGTTGTGTATTTATCCTGCAAATACTGTAGCTCACGTACTTTGCACAGTGCCTGACACATAGGAGGCCCTCAATAAATATTTTTGGATATAGAAATAGTAAGTCTAAAAATTGCTACTATTTTTAAAGTATAAAGAGGAAATCAAATAAAAAAAAACCAAAGCAATGACCCTAAGCTCCGTGTCCAGATAACCCCTACTATCCTCATGTGAGTACTATATAAATCAGATTTAAAAAGTCAAACTAAACAGAGATGATTGGAGGAAAGTGCTACCATTTTCCCAAAAGTAATAACTAAAAACAGCTTATCCAGTGATTCTTACCCCAAAGCAATTATTCATGTAAGAGCACACAGGGTACATAGGGACCCTTTTTTTATACAACTACAAACACAACAGAGCAGAGGTTCTCAAGGTGAGGTCTGCTGACAACACACATGAATCCCAGCTGTCTCAGAAAATCCTGCTTTTCACAGCACCAAGGCGTATAGATTTTAATAGACATTCTGATTTAGTTGGTCTAGAATTTGCATTTCATCAAGCATCTGCAGTGAATGTATTATATAACTCATGTAACTTTGAAGTTGAAGCATTATCATTCCTTAAGGATCTACTGATGTTTCAGGTGGTTCAGGTTTTGCCACCAGTCTCTCCTCATTATGGTATTGGTGAAACTCTTAGCCAGTTTTGGATACAGCAAGGCATCTCTGGTGTGTTGCTATCAGCATCCTCTGACCTTATCAAGCTGCTTCCCTCTTAGCCATTTCTCTTTAGTGTCCCTTTCTTTTCCATGTCTTCTACCACGTTGCTGGATTTGTTGCTTCATTGTAGCTGACATGACTATTAACGCCAGATATTTCTCAAGTCTTTCTGCCCTTAACTCCTCAATTTATGTCTAGCTTAGTGTCTAGATGTAGCTGTGGCTTTCCCTATTCTGGATTGGTCTATGGCACAGATCCATGCAGTGTTAGAATTTCAAGGATGTTTGTCCTTCAGGGATCTCCTTCTGGAAAATGCATATTGTTACCATGGGAATATCTCTGCTCTTGCCTCTCTTGTATCCAATTAATTGTATTAATTGGATGCCAGCTCGAGCCTGGGCTTGGGTGTCTATTGTTGATACCCTGTACTGTGCTAGTGGAACACTGTTTTCCTGGATTTTAGGGAGAAGAGGACAACCTCTAGGCTTAATGATAAATGATATCAGGAAGTATTCTCTCTCATTGTGTAGATGCCATGGGTTCCAAGTGTGGGACATTAAACATGGTCACAAAAGTGGGAACCCAGGCTTTCCCACTCTGTTCCACTCACTGAGGGCAGTCTCTGCTTGGGCTGCTTATATATCAGGTAATGAGCAGAAGGGGAGGAGATGACTGTGCCTATTCAGGCTCAGAAAACATCTGACTCTTACATACAGTCGCCTCCTCCCATCCCACCCACCACGCCATTCCATGCGTTCACTTTCTGCAGTTCAGTTATCTGTGGTTAACCCAGGACAAAAAAGTTAAATGGAAAATTCCAGAAATAAATGATTCATAAGTTTTAAATTGTGCGCCATTCTGGAGTTGTGATGAAACTCATACTGTCCCACTATTGGCCTGGGATGCGAATCATTTTTTTGTTCCCCCAGACCCACAAGGTGAGTGCTACTCACCCTTTTGTCACGTAGTGGTCATTTAAGTCAGCACATCGACTGCGGTGGTATCACAGTGCCTGTCTACAAGTCACCCTGCTTTTACTTAGTGATGGCCCCACAGCACAAGAGCAGTGATACAATTCAGATACACCGAAGAGAAGCTGTAAAGCATTTCTGTTAAGAGAAAAGGTGAGTATGGTACTGACCTTTTAAGAGAGAGACCACAGTCATATAACTTTTGTTATAGAATATTGTTCTAGTTTTTCTATTTTATGTTAGTTATTGTTGTTAATCTCTTCCAGTTCCTAATTTATAAATTAAGCTTTATCACAGGTATGTATATATGTATAGGGAAAATATAGTATATATATAGGATTCTATACTATCCATAGTTTCAGCCATCCACTGAGAGTCTTGGAACATATTTCTTGCAGATAAAGGGGTACTACCGTATAAACTATCAACATCAAAGAGGATATGTCCACCATCAGGATATATATGACCAAAGAAGAATCCTTTCTCTCTGAGAGGATTTTGAGCTGAGGAGTGAGATAGCTGACTTATGGTGGAAAAGGACTATTCTGATTACTGTGTCAAGAACCAACTCTAGGAGGGGCAGGGTGGAGGCAGGGAAGCACTTGAACAGTATTATAGTAAAATACTGTGGCCAGAGATGAAAGTGGCTGGCACCAGGGTGCTACAGGCAGGCTAGTGAGAAACAGGTGGATGCAACCCCAAAACAGCCTGACTCCTGAGCACAGGCTGCCTGAAATGGATAGATCATCAAATTCACCTGGTTCACATTTCAATTCTACCTCAAAGACACTTTTTCAAAAGATCCCCTGAGACCTTTCTCTAACAAGTGAAACAGCATCTGGACAAGAGCAAAACATCTGGTACCCCTAGCTCCCAAGTGCTTCAGATTATTTAAACTCACAATCTGCAGTTTTTGAGCTTTGTCAGTGCAGGTCTGTGGAGTGGGGCAGTTGAGAAGCACCATGAGAAGGCTGGGCGACCTGGTGTCTTGCCCTGGTCCTGTCCTGGATCTGCTCCTGTACCCTGCATGGGCCCCTTCTCTGGCCCCAGATTCTCTGCTATAAAAGGAGGGGTGTGGAGGAGGTGAGTTTTGGGAATCCTTCCACCTCTGACAGGCTGCAGCTTTTAATTTAGGAGACCCAGCCTCCTTGGGAAAGATTCTGGAAAAGTTTGAATGGGGCCGATTGTTTTTATTCTTTTTCCCCCCCTCCATTATTTAAATTCTTATTTTAAAAATGAGACCGACGTCCCTGAGATGTCAAGTTCAAGAATGAGTGACTCCACTTGAACCGTTGTCATTTTGGAAGCTTTTACTCTGCATTCTTTCTCAGAGAGCAGTCAGTCCAGTTCTACACTTGGAATCTCGTGGCAGCAAACTCCTCGGATGGAAAAAGCATTTTCCCTGCCTGTTTCATCTGGTTCAGGCCTTGGAGGACTCAAGGGGCTTGTGAATCGCCTTAGGACATAAGTATTTATTTACACCACTGGTTCTCCTTGGATGTGATTGGAAATAATCTCTAAAAGCACCCCACCACAGCACAAATGAATATTGTGCAGCGCTGAGGAATGCTGACTGCCTACTCCATGTTTATGTGCGCTCGAGTTTGCCCAGAATACATGTGGACTGGTGAGCTGAGGCAGCCAGGGGTAAACATTAAGGGAGCCTTCCTTCTAGATATTTCTGGGGAGGGTTGCTTCCTGTTCATTCAAGAGAGGCAGCTGGTGGTATAGCTTGCACCAGAAAACATCTTTGTGAATGCATTTTGCAAATTGTGGAGGCCAACTTCCCCAGGGAACGGAGGCCCTGGCTAATGAGGCCTTTTTTAGTTCTAACCCAAACCTGTGTCTCTTAAACACCCTCAGGATGAGTTTGCAGTTGCAGTCTAGCTGATGCTAACTGAAGACTTAGAGCACCAGGAAAATACGGTGACTCAGGCTTCTCAGCATCTCCCCTAGATGGTTCAGTGGTCAGACCTCCCCAGAGTTCACAGGCTACCCTTGACCACCCCACCCCCGGCCAACTCAGAACCCACATGCCACATGGAACCGAATACCAAATAACATTCAGGCCTTCTTTTTTATCTTTATTTTAATTAAAAAAATATTTTTATTGAATAAATTTTGCATGTAACGGCGTAAGTTTAAAGTGTACATCATGTTACTTGACTATACGAGAGGTATTGTAATAATTGCTGATGTGGCAATATTTATCACATTATAAAATTATAGTACAATTATTGTCTGTATTTATTATACTGTCCATGAGCTCTCTATGGCTAATTACTACTTGGTACAAGTCTGTTCTCTTAAATACTGTCACTCTTATTCCCCACACCCATCCCATATTCTGATACCCACCATTTTACTGTTTTTTATAAATTTTAACTTTTTTAGATTTTACATGTAAGTGATACTATGCAGTACTTGTCTTTTAACATCTAATGGGCACTTACACGCACAACACTATACCCGCATCACCTCACGTATCCACATATTTTCTATTTATAGATGAGGACAATAGGATCTGGAGATACAATTTAGTTGTACAGTCAGTGCCAGGGTGTAGATGGTTTGACTCAAGAGCCTGATTGAGATGTTCAGATCATGCCTCACCTAACCAAAGGCAGCTGCTTTGCTGAGCTTCCTCAAGGGTCTGCTCTGCAGAGACCTGCCTGGGGACCACAGAGCAGAATGAAGACATTGGAAAGCCAGTGATGAGGAGGGGTCCAAAGAATGTCAAACCAAGTGGGGAGCTTGGAGGTCAAACCAATTCTGTGTTTTCAAATATGCTTGCCTCATATACAGGAAATATTTTTCTTATAATTAATAAAAAATTTCTATCTATTCTAATTTCCCTGATTTTCATTTCTGATGATGATGATGATTTTTTGTAATTTGTGTTTTGTCATCTCCATGCTATATCACATCCCCTCCCATTTCCTTCAGTCAGTTGCCATCTTCCAGTGGTTGCCTCTGTTGATACAAACACCAACAACTTGGGATATTTGGCAGTCATATCACATAGCTTTTTCTTATCAAACTTGTAACTAATTAACGCAGCTTAAGCTTATATATATGTTTTTCCATAATGACTGCTGTTTAGTTAGGTAGTCTCCATGTCTGTCTATGAGAAGTTGACTTTTTTAACCTATTGAAAACATTATATTTATTTATTTTTGTCAAGTTGCTCCTGCCTATGTTTCATTCAGTTATCTGACTATTCTTCTAACTTTCTGTCATCTGCAGATTTTGATAGACATGCTATTACATCTACACTAAATTCTGGGAAAACTATTAAATAGTTTAGAGCAAGGACAGATCTCTCTTACTAAGAATGACCAGAAACTCTAGAATTTTTTATGATGGTCCTAATCACAAATTCTCTCTTCTATGATCTTCAATTATTAGTACAACAAATGGTCAATGGGCCTATAGCATTCCACTAGAGATTTTTATCTCATAGTTATTTATCACATTCAATATAAATGTTCAGCCAGTTATTCAGCACATTCCTTTTTTTTTTTTTAATTGCAGATCTTACTACAATATACTTTGTCAAACACCTGACTGAAAACAAGATATTGCTGACCTACTGACAACTCAATGAACAAAATCTCCATAAGGTTTATTTGGTACGATTTGTCCTATGGGATCTAGCTGTTACCGCTTATTTTCTAAGCTTTCAAAACTGCTCGTTTAATAATTATTGCTTTGCTAATGGTTGAAATAAGTGGCCTCTAGGGTCCGGATCTACTTCTGCCATTTTTGAAAACCAGCACAGCATCATTCGTTCATTCACTTGTTCAACAAATGCTTAGTGATGGTTCATTATATGTTAGACACTGTTCTTGGTTCTGGCAACATGAGAGTTATCTTTATATCCTTTCATCTTGTCTTTAAGCACCTTGCCTTTTGACTAGTTTTTTTCGTGTTTTCTCAAAAATCACTGGCTCGAAGTAGTCTCATTCACTTATTCTCTTAGGCCTGAAAACTGTTACTATCACGTATTCTGATTAGCAGCTTTGATTCTTCTGGCATCTTAGACTCATATTTTTTCTTTCACTTTCTTATTTCCTTTTTTTATCCTTTCATTTTTTTTTCATTTTTTCATTCTTTCTCTCATTTTCTTCTTCCTAAATATATTTATTTTTTAACGATTTCCAGACTGGTAGATTCCCCTCTCAAAGGAAAACATGTCTGTGAGCAGGGCTATTGCAGCTTATTTTGCATGGGATTGCACTTGTAGGAAGTTGAGGGGCTGGAGTTAGGATTGAATATTGGAAGTCCTAGGCGCTACTTATTATTTATTTGTTCATTCTTTCTTCAATTGATCAGTATTGAAGAAAAGGGATAATATAAGAAGAACGAGGGCAGTCTTATGAATGGATAGAGTCAAAGCTGATGAAGCTAGAATAATCCCTCCCCATTAATTCTTAGCATAGTCAGCCACCTCCCTTGGTTCGCTACAATGCAAGCTCTTTAACTATCACTTAACAGGATAAACACTTTCCTCCCTGCAACAGTGTGTGACAAGGGATAATAGTAATTTACAGTACTTGAATCCAAGCAATTAACTCAACAGCATTTTATGAAAATGCAATTATTATCTAAGTAGGAACTCCTGGGCCTCTGCTAGGAGAGATGGGCTCTGCACGCTTGCGCACACTTCTGTCTTAGCTGGGACGAAGGACTTCTGTTTGCTCCCCTATCCTTAGCACACTGAACAGGTTGGGCTACAGCTCAATCTGATTTTAGCTCTGGGTTTTTTTTGTGATGAGAGCCACACATTTTCATTGAAGATTTTGGGACAGATGGCTCATCTGGGTATATTTCACCGACATTTCGCAACTTTCTGAGAAGAACAACATGTGGCTTTCCTAGAAGCCTTTTTTTTTTTTTTTTCTTTTGTTTTTACTTCCAAATCCTCAACCTTCTCACGGGATTAAAATCCACATCCACATGTGTGTGTACACATGCACACACACATATGCACATGCACCCACATACCCCAGAGCTGTTGAGCTTGGAGAGCACCATTAATGTAACCAAGTCTGGGTGCTTTTTAAAAGTCTATTTCTTGCTTATAAATAAATGGTAATTTGTTTAAAAGCATCATTACACACAGTGTTCAGCCAGATCCCATGCATTCGATTATTTTAAATAAATGGACCATAAATGGAACAAGTTCTTTCTAATTTACAAATGATAGGAAACATTTTTCAAGAAAAAAAAAGGAAAAAGTGTAAAATTTGTTCTTAACTACATCTCATTAATGTGGAACTGTTCAATGACCTGTAAAGATTAAAGAATTAGTGAATTGGTGGAATTATCAGAATGAAAAATCTGTATAATTTTGGTTTCAATTTAAAAATCTACTAAACAGTCTAGCGACTTTAGTCTCAGATATTACTTTTTAATATCAGTTCCTACAAATGTGGTGGCATCGGGGTTACAAATGAACTGGATGGAAAGCAACAAATAGTATGTTCAGATTCACAGCACAACAGAAGAGCTAAGTGGGAAGGAGGGATGCCTTTGGGGGAGGGATTTTTTTTCCCAGTAAAACAACTGAAGACATTTAATTAAGTGACCACTCTGCTAAGTGGAGCAAAAATTAATATACATAAATGCATTTATGTCCAGGCAATGGTGCCTAATTAAGAAGTTGGTTTCAAATGGAGAACCAGAGACACAGCTATTTAACCAACATCACTAGAACATCTCCTTTCTAAAAATTTTCCAGCCATCACAAATAGGAGGGACAGTGGGAAGGGAGTGAGAAGGTCTTACACACTGGATATGACTCAAAAGATGTGGCCATCGTAATAGATGAGAGTCTGCTCCTAGGCAAGTTATGGCTTAAATACCTCTTCTCTACCCCCTTCCTCACCTGCCTACATTGCCCTCCTCCCCTGCACAGGTCATACTTCTCAGCAAGGTATATCTCTTTTCTGAACTACCCCCACTGGTCCCTATCTATTGGGAATCAGTTTAAGTGTGTGTGTGTGTGTGTGTGTGTGTTTATGTATGTGTGTGATTTTTAAAATCTTTCCTGCTGGACTATAATTCTTTTCATGTGATATGTATTTTTTAAGGTCTCTGAATGACCTTACCAAGCTCAGGGTAGAAGCACAAGAAATGTTTTTAATCTGGCATTCCAGATACACATAAATTGTGGAGGCAACTTATGATAGGGCCCTAGCCCCTTTTCCAGGAAAAGAAACCCTGGAGAGGGGATTCCGGAGGAACTGGCCTCTGTACAATTTGCACACATCCCAGGAGACTGGCTTAGTCTGTGGTCAGGCTTGTTGCAGGAGTCAGAACCAAGTGAAGCTTGTCACTCTCAGGAAGTCAGGTGGCCTGATCTACAGAACTGAGTATGGGCCTGAAGAACAAGGCGCTGTGACTATGGAGAAGAAGTACATCTCTGTCTATCCTCCTACAGCTGGAGTAAGCCAGCAGCATAATGCCTGCTTCTGGAAGGATGGCCAAGTGGCTCTCCCAACTTGGCTCGGTGGATTGTTGGTCCGTGTTGGGGGACAAGAAATATTGTGAATATTGTAACCTCAAGTTCCTACTCTTTGCCCTGCTTCCAGGTGCTCTGAGGAATAGATGATGCGTGGGCAGCTTGGGGGGCCCTGCTTGAACTGTGCTCACTTTGTGGGAAGGACTCTCCTCTCTGCTGAAGGGAAAGAACCGCTGCAAGACTCTGCTTTGACAGTGACTCTTCAGAACTCCATTTTTTTATAAAAGCATCTTTATTGGAGTATAATTCACTGATAAAAATTATATATATTTAAGGTGCACAGCTTGATGTTTTGAGTTAACTCTTCTTACACATGGTGGCCATAGCAATGTATCAGGAAGATAAGAGAATCCCAGAGCTGGAACCATGTCAGGCACTGGGAAATACACAGACAAATCAGACAAGATTTCTGCCTTCAGGAGGTGTGTAATCTGATGAAAATTTAGGTTTGGCTGGCCAGGTATAAAATATGAACAGGAACGTTTGAGTCAATAGCCTAGAAGTTTTAGTTGAACATGGTGTCCTTCATCCAGCCTCCTTCAGCTAAACCTGCCTTCAAGAGTGAGCTTTGCAGCTTGCACTGAGCCACCACTGCCATTCCTATGCATTCAGAATTTGACCAGGTCGCTTTTCACAGATTGCTTTGGGTTAATTCTTTAGCCTTGTCTTTTGTGGCTCTGGGTTTTGTCTCTGTTGTTTCCCTAACTTCCGTGACTGTGTTGTGGCCATAGTAGCAGCCCAGAAATCCTCCGTTGACACCTTTCACCTTTTCTTCTTTTCACCTGGGCTGGATATTTTCTATTGCCCTATTGCCTTCAGTCCTTCACTCCCTCTACACTCTGTTCTGTTGTCTGGAAGTCTAACCCATCAGAACTGCCTCAAGGCTCCATGCTGCTTGAGGAGAGGGTGTGGTTGGGAGAAACTCGGAGTCAGGGAGTTTCTTCTCTGCTCCTTCCCTTCTGGATCTCTGTGGGTGGCTGTTTTCCAGAGTTTTTCTCAGAAGGGTCTTTCCATTCAGCTTTTTGATGACTCTCTCCTGTCCCTTCCTGTTATGGCCTAGAGATGGTAGTGGTTCCTAACTGTTATTAGCTCTCAAGTATTGTCTTCTGCCCTGAAACCCTGTGCTCCCATCCTTATAAATAATTCTTTTGGGAAATGCTCCTTAAATTACCAGTTCAGATGTGCTCTTTGCTTCCAGGCCCCTGGCTGATGCCACTCTTTCCATTTCATGCCTTTTGGTAATTTTTCTCCAGCCTTACAAATCATGACTGTGGTTTAGAGGGACATTGCCTGGATCTTGGATCCCCAGATTAGGTGTCATGGGACCAGCCAGTGGGCCTGCAATTCATTTGATGGTCAATTTTGAAGATGAATAGACCAGGGATGCTGCTAAACATCCTATAATGCACAGGACAGCTCCCCACCATAAAAGGCTATCTGTCCCAAAATGTCAATGGAACAGAGGTTGAAAAACCCTGTTCTAGTGTATTGTTTCTAGTTGAGGTATCAGAAGAAACCAATAGGGGTATCTCCTGGGATTGATCCATAAAGATCAGAAACTCAAAGTATTCTGAGTGAAAATTTTCCTGAGAGGGACTAAAATCAGTGTAGGTAAAGCAGGAGTCCAGGGACATGGCACTGACTGTTAGTTAGATCTGAGAGATGAGGACCCTGGGCACTGAATGTCAAGTCTTAGAGCTCAAGCTGGAACCTGCTAGCCAGCTCTTCCCCCACTCCTTGGCCTCTGTGCCCCATCTCCTTCAAGTTGTCACATGGGGTTGGAACATAAGTCCATCTGACTTACAAGCTCACACTCCTGCTAACATAGTGTGTTTGCTCATAAGGCAAGAGGAGAGAATTTTGAGGCGGGTGTTAAGGGTTTTTGTTAACCAGGAAATAGAAGTTCCAGGAAAAAGAAGAAGAAGAAAAAAAAAAAAGAGATTGGGCAGGATATTGGAAGATCTAGAAAGAGGAAGCAAAGACATCTTGGGCTGACCATGGCAGAAGACTCAGTACTTAAAGGGACTGGGCAGGAGGACATGATCTAAGCCTATGGATGTAATGCATGGATGATATTGATTTGCCTTAGTATCACAAATTTGCAAAAGTTGTCTGGACATCACAGAAACTACCCTTTCAGTAATGAAGATGTTTCTTTTTGAGAATGTCCTCAGTGGGTCCCAGCTTCTTACTGGCTTTGGGGAGGGAAGCATCAGTAATCATGCCCAGGTGGTCAAGGAAGAGGAGGGATCAGGTGCTCTGGATGAGTTGACCTGGAGGTTGGCACAGAGGACGGTTGCAGTGGAGATGTCCGCAGATGCCTGGCTTTCTCCAAGCACTCAAGGGTTTCCAGTGCCTTTTGAAATCAGTCAGTGGTCTGACTGTAATAATTGATGTGCATGGTCCCCTAATCAGGGACCAGAGTCCAATGCCAATTGTTTCTTTTACTTTTAATGGATTCGAACTCCATACCCAAGCTTAGAAAAGCAAAGTGCTTCTGGAAGATATTTATTAGTGGCCAAATTATAAAAACACATAGCAAACCTTTAGTTTGCATTACAAGTGTTAATATATGCAGAGCCCCATGAATAGCTCATCTTTCTGCCTCTCTTGTATCTTAAATTTTTCATTACAAATTTCCAGGGCTTCAAAGTAGACTCTCACAGCCAGTGCCTTTTTTCTCCCTTGCATGACAAAGAGCTGTCAAAAACGGTTCCTGGGCTGGCTAGTTTCTTCCCCTTTTTTCTCTCATCTAAATGTCAAACAACTTAGCTTAAATAAAGCCCAGCATTCTTCGTCTGGTGCTTCTCAAAAGTAAAACACCACCACAGAAGGCATCTACAAAGGCCCTAATTAATGTTTCTCATTGATTTGGTTTTAGTGTGATGTATTTTATTAAAAAAATATGAATCCAGAAGGCACTCTCATTAAAATCATTAGCGACCCAACATTGGCTGCAAACAGCCTGGTGCATGGTAGGGCTTAAGAACCCAGACTTACACAAACACACAGACACATAACTCACACATGCACTTGTACGTGCACTTGATATGCTTTCCAGGTTATGCACAACACACCTGGGTGTGTACACATGTGAAATTGTGTACAAGATATGCACAGAACAGACATGCATACATACAGGTGCTGACTACACATGCAAGCGCGCCTACCTGTAGGCGTCTGATTACCCATTGCATGCCCAGAATACAGAAAGTGGCAGATGCTCACACACAGAGTGTACACATACATGCATGCACTGATTAGATGCATGTATCCCGACTGGGAATCGAACTGGTGACCTTTCAGTTTGCAGGACGACACCCAACATGCTGAGACACACCGGTCAGGGTGGATTTAGACTCTGGATAACAAGTATTACCAATGGTGGCTTTGGGTGAAATCTAACATGTTGTTTCTTTTTAAGAAGTCAATTCTTGGCTAAACAAATCCTGTCTCTACCTCATATCTCATTTTTAAAGTGCTCTTTGTTGTTTTCTAGCAGTGGCAATTTCAAAGGGGCTTCTATGACTTATAGAAGGATCTGGTGACATTCCCTCGTCAACCTCACTTCTAGGTAATTAAAGCACTGTCTTCATGTTTTGCCATTTGTCAGGACAAAATAAATATTGGAATCTTAATACTTGTGTCCTCTCGGCTAAATATCCTTCTGTGGCTGTTGCTCAAATATTGAAAATACTTGTGTAAGTTCTAGTGCAAAACTGCCATCAGAGTGATTTATGAAGAGACATAACATGCTGCCTCTCTGAATTCATGCATCCACCATCACAGTTCATATCAATTTTTCTCTGGTCCCCATTAGCAATATTGTCAAAAAAAAAATCACAGAAAAATAACGACTCTGCAAGCCAAGAAATTTAGATCCGGATATGAGCCGTAAATCTGTATTAATTTAATAGTTAAAGTGCGTTAATGCTTTGTAATATTTTTTCTTTATAGAGAACACAATAGTGAGGTCATCTGTAATAAAGATGTTAATCCTGAGCCACCTGCTAGTTTGTTTTGCCTCTTGGGGCAAAAGGACGTTAATGGATGAAATATGGCTTCAAGCTCCTTAAAATGGTGTTTTATGGCAACCTCTATGCAGGGCTATAAAACACTCACTCTGAGTGATAAAGAGTCTCAAGAAGGGATATACACTCTCTGTCATGCCTGATCTGACATTAGCTTTGCTTAACTTATCACCCAACCACAGACATCCACTAGCTTGGGCAGCAAAGTGAGACCAGGAGCAGCCCCAGGGCTCAGAGAGGAGGAGAGTGAGTTTTCTGACCATTTGGACCAGAGTTTCCAGACCTTAGCTCCTGGGGAAGGTGTCCATTCTGGAATATATTGCCTATTTTTCTCCCTGGCTTTTTGGTTCATCACTGGATCTCTGGGTAGGTTTTGTCACATGCACAAGACAATAACTAGTCATGTTCACCCACTGTCTCTGAAAGTATTTACCCTTCATATTGAGGAGAACGTCCTTTATTTAAATTTCCATGGTTTCTTTCTAGAATAAGCAAGTAAGCCCCAGGCAGAGCCTTCTACTTTCCTTTTTAATACTCACTCAAGTTTCTTTCTTTCTCTTGGTTTGGAATAGGTCACTTCCACCGACACACCCAATGACCTATTCAGATTGTGCCAATCTCCAGGTGGGAAATCCTATCTCTTCAGGACTGGCCAAGTTAGGGTAAACACTTCACCTTGCCATTTGAGGCTCTTGGACCATAGGGAAGATGCAGGACACTTGCAGTCTGTCAGAGAGCAGGCATCTAAGGGGATGTCTCCCCCATCTGCCCTAGACATACTTGGGGAGTCTATCCTAAGAGAACATAGAATCCAAGTGGTCCAGAAGAGAGAGAGGCAAAACTGCCTAGAAGGTCAGTGCCAGTGAACTCTTAGAGGGTGTGCTACACAGACTTGCTCCTCAGTAATGGTAGGGTAGTGGGACCAGGGATACAGCCCTTAGGAAAAAGAATGACATACACATATGAAGTGTACCAGTTGATGTGATTCACATGCAAGTGAGAGGCAGATAGAGCAGGAGGTTCTGCCCTCTCCTCCAAGTCTCTGATGCTGAGATGAGAGTACAGGACACCCCAGCCAACTGATGTCTTAACAGGATGCTTCTCAATGTCAGTGGTCTAGGGAGGTAAGAACAAAACTAGGACTTTTCAGAAGTTACTGATGGCTTGAGGCCCACATATGGGCACAAGGCCGCTACCTCTAAGGGTACTTCCTTTCTGGATGGCACTAAAACTTTGTACCCATTCAGGGATTGTAGGAGAAGGAAGATAAGGCCTGAAGCTCATGTAGGTACGTTTGGAACACCCAGGCTGCAGCAGGGGGGCCCAGGCTAAGCATCTGTGGTCACATCCCCTCTGAGTGGCTGAGAGATTGTTTCTAGGCCACATGACCAACTCACTGGATGAGTACAGGGAGACACTATAGGTGGTGGAGGGTCTCCTTGTCTTAGTTCTCCTTACCTTAGATTCTAAAGTTTTGTAATCAGCTTTGTTGGTAAGTACTCCTAAATGAGTATGAGCACAGACCAGAATGGAACACGGGTTCCCTTTCCATCTTTATTTGTTTTAACTACCATCTATTGTTCTTGCTAAGCTTATTAAAATATTTTCTCATTAATCCTGAAAATAATACTTCAAGCAGGTTGCTATTGTTATTCTCTTCTTACAAAGGAGGAACTTCAGGCCGAGGACATGAGTGAACTCATTGAAGATCACAGTGCTAATCAGTGGCAGAGCTAGGATTCAGTCGCAGCTCAGCCCGGTTCCCATAGCTGTGATCAGAGACATTTAACCACTTGTCAAAGGTCACAGATGTGCAGTAGAGTTCATCTGAACCTAGATTTGACCCTAAAGCACATGTTTTGCTCTGTACCACATAAGGAAATTTGGAATAAGCAAGAAAGATTACTGAATGTGTCCAGTGGAAAAGTATGCACATTTGTAAGATTTATTTGATTTTAGCTATTCTTTTTCCTTGAGCTATTTTACAATGTAAGTTATAGATAAGTAACAGCAATGCAAAATAATGTTTGTCTATACAGATGCAAATAAATTCTGTTCATATAGTTTTAATCGACTCTCCTATCCTCTCATAAAAACAGATTAACATCAATTTGTAAATTTATTTTAACATTTCTTTTTTTTAAACATTTCTTTATTCTATGTAAATCTGTGGTTGTCTAATTTCCCCTTTGAATAGGTAATAGCATATTTTCCAATTCTTTCACACATGTTTATCTTATATATTAATTCCTTTATATACAGAAGTCATGATTTTGCCTTTTTAGAAAACAATTTTTTTTTAGCAGCCATGTGGCCAAAAGGAAGGGTTACAGATAGGATGCTACCAAGAAGTCTCGTTCCTGTCCTGTTGGGTTTTGTAAATTGAGATAAAAAAAGGGGAATTAGGAGACAAGAAGGCACATCATCTCCACCATCCAAGCCAAGCTACATAGCTTAGTTATTGATTAAAGAAATCACATACCACTGCTATTTATAAATTCAGGGCTCCAAAGAGAATGTTTGTTTTTCCTGCTTTTAATTATTGAACGTGAGATGCCAATGTTGTTTTGCCAGCAGCAGCACAATAGGTCTCTAATGAAACTCACTGAGCTACTAATAATTAAACCATCAGGCAGAAGTAACCAGTGCAGTGAGATATCAATTAACATTCTTCAATAATCACTCTTTTGATTGTTTTAAGGAAGGGTGTTTTTGATGTTATTTTTTCAATTTTATCACATAGAACTTCCACCTCTGATAAAACTGTCATCAGACCTCAGCTCTGAAGTCAGATGTTTCTCAGTTCAAATCATTGTTTTTCCGCTAACCGTAGGATGACTCAGTTTACTCTTCTGAGATTGAATCCTTTAAGATGAAAAGAGGAACTGATAACAGCTACTAGGAAGAATTATTGTGAGGCTAACGTAGGATGATATAAGCTTAAGAGCCTAACCTACGCTTAGCACATAGCAGAGGTTCAGCACTTTTATTTTCTTTCTTCTCCCCTCCATTCTTTTTTTCCTGCCTTCTTCCCTTTCTTACTTCCTTCTTTTGCAGTTTAGTCTGTTTTCATAAGCCTAATAGTCTCACAAGAGATCCCTACAAGTATCTCAAACTGTGTACCCATCTTTGAAATTACAGTTTAGCTACCCCCTGCCCCGCCAAAGGGATGGTCATGTACCACAGGACCCTGACAACAGATGGTTGGTCCAGTGGGAATCAGTTCAGGAACAGGTTCAAGCCAATCAAATTCTCTATTGTGAGACTCTGTACTAAGAGAAAGAGATGAACTAGACCATCGTGGGATCCAAAGCTAAAAGGTTACAAAAGGTCAGAGAGAGAGAGAGCTGGTGCCAAGGCAAACCAATGGCAAAGTTATGTGTCATTGTCATGGGAGAATAAGGGTTATGATATCAGAGGAAGCCATAATACTTTGAGAAGCAGATGACTGAGAATCAAGCCTGCACCCTAGGTATGTGCCCTAACTGGGGATTGAACCCACAACCTTGCAGTATACAGGACGATGTTCCAACCAATGGAGCCACCTGACCAGGTCTGGGAGTGGGGCATTTTATTCAGGGATATGAAGACTGCAAATGACAGTAAGAATAGTCAGACTTTTAAGGATGATCCAGTGGACATGAAAGTGGGAGTAGCATGACAAGCCCTAGACTTGGATTGTCCGAGGTCAGCTACAAAGAGCAAGGGTGACTGTCACTGGGAGGTGGCAAGACAGGTATCGTTAGCTCACTGTCTCTGGTGTGTGGAAGGGTAAGTGCGGAGCCAATTGCCCTTCATCTGGGGCTGGAAGACTCAGAGGTACCCTCCTTGGGGAGCCTGGAAAAAGGCTCTTCCTAGTTTCAAGGCTTTGATTATTTCTAAACTTATTTTTCTTGCCCTCCCCCACCCCAAGGTTGTTAAATGATCAACTGTTGGGGGACTGATGATCTCCGAGAGAGAGAAAGAGAGAGAGAGAGGTATCAGGAGGGAAAGAAGACACTGATGGGATGGAGGGATATCAGACTTTATATAGTTTATAATATAGGGGGGAGTAGTTTTCTGGCCTGGTATTAAATTAATTAAATATTACCAACTCTGTTTAATTTAAGAAGTTCTTACTGATTGCCTTAAATATGAAATAGGTGCAGTGGGGGACACAGAGCTCTTTCCTAATTCTCAAGTGAGGACGTGACAAGCTTACAAATAACTGTAAGTCAAGAATATCATGAAAATATCACAAAAAGTGGTGATGATCTGAAATAAAGGAGATGTCACGCCAGACCGGGGGTGCTTCAGGGAGACGGTGGACTACAGTTGACAAAGGATGGATGGTAATCTGACAGGTGCCAGTGGGAGGGCACAGAAAAGTATTCCAAGAGGGAGAAACATCCTGTGGAAAAATATGAAGCCAAAAAATGTGGGAATGTTTGGAATTCAGGAATAGTTCTTTCTTGGGTCAAGTACAAGGTTAGACCATGATAAGACAGGCCTGTTCTGGATCTTCATTGCCAGTAAGAGGAATTTGTTCTCAATTTGGCAGGCAAAGGGAAGCCTTCTTTGAGCAGAGATCAGTGCTCTCAGCTTTAGGAAAATTAATCAGGAAGTTGAGTGTCAGATGGACTGAGAAAGAAAGAGACTTGGTACAAAAGAGCCAAACAGATGTCAGTGCCGAGGAGCAGGTGGTTCCACTGCCATTCGAGAAGCCCTGTGGTGGTGATGGGGAGACGAGAGGGTGAGGTTTGAGGTCCATTCCTGCTCCAGCCAGGCCCTCAGAGCAGCTGAGCTTTTATTCATTTTATCAAATGGGGGTCACTGTGAGGTTGTATTTGCACAGTGGTTTGGAGTGCCAACTACAACAACAATGAAAACAGCAATAAAAGGAACACCTTAAAAATTCCAGTGTAGGTGAAAGGAGACTGGCTCGCTTGGCAGTTCAGCCGGTCTGGTGTCCAAACCCTGCTTAGATCCACCAGTGACAGCATTTGCCAAGTCCCTTTGTATTTCATGGCCTTTGTTCTCTCATTCTTAAAATTATGGACACTAAAGCCTACCACATGGTATTATTATAAGGACTAAATAATATAACGTAGGGAAAAGTGACCACAGGGCCTGGCATAACACAGACTGGAAACAAATGTTCATTTTCTGTCTCCCTTTCCTTAGGGAGATGGGCTGGGCAATTATAGTAATTTTTGATGGCTATCATGGGTACCTGTATACTTAAGTGTGCACAAATGCAAATATTATATTGTGGATATGCCAAATACCCAGGACTGTGTGTATCAATCATGGCCTAATAGAAAAAAAATATTCAAGTGATTATTCTGGGTATGTTTTAGTGTAGGAAATTTTGGAAGAGATCAAAAGCCAGAGGTCAGTGTAGTAACCAGAGATTACCAAAACAAGGGAGATGCCACTGCTCTGGGCCTGAAGGGACAGAGAGAGGAGGCAGCATTTTGGGTCACCTGGTGGAATCTGGAACCAAGACAGGCCTGTCCTGTGTGAGCTGGGGCCAAAGAGGAAATGCAGCTACTACAAGAGAAGCCCCCTGAGACAGACAAACACCTGCCCTTCCTGCCTTCCAGTCTCCCTCCAATTCCTCCCATTGGCCAAATCCATCTGAATGCTAGATGATACAGGAGCCTGGAAAGATAGCTGGCGGGAGTCAACGTCCATGTGGTACCAAACCAGAGTCCACCCCAAAAGGCAAGGAACAGAGCTGAGGATCCACAGGCCCATGACACTTTAATAGGGTGTTGACAGCAAAAAAGTGTACAGTGGTCTATGTAAGCTACAGGCTCCTGTGTTAGAAGAAAATGAGTCCTGAGTTAAAATAGTCTCCTGCCTTTAGAGAGTCTTACAGATTCCTTAGCAGCATTTGGGCAAACACTGGTAATTAACTACAGAGTTCTATACTTGCCCCCCCCCACCCCCCCATGCCTGGACTTATCCCAGATACAACTGTAACTTCATGCAAGAGTGAAATGGGAGAGAATGGTGTTGGGGCAATGTGAGGCCTCTCTTGGTTTTGGAGCTGGATTTTGTGGGAAAAGGCATTGGCAATTAGGGGTTTCCAGGGACTGAGTCACTACAGGCACTCTCTGGACCCAAAAGACTTGGTGCCTTAGAAGAGATCATTTGGAAGTCTTCCAGATGCAGTCCCCCTTTTCTCCTTCATCTTTGTTATTGGATCACATGGGGATATGATAGGGGAGCTCTCCAGAGGCAGAGCCTCAGAGTTGAGGCTGTCCTTAGAGAGCATGGAGTCTAAGCCTGCCTTAGGCAGAGCACAATGCTGCATTCAGAATGGGTGCTTTATCAGTTTCCCTCATTAGTTGATCCTCATAGGTCCTAGTCTGGGGAAGGGAGGACTCCTCAGTGAAAACTGCAGACTGCCTAAGTGGTGCAGATTTGTATCTTAGCTCTGCCTTACTCTGTGTAGCTGCAAGCCAATAAAATAGCTGGTCTCTTTGGGCCTCTATATCCTCATTATGAGGGAGTTGGCTTAGGTCACAACTATGGGTTTTTCCAACTCTGTGTCATCCCAATACAGAAACAGTGGAAAGATTTTGGTCAATAACAATGATATTGATAGCTATGATTTATCAAGCACGATGTACTAAGACTTTTTCATGCATTGTTTCATTTAGTCTTGATCCAGGAGACTCTCCTCAGTTGTGTGATCTTGTTGTAGCTGCCTGTTGTAGATGGTACCTCTATGTTGGCCACGCTTAGCTGCTGGATCCATCAAAGCACCGCAGGATTTTGGATCAATTGCTTTTTTATTCTAAATTTATGCTTGCTTTATTCAAATATTATAAAGTCAACACACTGAGAGGCAGACAAAGTACTGTCAGAAATCCAGCTATCATCCCCCAATTCCAATACTCATAATATGTACACTCCTTAAGATCACTTGCTGTGTGATTCTGTGTAATTAATTCCTTGCTTAGTCTCTACAAAAAGGAATTAGGCCTGAAAGAGAGTATTTTAAATTAAATTAAAGTATTTGCCTGGTATTAACTTTCTTTGTATAGCTTATCAATGAGGAAATGGTAGAAATAAGATACAAGGTATCCTAAGTTTGGCAAGAATAAGCATATCAGTGTTAAGGCTCTTGGGTTTTGGCACATACCCAAGGGTATGTGCTGTTCCCTGTGTGTGCCAATTCAGCACCTCATAATTCCCCTAAGTAAGTACCATTATTATCCCATTTTTAGAGATGAAACAACTGAGGCTTAGTTCATTAAATTACTGAAAGTCATCCTTCCCTTTTTGTCATGAGATTAATTCTCTCAGTATGTTGGAAGCTCTGTATGGGCCAACAGCTCTCATTTTCTACCCATTCCCTACCCAGCCATTAGCACATCACCAGCTCGGAGTCAGGACTTGCCCTTTCGTGGAGAATGGGGGAGTGAGGCATGGGCAGTCACATTTAACTCAAGCTTAATGATTACAAATTTATGGTAGGTGGGCTTAAGGTGTAAGGCTGTTGATAAAAATGAAGTAAAAGATGATGAGGTCTTATTGAATTGAGAAAAGAGGGACAAACTCATGAAACTAAGATAGAACAATCAGTGGTGCTTGGCTAATGACTGGATGTGGATGTGAATGCGGGAGAGCGGTATCATGGATGACTTCCAGCTATTTGACATGTTGACTGGGTGCCCATTCATTGTAATGTGAGACACAGGAGAGGTATAGTCCCAAACCAGCTTCCCCTTCCCTGCCTCAAAGATCCCTTTCTCTGGCATACACTGGGAGACTTGTGTGTTGTATGTTCACACACAACTGAATTATCTGAATTGTCCCTCCAATGGCCACTTCGTTTCATGGGTTCTTGCAGCAGCTCTCTGTTCCACCTGGGACCATGTTGCCTTTGGTGCTGATCACTACCTGTTCTAACTGGAATCTTACTTTTCTCACACATGATTGTTTGGCACAAACCCTTTGTTCTCAGCACTAAACTTATACACTACTATACAGTCATCTCAGATTTTACTGAAGAGTTGGGAACAATAGATGGAATTGAAACTCTTGATGAGAATGATTTTAAGTTACTTATCATCCACCAAACACATTGATTCTTCTATCTTAACATCATAAATTTGTTTCCCTTCCCTGCTCCATTTACCTCTGACCTAAATCTGACCATGTAAGAAGTTTAGTCCTCCATAGAGGGTCCCTTGTGGGCATAATCTGGCCTAGTTCCCTGCCTTTAAGATTTCCCTGCTCTGAGAAGGTACCTCTTTTCTTCATTTTGAGGTAACACCCCATTCCTACTAACAGTATTAGCTTTGTGCTAGAATCCATCCCTTTCCCCTCAACAGCCGATATTTGGCATGCAGTGATTCTAAGTTGTACATTTTCCCTTTATGAATTCTTTAGAGTAAGACCCAGGGAGGTTTTAGTAGGATAATTCATTCCTTACTCAGCAGGTTACTATTGACTCAGGTTCAAACTAAAGACTGATCTTAGTTCCTAGAGGAAGAAGTCTATATCCCTACTTATGAGGGAAAACAATCCCTTAAATGAGACACAGCCTACAATCACTCCTGCCCCAGATGGAGTAGAGCTTATATACCTATGTCAAGCAACGTGAGGCCCTCTTCTTTTGGCTTACAGAATATATTTTGAGTATCCTGTGCACCTTGTGTGTATGAACTTGGAACTGTTATGTGCCATTACTTTACGTGGATTAACTCACTTAGTCTACCTATGACTGTCTCCTTTATATAGATGAAACAAGTGAGGCTTCAGAGAGGTTCAGTGACTTGGCCAAGTCCGCCAGCTAGTAAGTGGTGTTGAGGCACGATGTGTACCTAGGCACTCTGCACACACTGTATTAACTTACCAATGGGGCTCTTTACAGAGACTCTATCCATTCAAGGACACACAGACTCCATGCAGAAGAAGCCTTGAGATGACAACCCAGTACATCTTAGAACAAACTGCATTTCTAGGCAGCATCCTATGCCTTGGTAGGGATGCAATATGAAGGTTTTTCATTGTTTTGTATACATAATTCCCACAGACAGGGATCAAAGTGGTTCAGAGAGAGGGGAGAGAATATGCTTCAGATTTTCAGTTTATAAGAGGAGTCAATGTGGAGGAGCTCAGCTCTGGACATGGAGAAGTGTGAGGAGCCTGGGGATCAGCCACATGGAGATCTCGGCAGGTGCTGCGTCCATGGTGTGGAGCTCAGGAGAGTTGCAGTGTGGAGTACCACCACGAGCCTGGAAGGAATACGGCTCAGAGAAAGCTCCTTGGTCTTTACACAGACCCAGCATGTATCTTCAGGTAGTTAGGCTGGATTTGCCTCATATGTTCAAAGGTAAACCCTGAAAGTGGCTACCTGAAAAATAATCTGAGGGTCTGAGACCTGGAATCAGTCAGCCCCTGGTGAATATTCAGCCTCCCATCCTGGTTCAAGGGTATTTCACTTCAGGGAAGTTGCCGTCAGTTCAACAGGTCTAGAGAAGGCGTGGTCTGATTTGACTTGCTGAGATCAGGATTTGTAGACAGATTTTTAGAGCCCACACCAGGTCACTCACAGGCTATTTTCTGCACACAGCTCCAGCTTTTTGGGGCGATCTGCTAACAGCTATTCCTTGGCTTTCTTTGGGCTGCTAATGTAATAGTGCTTATTTTCAGAATCTTCCTGAGGTTGTGGGAAAGCATCAGAGTTTCATTGTAAATCCATTATGTCTTCTTTGGTTAGAAATTATTCCTGACAAGCAGTCCCACAGCAAAAAAAAAAAAAAAAAGTCAGTTATTATTTTGCAGAATAAAAAGGAAGATTGGCCACTTCTTTTATTATTTTTTTATTATGACTGTCCTCCTTTTGGTTATGACATTCAATGTATTATTTAGCTTAAGTGCTAGATTGAGGAAGACCTGGTGGGGGGTGGAGTAGGAACTGAAAGGGCCAATTGCTCAGACTCTGGTCTTGCTGCTCCTCGTCTTGGTAGTTGGGATGGAAATAAACTGCCACAACCCTTTGGGGATCCTGACTTGTTACTCTGAGCAAGGAGATCATGGTCTGACTAAGGAACTTCCTGGACGTTTCTGGGTCAGCAAAACCTTGGTGCCTTTCTTTCATATATCAGAACCCTTGCATCTTTGTTAAATATTAATTTGCTGTCAATAATTAAATGCTGATTATTTGATCTCTAATGGGGTCAGGATTCCCACAGTCCCATATTAGTGTAATAATGCAAAAGTAAAAATTGCCTTTCAGATAGAAAAAAAAATGTACTTATTATTCTTTCTTTGTTCAGAGTAAAATGATTTGTCTTAAATTAAAAATTAAAAGCAGAATTTTCTTTAATCTTCGAATTAAATTAGTGCTAATTAGTTCTATTTTCTGTACAACATTCACATGCTAAAATCTCGGCCATTCCTTCGGCGTATTAATGGTGCCCTTTGGCTGTAATCAAGATTGTCTTACATTAAAAATGATACAGTTAACTCAATTATATTAAGATTCATTGTTCTCAAATCACAGGGTTATGACTAGAAGCTGTTGGAACTGTTGGAAGGGCTGAGATTGCCAGGGTGCAGAAGAAAGTCATCCATCATTTCCATTTCAAAATCCCAATGCATCTGAGCTTGCCAGGTATCCCTGCGGTGGGAGGTAGGCACAGAGACCTGGTGCAGATTTTGTTCTCATTCTGTGGAGACCATGCAGTCAACTACTCTTTTTTGAAAGAGGAGGCAAAAGGCAAGAAAGCCCAGAGAGCCTTCATTCTGGAACAATACCATATTTAGAGTTGCCTTTTTCCTCCTCATCCCTTACTGTCTAGGGAAGTGGTGCCTAAATCCCAGGTTAGGGAGAGACAGCAGTAACAGCAGCAGCAATAACTGCATGTAGTTTAGTACTCCTACCACGGCACCTTCTTATTCGCTATTTGCTAGTTGTACCAGAAACTGGGAACCAAATGCTGTGATATCATTTTGTATAAACAATACCCTGCAAAGTTTGTATTTTTAGTCTTATCTGACACTTGCCTGACACTCAGAAAGATTGAATTACCTTCCCAATGTCACACAGCTATTTAAATGGCAGAACCCAGACATGTCTGACTCCAAAGTTAGTTAACTGTACTCTACAATCACATGAATTCATTTTGAAGAAGCATTTTTGTTTCCACAACTGAAAAGATGCTGCGGGATGTGTGTGTGTGTGTGTGTGTGTGTGTGTGTGTGTGTGTGTGTGTAGAGAGAGAGAGAGAGAAAAGGGTCTGGAATTTTCCATCAAGGCAGCAGTTACTCACATGCTCTTGACAGAAGGATGATTTTTCTTCTTCTGGGGCATCATTTCTGTATAGAGTTGTGTAGGGCAGAAGGGGAAGATTCCATCCCAAATCCCTAGCACTGTATAATGATGTGGCATTCGTTTTACTATAGCTATCTCTGAAAGAATCTGAAGGGAAAACTCTTATGACATGGTGAGCCCAGAGGGCTTCACCTAACACAGGCTTAAATCATAACCTGGACTCAGTTGCAATGCCTCCCTATACACAGTACATTTTAATGTTGCTGATGCCTGTTTGCAATGAATCTCAGTGTTTGGAGTTTTGTGATCATATACCTTAGGGTCTAGAGTAGCCATAATCTTGGAGAGAGGAAAATTCTCCCAGGATTTATTGCAAAGATTTTATTGTGTGGCCAAAACAATAGTTTGAGCATGGTGCCCATTCTAATCACATTTTATTCTCAAAACCACCCTATGAGATAGATATGTTCATTTTATAGATGAGATAATGGAGTGTGAGAGAAGTAAAAGAACTTCCCCAAGGTCTTATAGCTGAAATTTTTGTCTTATTCCACAGTCTATGCTCTTTCTTCAAAGCCAGACACCTTGATTGAGAAACCGTGTGTTTAGATTTCTTGAGTTGGGATAAATTGGAGCCTGGTCTGTCCAGCTGAGGATTCTGTTTCCAACGAGGGCCATTGGAGAAAGGGCAGTCTTGCCTCAAGAACACCATTTACCAGGTTTAAGCCCAATAAAATGGAGTGTTTGACATAAATGTGTATTTTCTTCTGATTCCACACTTAAATAGACTTTTTGTCAACCAACGCAGATTCTGATAACAGAGTTTCTAGTATATGTTTCCCCTGTGTCTATTCTTCAAAACTTCCAGGCCTGAATTCTGGGTATTGGCCAAAGATGAAAGTCTCATTCTGAGTAAGAGAGCTGGAATATCAGATACTGAGGTGGTAGAGCCTGGCCTCACAGTGGTTCACCAGCAAATGCCTGTGGGCTTTGACTACACTTGTGGTGTCTCAAAGGTTACAGGCTCAATCTACTATTCATGCTTCATTAGTCATTCTGTAGTATCTGGTACAAGGGACAATCATCTCGTGGCTCTGAGGGACAAAGTGGGAGAAGGGAAAACATACAAGTTACATCCAGAGAAATAGCGAGCAAAAGTAACAGACTGAATCAGTGACAGATACAGAGACTGTGAAAGACACAGATGGAGATAAGAAGGGGAGAGAGAGAGAAAGAGAGAGAAAGAGAGAGAATGAACTAGGTAGTAAAAGTGAAAGGCTGGCACAGTGAGCACAGTCTTTGGACTCTTGTATACTGCAAAAATGATAGCCAGCAAAATAAATGTAAAGAAGTGATGTGGTCTGAATGTTTACATACCCTCAAAATTCATTAAGTTGAAATTCTAACCCTCAAAGGTGATATTATTAGGAGGTAGGCCTTTGGGAGATCCTTAAGTTATGAGAATGGAGCCCTCATGAATTCGATTAGTGGCCTTATATAAGAGATTCCAAAGAAATCCTTAGTTGCATCCACCATGTGAAGACACAGAAAGAAAAGACATCTCTGAACCAGGAAATGGGCTCTTGCTAGCCATTACACCAAATCTGCTGGTACCATGATCTTGGACTGCCCAGCCTCTCGTACTGTGAACAATAAATTTCTGTTTTTTTATAAATCACCCAGTCTGTGGTATTTTGTTAGAGCAGCCTACATGGACTCAGACAATTGGTTCATAAGATTTAACAACAAAGTCTTTTTTATCATGTATGCTTATTTAACTAGATTTCCGAATCATCTTTCTCACGTAAACATCCTCATAATTCATCAGTTCTGACTTTTAGTTTTGATTCCACTAAAGTGGGTCTATAACTTAATGATACATTCAAAGCAATTCATAAAATAAATCCTAGATGTTTACTGTTAAACTTATCTGATCCGTTAGAATTGTTTCGCTTACTCTTAATTCACAATATATATATTTTAATAGCACTCCTTCCAAAGTTTTCCAAAACATTTAACTTAGTTTTCACAGAAACAAAAATATCTCTTATTATGTTTGTATTTGGTTGATTTTACCATATTTTATTAGGCATATAACAAAAAAATAAATGGAATTTGCACAAATAGGTTTGTGTACAAGTGCACCTAAGTGATGAGAACAGTTATGTGCAGCATCCTAGGGAGCAGCCTATTGGCTACAGGAACTCAAGGTGTGGAGGGAATCTGTCAATGTTTTTCTGAGGGACTGGACAGTGTCTTAATCCAGTGAGTCAGTTACATGGAGGTCAGATAAAAGCACTTTACGCACGGGGCGTGGCTGGGACCAGAGCCCTGGTTGGGGACTCTTCTCAACATCACATCACATTTTTGTCACAGTTATAGAAGAGCTTCCAGGTGCTCATTTGGTCATCATTTTCTCTTCTGATTTTTCACCTAACCTTTTAATTACCCGTGTTTAAAGTAGTAAGCAGATTTCTGAGTTGGAGGGAGTTTTGAAATTAGTCACTGAATGCTCTGTTTTCCAGTCCTGGGTTACATGTTTGAGAAATGTTTTTTTAAAGTATGTATTTATTTATTTTTAGAGAGAGGGGAAGGGAGGGAGAGAGGGAGAGAAACATCGATGTGCAAGAGAAATATTGATTGGCTCCCTCTTGCATGCCCCCATTTGGGGACCTGGCCCACAATTCAGGTATGTGCCTGGCTGGGTATCAAACTGGTGACCTTTCCATTTGAGGGATGATGTCCAGCCCACTGAGCTCCACCAGTCAGGGTGAGAAATATTTTTAATAATTAAAAAAAAAAAAAGATAAAATAAAAACCTGTACCTAAAACCTAGAGAAAGCATCATTCACAGAAGTTTCAAGCAATGACTACTGTTGCGTGTGATGTAGGTAGGGCCAGATTGAAGGAGGGCAGGAAGTCTGACCCCTGCATTTTCCCCTGAGGGAGTGACCTGGTGGCTTGGCAAGAGTACTGAGGAAACTTCTGCTGTCTCTTAACTCAGAACGGGATGGCTTACTGTGAGGGGCCGCTCATGGCAGTTGGGGAGCGCTGACACGCAGTCACACTAACTGCGGTAGATCATCCGCATACGAATAAGATGTAGTACAAGGTGCTTGCACACAGAAAGCTGGCAGGTGCCAGGGCTTCTTTGGTTTAAAGCTAACAGACAGGGTGGCTTGAAATATTGATCAATTCAAAAGAAACCCTGTTTGGACTGACGGCTGCTCAGCACCTTCCAGCAAACAAGGATGTGCAGAGACACCTCCTCTCACTGGGAGTTCTTTCAGCCTCGGCCCTCACCTAAGCTGGCCACGCATCTCTGAACAAGTCATACAAGTTTCTGTCTACAAGACCTACACCTTATAGTCGGAAAGGAAATTTCTAACCGTGATAGGTGGACAGCGAGACGATCCAAAGGGAATATCTTTGACTATCCTTTCTTTGGGTAAAATCTGGTTTTGAAAGGCCTTTTACTATTCAAGAATGAGAATCTAGAAAACAATAAAAGAAAACATCTTTTCAAAGTGATGTACAGCATGAAAAAGAACATAGCTCTGGATGGGTAGAGAAAAAGCAGAAACCAAAGTAAATGTTTTTCTCTTTCTGCTTTGAGTTCTTAATAAAATTCAGTGTAATAAGACACAAGATTGAGAAACTAATGAAGCTGACTGAGAGAAAGGCAAAATACGGAAGGGAACTGGAGAAGATAAAAATGCTGAAAATGCCATGGCAAAATCTAAGTTATACTAGAAGTCTTAACAAACAAAATAAGCACTGTAGAAAATTTAATCAGTGATGTAGAGGAAAATTTTGAGAATCTCTCCTAAAACTTGCAGCAATAAAAATTAAAAACAGACTCTAAGTTGATAGATGTGGAGAGCAGAGAATAGAAGTTGAATGTACAGATATTTTGGGTTTCCAAAATAGGAACCAGAAAAAATGGGTCTGAAGCAATAAAAAAGAAATAGCATTTGAAAAATAACTCTTGATTTTCAGATTGAAAAGAACTCTAGTAAAAATTAATTTAAAAAGTGATTAACAGATTTGTTCTATTGAAAATTTGATTTTAAGGACAAGGAAAACATCCTACATGTATCCATGTAGAAAACAAATAAAATCAAATTCCCTAACATGGATTAGCCTGACTACATCCTTCTCTACCACAAAAGTAAACTTTAGCTAGTAATGGAGCAGTGACTGTAATATTATGAAGCACAGCATGAGTCAGAAATTCTATATCCAGCCAAGTCGTTATTCCTTGTAGGTGCAACAGAAATGTGCAACACAAATACATTCTTAGAGATTCATTTTCTATGAAGCCCAATGGTCTCTTTTTTAAAAAATTTGTCTACTGTCTAAAATGTCTTCACATATTTTAACTTGTCATTATAATTTTGCATTGTAAGTTAGAATAGTTGCAAATGATATAAAAAGTAAATATAGACTTTTTAAAAAGTTAGCTTTACTGAATTATAATCTACATAGAGTAATTGACTATTCTAACTTCTTAATGATTGTAAAACAACATAAAAAACTTCCCTATTATACTTCTCTGCAGTCAAATAGATATACATAAATACACATTTATTTATTTGTTTCTTTGAAATATGGCTTTAAACCAAATCTTAAATGATTTAGTCTGAAATAACTTATAATTATTATTAGCATATGATCCAAAAACATAAATATATTAAAACATTTGAAAAAATATTAAGTGCAAAAAGTAGTTTTATTGGAAGAGTATCTTAATCAGCTGGACAGAAGGTGTGAGTTTTTAGTTTCTTGCTTAAATGAGCTCCCCTGATACCAGATATTTTAAGTTACCCATGCCCAGGAGTTTTGCATTGCAGAGAAATGCACCTTAGGGAGATAACTAGATATTGGAAAGTATTATGAAAGATGAGTGTAAAGGCTGGGGGAAGGAAGGAGAACTTGTCTTAAACCTCACTGAGAGGTAAGTTCTCAAGCAGACAACTTATAAAAAAAAGTTCACGTGGAATTTGAAGGTTTGAAAAGTGATTATGTTAAAACTGCCTGTAGCCACAGAGTCCTTGAAACATCTTAATGTTCCCCATAGTACCCGTAACCAACTCTGAAGACCTGTGCTCTAGCCCACCAGTCGTCGGCAGCCGTCCGTCTCGAGAGACGATGGTGTAGCTTCTTAAGAGTCTATCTGCACCACCGAGAATGGCTGTGCAGTCCGACTCGGGAGTGACACGGTATCTGTCTCCTCCCGTGTTGAATTGACATCTTGTGATGACGCTGGAGTGTCCTCTCCAGTGAAGCTGAAGCTACAGAGCCTGGGCGGGGTGATATGGAGGGTCTGCTGTTGCCCATGCAGCAGACCCCCCCTCTCTTCGCAGCTGAAGGGTCCAAGGGAAAGACGGAGTCAATACAGCTTGGCTTCAGGTGCGCCGCAGGAGTTGCCGGTGTTGACTACAACGTCAAACCGCCTTAGGGACTCCGGCTCCGGATTTTCTGTCGGGGTTTACTCCCTTAGCCTTTCCCCTGAAGAGGTATGCCGCAAGGCAGCGGAGGTTTTTTGGAATCAGAGTTTTCCTTCTCTGATGTACCCTGACTGGAAGATCGAACCAGCGACACTTAGCTCGCAGGCCGACGCTCAATCCACTGAGCCAAACCAGCCAGGGTCTAGCCCACCAGTAGATTACTAGAAACAAAGTACTTACGAATGGAAAGTACATTCGGTAAAAGGATTAAATTTAAGTTCAGAATCAGGTTTATGATTTGGTTATAAAATGAAACTCATATATCATTAGCCTTGATAAATTCAGACACATATTGTAAAAATGAGATAGTTATTAACTAAATATAAAACAGAACTCTTAACTAAAGCCTACAGTATGAAGAGAGAAAGATAGAAAAGATAAAGATGTGGAATTTTAGAAAACTTAAGGTTGATTTTTACTTGTAGACATTAAGTGCCCCCCCTCCCATATAGTCCCTGTGGTTTTATGTGAATAAATTATAAAAATAAAATTAAATTAAAAATTAAAAATGTGAAATTTTTATTTTTACAAAGAATAAACATGGATTTATTGTCAATGTTGAAACTGGAGAAATGTACACTTGTTATGTTTTATATTAAGGTAACCATTATTATTCTGTTTTAAAACAATAGAGGAACTCAGTTCAAATACTAAAATATGAAACTGAACAAAGCACAAGAAAACCCTCCAAAACATTAAAAAATATAATAGAAGTATATCAATTATTACAACAAGTGCAAATTGGTTAAATGTTTATATTGAGCAAGAGGAAACATTTACCAAAATTGATTAAAAGTGAATAATAAAGTACACCATGAAAAATAGGCAATAAAGTACCACATGGTGACTATATTAAAAAAAAAAGAAGTAGTGGACTTGGGTCAGGTTAGGAATTTCATTTTTGGTCATTTAATGTCTGGAAAAAGAGAACAATACAGTGAGATATAAACTATTATTTTGATAGTCACAATAAAATTTTTACTATTTTGAGGAAAATATAAATTACCAGAATTCAAAAAGTAGTAGAAAACCTGAAAAAAATTAACTGAAGATAATTTTTAATAAGTATGAAAGTTTTAGCTTCAATAAAAAATATCCACTGGGTCAATATAACTTTTCTGATAGTTTTTTTAATTGTCAAACAAATATCCCAATGGATCATTCAAGAATGTAGAAAAACTGACACATTTCTAAATTGATTTAATTAAATAATCATAGTTTCAAAGTCAAAAGGTTGGATAAAATAAAGACATAAGGAAGGAAGGAGGTAGAATGAATACTGTTGAACTTATTCTGGTCAAGCAGATTTTGAAGCCCTTTAATTATAAGGCAGAAAGAAAGAAAGAAAGCTGGTAGAGAGGTTGAAAAGATGAAAAAAGAGGAGGAAGAAAGGAAATATCAGGTCATATCTAATCAAAGTCACTTGTAATCTAAAAATAAAATTGTTAAAATAAAATAACCACCAATCAAATCCAGCAACATACTATTTTAAGATATGTATCAGGACTAAGAAAAATCTATTATAAAAATACAAGGATGGTTCAATAGCCATTTTTGACTTTTAAACTCCGTTTACTAGGAATAGGAGATTTTATCCTTGAAATGACAGACATTCAAACAAATAACATGGAAAACTCTGAAAAAACAGAAGTATGTATACTCAAAATGAAGAGAAGAGTCCCCATTATTTTTACTATTTTAAAATATTTTTATGTAAACTCCAGCCACTCAATGCAAAATTAAAAATAATACACAGTGTAATAATAAAAAAAATAAAGAATATACACTTTCCATTTTTATATTAAATACATTTATCTTCCTGGTAATTACTTAGTAATCTGTTTAAGCTAGTTATATTCAGTAATGTTAATGGTTTAAAAATGTGTAAAAATCAGTACTCTTTCTACATATCAGCAAAAAAGAGTAAATAATGGTTGTGATAATGAAAAAGATCTAAATCCTCAAAGCAACAGAATACCAACAAAACTTAGGAAACAAACAGAAATACGTTTACCAAGAAATGTATAAAGCTTTCATTAAGAAAAATAATATGGACTTCTATTTCTAGCAAGATGGTAAACCAAGATACTTGAAACCCCTTATGCTACAAACACTTGGAAATGCTGGATTAAAAGTAAGGGGGAAAATGTAAATTCTTAGCTAAATTCTCAAGAAAGAAAAATCCCCAGAAGGCAGACAAGGTAAAGAAACTGAAAATCAGAGAGATAAGCAAACGAACTGATGTTAAGTGAATTAATTCAGGGTTATAGATTCTACAGCCCAGGGGGTGGCTTTTAACACACTGGCAGCCCCAGGCAGTGAGGATTGATAAGGTGAAGTAGAGAGAGTGAGAATCCTGCAGGAAGCAGCAATCCTTGCAGGATTTCTCCCTTAGTACAAGGGGTGGACTAGAAAAAAATGATATTGCTAACAAAGGGACACACTTTGAAAGGACAAAGATAGCTGTCTTTGAGTCCTCAGAGAAAAAAACTCTCCTGGGAAATCTGAATACTGATTTTGTAACTTCTGTGGTCTTGGGGTTAAAATGCACACTGCTCACAAGCCCTGTAACTGTGGCATTGATAAATTATTTCCCAGCTAAGATATTTTTGGGATCCCTGGCAAAAGTAAATTTGAGGACTCTGAAATAGCACTTCCATACCTCGGACCACTGGTGTAATTTCAAAGCCATTGAAGATGAGCTGAAAATTCAAACTAACACACACACACACACACACAGACACACACACGCACACACACACGCACATAAATGGTTCACTGTGAGTTATAGTCAGCAGCCAACAGGAATATTAGAATCCCAAGAAGTTAAAATAAAACAATCTGAAGAAAGACTATAAAAAGTATGCTTAAAATGCATAGAAATGTGTTAGACTAAAAAAACAAGATATTAAGAAAAAAACAGGCAGTTTCTTTTAGAGTATCCACTATAACTTAAAGGCATGAAGATGTGTAATTCTAGACATCAAAAACTCCATTGACAATGAAAAAAGCAGGTGAGATACTCCTGGAAAGAGAATGAGTGTGCTGGATGATTAATCTGGGTAAGATATTAAAAGAGGAAAAAATGGGAAATAAAAATGAATATTTAAGAGGTAAAATTAAAAAAAAACAAAAAAAACACAGCAGGCAACTAATAGGTGTTCTAGAAAGAGAGAGCAAAGAGAATGTGAATGGCTAAGTCCAGAGAGATAATGGCAAAATTTACCAAAACTGATGGAAGGCATAAAACCTTGGGTTTAAAATAAGTTCTGATCAAAATAAGTAGAAATAAATCACCCTAGCCAAATGCTAATAAAACTGTGGATCAGCAAAATCAAGAAGATCTTAGAAGTAATTAGGAAGAAAGACTGGGGAAACAAATAAATATATGATAATTTGAACATCAAACCTTTCGACTGAAAAAATAGATTCCAGAACATAGTGAAATATACTATTTTCAAAATATTGAGGAAAATTATGCAACAACATAGAATTCTATGCATATCTAAATTACCATTCAAAAGTAAAGTGAGAGCAATGTAAAAATATCCTCAGGAAAAATAAAAACAGATTTTGACATTCATAGACACTCAGAAAGAACTTCAGGAAGAGGAATTACATGTAGAAGAAATAAGCAGGGTGCAGAAAGCAATAATTTTTTAAAATATAATTTTTATTTTAAAAATTAGAATTTATTAAGGAGGTGAGTAAGACTGAATAAATGAAGAATTATGTTAGAGTTTTAAATGGGAAGAATTTCTGTGAAAGTGTCACCATTCTCAAGTCAGTGCTTAATTACATTCTAATTTAGCTAGGTTTAGCCTTATTTAAAAATGTGAATGTGTTTTTCTTTTATAGGCTCATGTACATGATTGTTTTTCTCTAGTATACCTGAGGCATTTTTCTAGTTTTCAGGAAGATGAAATGGTATGGTTAGTATTCTTACAACAGTAGACATTCAAATAGTTAATATTTGGCTACAAGAAAATAGAAGTACAGAAATTATAAAGACAGAAAAAAGATTTCTTACTTCTTATATCTAGTCCTTTAATATATGAAAAAGTGGGCCTGGTGGACTAGATCACAGTTTATCTGGGACAGATCTTGACCTGACAGAAAAAGAGGAAAGATTTCCTTCTTCCATCCTGAAAGTTTTGCGGGAATAAAGAAGGAAGAGGAAAAGTATTTAAGTTTCTTATTTCCCTACCCAGCCCCTGCAATACCCAACCTCAGAGTGGGAAAAGGGGCCATAGGAACACCCAGATTTGTTCCTGAGGACATCAGCGACAAATGTCACTTTTCCCTAGGCATCCTTGGAAGGTGCACCTTCTTAGAGGCTTTCAGAAAAGCCCTCCAAGTGACACTGTCCTCCATAGTGTGGGATGATCGTGTGGTGGAATTAGTGGGAGATAGGAGACTGGGAAGCATGGATAGTTCCTGGTGCCCTGTGCTTTGCTTGCGGAATGCAGGAGGCTCGCATTTCTCACAGGCCATACATGGGAAGCGGGCAGAGCTTCAGAATCATATGCAGAGGCTCAGAGGGGCTGAGAATCCCCATGGATCGGTGCCCTGAGGTGCCTTGGCCAGCGGGAATGAAAAAGACTAGAATAATTTTAACCTCTTTTTTTTTTTTGCAGTAGTCAGTTTTCCTATTTCATTTTGTTTTTATTTATTTGCACATTCTACTTTTATTTTTCGATCGGTATTTTAGCATTCTGACAAACCCCCCTTGTTTTCCTATCTACTTCATCATTTTCATCGAACGGAACTTATTCTAAGATTAGATCTGTTACTTCCACAATAACTCAGTCCCCAAGTCTAAATTTCCTGATAACCCTCTACCTCCTTTGCTGAGGTGACTAGGAAGTACAACTTTGGAATTGATATTTCAGACCCTCTTCTAGCCCACCCAACCCATCTGGCTCATGATGAGCCACTCTTCTTTCTCTTAACTGGATCTAAGTCCGTCTCCCCAGCTGGAAGCCTTTCACAGAGAGAACTGTTCCTCTGGCTCTTTTTTCTATCCCCCTTCACCCCCATTTTTCTCACCCTCCATTGGCTGCTTATCACCTCTTGCTAGTTAAACCTTCTAGACAGCTTCTCTTAGTAGATGATTTAATCAAGGGGTTGCTTCAGGGAGGATCGTAGCCAGGTCTGAAGAGCTTGGAAGGGTGGCAGGACCTCATTTGCAAGTTCATCATTTTCCCTTAGAAACAGCCACTCCTGCTCTAGCACTTGGCCTGTTTGGTTTGCTAAAAGTTCTACTCAGGGTTCACTTTACACTTTTGTCTGAACACCACTGAGAGCAGGGGCCAGCTTTTCAAAGTCACATTAGGTTTTCTCCTCTATGAGTTATGCTACTGATATTTTTAACATTGTCTGAGCAGTGCTGAAGGCATAGCTTTCTTAGCCAGTTCAGAGTCAGATGTGGACATGGCATCAGAAGATTTAGATTTAAATCTAAGCCTACCTCAAACAAGTGACTTAGTTTCCTGAAACTTAATTTCTGTATCTGAAAGGAGAGACACATGTACTTTCCTTATAGCATTGCCACTGAATTAAAGAGGCGGTATCTATGATAGCATCGTTGTTAGCACACAGTAAGTACTCAGTAGGGGTTTGCTGAGTCTTGTCTAGTGGAAGTGCTAAGTATTATTTTGGGATCTGTCTTGCATGTCTGTCTCCTCGAGGTTTAGGAACTCTGTGTAATTCAATTACTATTCAGTGAGTGTTTAATACTGAATCCCAGGCACTGCACACAGCATGGAATAAGGGAGAGCAGTAAGACCTCACCTCTGGTCCTGAATTCACAGTCCAGTGAGAGAGGGACAGGGGGTTTTAGGGCCTGACAGAGGGCACCCTGAATTTGACTTGACAGTTTTTTTTTTTTTAATGTATATTTTATTGATTATATTGTTACAATAGTTCCAATTTTTTCCCCTTTGCTCCCCTCCGCCCAGCACCCCCCTTCCCCAACAATCCCCTCCCCAAGTCCATGCCCATGGCTCACCCTTCATATATTCTTCTTCTTTTTTTTTAAATAATTAATTAATTAGTTAAATATTTTAACAATAAAAAATAACAATTCCTCCCTCTCAGACTTAAGACCCTTTACAATCTTATAAAGGACAATGGACGAAGGTCTCGAGCTCCTCTAGCTGCTTCAAGCTGGACATGGTCGTTGTCCTACCTACCCTTGGGTCAAGAAATCCCTAGTAAGAGTGGGGGTGTGGAGGGGAGGGTGGCCTTCCTACAAGGGGAAGGATCGTGCAGACTCCAGGTTGGTTGGCTGTCTCTGGACAACGGCATGCTTGGTTTAACAGGCTGGCATCCTTGTTGTATTCTGGGGCAACAGGGTTAAAGGACATCATTCAATCCATAACCACTAGATGACAAAAGACAGGTATTAATTTTTCAATGTCCCACATTAGGGAAAAGAAGGGCTTCTTTGGAGGAAGGTATGCCAGGTACATCTCACCTGTCCAAAACCCTTTTGCCCATTATACTTAGTATGGACTGAGGGAAATATTTTAGGTTTCCCCCCTCTCAGGCCTCTGGGCTCTTTCTGTCCAAGCCATTAGGATAGAAAACAGAAACCAGTTTTAAAGTGAAGCCCACAGACCACCCCGTTCTTCACCAACCCAGCCACTTAGTTCAGCCAAACCATTGAGTCTCAGGAGGCAGCAATGCAGACAGGATTAAGTGAGGCCTATACGTACAGACAATCACTCAGGTAATGAGATCGTAGGCTTACGCCCTTTGAAAACAGAAAACACATGTTAATTTATGTAACATAACCCACACACAAGTTTATAGATCTGTAGGACTGTCTATCGGAAAGACATCCAGTTGCAAGGCATTTGACATTCTTCTTGCCTGTAAATTAAACATCTTTGATAATGCCACAGACATAGTTTAACTTTCAAATGAAAACAAATTTTAAATGAAAAGAAACTTTAAAGACGTTTAGCTGCACTACTTTATAGTCTACCACTGGGCATTGTGATCTTCCTTGAATCTTGATTTTTCTCCCTAAGATTACCCTCCTTGTCATTAACGGGACTGCATTAAGTTCATTTTTAACTTATCCTGTTCATTTGCATAAACACAACAAGAGCAGAAAATGATCACTTATGATCTTTAGTTCTGCTTTGCTGGAACTTACGTAAGGAACATTTATGCCGACCGTCAGTCTGCCCTTCAGGGCACAGAAGCTGAGCCACATACCTGGCATTCAGCCTTGCCTGTAAACACCTGTCTTTTCCAGGTCCTCCTGGTTTTCCATTGTGCCTTAAGGTCCCTTCTAGCCATCTTTCAGAAAAACAACCTTCGTTCCTTCCCTGGAAAGATTGCTATGGACCGCTCACCCATCCAAGGTACCAGGCCTTTTATCTCGTGGACTTTTATTACCTTTGAAAGTCAGTCCCAGTTGCTCAGGGCTTTTTGGTAACAACCAAAGCCCAAGCATGTCTCCTTTAGGCATGACATTCCAGTCAAAGTCTTAGTAAAAAAAAATCGTTATTAACAACTGGTCTTATTAGTTTTATGCAAAGAAACTTAGGTCATTACTTACTTCTTTAGAATGCCAAATTCTGAAGGGATCAGATAGGGAGAAAATATATACAGTGTGAAGGAAAAACATTGTCCTTCTAATATTCACTGAACTTGCATTTCTATTCTTTATATTTTTATTTTTCCCCCCACTAAAAATTTTTCTGTTTGTTTTTCCATTACAGTTGTCTCACTTTTTTCCCCCTCTTGCTTCTCTGCACCCTGTCCCTCCCTTCTCCCACATTCAGTCCCCACCCAGTTGTCCATGTCCATGGGTCATTTATACATGCTCTTTGACTAGACCCTTCCCCTTCTTACCACTTCTCTCCCTCCCATCTCCCCCTTTGTTACTGTTAGTTTATTCCTCATTTACATACCTCTGGTTCAATTTTGCTCATTTGTTTGTGTTGTTCATTAGTTTCCTGTAACAGGTGATAGCATAAGGTAATTTTCTTTTGTTGCCTGGCTAATTTCGCTAAGCATAATTCTCTCTAGTTCCAATCATGTTGTTGCAAATGGTAGAAGTTCCTTCTTTCTTTCAGTACTTATTCATTGTCATTTTCCTCCTTTGTACTCGTGTTCCTCTCTGTCTCTCTCTGTTTCTTCATCTTCTTAAAGCAGACCCTTTAGCATCTCTTGCAATACTGGTTTGGTGGAGATGTATTCTTTTAACCTTCTTTTGTCTTGGAAACTCCTTATTTCACCTTCCATTTTGAATGAGAGCCTTGCTGGGTAGAGTATTCTTGGTTGTAGGCCTTTGTTTTTCATTACTTGGAATATATTTTGCCATTCCCTTCTGGCTTGTAGTGTTTCTGCTGAGAAATCTGATGATAGCCTTATTGGAGCTCCCTTGTATGTTATTAGTTGTTTCTCTCTTGCTGCTTTTAGGATTCTCTCTTTGTCTTTGAATGTTGGCATTTTAATTATGATGTGTCTTGAAGTGGGCCTGTTGGGGTTCATCTTCATTGGGACCCTCTGTGCTTCCTGGACTTGCATGATTCTTTCTCTCCTCATGTTAGGGAAGTTTTCTGTCATTAGTTTTTCAAAGAGGTTTTCTATCCCTTGCTCTTCTTCTCCTTCTGGAATTCCTATGATATGGATATTATTACGTTTCATGTTGTCCTGCAGCTGTCTTAGAGCCTCTTCAGTCTTGTTCAGCCTTTTTTCATTTTGTTGCACTGTCTGTGAGTTTTTGTCTACGTTGTCCTTCAGCTCGCTGATCCGATTTTCTGCTTCCTCTAGCCTGCTTTTAATTCCTTCTACTGTGTTCTTCAATTCAGAGATCGTATTCTTCATTTCCTCCTGGCTCTTATTGATAGCTTCCATGTCCTTTTTGATGCTGGTATAATTCTCAGTAAGTTCCTTATAGTTCTTCTGGAGTTCTTTGTAGTTTCCGCTGAGCTCATTGAGCTTCTCCATAATATATGCTTTCAATTCCATATCTGATAGTTGGCTCCCCTCTATTTCATTTAGCACTCTTTCTGGGGACTCTACCTTTCCTTTCGATGGGGTGTTGTTTCTCTGTCTCCCCATTTTTGTGACTCCTATTGTTTGTTGGTGCTTCTTAGAATGATCTGCACTTCCTGGATCTGCCCCTGGTGGCGTCAGATCCTGTACCAGTCTGGGCCTAGGCAGCCTGTTGGAGACTTCCAGGGATCTACTGCCTTTGTCTGGCTTCTTAGTTGTTAATCTATTCAATCTGTGATTAGCTGTGTCAGGCTTAAGGACCGTGGGTGTGGCAGCTTAATTCCTGTAGGCAGGGCCTTTGCTTCCCCTCAGGCTGACGCCACTTGGCTGGGAATGGTCTGCCTGCAGTGTGGGGATGAGTCAGCCCTGGGACCCGGCCGGCTGCTTCCCCAGCTCTCCCCTCAAAGCCACCACACCAAACTCTCCCCAAGCATCTCTAGTCCTCTCTGCCTTTCCTCCGCTTGAGCCCAGGGTAAGTGGGGGCCAAAATATTTTTGTATGTGATCCGCTTAAGAGCTCTTTTTCTCCAGCTGTTTCTCTCCAGCTAGCAAGAAACCCTGTGGCTTTTCGCTTTTCTCAGCTGGATACTATTTTACTTTCCACTCTGTTGCTGTAGGCTGGGAAGTTCAGCTGGGGGTTTAGACCCTGCCCTTCTCAGGGGGAACCCCCGGCTGCTGAGCTGTTTCTCAGTCCCTTCAGCTGCCACCCGTGTGAGCCCAGCCAGCCCTTCCGCGTCTCCGCACTCCCTACCGGTCACGTTGTGATGTAGCGGCCTTTTCTGTCTCTCCGTGGTTATAAGACTTCTCTCCAGCTGGTGTTCGGTTGGTTATTCCAGATGATTTCTCCAAAATTACATTTTAAATCCAGACTAGTTCCGGGAGGAAGTTAGTGTAGCTTCCACTTACTCCTCCGCCATCTTGTTTCTCCCGACTTGACAGTTTTAATATGTGCCGACTTGGCTAGGCTGAAGTTTATTCCTCAGATTTTGTTTTCCTTTATGTTTCCAGTTAGGGTGGGCCACAGAGAAATTCTTATGAGGAAGCAGCCATTCTGTAGCTCATCCCCGTTGTCACTTACCCGCTCACTTACCTCCTGGGTGTGAGGCAGCAGGCAGAATGGCCACAGCTCCAGCTTCCCTTGATCCAACTGCAGCTTCTGCGACTGCTGGGCCAGGTGCGTGGGTTTAGCTCCATGACTAAGGGCTCTGACGCCTGCAGGACACCCATACGGGCAAGGTGAGAGGGTTGCGGGCCACGGGCTTTGGTCTGCTCTCATGGGCTCCAGCTCATGTCTGTGGGTTCTGGTTTGTTCTTGCTCTTTCCCACTTTGCAGTCGTCTCCCCTTTCTGACGGCCTGCCCCATAGTGTTCAAGCTCCAGCATCAGACGTGAGGAGGACAGACTCTCAGAGAGCCGAGCCAGCTCCCGCAAGGTGCTGCTTCTCTGATTGAACACTAACTTATACATCAGGCCAGAGTTTGGGACAGGGCCCAAGGAGAGGGGTTGTTAGAGGGGCCATTTTCTTCTCGAAGGGCTGGCATTCAGGCTCAGTGGGAATTTTGGGAAGAGGAAGATTTTAATCATGATCCACTTCATATTTTACAATCTTGATTTTAGTTATAGAATGCTTTATTTCAGTTGTAAATGCTTTCATTAAGTGAAATCTAATGCAGATGCTCCATATAAAAACAGATTGTGGGGTGTTTAAATTTGTGTCTCTGAAAATATGTTTTTCCTAACCCTCAGAATCTGTGAATGTGACCTTATTTGGAAATTGATTCTTTGCAGATGTAATAAATTTGTGATAAAGTCATGCTGGAGTAGGGTGGGCCTCCATCCAATGAATGCTGTTTTATCAGAGAAAGGAGAGGGAGATGGGATTCAGAGTCATAGAAACACAGGGAAGGAGGCCATGTAAAGACAGAGGCAGAGACTGGAGCGATTGTCTACAAGCCAAGGAATTCCAAGGGTTGTCGGCAACCACAAGAAGCAAAGAGAGGCATGGGAGAGATTCTTCCTCAGAACCTCCAGAAGGAGCCTATATAGTCAACACCCTCATTTCAAGACTTCTGGAGTCCAGAGATGGAAGATAATATATTTCTGTTGTTTCTAAGCCATCTAGAATGTGGTATGTTGTTGCAGCAGCCTTAGGAAATAGATATGTATGTCAGAACTGAGCTGAATTGGGGAGAGCACCACCACTTGCTCTCATCTATCCCGCCAAACCCAGGCAGCTCCTGAGATGCTTATGTGGAACTGCAGCTCCTCAGGAAAAGCTTGAAAATCTTTGATTTAAAGTTCTCAGGTTCAACAGTCCCCAAGGGCTGCCCTTGGGCTCACCAACAGAACTACTCCCTGGGGAACCTTGTGGCCCCAACCCTCCAATATCTGCAACACCCTGCAAGGTGAGCCTTTGGCTATTTCTGTGAGGTGCAGTGGTGTCTCTGGCAGCCATGTGTCTAGGGCAGGCCAGAGATTCCCAGAGTTAATCAACCCTCCAAGGACCCCAGCCCGGCCGCTCCGCAGGCCTGGCGAGTACCCCAAAGGCATGATTATCTCATGGTTCTTGCACAATCAGCACTGGGCCCTTTGCTTAATTAGTCACAGAAATGTTCTGCCTTTTCAGACAACAAAATAATGAGCAAGCCTGTGAGAGGTTCAAAGACTGCAGGAGAAACAAGCACTCCCTGAGGAAAGGGCTCATTCGAACAGGGAGGTCAGAGAAATATCACTGGCTTCTATTAGAACTGCTACTTGTATTACGTTGGATGCCCCTTTTAATATAAATATAATAATAGTTAAGATGTGTGTATCGAGAAGATTAACACATACACCATTTGCATTTTAGAACCAGAAAATGTCGAGTGTTGAGAAGGATGTTAGAGGTCATCTGGGTTAACTTGCTCTTTTTTATAGGTGAAGACAGTGAAGTCCATGGAGGTTAAGTGACTTTCCCAAGGCTGTGTGGCTGGAGCATGACAGAGCCAGTCTATAACCCAGATCTCCTAGCTCTTAAGTCTGTATGAGTGAAGATAGAGGGCACTTGAGATGGACATTGCTTGGAAGTCACAGAGGATAAAAAAATCAAAGGATAGAAGTTAGGTAAGAACTCACCAGGGTTAAAGGGCACATGTCAGATCAGTGCACAAAGCATGTCGAAGGGTGGGGAGAATGATAAGGCATCAGCAAAGTCAGAGGTTGGAGGTCAGGTGAGAGCTTATAGAATGGAGCGTAAGGCCAATTTAATTGTCTTGACATTTTATGGTCTAAGCATGAGACTTTGGTTGTTATACGTTTGGATGAGACATGAACTCTATCTTCAAGGAACTTAAGACAGTTCAAGAGTTAAGGAGAATGCATCTTAGATACCAGAAGGGGCTGAGTCAGTACTACAGGAATAAATGCTGATGGAGTTCAGAAGGGGCCCCTTCCAGCTGCTGTGGCACTGGAGCAGGAGGCATTAGGGCATGTCTAGACTAGGGTATGACTTTGTTGTGCAGAGGGAGCAACTTGAGCAGGGTGTGATGGAGGAAAATGTTAGAGAGATAGGGAGACTGGGAATTCAGATGTACTGGAAAAGAAGGTACATGAAGGGAGGACCAAGTAGGTACGACCGATTGAGAAGCAACTTACTTGGAGTTTGGATTCTATTTAGAAGACAGTAGGAAGCCATTGACTAGAGCCACCACGTATTGTGTCCATATTCGTCTTGCACTGAGATGCCATGTGTATGGACCACTGTTCACATCTAGGTTTAAATTAGGTGAGCACCTGAGAGAGGGAACAGAGACTATGGATTTTTTATTTTCAAGTATGAGGCAACTCTTAAATGCTATGAACATCGTGCTGTTTCTTAAAATAATACTGCTGTATCTAAAAAGCTTTTGTAAGTAAATCTTGTACTGTATCTCTATCACTCTCTTTAACTCCAACTGCTGGGCCTGTACTTTCTGACCTACCACCAGTGGTGGAAATGGAATTGGAGAGCCAGGGCCTTTGGGGTTTTGAATCACCTCATTTAAACTGTGTTGGTGTTAGAAATAGCACCCAAATGTTCTTGGCACTGGCTGTACATTAGAATTACCTAGGAAGATTTAAGAAAACAATGACTCCTGGGTTCTACTCCCAAAGGGTATTTTTGTTTGTTTGTTTTTCTGTTTCTTGAAATCATCTCAAGTTGTTAGAATGTGTGACCAAAGATTGGAGTTAATGCTACAGATCAGTGGATGGCCAGTAGTTGTATCTATGTTCAACTGGTTAGTGCTAGTGTTGATGCTGGTAGCTCTGTATTGAGCCACCTATGGGGCTCAGTAGATGAGGCTGTAGTGATCACCTGACATTGTCTGCCATGCTGCTGGATGAGGGGAGTGATGGCCCGCAGAACAGGTGACCATCATCTCTGAATGCAGAAGGGCCTGGTGAAGAGGTCTTACATTTGGGACCTGCTAAACGATAGAATTTAGTAAAATCTGATAGATCATGGTAACATATTAATTGCGGGCCTTTTCACAAGTTGAGTTGGGTGGGGGTAGGCTCTATGGCCTCAGTAATAGAGATGTTTTATCCTCTCATAGCCCAGCTTCATGATACTAGGACAGTGATGGTTTTAAACAATTTATTGGTAGCATTGACTACAGGGTCTATGAGGAGGAGGATGCTTTGCTCACCACTGCATGTCCAGTGCCCAGGGTTTCAATAAATAGATGCCAAAGCACTGACAAAGTGACTGACTGACTGACTGACTAACTGACTGACTGACTGAGTGAATGAATGAATGAAGACACCATGGGGCAAGCCCTGTCTTAGGTATTAGCACTTGAAGCTCCCTTGGAGGATCAGCTGCGGATCAGGGGTAGGCTATGGGCTTCTTGCTGTCTGAGGTACTGGAGTGGTGCAGCCAGAGAAGAGCTGGGTTTACACAGTTTTCACTGTCCCAGGTTCAGTTGAGGTGGTTTTATAGAGAGCTCTCCCAGATCAATCAGAGATGTGACAGGAGACAGGAAGAGGGCGCTGTGGAGTGCATATCTGTGTTTGCTCTGGCCTCAGGACACCTTCATATCTGCCAAATCCTTTTTTTAAAGTATATTTTATTGATTATGCTGTTACAGTTGTCCCAATTTTCCCCCCTTTGCCCCCCCCCCCCTTTACCTTTAAAGTAACTTTTTCTAAAAGCAAAGCTGAACTGGAGCAAAAACCCTAGGACATGCCTTGCCTCTGCTGCCATGACCTCACTCATGCCATCAGGAACCACTGTGCCTCCTCCTGCCAGGCCCCAGGCTGGCATTCAGAGGAAAGCCTCAGGCCATTGTATTGTGGCCCTCTGCAGGAGGGGAGAAAGAAGATTGTTCCAAGAGCAGGTATCAGTAACCTGACTCTCTGAGAATGTTTTTAGCAGCTTCTCTCTCCTTTCTGTCCAGAAATGTGGGAAGGAAAGGGATGGGTTTGCCTGGTCAAAGTATAACATTTGGGCAGTGGTTTCCAGGGAGGCACTGAGAGAGTCTTCGGAAGTGATGATGGCTTTCTCATTGCAGAGTGGAGAAGCCGGCTCTGGGCCTGAGTCCCCATCAAGTTTTTTGGGGGTGGGGAGGTATTTACAAAGTTGTCTCTTCAGTACCTAGAGGGCATCCCATGCATGAAGGGGGAGTCCTGGACACCTCATCTCTCTGTGGACATCTGCTGGGCAACTCCTACTTTACTGAAGAGTCTTTAAGCAGAACACTTTCCATACCTCAGTATCTACAGATTCAAATTAAATGTGACTCTGGGCACAGTCCCCTCCTCCTGCTTAGGGTTATAGCTACTGCCATTAGCTGAGGGCTCAATGGGCTGTTGGGTAAACACCTGTGGAGCATCATTTAAAGAGGTATTAAAATGTCCCCTTCCTGAGGGAGTGAGCAGGCAGGCCCCAACTGGACACTTGTCATTTGAACAAGTTGGAGGTTAGGGTCCCAGAAAACCCAAGAAGAGCCAGTCTAAGTGAGAAACTGCTGCAGAGGACTGAAATCCCAGTTCAAAGGGCCAAGTCAGTCCCCAATGAGAGACAGAGCCTGATTTAGTGGATGGACCTGGACTGGAGCAAGGGGCAGTCTGCAAACCAGCAGAGATTCCTGATGAGTGCTATGCTCTGTCGGGGAGCTCGGTTAGCTATTGGAGGCCAACGAATGTGCCCATTTGTTTCCTCCCCATCATGTAGAAATGGATGCACGTGATGGGGTAAGCAGTGGGCCAGAAAACAGCGTTTCAGAGTTGTGGTCCTAGCTGTATTCCGCTATACTCTGGGGCTTTGGTGCAGAGTAATGCACGGGATCAGGCAGAGGTGAGAGAAAAGGCTGCCTCTTGAGGGACCTACACATCTCCTAGCTTAGTCTTTTAGTGAGTGAAGTGTAGCGAGGGGAGTAGGAGACTCTTCCACCATTTGGTCTGGATTGATGGAATTTGGGAAGGCCAAGATGGAGTCACATTTGCTATATGGAAACTACTGGAGCAAATGGAAAAGGTAGGTGGGAATCCCAGTGTGATTCATGTACAACTGGATCATAATCTCTGTATTCCTGTGACTTTTAATCTTCAAGTTGGGCATGTGGCATTGGTCTTAATAGAATCTATCTTATCCAAGTGTTGGTCAGTCTGTTCTATTGCCCTCCTGTGTGTTAGAACCCCTTTCTTCCATTTTGGCACTCACTGCCAAAGATAAAACACCGATGGTGAAGGTCAGGTAGTCCCCCTCTTGAATCAGCTTACAGAGCTCAAAGTAGGTACCACAAATCCCTGATTAAACAATAATTCACCTAGAAAAAAAAAAAAGAAGGAAACTGGCATTTATTGAGTAAGGTGCTTCAAATACATTCTTGTCTAATACTCATCATAGTCCTCAAGAATGAAAATTATTACTTTGTCATTAGTAGTAGACCATATGGTAAGAGATTTACATGCCTTGTGTTTATTCTCTGCAACATCCCCTGTGAGATAGGAACAATTAATATATCAATTTTACATCTGAAGAAAATAAAACTTAGAAATGTTGAACAACTTAAAGTGACACAGCATTTTATTAAAGCCTAGCCTCTTAGGCTCCATTGTTAATTTTTCATAGTTCAGAGAGCTTAAGTGTTTGCCTGAGATCACACAGATAATAAGAACTGAGATTCAAACCCAGATCTGAATCAAAAGCCCTTGCTTCCTTCCAGGAGTTGAGAGGTTGACTCTTGTCCTGTCCTGGTATCTCTTGGTGGGAGGCGGAGAAGAAGGTGTCATTATCATTAGAGGTCTGATCCCTGTCTCAGGCATGGGCTGCTAAGGAGTCTCAAATCGTCAGGTCCCAAATCTGAAAGTCTGCAGAGATTAAAGTATAACTGAGCACCTTGTCCTTGGGGTCTTGTCCTTGGTGTCTCTACACAGTATCATGCCATTTCCTTTGGAGTTGCTCCTGTCACTGCATCCAACCAAGTCTGGGCACCTGCACTGAGCCCTGCTTGTCCTTTTCCTCTTACTGTGACCCTTGTGCTTGCTTATGGTTTAGATGACCTCTGTTTTTCCCATTACTCTGCTCTGTTGCTACCGCAGGACCCTCTCCTCTTACCCACTCTGCAGGGACTCACTCTTGTTTTGAATTCATTGTGTGTGTCTCCTGCTGTGAGTTCCTTAAAAAAAAAAAGCCTTTAATTGATATTAAAAAATTAAAACTTGGGGAGGAGGGTGGAGATAGACAATTTACCTAGGTCTGCATATTCAAAAATGAGCACATAATTATTGTTTTTAAGTAAGGTGTCAGAAGCAAGATTGATTTAAACCTGATATATGTTTACACACAGTGAGCTGTCATTAGATGCATATGTAAGGTCAGAAGAGCTATGTTCCGTCACCATGACAGCTTAGTTGGCTTATGGAAATTTGACTCCATGTGTTTCAGCAAGGGGGCAGCAAGATACCTTCCAAATGGCTGCTCTCTCTGTCCCCCCACCCCCTTCTCGAGCAGCTACCATTTTCCACATACCTGGTGCATGCTTGCTACTATCCTAAGCACATGCAATAAAGCAGGCAATTTGAGGTAGTGGTAAAGAATATGGCAGAGAGGTTTAAAGCGTGGGCTTTGGAGTCAGGAAGATCAGATTCTGAATCCCATCTCTGCCACTTCCTAGTCAGCAAGTCAACTCTCTAAGTCTCAATTTCTCTTTTCTATAGAGTGAAGATTGTTACAACACTGTACTTACAAGGCAATGGTTAGACTAAGTGATATGTACTCAGAGCACTTAGGCCAGGACCAGACAAGAGTAGATGCTCAATAAATGGTGGCCATGGATACTATTAATATCAGACAGCATCCTGACCCCGAAGCACTTGGGATCTTGTCAAGGAAAGATGATTCACTTACTAAGCAATTCAATGAATGTCAGGTGGACATCCTATGCTGTAGGAGTCCAGAGGAAGGAAGTATCAGCTTTCTAGAAGGATACAGAAAGATTTCAAGGATGAGGGCCGACTTAAGCAGGGCTCTCAGGAAGTTTCCATGCAGGAGCAAAATGGAACTTCTGGGAGGTGGGCCCTGCCTGGAGTGCCTTTTCCAAGTGTTGGTTCTCCATGCAAATTCTTACTCAGCTTAAGTGTATTCTTTACAGAAACGTCTCTTTCAGTTAGTCCTCAGTGGGCCTTCCCTTATTCTTATAAGCCTCATTCTATGTCAACATTGCATTGGTTTTTATTGTTTTATAATTGATTTGTTATTATTTTACTTCTGTGGATGTTTTCTTTTTTTTCTTTTTTCTTAAGTGTTTAAAATCGAAGTTATACATGCACATAATTAAAAAGGCCAAATTTACCTGCATGGCGTGTTATGTAAAGCAGCACTTTCCCACACTCTCCTACCCGTCTTCCCCTCTCCAGAGGTAACCCTTTTTACCTCTTTTAGCTGGTCACATTGGCATCTGCTTCTCTTCCTCTAAAAGACATGGCTGTATTGCTTCCTCTTGATTTGTCAGTTTTGTCATTACTCCTTGGCTTCCCCCTGTGTTGTGTGAAAGACAAGGTTTTGCTTTATTTCTCCCCCAGCCCCAAAACTAGACACACAGACACACTCCCTGGCCTCCCCCTCTTTTCAATATAATTTGTCAACACTTTGGTTAGGTCAATATTCAATGTTTCAATTATTATAACTATGTGTGGCAGTGAGTTTTATGTGTGAACTTGGTGAGGCTGTTCGGCCAAATGCAAGTCTAGATGTCACTATAAAGGTATTTTTTTTAGTGATATTAATACTTAATTCATTAGACTTAGAGTGAAATATTAGCCTCCATAATGCAGTGGGCCTCACCCAATCAGTTGAAAATCTTAATAGAAAAAAAAACTGACATCCTCTGAGGTAGAAGAAATTCTGTCTCCAACTGCCTTTGGACTCAAGCTGCAACATCAGCTCTTCCCTGGTGTCCAGCCTGCTCACCTGCCCTATAGATTTTGGACTTGACAAGCCCCACAATTGTGTGAGCAAGTTTCTTAAGATAAGTCTCTCTTTCTCTACACACATCACACACACACACACACACACACACACACACACACACACACACACACACACACACATGCATACACAAAGTATACAGCTGATCCATAAAAATAAACAATTACTTTTCCTTTTCCGAAAAGGAATAGTTGTCTTATTTTGTTGATGTTTGCTTAACTTTCTATTTATTCATCACTGATGCAATCCCAATCTTGATTGATTATGTAAATCTCCTCTTGAGACAGGCAGGTGTAAGGTATTCTCTTGATTTCATCTTCCTGAATTCGCCTGTAACAATGGGACAGCTTCATGGGCAAACTGGGCAGCCACCCAGGACCCTCTGCTTGGTTTAAGGCCCTGTTGTCATTATCTTCATTTTTTTAAACAATGTTTAAATGAGAAGCCTCACTTTTTATTTTGTACTGCACCCTCCAAATTATGTAGTCAGTCCTGTTGATTAATGCTTTCTGATTAGCTCCCATCTAGACAGATGCCCAGCACTCATCCTAGTATTACCTAGCTATCTCCTTTTACCAATCATAGGACTTACCTTTATATTTCTCCTCTCCCCCCATCAAAATAAAAATGTCTTAAAAGAAGGTCTATGTTGCACTCATTTTTTCCCCAAACACTTAGTAGAGTGCCTCAAGCACAGGGAGATATATAAAATCAAGATTGAAATATTTAAGCAGAACAGGAGGAAAGATGTAGTATGACTATTAAGAAGGAGAAATAGTATGAAGAAACCAGGGTGGCAGGAGTATGTCTTCAGGGGATGGGAAGCAACGAGAAAAGCAGCAGAGCTGCGTTAGCAAAGGACACATTGGAACCAACAGAAATGACATTGAAAATTATGTGGGAGCCACATCGTAGAGAGGCTCGAACACCAGACTAGAAATTTTCTATAGACTTGTAGGCCCCCAAGGACTTATTTCCTCATCTAATGATATCTGATATGTGTAGTTAGAATAACTCCAGCTGGGTAGAATTTCACACTTTCCTTTTCTTGGCACTGAAATAGGTGAATGGAAAAGGGTGGGTGGGGGAGAGAGCCTAGCAACTGAAAAAAAGGAGCCCATAAGACTGTGCTTACTGTGAATTTAAGAACCCAGCCTTGTACAGAAGCAGGAGCAAAACCATTAGAACTCTGGAACATAGCCAGAGAGGTCTGGATAATACTAAATCTAGGCAGAACAGCCCCAGACTGGCAGCCCTGTTATCACTAAATTCATATGATTAAAGACCAGAAATCATTAGCACCTCATATGTGCCTCTGATCCTTTTGGTATGCAACACCAAGAGAATTGGGCTTTCCCTCAGGAAATTTTCGCACTGTGATGACTGTTTCTGGTAAATATGAAGATTAGCGGGCTAATGGGGACCTCTTGCTGTTTGAACCTCAGACACAGCTTGTGTGATACAAAATCCCCGAGCTTTCTCCACATGCACAAAGAAATAAAAGCATCTTTCAGAATTTCTGGCGATATTGTTCCAAAAGGCATATCAGCATTCTAGAAGTAAGACACAAGATTTTGAAAAGAACTGAACTGATCCCTGACAGAAATGCATAACTTTTCCATACCAAAAGGTATGTGGAAGTATGTTCATTGTAGCACTTTTTATAGTGGCCAAAATCTGGAAAGAACTCAAAAGTATATCAGCAGTAGAAATGATAAGTAAATTGTAGTATTATTTATACAATAGAATAGATAGATGCTATAGAAATGAATAAACCACAATATACAATAAAATAAATGAACCCTGCAAACATGTTGGACAAAAGAGATGGAAATATACAACCTATATGTTTTCACATCTATAAAGGAAAATATTCAGATTCTCTGCCCACTTTTAAAAAAAAGTTATTTATTTTAAGAAAGAGGAGAAGGGAGGGAGAAAGAGAGGGAGAGAAACAATTGATTGCCTCTTGCATACCCGTAACTGGGGACATGGCCTGCAATCCAGGCATGTGCCCCCACCAGGTATTGAACTAGCCACCTTTAGGTTTGAAGGCCGGCACTCAGTCCACGGAGCCAGTCTGCCCACTTTTTAATTGGGTTATTCTGGTTTTTGTTCATTTATTAACTCATTATTAGGTATACTGTGTGGAAATATTTTCTCCCCTTCCATAGGTCGTCTTTTAATTTTGTTTTCTTTTTTTTTTTTTTTTTTTTTTGCTATGTAGAATCTTTTAGTTAAGATTGTTTATTTTTGCTTTTCTTGCCTTTTGCATTTGATGTCAATCCAAAAAAAGCATTGCCAGGACCAATATCAAGGAGTCAACTCTTTATGTTTTCTTCTAGGAGTTTTACAGTTTCAGGTCTTACATTCAATTCCATAATCCATGTTGGGTTAATTTTCTGTGTACGGTGTAAGATAGAGGTCCAGTTTCATTCCTTTAAATGTGGATATTAGTTATTTCCAACACCTTTTATTGAAGAAACTGTCCTTTTCCCATTGTATATTCTTGGCTCCTTTGTCAAACTAATCAGTTGCTATGGGTTTATTTCTGTTCCATTGATCTATTGTGTCTGTTTTTATGCTAATGTCATTGTTTTGATTACCATAGCTTTGTAATGTAGTTTGAAATCAAAAAGTGTGATGTCTCTTGCTTTGTTCTTCTTTCTTAAGATTGCTTTGGCTATTCAGGGTCTGTGATTCCATACAATTTTAGGATTATTTTTCCGATTACTGTAAAAAATGTCATTGCAATTTTGGTAGGGATTGTATTGAATCTGTAGATCACTTTGGGTACAGACATTTTAACAGTATTAATTCTTCTATTCCACAAACATGGAATATTTCCCATTTATTTGCATCTTCAATTTTTAATTAGCATTTTATTGTTTTTAGTGTACAGCTCTTTCACCTCCTTTATTAAGTTTGCTTCTAAGTATTTTTGAGGCAATTGTAAGGGGGTTTGTTTTCTTAATCTTTTTCCCATAGGTGGTTGTTAGTATATAAAAATGGAACTGGTTTTTGTATATTTATTTTGTATCCTGCTACTTTACTGAATTTGTTTATTAGTTCTACCAGGTTTTCTTTTTTTTTTTTTAATATGCTTTATTGATTATGCTGTTATAGTTGTCCCAATTTCTTTTCCTTTTGTTCTCCTCCACCCAGTGACCCCTCTCCCTCCAGTTGTTCCCCCACCCCTTAGTCCATGCCCATTGGTTGTGCATATAGTTCTCAACATCTTCCTGTCTACTCCACTCCCTCCTACTACGCTTCTTAATTCCTAGACCATCTCCCTCCCTTTCCCCCCTTCCCCCTCCCTGCTGACCTCCCCCCATAATGTTCCCCATACCTATAATTCTTTTCCCACTCTCATTGCCTACTTAGTTTGCCTCTGTTTTGATTCCTTAGCTTCTGCTGTTGATTGTTGTGATACAGTTTTCATTTTAATGTGCATAGTTTTGATCCTCTTTCTCCTAAACAAGTCCCTTTAACATTTCATATAACAATGGTTTAGATCTGATGAACTCCTTCAGTTTTACTTTGTCCTGGAAGCACTTTCTCTGCCCTTCTATTCTGAATGACAGCTTCGCTGGATAGAGTAATTGTGGTTGTAGGTTTTTGCTTTTCATTCCTTTGAATATTTCTTGCCAGTCTCTTCTTGCCTGCAGAGTTTCTTTTGAGAAATCAGCTGATAGTCTTATTGGGACCCCTTTGTACATAATTCTCTTCTTCTCTCTTGCTGCTTTTAAGTTCTCTCTTTATCTTTAATTTTTGACATTTTGATTATAATGTGTCTTGGTGTGGTTCTCCCTTGGTCCAGTTTTTTTTGAACTCTCTGTGCTTCCTGGACCTGTAAGTCTATTTCCTTCCCCAAGTTAGGGAAGTTCTGCTTCATTTTTTTTTCACATAATTTTTCCATTTCTAGTTCTTCTTCTTCACCTTCTGGCAACCCTATGATTTGAATGTTGGCCTGCTTATAGCTGTCCGATAAGTTTCTGAGCCTCTCCTCATTTTCTTCACTTCTTGTTTCCTCTTTCTGCACTGGTTGACTGTTTATTCCTTCCCTATGTTCCAATTTGTTGATTTGATCCCTCGTTTTCTTGCCCTCACCACTAGTTTCGTGTGTGTTTTTGTTCATTTCAGCAGGACTAGCCTTCATTCCATCCCTGTCTTGTTTAAGATCTGTTGTTAAGTCTGTAAGCACTTTTATAAGAAAAACTCTGAACTGTGCCTCAGAAAGATTTCCTATCTGCTGCTTCATTAGATTAGATATTTGCTCTCTGCTCAGCTGTGTCACTGGGATCTCTATCATGATCTGTGCCATCATGAACAGTTTTGTGTTTACCTTTGCTTCCTGGGAAAGGCTGTCACACCTCCTATGCTATAGGGCGTGGAGCCCTGTGCACTCATCACAACTGGGCGTTTTCTGCGTGGGTGGGGGTCCAAGATGGATTCCTGCCATTCAATCTCCACTGAGAGACCGGTAGCCTCCTCCTCCATCTCCACCCCCACTGGGCCTCACTGTCCAAGGCAATGGGGGTCTGCCTTCCCTGGCTTTGGAATCGCAAGCTGATGGGTCTGGTCTGCAGCTGGGGGTGCTCCCCAGGCGCTTCTCGCCTCCCCCTAAATACAGGTGTCTGTGCTTACTGCTGTGCTGCCTCTGCCACTGCTGCTGCCGCAGACAGCACAGCTTGACCTCTCCTCCCTGGCTTCGCCCCTTCTACCTGTCCAGATGAGCACCTCTTCTTTATAACTTCATACATTGGACTTCCATTTATTTTCTGGAACTTCTGGTTATTGCTGGTTTTGTGGTAGTTGTATTCCTTCTTAGTTGTGCCAGGAGATGGAACGTATCAGTCTAGGCCTCCATCTTGGCTGGAAGTCTCCTGTGTTTGTTTGCTTCTGTGTCCCGGGCAGAGCTGTCACTTCTACTACATTGTAAGGGGCGGAGCCTTAGGTATTCATCAGTAATGGGCAACCTGTTTCACCACCTTGTGGCACTGTATGTGGGGAGGGGTCTGAGAAGAAACAATGCTGCTTGCCCAGCACTCGCCCCCTTTCCGGGCACTTCTCCCATCTCCACACCAGACTGGCGCCCCTCTAGCTGCTGCCTTGGCCTTCGTTCCCAGAGTGGGTGGTCTGTGGATGTTCTAGGATCATGGAGGCCCTTTAAACAATGGACTCTGCTGAGAGACCGGCAGTTTCTGCCTCTGTTCTAACCCCCACTGGTTTGCACAGTGAGAAGCAATGAAGCTTGATTTTCCCTGGTGCTGGGACCGTGAGCTGCTAGGTCTGGTGAGGAACTGGGACACTCCCCAGGTGTCCCTCCTGACTTTTTCAAATGTGTAACTGCGCTTTCCGCCGGCCTGCTGCTGTTGCCGCTGCTGCCACCACACCGTGTCCTCTCCGCCCGGGCTCTGCCCTTCCTACCTGTCTGAATGAGTATTTCTTCTTTATATTCTTGTTTGCTGGACTTCCATGCACTTTGATTTTCTGGAACTTCTGGTTGTTTCTAGTTTTGAGGTAGTTTTATTCCTTCTTAGTTGTGGAGGGAGATGCAGCATGTCTGTCTACGCCTCCATCTTGGCCGGAAGTCCTGTTTTTTGTTTTTTTTGGTGGAGTCATTAAAAGTTTTCAGTATATAATATCATGTCACATACAGAGAAAATTGTATCTCTTTTTTCCAATTTGGATACCTCTTATTCGTTTTGGTTATATGTTTGGTTCAGGCAAACTGGGGACTGATTAGAGTTTGGGATGAAGGTCTTTCGTATAAAATGTTTACTTGATTTCTGAGACTTAACATCTAAGGTCTTTTCCCAGAGGACAACTTAGATGATGTTTGTAGGTAGTACTGCAATTTTAGTTGGACTTGGAAATAAATCACTGAATGTATCCCAGCTTCCATTTTCTGATCTGAACATAAAATTAATAGTGTCACCCATTTCACAGGGTCATTGTGAAGACCTAAATATATAAAATATATCAAGCACTTAATTTAATGGGTAGTACATACTAAGTACTCAACCAGTGCCACTTATCCAAGCACTGCACACCAGCTTTAGCTTTAACTTTAGCTCTAGTTTTAAGAACAAACTTCTGGAGCTGAACTTCCTGAGTTTAAATCCTTGTTCACTGACCTTAGACAAGTCACTTCATTTCTCTGTTACATATTTTTTTCATTTGCAAAAGGGAGAAAAAATGGTACCTGGATTATGTGTTTGTCTTGAGGCTTAATATCTAAACTTTTAGTTCCTTGTATATTTGGGAAAGTCAAGTGTTATTATTTCAGGATAAAATAAAGAAAACAAGCTTCAAAGAAGTAAAGTCAATTGCTTAGCTAAAGTAGTTGAGATTGAGAGAGAGAGAGAACTCTCAAGCCAATAATTATCTCCCTCCAATAGCCTGCCTCCCACAGTGCGAGAGCTGAGCATTGTGGATATTATCCCACCCTTTTTTAGCAGAGTCACCAGGTCTTATCTTAAAATGGGACAGCATGGGACATATTATGGTTACAAACGCATAAATGACTTGGGTTCTAATGATAGAATAAAGCATTTGTTAGCAATTATTCACTATGTTTAATTGAGAGGGAAAAGCAACTTCCCTTCAGGAAGCTCATAGGGCCTACCTCCAAGGTACGAGATTGTCTCAGTCAGGTCACAGCAGCACAGAGAGGACATTCTACCCTGGCTTCATCCCGCAACTCTCCCTAGACTTTCTAGGAATTCAGTTTCAAGGTCTTGGTGTTGTAGGTGCAAGTTCATCTCTTGCAAGGCTATAGTACAAAAATAAGTTCTTTTATTCACTATCATCTGTAATTATTCTCTCTTCCAACCCCATTCTCCTTATTTATGACTAAAACTACATTTGGAATTAAACTTATGTGATTACTGCTAGTTTGTGGATAGCTGGGGACTTGACTAATTTACTTCTTAGTAGATGGTTATGTGGGCTTCACCGTGGTCTTGAATTATGTACATGTTTATGGGAGAAGAGTAGGTAAAACAAATTTAGGGCTAGATTGTTTAGTCTGGTGGTACTTTTGATAGGAGAGCACTTGATTTCCAAAAGTTGAAAATCCTCTGATCCCCCATTTTCTGATGACAGTGACAGCAATAGACTCTTTACTAACCTTTTATAGAATTTTTAAAATACAAAATCCTAATCATTATGTCAGTTGATTCATTCTCATTTTTCCCTCCTTTTTTCTTGTACTTCTCTTCTCTATCTAGGGCTGGATTAACTTCCCAGAAAAAGCCAAAATGTAATTCATAAGTCTAAATCTATGTTAAGATTCACTGCACAGTATATAGTTGCCAATTGAAGATTTTAAAGAAAAAGAAGAGAAATTATTAAAGAATTATCTAGCTTTGTTGCGACCTGGGCAATTAGTTCCTTGAATGTTGCAGAGCCATTTAAAGCATCCACTGCTTATTTGCAGAATTAAAAAGCCTTAGCTATTACTTCTTGTTTAACAAACTTTGACCACACTCAGACTGGAGAGATCCATACAAAAGATGTACAGGCCTAAAAAAAAATTTAAAAAAAAAAAAAAAAACTGATTAAATTTTAACCAGCTGCTGGGCAGATAGTTTGCCTGAGGCACATTTTTCAGTTTCAAAGGGTCCTTTTATTAATTTTGCATTTTGTATTTTGTTAGTGGAAAGAGCTCCCTCTTTGGGGACTGCCAAAAGCTATAGGCTGCGAATCTTCAAGCATCCCAAGGATGCTTCTGAGAATGCCAAGTAGATTTGGATTCCGAGCATTCCCCATTACATGAGCTTTATTGGTCTTAAAAATATATTAACTTTAGGGGTGAGCTATATGAATTAACTTTACAGGATCCCTACTGCCTCTACTTTGTGAATCCTACTATTTGTCTGTAAGAGTATGCATGACCTTGGTATGTGAACTTGAGCAATTTGCTTGACCTCTCTGAGACTCAATATTCTAGTCTATAAAATAATAGGGTGAGGAGTTTATCATTATGGTCCCTGAAGTGCTGGATTAATTGGTTTATGACTGGTTGGGGAGTTCTGACATAATAAAACTCATTTGTTTTTTTGTGACAATTATATTATTATTAATAATCAGAATTTATTAAAATTTTGTATGCCAGATTCTATGATAAATACTTTAGATACATTTTTAATATTGATTGTTTTCAGAGAAAACTTCTGAGGCTGGTGCCATCATAATTCCCATATTACAGAGGTTATAAGAGATTAAGAAATTTATCCAAAGTTACATAGCAAGTGGCTGAGGCAGGATTTGAAAACAAGACTGCTTGGTGCCAGTACCATTAAACTGTTTGTTTCTTTGCTCTAGATGTAAGGATTAGCTTCTGTTTCTGAGCTAGAAATATGCTCTGATTTCATACAAGTATTTCCAAATTTCACATCTGTCTGGGAATGGATGTGGTGAAAATATTTATGCCTACTTAAAGCTGTCCTGAAAGATTCAGATGGTCCTCTCTCAGCTCAGGCAGCTCCAGGCTGGATGGGGCCACCTGCAGCATAGAGGCAATTTATGAAAAGGAGGCAGAACTCAGGGGTTAAATGGAAAATATAAACCTCTTCTGTGATGCTGAGAATTTCCTAAGTTCCACTCAGGCATCTTCAAACAGCATTACATACAAAGTAAAAAAATCTACTCTCAGGCTAGAATTTGTAGATGACTTACCTGCTGGAGAATATGGCTAAATTTCTGCCTAAAGACAAAGAATCAGGGCTTACATTTGCTAAGCAGAAGGATAAAGCAATATGTATATATATAACTTTTTTCTGAATGTATATTTTTCATATTGCAGCTTTTAATATATATTTTATACATAAATATATAGTTTCACCAGTGAGACTTCTTATGCCAAATCAATACTTGGTGGACTGACTTTTGCATTATTTAATGTCCATACCTATTGGGAGGGACAGGTACTATCAGCGTCAATGTGATCATATTTCTGTGGTCTTTAACTTCCTGCAGAGGATTCCTTTACTTCACCTCTGAAAGCAAATTCTCTGGGGTATGTTGCCATATCACGAATATGGCTTTTTTACATGCTGCTCATCTGGCTTGGGTTCTTCAATCACGATGACTTAACCTATTGATTAAAAACGGAGGGAGCAAATTGCACAAAACTTTCCTGTGATACTTGAGGTGGAGGAGTGGGACATTTCCCAAAGGTGCCCGTTTTATTCCTTTTGAGCTAAACTTTCCTGGATTTCTGCAGTCATACTTGTCCTGCTATTCAGTGTGCTCCAGCTAGCAAGATGGGGTGTTTGCTTGGACTAGTCCAGGAACCTCAAAGAACTTTCAAGTCAGTGTTAGTTAATGAAAGAGAGAGCCCATGTATTTGTAATAACATTTAAAAGTTGTCTCATTTGGTAAATGCTGATAGATTTAATAACTTAGAAAGAAAAGAAAATGTAAAATATTGTATATTAGATTCCTACAGTCACAGAAATGTAGGAATCTTAGGCCCAGAAAAATGATATAGTTCCACAAAATTCTACAGAGAAATAATAACAGAGTCAAGCTTAGGACCTGGTTTGTCATTCCTGACCCAATTTTCTCTGCAATGCCCCTGTATTTCCCCAAAGTTCTAATTTTATTATGTATCTTGAATCTATTACATTAGATTCACAGAAGTTTAGAATCCTATGTCTTTCTGGTGAATTTAAGCTTTATCCTAAACAGTGATTAATAATAATGTTTCCATATCTAATAATGCTTCTAGTGTATTAGTTATCTTTGCTGAGTAACAATTCACCTCATAACTTAAAACAACACCCCTTTGTTATCTCAGTTTTGATGAGCCAGGATTGGGCATGGCTTTATTGGGTCCACACTTTACTGTCTCCCACGAAGTTGCTATCAAGGTGTCCATACACGGTCTGCAGGTTTGTCTGAAGGGGCAGGCCAGCTTATAGTTGTTGGTAACATTCAATTGATTCCTCACACGCAGTGGGACTGAGGGCCTCAGTTAATCTTTGGTGATGGCCAGAGATTGCTCTCCGCCTCATCCATGTGGGCCTCTCCAGGATGGCAGCTTGCTTCCTCAGGTGTGTAAACCAGGGAAGCAATGGAGAGAGAAGTTATATATAATCTTTTGTAACAGCATCATAGAGGTGCCATTACCTCAATGTGGCTGTATTGTGTTGATTAGTTACTCAAAGAGAGATGGCACAAGGTTGTGAATCCCAGGAGATGGGGCCATCTTCAGGATCTAGTCTGTCTGGTAGTAATACAGCTACCCTTGCTTTCTTTTGGTTAATATTTGCCCTGTATCTCTTTCTACCCTTTTATTTTAAACTTTCCAGTTGTCATGTCTCATGTATGTCTATGGTAAAGAGCATGTAGCTAGATTTTGCATTATTATCCGAACTGAGAATTGCTGTCTTTCACTGGTAAGTTTAATCTCTTTATGCTTCTCAGGGTTATTGATATAGTTGAGCTTGTTTTTACTATTTTTTGACCTATATTTCTGTTTCATTTTTTTCTCCACTTTTTTCTTTTTTTATTTTTCTTCTAATAATATGAAAACCATACATTATATTTCTATTTTTGATGATTAGCTGAGATACTTACCATCTATACACAGCAAAATCTGAAATTAATATTGTAATTCTTTTTCTGAACCATGTAAGGTCCTGATAACACTTAATTTGACACTTTCCTACTTACATGATGTTATTATCAAGGATTTTGGTTATTTTTTATGTAAAAAACTAGATAAGATTATGATCACTATTATTTTAAATAGAAAAGATTTGTTTATATTTACCTAATGTTTAGCTTTTCTTTTCTCACTATATCTTCTTGCTTTTCAGAATGTCCTTCTGGAATAATTTTTTTTTCTTATTTAGATGCTATGAATGTATTTTAGAGGTTTTTTAAAAAGTGACTATCTCTTGGTGACAAATTTTAATATAGGAATCTTTATTTTATCCACATTTCCTAAAGGAATTTCTGTTGCTTACACAAACCTAATTTCAGAGTTATTTTTATTTAACATTGAAGATATTCCTTGTCTTGGAGCATTTATCATTTTGGTCAAGAAGCTGTAGTGAGAGTGATGGTGAATTTTGTGTCAACTTTACTAGGCTGGGTGGTACCCAGATATTTGGTAAACAGTATTCTGAGTGTTTCTGCAAGGGTGTTTTTGGATGAGATAAACATTTTTATGGTCGCCTGAGTAAAGCCGATTGCCCTCCCTTGTCTGGGTGGACCTCATCCAATGAGTTGAAGGCCTGAACAGAATGAAAAGTCCGACCCTTCCTTGAGTAAGAGAGGATTTTTCCTGCCTGCCTGCCTTAGAATTGGGACATTGTTTTTTTTTTGTCCCTGCTTTCAGACTCTGAAACAGTGACTCTTTCTGGGTTTCAAGCCCATCGACTGAAGCTTACATCATTGACTCTCCTGGGTCTCCAGCTTGCTGACTCGCCTTACTGATTTTAGGACTTGTCAGCTTCTGTAACCATGTGAGCCAATTTCTTATAATTATCTTCCTTCCATCTATCTATCTATCTGTCTGTCTATGATTCTCTGGAGAATCCTGATGAATAAAGTTAATCTAATTGTCATTTTTTGTGTGAGTGACCGCCCCACCCCACCCCTCCTGCACTGATTTGGATAAGCTTTGTTTTTTCCCTAAGGCACTCTCTTTTACCTAGTGTAGATTTCTTTTTATTTGTCTCAGTTAGTAAATGTGGTGCTTCCTGTATCTATGGATTTATGTCTTTCATTAGTTATGCCTAATTCTCACCCACTTTTTAAATGTTTATTTTCCACTATTTTCTCTAGTCTCTCTTTATGGTACTCTGATTAAATATATGCTAGACCTTTCATTCTGTGCACCATAACTTTTAACTTTCCATATTTTTAATTATCTTGTTCTTGGTGCTATATTTTGGGTAATTATTTCAGATATATCTCACAAATTCTCTTTTTATTCATTCTCACTTCACTAATTCACCCTTCAGCTTCTTCATATTTACTATTTATCATATTCCATGAGTTATTTTAACACTTATTTCAACAACTATATTTTTCACTTCTTTTATTTTTTTGTTTTACCTTTTCTAATCTGCCTGGCTATTTTGTAATTTTTAGCTGTTTGATTTAAAAATAATTACATATAGTTGTTACATATTTTATCTGATAGCTGCAATAGCTAAATTTCTAAGTTACTTAGCCTAGGCTGTCCAGAAATCAGAGGTTATTCGTGACTGTTTTTTTAGGGAGTACAATCCTTGGGAGCAGGAGTGAGATCAATGGGAGTGAGGCAGGGAAGGACAGAGAGTCTAAATGAGGATGTGTTATTAGCTGGCTTCCACTAAATGCAACTGATTATTCCATAGTGTAGGACTATGCTGTGCAATACCCTCTTAAGCAGCCATACAAACTACTTCCCAGGATCAGCTATCCAGAGGGAGGTATGAGGAAGAATTCATTCATTGGCTCCTTTTTCCTTTACCCATGACAATTTATTTTCTTATGGATTCCATGATATTTTATTATAAGTTCTTGGTTCTTTGATTTTGAATTTGAGGAATCTTATGTGACCTAAGTCAAGGATGCTTCCTTCCAAAGACAATTTTTATTCACCCCTGCCAGGACCCAAGGGTTGCTACCTACCTGGGACTTCTTTAAACTTCCTGAATTTCCAGCTTAGTGTGAATGGCTAAGGGTAAGCAGCTCCACTGTTTAGCTGGCCCAAGGTATATTTTTCCAGAATACAGGATTAATATCAGGATTTACTTCAGGAAAAAAACCTGTCTTCCATGTTTGCTTACAGGTCACACTCATTTTTTTAATCTTTTTTCTTTGGAATGGGAAGATCAGTGCTTGGAGACTTGTTCTTTCTGAGAGTGCAGCTATGCATTCAGCAGGATTTTTTATGCAGCACATAGTTGATGTACAGCGGGAGAGCACTTCTGAGTATCTGATTACCTTACCCTCAGGAGCAGAAGTTACACTTTTTGTTCTTTTTTGAAACTGGAAAGGATGAGAACTATAGTGGCCAAAGAGGAACTTTAAGAGATGGTGAAATATAGTTTTGATTCCATTCTAGATAAGGATTTAAAGGGTGAGTTTCTGTTCTCATATCTGCCACTAGGAAAGAGCTGAGCCATTCCCTGCTTCTGCAGGTGGCTGAGTTCAGGCTGGCCTTGGGGAGGAAAGTATCAAAACCAATTCACTCAAGATTCCTGCAAGCTGTGCCCCACAGCCTGGTGGGGCACTCGCCATACTTGACATGCCTTCTCTGTAGTTTTAACTCTGGAGTTGGTGTGTTTTCAAGACAGTGCTGACCATAGGTGTCAGTGATGCAGGCAGACAAGGGTGAGATACAAGAAGTACAGGCTTCAGCAGCATGGCCAGGTGCGTCAGGAGCTCATTTGGCCACCGAGCCTCAGGGGGCTGCCTCCTCCTGCTGGGAATGGAGTGGAGTGGCACAAACCCTGCAGAGCTGAAATGAGGACAGTAGTAGACCTAGAAGGTAGAAGTGGGATCTCCCTAGTGCTCTAAACTCTCAAGGGGGCAATAAAACTGGAGGAAAGTGAAGCAAGACAGCTGGGCTGAGGACAGAAGTGAAATGAGAAGATCTGGACAAGAAACAGATTTTGTGCAAATAACCCAAGAATACAGAGAACAGGATTAGGCAGAATGTTAGAGCTGTAGAGACACTAAAGTATCCTCCAGTCTAGCGCTTTCAACCCAGGACTTCTATCTCTGGTGCTGCAAGAAGCTTTTGTCTAGCACAGGATTTAACTTTACATAATATTGAATCACTAACGAGAAAGTTACTTCCTTTTCAGATCTTTTTCAATTCACCTACCAAGAAGAAACCTGTAGGCTTCTGCTACTGCGTCTTTAACACCTCTCTGACAGGAGTGCTTTTCACTTTTTAACAAAAGAGCATTTGGCAGGCAAGATGCTCACCTAAAATTTAATGACCTCATTTTGTTTTCATTAATTGTTTTATTTTGGTTACCTTTTAGGTTCATTAAATGATATGCCAGTAATATAAGGTTTCCTTTGGCAGTAAATTTAATTAAGTAAAAAAAGTGAGTCAATCTAAGGAAAAAAGGAGTCAATTTAACAATTAAATAAGAATAACATGAATAACCATTAGATATGCCATAATTATGAAAGCAGTACAATTAAGGGTTAGGAACGTTAATCTGGTACAGTCCTGTGATTTTATGTCTCATGAACAGGAAGAATAGAGAAAGAAGAAATCACCCTCTTGAAGTCACACAGATTATTAGGATGAGAACAGGAAATGCAACCCACATCTTCCAGCACCCAAGATCCGTAGCTCTGTTCACTTTCCCAGGCTGTGTCCCTGAACTTCAACAGTGAGTAAGACTTGCTCCTCATGGGGGAACAGCCGTAGTCCCCTGAGCTAACTGCCAATAAAAGAGCATAGCAGGTTATTCTGAGATATCAAGCAATGGCATTTTCTTTTTTGCTGCCAGTTCTCTCACTTCCTCCCCTCAAATATCTCCCTCTCTATTTAATCATATTGTCCATCCATTCCTTATCATTTATTTCCTTAAGAAAAAGATGTGACTGTCCTTATTTTCCAAATGCTGGTGCTGTTAGGGGAAAGGAGAGACTGCAAGTAAGGCCAAAATGTGCGATGGTTTGAGGGAAAAGATTCTCTCTCACTCCCTGGCTCCCAACTAGAAAGGATTCTCCTGGCCTTGGAAGTGTTGAAAATCAGAGGGAAAAGCTATGTGAAAAAGGTGACGATAGGTCCTGGAGAAGGAATTTCTAGACTCTGACTTCCAGGCAGAAGGAACTCTGAAGAGCTCAGGTTTGTGGGACCTGAGAGCAGAGGGTCCCCACATATGGCAGAACTATAGGGAAGCAGAGACGAAATGGCTGCTTGGTGGATCTACAGAGATATACATGAGGAGAGTATCAGAGAAGGCTCCTGAACCCCAACATGACCAAGAAATATGGGAGGGACTCAACAATGGAAGAGTCCTTGCAGATGGAAATGGGGGCAGCTTGGAGTGACCGGTAGGGAGAGATTAATGTGGACCAAATGAGATGAGGAGATCTCAAAGGATGGTCGAATTACAGGGGGGAAAGTCACATTGCACAGCTAATTTGATGGATTGACGTTCACATCTGATTTAAGACATAGGAATGAAGGTGTGTGTGTACTCAGGGTAGAGAACAATTAATTGCTAAATCCATCATTTGTCAACTCTTAGAGTTGGATTCAAAATAGCAGAATGGTTGAGGAAAGAATAGACATGTAATCAACATAGTAAATCAAAGAATAACTTTCCTAAGAGAACTTCAAGCATGATGCAGTGGGAAAGAGTGATTGATTCTCACTGGAGATAAGGGAACACTTTCTCAGGGAGTGGGCCATGTTGCTCAGACCTGGACAGATGAATAGAGAGAGTCAGAAAATTCTCTGACTCTCAGTTCAGCCTCTGTAGAGGTAGATGCCTGGGATACCCAGACGTGCAAATGAATTTGCTGTAACATTCCAATGTTCTTTATTTTGTGCTCCATGTTGTGGTCTGTGCCAAGAAAAGATGATTTTGGGACATTGATCGAAGGACAGATTATGAGATCATGTGATATAGAGACTTCAGAGTTCAACAAGTTAGGACTCAAATCAATGGCCTCTGTCAGCCTCAGTTTTCTCACCCAGAAAGTGGAACAATGCACCTACCTCATATGACTGTTGGGAGAAAGAATAATAGACCTAAAGCCTAGGACTTGGTACCTTGCACAGAACCAGGTCCCAGTAGCAATGAACTTTTCTTCCCTTTCCTCTCAGAGAGGAGATATCTTTTTTCCCTCATCTCTGTACCCTTCACTGTGTCAATATGGTGTCTTGTACATAGAAGAGGCAATGAAGAATTTCTTGCTTTGACTTTGCTTGAAAACAAGCAAAGAAAATCAGTGTCGATGTATCAGTTGGCTGTTAGATGAACAGATCAGAGAAAGTTTCCCATTAAGCAGTGCAGTTTTTCTTTCTTTGGCTGTCAGTCAGCACAAAGGTAATCCCAGAAATCAAGACACTGAAAAGTGAATTTCTGGCTGAACTGATCACAGCAGTCCTGACATCATACAGCCACTGCTTTCCATAATCAATGCCAGAGCTTAGTTTATTCACCTTATGAGTCCCCTGTGAAATTGCAAACCTGGTACCTGACGGTAACATTTCCCCTAATTGATGCACGCTTGCTCTGGGAATTACATCCTGTTTGATTAATTTTAGGTTTGATTTCCCTCCCCTTGGTGCTGTGATTTTTCATGGACAGAGCTGTTCTTTTGATGCTTTGCATGTGGTGAAAGAAGATGGATCTATTGGCACTGAGCTGGGTCCTAACGCCAGCCTCCTGACTTTGGGGGAACTTTTCTTAGGAAAAGACTAGGAAATGATTGACCTGATAGACCTTGGTGGAGCATTTTCACTTAGTATTAGGAGGGGAAGGAGAGTAACATTGAACATCAGACAATGAGTTAGACCATTTAGTGCTCTGGCCAAAATGTTTTTTTTTTTTTTTTTTTTTTGGTAAGATGGTTCTGGTAGCACTTAGTTGTCTTTAACTTCATTTGAAACAATTTTTTTAGATTGCATTGTGACAGCTGTCATATCAGCATACATTAAAAAAACTTATCAAAATTGCTAAGTTCTTGTGTAGCTATTTTAATATTGAGGATGGAAGAAAATATGCAACATTTTCAGCATATTATGCTTTATTATTTCAAGAAAGGTAAAAATGCAACTGAAACACACAAAAAAGATTTGTGCAGTGTATGGAGGAGATGTGTGAATGATCAAACATGTCAAAAGTGGTTTGTGAAGTTTCATGCTGGAGATTTCTTACTGGACGATACTCCACTGGTAGACCAGTTGAAGTTGATAGTGATCAAATTGAGACGTTAATTGAAAACAATCAACATTATACCATGTGGGAGATAGTCAACATACTCAATATATTCAAATCAATTAAGTTAATTGTGAAAATGAAAAATGAGTACTCTTTTATAGAAAAAAAATCATATGGACTTTTTGGCTGTCATTATGCATTCTATTTGTGAAAATGAGGAAACTGGGGCTCAGAGAAGTAAAAACCACAAACCCAGTAAACAGTAGAGCTTTTAAGTCTCATGTTCTTTTCTCTACACCACACTTTAAAAATGAGGCTAGAATAATTTGTTAAACCTTAGCTTTTTATTTTAAATTAGTTGGCAGTAATCCTACCCTTGCCATTTTAGCTTTCTGATATGTTTTCTTGCTGTCCTTTTTTCATGTGCATATTTTTGGATACAATTTTGTAATTGTACAATTTGAGGCAAGTCCCTAAAGATATACTTTCTTAGACATAGCTTTGCCAGAATTCTCAGAATGACAGTTTTGCCTCCATTTGTTGAGTGCAGGACAGTAATTAAGGAAACTGTACCTGGAGACCTCTGACTCCCAAATCCTAGCAGAACCTGGGGAGTTGTTTGCTTAATAATAACTACAAGATACAGAATAATGCCCCGACAGTGAAATAATACTGTCATGAGTCCCTCTGACAAGGATTCCCAAACTGTGACTCCTGTTCAGGCCTCTTCCCTGGATTTCTTGAGTAACCTATCTAGTGTTTTACTTTGTATGTTTGTGCCTCAGCAAGAATGTTTGGTTCCTTTGCAGCAAATACTCCTCTTTACCCGCAGGGCAGTGGAAAGCCCTGTGCCTCTGGGCAAACTACTTAAACTCCCTTAGCCTTTGTTTCCCCATGTGTAAACAAAGGAGGTAATAACACAGAACTGGCAGGAGGAATCAGTAAGATGATGTGGGTATTGCGTCTACAACCATGCCCAGATGGACCACTAAGAGAAGACTGTCTGCTAATGGTTTCCTCAGCAGCTCAGGAAACCCCAGGGTACCAAGGTCTCTGAGGAATTTAGGGGATGAAGAGATAATGGATCTGTCTATCTACCAACAGCTGCTTTTGTTTTGAAGATGGAATGAAAGAGGAGTAGAGTGGAGTCTCGAAAGATGGATGTGAGGGACCACCCACTCCAGCACTGAGGCCACCAATGAGGATTTGGAACAAGATAGCCTGAGCCGGCTTTGCTAGGCCGGGAAGCTAAGTGTGAGCAACACAGGATCCCTTACCCTCCCACTGCTGTGCAAGGGCCCCAGGAACTGGGTGCAAAGGCTTTGGCTCTGAGTGTGAAATAGAAGCAGGCTGTGGTGTGACAACACACAGAAAAGAACTGGTCTTTCAAGCTGTGAGAGGAGGGCCAGAAATTGTACAATGCCCCCACCACCCCAGGGAATACCCACACCCAGTTCTGGTAGGGGCAGGAGTCTGGGGCATTTACCCGGCAGGCTCTGGACCTAGTCTGACTTTGGTGTTTGCTGCTCAAGATCAATACCTTAGAAAGTTCCAGTTTGGTGCTTTGGCTTCCCAGCTACCAGCTGTCCCAGTTCTTGTACCTACTGTGGGACTCATGGGCTGTCAGTCTTCCCTGGCCACAGTCAGAACTGCTTATAAAGTAGGAAAAAGAAACTCATCCAAGAGTCTGGCCAAGAGCGTAGGAAAAAGAGAAACAACTGTGTTTGATATTCTTTGAAACATTCATGCCCATACTTTGGTGAGGAGTAAGTGGTCCTGAGCTTGGTAATACTTCTATATACCAAACCTGTGGATCAAGGACCATTAGAAATGGTGTCCAGAGAGCTCTGGAATCCCACCCTGAATAAGGACTGGAGGTTAAGGGGAGAGGGAGTAGCATAGGGGAAGGACCACTAACCCTGTTCATAGGGAACTCTGTAGTTTGTGAAGCCCTTAAGTAGGGTGACCATCCATCCATCCACCCTGGTTTGCCTACGACAGTCCCAATGCCTCTTATCCCTGTATACTTATTAATGGTTTCCTCTCACTTTAAAAACTTTCTTGATTAAAAAAATAAGTTACCTAATATTAGTAAGAAGGTACTCATAAATGAATATTCTGAAGAATAATAACATGAAATGTTCCCAGGGTTTGGGACAAGAAATCATGCTTCTCTTTGGGGAACCTCAGGAAATCTAGGAGAGGACTTGCAGCATCTTAGTAAGTGAGATAGCTCAGTGGTCAGGGTTTGTGTGACATTGAACCAACAAGGACTTGACCTCCTCTGATATAAGTTGAGGCAGTTGCTGCCCAGTAACTACTAGTGACAAATCCTTATGATGCAAGTCTGCCTCATTAGACCTCTGACCTCCTGCACACTAGTGCCTGACCAGTTCCTCTGGCCAGTATAGGGGATTTTGCATGTTATACATTAGGCTCTCTGCTTAACGCACCATCCTTCATGTCTTAGACAAGTTAGCTAGAGGATTGCATGAGAGGATGGGGTTGGAGGGATGAGAGATGGGGGATGGGATGTGTGCACACCCATTGCCACACCCTGGGCCAACTGGCCTGCTCAGATCTCATGTGATTTTGACAATTTATTTGTCTGGGACATTTGAAGATGGTCAGGGCTCCCACTTATTAAGGACAGAGGAAAAAGCAAAGTAAGCATTGTTTCACTTATTGCAAATTGAAAGTACACAGGGGGAAAGTAAATGTATTCTATGGAACTAGAAAGGCCATGTCATGTTCTCTGAGAAGAAGGAAACAGTAAGTCATGTCTCTCCCAGGCAGGTCTTAGGAAGCATAGAGGGGTGATGGATAATGAAAGAGCTAAACCCATTGTTGCTTTCTCTAGTGCCTTTTTATTCAGTTAGTTGGCCTATCAATCAACCCATCAGCAAGTACATACTGAAGACCTCCTGTGGGCCAGCCTTAGGACTAGTATAAAAGATATCTAAGCCATGGTAGTTTTTATCAATGGGCTAATTCTCCAGCTGGAAAGATGAGAAGAATATGCCATCCTTTGTTTTCTTCAGCCACTATTAACAGCAGACTCAACCATGCTCACTCAGTTTCCTGACGCAGTTCCACACTGGACAGGCAATATGAGTAAAGGCTAAATCCCTCCAGCATGCAGGGAAAGGAATTAGTTTTGCTGCCAACATTATTTGCCTTTTAATGGAAGACTATTCCCAACCCCTCCTCAGAGCACAGCTTAGCCTCAGCTTCCATTTCAGCCTGATAGTTTCTGCAGAGTCAGTGTGACTTACAGGACAATGTGTAGGCTTTGGGATCTGGTGGTCCTGGTTTGAATCCTGCCCCTGCCACTTTCTAGATGTGCTGATCCAGATATATAACCCTTTACTGCAAAAAGGTGATGATAATATGACACTTCAAGGATGTTGAGAAGAATTAACAAAGAATTGGCTGCAGAGACTAAAACAGTGAAGAGATTCAACTGATGGTATGTTAGTACTGATGGTGATGGTGGTGGTAGTTGTATTGGTAGTAGCTGCCTTAACAGTTGTCATAGTTCTTATTCTGCAAGGAATGAATTCCTGCTCTAGTAAATAATGTCTATTACTAGGCCTATGGTTTCCCCAGCTTTTTATCTTTATGGCTAGATATATCTTCTTCGGACAAAATTTGACGTCTTCTAAATAGAATGATCAGGACGTCAGCCCAGCTTCTGCCTGATGGTTAATACTAATCTTAATCAATCTGAATTCACTGTGCCTCCTTGGACATCTTATTAGGTCTTTTGGATAACCCGGCTGAGGACCAGCCTCATAGTTGGCATAGTTCTCCTCAAATGACCCTACCTGGTTCTGTACTCAGCCCTTACCTACTTATTCCTGTTGTCAAGATCCTTTCCCTCTTCATAACAAAGACTATATGGTGTAGGACAAATAATTACAGAAAGATCTGTGCCAACTGCCATGGCAATGACATAGAAGGCTGGGTGATGGCCACCTGTGGAAGAAAGTTGGACAGGAACAGAATTTCCAAAGTGAGGGAGTTGCTCCATGGAGGTTTGGAAAAGTAAATCAAGACAGGGTCCTGGTGTGAGTGGTGGTCTGGAAGGAAAATAACATATTTGGCTCCAGTGTGGTCAGAGTGGAGAGAAATGGAGACAATCTGTCTAGAGAGTTTTGGAGGTCAAACAAGGGTGTTTAGATTCACTCCTAGACAATGGGAATATGCTGGCCTTGAATATCCATGGGAGTTTCCAATACAGAGATGCTCTAAAATAATTTATCTTCTAAGAATAGCCTATCCCTGAAGCTTACCTACCAAAGCCAGGTAGCTGGCAAGAGCACTTGCTTCATTTCCCTCATTCTGTATGCTGGTTTATCTCCTTGGATCCCATCATGCCTAGTCAAGAAGCTTTTTTCCTCTGCCACCTTCCCTTACCTTCTGTTGAATTTCTTCACTATTTTTTTAGTCTACCCTCTAGGAAGAATGATCTCCCTTCACATGCATAAATATCTACTTCATTTCTGTGTTTTTCTTCATCATGAACTTTTACAGGAAGATTTTCCCCTCTCTCTCTATGTGCCAGAAAAGTCAAACATGGTTGATTAAAAATTGATATTACCCTTGCTTTTCTGTAGAGAAATGTGAGTGCCTGTCCTACCCAATTTGTTAAAATCTGCAACTTTTCTTGATTAACTTTTTAGTTTTATATCACAACCGCATCATGTTCTTGATGATTAAAGAACGTTAATTTTGGTTATTTTAGGAACGATTTCATTTAACTTTATAAATATATTGCATTTTTCAATATGTTAGAAATTGGGGGGTGGAGTAGACTGCAACATGATTGACAGTATTTTTGCTCCACAAAGACGTTGGGCCACAAATCCTGGATGCCGATCCCAATTCCAGACTCCAAGTAGGAGTTTGAACATTGCTTCTGAAGTAACCATAGTTTCTGAATCCCAAATCAGGACATGAAGTCTAAATGAAAAGATATTGTTGCTCATGTTTTTTTTTACAGTTATTTTCATTAAAAATAAATTTATGTTTAATTAAACACTCATTGATCTTCATCAAAATAATTAATTGTTATATGAAATTGAAGCCTATTTGAGAAATTTTTGCCCAGGATCACACCTGCGAGGTGCGTGTATCACTGCCCTTCTCTGCACACCTGTTCTCTCTCTGACCATGCAGGGTTGGAGTTCCCTGAGGCTTTTTTCATGCTTCTCTTCTATCTTCATTCTTTATTTCTAGACTAAGCAGTCTTATCCACACATGTAGCTTCAGCTACCATCTATTTACTCATATAAGAGTCATTTTTTTTTCATTATTTCCCTGCACCTTTGCTATGGGGGACATCCCATAGTCAAAGTCTTGATAAGATGGAAATTTCTGCTTCCACCACAGAAGCTGGATGAGAGCATTACAGAGTTCTGCACTGTGCAAGTCTAAGGGGTTCTCATTCTCAGGCTAGTATCCATGAATAGCTGCGTACTGCATATTTCTAGAGAGCACCAGTTACACTGTGGTCTATGAACAGCTGAGTTCTTAAAAACCCCAGGGCATGCCATTGGCTAAAGGCTGAATTTTTTTGCCCCCCACCCCCTGCATTCATATGTTGAAATCCAATCCCCATTTATAGCATTTGGAGGAGAGGACTTTGGGAGGTGACTAGGTCATGAGAGTAGAGCCCCCACGAATGGGATTAGTTCCCTTATAAAAAAGACTCCAGAGAGCTCCCTTGCCCCTTCCACCATGAAAGAATCATCAAGAATATGGCCATTTATGAATGAGCAAGTATGCTCTCACTAGGGACCAAATCTGCTGGTGCCTTAATCATGGGCTTCCCAGACTACAGAACTCCGAGAAGAAAAAAAAAATTTTGTTATAAGCCACCTAATCTATGGTATTTTTGTTATAGCTGCCCAAACAGACTAAGGCACCTTCTGCATAAAACATGAACATGTACTCTAGATTTGAGCAATTCTGTGGCCCCAAACAGACACCACACCCGGGAATGGATGTGCACTTTAATCTCAGCTAATAATATGCTCTCATCTAATACTTTGAATCTCAACAAACCGATGAAAGGATGCAAGAATGCGTTGGTGGAATTGTATGAACTACACCCAGTGGTCGCAGCATTGGTACCCAGCATCTAGCAGGAGCAACAGGGTAGTGTTTTCTAACATGGGTGGTAACTGGCAGCTTTGCCAGTGGTGGCACCTTAACAACACTGATGCTGAAGCACCTTAGCTATGGTTTCGGCTGCTAGTCTCCTTTACTTTCTGCCTACTGAGCAAGATCAGTTCTGTAGCCTTTCTTTTGATTCTGTGGCCTATCTGGTTTATCTGTCAATGAATTGCTGTATGTCTAAATCAGATCGAATTGGTTTGTATTTGAGAACCTTGCTACAGAAATTGGTAACAGAAAGAGGAATATGTGGGTATACTTGTTTTCCGTTGCTCTACAACAAATTCCTACAAATATAGCAACTTCAAATAACACATATTTATTATATCATAGTTTCTGTAAGTCAGAAGTCTGAGTATGGCTTATCTGGGTTATTTTGCTTCAAGGTCTCAATAGGTGGTAATTCAGTCATTGGTCAGGGCTGTGGTCTCTACAGAGGTGCAACTGGAAAAGAATCTGCTTCCAAACTCATATTAAGGTTGTTGATAAAATTTATTTTCTTGTAGTGGTGGAACTCATGGCTTCTTTAAGGCCAGAGAGAGAGGCTGGGGGTGGGTAGAGAGACTGCTATGAGCTATATGCATACATATTGTAACATAATTACAAGGTGACAGCCCCTCATCTTTGCCATATAAGGTAACCTTATCATGGGAGTGGCATCTTGTCACCTTTGCCACAGTCTGTTGGTAAATGTTAGGAGTCAGTCACAGCTCTTGCCCACACCCAAGGTTACATAAAAATGCGTGATCATTGGGACATCACATTAGGATTTGTCTGCCATGGTACTGAAGCTGCTTTTGATCATCAGGCCTGGTAGGATCAGAAGCATTAAAAACTGCTCACATTCAAAGGTGGAAAACCTGGAGGCTCACCTCATGGGCAAAGAGGTTTTCACCTGTAGTCATCTGCAGCGATGTGGCCAATGCAGAAGGCCATCTTGCCACTGTCACACAGCAGTACAAATGGAATTCATGATATTGGAGTGGAACGGCAACTTCTGAAAGGACTGGATTGCTTAATGAAAGAATATGACATGCCAAATTTTAATTGTTTTGACTCAGATCTCTTTTGCTTGTCTTTTAAAAGCACATAATACTGTGTTTCCAGATTTATCTGGGACAATTGTATGACTGTACTTAAAAAAATTATCTGGAAGAGTCTCAGGGCAAATAGGCAAATAGGCAAATTAAAGATGGCTTTATCAGTTGAATATGGATCAGCTCTTATGTCATGGTGAAGACACTGACCAGTCAAGATTGAGGCTTAAGAGTTAGAGGGCAATATGTGGAAGGATCCAGACAACTTGGAATTGCCCTTAATATCCATTAGCCACTGTCCTCCACTGGCCCATCAAGCCTCCTTTCCTCCGTGGACCATGAGGCTATTTCTGCTCTATTTTTAGATTTGGAAAGAGGAATCAAATTGTCCTCATGCACCACCATTCTTTGTTGTAGCCAGGCCACTAAGAGTTAGGTCCTAACATAGCTCTGGATCCAATTACAAATCAAACCTGGGAGGGGAGATTTCCCTCCCCACCACACACACCCACACCCCCCCCCACACACACATTAAAGTCCAAGGTATCTTCTAATAAGGAATTCAGAGTTCCATTTTCATTTTTATCGCTTCCTCTGACTTATTAATATTTAAGACATAACAGCCCAATAGTGGTGAGAGTGTGAGTGAACAGGCTTTCCCATATACAAGGAAAGGATGTTTAAATTTGCATAAACTTTCTGGATAATTTGGTAAAATGCATCAAACAATTTTAAAATGTTTATACTCTTTGAATTAGTAATTCCATTTCTAAAAATAAATCCTAAGGATATAATAATGCAAATGTGTAGAGATTTAGCTACAATAATGTTCATCATACTATTAAAATAGCAGAAAATTGGATAAACCTAAATTTCCAACAGAAAGAGATTAGTTGAATAAATTTTGGCATATCTATGCAACTGAAATTCTTTACAGCTATTAAAACATTATAGTATGGAAGAATATTTATTGGTATGGAAAGATTATTATAATATTAAGTTAATTCAACAGGTTATAACTAGCATACACATTATGATATTTGTGTGTGTGAGGGACAGAGACAGAAAGGGAGGGGTAGAGAGAGAGAGAGAGAAAGTAAGCTTGAAAGTATTCATCTCAAAATGTTCACAGTGATTATTTTCAAGAGAGATATTATGAATCATTTGTATTTTCTACTTCTTTCCTTAAATTTATTTCTAAATATTTCCAGGGAATTTGTAACACTTTTGTATAAGGAATAAAAATACTTGTAGCTACCCATAGTCTCATTTGCCAGAGATGATCAGCCTGTTTTTCCTCTGATATTGGGTGGGAGGAGAGTGTTTCTGATGCTCATTTTATCCAAAAAGCGTATTTTACAAATGAGAAGATAGAGTCCCACAGAGGGGCTCCCAGAGCAAGTCAGAACATATGGAAGAAATGCATTTCAGAGCTTCTGTGATCTAACACACTTTCCTTCTCTCAGAGATGTTTTCTAGAGATAATTTCAGATTATGGTTTTCAAAGTGTGCTTTTAGAATTTGAGGTGACAGGGGAAAATCCTCAGGAACTGTTGGGGTGGGTAGGGAGTAGGTGGAGCCTGGTCCCCTTTAATGCCCTACCCTAAGCTGTATCAAAAGCAATTCCATTTTGTATTAGTCAGGGTTCTTCAGAGAAACAAAACCAATAGGATATGAATATATATATATATCCATGCCATTGTCCTCCTCCCTTGGTCCACTAAGCATATGTATATGAGTTATTATATGGAATTGGTTCACATGATTATGGAAGCTGAGAAGTCTAGACCCAGGAGAGCCAATGATATGGACCCAGTCTGAGTCCTAAGTCCTGAGCAGCAGGAAAGCTGATGGTGTAAATTTTTGTCCAACTCTGAACACCTGAGACCCAGGAGAGCCAATGGTTTAAGTTCCAGTCTGAGTCCAAGTCTTAAGGCAGGAGAAAAAAATATTTCAACTTATACCAGTCTTACAGAGAGAGTGAATTTTTTTTATCTCTCAGCCTTTTATTCTATTCAGGCCTTCAACATAGTGAATAAAGCCCACCCACATTGGTGGTCAATCTGCTTTATTCAGTTTATGAATTAAAATATTAATATCATCCAAAAACAGCCTCACAGACACTGGTTAAATAATGTTTAACCAACTATCTGGGCACTCCATGGCCTATTTAAATTGACAACATAAAATTAACCATCATACGTGTTTTGTTTTAATTGTGGAAAAGTGCAGCATTCTTTCCCTTCCATTAGTTAACATAATCTCCAATTTCTATCTGTTAGGATGCTTTAGATTGATAGTACTGGGATATCTAACTAAAAATGGCTTATAAGATGGAAATTGCTTTTCATAATTATGAAGCCAGGATGTGAGGCAGGCACCAGGCATTGTTCAATCAGGCCTCATGTTTGATTTCTCTAATACATTCTTAGCTTTTTGCTTCTCCATTTCACTGGCTTCTTTCTCAGCCTGCCTCTCCTTATGATCATTTTCTTACATACAGGGAGAAATAATGCATTGCCCCTCTACCTATCACCCTGCCCCCATACCAACCATCAAACAGAATTCCTGATATTAACTCTGATTATACCATCCCAGAGCCAGACGCTATAGCCACTGGAATGTCATGCACCATTTGTTTTAGGCATCATTTTGGAAAAGTGTGAATGGGGTTACCTTGTTTGGCTTAGGCTAACAAACTATGATCATGGGCTAGTAGACTATGGTCACAGGCTAAATTCATCTTGCTCCCTGTTTTTGTAAATAAAGTTTTATTGGAACACAGCCAGACCCTTTTGTTTACTTAATGCCTATGGCTGCACTCATGGCACAGCAGCAGATTTGAGTAGTTGCAACCATCTGTCTCACAAAACCTAAAATAATTACTATCTGGCACTTCACAAAAAAGTTTGCTGATCCCCGGCTTATATTAATCAGGTCCCACTTCTGGGGCTGGGCTAGAGTTAATCCTATCTAAACCTTAAAGCTTCTAGAGAACAGTGAGAATGGATATAGCAAAGACACTCTTCGGCCCATTAGAAGAGTAATTCCTGTTCTGAGGTTTGCATTGACAGACCATCCTTCAAGTCCACTTCATGCTGCCTTTCCCCACCACCATACAATGAACTGTGCTCCCAAGTTCTCTCACTACCATCCTAGCTGGGGTTCAGTTTATCCCCTAGCAAGTTGTACTCCTACCCCTTTCCCTCCCATCCTCTCCCAGGGTGTTCTTTTCTTCTCTGGGTCTTGTGTTATTCTAGACCGCCCTGTTCAAGTGCCAGAAAGTGCCTGTTGAAAGTAAGACGATCATGGCCGAGTTGCCCAGCCTTTCCTCCTTGCAGGATGGCTCTGCAGACACCAAACTATCTGAAATGCTCCAGTTGAGCTCTACCAAGTTTGTCACAACTTTGTTGCCAATGCACTCACACCTTCAAACTGCTTCCTACTCCAAAATCACTGTACCCTCTCTTTTATGGAGGTAACAATGCATAACATTTGTTGTGTACCAGGCTGAGCATATTTATGCCTTATCTCCTAATCTTTACAAATCTCTAAGAGGTTAAATCTTATTTATAGATGCCCATTTTAAAAATGAAGAATTGAGGCTTAGCTAGATTTAATAATTTTCCCATAGTCATTATTTAGTAAGGGATGGAACAAGGATTTGAACCCAGGTCTGGCTGAGTCCACAGTGCTGACTGCTTAACCATAATACACTATTGTTGTTTCTCCTTGTTTCTGTCCACAAAAGCAACTGTCTTCAAGATATTCTGGATCCTAGTTTCCCTTTCTCAGTCCTTCAAGGAAGCTAAGAAATTAGATTCACAACTATCTCATCCTTTTCTATTGGGTTCTGATATTGTGTTCTCACCAGGATTCAAGGATGTTCAGCCAAGTATTTTACTCTTGAGCTAGAACTAGACTGTGCCTTTGGAAACCTTAATTTATAGACAACCAAATGAGGGAGAAACAGATGACCAGAGGTAGTCCTTAGAGTAGCTAAAAAAGAGGTCCCCAGTGTCTATCCTCATTCACACCCCAATATTCCCATCTTCTAGCAGTAGAGAAGCCCCAGCCCAGTGGGTCCTGGATAGGATTCCAGCATTCAGCCTACAGGCAGATGGCTGAGGCAAGTCAGAGAAACAGAAATATGTTTCTCTATCTCTGTCTCTGTCCCTGTCCCTGTCCCTGTCTCTGCCTTTGCCTCTATCTATCTCTATCTCATTTATGTACCTATATAGATAGGTATACAATATATAGAATATAGGTATAGATATATAGAGAGATCTATTATGAAGAATTAAATCATGAGAAGTCACACTATCTGCCCTGTGCAAGCTAGAGACCCAGGAAAGCTGGATGTGTAATTTTAGTCTGAGTCTATGGACTTGAGAACCAGAGGAGCCGATGGTATAAATCTCAGTGCAAAAGCAAAAGACTGATGTCCTAGCTCTCATAGACGGGCAGGAAGGGAACAAATTCCCCCTTCCTCCTCTTTTTGTTCTACTCAGGCCCTTCTCTCCAGAGGTTGAGTGATGCTCATCCACATTAGGGAGGGCAATTTACTGAGTCTACCAATTCAAGCTGATTTTATCTGGACATATCCTTATAGACATGCCCAGAAATAATGTTAAATTTTGACGTTCCATGGCCCCAGTCAGGTTGATACGTAAAATTAATTTTCACAGACCTGTAGGTTACCTAAAACCTAGGAAAATGAAGCTCAAAGAAGCTAACTCTTGCTCCATGTGTACAACGAGTTAGTGAAAAAGCAGAAAAGCAGTATAACATAATGATTAAGAGCATGGGTATTAAGTTTGCATCTGTATTTGAGTCCTAATTCTGCTATTTCCTGGCTATGTAAATTAGCAAGATACCTCAGTTTTCTAGGTGTCAGTTTCCTTATCTTTAAAAAGGGAATAGCATTATCTACCACAGGGGGTTGTTGGAGAGACTGAGTGAGGTAAAGCACATGGTCTCTCCCTTAGTTCCAGGCACATAATAAGTGCTTATCAAATGCTAGCTGCAATTAGAAGCCACATGTCCTCATCTGCCATTGAGCCTCTTTCCACTCTCTGAGCATTGTCTTTGGTTGAGGAAGTCCATACCTCTCAGTTTCCTCCCCTGGCTTACCATGGGCCGCAACCTTAAACTGCTCCTTGGTGCCCCCTCAAATTTTCTGGCCCTGCCTCTGAGCTCAGTCTGGAATTCTGCTGACAGTAATTGCCCAGCATGACTTCCATTAACTGTAAGTGTTTGCCCTCTCCTCCAGAAAAGCCCCATGCTCTGGGAAATGAAAGTCAAAACACCAGACCTATTGCAAAGGACTCTTTTACCCTTTCACTTAAGAGTCCTCAGAGGTCGAAAGAAAATAGATTTAAATGTTTCCCAGTCAAGTGTAGCCCTCAGAGGGCTCTACAATGTTCCCACGGTGGGAGCTTTTTACACCTTCCTCAGCCTCTATCCTTAAATTGATCTAATATTTACTTCCCTGGGGTCTGCCTCAAGTCATTGTAGTCAAGAATAACAGAGTGCATCTTTCATTGGTTGTGATTAGTGGTCAAAACTACTTTTTTTCCCTTGGAAGATGAAGGAAAAGAAGTTTCTCCTTGGAGGAGAGAACTGAGTGGAACATTCAGTCTGCATCTTTTCTCCCTGGGTTTTCAAGGTATGATTGACCCATAAGTTTCAATACAACCCATAACTGGACTGACAAATATCTAAAAATAAGTTCAAAGAGGGATAGAGTGAAGAAAAGGCTTTGGCCATAATCATTCATAGGACTCTTCATAAGAGCTGCCACTTTCTCAGCACCGTGGTCCACCCCAGCCATGAGCAAAAGCTCCCTCACTCCCAGTGTGGTGGGTGGGTAGACTGAGTCTCAGAGAGGAAGGGCCAGCTACCCTGTGTGGCTCTCTCATCCCCAGGCTCTGAATCTTGGCACTGCCCAGCACTTGCTCCATCACGTTGGGGACTGTGAACCTGACATGTACCACTTATATTTTATGAAGCTCTTTCCTTCTCTGTAAATAGGTCTAGAACATTGATCTCCCTGGGTTATTGGGAGGATTACTGAAAACACGAATGGGAATGTGCCAGGAAAAATCTGACACCAGCCCTTGATTAGGTTGACAGGAGGTGTGTGTTGAATCTAGATAAAGTGTGCGTTTTTTGTTTTGTTTTGTTTTGTTTTGTTTTTGGTGGTGGTGAGAGGAATTAGCTAACATTTTGGATTACTTATGGTACCTCTCCCCACTATAAAATGCATCTTAATTTTCCCAATTGGATTTTGGGAACTCACAGGTACTCAGAACATTTATTGATTGTTTGAGTCCACTGGGTTATTGTCCCTGCTTCTTCTAGTGTCCACAGCTGGCCTTAGATATATTATGACTTGTTCACTACTGGTTGGTCATGTACAGCAGGTACTGGCTGAATCAGAGAGGTTAAAGCTATCTTTCAACACTTGGTTTTTCTAGTCCTAGTTTCCCCACCAAAACCCCATAAGGTGAGTAGGGCAGTTATCATCCTCACTCTTATTTTGCAAGGGTGAAACTTGAGATTCAGAAATTTTATTAACTTATATATAGTCATGGAGCAATTGAAGGGAAGAGTTAGAAGCTAAAATGCGAGTTCTTGCATATATCTCCAGGGGAATATTCACCGTAAATGGATCAAAGCTTGTGTGTAGCCACTCCTGGCTGATGAACTGTAGCTCTGCTCTGAATGTCATTGCCAGTGGAGAAATCAAGTGAATTGCTAACTGTTGAATGCAATGTCTTCATAAACAGAAAGGTTAGCTAGGTTAAAGGAATCTAACGTGGAGATGGTATATTATAGTTTCTAAAATGCTTTCACATGCATTATCTCACTTGATCTTAGAAATAGTCCTGAGGATAAGTTTACTGTTAATATTCCTATTCACTCTTGTGAAAAATGAGACTCAGAGTGGTGAAATGACTTCTCCAAGAGCACATGGACAAAAACGTTGGGATCTGGATTGAATACTGTTCTGTCAATTCTATCATCTTTCCATTAAATGAAACTGCTTCTAGCAATGTACTTGTACATTACTTTTAGTAATAACCATCAATAAAGTTATTTATTTAATATTTATTTAGTTCCTATCATGTTCCAAATACTATGCTGGGTGGAGTGTGATAGAATCATTAAATAAGCTAATACACTAAATATGCAAATTCTGTTGATTAAATAAAAAGATTATGTTATTATTGTAAAAATGAGATAAATAACAACTAGTTTTCCTCTTTTATTTCCTGGGTCTCATGTTTTTTTGTTTTTTAGCAACATCTCTTGGCTCCTTAATGGCTTCCTTCCTGCATGTGCTTGAAGCCACCGGTGCTCAATGCAAAGAGAGATGATTCCTTCTGGAAACCCATTTAGGTTCTGCTCCCCCCACCTCTGTGCCTAACCCTTCCACTTCCGTGTTCCCCCTGGTAGCTGTTTAGCTGTTCTGTTTCACCTAGTCCCTTCAGAATAATGGCCTGGCCTTGATTCCATTACCTCCTCAGGATGCTGACTCCTGATCATCCCTCTTGACTCTATGAATGATGGTTATTACCTGGCTCTGTGCCCAAGTTACCTAACCTCTCTAAACCTCTGTTTTCCTCATCTCTACATTGGGGGTAATAATACCTACCTCACAGGATTCTAAGGAGGATTAATGAGTTGATACAATGTAAAGTGCTCAGAATAAGTGCTCAATAAATGCTAGTCATTCATATTTCTATTTTAACTTTATATGCAGATATCTCTCCTTCATGCCTTCCTGGATTCTTAGACTTAAGACCAAGGCTGAGTGCAACACACACCCCTGCTTATCTGATAGAGAATCTGCACAGGATCCACGAACTACTCTCTGCAGCTTATGTGTTGTGTAATTGCTCATATATTGGTTAAGTGCCAGCGGTTAACCTCTTGTTTTCAAAGCCCACTAGAGCAGACCGTGGGTGATTATGCGCATAGCTCTTAGACCAGATCTCACCTTCCCCTTCTGCATTAGAGAGGTTTCCCAGGGACCTGTTTATTCAGGTGTTTGGTTACTGGATCTTTTGGGTGCCCCCTTATAAACATACAGGACATTCCCCACCTCTGTGAGGGGCAGGGTGGTGGGGAGTGGACAGCTCTGCTTCCTGACACAGATTGCTTTTTGTAACACCCCCGAGTTTATAAGGAAATGCAATTGAAGCTGCCATTATGTTTTTTAAAAAAATCAAGACATTCAGTTATGAAACATAGAACATATAATTAACTTTATTGAGCAGAACAAAGCATTTTATAAAAACTCACTCAGACTGAATTAATATAAGGATATTTAGCATAATGTGTATAGTTTAAATTACCGCCTACTAATCATCATGCAGTTGAGTGGTAAAGTTGTTAGATTTTCAATTTGCAAACAAGTAGAAGAAGGAAAGGCTTATTTTTACTTTCTGATGATTAAATAGAGCATACATTTGTTCAGTTGTGGTGTGAGTTCACATCTGGGAGACAGGGTGCTGCCCTGAGTCTTGACATCTCAGGCTGATGACATTGTTCTGCATGCCAGGGTTCGTGTTTTCTTTGTGGTATTAGTCAATCTGGCTTCCTGACCCATGCAGCATTCCTAAGATCACCTCAACTCCACTAGGAGCAAAACTTCCCTTTTTTCTTCTGCACACATCCTGAGGCCATTTCTGATCCCAGATGAGAGGTATTTAAAGAACCATAATTAAAAGGCTCAGGCTAACTGCTTGAACTCTGCTCCAACTTATTCTTTCTACCTACTGACATCTCTCCTTATACTGCCGGTCCATCCTTGTGGATTTCCACAATTTCTGGTTCCAGGTGCACCATATGAGATTCTTCTGGCTTGATTTCCACTTCTACCTTCTTTATATGAAAAAGTTTTTAGATCCCTGTTCTCTTCAGGAAGACACACAAGAGATGAAAGTGTTACATTTTACCCTGTCCTGTTGGAATCAAGTGGGTAGAATCTCAGCTTGGGCACTGCCCATTTCAGTGAGTAAAGTATATGAGCATAAATGAATTAGTTAGGAATATGATTATAAGTGACAGAAAATACTGCTCATACTTGCTTAAGAAACAAAGGGAAAATTTTTCATCACAAAACTGGAAAGTCTACAGGTAGATCTAGCTTGGCTTTAGTTGGGTCCATATAATGTCATTGGAATTTGACTTCTCTCTATCATTTGCTGTGATGACTTCATTCTCAGGAATACTTGTCTCTCATGGATGGTTAAAATTGCTCCTCACCTTATATCCTCTCGGCATGTCTCGTTGGGTCTAATTCATTTTTATGTACCCATTTATGAACCATGGGCAGACATTCAGAGTGTACTGATTGATGTAGGCCAGTCAGGGTCACCTCTGGGCCTTGGTGTCCTAAGCTATAAAATAGGCACTGGACTTGGGCAGGTATGTCAAACTCTTATTCAGGGATCTAGTGATTTTGCAGAGCCCCCTTAGGAACTACCAGGAGCAGAGGGATATGATCCTGGCTTTTAGGAAGAGCATGTCCAAGGCTCTCTTTCCTTCTACTGTTTAGGTTATCCAGCTTTTCTGTGTGTGTTGAAATTTTCAGTGAATGTATCCATTAGTTTTTGCTATAAAACAAAAGATGCCAAAGCATAGTGGCTTAGAACAGTAACAATTTGTTTAGATCATGTATCAGAGGATCAGCTGCTTGGGCTGGACTCAGCTTAGTGGTACTTCTGCTTATCTTAGCAAGGCTCACTCATGAGGCTGAGGACAGCTGGTTGGTCAGTTTATGATAGCTGTCAGTGGATGGCTAGGGAATTAGACCTCTCTTTACAAGGTCTATTTTCCTCTGATAGGTTAGCATGGGCTCATTTACATGGTGATCTTAGGGTTCCAAAAGCAGAAAAATAGGACAGGCTGAAATGAACACATGCTTTTGAGCAAGTGAATTCCAAGCATCTGTTCATATCATATTTGCCAACATCCCATTGGCCAAAACAAGTAATAGGGCCAAACTGAGATTTAAAGAGTGGAGACACAGACTTTGTAACTTGATAGGAAAAGTTGTGAAGTCACAACACAAAAAGAATGCAGACAGGGATTGATTGGAAAAAATTTGGGTCATTTTTGCAACCTACGAAGATTAACTTGACCATTTGAAGAAAGGGTGTCAGATTTTGAAAATTTGAGAACTTTGACCAGAGAGTCTCTAAGAACCTCTCTGAACTGTCTCTAAATTTGATTACTCTTATAATTCTGGACATTACTACTTGTCCAGTTTCCCCAATTTCTACCTCTGCCTTTCCCAGAATATCACAGCGTGGGACCCCCAAAATCAAGGCCAATTAGTCTAATCCAGGTCTGTGACCTAGTTCAGTATAAGCCTCCAGTTCATGCATACAGTGGGAAACTTGTTAATTTATAACTTGTCCCACTTTAAAAGTTCCAATCTTAACTTGAGCCAGATTTTATGATTTTTTTTTAAAGCTGAGGTCTTTGATGTATAGGCAAGAACTTCGCATCTTAAATAAATAACAGGTCAAATTCATATTTAGAAACATGAACCAGGAGCAGCACAGTTTTCATTACTAAGACCTACTTTATGCTGGATTCTAAATGAGAAGCTATTCCAAGGAGCCTGCAGATTCCTTCTTTTCATGACTTAGAGAAACTCTACATGAGTACCCTCAACATGCCTATCTAGCTCATAGCCTGACAATCTACAGTTTAGCCACACTGAACTGTTTGGAGTTCCCTATGTACCTCATGTTCTTCGTTGTCTCCTTGCCTTTGTTTACGTTTTTTTTTTCTTTTTTCTTTTTTCTTTCTTTCTTTCTTCCTCTTCCTGACCCACCTTCCAAATACTCTACTGGATCCCCATCATCTGGATAATTCATTCATGTTATGAAGTCCCCAATTTATATGTTACCTTCTCCAGTAACTTTTGCTGACTTGACACTCTACCAAGTCATAGTTAAAGGCCCTTTCTCTGTGTACTTTGACATCCTATACTTAACAAGTCAAAAAATTATAAATTGCTGAAGTACTATACCATAATTGACTCTTTTCTTGACTCTATTCCCCTCTAGTCTGTGAGCTTTTGGAGATGGACTCATTCACAGATATCGTCACAGGCCTTGACATACAGCAGGCAGCCAATAGGTCTTTGTTGATTGAATCAAATCTCTGTTTCAGCCATGAATTTTCCTTGTTTTCAGGGGAGAGAGTCAAGATATTACTTAAGAATAATAGCATTGAATGCTTACTAGATATTGTATTATATGCTTAATTTGCATAATCTCATTTAATCTGCCTAAATACTCTATTAGGTATGTATCATCATCATCATCATCATTATCTCTAATTCAGAGACAAAGAAACTGAAGCACAGAGCAATTAACTTACCTAAAGATACACAGTTTCATCAGTTAGGATGCTTCTGAGTGCAAGTATTAGAAACCCAAAAGTAGAATGATTTTTAAAAAATAAGAATGATTCATTTTCTGTGCTCCATGTTGAATAGTTTCCATTGCTATGACTTCAAATTCACTGATCTTTTCTTTTGCAGTAGCTAATCTGTTATTAATCTCATTTGGTATATATTTCATCCTCCTCATTTTTTTAATCACCAAAAGTTTCACTTGGCCCTTTTTTGTATTTTTAATTTTCCTCCTCATTATATTCATGTTTTACTTTACATATTTAAGCATATGAATAAGATTTATAATTGCTTTAAGATAATTGTTTACTATTTCCATAATCTCTCTTATTTCTTGGTCTGTGAGTTATATTTTTATGTTTTTTTTCATGCCTGGTAGTTTTTGATTGCAATCAGACATTATGATTTTATATTTTTGGCAATAGATTTTTATATATTTTTTTAAAGGATGGTGAAATTTGTTCTGTCAGACACCATGCAGTCTTTTAACTCCAGGAAAACACTGTTCTCTAACTGGCTAGGAGATGAAACTCTTCCTGGATCTGTATAAGGTGAGAATTTTTTTGAACCACTTCCTTCCCACCTTGGGTAGTTCTTGTCCATGCTTTTATTGATTAGTCAGCACTAAGCTGAAGATTGTGGGGAATCCATTGAAGTTCTTTAGAACTTTCTCTGTGGAGCTACCTCTTTTCAGTATTCTGTCCTGAAAATTCTAGACATTTTGGCCTTTCTCAAATTCTGATCTCTGTCTCCTCAATTCAGAGAGACTGATGAGCTTTGAGTTGGATTCCTCTCTTTGCATTATGGCATGGAAACAGTTCCAAGTGCTAAGACAGTGTCATCATAGAGCTAATCTTTGTTTTTCTTCTCTTATAAATTACAACCTTATATCACCTGTTGTCTAATGTCTGAAAACCACTATTGCATGTATTTTTCTAGTTTTCTTCTATATATAGTGAGAGCACAAATCTCATAGTAATCAATTTTTCACTAAAGAATGTACAAGTCTCCCTGGTCTGCATATTGAAGGATGTTTGAGAATGACTGAGTAATGAGTGGGGAGTAACGGTCCAAACTAGTGGCCACAAGTGACTTCTCCATGATCACGTGGTTAGCAGCACTGCAGTTTGAACCCAATTCTGTCTTAGATCACACCTAAGACCTGTACTATGTGTGGAGAATGACAGTGTCTCTAACTTTGAGGTGGCCAGATTCTAGTGATAAAAACAGAAACAATTATGGTACCTGTAATGATGTTATGATGAGATTGTTCACTTTGAAAGAGAAGGACTAGTCCTTGTTTATGTGTTGGTACCAGTGCCCCGATTGTGGCCTAGTGCTCACAAGACACTCAGATTCTGAAGATTCTTTGCTTCAGAAATGTAAGGTAAACACAGGTGAGGTGTTTCCTCTGCCTGTGCTTGAGGTAGATGATGGAGGTAGAGGTGTGGTACAAGTATGTGCCTAGCATTCAATATCTGGAAGTTTGAATTGGATCAGTGGACACAAGGGGAACCAGACCTGAGTTTTATGTTTTATAAGTTGGTGTCTGTTATTCATATTGAGACTCTTGGACAATGTACTTAAGGTTAGGCAACAGTGTTTGATAGAAGAGATTTTCAAAGAGATGGGTTGGTCTGCACAGTGGCCAGAGACTGTGGTGCTATGCAAGCTTGCAATGGTCTGTCTTGTTCCTTTGAACTCGGCTTCCTGATGTATGTGCAGAAGTACTGGCTGAAGTGTCCTCAGCCCAGAGATAGGTAAAAGGCAGTTAACTAGTGAGGGAATCACAGGTCAAAGGAGGTTGGAGATATCACAACTCTAGCAGGTCTTCTCTCAACTGTTGGAGTCCTCTGACTTCTCCTTCTCAGCTTTTTCTTTCATCTCCCTTTCTCTCCCAGAGGACTCCTTGGCTACTTGCCTGTGTAGCTCCATCTGTTACTAGCACATTGAAACCAATAACTGAGCCAGACACGAAACCTTCTGGACATTGTCTCACCTGCTTACTTGAAGCACATCTACCTACTGGGTGTGTCTACTGGTTCTTCCCTCATCCTCTTAGAATGGTCTCATGCAGCTTCCACTTCAGTTTCCCCGTTGCCCTGAGTGGTTATATGAAAGCATCTCTCTTCTCTTCTGTCATGGCTGATGAGTGTTGAATCTCAGAAGAAGAGGCTGAGGCTCAGGAGCAGAAATCAAATAACAGAAGAAATAGGGTCCAAGCTGGGAAAGGGAAGCTGCTGTTGAAATAAGCCAGCATCGTAGGCAAAGAAAGGAGGGCAAGGTGTTGTGGGAGAATTATGAGAGAGAGGCCAGAGTCTGGGGAAAAGAAGGATGATGGAGGACGAGGTCAGAGGTGAGATCAGCTAAATGAGATTTGCCTGCTGTTATCTGCCCAGATTATAATGTGAGCACAACCAACCCACACATCATGTGCTCATTGCTCATGAGGTGGCATGGCTCAGACTCTGCAATCTCTCCTCCCAGCCTTGTTGATGTTCAGCTCAAGTTCTGCCCAGTGTCTGTTTTCTATATTTCCAGTCCTATATCTTTCTCCCCAACATTCAATAATTAGGTACCCCCTTTGTATTTTTTATGATATTTCCTGGTTCTCGACATCTGTGTAACATCAGGACTGTGCCTTGTTCTAGGTTTAAATCTGGATCCAAACCTCTCCACTGTCAGTTGATCAGCTAGCTTTGTTGATGCCCTATCTGGACCTAGCCAAGTCTCTTTGAACAAAATGCAGACAGCTACTAGTGACAACGATTCACTTATATATACATATATAGTAATTAAGTATAAATACACCCACAGTTATGAGTTTGAACTCGACAGATATGACTACATCATGGGCCCTGGGTGAGGGAGGCTAGGAAGTGTGAAACAGGTACATGTCTATCTTCCCCAACTCTAATTATTGCATGAAGTCAGGAGAACTATGTCTGAGCCTGTGCTTCCTAGAATATGTTCCAGAAAGCCTCTAGGATTTCTGCCTCTGAGGTTAAGGTTTTAAAAAGTTACTGAATTTTGAGAACACAGCCTCTTCATTAATTGTGGTATTACTATCCAGAGATGTTAGGGGAGATTCGAGGAGATTAGCTGTAAATTTGATTCTACCGAGGGGAATGCAGGATGACTGAGGGTCGTGTGTGGCCTGGGCAGAAATATGATGTGAAGCAGGTTTACAGCTTAGAGCTGGCTCCAAATATTTCTTCCTTTCAACTCTAAGTATTTAGAGGAGGTAGTTCACTTGAAAATATGTTGACTATATCTTCTAATTAAACACGAAAAACTACTTTTTAATATATATTCAAAATTATAAAATAATTGCTAAATTATGCAGATTTTTATGGTGGGCTTGAAACAAGCCAATTTTTTAAAATTGGCACCTTTTGCTGATTCAAAGATGTTAATCATAGGGACCCTAATAGGCCTATCAGACTTCTCTAATGTATTCAAATAAAATGAGCAAAATCATTAAATGCCCAAATATTGATTTAAAGTACTCCAAGTGGTAATGAAATTTGGCTCTCCGCTTGAGACGGGGCACAGTGGCTATGTACTTTAATTTCAAGAAAACTGCTGAAGTGTGAGAGGAGTGAAGATAAGGCAGAGAGAAAGCGAGAGAGAAGTGGGGAGAGAGAGAGATTAAGAGAGAAAAAAATTTACGACATAAGATACCAGCCAATGGACTAAAATGAACCATTGGTTTAAACAGGGAAGGTAATAGCTGAAAGGATCTTGTTAGCCCAATAAAATTACCTAAGTGACCAAGGTAAACGCCACCAGAGAAGGCCCAGATTGCCTTTAAAAAGGGATGAGGAGAGGAGAAAATGTGGGACATGGGACGTCAGCTCCTTCCCTGTGAAGACTAGCATTAAATGAAGTTCAGAAAGAATGTCTATCACAGATAAGGCAAGTCCATGTATCCCTGTGACCCAAACACCCAATGCATTAGTTCCTGAGGACTATTGGAACCCATTGCTCCAATTATTGTGACTTAAAACAACAGAAATTTATTCTCTCTTAGACTTGGAGGCCAGAAAAATCTAAAAAACAAGGTATCTCCAGAGGCTTTAGGAAAGGATCTGTTTCTCTCCTAGCTTTTGGTGGTTGCCAGCTTCCTCCGCCTGTGGCTGCATCCCACCAGTCTTGGTCTCTGCCATCGCCTCTGTTTGTGACTTCTCTTCTGTTTTACAAGGATATTGTCATTGGATTTAGGGCTTACCCAGATCATCCAGGATTATCTCAAGACCCTAATGTAATCATATTTGCAGAGACCTTTTCCCCAAAGAAGGTAACATTCATCGGTACTGGGGGTCAGATATAGATGTATCTTTTTAGGGGGTCACTGTTCAACCCACTACAATCCATTATGCCTTTGGTTCCCCTTGTGGAAGTTCTTTAGGAGAGTTACCTATGGGATGAAGATGAGCCAAGAGGTATATTTTACAAAAAGCTAACAGTTAATGAAGAGCTATGGTTGCATTCAGAAAGGTGGGCGAGGGAGCCCTGGCTGGGTGGCTCAGTTGCTTAGAGTATCATCCCCTATACCAAAAGGCTGTGGGTTCAATCCCCGGTGGGGGTGCGTACAGAAGGCAACGGATCGATGTTTCTGTCACATCAAGGTTTCTCTCTCTCTTTCTCCCCCACTTCCTAAAAAATTAATAAACATATACTCAGGTGAGACTTTTAAAAAATTAAGGAAGATGAGTGAGGGAATGTTTTCTTCAGAGGAAACTGGTTATGACAAGGCCTGGAGGCAAGGGTGAGAAATGGTGGCCATCTGTGAGTAAAAGGAAGAGACAGGGGAGCAGAGAGAGATTGAAGTGACTGAGGAGCCACAGCAATCAGGGTCCAGCAGACCACCCAGAGTTTGGACTTATCCTGAGGGTAAAAGGAAGTCACAGAAAGTTTTAATCTGAGAAGGAATATAATTTGCACTTTAGACATAAGAAATGCACTCAGTTCTTCATTTAACATGGGCAGGAACTGTGAGCACTGATTCATTCTCAAAGCTGAGACACAATAAGTATTTTCCTGATATGATTTGTTCATCCTGCTCCCTAATGAAAGATTTAAGTAATATATAGCTTCTTTATAATAAAAAGTAATATATTCTATTCAAATGAATTTTAAACAAAGACATTACTAGAAACAGTGATCATCAATCATGGCATCCCTGTACATATTCCCTCTGTGAGACTGGGCCTCCTGCCCCAAGCCACAGCAGCCAGAATGTACCACTTGACCCCGACACTGGGATGAATAAGGAACTCAAGGGGTGCAGCTCAGAGACTGGCCTGAGCCACTGGCCTTCTGTTTGGGGATTTGACCAATAAAGTGAAGACTGCGCAGCACTTATGCTGGAGTAGCTCTGTGGGTTGTCTAAGCCTCCAGTAGGCTGGTAATTAAGAGGTCAGAAGGCTATGTGTCAGCAGGACAGGTGTCAGCACAGAGCAGGCATGCAGAAGTAGGAGGTGAGTCCCTACAGGGTCACAAGTGGCATCATTCTACACCCGTAAAATAAAACTATTTCAACTCAGAGAAAACATAAACATCTCTGTTCCTTACCAATGATTCTTAAGTCAAAAATATCACCCTTAGCAGAAGAAAAAGCAAGGAAACCCAAAAGCAGCTGTTAAAATGTTGGTGGTATAAAACTTAGTAGTCCTGATATTAGATATAAATGGGTTAAAAGTTCCTAATAAAATGACAGTATAAGTAACAGTTCTCAGGTTTCCCCGCTCACTCTCCTGTGAGGTGAAGAGCCATCTGATTGTAAGGTAAGCGAGGAAATGACTTTTGGAATTAATTGAGTCCTGCCCTCTGAGACACCTGGAACCTACCGCTTCCAGTCGTCTCTCTACATTCCTACTACTCTTTGGTGCTTTATTGTTATCATTAAGTTCTCATGCTCATATTTTGAAATATAATAAACATTTTCCTGACATGCTTCCTTCTTCCTGCCCCGTAATGTATTTGTGGTTTCTACTAACCAGAATCTTGGTATAAGACGAAGAAGATCATTGTAAAGAGCAAGACAGGAAAAGCTGAATGTTTGTTGATGTATTTTATCTTGGAAATACAGTGATGGCTTTTCCATGTGCTCTTGAAGAATATTCTGACAGCTCATGGGTTGCCAGGTGAACTTGGGAAAGAAAGTAACATTGTACAGAGTGCCTACTCATGTAGGTTCCTTGTTAGGTCTTTTGAACACTTCTAACTACTTTGTGTGAGTGGTTTTAGGAACCTGATAAGAAGTTGCTGCAGCCATCTACACTTTGGCTAAAGGATTGCTAAAGGATTACTTCCCCCCTGTTGGCTTGAAGCCTCTTAGATTTTGTCTTGTCTCTATTATGCCTGTCTTGTTTGCTTTTATATCTCTGTCTCAGTCTCTGTCTGTCTCAGGCTGTGTGTCTCTCTTTGTCTCTTTTTGTTTCTCTCTCTCTCTCTCTGGCTTTACATGAATTGAAGCCCCTTTATAAGAGTATTTACCGAGATTTTGCTGAAAAACATATTCCATTCATTGAGTAAACATGAACAAGTTACTGTAATATATGCAAAACCCTATACTGCCAAGCACTGCCATCATGAATGAAGAAGAAGGGCTCGCCTTCCATATCCTGCACCAACCTTTGGGCCACCCCTCACCCCCAGCAAGGCCTCTGATATGAGGATAAGGGGATGGGCACCGTGACATCTGAACCTTATAGAGTTCAATCCTCATAACATTTAATTCTGAAATGTTACCTAGGACAAAAATGTGACCTAGACATACAAAGTCAATTGCTTATGGTCACATTGCTACAAAACAAGAGTCAAGATTTAAGCCCAGATTTGCCTGATTCCGAAGCCTGTATTCTTCTTACTGTAGCGCAAAATATTCATTTGTTTAAGAAGGCAGGTGAGAGCATAAAATTAACAGCAAAGAGTTGGTCCTCCCTTTTATAGGGTGCTGTCAAAGGAGAGTCTGCACCACAGAACAACATATGTCAGCATTAAAGTTCAGTGCTCACATGTTGTCTTCCTCCCTGGAAAGTGGTACCTGACCTCCGTCTCATTTTCTCTGGTATCCCCCAACTCTGCGTAGTGACTGGCACTCAGTAAACACCCACTGACAGATGCAATGAGGCTGCACACACTGAGAAAGTAGCCCTTGGCCCTGAGGTGAGGTTCTGACCTCTCTCCCTTCTTATTGCAAGTCATGACCTGCCCCTCACCAGGCCAATCACATTCTTCAATCTATTAATTATCATGATAGATACCCTCATCCCCTCTGAGCCTTATATCTGCCCATTGGCATATTGTTGAATTATAATGCATAACTAATTAAAGGTGACCTCACACCAGGCTGCTGGGTCTCCTGTGTCAGACCAACCATAAAACTGGTCATCAGGATGTGTCCTTCCCCCGCAGCTTTCCCCTTTCATCTGTGTATGTGTGTGTGTGTGTGTGTGTGTGCTAATTTTAAATCCTTTCCCTGCATCAGCGAGCAGATGAGATCCTCAGCCAGCTTTCATCTTTCAGAAAAATGAATAGTGCAGAGAGAACATTATCAAATGAGCTGTTGAAGAAGTCAGTGAATATGTCATTGAGTATGACTGCTTCCCGAATGAATTTAGATTTATCTCTGTTATCTTTCTGCTCCCTCCCAGCCAGCCCCCCTTGCCAGGCTGGGCGTCAGGGCAGGGGGTGCCCCATGAATCCTGACCGACAGCTGTCTCTCCTGGCTGACAGATCCAACTGGGACCTCTGAGCTTGTTTTGGAATTTGGTTTGTTAACATTATAAATGAACTCATTGCACAGCCTTGTTAAACACCTCACACCTCCTGCTTCTGCAATTTCTTAGAGAATTCCATTTCCATTAGGCAGCTGGGAGGACAGGGCCACACTCACTCAGAAATTGTTTTATCACGTCAAGAGCCGCTGAATGGCTGTGACAACCTAAGGACTAGAATGCATCTGTTTTCTTCTTATCTGGATGTTTCATTAAAATCAGGGAACTCAGTTCTTACACCATTCACTCATTCACTCGCCAAATATTTATAGAACACCTTGTCATGCAAGGAATTGTGACTGCAGGGTGTATGCCGGCAAGTTGAAGAGATGCGGCCCCCGCCCTCATGGAGCACACACTTGAATTTATAATCTACACGAAGAAGCAGTTTTAATCAATTCCAGGTCCCCAAAGGAACAGACTAGGAACACCAAGTAAAGGTGGTGGTTTAGGCAGAATGTCATCATCAGAACATTATCTTTGGGGTCAGGCAGATCTGTAACAATCCTCCTGGCTAGAAAAAGAAGTTATTGCATCTGGAACAGGAACAGGATGCTATGAATAAGAGTAGTCATAAATGAAGGAAACAGGAATTAAGAGGATAGTAACAATAATAAAATATTGTTAGAAGTGTTGGAAGATACAAGTGAAAAAATAAGAGGAAAAGACAAAACAAAGAGAGGGAAATTAGTAGAAAAATGATAATAAAATTAGAGATCAAAAATAGGAGTCTAGCACTTGGTTAATATGACTTCCAAATAAAGAAAATAGAGAAAAGAGAGGGGAGGGAGTTATCAGAAAAATAGCACAGGAGAATTTTTTCACAATTGGAGAATATGTTTCCAGATTGCAAGCATTCACTAGGGTTGAGAAACAGAATGAACAAAAAGTTCTGTCTGAGGGCACATCATTGTGAAATCTCAGGATGTAGGCATAAAAAAGATTCTAGAAGCTATGGGGCTTATGGAAGACAGGGAGGAAGTTCGCACTCTGAGGACTGGAAATAAGGGCATTAGGCATCTCAATAGCAGCGTGAAGAGCTGAAAAACATGCAGTGATGTCCTGAAAATCCTGAGGGAAAATGACTGAATTCTGATCAAGCCTAATGGTCATTGTATGTGAGGATATCACAAGAGTATTTTCAGACAAACCAGGTCTCAAAAAATATTGTGTCCCCTGTGCCTTTTCTCCTGATGCTATAGCAGAATGTTCTTTGCAGAAGCAAAGGGACTCATAAGGACTTGGGGAGCAGTAGGGACAGCTTGGAAAGGAAGCTGGAAGGCTTCAGGAGGGATGCCTCCAAGAGAACAAAAACAATACCTTCTCTGATGTGTCTATATTGGACAGAGGTTTACAATTCAGTCAGTCTCTGGATGAATGAGGGACCTTAAATGCTACAGAAGTATTCGTTAATGCATTAAAAAAAACCCAAAAACTATTGGGCTTACTTGCCAGGCACTGGCTCACCCCAGCTTGGGAATGTGATAGAGATGAGAAGCTCCGCACCTACCTGGCAGATGGAGATTCTGCCCCACCTGGGCTCCCCATTTGGGAATTGTAGTCATCTTTAGTCCCCGATGCTCCCACCTTTCAGAGTGTAGACCCAAGAGTGTAGGTGCTTCAGGGCAATATTACTCTGGAAAAATAGAGCAGGTCTCAGCAAAGTGCCCTGGGACAGAGAGTGACAATGTGATACACAGGGAATGTTGTGGCCTCGTGCATTCATCTGCTAATTATTGAGCATCTGCTGTGTGCTAGACCTTCTAGATAGTCTGGTGACTTCAGCTCCATAATTCCTGAATGTCTTGATGGAAAGTGGGGTACAAAGTACACCGTGAGGATGGTGGCTTCCCAAGTGGGGGAGGAAAGAGGAAAGGTGGGCATTTGGAACCTCCTGCTAATTTTAGCCAACATATGTATGGCCAGGGAACATTCACAGTGTAGAGGTAGAGGAAAAAATTAGGTAGACAAAGAAGCCGGGTGACAAAAACAGGAGAGAGGCAGAGAGACATTGAAAAGAGACAGAAAGAGAAAACAAGGATTTCGTTAGCAATGCAATGCATTCAGTAGCGTGAGAGATAAAAAGGAATATCCAATTAACACACCATATAATTGCTTGCAGACATTCTTTTTTATTTAAAGATGAAATAGCTAAGAGTTCTAATCAAAACTAGGGTCATAGCCTACATATTAAATGAAAGAAATTGATTGGGTTTTTATTATGCCCTGACTACTGTCAATGTGCCTGGATCACAGATTGCCATAAATTTATACTTATAAACTACTAATTGCCCAAGTCATAATGGTAACAATGGGATAATGAAATCATTCTGATCAAGCTGAAGCCAAATTCTGCTTGACAACATGGGGGCTTTGTGAGGGGGACAAGGAAGAAGGAATAGAGCGTACAAATCCAGGATGCTTTATTATAATAAACACCAGCACAAAAAGTACAAAGACCTCTGAAGGCTCTAAGTTCTGTGCTGGCGGGGGTGGGGGGCTTCCTTTCTAACAAATCACTTAAGAAGGGGGGCGGTTACATTTATAATACAAGCACTTGTATTCTTTATTTGTCTTGAAAAACTAATGACTGACTTAATCACATTTGATTAAAGGAGATGTGTTGATGTAGTCATGTGTTTCTGATTGCATTAGGCTTGATTGAAAGTGGCAGGGAGAGTATGTAACAGTCTAACTGTCCCCTATATCTTGTCATTGGGACTTGGCAGGCATGACGTGGGAAAATCCTGAGGGAATCGTTGTGGGGAACAATGTCATCTTTCAACTTGGGGGAGGGGGTCTGTGGAAGTGAACTCCAATAAAAAATCAGGGCTACTGTATCAGAGCTGATGAAGGACTCAGAATTGATTGGCAGATACTTCCATTTTTTAGAGGATTGAAAAAAATAATAAGGTGCATGCCCACATAGACAACTTGCCTCTTTCTAGAACACGTGGATGTTGAATGACAAGCTGAGAAGGTTTTCATTTTTTTTTTATTAATGTGCACAAGAAGGCAAGTGCTTTGATTTAGGAATTAATAGGCAAACCCAATTTTTAAAATGAATTTATTCATTTTAACTTACTCTGCCTTGTTCCAAGAAAGATTTACACTGATGCAAAAAATAATTGATTCGTAAGTCTTGCTATGGTAATACATAAATGCAGATTTGTGGGTGATAATTTAGAGGCTCAGGGCCATGAGCTTAACCAAACCTGGACACTGGGCATGGCAGGACTGGGCTTCTGCCAGTTATACCTTTCAAGGAGCCATGATTCCCATCTAAGTTTGGCCCTTCCTCATAGCTCACTTTGATGATTGATGGGGCTTTTACTCTTACTGCCACCTCTTCCTCACCAAATATGTTCTCCAAGTACTGTGAGAATATAGAGATTTTCAAGCTAACATGCATTGGAGCCACTGGAGGGCTTGTGAAAATTAAGATTTATGGGTTCCCCACTTCCAGACTCTTGCATTAAGTATGGGGTGGGGCTAGAGAATTTTCATTTCAAACCAGTCTCTGGTCCTAGTGGTCCTATGGGTTAAGTTTTGAGCACACTGTGACAGAGGAAACTTTCTGATTGTTAATGTGATCGTGTTTCAAAGTTCTGGAGGACTGCTCAAAATTTCTTCAGTGTATCCCAGTCTACATGTCTCATCTTTTCATCTTCAATTATTTTTGGAAGGAAGCAGAATTTAGGAATAGACAGACAGACATGCCAGATAGAGACCCCAATCCTGAGTCCTGCCATTCCAAAGTTTTTCATCGTCTAACCCTAATGACTTTTCTTTTCTTTTTTTTTTTTTAGTTATTTGTTTGTTTACTTATTTATTTATTTTTAGAGAGAGGGGAAAGGAGAAAGAGAGGGAGAGAAACATCACTGTGTGGTTGCCTCTCACTCGTGCCCCCAACTGGGGACCTGACGTGCAACCTAGTCATGTGCCCTGACTGGGAATCGAACCAGCAACACCTGGCTTGCAGGCCGATGCTCAGTCCACTGAGCCATAGCAGCCAGGGCCCAAATGACTTTTCTAATTCAAAATTTTTAATATACAATAAAATGAATACATAGGACATACATAAATCTTCTAGAATATAAAAAAGAAAACATGAGTATGTTTCCTGGCCAAGAAAAGTCTGGAAAGATAGACACTTGACCATTATTAATGATTACGACTTCGTTGTGGCATCCTGGATGATTTTCACCATTTTATTTAAACTTTTCTATATTGCTTGATTTTTCAATTAACAATACAGCTATTTTCTATGAAAAAAACATGTACAACCCTACGTACCATCCAGAACAAAGGAACAAAACTTACTTTTTAATCCTAATCCTTGTGATTTCTCTTCACACAGCCAATTTTTCAATGTGAACTATAACAGAATTCCCCAAGTTCAACTTCACTCTTTTGTTCCTCTGCCCCTTAGCTCTATCCTGCTGGTCGTGAGCATCAATATCAATGCAAACTCTGTTGGCCTTTGGTGAGGTCATGCCAACTGCCTGTGCTTATTTTCTGAGAAGCTCTTGAAAGTTTTCTGGGCTGGAAGACAGAATCTCCTGCCTGAACTCCTCCATGGGCATGTTGCAACACCCGAGGCTCCTGACTACTTCTTGTGGAGAACACGAGCTTTTGACAAGGCTTGATTTCAGCTCAGTCACTCTCCAGCTGTGGGACCAGTACATTTTTGTGAACCTCAGGTTCCTGTCATAGAAGAGTATTATAAATACTTAATGCTGGGACTAAGGATTAAATAACATGACCCACAGGAAGTATTTTTTAAACATCATTTCCTGCCCTACCCTGTTTTCTCACCCGTATCAGAGAAATGTTTCTACCGGCCTCACCTTCTGACTGGGCTTGCATGAGGTGTGTATATATCCTAATACAGGGGTGGGCCAAAGCAGGTTAATGGTAATAATAAATAATACAATAATAAATAAATAATAATTCAAGAATAACTCTGTGTTTTGCATACTTACAACTGTAAACCTACTTTTGTCCACCCCATACATTAAAAGAAGTCTTTTGGAAATGCGACTGTTACACCTGGATTTTCTTGCTAATGAACAGAGTCTGGGGAGGTAAGAATTCTGTTTTTCTAGTTTAACCCAAACTCCCATTCTCTGTGACTCACTCCTGGCCAGACAACTCCCTTAAAATGTTGCTGGGTGGCCTTGAACAAGCCGTATCCTCTCTCTAGACCTCAACCTTCCCTCCCTCCCTCCCACCCACACTTGTACCATGCAGTGGTTGGATTTGATTTTTTTCCAAAGCCTCTATTTTTTTTTAACCAGAGCTGAGTTCTAACATTCTCTGGTTCTATGATCTTATGAAACGAATAGATGAATTAATGTGAAAGAAAGTAGAGGGTAAGATGATTGAAAAAAAAAATGGGAGGAAAGGAGGTCAGCAAGAAAAATGAGCAGGAGAAAACAATCAGTGAAAGAAGGAATGGAAGGGGAAATGGGGCAATGAACAAGCCAATAAACAAACAACAACAAAAAAACCCTTGCACATCAGCAAAAGAAAGAAGCACCAGGCAGCCCATTCACAGGCAAGATAGACATATGTTTTTCTGTAAAGCTATTTTTCACCCTCTCATACAATGAAGGCAGAGCCATAGTTAAGAATTTTTAGCAGCTTCAAGCTAATTTAAACTTCATCATTCTGTTTGACTAGTATTAAAATATCATATAGATTTTTCTCTAGTGGGTTTGTACATCACCACATAATTGGCACCCTCGATACCTGCTATTACTCTCTCTTCCACAATAGAGATGGTCAGAAAGTTCAGGAAAAAAAAATCCCCTTCTGCATCTACTTGATTTCACAACACAGAATGAATGTGAGACATGGATCTGGTTTTAAATAAATTATTAGCACCATATAATTTCTTGTCATATAATCGAGGGTACATTTCATGTGAAAAAAATGTGAGAAAATAATTCACAGATCAGTTTCAGCAGGCAAACATGCAAGAATACCTAAAACAGAACTAAAATGTTTTATAAAATATGTGTTTGCTTCCCTTTGTAGTTTCTGCTTTCCCTCACTTTTTTAAAGAAAAAAAATAATTTATGTTTTAGATGACTTCTCTTTACACAAGTCATTGTTGCCATTCCTTGCCTTTGGGGACTCCACAGTGTATTCATTTCAGTTACAGTTTGCTGTTTGAGAATCAGAGATACTCATAGGAGGAAGGTTTGGGTCCATCTGGGCTGATGCCCTTTTCAAAGCCAAATCCCTGGTACAGCTTCCCAGGCATCTGGTCATTCTGCCTTTGTATAGTTCCAGGGACAGGCTACCCACACACCTGCCAGGGAAACAGCAGGCTGACAAGCAGACAGCCTGTTTGAGATCTGGGGTTGGACTTGAATCCTAGATCTGTCATTTACCTGCTGTGGGCCAGTCATTTTAACCCCTTTGAGCACTGGATGGCTCGTCTGTGAAGTGGAATAGCATCCTTAACCCATAGAGGAGGTCGGGTGTTTCAAAGCAATAATGGCTATGAGAGTCCTAGCATAGTACCTGGAAGGCAGTAGGTGCTCAATGTAAGTGCAGCCTATTTTCAGGACTGCACTGTTCATTCCCTGTTTGCAGATTCGCTGTTCCCCATTCAGTGAGGTTGAGCTGAAATCTGCTCCCAGGGGACTTCTACCTGCTGTCGGTTGTTCTGTTTTGGGGGATCACATAAAACAAGCTTGTGCTTCTGTTCTTCCATGCAAGGGACATTATCAGACAAAAATCGTGTTCCTTTGGTTCCTCTTGTTTCATGAGTATTCCTAATGATAATTGAATGAGCACATTGCATAATACCAAATGTATTAGGTGTCACCAGAAAACAGCCAGAAAACTGTATATGTAAAATGGAAATAGACGGGTGGGGACGGCCGTGAAGGTATATTATATAGACATGTCTGGCTTGAGAGGTCCAGTCTAGGTAGTCTAATAGAAACTTCTAGTTGCAAGAGGTGTCTGCTTCTTTTTTCTAACACATTTCTCTTGAGCCTGTAACGGCTTCACCCTGCAAGCATTTGCTACTAATGAATTATGCAGCATACCTAAAAACAAACAACTAAGATATACAGTGACTTCTTTAAATGGTTTAATAAATACAGTACTAACCAAATGTTGATAAATAAATGACTCATTTTTAGTCTTATCTCAAGAACAGAAGAATCATCTGGAGGGACTAGTGCTGATAAAAAGGTTGGGACAGATGACCACCCACCATTCATAAGCTCCTGAGGGAGTCCTGAAGGTCATCCAGTTTCCCTCCATGGGGAGTTTGTGAATGGACCTGATCATTTTTCCTCACACAGGTCTTTCCTATTTTCTCCAGTCCCATTGCAAGTGTGATTGCTTTCCCCCAGATTCTTAGCAGGTCTCTTCTGGATGAATAGAGTAGCCACACTCTCGGCATCCAGGCTCAACTTCTCATCCACAGAGCTCCAGGATCATTTCTATATCCAAGTGTATCACCCTTTTATTTAAAATTATTAATGGATTCTGATGGTTTCACAAATACAACACAACTTCATGATCTTGCACACAGTTCCTTTAAGATCTGATTCCCGCTGATACTCCTACCATCACCCTCCTTACATCTGACTTCCTTCTCATTGATTGTTCCCATCTCTGCTTTGCTCACATCATCTCTTTCTTTCTGCTTTTGGAAAATTTCTTTCTGTCCACATCTCAGTTCAAATGTCACTTTTTCTGGGAACTCCCATGACTTCTTCAGGTGGCAGCAAAAGTTCCCTTCTCCATGCTCCCACAGTGGAACTCAACACACCGTAGCATTTGGGTGTTTCTTCTCTATTTGAAATTGAGTTCTCTGAGGGGAAAGACTGTGTTTTGTTCATCTTTGTTTTCATCCTTGCTTCTCATCCTGCCATCTTTATTTTTGACTGCTAGAGAACTCAGGATTTATTTTACAGATTGGGAAATTGAGATCAAGTGCCAAAATGGGGATTTCATTTATAAAATATCTGTCTTTTAGGCACTGTATTTATTATAGGTTCTCATTTAATTTGCCCAAGCCCATGAGATAGGTATTAGCACCACTTTACCCAAGCGGTCAGGGAAGGGTGACGGGGTGAAGAATGACCTGTTAAATGTCACAGGGTGGGCTGATGGTAAACCTTGTTCAAGAACACTGGGGTCCTGAACCTCCTATCCTGATATCACCCTTTAAAAAATGAACTTAATCTACCATCGGTTCTTTTTAGCTCTGTGCTCAGTCTCCATCTACTCTGGTCACTGTGCCCTTCAACCTGACACCCATTTCTAACACAAAGTGGTTCTCCTGAGGCCTGGATAGGGTGTCCAACAAAGAATTATGCTTGAACAAAGAGAAGAGTTTGAATACCAGTGAAGTTGGCTGTACCATCTCTCTATGACCCAAAAGAAGTTCCCAAGAGGAATCCTGGACTCTATTTTCTTCACATGTATTCTCTGCATTCAGCTTTTTACTTGATTCTAGAGGCCTTTTTGAATCTTATTGGTTCAGCCCAGTCACATGACAAAATTCTAGCTGAAGGTTGGCCATGACCATGGCTGAGCCAGTCAAACTGACAGTCCTAGACTTTGAATTTGGAGTGCGGAAGGCAAAGAAGCAGGAGCCATGGAGAATTTGCTAAGCCTGCTTCTCCAGACCTCCAACAGTTTTCTGAGCTCCTCAATAACCTCTCAGTAAGATCTCTGATTGGCACAGGCCTTCAGGTCACTGTCCTTGCTCACCCAGCTGTGAACTGGCAGACAACTTTGCTCCTCCCAAACAGATGCGGGAGGTCAGGCTCATTCTGCAGCCCCATAATGTAGCCATCCTCAGGTGTTGCCCAGATTCCTCTCGGGAGCCACACAGAGAGCCCTTAAAGCCCAAGGTGAGAAGTGGGGCTGGAAGAACTAATGGCATATAGTAAGGAAACAGTAGCATGAGCTGAAGGCTGCCTTGGTGGTCTAGTTATGTGATTCCCAGTAGTTGAGCTGACCTCCATCTGTGCGCTGCTTTTGGAGCCACTGACCTTCACTCTTGGAATTCATTCCCATGCCCGTGTTCATTCAGGATGCTCAGCTTCTGTCCCAGTTTTAGGAAATGGACCATAGTATTGCCTCAGTCTCCAGCCCTCTGCTTGCTCTTCCCAATGAACCTTCAGGGGAATCCGATCCTTTGACATATATTCATTTTTAGCTCACAGACCTCTCTATTAAGATGGACTAAGCTCAATCACAGGGGAAGAGGACCATAAACCTTCAAAATCCCAGAGAAGAACACTTGGGTAGAAGCCTGCTTTACTTCTTTGTAGCTATTTGATGTAGTCTCTCCAAATTTCAGTATCTGTAAAATAGGAATAAAAACAAGATCTATAATAGGGTCATATTGAGGCTTGAATAAGATAATGTATGAAAAACCTGTTCAATAAATGGTCTCTTGCTTTTACCTGAGTTTGTATCATCTATCTCTCTTCCATCCATTATGGCACTAGAGAACATCCTATTAGTGTTTCTTTTTTTTTTTTTTTAAGTATATTTTATTGATTATATTGTTACAATAGTTTCAATTTTTTCCCCTTTGCTCCCCTCTGCCCAGCACTGCCCCTCCCCCAACAATCCCCCCGCCAAGTCCATGCCCATGGGTCATACGTACAAGCTCTCCTGCCTCTTCTTCTTCTTCTTTTTTAATTAATTAATTAATTAATTAATTAATTATTTTAACAATACAAAATAACAATCCCTCCCTCTCAGACCTAAGACCCTTTATAATCTTATAAAGGACAATGGGAAAAGGTCTCGAGCTCCTCTAGCTGCTTCAAGCTGGATATGGTTGTTGTCCTACCTACCCTTGGGTCCAGAAATCCCTAATAAGAGTGGAGGTGTGGAAGGGAGGGTGGCCTTCCCACATGGGGAAGGATTGTGCAGACTCCAGGTTGGTTGGCTGTCCCCGGACAATGGCATGCTTGATTTAACAGGCTGGCATCCTTATTGTATTCTGGAGGCAACAGATTTGGCAACAGGGTTAAAGGACATCATTCAATCCATAACCACTAGATGACAAAAGACAGGTATTAATTTTTCAATGTCCCACATTAAGGAAAAGAAAAGAAGGGCTTCTTTGGAGGAAGGTGTGCCAGGTACCTCTCACCTGTCCAAAACCCTTTTACCCATTATACTTAGTTAGGGCTGAGGGAAATATTTTAGGTTTCCCCCCTCTCAGGCCTCTGGGCTCTTTCTGTCCAAGCCATTAGGATAGAAAAGAGAAACCAGTTTTAAAGTGAAGCCCACAGACCACTCCATACTTCACCAACCCAGCCACTTAGTTCAGCCAAACCATTGAATCTCGGGAGGCAGCGATGCAGACAGGATTAAGTGAGGCCTATACATACAGACAATCACTCAGGTAATGAGATCACGGCGTATGCTTATGCCCTTTGAAAACAGAAAACACATGTTAATTTATGTAACATAACCCATATACAAGTCTCTAAATCTGTAGGACTGTGTTATCGGAAAGACATCCAATTGCAAGGCATTTGACATTCTTCTTGCCTGTAAATTAAACATCTTTGATAATGCCACAGACACAGTTTAACTTTCAAATGAAAATAAATTTTAAATGAAAAGAAACTTTAAAGACAGTTAGCTGCACTACTTTATAGTCTACCACTGAGCATTGTGATTTTCCTTGTATCGTGATTTTTCTCCCTAAGATTATCCTCCTTGTCATTAAAGGGACTGCATTAAATCCATTTTTAATTTATCCTGTTCATTTGCATAAACACAAGAGCAGAAATTGATCACTTATGATCTTTAGTTCCACTTTGCTGGAACTTATGCAAGGAATATTTAGTGTGACCTTCAATCTGTCCTTCAAGGAACAGAAGCAGAACCACATACCTGGCATTCAGTCTTGCCTGTAAACACCTGTCTTTTCCAAGTACTTCTGGTTTTTCATTGTGCCTTAAGGTCCCATCTAGCCATCTTTCAGGAAAACAACCTTCATTCCTTCTCTGGAAAGATTACCATGGACCGCGCATCCAACCAAGGTACCAGGCCTTTTATCTCGTGGACTTTTATTACCTTTGAAAGTCAATCCCAGTTCCTCAGGGCTTTTTGGTAACAACCAAAGCCCAAGCATGTCTCCTTTAGGCATGACATTCCAGTCAAAGTCTTAGTTAAAAAACAAACAAACAAACAAACAAACAAAACTATTAACAACTGGTCTTATTAGTTTTATGCAAAGAAACTTATGTCATTACTTACTTGTTTAGAATGCCAAACTCTGGAGGGATCAGATAAGGAGAAAAATATACAGTGTGAAGGAAAATCCTTGTCCTTCTAATATTCACTGAACTTGCATTTCCATTCTTTATATTTTCATTTTTCCCCCACTAAAATTTTTTGTTTGTTTGTTTTCCCATTACAGTTGTCCCAGTTTTTCTCCCCTCTTGCTTCCCTGCACCCTGCCTCCACTTCTCCCACATTCAGTCCCCACCCAGTTGTCCATGTCCATGGGTCATTTATACATGTTCTTTGACTAGACCCTTCCTCTTCTTAACCCTTTCTCTCCCTCCCATCTCCCCCTTTGTTACTGTTAGTTTATTCCTTGTTTACATACCTCTGGTTCAATTTTGCTCATTTGTTTGTGTTGTTCATTAGTTTCCCGTAATAGGTGATAGCATAAGGTATTTTTCTTTCATTGCCTGGCTTATTTCGCTAAACACAATTCTCTCTAGTTCCAACCATGTTGTTGCAAATGGTAGAAGTTCCTTCTTTCTTTCAGTACTTATTCATTGTCATTTTCCCCCGTTGTACTCGTGTTCCTCTCTATCTCTCTCCGTTTCTTCATCTTCTTGAAGCAGACCCTTTAGCATCTCTTGCAATGCTGGTTTGGTGGAGATGTATTCTTTTAGCCTTCTTTTGTCTTGGAAACTCCTTATTTCACCTTCCATTTTGAATGAGAGTCTTGCTGGGTAGAGTATTCTTTGTTGAAGGCCTTCATTTTTCATTGCTTGGAATATTGTTTGCCATTCCCTCTGGCTTGTAGTGTTTCTGCTGAGAAATCTGATGATAGCCTTATTGGAGCTCCCTTGTATGTTATTAGTTGTTTCTCTCTTGCTGCTTTTAGGATTCTCTCTTTGTCTTTGAATGTTGGCATTTTAATTATGATGTGTCTTGAAGTGGGCCTGTTGGGGTTCATCTTCATTGGGACCCTTTGTGCTTCCTGGACTTGCGTGACTCTTTCTTTCTTCATGTTAGGGAAGTTTTCTGTCATTAGTTTTTCAAAGAGGTTTTCTATCCCTTGCTCTTCTTCTTCTCCTTCTGGAATTCCTATGATATGGATATTATTACATTTCAAGTTATCCTGCAGCTGTCTTAGAACCTCTTCAGTCTTGTTCAGTCTTTTTTCATTTTGTTGCACTGTCTGTGAGTTTTTGTCTAAGTTGTCCTCCAGCTTGCTGATCCGATCTTCTGCTTCCTCTAGCCTGCTTTTAATTCCTTCTACTGTGTTCTTCAATTCAGAGATCGTATTCTTCATTTCCTCCTGGCTCTTATTGATAGCTTCCATGTCCTTTTTGATGCTGGTATAATTCTCAGTAAGTTCCTTATAGTTCTTCTGGAGTTCACTGTAGTTTTTCTGGAGTTCTTTGTAGTTTCCGCTGAGCTCATTGAGCTTCTCCATAATCCATGCTTTCAATTCCATGTCTGATAGTTTGCTCCCCTCTATTTCATTTAGCACTCTTTCTGGGGATTCTACCTTTCCTTTTGATGGTTTTTTTTTTCTCTGTCTCCCCATTTTTGTGACTCCTATTGTTTGTTGGTGCTTCTTAGAGTGATCTGCACTTCCTGGATCTGCCCCTGGTGGTGTCAGATCCTGTACCAGTCTGGGCCTAGGCAGCCTTTTGGAGACTTCCAGGGATCTACTCCCTTTCTCTGTCTTCTTTAGTTGTTAATCTATTCAATCTGTGATTAGCCGTCAGGTTTAAGGACTGTGGGTGTGGCAGCTTAATTCCTGTAGGCAGGGCTTTTGCTTCCCCTCAGGCTGATGCCACTTGGCCGGGAATGGTCTGCCTGCAGTGTGGGGATGAGTCAGCACTGGGACCCGGCCGGCTGCTTCCCCAGCTCTCCCCTCAAAGCCACCACACCAAACTCTCCACAAGTCCTAGTCCTCTCTGCCTTCCCTCCGCTTGAGCCCAGGGTAAGTGGGGGCAAAATATTTTCGTATGTGATCCACCTAAGAGCTCTTTTTCTCCAGCTGTTTCTCTCCGGCTAGCAAGAAACCCTGTGGCTTTTCGCTTTTCTCAGCTGGATACTATTTTACTTTCCACTCTGTTGCTGTAGGCTGGGAAGCTTAGCTGGGGGTTTAGACCCTGCCCTTCTCAGGGGGAATCCCCAGCTGCTGAGCTGTTTATCAGTCCCTTCAGCTGTCACCTGTGTGAGCCCAGCCAGCCTTTCCGCGTCTCCGCTCTCCCTACCGGTCACGTTGTGATGTAGTGGCCTTTTCTGTCTCTCCATGGTTATAAGACTTCTCTCCAGCTAGTGTTTGGTTGGGTATTCCAGATGATTTCTCCAAAATTAAGTTGTAAATCCAGACTAGTTCTGGGAGGAGGTTAGTGTAGCTTCCACTTAATCCTCCGCCATCTTGTTTTTCCCTATTAGTGTTTCTTGAATCCCTCTCATAACTAATATGCTTCTGGTATGCTAATATATATTAGAATATATTATATACTAATATACTTTGCATCATAGTTATGATTTTATGACTGTTGTTTCATTGGCTTTTGAAACAATTCTTTTGAAGACAACATGCAAAGGAATCATGTCTGTTCTACTGATGTCTGCCTCTTTTAGCCCTTTAAAATGCAAACATTCTGCTCATGGGAGTGACCTGTTATTTGCTTAGATGTGTTTCTCATTTATTGATTTCCTAAGTTACTCACACTTTTTTGGCTTAAAGTTTTGTTTCCAGTTTTTGACTGATACCTTTCGATTTAGTGACCAGTATTAGAAATATCTAGTTGGCTAATATATTGACTCAGGATAATCCCGTGGATCACGAATTGCCTTTATTCAGGCCATCAGAACTCCACTTTGGAGGCTGCGATGCTGCTCACTGGCTCCATTCTCAGCAGTTGTAGACAAGAGGAGCCTGCCCCATCACAGCCTAGTTTCCAGCCTGGCTTGATGTTTCACTACTGGTGACCCCATGATAAGAAAAACTGTTAGCTTAGATAGCTTTCCCAAGAGTTAATGCTACTTGCTTGTGTGTGCTTACATTTTTTCTACTTTTTATGTCTTTTAATTCTCTATGTATAGCTTTATGTATTGCTATGGTGAGCACACACAATCATATTTTTCCTTCTCAGGAAGAAAACATATGGGCTCTGATGGCCAAAGACTCTCAGCATTCTCAGCGAAACTCAGAGCCCACACAGCAGACAGAGCCTCTCTGCCCTGCAGGGTCTAGATCTCTAGTGGTCAGCATCTGGAATTAACAATAGCCCTAGCCTAGTCTAGGTTCTAGACTAAGCTTGGTATCTAACTCCATGGGATTTGGGCATATTATTTCACTTCTATGGATTATTTCACTGTTTTCATTTGTAGTACTAGAATACTTAAATCTACCTTGATTAATTCCCAGGTTACTTGTGAATATCCAAAGATATGTGAATACATTTAAAAAAATTGTAAGTAACATAGAGGTGCATGATGTTCATATTGTTACATTTAATGCTAATCAAGGTAATTAGCCAAGACCTAAAATGATACAGAGAAATGAACTATTTTAATTGTTAGTCAGATGTTATCATTAGTTGGTCGTGAAATTTTAACTTCATGAAAATATTTTGAGAATTCTGGCTGATATTGAATAAGAAGCAACTAAGTAGATACTCAAGAAATATAAAATCAGGATTTGCCTCTTTTGTTCTTTTTCCTTATCAGCCAGGTGACTATATGAGCACAAATCACTCATTCTCTCTCTCTTTCTTCCCTCCCCTCCCTGCATCCATCCCTCCTGCTCTCATATACACAGACACCTGAAAGATAAACTATTATTACCCAATTAAGAAATAACAGAAAAAAATTTTTTTTCTAGCTAAGGTTAGGAAACTTACTAAGTTTCTGCCATGCATCAGTAGTGGGTTGGCTGCATGCAATATATTGCAACATTTAATTTCTACAACTCTACCATTAGGTAAGCATTATCACCCCCATTGTACAAATGAAGATATTGAGACTTAGAAACACATGACTTGCTTCTAGTCAGGCTATCAGTAAATGGTAGAATTGGGATTCACACCCTTGACTATGTTTCCCAAATCTCTGAACTTTTCACCACACCGTGATTTCACAAATGCCTGCCTTTTGGACTGATTTTTGCCTATCTGCCTTAGAACGTGCTGGGGACAGGGTAAAAATCAAGTTTCCTGGGATCCACTGTTGAACATTCTAATTTTGTCGTACTGGGCTTAATCCTTCAAATCTCTATGCTAAGCAAACATCCCAGGACATTGCAAAGGGCAGTCAGGTTTAGCACCACTCAACACTGCGGAGTCTAGTATGGCACATGAGAAAGGATCAAGAGTAGTGATACCTTCTGGAAAGGGTAAGAAATTAGTGAGGACATCTGAAAAATCAGACAGTTAGACAGACAAACATATACATGCATGTGCATGCACACACACACACTCCCCCCCCCCCAAATGTAAGCTCTACTTACATTCCAATTCAATTGAAGGGAAGGGACTTTTGTCTGTATTTTTTACTCATGCACTCCAAGGGCCTAGGACAGTGTCTGATACATATCAGATCACCATAAATACTTGCTAAATGGATGAATAAAATTTACTGACTTACTTAATAGATAGTTGAATATGTCAATAGGTTAGAAAAATAGGTATAAGTCTCTAGTTCTAGGTTTGCTCATTTCTATGTAAAGTTTTAGAAATAGTTAATGTCTAGTGCAGCTGTTCCAATTCAACAATGAGTGCTGGTCCTTTTCACAGCTCTGTAATCCTTCTCCTGAAATTGTTAATGAAAATTGGAGACAAACATACCACAGTTCAGTTCAAAATTGGGCCCCTCAGTCCCTTTGGTTCATTTCCTCCCAAATTCATGAATTCAGGAAGAGCTTGTCAACTCTATACGAGACGACTGTAGCAAAACAAATTTATGTATCCAATCAGAAATGAACAGAAGTGATTCCACTGGTTTGATGGATGTGCCTCAACAAATCTCTGCTTCCTCTGAAGCTGGGGAGTGGGAGGGAGTTTGAAGAGAGGACATGAGAAATCTATTTGTGATGTGCTATGGATCTCAAGTGAATGGGCCTGGAGGTAGGGAAGGCAGCAGGCTGCATCCATCCATCAGCAACATCAACAACCTCTGTCCCCCTTGCCAGCCACTCCACCAAGGCCCACTGACCACAGTCTGTCTCTAGATCTCATGCTCAGACATTCTGCTTGAGCAGAGCATTCTTTCATTGCACTAGTGTCAGGGTGAACCCAAGTGTTACGGGGAAGATGTAACTGGGGTAGAGGGAGGGTAGAGGGCAGGTTACCAAACCACTCCCCTGATGACCACCAGGTTGCTAAAGGAATCAGTATTCCAGAGGACTGAGTTGTACTGGCAAAGACCTTATTCCCACCCCTAACTCCTTAGGATCAGAAGTTGTGTTGATGGGTATCTGAGTTCATTTTACCCTAAATCAAGCATGCAAATTTTCCCTTGCCTAGCTGGTGCCGTTCAGCCACAACCAGCTTCTCAGAAATCATAATCTCAACTGACACATTGGGCACTTCCTGTGCACCAGTTTCTGTGTTAAGCACTTTAGGACATAAGTTCTTTGAAACCTCATGATTAGATAGGTATCAGAATCACCTATATTTCACAAATGGACAAGCTGTTGCTTAAAGAAGTTAAATAACTTACCCAGACTACACAGCTGGTAAGAAGGGGAGCGGAGGGTCTGTATTCCCTAGTGACCGAGTCCCTCTCACCACAAATTGTCATTCTCTGAACTAGCACAATTATGGCAACACCCATCCCCACCCCAGTCCTTCTGGATTGGCCTTTCAGCTCCTTCCCAATTCCCAGTCTCCCTTATCTGCACGTGGGCACTCAAACGACTCTTACTGGTTAGTTTGGAGTCTTAGTTCTGCGATTCTGCCCAAGCCCAGCACTTAGTACTTGTCTCCATCTATGATTTACCTCACCGGCCATCAGCTCGCTTAGGCTTCTGGCCACATTGTTTAATAGTGACAATTTTTCATTCTGGAATTGCTGCATAATGGAAAAAAGAAAGGGGGTGCAGAGAACCCTGTGATATTGGTGAATCAGGATGCAGGGGTCGGGGAGTTACAGCATTATTGGGAGGGCGGTGATGGGATCTCTGAGGAGTGTGCTGCTCAAGGGACAGTTTTAAGAAACAGTTGCAGAGTTGAAATCCTGTCTTGACTGGGACTAATTGCTTAATGTCTCTCCAGAATCAGGAAAATTGTTCCTACAAGACGGAGCATAGGGTTCCTGTAAGGATGAAGGGTGTGGGGTTCATGGTGCATTGCCTGGTGCTTAGAGGGTTCACTAACATCGGTTCCCTTGAACACAGCTTATGAAAGCGTGGTTTCTGGAGAGCTCCTCTCCAGGGAGCAGTCCCAATGAGCATGGGTTGGGTCTTCTCTACTAAACTGATCCTGCTGCTCCAGAACCGAACCCCAAAAGTGCCCTCTCATCCTTCACCGAGCCTCTTATGTGCCAAGAGCACAAGATTACTGATCTTTGGCAAAAACCATGTTCAAGGAACATTCTAAAGTAGAGAGGGAAGCCTTCTTTCTGTGAGCACTGCAGAGCTACAGCCCTGTGACCCTCAGAAGGAAGACTCTGCTGGGTGTTCCCTTAGAGCAGCAGCTCCCAGGTGAGGCCCTCAGAGGCATCTGCCAGTCCTGACCTTGGCCTAGTTTTGTGATCTGCACACACTGGTGTCTCCTGGCTTCGTGGCTCAGGATGGGTGGAAGGCTCAGAACCAAGAAACTGAGGAGGTTCCTTGGTCATGAGAGTTCTCAGCCAGGTCCAAAAGGAAGAAGGAAAGGCAGGAAATGAAACTGTTTTGTGCCTGGTTCGTCTGCACTCCTCACTGCCTATGTTATCCCCCAAAATCCTAACAGCAAGGCTTGTGTGGTAGGTATAGTCTCCCCTTTTTACTGAGGTGGAAACTCAGAGACCTTAGGTGCTGTGGTCAAGGTCTAGATCTATCAGACAGCAAAGCTCAGCCTCTCTCCTTTACCTTGCTGGGAAGGGATGACAGGGAGGTGAAGGGACAGGTAGGAGAGAGAGACGCTGGATTCTGATCCCAGAGCAGAGAGCATTTGGCAGCGTGAGATCTGAGGCTTTGAAGCTCAGACTCAGGCCCCTTGCAGAGGCCTCTGAGTCTTTGTTTCCTCCTGCCAAGATTTCAGGAAAACAGTTGTTGGATGAGGCTTGGACACCTGATCTTTTCTGCCTGGAAACAGGGAAGGTCACCTCATAATTAACCTTGTGACACAATTCATTGGGATGGAAAGGGTATTCTTCAATTGTTTTGTGGTGCAGAACAAACGCCTCATTAATCAGAAACATAGCAACCCGAGCCCAAGCACTAATAACATGAGAAAGAATAATGAGCTGGCATCACCCGGGACACAAGTGCAGCCACATGCTCATTCTTCAGAGAAGCCCACTGTATTTGGACTTTTAAGATGGACAGTCACAAGAGGGATGAGGGGCAACATTGAGCAAGAGATGGGGGTGGAGAGATATAGAGTCAGGAGGAGAATGCTGTAGTAGCCTTTCTCCCGAGATATTTGGGAAGAAATGGAAAGGCATAGAATTTAAAGAATCATGATTCTGGGGCTAGGAAGAAGTCAAGGAACAGACTGGTTTGGGATATGGGGAAACCTTCCAGAAGCAAAAGAGCTACCTCATGGGGTCACACCGTCATAGGCTCTTGATTCCCAGAACAGCCCCCCCCACCCCCCCAAAAAGAACACAGAAATAGAGATGGGACCTCCAGCTCATGTTCTGGTTTCAAATCACACAAACTATAAATTCATTTGTTTCTTTTCTCATTTATTCATTCACTTATCCCCTCATCCATCTGGTCAATAGTCATTCTTGAGAGTCTTGACTTTGAACTGGAAAAACATCAGGTGAATGTGGCCACCCTGGTTGCCTCATACTGATTGAAAGTTCTGATTGACAGCTGGGTCATTGTAGACCTCTCATGTGGAGTCATGTGAGAATGATATCATCTCAATATCCAAATTAAACAAACCAAGTTTTAGCTGCCTTTGACTTATAAAACTACTAATAACTTATTATATAATTGGTGTACCTTATTTGTATGAGATTTATTAGGGACTGGTGAGAATAGGAATTCCTCGGTGATAAAAAAATAATTGAAATTGGCCTTAATCCCTCATTTTAAACATGAAGGGATTAGTCTTCTGAGAAGCAGATTTTTTTTCACAAAATCAACACAGCTGCTCTGAGACAAGGAAGGAGGGTTCTGGATCCTGGTTTCATGCACTTTCCATCACATTATATCCTGGAGGCTTCTGGGCAAGAGAGATAGTACCAGTTATAATAGGGCAGGCCTGAGCTTTAGGAGACAGGACAACTTTCCCACGCAAAGTATGCCCAGCCACTTGTTGCGGTCCCCATACGACTGCTAGCTGTACAGGATGCTGTTTTGAGCTTCCTTGCCCTTGGGTCTCCTCAGCCTTCCTCATTCTCACTTCAGGCCAGAAGCTGGCCACCTCAGAAGGAAGCCACCCATCCCTTGAACTCAGGATTCAGTTTCCAGTCTTATTGGGGTCCCTGGAAAACACATGAAGCTCAGGAAAGGGCTAACAGGATCTCACAGGACCCCAAAGTAAAGTAGCTTCGAGTCAGCAGAGGCCAACCTTCAACTGAACAAAGACTTTATCTGAGGATAGGATTATTCTTTTTCTCAGTAAAAAGCATCTTTTATTGAGGTAGCTATTTAAGTATGTAGATCTAAATATATATTATATATTTTAAAATAGTGAGTGAAAGCTTTTAGGAGCTAAAAAAAGGATTTGTATTTCTAAAAGTGCAAAAAAATGTTTACTTATTTCTATTTTAGTCCATTGATTTAACTTGCAGTCAGACTGCAGCTCACAGATATCAGATATGGGAGAGGAAGTAGGGGACGGGGCTTCTTCTGTTTTTGTCGTGTTGAAGTAATGGGTAGGTTCCAGCAAATAGAAAGGTTTAAGTGTTATTTCCACCCAAGAAGGGATTCTTATTTCAATGACGTGGAGGGGAATGGATGAAATCTGACTTCATGTCCAGCACACTATTGGGACCAAGTCTTATTTTACTTTGAGATACAAGCTATTGTGACAATCGTCTTAGGAAGGGACAAAGTCTAGTCAGTGCTTTCATGCCTTCCCTTGCAGTCCTAGCCTCTTGAGCAGTCTTCTTTCCTTAAACCCTTTCTTCCTACCCCCTCAGTGTTATTCAAATAGTCGTGTGTGTGTGTGTGTGTGTGTGTGTGTGTGTGTCTGTATTCCTGATACTTTCCCACCCCGAGTCTTGTTTCCTTCTCTTCCTTCAAGGCCCCAAGACTGTTCCATACTGTCTTCCTTCATCTCCTGTTAAAACCCTTCAATATCGCCCCATCTTCCTTTAATGAACAGATTCCTTAAAAATAGCGTGTTTTTTTCATGTCCCCTGTCTATCTATCTCTTTGGTCTTATTTTGGTGTCATTTCCCCAACAGTCTCCTGGAAGTCTGTGTCCAGTACTTTGAACACACTTTTTAAATGTATTACAGCTAGGCTTTTTCACATATCAAACAGGCTTATCGATGAGGGATTGGGTAATTTGCTCAAGGTCATGTGGTTGTTAGTGTTACTGAGTGAAAGAGGGTCCTTTCACGTGGCACCTTGGTGCAAAGCCCAACAACTAGTGCTGAGGAAAACAGGTGTTTACTTATAATATTCCAACCTGGGGAGGGCAGTGAGCACTTCAGCTCAGAGCCCTGTTCTCCCACGGGACCCAGAACTTCCCTTGCTCCCCAAAAGGCTATTAGTCAAAAACATGCCCAGAAGTTCCCCATTCCTTATCTGTCAGCTCTGTCCTTCAGGATCTGGGGTACGATGTCATCAGTCTCCATATAATAGTCCAGAAAAGCATGGTGAAGTCCTGGAAAGGCACACAAGTTTTAAAAGAGTCCTTGGCGGCTTCTGGGTCAGCTAGAGCAGGCCCAGTTAAGGCAGCCGCAGGCTGACTTTCTTAGTAGCTTAGGCCTCATTGCCTCCCTTTCCTTCTTTCAGATGGCATGGCTCTGCACCCTTTCAAAATCGCATGGTTCTCCCTTTCCCTTTTAAAACCATATGGTTCTCTCTTGCAAATGGATGCTGCCTTATTTTTAAATCCCTGACCATGGTCTGTGATGCAGTAGGTGTGGTAACCAGTTCTGACCATTCACAGAACCTTGCATAGGCCCCTTATGCTCTTTCCTCACCATTCTATGGTCAAAACCCCTCCCACATCCTTGGGGCCTTGGAAGAACCAAAGCTATTTGCATAACTAAGACACTAGCTAGCAGCCATAGATATGCAAAGACATCTTGAAAGCTGCCCCCTTTCTCCCTTCCCAAACCACAAGCTCTGGGGAATTTGGGGGCCGCTCTGTAGAATTAGGGGGAAGCCAGAACTCTCTGCCTTTCTAGCAGCCTGCTTTCTCTCCCTTTAAGTCTTGTGGGATCATGAGCATGCAGGACAGGGAGATTTCAAGAACCAGGCTCTCATCTAGCAAGGGAATACCTTGTCCAATTGCTTGTGCCCACGAAGCTTTGCTCTGCCATCAGGTGAACTGGAATCCACTCTGTTTTAGAGCATGCTGCGGAAGAGGAGAGGCTCGCTGGAACCACCTGGTGGCAAGTGTGCTGTTTCACTGTGCTCTTCAAGGGCCAGTCAGAGGGTTTCCTTAAAGCGCTTCTATCTTCCTTCCTCTTTTTTCTTTCTTTGCCCTTTATTTATTTATTGTCCTCGTTTTAAACATGCTCTCTCTCTTTTCCCCCTTGCAATCCCCAGCAAGACAGCCTTTTCGATCCTGATTCATATTGTTCCGTGGTGTCTCACACGTTATAATAGGAAATCAAACCCCTCCCCCTTCTCCTCTGCCTCACCGTCCCCATCTTCCTCAAACTCCCTGGTCCTGTCCCGCAGTGCTGTGCGGTGTGAAGTCAGGACCCCTGAGCTGGCCTCAGAGATTGCAGGTTAGAATGAGTGAGACCTCGAGCCAGTCACTTCACGACTGAGAACCTTCGCTGCCTTGCCATAAACAGGGGTAACTGGGGCCACTTCTCTGGACTGAGGCGATGATTAAATGGAATGAGGGGCTATGGCAGCATCTTGGTCAGCTGCAAAGTTTTCTCAGAACCCCATGCCTGGGACACCTGCTGAGTCCTGTGGGATCACCATCTCTCATGTGCGCCAGCACCCAGACTCTGTTCCAGGCACAAATGCTCCGCCCCCTGCCGCGCGGCCCCAGCACAGCATTTGTGCCTCAGCCCAGCTCCAACCTGCTCATTTGTCTTCCATCAAAGACCTGCTCCTGTGTGAGCTCCTCCAGAGGAAGCCTTCCCTGCAGCGCCTCCCTGAACCTCAGCCTTCCCTTTACCCTCCTCTTCTTGGCTCTGCACCTGTGGTGAAGGCTTTTTTAATTAGTTAAGTATAAGCACCCATGGAGGAGACACTTTCCTTTTAAATTCTCTGTGTCACTGACCTAGCTCTGAGCACAGAGGCGGCACTCAATCGATACTTCATTTACTGATCTGAGTTTTCTAGAGCTCAAGCTTAGTTCTGCTGTGAGGGAAGTAGAAGGCACATTCATATACATGTTATTTCATTTCACTCTCAATAAAAATATTATGAAATAGTCCCCACTTAATGTGGCTCTACCCTCATCCCCTATACTCTTCTCTGCTCTGCCCCTCCCTCAAGCCACTCCACCACACTGGCCTCCATCCTGCACTTCAAATGCTTCAATCTCACTCCCACCTCAGGGCCTTTGCATTTGGTATTTCCTCTACCTGGAATATTTTTACTCTAGATGTTCCCATGGCCTTTCTTCTTCTTCCTTCAGGTCTGTACTCATTCATATGCCATCTTCTCAAAGAGGTTCAAACTGCAATTGGCAATATGCTCTTATCTTCTTTTGTGTTTTTCTTTTTTTCTTTATGATAGTTATGGCTGTATTCACACACACACACACACACACACACACACACACACACACACACAGTGCATATTAAGGCAGACCAGGTATTATGTACCTGGCACTTAGAACAACATTTGTCCTATAGCAAACACTCAATAACTGATGGTTAAAGAATGAATGAATGGAAGAATTTAAAAAACGGGGATTATTTTTGTCATTTTACCAATGAGCAAGCTGAGGCTCAGAAAAATCTTATAATCTGCAGTCATCTAGCCAGTGAGTGCCTGAGCCAGGATCAGAGCCCAGCCTGCCCAACCTCAAAGCAGCCAGGTCCTCTCTACACCTCTCTTACCTAGGGCGATGAGTGGGGTAACAGGGTATGGGAGTGCATCAGGCTGAAATTAATGAGAAGGAGAAGCTGACAAATCTCCATGAGGCAAGTATGAAGAACTAGAAGTAAGTGCTTAGAAAACATCCTTACATGCTGTGCTGGATGTTGAAACCAGAAATGTCCAGATATGATGTTAATGGTCAGGCAATCCTATTTCACCCTGGATGTGAATTAAATATTACTATTGTCAGCCTCATTTTGTAGGAGGGCAATTAAATGCTCAGAGCACTTGAAATTCTTTTCCATGGCTACACAGTTTGGGTCATGAGGGCCTCATCCTCCCTGTCCTCTCCTTCCCCTCCCTGCTTTCCCCTGGTGCCTGATCCCTCTGATTATTTGGAGAGTGATGTTCAGGTGGCCCCTGACCCCAGCTGGTATCAAGTACACCGTTAACTGATGGCATGGGCCACCAACCAGGCTCTGGACTCCAAGCATGCTGCCAGCCTCTGCCAGCCTGAGTCCCTGCTGGGCCATCAGCTTATTTTCTCCAGATTCAGGGAATCATGGGGAAATCCTGATGACAAGAAATTGAGATCTTTTATCCTGTGAAAAATCATAGAAGGCCCTCCCTTGAATTCCTCATTCTCATTCCCATTTGTCTGACTCTAGGGAAGGACAACTGATGACAGAGTATTGCTTGACCTTGACCTTGGGGAGCTGGAGAGGGCATCCTCTGGTGCCCTGTGAAAAACTCCCTCTGCCAGGGCCTTGGTAAATGAGAGATTGTGATCATTTCAATAGGGACTGAATGAAAATCTATTTGTTCTGACTGTGAAGGAAGTGTTTACGAAGCTAACAAGAAATATAAATAAGAACTGGAGGGGAATCCTACTGCTTCTAATGTGCTTGATATGCTAATTACAAATTATGCTTATCTTTTGTATTAAAGCGGGTCCCCTCAGGAATTTATATGTTAGCTAGTTGCTAGAATTTGAAAGATATTGGATGGGTTTCTTTAAAAATATGTTATCATTTAGGCAAGTGTTAACATCTATTTACTCATTCATCTGTTTATTCAATAAATATTTACTGAGCTCTTATTCTGTGACAGGGATGGTACAAGACACTGGGGGGACAATAGGGAATGTTAACAGAGGAGGCCTCTGCCCTCAGGAACTTCTGTTCTGTAGGGGAAACTGTTCTTCTGGGACAGAGATAGCTTTCAGCCTGCTACAGGTTCAGAAGCAGAGCTGACAACATCTCAGAAAACCCATTAAAGGAAGGCCAGTGTCCATGCTCAGCCAGACTACAGGAGACAGTGGAGCAAACCATGAATTAATTGGTTTGGTGCCTGGCCCTCATAAGCCTTACTTGCAATGCCAGAAAGATCTAGGATCAAATCCTAACCCTGTCACTTAATAGCTATGTAGCTTGGGCAAGTGACATAACCTCAATACGTCTCAGAGGATTCATCTACAAAACAGAGACGCTAATTTGAATCTCATAGGACTTAATGGATTAAATGAGAAAATATACATAAAATGCTTGTCACAACACAGAAAACAGCATGTGAAAGCCAATAATGGTATCAGCCATTTCTGCTGAAATATAAGAAGTTCTGAAATATTCGGAGCTTTGGTGTCACTCCCTGTGACACACATGCACACGTGCATATATAGAAGAAAAAATCATATGTATTTGTGTGTCAACACTTGCATCTATCTTTACTACACATCAATATATATGCCTGTGTAATTCAGACTTCCAGCAAGATGGAGACCTAGACAGACATGCTGCGTCTCCCTCCACAACTAAGAAAGAACACAACTACCTCATAACTAGAGACAACCAGAAGTTCCAGAAAATCAAGCTGCATGGATGTCCAACAAACAAAGATATAAAGAAGAAATACTCATCCAGACAGGGAGTAGGGGCAGAGCCAGGGCAGAGAGGATGTGTTGTGGTGGTGGCAGCTCTACCTAAAACACAGAGGGAAACAAATACAGGAGCCTGTCAAGATGAGGAGACAGAGAAGTATGGCCCAAAAGAGGGAACAGATCAAAGCTCCAGTGGGAGAACTAAGCGACAAGGAGAGAGCCAACCTTACAGATGCAGAGTTCAAAACACCAGTGATAGAGATGCTCACAAGCTTGACAGATATGCTTAAGTATGGCAAACACATAAGTGAAGTAGCCTTCACTTCTAAATGAAATGAAGGAAAATCCACACAACCAATGATGAAGGGAAGGAAACCAGGGTTCAAGACAATGATTTGGAACATAAAGAAGAAAAATACAGTCAGCCAGTGTAGAATGAGGAAACAAGAACTGAAAAAAATGAGGAGAGGCTTGGGAACCTCTGGGACAACTTTAAACGTGCCAACATTTGAATCATAGGGGTGCCAGAAGGAGAAGAGGAAGAGCAAGAAATTGAAAACTTATGTGAGAAAACAATGAAGGAAAACTCTCCAAATTTGGTGAAGGAAATAGGCATACAAGTTCAGGAAGCACAGAGAGTCCCAAAAAATCTAGACCCAAAAAGGACCACACCAAGACACATCATAATTGAGATGCCAAAAGATAGAGATAAAGAGAGAATCTTAAAAGCAGCAAGAGAAAAGCAGAGAGTTTCCTACAAAGGGATGCCTATAAGACTATCAGCTGATTTCTCAAAAGAAACTTTGCAGGCAAGAGGGGACTGGCAAGAAGTATTCAAGGTGATGAAAAGCAGGGACTTACAGCCAAGGTTACTCTACCCAGCAAAGCTATCATTTGGAATGGAAGGGCAGATGAAGTGCTTCCCAGACAGGGTAGAGCAGAGGGAGTTCATCATCACCAAGCTATTGTTATATGAAATGTAAAAGGGACTTATTTAAGAAAAAGGTAAAAATTATGAATATTAAAATGACAACAAACTCACAACTATCAACAACTGAATTTAAAAAATAAAAACAAAATCCAACTAAGCAAATCAGAATAGGAACAGAATCATAGATATGGGGTTTATTTGGAGGGTTATCAACTGGGAGGGGGAAGGGGGAGAATGGGGAAATGGTGCAGGGATTAAGAAGCATAATTGGTTGGTACAAAATAGACAGGGGGAAGTTAAGAATAATATAGGAAAGGGTGAAACCAAATAACTTATATGCATGACCCATGGACATGAACTAAAGGGGGAGGGATTACTGGAGGGAAGGGGTGTATGAGCGGAGGGGAACAAAGGGAAAAAATTGGGACTACTGTAACAACATAGTAAAAAAATACACTTAAAAATATATATGTATATATGCCTGTGAACCTGCAAGATAAGTTTAACCATTCTCACAGATGCACACACATATTTACATGCATGCACACTTTGAGGCTTTCTTCACTCCCTCCTCCAGGTTCCAAATACAATATGAAGAACATCAGGACAAGTCACTTTAAGATTCTTTTGGTTTCTTTGGTGTTTTTCTCTCTCGTTTTATGTCTTTATTTCATTTAATCCCCATAGTTACTCACTTTCTTTGTTACATCTCCACCCCTGTCCTCCCCTGCAGGCAGACATTCCATGGAAGATTTTCTTTGTAACTAAACCTCTAGGGTTCTAAGTTTACTCACAGTAGGAATTTTCACTCCTATTTTCCAAGTTTTGCCTCTGGGCTGACTCTGGGATGGCTCGCTCTGTCCCTTCAGTGAACCTCAGGATCTACCTCTGTGCTCTGAGGAATTTGTCAGCTTAATTGTTGTTCCTGGTCAACTCTGTCATGGCCACCAACCTTTCCCTTTATCCACAGAAAACATCTGGGCATCTCTAGAATATTTGTACCTGAAGGTGGGAAAGCTATCGCCCCTTCTCCACTGTGAAACTTGCAGAATGAATTCCCCTCAGACCTTCCCCCTGAGTGGGCATACACGCGTGGACAGAAATGCATGTCTTTGCATTCAGAGACACTGTACTGCATGCTCTTGTGTACTTTCCTATTTCATTGATCTTTCTTTCTGCTGCCCTTTTGCCCATTACTTCAAATTTGTGTGCTCAAAGACAGACTTCCTGTGAAAGAGCAAGTTGAACTTTGCTGATTCAATGATATATTTTATTTTGTTTCTCATTACGTTTTTATTTCCACCAAAATGAACCTGAAATCCTCATTATTTGACTACTGCTTCCAGATATTTAATGGTGATTGACCAAGTGAAATAGGACTAGGAGTTTGGTGGGGGAAATAGAGGACTGGTTCCCTCTGAAAAGAGGTGTTCAGGATCTTCCTAAATGTGAATTAGGCTTAACTTTGGAAAAGATCCCCTGGGTGTTCTCTAAACTGTATAGAGTTGCCCTGTGTAAGACTAACATTTTCCCATTTGAGGTAGAATGGAATCCTTACAATCAGCCTATCAAGCCTCTGAAGTAAGGTTCCAGTTCTAAACTATAGAATAGAGGTTAGCTTCTAGGAATCAGGGGATAAGAAAGATGCCTTACTCTATTCAGTCTCGTCGTCGGCAGCCGTCCGTCTCGAGAGACGATGGTGTAGCTTCTTAAGAGTCTATCTGCACCGCCGAGAATGGCTGTGCAGTCCGACTCGGGAGTGACACGGTATCTGTCTCCTCCCGTGTTGAATCGACATCTTGTGATGACGCTGAAGCTACAGAGCCTGGGCAGGGTAATATGGAGGGTCTGCTGTTGCCCATGCAGCAGACCCCCCCTCTCTTCGCAGCTGAAGGGTCCAAGGGAAAGACGGAGTCGATACAGCTTGGGTTCAGGTGCGCCGCAGGAGTTGCCGGTGTTGACTACAACGTCAAACCGCCTTAGGGACTCCGGCTCCGGATTTTCTGTCGGGGTTTACTCCCTTAGCCTTTCCCCTGAAGAGGTATGCCGCAAGGCAGCGGAGGTTTTTTGGAGTCAGAGTTTTCCTTCTCTGATGTACCCTGACTGGAAGATCGAACCAGCGACACTTAGCTCGCAGGCCGACGCTCAATCCACTGAGCTAAACCAGCCAGGGCTAACTCTATTCAGTATCATACCGAATATTTATTGAGTAGCAGACATCACACTAGGTATTGAGTTGGGCAAACAAGACAGATGCAACTCCAGAGACTGCTTATAATCATATGAGGGGTATGGGCATCAAACATAACACTAACACACTAATAATTTTTCAAGTACAACTGTGATAAATGTTAAGGACAGAAGTGTGGTCTTTGGGAATGTAAAATAGAAAGTCTTGGCCTAGTGAGGGTTGCAATTGGGTGGGAGGGAGTTACTTAAGGAAACTTCCCTGAAGGGGTGACATAAAGTTGGCCAGAGGCAGAAGGGAGGAGAACATTCCAGAAAGAGGAAATGGTATATGCAAAGGCCCTGATTCCCTAGGTCTCTGGCTCAGCCATGGAGGGGATGGAAGCCAAGGTGGTTGTACCATAATGACCAGGGCAGAACTGCATGAGAAGAAGCTGGGACAGTGGCAGGAGCTGATTGTGAAAGCCCTTGCAAAGCACTCAGAGACTTTCCTAGTTTATCCCGACCCTTCCTGGTGCTTCAGCCACATCTTCTGGAGAAGTGAGACCCAGACATGCACAGAGCAAAGGACAGCCACTTGGACACAAGGTCCCCCCCCGCTACAGATAAAAAGACAAATATTTGTGTTGGCTGTTAGGCTTGCGTAAAGTTATTTTCCCCTCTAAATGGCTGTTTTTAAACGAATACTACAATTTTTTTTCCCTGTGTCAAAAGGGTAACATCAACATGCCATGTACCAACTTCCCCATCTAGATGCTGAAATGATCCTCTTAAATGGCTTACACTGGTCTCAGAAATTCCACCATAGGGCAGGGGCACCTAGACGCCAAACCTTTTATTTCCCAGGTTGTGTTTAATCGTGGTTATATCAGTACAACTGCAATGCCTCTTAAGTACTTTTATCTCTGGTCAAGCTGACCTAATCTGCATAGAAATGTTTAACCTGATCTATTTTCCAACAATCAACAAACTAAAAACATTTGTCAATAAAGGTCTTAACTACTTGTCCACATGAAAAGTAATGCTTCAAATTTGCATTATTTGTATGACAAAAATGATGGAAAATAAGCCTGAAGAAGTTGAAACACATTTTCAGGAATTGGCTGCTTGACAAAAATTCATGGCTCTTTGAATGTGACAGAGTTAGGCTAATTGACCTTCTTCATGTAAATGATGAAGAGATGATAGGGTTGTGGAAGAAGATAGAACATCAGCCTACACAGACCCTGGTCATCTCCTCAAGCTCCGAATCCCTAGGCAACTCTCTCCCTTCCAGCAGCAAAAATCAGGATTTTTACACAAACCATGAATTTTAGAAGACACCTTAGATAGAACAAAGCCTGATCTATTTTCACTCCTCAGCCATAGTTCCAAATCTCAACACCCATTTGAGTGTTATTATTTTTAGCTTTAGAAACAGATAACCTGTATACAAAAAAAAAAAAAAAAAAAAGGACTTCAACTTCTTGGACTGGCTATAAAAAGAGCAGTTGAAATTTGTGGAAACTCAAAATGATTGATTTATCTTATTAAACAAATGCAATTTGATTATTTGAAATGCAGATCAGAATAGGAATAACCACTAGAAAACTAATTCTGTAACTCTGATCCTTTCTCCCTTGGGCTCTTCCTGCCCCTGGCTCATCTTTATCACAGTTCATACTTTTTTTGTGTATGATTTTTGGTTCACCTGTGTATCAGGAAAAAGATCACACACTCAGGGTGGGTGGGAGAAGGGTCTAACAAGCAAGCATCTATAGAGAGGTGAGCATGGCTTAGGGGAAAACCAACAGGGACTAGCGCAGTACCCCAGAGCTGACAATGGTGGAGAGCTAGTACCACCCCAGGTCTGAATGGGCAAGAGAAGGGACTGGCTACCTGACAGGAGTTTGATCTCTGGGAGACTCAGTCAACCTGTAGTGTCTTTGCTGGGAGACAGCCGGGAATAGATACCCTACTCTTATTGCCCTTAGACCCTCTTATCTCCCAGTGTCTCCTGCCAATCAAACCGAGCCAGAAGTCAGGAGGCAAGGGAGCTCAATGAAGTTCAGCATCCTTCCAGAGCACAGAGCAGGGTCAAGAACACAGACAGAGAATCTCAGGGATGTGGGGGTGAGCACCAGTGAACGGAACACCCAGCACTAACTGCTGGCTTTCCTCACTAAACTAGGAGAGCTTTTTCGATGGGAATGTGTTTTATATTTTGTAGCCCAACCTTCACGCTCAACCTCTGACAAATAGAAAAGACTTAATAAATTTTGAGGAAATAAATGGATGTAGGGATGGTGAATGGATGGATAATTAAATGACTGAATGAATAACCAAATGGCTGAATGAATGATGGTAGGATAACAGTTTTCCCTGCTAGAGTTCTGTCAGATGATCTGCTCTGATAACAATTTGTAATTAACACATCAAATTCTTCTTACGACCTTGACAGACTTTGTCTCTGCTGCAGCTTAAGCAGTCTGCACAGAAGCTTGTTGTGTCCAGGGTGAAATTGTTTTCTTCATAGCAGAGCTCAAGCACCTCCCACCTCCTATTCCAAAGAACTCAAAGTCTGAATTAGGAGAGATGTGAATTAATGAATTCTTCATGTAACAAGAAAAACCTCTTTTAATAACTGGGAGTTAAACAGAGTTTGGATCCCTGCTGATCTTATTGGCAAAATTAAATAAAAGTGACATTCTGCTGGCCCAAGCAAATTAGCAGCCAGCCTGTGTAAAGGCTCAGTTAACCCAGGACATTGTGTGATGTATTACCCATTGTTTGACGTACTTTCATAAGAGCAAGACGAAGTGTCCCATGCTTTAGACTCTGGTAATGTGCTTCATTGTTAAATTCAATAGGAAAAGCGATTCATACTGTGGTATGATTGAAAAGAAAATTGAATCCTTTTGATGTTATAAATGTGTCTATTACTGCGTGTGCACACAAATTTTCCATGGAAATTATGGTGAAAGTAGTGATTCTCCTCGAAAAATGCATTAGTGTTGACACATTCAATTTTATCTGCATCAGAATATAAATACCCTTTAACCATGGTCAAATTGTGCAGAATGTATATACTGCATCTGCATAAGTCACTTCTCTATCCATCTATCGAAAAGAAAGCATCGAGTTCTGGGAGCTATCCTGGTTCTCCATTTACTGTTTTAAAAATGTATATTATTGAAAGCACTGGTGTAGGATTTATGGGAGGGCCTTTCTAATTTAAAAAACAGTTTCATAAAGCAAAGATCTGTAATTTTATGTCCTGGTTACACAAAGCAAGCCCGAAAGCTTTGGGAGACCCGGGGAGTTGTAGTATGAGTGTCAGGCTAGTATTGGTCACCAGGCCATTACTGGCTGTGCCCTGACCGTGTGGTCATGGAACCTTCTTACAAGGAAGCAGGTGATGTCAGAGACATACTACTCAGTTTCAAATCCTTTTGCCGCATGAGGACAGTAAAAATGCCTGTCACTTCTTGCCTCCTCCCCAGTAAGGCCCATGCCCCTTTTCTCTTCTGCTCCTCCTTCCTCCTGAACTCGAGGGAGCCACTTCTCTCTGGGCTTCAGGCTTGTCTTCGGCAAAGCAAGGCAGATGGTATCTGTGTCCTTCCAAGTTAATGTTTGGTACTATTGAGACACATTATACTCTTTTTTTTGCTTCCATCCCTATATCAGTCAGGATCTTTTGGGTCACAAACAGAAAATTCAACACAAAATGGCTTAGGAAAAATGAGAATCCATCGCTCTTCCACCATCTCCCCCCACCCCCCCAAAAAATAAATAAATAAAAATAAAAATTCAGGAGCAAATCTAGTGATAGGCATTTTCACCAGAACTGGGTTCCTCTCTGGCACTTTGCTTTTCCCTTGGTGTTGAGTCCATTTGCAAACTCTCTTGGTGATCTCTTCTCCTGGTGGCAAGATTGCCACACTCCTTGTTCATATTTTTCCTACTCCAAATCCAGCAGTCCCCTAAGCCATGAATATGTTTTTGAATGATGCTCTGGGGCCTGGCTCTCCTTGACCCAAATTAGGTCAGTACTCATCCCTGAAACCCTCACTGCAGGCAGAGGCATATGATGTTTGGTTTTCTAGGCTGGAGTCACATCCACCCTTGGAGTTGAAGGGAAAGTAGGCTCAACCCTTGGCATATGGATGAGAGTGGGGGAGTGGGAGAGGGCTAGTTGCTTCAAGAAAATACATGCCCCTGTTATTAAAAAAAGGGTAAATACGCACTGGACAGGGGGTGGGGAGACACATCTGCTGTAATGTGTTTATGCAGCTTCTGCTACCTGAAATGCCAACTTTTTCTCAGTGTGGTGAACCCTTGCCTGTCCTTCAAGATCAAGGTTAAATAACTTCTCTTTACTGAGCTCTCCCCGAGCCCTGTCTAGCCTCGTTACTTTCAGCACTGAAACATACTTCTCTTACAGAATCTGTCATATCATCCCATCACTCCAACAAATATTTATTGACCACATGCTAAGTACAGAACACTGCCCATGCTTGTTTCCACTAAGGAGTTGGAACACAGAGCTCTTACATGAAGACTTCATGGCATGCTGGAAAAGAAACATGGGATGGAGTCAGGGAAGGGGGCAGTGGAAGGGCTGGCAGGGAAATAGCTGAAATTAGCAGAAAAAGGTGGCAGAATAATGGGTTCTTCCAGGACACTAGCACTTTGAGACCACTCTGCATATGTATTGAATATCTATTGGGTACCAGATAATATCTAGATGCCTGGGATAAATTAGTGGGAAAAATACATGCAGAAATACCTATCTTTGTGGAGAGGATCTAGAGGAGGGAGTTCCAGGCTGAGAAAGAGCCAATGCGAAGGCCCAAGAGTAGGTGCTTGTCTGACATATCAACAGATCAGCAAAATGTTTATTGTGGCTGAGAGACAGTGTAGGAGGAGGTGACATCAGGAAGATATTGAGGCCAGACCATGGAAGGCCTAGGAGGCCACCATAAGGATTTTATATTTCAATCCACCATCCACATCTTGAAGCAGTCCTGATCCAGATTAAAAAAATGCATTATCATCCTGTGGAGGAAATGGGTCTAGGATTAGACTTGATGAAGGAATCCTAGATTCTCGCCAAATTACCACCTTCCTCTCATTGATTTATCCCAGGCTCTGGGAGTGGACATCTGCCCCATAATAATAACAATTTTTGTTAGCCAGCTAGCTGTGCTGAGACCCTGATGACATTGGCGTAGCTTAGAGTTCCCAGGTGGTGGTGGTACAGGGATGAAGAGGTAGAAGAGGGCTGGAGGGCTGGATGGAGTTTCATGCTCAGGAATGGGGTTCATGAGCCAGAGTGATAGGTTTGAACCACAGCTCTGCCACTTACTATTAATGTGACACTGAGTAGTTATTTATTTATTTTTTTGCTCTGAGCCTCATTTTCCTTATCTGTTAAATGGGAGCCAGAATACCTGTTTCAGTATGCACCCCATGATAGTGTATGTAAATTGCATAATGTAGAATATGCCCTCATTAATTAATCACTATTACTATACTGGAAACCCTGGCTGGTTTGGCTCAGTGGATTGAGCGTCGGCCTGCGAGCTAAGTGTCGCTGGTTCGATCTTCCAGTCAGGGCACATCAGAGAAGGAAAACTCTGACTCCAAAAAACCTCCGCTGCCTTGCGGCATACCTCTTCAGGGGAAAGGCTAAGGGAGTAAACCCCGACAGAAAATCCGGAGCCGGAGTCCCTAAGGCGGTTTGACTTTGTAGTCAACACCGGCAACTCCTGCGGCGCACCTGAAGCCAAGCTGTATTGACTCCGTCTTTCCCTTGGGCCCTTCAGCTGCGAAGAGAGGGGGGATCTGCTGCATGGGCAACAGCAGACCCTCCATATCACCCTGCCCAGGCTCTGTAGCTTCAGCTTCACTGGAGAGGACACTCCAGCGTCATCGCAAGATGTCGATTCAACACGGGAGGAGACAGATACCGTGTCACTCCCGAGTCGGACTGCACAGCCATTCTCGGTGGTGCAGATAGACTCTTAAGAAGCTACACCATCGTCTCTCGAGACGGACGGCTGCCGACGACGACTATACTGGACAATTCTTGCAAATCCTTTCCACCTGAGTTTGGAACACAGTTCTTTATCCCTCCAAGCACTGACTGGGGACTGTTCTCTCAGAGCCATGAAGCTATGTATACTTGGACTTCCAATGTCCTCATTCACCTGGTTTTTGGCTGTCCCTTATCTCCTTTGTTCCATTCCTTTCCAAGAGTTGACTTGGATCCTATAGGCTCTTAAAATCTGTCTGAGACATGCCCAATATGACCATGTATATTTAAACATGGAATATTTGGCTGTTGGCCACTCCTCCTCACTAGGGAACAGCCTCAGAATGTTCTTATTTATGCCCATATTGGTTCCATCTGTCTAATCTTCATTTCTACCCTGCAAGCACGACAGGACCCAGTAGGACTTGGAGAGCCACATCTTAGAAGAATCATGCCACATTCTTCTTTGTTCAGAAAGCAATTTCTTCAGTTGCTACTTCAGTGGCAAAACTCTTCCTTGGACTGCCTCATACAGATGCTGTCTCTAATTTACCTCTAGGACAAAACTTACCAGGACGGTGGCCCTTTCACAGGGAGAAAGTCCCTGTGCTCTTTCTTTGCCTCCCACTCTTTTCGGTCTCATTCTCCATATGGAAGTCTCAGCCTCTCCCCCATGAGCACTGCCTTGTAAATTGTTCAGAATCCAAGTCTGGGTGGGATATTTACCCAGCGCGAATTATGGCTGGATCCATTCCTATGTCAACATGTGCCACGCTCATTTCTTATAAAGTAGTTCATTATTCTGTGGGGCATAAATAGTATTACCAGATTGATATGATTAAAGCTAGTGAGTCATTAATTAGCATCTAATTAGAAGAGATGAGTTACATATCCATGTACAGTAGCTAATGTTATGTTTCCCTCGAAAAAGAAATGATTATGTGTACAGCAATTGTTTCCAAAGAAACTACACCAAACCATTTGTGCAGTTCTCTAGGGATGTAGGGACAGTGTCTGCTCTAGGGCATCTGAAAATTAAATTTCTTGCTCCCCAAAGCTGTGGGTGCCAATATGGGCTAGGACTTTTCAGGCCCCAGGCAGTTGGCTTGAACTTTTCATGATTTCTAGAAATATCAACAGGAAAGCTGTCGAGGCAACTTCCTGGGGCTCAAGCCCAGGCTCAACGCTATGTCTTCTGTTCAGCCTTCCATTGCCGTTGAAAACTCACACAGCCAAGTGTTCTCACGTACTTTATCTAATTTAATTCTCGTGGAACTCATATTACCATTTTATAAACTGGTAGAGTAAACCTCAGACAGGACTCATTGTGATTGATTTGATAAGAGCAGAGAATTTCTAAAGAAGCACCGGGATGAATTCTAACCATTCAAACCAGATATATTCAAGGCCTTTTGAATATGATTTTGATGTCTTCATGTAGCCTCCCCTCTTCCTAGTTTATACCTTTTTCTGAAGTTGAACTGCTCTCTACCTAACTCAAACTTTCCGTGGTGCAGCTATTCCCATTATGGCATCCCACATAAGTAGTCACTGAACCTCATTTTACAGCACTGGAAAGATTTTGTTTCCATGTTTATTATTCACCACTTCTGATTATCAAAGTAATACATATTAATGATCTGAAAGAAAGTAGGAAAAATAACTGTGGTTACTACTATAGAGGGCCTAAGGTGGGAATAGGAAGAGAGCGGGTCAGAATATATAGTGGGACTTTTATCAATATCTATATCTTTTACATCATTTTTGTTCATGTATAGCTTTGTAATAAAAACAATAAATAAATAAAAGCAACACATTACCATTGGAGCAATCTTGTATATTTATAGGAAGGATAAACAACAAGCAGAACAGAATATAACTCCCTTACCTATAGATTACTACTGTCATCTATATATCTATGTTTGGTATTTTTATTTTACTTTGTATTTATCAAATTACTGTCATAATACTGTATAAGAATTGGAAATACTTTTTGCTTAATAGTTTAACATATACATTTTCCATGTTTTAAAGAGTTTTTGTTAACATAAATTTAAATTATGGCATCATATTCCATTGAGGGGTTCAGATATCACCATATAACATTTTCTTATGGTTGGGCATGTATTTTTTAGTATTTTTGCATTATAAATATTACTGAGGAAAACATCTGTTTTTAACTGGATAGTTTAAATTATTAGTATTTCCTATTATAATTGGTCTGATCATTTATTCTTGTTCTGTTTAATATATTTGGTCCTTCCTTGCTATTTCCTTTAGATCACCTTCTCTTTCACTATATTTTCCCTGGCATAATTTTAAAGGTACATTACATGTTGTTTTCTAACTCTACTAAATGTTATCTAAGTTTCTAATCTTATTTCTCCAACTCAATGATGACTAGCTAATCCTACTGTTAAACTCGACTGAATTCTTAATTTTAGTTACTATATTGTTCTTGATTTTATAATTTCAATTTGATCCCTTTTCATAAATTGTATTTTTCTGAAATCTTTCTCAGGCTAATTGTTGCATATTTTTTCACAGGTACTTTTTATCTGATTAAAAGAATTAGATCAATATTGTTTTCTTTCATAAATTTTGAAGCTTTAATATTAGGTACATATAGACTTAGAAAGTTTATATCTTCATGAGGGAATTTGGCATTTGTCCTTATGAATTATATATGTTTTTCAAGTATATTTGCCTTAAAAATGTCCTTGTTTGATATTACAGTAGCTATAGCTTTTATTCTCTCTTCCTTTTTGAAGTATAAATGATATAAGGTACAAAGCACTACAATGAGTTTTAACAAACTAATATACATGTTTAGCATATATCCCTATCAATATATAAAGTATTTTCATCATTCCAGAGAGAATATTTTCCTGTTTTAAATATATATATATATATATTAGATTTTATTCATGGTCCGGTACATAACATACCTTCGTGACTATACTATGTACACTTGAAAAAAAAGTCTTCTACAGCTGTTGAGTATGGTATTATATAAATATTAATTTAAATAGTTTTATTGGTAGTGTTTTTTAAAATGTATATTCTTACTATTTTTTGTCTACTTATTCAATTAGTCACTGTTGGAGGAAAGTTAAAATTTCCAACTGTCTTATGGAATTTTAAATTTCTCCTTTAAGTTCTACTAGATTGTGTTTTATGAATTTTGTACCTATTATTACATGCATGCTCACCCAGGATTATTATGATTTCTTGGTGGATTGGCAGTTTTATCATTATGAAATATTCCTTTTTATCTCTGATAATAACTTGTCTTAATGTCATCTTTGATATTAATATAGCCACTTCACCTTCTTGTGATTAATGTTTGCATGATACATCATTTTCAATTTTTTGCTTCTAAGGTATCTGTTTTTATATTTTAAAATGTGCATATTGATTATATTGATTTTATATCCAATCTGCCAATCTCTGCCTTTTAATTGGGCCATTAATGTCATTTTGCATTTATATCTATCATCTGATTTTATTTTTCTATTTATTACATTTGTTTTTGACCAACTTTTCTCTTTTATTTTGTCATACTTTTTGTACTAATTGAAGATTAAAAAATTTTTTTTCACTACTTAGCCCTGGCTGGTGTGGCTCATTTGGTGGGGTGTTGTCCTGCAAACTGAAAGGTCATGGGTTCAATTCCGGGTCAGGACACATGCTTAGGTTGCAGGTTTGGTCCCCCGTGAGGGAGTGTGCAAGAGGCAACTAATTAATGTTTCTCTTTTAAATCAATGTTTCTCTCTGTCTCTTTCTCTTTCTCTTCCTCTCTTTCTAGAGTCAATAAAAGAAAAAAATCCAGCTTATCTATTCTGTTTTTATAGCTATAACTCTTTGTTTTATTATAATTCTGTAGCAGTAGCACTAGAGATTATAATATGTTTCCTACCATGAGTAAATATATCACTTCATATACAGAAAACTAACCTACAAGAGTATTCTTCAGCTTACCCCCACCTTTTGTCCTGTTGTTGTCATACATTTTATTTCTACATTATTATTCCACAATATATAATGTTTTGCTTTGAACAGTCAATTATCTCTTAAAGGAATTAAATGAAAAAAGTCTTATATTTGCCTATGTATCTACTATTTCCAGCACTCCTCATTACTTTATGTAGATATGATTTTCCATCTGGTGTCATTTTTCTTCATTCTCAAGAACTTTCTTTAACATTCCTTGTAGTGCAGGTCTGCTGGTGATGAATTCTCTAAGATTTTGCTTATTGGAGAATGTTTTCATTCCGTGCTTATTTTTTGAAAGATATTTTGTCTAGATATAGAATTCTAGGTTGCCAGCTTTTCCTTTTAGCACCTTGAAGGTGTTGTTTCTCTGTTTTCTAGTGTGCTTTGCTTCTGATGAGAAGTCAGTGTGCATGTTTACTCCGAGTGCCTTAGAGGGTGTGTGTGTGGGAGTGGGGTGGTGGTTAAATGTGTCTTAATTGTGAGTCATAGAGCCTCTTGAATCTGTGGGTTATAGCTTTCTTTAGTTCTGGAAAATTCTCATCTAGTATTACTCAAATATTGCTTTTTTTCAAATTCTATTTCCTCTCCTTCTGAAACTATAAATTCCTTTATACTAGAACTTTTCCAAACTGCCCATATATCTCTTACACCGTGTCATTCATTTCCATTTTCATCTCTTTTTTCAGTGTGTGATTCATTCTACATATTCTACAGATTTGACTTCTAATTTACAATCCCTCTTTTTTGCTTCTAGTTAATAGTTAATATGTTGCAAAACCATGCATTGAGTTAATTTCAGTGGCTGTATTTTTCAGCTCTCAAATGTTTATTCAATGATTTTTTTATACATTCCAAGTCAATTTCTTCACTTTTTCATCTATATTCTTGAACATATAAGTCATATCTATTTTTTTAAGTCCATGTTAGATAACTCCAAATAACTACATCATTGATAGCTATGTCTCTATTGCCTTTTTTCTTGATTTTTAGTTACTTAGTCTTGTTTCCTGAAATGTAATTTAATTTAGAACTGGTGTTAGACATATTTTTAAACTAAAAAAATGGTAGAGGCTTTGGATGTATTATCTTCCTCCACTGATTTTTTTTCCTTTCTGGAAAGCTATGAGTAAATCACTTTTATCCAAACACATATTGAAATTATTTCAGGGTAGATTTCAGGCATTGCAAGAACTGGTTTCTCTATGGGTTGTCTTAAGTGTAGTTCTTCAGGGATCTCAGTTGAAAGTCTAAGTCTTCCTTGCTAAGTCTGAACTCTAATTTTTGTGTGTTTAGGGCCATGAAACTGCTGAAACTGCTTATCATTTAATCTCTTAGCAGTCATATTCACCTTGCTCCCTTGTGCGTTGTTGCCATTTTGGAAGTACATACACCTTAAGATTCAGCAAATGCTTTGAGGGGAAGGTTGAACTCACTTCTGAGATTCCTTTTACTTCTGGGATCTTGGCCCCTCGATCCTGGCCACTTGATAGTCTTTGACTCTAATTTTTGGATGTCAGTAAGTTTATGGACTGCCATAAACTTTAGGCGTCCATTTTCTGCTCAGTATCTATGCCCCACATGGAGAAAATACCCCACAGGGAAAAAGTGATGATGAATATGGGGCCTCAATGTGTTTCTCTTCTCTCTGAAATCTTATACTGTCACATCCTATCTGCTTTGGTTGTTCTCTAATGCCTTCAAATGGCTGGATTTATTTTTGGCATTTATCAAGTTTTTATAGTTATTATTTGTGGCAGAATTGGTCTAATACAAGGTATTTTGTCAAAAAAAAATGTTTTAGCCTCTACTGTTCATGCATCTCTATTTACCTCCTTCAAAGACAGACAATACAGTTCCCTCTCTTTATATTACTTGCTATCACCAGTTTTAATTGGTATAATATAATTTTACCTAGTTAATTGTTAATTTTATAAATTAAGAATCTTCTCTTTCAAGAATTATTTATGACACATTCATTCCATTTTGTAACCATATTTACCACAGTTATTTAGAATAAATTATGTGCTTAAATGCTTTCAGTTGCTCATTACCAGTTCTTCCACACCATGACTTTACTATTTATGAGTTTTAAATTTTGATTCATTTTTTTTCAGCTGGCTGAAGTAGATCTTGGAGTAATTTTTCAGGAAGAATGCATGAGTCAAATACTTTGTGATTCCTTGCATAACTGAGATTATTGGTCTGTTAACTTCATATATGAACCACAATTTTCAAGTATTCAATCATTTACCTAAAAAAAAAAAAAAAATCAAACACAGCCTGAGCAAAGTACTGTGCTAGATGTTAGAAACACAGCAGTATGCAAAATATGCAGGGTGATGCTTTTATGGATTTTACACTCTAGTGGGGAAAACAGACATTAACAACTGATTCCACAATTAATTACTAGTGATCATGGTGACAAAGGAGATTAACAGAATTTTACTCAGGAGAAAAGCAAGGGATGCAGGAAAGGCTTCACTGAAAGGATAGCAATTAAAGGAAGGCCCAGGAAATGAATTAAGTGACCTCGAGGGCTTTTATTTGGGAAGGGTTGATAAATTCTAGGCACAAGAAACAGCATATGCAAGAACTTGAGATGGATGGAATAGGAAAAAATGTCAGTGTAGTTGGTACGCAGTGTATAGTAGAGAATGATGTGACATGTGTCTAGTGAAATGGGCAAAGGCAGATGACAGAGCCTTGAAGGCCTTATTGTAGTTTTTATGAAAGGCAAAATCACTGAAGGGAATTGAGCAGAGATATATTGTGTTCAGTCCTGAGTTTTTATTAAAATCACACTTTATTATGAAGAATGAGTCAGAAAGGGAGAAAGGGATGGGGGATGAAGATGGACTGATCAGGAGGGTATTTGCTATTGCAAAGTTTTCACTGAGGTGTGATAATGGCTTGAATCAGACTGGTGGCAGTGAAAACTAAGAGATCTGTTTAAGACAATGGTGCAGGTATCTTCCACTCTTCTATTTCACGCACCCAACATCAAATACATTAGCAAATTCTGACAGCTGGACCTTAGAAATATGTCCAATATGACAGTTACTTCTTGTCATCCCCTATTCTTGCCTTGGTTCAAATCCCCATCATCTCTCATCAGTAGTATCACAGCGGTTCTTCCTGGATTTACCTTTGATCCCCTTCCCAGAGTGACCCTATTAAAACATAAGTTAGATTAGGTTATTCCTCTCAAACTCGCCAACGATTTCCCATTTCGTTCAAGCTGAATGAAAGTCAAAGTTCTAACAATGACCTACAAGGCCAAACGTGATCTGGCCTTGCTATTTCTGATATCTCTTGCCACTCTCTGTTTTGCTAATTCTAGTCTATCTACACTGACCTCCTCCTTGTCATCCCACCCCCCATGCCCAGGGTCTTTGTACTTCCTGCCCCCTTTGTGAGGAAAACTCTTCCCCTAAATCTTTGCAAGGCTTGCTCTTTACATTATTCCAGGATCTACTCAAATGTTCCCTGACCATCTTATAAAAACCTCTGCTCCTTTGCCAGTTCATTATCCTCTTACCCTGCCTTATCTTCCTTCACAGCACTGTTATGTTGAATAGCTTTGTATTAATTAGTACTTATATATTTATTGTCTGGAAAGTGAGCTTCTTGATAGCAGACATATTGTTATGTTCATTGATACATGGTCAGAAATATCTACAATGTGAATAATTTGGTTATGAATGTGGCAGTGAAGAAAGATAATGCTAAGGACAGTTCTTAGGTTTCTGGCTTAGACAATAGGATAGCTGGAGCACCATTTACGGAGAACAGGAAGCTGGAGGAAGAGGGATTTGGAAGAGATCACGAGTTCGGAATTGAACGTGTTGAGTTTAAGATAGGAATAAAACATCAGTGGGGGTGTCTAGTCGCCAGTTGGACACGTGGGCTTATAAAATGATACATATTTGGGATTCCTTAGTCCGAGGGTGACCAACTTATTTGTTTGCTTGGGACTTTGCCTGATTTTAGCATTGAAATTTCCACATTCTGGGAAACAGCTCAGTCCTGGACAAATCAGGCCAGTTGGTCAGCTTACAGTCAGCATGCAGGTGAGAGCTGAAGTCATGGGCATAAATGTGATCACGGGAGAATGTTCAGAGTGAGAAAAGATGCTGGTCCACACTTGAGTTCTGTGGAGCTCCAATGGTAACAGCAGGGTGAGCATGCCCCATCTTCCATTGGGCTGTGAGCTACCTGTGGGCTCGGAGGCATGATGCATGGTAGCTGTCCAGTCATATTTGTTATGAGTGAAAAAATAATGTTTAAAGGTTAAATAAACAAGGTACAAAGGAGACTGAAAGAGACCAGAGTAAATGAAGGTTTAAAAATGAATGCTTTAAACCCTTTACTTGCAAGGCCCTGCTTATATGGCCCCTACTCCAACCCCTCACCTCCATCACCTGCTTCTCCTCACTTTCTGCTCTAGCCACATCCATCTCCTTAAATTGCCAGGGCTTCTGTACATCTTTGCCCATTATGCTCTTTCTGTGATACTTGGAATGCTCGTAGAAGAGGGAACTGGGATCAGGAGGGATATTTTAAATCTTTTTTTAAACTTCTGCCTTCTACCTTCTTTTGCATTATAAGTTTCTCTAATTTTAATCATACTATTCAATGTGTAGTGGTATCTCATTATGGTCTTAATCTACACCTTTATAATGAGTAATTATATGTTTTTGTCATTTGGACACTTCTTTGTGACATGCCTCTTTAAGGCTTCTTGTCTGTTGTTCAGTTGAATGGTCTTTTTCTTATTGTTTGTACAAATTCTTTGCATATGCTGGATAGTAATATTTTGTCATATATATATATTTTAAATATCTTCTACTTTTTGGCTTACCCTTTCCCCTTTGAGTGGTGTCTTTGAAGAACTCTTTTCTTTTTTTATTTTTTACTGATTTGAGAGAGACTCTGAGACAGATGTTGATTGGTTGTTCCACTTAATTATGCATTCATTAGTTGCTTCTTGTGTGTGCTCTGATGGGGAAATCAAACCTGCAATGCTGGCATATGGGGACGATGCTCTAACCAACTGGACTACCCAGCCAGGGCCATGATAAATTATTAATTTTAAAGTATTACAGTGTATCAGTCTTCTTTTTCATGATTTGTGCTTTCTGTGTTCTACTAAAACAATTTTTTTCTGTCCAAGATCATGTAGATATTCTATTTTTCAGAAGCTTTATTGATTACTTTTCACATTTAGATCTACACCATCTGGAAATTCTTTCCACACGATACCACTTTTCTTATATCAAGTGGCCATATGTGTGTGAGTTTATTTCAAGATTTTTAAATCCTGTTTCATTGGTTTCTTTGCCTGTCTTAGGGCTAAATACCACACTACCTTAACTATCATAGCTTTGTAAGTCATGATATATGGTTGTATACTACCTCCAAGTTATTATTAAGTTGGGCTATTGAGAGTGGGCATGGTAACTGCCCATCCAGCTGCCTCTAAAGTCAGATGTGAGCTAAGGGAATGTGGCACAGGGCACCAAAGGGTCTGCTCAACCTATGTTAATCCCATTGCCCCTAGTATGTAATACAAGCTCCTTACCAAGGCCTCCAAGGCCCACATGCTTGTCCCTGCCTATGTCCCCAGTTTTATCTCTCCATTCTCCTAACTCACTATATTGCAGTAAGTTTTTTTATTTCTTTGAAAGTGGATATTCCAGGCTTGTTACCATCTCTTAGCACCTTTTCACTTATTCTTTCTCTCTGGATGTCTTTTATCGATATCATCACAAGGCTAGATTCTTATTATTCATATGTCAGCTCAAATGCCCCTTTTCATAGAGATTCCTCTGATCGCCTGCCCTAACTGAATTTTCTCTCTCCCTCCTGCCCTTGCCCACACTTTATTGCATTGCCCTGAACAATTACAAGACCTACCAATATCTGAAATAACACCTGTTTGTTTGCTTGTTTATTCAGCATATTATAGTTCTTTCTCACACTAAAATGTAACTTCCGGTGGCCGTGGGATCTTGTCAGTCTTTTTCATCATCGGAAGATGGTTAGCTACTAGAATGCTGTTAAGACACATAGAATTTACTCAGTAAACCTCGATGGATGGAATTTGCTACTCTTAACTCTTTGCTCTCAGTATCTTCTGGAGACCTACTTTTCTTCCTCAGTGAAGCTTGGAGATATTTAAAAACAGCAATCACTTTTTCCAGGAATGTTCTCGTCTTAAAATTAAATTTCTGTAACTGCTTCCATTTTTTAAAAAATATACACCAATGCATGATATCTCTGGTGTAGTTGTTTGCTTTATCATGCAATAAGTTCATCAACACTTTGGGTCATACCTTGCGCCTCTCTCTATGAACCTGTTCCCACCATATACATGCAAATACGCTTTGGCTTGCCCACTGCCTATGGCCAAGAGACTCAGAAAGTATTTGCGGAATGAAAGGTTGAATAAAAAGTGCTACAAGCAGATAATTCTGCATACTTGGGGCTTGGAGGGTGAAAGAATCAAGCGTGGCTTACTTGGCCAGATTTATTGCTCCCCCTTTCACTGCACCCTGTCACCCAGACTCCCAGAGCCTTTGTAAATCACTTGATGTTATTCCTTCACTTACATATTTTTTATGACTGTCCTTTTAGGACCACATAAATCAGATGTCAAATCAGGTTATTAGCAGGGGCTATTTTTTTCTCACCTGTCAACAACCTGAGATTTTAATTCACTTTGGACTTTTCTATTTCTATTTGTAACCTTTCTCTGGGATGTTGGATGATGGCAGAAAGGTTTGTTTTGAATTAAAATTGGGGGAGTTAGGTCAGATATCAGACAACAAATGTGTAGTCTTGTAGCAGTAAGAATGGTAGAAAAAGGAACTTTCCACCTTTGTTACAAACCTTAACCCCTGGGTTAATCAGGGGGCTTTCCTTATTAGCTAAGAAAAAAAAATGAAGGGTTTTGTCCAAACCCAAAGAATTGGAGAAACATTAACGTTAGGGATGAAAAGTTATTCTGTCAGCCCTGGCCAGTGTGGCTCAGATGTTTGGAGTGTCGTCCCATAACCAAAGGATTGTATGTTCAAATCCTAGTCAGGGCATGTACCCAGGTTGCGGGTTTCATCCTTGATTGGGGTATGTGTGATCCTTGGTCTGGGCATGTACAGGAGGCAACCAATCAACGCTTCCCTCTTATATCAATGTTTCTCTCTCTTCTTTCCTCTCTCCCTCTCTCTCTCTCTCTAAAAAAGCAATGAAAAAATGTTCTCAGATGAGGATTTTTAAAAATGTTATTCTATCACTCAAGCCATATTTGAGAGAACCAACAAAGAAATATAAAGGGAAGTTAATCTCTGGGCTCTCTGCTCTGTCACATAGGTCAATTAGTCTTTATAACTTGGTGTTTACTTTAATACCTGGGAAACTGAGATCCCTTACTTACATATTCTTTTTTTTTTTAATGGTCTTGGCAAGTTTTAAAAAACCAACTTTTAAAATTTATATATGATAACATGCACAGGTTTTAGGTATACTATTTGATGAGCTTTCACATACACATATGTGTACCCACCCCTCCAATATGTCCTAAACACATTATATATGAACATAAATAAGACATTTTTATGGAAAATAACCCATTTCCAAAACAAAATATATTAGAATTGTTTCACATTTTTCAAAATGTATTCAATGCCTAGCTTTATAGAAGATGGCTGGATTCTTGTATCTGCTTCTGTATTGTGTTACAACGTCACACATCACACCTCTGGAAATCTGCACTGTACACTCATGAGACAATGTGAATGAAAATACAAGTAACATCGAAGCAGGATTATGAAAATAGTTTTTACCTCACGGACTCCCTGGAGGAGGCTCAGTGATCTGCCAGGAGTCCCTGCATGGCACTTTGAGGAGCAGTTTTGAGAGCAATCATGTCAGCTATGAAAGAAGACAGATTGACTTCTCCCATTCAATTTTTATATTATTATTTTTCTTGTCCTTTTGTTCTAAATCCTTCACTACAGTGTGTGACAAAAGTAATGAGAGCAGACATCATTGCTTTATTCCTAAATTTGGAAGAGAGTTTTTTTTAATTTGCTACCATTTACTGCGACTTTAAGAGTTTTGTAGATACTCTTTAGCAGATTGAGAAAGTTTTGTGTGTTGCAGTTTTCTGAAGATATTTGTTTCTTTTGCTTTGTTTTTACCATGAATTAATTTCATATCTCTGGGATAAATCCTACTTTGTAAATATTTTAATATATTGCTTGATTAAATTTGCTAATATTTTAGAGCATTTTTGCCCTGATATTAAGATTAATTGACCTCTAATTTTAGTTTCTTGTAGTATCTTTGCCAGGTTTCGTTATCATTTTCTATGTTGACCTCACAAACTGAATTGGGAAGCATTCTCTTCTTTTTTATTTTCAAAATGAGTTTGGTTAGAGTGCTCTTATTTCTCATTTAAGTGTTTTGATAGGATTTACCAGTGAAATCATCTGAGTCTGGCTCACGTTGTGTGAAAGTTTTGGCTAGAAAGTTAAGTTCTTTAATAGATATAGGCTGTTTGGGTTTTTAAATTTTATTTCTTGAGGCAGCTTTGATAAACTGTGCTTTTTACAAATGTGGTTATGTTCTTCTATGTTGTATGTATTTATGTGAAGTTGTTTATGATAGTCTCCTATTATCTTTTTAATATCTATCATTTCTGCAATAATATCCACTCTTGAATTCCTAATGTTGTTAATTTGTGTTTCCTCCATTTTTATCTTATTCAGTTTTGAAGGACTTTTTAAATATAATATTTTCTAAGAAACACATTAGAGTTTGGTAATAGTATAATATTTTTCTATCACATTGATGTCTGTTCTTGGGTTTTTTTTTATTATGAGGTCTCATTTGTTTGCTTTTTTGTTTCTTAATTTGAAGACTTAGTTAATTGATTTAAATCTTTTTTTCCTACTATAAGGGTTTTAGATGCATACATTTATCTCAATGACTGCTTTAGTTACCTTCCTATAAGTTTTTATTTTTGTTATCATTCATTATAAAATAGCTTTTGTTCCCTTTCAGTTTTTTCTTTGGTCCATGGATTGTCTTGAAGTGTGTCATTTAAACTTCATATATTTGGGGATTTTTAAAAATATTTTATTGCTATGGTTTTCTAATTTAAAGCAGTTGTGGTCAGAGAATATACTCTGTAAGACTGCAATCTTTTTATGAGCACATATGGTGTATCAGATGAAAATTTTATATGCACTAGAAAATAATATGTATTCTGTAAAGATATTCCTTAATTTTAAACTTTAAGTGTGCATGTTAAAAATTTACAGGTAACCACTAAAATTCAAAATAGAATGTGTAACTCATGTACCAAAAGAGGTACATAAAACTTGGTAATTTCAATAGAAAGCAAGAACGGGAAAACTAAAACAAAACAATAAAACTATTGATAAATAAAAATGACACCAGAATAACATGAAAATGATAAGCTAAACCACCGCCATGAACAAATATTAAATAAACACATAAATACATTTAAAAAGTAACTCATGAGTCATAAAATAAACTGTAATAAGAATTAGAAAATATTTAGAGCTACATGTCATTTGTGAAGTGCAGCTAAATTATAACATAAACAAAACCAAAAAAGTAATAATAAATAGAAAACTTTCCTCAGAAGGAAAACAACGAGAATGAGAAGGCATAAATGTAAGATGCCATGACTGAAAAAGCAGACCTCATAAAATGTAGAGATGTAAGAAATCAAAAGAAAACACTGACAGTCTGCACAGCAAAAAATTCGAGCACAAGGCGAGTGCTTCCCAACCCCGCTGCCTTAGACATATCCGAGGCTCTGAAAAAATAGTGGTTCCTGACTCCCTCCCTGACGAAATAAATCGGAATAACGGGGCAGGGAATTCTGATGGGCAGCCAGGGTCCAGAGCCACTGCCCTAAGCACTTACAGGCTCGTTCAGAGAAGCTCCTCCATGCCGAGAGGCATTAGCCCTGGGAAGCAGCTGTCACAGAAGGGCCCCTTTTCCTCCCTCCAACAAGACATGAGCAGCAGACCTCACTGAACACTAAAATCTGTCACATGATTAAATCTCCACTATGGTTAAATCTAATGTCACCATGATGCTTTCAACAGAGGCTTCTCTTCTTCTATAACTAGGATTATACCCACAGATGTGAGCATCATTTTTCAGCCAGTGGTCCTGGGACTCTTTTCCTCTGAGTCAATAGTAAATTTGTTGTTCTCTCTGATGTGATCAGAATTTATTTTTGGAATCAGAATTGAGAAGACAAGTAGTGCTTTCTTCAAAATAAATTTAATGATAGTTGTCACATATGGAATGAACATTGTGTATTTGATATAGAAGAAGAGACGTTTAAGACAGGCGAATCCCAAAGATCTTACAGTCTAATTGAGAATAAAAGATTCACATGTGCACAAATGCACACACTGGGTTGTGTAAGACAGTCTTTGATTAAATTTGAATTTAAGTGGTCGTGTCACTCTGGGAGGAAGTGTAGAAAACAGAGACCGCTCTGGCTATTTTAAGAAAAGACGGGTTTAATATGGGAATTGGGTGTTTGCAAAATCACTGGGAGGTCTAGAGGAACAGGCTCCAGGCTAGACCTCCAGAGATGATTCTAGACTGACGATGTCAAACTGATCCATTGAGAGAACTGCTATCTCTGCTTCATCTTTTGGAAACAAGAGAAATCAGGAAATTGCTGGGCCAGCTGCTGGTCCTTGGCTCACACCCGCAGAGCAGTGATTGTGAGTCCTGAACCTTGACCAGAAGTGTCTGCTACAAAGCCATGCTGTGGCTTTTAAGTTCACTCAGGAAAAACATAGATGCTCCCCTGTCCCACCTTTCCCCCTAGTTAACTCACTTCCGAATTCGAGTATTGGCAGAGTGCATTCCATTGTTGGAGCCTAAGTCACAAGTGCAACCTTAACTGCAAGGCCATCTGTCAGCTTTCCAGGCCTCCACAGCACAGGAAGGCACACGAGGAGGAGGTGGAGCCAGACAGTCTCCCTTAGGGAAGACGGGGTATAAGACCATTGAAGAGAACACATAAATGAAGCACATGAAGCCTTGGTGCCTTCCTCTCTGGTCGATCCTCAGGAAAGAACATGCATCAAAATGGCCATTGGAACCTGTCAGTTTCTACTGGATAAAAATATTTCACCTCTGTCCCCTTTAAAATTTTCTTCTGCCGGTGCCTTAAATCAAACCTTTATAATATTTTGACCCAGACCACTGAACAAGCCTTAAGACAAGTCTTTCTGTTTATAGTTTTATTATTAAACCATTTTGCCGAGTATTTCTAAATGAATCTTTAAAAACAAATTCAATAAAAACAGTTCCTTTATCAATATACTTCTCTAACATTGTAATTTCAAAGTAATTTAAGGTGGTACATGGGTGAATTATTTTAAATAGTGGTACCATTATATTAACTATATTAGAAAATATAATTAGCACATCAAACCTATGCTATTATAGACATCATTAAGGATGAGGCTAAAGTAAAGAGTGAGCCCATGTAAACATAGGATACAAATATAAAAATTCATAGTGACAGAATGTGAATAACCAATGTTGGAAATAACTATTAGTGTCATTATTTGGCTGAAAGATGTCTGAGACCCCATTACCTCAAGAATAATAGTCAAGCTCTTAGGTGGAAATCCTCTCTCACCTGATCCACAACTACCTATTTAGCCTCACCTTCATCCTTTAAAGCTCAGCTAAGATGTCACCATTGGCAGCTGTAGTGCGCTAAAATAGAGAAGCCGTAGATAGATGTGAGGTGGTATCCCAGAGACGCCCTCCGCGTGAAACAATATTTAGGTAAGTTCATCTTGATCAGATGAGAGGTCTTCCCACTTAAAGATGCCAAAACTTAATTTGGCAGCTCTTCTCAGAGCTGATTGCATTCAGGAGGAATGCCCCATGTGAGTTCAACAAACTTTCCTGGTTCATCATTAGACAGCATACCCATAGACATATATGCCACTCTCAAAGCCTTTGGCACTGCCCTTGTGAGGATGAAGCACCATCTCTCCTTGAAGGCCCTACATTGCATATCACAACGTAGGCTCATACAGGACCTGGCCATCTCTGCAAAAGCTCAGGGCACCCACAAGCATCAGCATTCAGAATTGGCGTATCACAGCTTGAATAATACTATTTTTCATTGGCTAATATTTTCAGAGTGTGCACAATGCTTAATTTTAGAAAAATTGAAAGCCTAAAAAAATGACAAGAAACAAAAATAAATCACTCATAATCTCACTACCTAGAGGCAGAAAAAATGTTTGGCACATTTCCCCTCAGGTTTTTGTTTGTTTTCATTTCTCGCCAATCCCAGTTTTATACACTGTAACTTATATTCTGCTTTGCTCACTTACCATTGCTCTTTTTAAACATTACTTGCATTAATTAACTATACCGTAACCATCAGCTTTTTCAGTATTTCTAGGATTTTTATTGCACATTATGTTGCAATAAACATTTTTGTGCATAAAAACATGTCTGCATTTTAGATGCTTTCCCTAGAACTGATACCTAGATATTAAATCATTGGTTCACAAGTTATGGATATTTTAAGGCCAAAATAGGAATACTTCTGTCCCTTGACTTCTATTTCACTGATTTTTCCACTTTAACAAAGTGTTATGCTTCTTTCTCAAAATCTATGTGAAAAAAATCACAGGAGGTTTGTCTCTCCAGACTGGCACAGTATTCTCAACAGCACACAGCTGAAGCCATTGATGCGCTAGAAGTATCTTTAGAACCCCTCAAAATATACCTCCTGATAATAGAAAATCTGGATGTCCCTGCTATTCGTTTGTACCTGAATTTCACCTGCCTCATTCTTTTGGGTTAATGCTTTGGTGGGACTCTCTGCCATCTTTCTGTTTATTATTTTAGGTAAAATTCTTCAGGAAACCTTGCAGTCTGGGCAAAGATTAAGATATTTTAACTGCTGTGCAAATATTCTGAAGCTTTAATTTCATGATTTTCACTGACCTCATTGCAACAAACACATTGATAATGGCACAATCTATAAGAATCTGTTATTTTTTTCATTTTTGGGATGTAGGTGGCATAGTCACGCAGCCGATCCTGTTCTTACTTTATGCAAATCACCACTAACTCCTCCTTTGTCTGGGCGCATGCTTGGTGAGCGGGCTGTATCTTTGTGAGAAAAACAATGTGCGCTGTCCTCCAGGTGGCCGCATCCCTGCATCGAGCTCACTTGGAGCTCAGCTGTCACCTGACTCTCCCATGGCCAGCTCAGTGTCAGAGCAATTTGCACGGGTAGGTGGGACCCTTGATATCATCATCCCAGCCAAGGACTTTTCCTGGGTTGTAAGTGTGACCCTCCATTTAAGATCCTTGTCTCAATAGTCCTTTGATATTAGTGATGTCTCTGGACAGCAACTGACAACCAGATAAGGAAGAAGAAAATGAACTGGCAAAGGTGAGAAAGAGAGGGTCCTCCCTCCTGTGTCTCTGCCAGAGGGGGTTTTCTGGTGGGACTGTGCGAGCAGGTGGAGCAGTGCTTCTTCCTTATTCCCCCGGCTTTTCCACTGTAGAGTCAGGCAGCCAGTGGCCAGCATCTGCACATCTCTGCATGAGAGCTTCCTTGCTCATCAGAGCCCCTTGAGCACCTCGGGCCAGAGGGCTGGAGAATTAATGCCCCTTCTCCAGGAGTCCCTAACCAATGAGTGACGAAGTGAGAGTTGGCTGGCCTCTCAGGTGGGATAACTTTGCAGCAAGTCTTCTGTCCTGGCTCCCAGGGTCCCCAGCAGGAAGTCCAGTTCCCTACAATGGTAGCTCACTTGCTAACATACTTGTTCTTGGCCTCTTGCATTCCTTGTCTCACCTCCTCTTTTATTTGTGTTTTTTGGAATAGCCTTCTGTATTAATTTGCTCAAGCTGCCTTAACAAAATACCACAGAGTGGCTGCTTTAAACTATAAACATTTACTTTTTCACAGTTCTAGAGGCTGGAAGTCCAAGGCGCTGGCAGGGTTGGTTTCTCCTGAAGTCTCTCTGCTTGGCTTGCAGATGGCTGCCTTCCCTCTGTGTCCTCACATGGTCTGTCCTGCATGAGCATACCTGGGGCCCCTCTGTCTGTCCTCATTTCCTCCTTTTATAAAAACATCAGCCATTGAATTAGGATCCACCCTAATGGCCTCATTTTAACTTAATTACCTCTTTAAAGGCCATATCTCCTATTACAGTCACATTTTGAGGCACTAGGGGTTAGGGCTTCCACATATGAATTTTAAGGGGAGGCAATTCAGTTCATAATAGCCATCCTAATAAACTACTGGATCCTGAGTCCTCGTCCCCAAATATGACAGCAGATGAAATAGCCACTTGGAATCAGCTGAATTAGAGAGGAATTAGGAGGAGGCCCTGCACCTGGTTGGCAAAAGCAAGCCCTAGGAAGAAATCCCATGTTGGAAATGGTTCATGGTTATCCTAAAGAAGGCTGTGGTGAGTGAAGAATTTACCAGCTTTACACGCTGAGATCAGGTTAAATATTGCTCATTTTGATTACAAATTTTCCTAACAAAATTCCGGCACGGTAGCTCTTGCAAGTTATGTGCTAGAAAAGGTGGGAAAGAGCACCACCTGGTTTAGTATAATATATATTTCCAGGAAACAGTATATCCTCACAAAGCAGGACAATTCAAAGCTTCTTTAGCTAGGTTCTTTGGAGACCAGCAACAGATGACACCAAAGGTATCAGTGTTTCTGTACCTGGTTAATATGTTTAAAATTGCATGGGACTCAATAAATAAATAGTGTTGGGACTCTCTTAGAAAATCCAAGACTTGTTGTTCTGACAACTAGCAAGAAGCCAGTTTAACCCTGGGCAAATCCACACAAATGGCAGAAATATGCAAAGAAAGCCAAAAAGAGGCTTGGCATTCTGGAGCCAGAGGGGCATAGCTGGACAGCAGGCAGGTGAGCAGAGTTGGTGGCTGTGGCTATGGCTGCTCAGATGCCACCTCCTCTCTCGCAGGTCCCTGACCCTATCTTCCATACGGCACTCTGAGCCTTAGAGGTCAAGCTGAGGTGCCATCCTTGAAAGCAATGAGCTCATTACCCTGGGAAATAGTTTCTTCTCCCTTCTGCTCCTTTGCAGATTTCATTTGCATTTCCCCAGACGGTTTTCATTTCCATCAGCCTCGTCTGGCAGACGGTGGGGGCTGGGGCTGGAGCTGCCTCACAGTCAGGTTACCCCCTCAATATTGCTTCTGGTTGGGCCTGTTTGGGCTTGCTTTGGCAGCACAATCCCGAGTGTCATTCAGGCAATTAAATAAGATATTTTATTTTATTCAAGGGGGCTGTATCATGCCTATTTCAGGAGCTATTTGATGGGAACTGGGGCAAAAAAATGTCCCTTGAAAATGGCATCCCATCTGTAGCCTGAAGTGAAAGGATCACAGAATTAGCTTTTCTTTAACACTATTATATTCTTTCAGTAGGGTGTAAAGTTTTAGGAGATGAACTTTCATGCTCCATGTCACGGGAGCAGATTGGTTTTGCATGTGTGACAGAGCAGGCCCTGAGACTCCAGCCATGGGGGGATGGGGCAGAAACGCAGAGTTCTTAAGTGAGTCAAATATCTTTCCAAGGCCTGCATCTGCTTAAAAAGCTTACACTGGATACCCTGTGTCTGTTTTCCCTAACTTGTTCACTTTCTTTTAACTCTAACTTCAGAGTAACTCCGGCCAACAGTTGTCATGAAATCCATTTCTTTATCACAATGTAAGTGGTTGCATGAGTCTATGCATGTTCAGTGTCAGTTCCTAATGTGGGCCATTCCAAGTCATTTTGTCTTTTCTTGCCTTCAGATTCTTTAGGAATGAATGTTCTTGCCTTGGATAAGTCTTAGCCATGGGAGACTGAGGTCCCAGAGCTCCCTGTGCTTGCAATCACAAGGTCATGGCTGGAACTAAGAGTAACTTATATTGCATCCTTTGTCCCTCTCTGCCCTTCATCTTTCCTAGGACACTAAATTAGTTTTTAGACTGAAACTTAAGATGTTTTGATATGAAGTTTCCCTGAAACATGGATAAAGCCACAGCATAATATCTAGAATAGTATTTGCTAAACCTTCTTAAAAAATGGAACATCATACAATATTTTATTCATAACTATACAAATTTTCTTTCAAAAGCAAATACAAGATTGAAAAAACCAACCAAACAAAAAATTACAAGACTATGTAGGGTTAACAGCAACAGTAAGTCATCACATTAGCTCTCAGAATCACAAAGAGGAAACATTCTTAAAAACAGAGATTCTGGTACTATTTGAAACCACTCAGTTATCATAAACAAAAAACAAAAAGAGTTTTTGTTTTCCTTCTTTTTCAAAGGATTACATAGCATAGTCTAATATTGCTAGCATTTTGTTTCCAAAGGGCCTTTATGTTCTGATAGATGTATATTTGTACAAAGCAAACCTCTGAAACAAATACTTCATAATGAGATGCAGTCCAGATGTGAGCATAGCTCTGTGAATGTACATGCATTTACTATGGAGAAGAACATTGTTGGGGAACTTCCTGGCACCCAGAATCTCGTAGGATTAATGGAAGGTGGAAAGACCGCAAAGGGGTTCTGAAAGGACACGTTTGTATTCAGGAATCGGCCAGAAAATTATAAGCTAAGATGGCAATTCAGAAAAAAAAGAGAAATAATTTTTTCTTTCCCTTCTGTTTTTCTCTCATTTTTCCAAGTGTGGAGGGAGTGTCATCGAATTCTTGGATGTTCAATGTGTGTCTGATATAGCTCCACTGCTCCACTGCCTCTGGTGGGTTGTCTGCTCCCTGGGGACTGGTATCTGTGTTCTAGACATCTGGGAATTCTTCCCGTGATGCCCAGGGTATGCCACTAAAACTGACCTACCTGACCACACCTGGAAATTGCCAACCTGTCAATAAGAAACAATGTTGAGACCGAATTTCAGGGAAAGCACTGCTAGAAAGGGAAAGAGGTTTAAAGAGGATGTTACCATGTTTAAGGAATCCATTTGATGAGGTAAGGCATAATTATGTGGAAAGTAAATTATGAAAAAGAATTATAATAAGTTTGAAATAGTAAGACAAAAAGTGCCAGCGAGGGGTGGATAGACGACACTGCCTCTCCCCTACCAGCCAGAGTGACTGAATCAAAGAGGTGGCCCATGTCATTCAGAAGGCCTTTCTTCAAGGCCAAATCTGGCCCCACCCCATCACTTACCAGCTGCTAGCTAGTTGCCTTTTCTTGGGTCAGTATATTACTATTTGTGAGCCTGGGTTTCTTTAGATACAAAATAAGTTTATATCACCCATAGGATTATTACCTTATGGGTATTATCATAAGAGTATTGAGGATTGATAAAATAATAATGTAAAGTTTCTGGTTTAAAATATGAAACAATACATATTCAAGAAAATGTTATTCACCTTCCTCTATTTACCCATGTGTTGTCTTCAAAGCTTTAGGACCATAGAGACTTTATGCAGAATTAAAGTTGTGGGAACTAACAGACCAGAGTCCTGCTACCAGAAATTTTGTAGCTCCTTGGAGTCTTGGGGTGGAAAATTCTGATTTCAAAAATTCACCATCCCTTCAGCTCTCAGTAAGACCAAACCTCCACCCGTCCCTTCCTCACACTCACTATTTACACACCCACAACTGAATTCAGGCCGAAAAGAAGTATCAGTTACCTGACAACTGAGGCAGAGATGTAATACCATCATGGGCATCTAGTCCTCCTGGACTGTAGTTCTGGGAAATGTGCTGCCCCCAGTAAAAGGAGGAGGACATTCTCTTAAGTTCTTAGGAGAGCAGCAGGATTGCTGCAACTCTTCTCTAGGCCTGTCTTAGTCATAGCACAAGATCGGGCCTCCTGGGCTATTCTAGCTTGACCCCTGCATATTAGTACTGCCCACAGACCTATGGCCTCCTTTAATAGCCTCCCTCTCGCCAGCATCCCAGTGAGCAATCTTCCTCAATCTTGACTCCTCTGTCTGACCACATTCCTCTCTGAAGATTTTCTATGCTCCAACTGAATCCCAGCTAATGGACCACTGTCCTTGTCAATGGGTAGACCATGGTGATAGCACTGAGATTATTTGGGCTGGAATGAGTTACCTGCCCCCTTGGTCCATATATACAAATGGATTGCTGTCCATAAGTTGTGTGAAGGGCATTGGAAATGATGTTAATCACCAGGCTGAAAGGAGAGAGGAAACCAGTGTGAAGCTGATGAATCAGAGAAGCTGCTCTTCCATGTAAAACCCTCCATGGGTTTCCCACGGCACTTGACAGAAAATCCAAATTCTTCCCATGACCTGAAAAGCCCTACATGAGCTACCCCTGCCACCGTCCCCCCAGCCTGTCTGCCACTTGCTCTCTTTGCTCATGCTGCCCTTCATTTTGCTTCCTAACCACCTTGCTCTCACTCACAGCTCAGAGCTCTCACTATAGTTTGATCTCTCTGAAAGTCACTTCCTCTAGACCTTCTCAGAGTTGACTTCTTGTTAGTCAAGTCTCCCCTCAACTATTAGGCCTCTTCAAAGAGGACTTTCCTGACCCTGCCATTAAATATTATCTACCAGCCCAGTCACTTTCTAAACCATTCCCCTGCTTCATTCTCATCATTGCACTCATACCTCTGAAATTATTTTATTTATAGTTGGGTACTTACTTAATCATCAGAGAAGGAAAACTCTGACTCCAAAAAACCTCCGCTGCCTTGCGGCATACCTCTTCAAGGGAAAGGCTAAGGGAGTAAACCCCGACAGAAAATCCGGAGCCGGAGTCCCTAAGGCGGTTTGACGTTGTAGTCAACACCGGCAACTCCTGCGGCGCACCTGAAGCCAAGCTGTATTGACTCCGTCTTTCCCTTGGACCCTTCAGCTGCGAAGAGAGGGGGGGTCTGCTGCATGGGCAACAGCTGACCCTCCATATCACCCTGCCCAGGCTCTGTAGCTTCAGCTTCACTGGAGAGGACACTCCAGCGTCATCGCAAGATGTCGATTTAACACGGGAGGAGACAGATACCGTGTCACTCCCGAGTCGGACTGCACAGCCATTCTCGGTGGTGCAGATAGACTCTTAAGAAGCTACACCATCGTCTCTCGAGACGGACGGCTGCCGACGACTTACTTAATATTTTTCTCCTCTACTAGAATGTCATCACAACAAAGGCTTGGATTTGTATGTCTTGTCAACTCTTGTGGTTCCAGTGCCTAGAAGATTGACTAGCACATAGAAGTCTCCAAAAACAATATCTGGGTGGACTAGGCACATTGTTCTAGAAGCACATCTGGCTGCATTATAAACAGCTGATACTGAAGGGGAAAATCAAACGACCAGAACAGCAGTAAAAATTTCAAGTGGAACAATGGAGGGTTAGACAGGCAAAAGTTATCAAAGAAGTTTTAGCCATTGGCAACAAGAATCCAACCACCTGAATTAGGCTGGGGGTCTCGAATAGACCAGGAAGGGCAACAGGATCCCCACTCTGGGTTAGGGATACAGTAGACTCAGGCTATGGAATAAGACAAAGGAATCAGTCAGAGCTAAGCACAAAGAAACAAGGTTGAGTCCTGGAATGGTCAAGCCTACCTAAAAGAGGAAAAGAAAGGATTGTTGTTGGCAAAACGACTGGACTGACCAGCCATCAAACCTGCAGGTACTGGTTTCTAAATTTGATGGCAAGTGGCAATGGTTTGGTGAGGGTGAGCAATGTGGAACCTTGTCTTGACTAAGAAAACAGAAAGTGACTTAATTCTTGACCCTGCCAAAAGGGATACAGGAGCTGAGAGTGAAGAGGGAGCGATCAGAAAACCTCATGCTAGTCAGGAGCTAGAGAGGGCAGAGGCACCAAGAGGTGGGAGCTGACAGCTCTCTAGCAGCCAGCCGCTGCAAGAGTTAATGAGCTCACTCCGGGCCCCAGAGGCAGCTGAAGATGAATAGCTGTGAGCTGTGATTACTCTTCCTTTTAAACTGTCCTGTTTCTCCACGTTATAGGCAACACTTTCTGGAGTAAGTAAATCATGCCCAGCATTCATCTCACACATACAGACAAATATGAAATCAACATTTCTCCATGGTAAAAAGATCCCACTGTTGATCTGTTGGTGGGTATCCTGAATGTCACTCCCTTTCTCTAAAGGAGTACAAGCCTCCAAAGGACTGGCTTCCCTCTCAGGGGCTCTGTTTACAAATGGTTAGGAGCCACCACCTGAGACAGAAACAGCCGTTAGGAAATGGGATCAACTTTGACAATTCCAGGAAGTTTTAATTAGCTCAGGTGCAAGACTCTCCATAGCAATGCCTGCAGTGGATTTTTATTCAAACTTTGTAAGAGCAGGATTAGTTGAGAGAGACTAAGTGTGTATTAAAACACTGTAGAGTTCTCTAAATAGAAAACTTAAGCATAAGCAACATATATGTGCCTTTAATTTACTTGTGTATACAGGTTTCTCAGGCTGTATCTAGTCTGGCTATATATTAACTTTAGAATAATACATAGTTTATTGGCCTGAATAGAGGCATGGAAAGAGTGTCATCGAAATTGCCCTGGATCTGGCCCCAACCTGTGGTTCCATGCCTTCAGTACACCTGTATTGCATGTGATTATTCAAGGAGTCCTGGGGGTCTTAAGCAAGACTCCCAAGTAAGCCCATTCTTGTTGAGTGTGGCTGTGGCTCTGCATCCCTCTCCTGGGATCCACAGGGTTCTTCCACATCCTGCAGAGTCCACCATGGCACATGGCAGCCAAGGTGGCACCGAGGGTGAGATGCCAGAGCTGCTCAGTGTTTTCTTTTGTGGTGGAGAATGCTTCTTCCCCTCTTTTCTCTTGTACTGTATGGATAGTAATAATGATAGTAATAGTAATAGTAATAAAAACAGTGGTGAATTATTGAACACTGGTTGCTTCATGCCAAGTACTATTCTAAGTGCTTTACACGTAATTCATTTGATCCCCATGACAGCCCTATAAGGCATATGCTATTTTACTGATGGGAACACTGAGGAACAGAGAAAGTAATGTGCCTAAGGCTACTTGTGACACTGTATTCTACAGAGTTTTAGTGAAATAGCTGGGTTTTCATACATACATGTATACACACAGAGGAAGAGAAAGATATCCTCAGAAATAATTAATATTTATAATCACATACATGTACATGCACACAAATACATATATAGAGAGTGGTATACTATACAAAATGCTTTTAATGCAATTTCCTCACTTTCTATTTTTTTGGGACATGATTATTATGTGATAAATATAGATTTCCCACCCTCTAATTTTAAATAGCTGCATGGTATTCCATTGTGTGAATGTACCATAATGTATTTAATAAATAGCATATTTTGAACATTAATAGAGTTTTCTAATTTTTCTATTCTGCTAATGCTAAAATGAACCTCTTTGGACCTGTGTCTTTAGACTGTCTTGTCATTTTCCTAAGATTAAATTCTAGAAATTGGCTTACTGCATTAAGGGTGTGCACATTTTCAATTTTGATAATATATTGCCCACTGCTGTCTAGAAAGTTTGTCGTATCAATTTGAATTTACACCAAACCATACGAGAATGCTTGTTTACTCATGCCCTAGCCAACATTGGATACTATTAATATTTTTCATCATTCTCAACTTAATAGGCAAGGAATTCCATCTCACTGATGTTTTAATTTATGTTTCCTTGATAGCTAGAGAGGTTCAACATTTTTTTAATGTAAAAACATATGTATCTATTTGTCTATGAATTGCCTTACTTGTCCTTAGGTCACTTTCTATTGGAATATTCTCTTTATTTTACTAATTTGTATGAGTTCTGAAAAGATTAAGAAAACTATAAACTTTTGAAATATCCCTTGTAAATAATTTTCAGTTTTTTAACATTGTTTAAGATGTTTAGGTGGAAGACAGGATCAGAATTTAGTTTTGGTATTCACAAGTTATGGAATTTTATAAAATAAAAAATCATTATTAATAATCCATTATGAATCTTTTACTTTCAGCCACCAAATCCATACATTTAAAGTCTTTCAAAACCACAAAATTACATAAATATTTATTTATATATTTTGGTATTTTAGTGGTTTCTTTTTTTCCAATCAAAACTTTGAAACATCTGGAACTTAGTTTTATATAGATTATGGTATAAGGCTCAAACCCTCTTTCTTACAATGCTTAGCTACTTTCCCCAATCATATTTTATTGAATGATCCATTTAATAAATAGTTGATTCTTTCTCTAATCTTTTAAACTGACATCATTAATATATATCAAATTATTATCCATACTTAACTCAGCTTCTGGATTTTTTTTTTTTTTTTTAAGTTTTATGGATCTCTCTCACAACTTTGGTACCACACCACAGTGATAATTTAATTTCTAATAGGGTAAGTCAATCTCATTACTCATTTTTCTTGGTCTTTTCATGACTATTCTAACACAATTATTCTTCTAAATGAACTTTAAAATCATTTGGTCAAATTCCAAACAAAAATCTCATCAAATTTTAATTGGGATTGCATTAAATTTATAAATTAATTTGGGGAGAAATGACACCTTTAAAATGTTGAAACTTCTAATTCAGAAACATTGAACATCTCCTGATTTATTAACATCTTTTATGTCTCTAAGTTAAATTTGTAGTATTTCTCACATAGATCTGTCATATTTCTTATTAAGGTTAGTCCTAGCTATTTTACATTTTTGTTGCTTTTGTTACTTGGATTTTTTATGTATTTCTACATAACTATATTGTAGAGAGGAACTACTGATTTTTATGTCAATTTGGTAATTAGAAACTATGAAATGCTTTTATTACTCTATTTTTGAGATGATCCTCATCTCTTCCAAGTCGATAATTTTAATCATGAATAAATAATGTTAATTTGTCTTCATAATATTTATGAAACTTATTTTGGTTAAACAATTGTTTGGACACATATGTCTTAACATGGGAATCCTTTGGAGCAGGGGCATTTTTGAAAAACTCATGGTCCTAATAAAATGTAGAATCATCACTTTCTTTTGTTTTTAAGTATTATCTTTAACCCACTCAGCTGACCTTTATAGTTTCTCTAACTTCCACTCTAATTACAGGGATTTACTTCATGCCATATTTCATTCTTAAATTATTTTAAAATTGTAACAATGAGAAAGAAAGTGAGCAAGAGATTGAGATCAAAGAGGTCTGAATTGTGGACTTGGAAGTCAGAATCTCTAGATTCAAATCCTGCCTCTGTTACTTATTAGTCATTATTATTTGGGATGAATTGTTTCCCCTACATGTGTTTCCCAAATCTGCAAACTGGGGGAAACAATAGCTCCTACCTAATACAGTTGTTGTAAGGAACTACACACATGAAAGCATTACAATAATATATGTCAAATAGTAAGCACTCAGTAAACATTGTTTATAATTTTGTTTAGTTCCTAAATCTTGCTCTCATTGCTATTTGCTATCCATCAACAGGGTAATCTCAGTAGTTCTTTCTTTTTTTTTTCAAATATGCTTTATTGATTATGTTGTTACAGTTGTCCCAATTTCTTTTCACTTTGTTCCCCTCCACCCAGTGACCCCCTCCCTCCAGTTGTCTCCCCACTACTGCTTAGTCCATGCCCATTGGTTGTGTATATAGTTCTTCTCAACCTCTTCCTGTCTACTCCACTCCCTCCTACTACACTTCTTAATTCCTGTACCATCTCCCTCCCTTTTCCCCATTCCCCCTCCCCGCTGACCTCACCCCATAATGTTCCCCATACCTATAATTCTTTTCCACTCTCGTTGCTTACATAGTTTGCCTTTGTTTCAGTTCCCTAGCTTCTGCTGTTGGTTGCTGTGATACAGTTTTCATTTTAATGTGCATAGTTTTGATCCTCTTTCTCCTAAACAAGTCCCTTTAACATTTCATATAACAGTGGTTTGGATCTGATGAACTCCTTCAGTTTCACTTTGTCCTGGAAGCACTTTCTCTGCCCTTCTGTTCTGAATGACAGCTTTGCTGGAAAAACTAATCGTGGTTGTAGGGTTTTGCTTTTCATTCCTTTGAATATTTCTTGCCAGTCTCTTCTTGCCTGCAGAGTTTCTTTTGAGAAATCAGCTGATAGTCTTATTGGGACCCCTTTGTACATAATTCTCTTCTCTCTTGCTGCTTTTAAGATTCTCTCTTTATCCTTAATTTTTGACATTTTGATTATAATGTGTCTTGGTGTGATTCTCTCTGGGTCCAGTTTTTTTTAACTCTCTGTGCTTCCTGGACCTGTAAGTCTATTTCCTTCCCCAAGTTAGGGAAGTTCTGCTTCATTATTTTCTCACATAATTTTTCCATTTCTAGTTCTTCTTCAGCTCCTGGCAACTCTATGATTTGAATGTTGGCCTGCTTATAGCTGTCCCATAGGTTTCTGAGCCTCTCCTCATTTTTCTCACTTTTTGTTTCCTCTTTCTGCACTAGTTGACTGTTTCTTTCCTATGTTCTTATTTGTTGATTTGATCCCTGGTTTTCCTTCCCTCACCATTAGTTTCATATGTGTTTTCATTCATTTCAACAGGAATAGCCTCCATTCCTTCCCTGTCTTTTTTAAGATCTGCTGTTCGTTCTCTAAGCATTCTTATAACCAAAGCTCTGAACTGAGCCTCAGAAAGATTTCCTATCTGCTGCTTCATTAGATTAGATATTTGCTGACTGGTCAGCTGTGCCACTGGGATCTCTATCATGATCTGTGCCATTCTGACAGTTTTGTATTTATCTTTGCTTCCTGAGCAGGGCTGTCACACCTCCTATGCTATAGGGGGCAGAGCCCCATGCACTTGTCACAACCAGGTGACCCTTCTCATCACACTGTGGTGCTTTGTGTGGGGGTGGGATTCCAAGATGGATTCCTGCCATTCACTCTCCACTGAGAGACTGGGAGCCTCCTCCTCTGTCCCCACCCCCTCCAGGCCTCACAGTCCGAGGCAATGGGGGTCTGCCTTCCCTGGCATTAGAATTGTGAGCTGACGGGTTTGGTCTGCAGCTGGGGGTGCTCCCCAGGCACTTCTCACCTCCCCTTAAATACGGGTGTCTGTGCTTACTGCTGTCTCACCACCATTGCCACAGCTGCCACCCCCAGTACAACTTGACCTCTCCACCCCAGCTTCACCCCTCCTATCCATCCAAATGAACACCACTTCTTTATAACTTCATACATTGTACTTCCATGTAGCTTTATTTTCTAGAACTTCTGGTAATTTCTGGTTTTGAAGTAGTTGTAGTCCTTCTTAGTTGTGGAGGGAGATGGAGCATGTCAGTCTAGGCCTCCATCGATGATGAATGTATATTTTCACTGCAGTTTCATGGGAAGATAAAGTGGTCAAACATTCATTCCTTAAATATATACCCTTACATTTTCTCCACTTTTCCCAAAGTTCTTCTTTCAGCAGGTGCTGTGTGTTTCTTGTTGTCTCCATCCTCTGTCTCCAAACCTCTTTTTGCTGCTTCCAAAACTAGTATTATTTCTTAAAAATTTTATAACAGTAAGTATATTGAGACAACTGGGAAACATTTAATTATATCTCATCCAATATGAAGTTGAAATTATACTATATCCCATATCATTTTCTAGCTGCCATCCCCTGCCCTCTCCCTCCCTCCCTTGATATCCAATATACAGCTAGTATAGTAAGATTAACTCTTCAAATGCCTGAAAACACAGAGGAAATTATTTTCTACATTTCATATAGGAAGCAATATGTACCATTATTAATCAATGCAATATATTTATGTACTATTATACTTGGATACGGAAAATAGAATTTTGGCAAATAATGTGAAATGTAGACTATTTACATGAATTATTTGAGAATAAGAAGACTGTTCCAAATTACTTATGTTCTTTTCTCAGATGAGCAAGAAGACTGCTGGTTATGTAAGGTTATCTACCTAGTAGTGCTCAGCCAACAGCCCATCCCTATGCTAAAAGATTAATGATTTGTTTTTGGATCACACTTAAAAATCATTTATAAGGAGGATATCAATATAGCTGTGTGTTTTTCTGTATCTTCTGGTTAGATTGTTCAGTTGCAAGATGATATTTAACTCTACAGGTGATTGTAAGTATAGATGTTACATAGTTGGTAGAATTTTTTTTTTCCCTTTGAAAACAGAAAACACCCGTTAATTTATGTAACATAACCCACATACAAGTCTCTAAATCTGTAGAACTGTCTTATTGGAAAGACATCCAGTTGCAAGGCATTTGACATTCTTCTTGCCTGTAAATTAAACATCTTTGATAGTACAGACATAGTTTAATTTTCAAATCAAAACAAACTTTAAATGAAGATAAACTTTAAAGACGGTTAGCTGCACTACTTTATAGTCTACCACTGAGCATTGTGATTTTCCTTGAATCATGATTTTTCTCCCTAAGATTATCCTCCTTGTCATTAAAGGGACTGCATTAAGTTCATTTTTAATTTATCCTGTTCATTTGCATAAACACAACAAGAGCAGAAATTGATCACTTATGATCTTTAGTTCTGCTTTGCTGGAACTTACACAAGGAACATTTAGGGTGACCTTCAGTCTGCCTTTCAGAGCACAGAAGCAGAACCACTTACCTGACATTCAGTCTTGCCTGTAAACACCTGTCTTTTCCAAGTACTTCTGGTTTTTCATTGTGCCTTAAGGTCCCTTCTAGTCATCTTTCAGGAAAACAACCTTCATTCCTTCCCTGGAAAGATTGCCATGGACCGCACATCCAACCAAGGTTCCAGGCCTTTTATCTTGTGGGCTTTTATTACCTTTGAAAGTCAATCCCAGTTCCTCAGGGCTTTTTGGTAACAATCAGAGCCCAAACATGTCTCCTTTAGGCATGACATTCCAATTGAAGTCTTAGTCAAAAAAACCCTCTATTAACGACTGGTCTTATTAGTTTTATGCAAAGAAACTTATGTCATTACTTACTTGTTTAGAATGCCAAACTCTGGAGGGATCAGATAGGGAGAAAAATATACAGTGTGAAGGAAAATCCTTGTCCTTCTAATATTCACTGAACTTGCATTTCCATTCTTTATATTTTTTACCCCACTAAAACATTTTTTTTCATTACAGTTGTCCCACTTTTTCCCCCTCTTGCTTCCCTGCACCCTGCCTCCACTTCTCCCACATTTAGTCCCCACCCAGTTGTCCATGTCCATGGGTCATTTATACATGTTCTTTGACTAGAATCTTCCTCTTCTTACCTTCTTCTCTCCCTCCCATATCCCCTTTGTTACTGTTAGTTTATTCCTTGTTTAATACCTCTGGTTCAATTTTGCTCATTTGTTTGTGTTGTTCATTAGTTTCCCATAATAGGTGATAGCATAAGGTATTTTTCTTTCATTGCCTGGCTTATTTTGCTAAGCATAATTCTCTCTAGTTCCAACCATGTTGTTGCAAATGGTAGAAGTTCCTTCTTTCTTTCAGTACTTATTCGTTGTCATTTTCCCCTGTTGTACTCATGTTCCTCTCTGTTTCTCTCTGTTTCTTCATCTTCTTAAAGCAGACCCTTTAGCATCTCTTGCAATGCTGGTTTGGTGGAGATGTATTCTTTTAGCCTTCTTTTGTCTTGGAAACTCCTTATTTCACCTTCCATTTTGAATGAGAGTCTTGCTGGGTAGAGTATTCTTTGTTGAAGGCCTTTGTTTTTCATTGCTTGGAATATTGTTTGCCATTCCCTCTGGCTTGTAGTGTTTCTGCTGAGAAATCTGATGATAGCCTTATTGGAGCTCCCTTGTATGTTATTAGTTGTTTCTCTCTTGCTGCTTTTAGGATTCTCTCTTTGTCTTTGAATGTTGGCATTTTAATTATGATGTGTCTTGAAGTGGGCCTGTTGGGGTTCATCTTCATTGGGACCCTTTGTGCTTCCTGACTTGCGTGACTCTTTCTCTCCCCATGTTAGGGAAGTTTTCTGTCATTAGTTTTTCAAAGAGGTTTTTTATCCCTTGCTCTTCTTCTTCTCCTTCTGGAATTCCTATGATATGGATATTATTACGTTTCATGTTGTCCTGCACTGTCTTAGAGCCTCTTCAGTCTTGTTCAGTCTTTTTTCATTTTGTTGCAGTGTTTGGGAGTTTTTGTCTGCATTGTCTTCCAGCTCGCTGATCCGATCTTCTGCTTTCTCTAGCCTGCTTTTAATTCCTTCTATTGTGTTTTTCAATTCAGAGATCATATTCTTCATTTCCTCCTGGCTCTTATTGATAGCTTCTATGTCCTTTTTCAAGCTGGTGTAATTCTCAGTAAGTTCCTTGTAGTTTTTCTGGAGTTCCTTGTAGTTTCCCTGGAGTTCTTTGTAGTTTCTGCTGAGCTCATTGAGCTTCTCCATAATCCATGCTTTCAATTCCATATCTGATAGTTTGCTCCCCTCTATTTCATTTAGCACTCTTTCTGGGGATTCTACCTTTCCTTTCAATGGGGGGTTGTTTCTCTGTCTTCCCATTTTTGTGACTCCTATTGTTTGTTGGTGCTTCTTAGAAAGATCTGCACTTCCTGGATCTTGGTAGAATTTTTATTACATCACATCAAGGGTACATATAGCAGGTCTGCCGGCAGTGAATTTCATCAGTTTTTATTTGGTTGAGAAAGTCTTTATGTTTTCCTTCTCTTTTAAAGGATGATTTTGCTGGCTATAAAATCCCAGATTAATGGTTTGTTTTTCTTTCAGCACTTTACACAATCCACTTCACTCTCTTGTTGCTTGCATGGTTTCTAGAAGATCTGTTAATGTTTAGTTTTATTGCATTATACTGTAAGAAGGCAGAATGTATAGTTTCAAATGTGAAACATTTGTTGAGGTTTTATTAGTGGGTTAGGATTTAAGCATTTTGTGAAAAATGTCATGAACTTCAGAAAATAATGTGTCTTTTGCTTGGAGTGCATACAATTTTCCATTTAGATCAGTGAAAGCAATTTTAACATATTTTTTTTACTTCATTCATTTCCCAAGTAATTGTGCTGTGAAAAAATGAGATGTATCTTTGAATTTCTCACTTGTACTTTCATTAATTTCTCATCATGATTCTAACAGCTTTAAAAATATTTTAATCCTATGCTGTTTAGTGGATTTAAATTAGTAATTATAACTTAATTTTACATTGTATAGTTTATTAATATTAAGTAACATTCTGCTTCCTTTTTCCCTTTGTGTGTCAAGTGAATTTTAATTTGAATTCTAATAGTACTTTAGACATGTCTGATTTTTAGCATCTCTATAGTATATCTCTACCCCTGTGAACCTCTTTAGATCAACTTAGTTTTACAATATGTGTAGACAGCTTTGTAATGTTTGCAGAGTATTGTATCTTCTTTTTAAAAAATTCTATTAATTAGGAAATTACTCACTCCATTTTATTCTAATAATGGTTACCTGTTTTCTTTTCGTAAAGCAAATTGAACTTTATCATAGTAAAGCACATAAGCATTATCTATTGATTTCCCTACCCTATCCCTACCTATAAACTCTAGTAGCCATGAGGACAGGCACTTAAATAAAGACTTGTAATCTAAAACAACAAAATAAAATAAAACTATTGCAATCTACACAAAGCCACATTGGACTAATGATTTTTTAGGCAAGTCACACTGAAACTTTGCTTTGTTGTTTATGGTTGCTCAGAAACTCACTGATACTGTACCTCTCTCTCTCTCTATCTCTCTGAAGATAATGTAGCCCAAATCCACAGTTCCCTTTCTCAAACCCTTAGGGTCAGATGTATTCAGAATTCCATTTTTTAAAAATTTGTTTGAGAAAGTTAATAAAGGACATATACCATGTGTTACATAACACTTCTGGCAAGCTTTGAGGCAGAACATTTTGATCAAATGCATAAAAATGTATGAATGCTGACTCTAAATGGGATAAATAAGGATAACTTGTCTCTTCCAGATGAAGTCAGGTTTTGCCATCAGAGGAGTTTTAAAAAAAGACTTTCTGTTTTTAGAGCTTTTGTGGTCAAGAGATTATGAGCTTTTCTTGCATTATTCAGTGTTATTCCACTGGTTTGTTAAAATACAGTGATAAAATTTGACCTGGGAGAGAGAAATGTACAAAAAAGACAGCAAGGTCTCCCAACAAAAGATCACAGTTAAAATTTTACCTAGAAATGTCATTCTGCTTGTTTGCATTGACTGTTTCTTTCCAGAAGCATAATTTGGGATAGTGTTCTTGCTTATAGTCCAAGGATATGGGATACTCTAATGTGTGACAGGAAGGAGTTTGAGCTCTTGAGATTTGGAAATTTGTTGCTAAGTGAGATGGAATGCACATGAGGGGCTCCTGATTCCACAGAGATTTCTTTATGCCTTCACCCTGTCTTTCCTTCAATGGTTCCAAAGTAATCCTCATTTTGAACAGTTTCAGCAAATTGAGTCTGCAGGAGAGCTTAGGTCAATGTGCATTATTAATATTACTTTTTGATTTATTTATTGTTTTTCTATTACAGTTGTCCAACTTTTTCCTCTATTTCTTCCCCCCTACCCAGCCCACCCCTTCTCCCATAGTCAATCCCTACCCAATTGTCCATGTCCATGGGTCATTTATTCTAGTTCCTTGAGTAGACCCTTCCCTTACTTACCCCCTTTCTCTCCCTCCCCCTCTCCCCACCTGGTCACTGTTAGTCTGCTCCTTGTTTACATGCCTCTGGTTCAATTTTGCTCTTTTATTTGTGTAGTTCATTAATTTCCTGTACTAGGTGATGTCATATGGTATTTGTTTTTCATTGCCTGGCTTATTTCGCTAAGTATAATTCTCTCTAGTTCCAACCTTGTTGTTGCAAATGGTAGGCATTCCTTCTTTCTTTCTGTTGCATAGTATAGTATTCCCTCACTTATCGTGGGTATTATGTTCTAGACCCTCCGCCCCCGTGATAGTTGAAAATCTGTGAAGAAGGAACCTTACATTTATTTAGTATTTATATATATTTTAAGGCTGTATAAACCCTTCCCACACACTTATAAACTGTTCCCAGTCCCTTATTAACCTTTCCCACTCCCTTATTAACCTTTTCCACATTTTATAAACACTACTTATGTTCTTAAACATATTCTACACTCTTAAACCTATGTAAGTTTAACAACATACATATACAGTACCACAAAATCCCGTGATATAGTGAAAAATCTGCAATAAATAATTAAATATAATATTTTTAAAAATCCCGTGATACAGTGAGGCCATGATAAGTGAACCGTAATACAGAGAGGGACTACTCTATTCTATTGTGTAAATGTACCAGTTTTTTGATCCACTCATCTACAAATGGGCACTTAGGTTGTTTCCAGAACTTGTCTATTGTAAATAGTGCTGCTATGAACATAGGAATGTATAGGTTCTTTTGAATTGGTATTTCAGGATACTTTGGGTATACTCCTAGCAATGGAATTGCTGGGTCAAAGGGCAGTTCCATTTTGAGTTTCTTGAGGAAATTCCATACTGTTGTCCATAGTGACTGCACCAGTCTGCATTCCCACCAGCAGTGCACTGGGGTTCCCTTTTCTCCGCATCCTCGCCAGCACTTGTTTGTTGATTTGTTGATGATGGCCATTCTGACTGGTGTGAAGTGGTATCTCATTGTGGTTTTTATTTGCATCTCTGATGGCTAGTGATGTTGAACATTCTTTCATATACCTATTGATCCCCTGTGTGTCATCTTTGGAGAAGTGTTTGTTCAGTTCTTTGCCCTCAATGTGCATTGTAATTCATTACAATCCCTAGGGAATGTTTCCCAACCATCCTTATTAAAGCTGTTATTTACAGATCAAATGGCGGAGAAATGATTACACATGTTTCAGAACCCAAAATGCAGATTGTCAAGTTATGCAAGGAGCTGGGGGAGAAGAGGAGAAAGTTGGGAAGGAAAGAAGAAAGGCTGGAGAGGAGGAAGAAGGGAGGAAGGGATATTTTCTCATTCATTCTTTTCTACAGTTAACTAAACAAAACCCCAGAGAGGTGAAGATAAAGCTCTGTGGTTAGAGGTCGAAGCTCAGGTAACAACAAGTTCTGGGCCTCCACTTTGCCCCCTCATCTTCTCTTCTCTCCCTCCAAAGATATTTTCCTTTTTTCTGAGGGCTTGACAGCAGTAGGGCCATGTAGGGGCTTACTCTTGGGAAGTCTCACTGGCTTCTTTTCAAATAAAATGTAAGGAAGTGGAATGACTCAAGGCCCTAGCTTGCACAAATGAGGTAAGAGTCCCAACCTCTATTCTATCATTACAAACATGCCACCTGACTGCTGAGATTCTCGGTAATTTCTAGGATCTCAGGACTAGGAATTCTCAGGAGCTACTTCTTATTCTTGCTGGAAGAGGCAAGAAGGAGGAAACCAGAAATCAGAGAGGAACTCTCTGTTTCCTCTTCTGGTCCAATTTGGCCCAGGCCCAGGGTCCCCACTGACCATTGAGCTGAGCTGGGCATGCCCCATGACTGGCGCAGCAACCACTTTGTGCTCAGCTCTCTTGTTCCTGCTCTGCCCTTGCTCTGGTCCTGTGTTCTCCCTACTTCAAAATCCAGTCCCTGGACCTCTGGGCATAGACGCTGAATGGTGGACTTTGGTATTTCCACCTCAGCTCTCCCCTGTGGAGTCTGCCTTAGGTCATCAGACTCTTCCCTTTCAGGAAGTTCTTTGAATCCCTATCCTGCCTATAGAAGTCTAAGGCAGAGCCAGCAGGTATCAGAGACATTAAGTGCTCCCTTGAATGTTTCCTCCAAAGGCAGAACATTTTAAGACCTTGTGGTGTCTGAATAATGGGAGGACATGGCTGTGATTCTACCTGGAGCCCTGTGGTCCTGTGACCTGACTCTTATAGTGACAGAAAAATCCAGAGATTTTTCTTCAAGTTACACCTGCTCTCAGAGGGGGAAAGAGAGGGTAAAAGGACACTCTTCCCTCTAGGGTTATGAAACAGACCCCAACGCCTTCTCCCCAGGGACCATGGAGCTCTAAGAGGCGCTCTCACAGTTGCCTGCACTTTAATTAATATCATCATCCCACCATGTATCAGCAACAAGGGGAGAAAAACAATCCTCACCTTGTCAGCCCTGCTTCTCCAGGAGAGCTGAGGGTCTCAAACCCACTCCCCACTCCCACTCTCTGCCACCTCTTTTTCCCTGGGGGGCTTTTGATAGTGTGGTGCAGCTTGCCCGAGAGGAGGTGACTTTGGCATCAGAAGGTGGCAGCATGGAACATGGCAGAATGGGTTGGGGCTGGCTCTTAGTCAGGCATGGCCCCCCGGTACCCACTCTGCACTCAAGCTTTCCAGTCCTCAGAGCAATGCTATGGGGTGGGACTTTCGACCCCCCACCTTAACAGAGGGGTGCTGGGGTTCGGAGAAGTGCAGGAACTGCTGAAGTCATGCTGCTGGACTTCTGAATGCAGACCTGGCCCCTGGATCCCTCTGGGTCTTTGTGCCTTGCTTCCCCTATCCCTGTGGCAGCAGCTGGGGAGGGGCTGGCCTCGACTGCCTCTCTGAGTAGCCAAGATGGGGTGACAGGGCCTCCCCTCAGTGCCTAAGCTCCTGCAATCCCATGCACCACAGCCTTGCCCTGAGGACACTGCTCAGTCTACTGGACTGAGTGTTATTGCAGACGATCGATGTCGTTTTCTGAGATAGGAGATAATTAACCAAGTTTAGCAGCAGTGTGAGAGGCTCTGTCTCCCTTGGGTGGAGACCGGAGGTAAAAAGAGGCCAGACCACCTATAGGTGGTTGTAGTATGGAAGGCTATTTGTTGCTATAGGGTATGTGCTCACATGCACGCATACCCATGGGAGTGTTGGGCATTGGAGCGGTATGTGATTGTGACTAGGAGTGTGTTTATTACTGTTTCTTCATGTGCAAGTGGAACAGCCTCCACTGTATGTGTGAGTAGGTGACCATTCTAGCCTGCAGATGACATTATGGAACAAGGTGGCACAGACCTACCCAGGCTGCCCTGTGTTGACCAGACCTCTCAGCCCCACTTCGCTCATCTGTAAAATGGCAGTGGGATGATTCAGTGGCACAGTATATGGGAGACCCAGTATGTTGCTTGGCACCTGGTAAGCACTCAGTAAATTGTAGGTGCTAACTAGTGCTAACCTAATTACCATGTCGTTCATTCATCTTTTCCAAGGAAATAAAAAAGTCAAATGTTTTTTGTAATCCAGAGGCATTCATTTTCCTGTATTTTCACAAGCTACCAGCCTGGGAAGCAGTGAAAGAAATGAGTCTGGTCCTTTGTAGCTAATTCTTAGGGGACCCTCCCTCCGTCTTAGAGATCACTCCTTCCGTTCCAGGTGCTCACGAAGACTGTGCCTTTAATAACACTGACACAAGTGATATACTTCCAAAGGCTAAAGAAAGAATCTCACTCCCCCTTCCTCTTCATAAGGATGAAAAGACACATCCTTTTCTTGAGCCTAACTTTCTTTCCGGCTCTTCTCGGTGAAACCCTAGATTCTGGGAAATCTCCATTTACCTTTAAAGCCATTCTATGTTCCTTACTAAAGAAAGTCCCACTCAGCTGGGTCCTCAGTTATTTAGTAACAATTGTCCAATTACAGCCTCACTTCCTTTTATTGCAGAATTGCCTGAGCAGGTGTCCTCTGCGGCTCCCTGCTCCCCCCCGAGGGATAGCGTGTGCTCAGCAGCAGGAGGGGCCGCCAGAGATGCTGCTGCCGAGGACCCTCGGCACTGAGTCTTTGCCAGCCTGGGAATTCTCTCCTAGGTGATTCCAGTGGGCGTGCTGGGTCCTGCCCAAAGGACATAAGCCAGGAAAGAGGGGCTAAATGGGTCCCCCAAAAAGCAGGTTGGAAAGAGGAACGGGGTGGGACTTCAAGAGTTGGAGAGGAATTCCAGTGTGTCCTAGAGAACATTTCAAGGTTTCCTGATCTTCAGCATCTCTGAATCTTCAAGAATGATTAGATCGTAACTTCTATTGTCCTGTTACCTTTGTAGAGAAAATTCTGGTTTCTCCAAATTTGCCATGTTCCTCTCTCTCTCTCTCTCTCTCTCTCTCTCTCTCTCTCTCTCTCTCTGATCTAGCTCCCTTGGAAACAAGTTGTCAGTGTTCCAGGGTGTAAAGATGCCTCCAGGAGTGGTGAAAGTTACCACGAGCCCTTGGCCATGCCAGCGCCCAGGATATGAAAGGAGAGGAGCTGTGTAGATGGAGCAGGAGGGTGGAGTAGAACAGAGGCAGGAATAGAAGTGGTAAAGGCGATAGAAATACAAACAAAATGCTTTCTCTTTCCATTTTTCCTCAACCCACATGCCTGTCTGGTGTGGATCATGGTGGTGGGAATGACAGCAGGAGTGGGGCTGGTGGTGACAGTAGTGGTCATGGGGGAATGGCGATGATGGTGATATTGAGGCACTGCGGATGGTGGAGTAGGTAGAGCCATCATCTGGAATATTCCCCCTGTTCCATGTCTAATCAAGTCCTACGCATCTCATAATGCATAAAGGAAAGGAACACGGACTGAGGAGTCAGAATTCCTACTAATCTTATAAACTTATAAATCTTACCTTTTTGTTTCTCAACTGCTCATCTATCAAAGGTGGAGATCAGAGTAGGTGAGTGCCAGTAGCCCTGCCACCTCTTAAATTGTAGGGTTTTGGGATTTCAGATTTAGTTCTAGTTCTGTTTTTCTTCACAAACACTCTAGGCCACAAATCTCTGTTTTTTTGTGTTTTGAGAACATTTGATGCTTAAACCTTTGCTCTGGTCATCAGTTAGATTGCTACGCTGATAGCACTGCCCTGGTCTCAGGCCTTGGGTTCCCACAGGGCAAGGGGTATTTTCCGTGCAGTGCCTGGAACAATGCCTCACATATGATAGATCTTACATACACCTTCAATAGTCCCTGGGGTGAAGGCTCAACCAATGGTTGCTGAGCACTTCCTGCATTCCAGGCCCTGATGTGGTCCTGGGGATAAAGAAATTTAAAAGCACAGTTTCTGATTGTGAGGCCTTCAGAATTTAGGCAGCAGACATAGGAACCATTTAAGTAAAGCACAGTGTGATCAGTTTCATAACACAAAGTGAAATGTGCTGGCGATGAGGGGGCCCAGGTCAGGCAGGATGTGATGATTTCATGTGAGTCTTGGAAGGTGACTCTTGTCTCTCCATTGACACAAAGAAGGCATCCAGGCCCAGAGTATTAGAATGCCACATGTCAAGAGTGAAAGACTGACCCTAGGGAATAGGTGGCTGGTGGAAAGGCTGCAGCCTGACAGTGGAGAGAGGGGAACTTGATCCTGTGGGTATCAGTGAAGGGTTGTAGGCAGGAGTGCCGCACGCCCCCAGCGTTTTCAGAAAGACTCTCGGATGGCAGGACAGAGAACGAACCGGGATTCAGTAAGATAGTGGCAGAAAGATGTAACAGGAAAGTCTCTTCAGTCTAGGCTTTTTCTTAAGACCTGACAGAAGACAGATGTATTAGGATTGAAAAGGGGCAGAGAACAGAAATCAACGGGGACTTGGAAGGAGGGACCTATTGGATCTAGAAGGAGAGAGATGGGAGAAATTTGGAATGATTCTAAATTTTTTGCTAGGGTGAGAGTTCCTATTAGGATGTGGGGAGGAGAGTTGATGACGACGATGGGATTAAGATGAGACCACTGGTCTTTAAGTCTTTGGTCTCAGTATGGAACAGATGTGTAGCAGGCACGTAGGGAGTACATTCTGTCTCTTCCCATCCCTCCATTGTCCAACATCTCAGCAAATCAGAAGGTTCTACTTGGCCTGAAGGACCTAGGAACAGGATGGGAGGAGAGAACAGAGACTCCTCGTGGGTCCATGTCATTGGTTTCACCTCTCAATGACCAAGTGCCTCTGTCCTAATGAGACCTATAACCAAAGAGGTCTCAGTTTGATGCAGATGAGTAACGGGTTCTATTTTTTCTTTGCCTTTTTTTTTTTGGCCTTTTTCCTTTTTTTTTTTTTTTTGGACTAAAAGCAATTTCCATTTTATGCCTTTTGTCTCTTCATCCAAGCAAATGCCGGTGGGATCTGGCAACCTGGGTTCAATAGCCAGTCCTTTTGGTCTTTCAAAGGCTATGAATGTAATAAGAGCACTCAACCCTTCTGAAGATATGCAAATCCATGCATTTAAAAGATTTACATTCATCCTTCACAGGCCCTGAAATATAAATATGAAATACCCAGAACCTTGTCACTTCAGTAATAATTAAGCTGATGGCCTATTATGTTCGATTGCAAATCAATATAGTATCTTTTGGTGCCACTTGAGTTCTTGAGGGTTGGCTCAGGGCCAGCTCCAGTTATACAATTGAATTGCTGCAGCTGCCTGGGAAACTTCGCTGCCGTTCCCATTCAGGAAGAATAGGCGGGTAACAATGGTGACCAGCCTCCCTGCAGTAATTGTGTACGAGGACACATTTCCAATGGGGTTTTTGTTCAGCAGGTGCTGTTATTTTAGTTTAATTTGAATTCTGAAATATGGAGGAGAGAAGGAGACTAATCTTAACAGCATCTAACCTACAGCTGTTCAAAAGAGGCCAGCAAACAGCATATGTTGCTTAGATGGAAATCATAATTGCTCATTCTCCCTGGGCTGTTGGCCCACCAACGTGGAGCCTCTGAAATTAGCCGGCATTTTTCTGGCATATCCCGCAGTGGTGAGGCCTCTGCAGAGCTCGCGAAGAGCTCTTCTAGAGTGACTCACCCCCCAGGAGGCCTTTGCTGCTGCTGCGTCTTCTCCTTCTTCTTCCTTCTTTCTCCTCCTTGGTCAGCAGAGACGAATTCCAGATGCTACACAGGACATATCCTAGGTTGGCTTCCTCATTTAAGGCCACCATGGGGAGGCATTACAAGAGAGGCACTGGTGGGGGCCTCCACAGACTCCAGTGGGGGCAGAGTGACCCACACCCCTGTGTCAGGGCTGTTCTGGGCAAGAGTCAGTGTAGACAATCTGACTGGGATAAGAAATATCATCCACAAGGCATGTTCCCATCCACAAAGCACTTTTACAAGTTTTGTGTTTATATTTATATTATCATGACCCCCCGCCCCCCAGAAGGAGGTGACATTATTCCCACTCAATAGAGAGGGAAGCTGAGGGCCACGGATAAATCCAGAGTAAAAAATGCCAGGACTGGAATGTAAATCCTGGAATTTAAAATTCCATGTCTTTTTCCTATACCAGCTGTCCTCCTTTTTTGACTCTAGTGACTTCATTCAGCTTCGTGGTTGTCAAGAAGTTCTGAGAAACTGGCTTCCTTCAGCGTCTAAATTTATGGTAATAAACACAAGGTCAAGTCCAGGTTCCTCTGGGCTCTGAATTGGAAACTGATGTTTGCATGATTTGGGGGCTGAGATTAGAAAAAGTCAGAGGTATAGCATATCAAATACCAAGGTTTCTTTCCCTCCCTTCATCCCTCTCTTCCTTCCTTCCTTCCTTCCTTCCTTCCTTCCTTCCTTCCTTCCTTCCTTCCTTCCTTCCTTCCTTGCTTCCCTCTTCTTTCCAGGGTGGTTACACATCCCATGGTTTGAAGCATGGCTTTGGAACCAGATAGCTGTGGTTGCTAGAAATGGATCTAGAGAAGAAATAGAAGATGGTGTTTAAGGGCATGAACTTTGAGGTCAAGCTCAACCTTGATTTTGTCACTTCCAGTTATGTAACTATCACTTAATTACCTTATCTAAAAATAGGAGAAAATAATTTCTAGTTGATAGGATTATTGTGGTGTTACATTAAGTAATACATTTAAAATATTAACACAGGGCTTGGCACTCAGAGCCCAGTAATTTTTGGCTGCTAGTAGTGATGTAGAAGCAGTAGTAGCTGGGAAACAGTAATGGTAGTGGCAGGAGTAATAGTACTAGCGCTGTAGTAATAGTGGTGGTAGTGATAACGTAGTCCTGCCAGTGGTAATGGTAGCAGTGGTAGTAATAGTAGACATAATGGTAGTCATGTAGTAATAATAGTGCTAATGATAGTATTTCTAATAACATAGGAAACGTTCTACGCCTTATCTTAACCGAAAACTGGGCAAATGCTCTCTCTCTCTCTCACAGCAGAGATGATGTTAACAAATAATTCAATTTCACAGACATTTCCTGAGCACTCCGAACATAACTGAAATTGTCTATAGCCCATAGTGTGTCACATGGAATTTCACCAAGCATTCGATAAACTTAAATGTGAAAGCCCCTCACGGGTTAAGTAACTCGTGCCTTTCTCCCAGGTTCTTTCTTTGCAGACAAAGCATGGCCTTGCAGAAGAAGGAAACCAGACTACTACAGTGTCAGCTGTTGAGTGTGAACCAATGGCAGGGACTATATTGTTTCTTTCACCATTGGTTCCCTATGGCCCAGCACCATGCCTGGTATAATGTGTTATTTAAGTAATAAGTTGATGTAATGAGCCCTGGCTGGTGTGGCTCAGTGGGTTGACCACCAGCCTCTGAACTGGAGGATCGCAGGTTTGATTCCCAGTCAGAGCACATGACTGGGTTGTGGGCCAGGTCCCCTGGCAACCAATCAATGTTTCTCTCCCTCTCTTTCTTCCTCCCTTCCCGTCTCTTTAAAAATAAATAAATAAAATATTAAAAATAAGGGGATGTAATGAATGCTTGTTGAATGCAGGCTGAATAACTGCTGGGCTGCTGAAGTAAAAGACCACAGTCATCTAAGATGGGTCTCTAGCAGAGGTAGTAATGACTGCCCCTCAGCCTCCCTTAGCCTCCAGTCAGCACAGAAGGAACAGAAATTCAACCCTGGAGATGCCTGAGGGCTGCTTTGGATGGAGCAGCTCTGGGCTCCCTTTGTGAATGTGGGGAGAATCTGCTGTGAAACAGCCCCTCTGCCTCTTTGTTTTCACTTGAAGCAAGCCAAACAGATCCTGGATATGTGTGTCGTGTTGGTGGGAATTTATTTTGGCAGCTCAAGTGAGGAAGGGAAGCCAAAGCCCGAGGCTATTGAACGAAACACCACATTCAATCATAATCTATCCTGGGTAATCCCAGTGAACATTTGATCACAGGGAAGGATGATCCCAGACAAAGCAGCTTCTGTGAGAGGCTTGTTCTCCTGTGGTTTGTTATAAAGGATGATACAAGTGAGGTCTGGGGGAGAAAAGGTTCATCCATGCGGCCAGGATCAGACCCCCAAACTCATTCCATCCCACAGATTATGATGCTAGGGGTGGCAGGGTCCCCTGACCCATTGATGCCTGAGGTGACTGCTTTGCCTTGAAGAGCATGGGCTCTACCAGATATTCATTCCACTTATCCTAGGTGGGAAAGTTGAGGTGATCGTAGGGAAGTGCCCTGAAGCAGTCACAAGTTAGTATCAGACGAAACTGGACCATGACCTACATCTTCCTGCTGTAGGTTTATTGCTCTACATGCTGCCTCCCACACTCTGGCTCTTTTCTTCCTTAATATTTAGAAAACATGGTACTTCCAAGTCACCGGTATATTCTTCAGGATGATTCTTACTTGTTTTCAGTGGGCTAAGAGTAATGTTGGCCTATGAGATAAGTCACTGTGGGCCCTGGATAAAGGGGCTGCTGTCACAATGTGCTCAAAGGAAATTAGGCCATAAAATTAAAGCAAAAGAGCATATGTATGTGTGTATAGATATATAGATATATGTACTTTGTATATATATTTATATGAGAAGCTATATATAATGTAGATATGATATATAATATCTAATAGATATAACTTCTTATTTATAATGGCTTCGTGAGCATGAAGTGAAAAGCTTAAATTCAAATCTTGATTTTGCCACTTGATTCTACCAAAAGATAAGTGACTTTTGTGTAGTCAACCTCTCTCAACCTTAATTTCCTTGCGTATAAAAGAAGGATAATGATTCCTACTTCCCAGAGTTGTCATGAGGATTACATAAGATCACATGCTGTGTAAGGAATGCTTGTGGCTTTGAGTGACAGTAATAACCAGTTGTAGTGACTTAAAAACATAAGACACTTAATTTTCTCACATAAAGACATATCTGGAAGCAAGCAACTGCTGATTAGCCGTTCACCTCCACGTGGGATGATGTCCGCAGTCCCCTTCTCCGTTCCTTTGTGGTTGCAGTGTAACTGCTGGGACTCTCTCCATCACATCTGCAGTCCAGTAGGAAGTGTTAAGGGGAATGGGGAGTGTTTCCATTAGGAAATCAAAAGCTTTATGAGAAGCCTCACAACAGGCTTGCACTTATTTATCATGCCCAGAGATGTATCACGTGGCCACTTTATGCTGGAAGTTGGCAAAGGAGAAGGAGGTGACAATGCTGAACATACTATGTCCAGCAGCATAAAGGCTCCCTACTAGGCCACAGATGTATTGATATTGAATGGATACTCTCATTTATCTTTTCTTTTTTCCCCCTGACGATTTCTATGAATTTCTGGAATAGAGGGAAAATGGTAAGGTTAGCAAGATGGCAAAAAGTGGGCTGAGCTGCTGGTCATTTCCTGGGGAACTGGGTTATATGTTGCCAGTGTTGTTCACCCAGGAGGCTTCACTGGTGTGGAAATCAGGTCTACCTGGTGAGTGAGGTGAGCACTGCCATCAAGGACTAGCAAGGGACAGACAACCCACATGATCTTATCCCCACCCACTATGACTGGGCTGCTGGATACTTCATACCTGACATGTCCACAAACACATTGACATTTTGTGACACCAAATGATATTCACTGGAAGACTGTCCATCAGGGGTTGTTGCATCAGCCTCCTCCTTCCTGAGGCTCTAATATTGGTCAGAGCCACCTCTTTGACTGTGAGGACTGGTTCCTACCAGGTGGCTGGCTTATGTCACAAGGCAGCGCTAATGGTAGAGGGACAATCAGGCGAGGAGCTGGATGGGCACATTCTTACTCGAGGGAGGCAGATTGAAGTGTAGGGTCTGCAAGATGGGAAGTTTATCACCTGGACAAAAGTGAAGTGGGTTCCCCTCCTTGCTGCCTCCCCTCACCCCCACTCCTTCTGTTCAGGCCAGAGACCTCTTGCTTGGTCCTCTGCAGGGTCCCATTATCTCAGCTCCTCTTCTTCTTGTCCCTTGCTCCTCTCATGTGGATTACAGGGACAGTCTCACTCTGGGCTCCATGATTGCAGCCTCTTCTTTTCAAACCAGACGGTAGCCTGACACTGTGGAAGGAGCACTGGGCATGCTGGAATCAGAGAACAGAGTTCTAAGCCCGACTTGTCTTTGCTGCCCAGTCACGTGACCATGCAACTCACCTGTCAAATAGGGAAATAATGCCATCATTTGGTGTGAGTTGGGGTAAAAAGAGTTCAAAGGAGTAAATGGGCTTCAGGTCTCTCACTAAAGCTTAAACAAGAACTGCTCTTTTTTCTCTTTTATATGTTGGGCTTCTGGGGGAAAAAATGTTTCTCTGTAAAAAAAATTAGGAACCAGCAGTTTATGTTTAGTGCTTAGTATATATTAGGAAATTAATAAATAATACTTTCTTCTCACCCTCTAATCTCCTTTTTGAAAAAAAAAACAATTATTGTTTCAAACGGCTTTTGTTCCATGCATTTTTAAAAGTTAAAAACAAAAAACAAAACACAACACTAATGCTTGCCACTTGCATCTAATTATGAGAATGATTGGTTCAGTGATTCTGTGTGTTGAGATCACAGCTCCAGTTCTTATCTCCTAATCCATCAGTTTCAAATGACCACCTGGGGACTCACTTTCTTTTTGGTGTGACTTCTTTCTGCAGCCAAAATTTCCTGGACTTGCCTGAACTCCCGTCTCTGTGCAGCTCCCCTTTCACTTAGCTGACCTGATAAATGGCCAACAAGGTCTGTCTGGTTTCAGCAATGGGCACATTTCACTAGAAAACAATTAAAGTGGCCAAAACCTGCTGAGATCTAATAAATATTCACTCCTCCGCCTGAGCAGATGCCAGTTACAACAGAAGAGAAACACAGCTCCTGGAAGCAGGAAATTTGCTCTGGTCTAGAGCTCCAAGCCCAGGTGTCAAAAGAAATGCAGCAAAGTGAAGATAATCTTGCAATAAGAAGGACAACAGGGAACAAAGAAAAATGAGGTGCAGGTTTCTATCCATGCGAAAGTGATACCCAGAGATCTCCGTGCATGGACTGGTCCCTCTTTCAGAGAAATGGTGGCTTGGATGTAGAAGCTCCTGGTTAAGGATTACACAGCACATCTTTGGCTTCCTCCATACTATCCAGAACAGGACCCTAAGGTTCAGGGGCACTTTCTGAGCTAGGCTTAGACTCTTGTTGCTTGAAGAGACATGGAGACACTCCTGATGCTCTTGTGATCAGAGACTTTGGCTCTCATTGGAGGCATGACTATTTCAGGCAAAATCCAGGGAAATCTAAGTGGGGCTAAAACCAAGGATTCTGGAATTTCAAAGGGGAAATCACCTCTGTCTGGAGGGGATTAAGAAAACTGTATGGCAAAAGTGGCATTTAAAATGCTCTCCAAATATGAGTGTGTGTCCCCATTTTCCTTGTCAGTTCAAACTGTTCATTAGATTCCACATATGAGTGAACTCTACAGCATTTGTCTTTCTCTAACTGGATTATTTCACTTAGCATAATGTTCTCCAGGTCCATACGTGCTGTCGCAAAGGGTAAGATTTTCTACTTTTTTACGGCCAAGTAGTATTCATGGAAATGGACAACAATGTGAGGCGTGCTGGGGGTAGGGGGCATAGGGGGACTAAATGGTAATGGAGAAAAATACAATAAAGATTAAATTTAAAAAATAAAATAAAATGGGTACTGAGATGTGGAGGCAGGGTAAGAGCATTTGAGGAAGAAGGGATTACTCTCATAGAGGCCGGGAGGTAGGAAGATCCAGGATGCTTGGATCCTGGAAAATCTTGTAGTCTGGAGACAGAAGACCAGGCTCCTGTCCAAACCTCCATCTGTTCAAGAGGAAACTCAGGTTCAGAGAAAGAAGGTTATATGTTCAAACTCCCACAGCCAGTTAAATCCTAATGAAGTTCCAGAGTGAGAGCTAACCAACGCATGAAGGACACATCAGTTGGCAATACAATTTTAACTTGAGTGCATCACTAACTGACTGAAAGAAACTTGAGTTTGGAGGAGACTCAGTGCCATAGATGGTAGCAGAAACCTTCCTGGAGAGGTGCAAGGGAAGTTCCTCCAAGATGATATAAGCAGAGGAAGGGAGCTCTCACTGTGGGGCCCAGTGGGTCAGGCACCTTATGCACCTAATTGACAAAATGATTCATTACAGTTACTATTTTCGTTGACTGATTATGTGCCAAGTGTTTTATTTACATCACTTCTAATCTTTGAGATGATGCTTCCGGGGAGGAATAATTGCCCCAGTGTGCAGGTGAGAAAACAGAGTGCCACGGAGGTTCAGCACCTTACTAAAGCCGCCCTGCTGGCCTGAGTCAGAGCCAGGCAACAGAGTGACTTTCCTTCTGTACCCTATCGAGTCTCATGTCGTTTTAGTTTATTTGATTATACACCTGATAATTACCAAATAAATACCATCCCATTTCACATATGAGAAAAACAGGTTCAGAGTGCTTAAGTAATTTGCCCAAGGTCACACAGCAAGGATGTGGCATGTTCTGTTTAGAGCAGGGCTTATTTTATTTTGTTTTATTTTTATATATATTTAGTTATTTGTTTGCTTATTGATTTATTTTACCAGAGAACACATTCTTTTACCAGCATGGGTTTGGATGGGCCCAGTGGGAAGGGGCAAAGCAAGAGTGTGAAGACGCAGAGGCTGGAACAAGAGCACCCACCTGCAAGGTGTTGAGGCCAGCCTACCTCCTGTCTATCAGACTCTGAATGGGTAGGGAGGGTACAAAGTCTTGATCTTGGCTCCAACTCTTATTCTCAATCAAGACCTTCTCAGGTCTCAATCTGATATTCTTTTACTCTCCCCACATTATGCTTTGGGTCACGAAAGATGGTACTTAGTTAATTCTCTAGCTTCGCTCTCTCTGCTGGCCTTGCACATAATTTTGAAACAACCTCTCACTCCCTAATCTCTGGGCAAGTCATTTCATCTCTCTGAGCCTCGGCTTCCTTCTCTATAAAATGGGAGTGTCAATCTCCATTTCAAGGATAGCATAGATAATAAGTAAAACACTGTTCATTTGGAAGAATGTCTGGCACATATCGGACACTCTGTACACAATTTGTAGCAGTAATATTATTAGTAGATGGTGTGATGGTTAATATTACCATATTCACCTCCCTCGTCACTCAGTACCCAGCCGCCATGATCCACCTGACCTGAACCAGCTGGACAGTGTGTCATCCAGCCATTCTTTCCCTGCTGATGTAGGCTGCTGACAAGATCCTTTTTGCTATGTGGCAGGAGGGATGGAGCTAGAAAATGGGGGTGGGGTGCACCTGGCAGGGAAGTAATTCATGGAAGCTATGGTAAGACCTGAGCTGTGGGCAACAGATAAAGGAGGGGTTGCCCCATGGCCAGCAGAGGCTCCTTGGGGAATCCACTTTCTGAGAAGGAAAGGAAGTCTCTTTCCTTTCTGCTCTCCCCTCATTCCCGCCTCTCCCTCCTTAGCCAACTTTGGGCTCCAGCTGGTCTGGGAGGAAGCTCACCTCTGCCTGGTCATTAACAGTTCATTTGCCTAAATACCCATCATCATTACTGCCAATGGCTCCTCAGGGCACCATCGCATCCCAGGAACTGCAGCAGACAACCTCCTCTGACTGATAGCCCCACACTTGGCCCTGCCACCTGCTAATGACTCCTGGGCTGAGTGCTCAGCTCAGCTGGGGGCAGCAGGATGTGGAGCGCTGGAAGAGGTCTGCCTTTCTCCTCGTGAGTCCCTCTGACCCTCACAGTCTCAGAAAGGACTTGGCCCAGAAAATGACCATACCCTAAATCCTCCCAGGAAAGGAAAGTCTTAAGAGGAAACAGGAGGCATTCCCAATGACCTCCCTTTCAAATCTCACCTTCTGAGAGTTCATCTCTGCTCAAGCCCAGGTATCTCTGTCTCCCCTTGGTTTGTAGGATACTTAGGTAGGTGTAAATCTGAGAGAAAGAAAACTCTCCTGACTTGGACACCACATCATGCCTGGCCACGTAGAAACTCTCTCCTTTCCCTCAGTCCCCGCATTCCCATGTTGGTGGGATTGTGCCCACTTTACGGATGAGGAACCTGAGTCTCACAAAGTGTGAGTGAGCTCCTCAAGGTCACGTAGCCAGGATGTGACAGTCAGTGTTCACACTCATTCTGGTCTGGGTCTAAGGCCATGCTGTGTCCTCTGCCCTCACTGGTCCAAGTGAGGGAACCCGGGGGGTTCAGAAAAGTTCAGAAGCTGTCAATGACAAGCCAAGTGAGCAGCTGCCCTGTCCATGGAAGCATTGTCTCCTGGAAATTTTGCTCAGTTCTGGAGACATTTTACGGTTTTGTTTATTGAGGGAAATTCTGCTGCTTTTCCCTTTGCCCGCTGCCCCTGACCTCTCTGCTTTCAGCATTACCTCCCAGAACACTGTTTACATTTATTCAGGAGGTGGGGACTGCTCTTAGTGACCAGAAAGGCTGACTTTCCTCTGTGTAGGGCACTTGTTAAAGTGTTTTCCATGCAATTAAGTCATTGACTCTTCACTGTAAACCTATGAAGTAGGTCTTGTCATTATACCTGTTTACAGATGAGGAAGTTGGGGGCAGAGAGGCTAAATAACTTGTTCAAAGTCACCAAAGAACCCTTGAAGGGCAAGGTGAGAGGAGTATCTCTTTCAGGGAATCTTTCGTATGCCTGCCGTAAGCTATAGTGTTAGAAGTTGGGGATGAGATTGCTGTGGAATGCAGCAGGTTTAGAAGGACCCTGGATAAGATTGGTGGGGGGCCATAGCTTGGGGCCAGACCTGGGGAGTATGGAAAGCAGGCATCTCACTGGACAGGCGAAGCCAAGAGCCTAGAGCAGTGGGGAGAGGCAGGAGCGATGCCCAAGCCAACTGGCAGCCGCAGAAGGGAGCAGGGCAGGAAGCAGGTTCTGTGACAGGTTTGAAAGCTGCCTGAGGTAGTTCAGTCAGGGGACTGGAGGCCAGGCTCAAGGGGCACCTGGCAGATCTAGCAGCCTGAGATTCTGGGGCTAGAATCAGAAAAGCATTCAGAGGAACGCCTTGGGTCCCAAGGATGAATTTCTGGTCTGGCCCCTAAACCAGACAGCGAGCCACACCCTCCTCTGGCTCCCCAGCGTATCAGCCACATCCCTGTTATCACACTTACTTTTTTAAATCTAAGTTGCAAAGCTGTCCATGTCATTTCTCAGCTTAAAATCTTTTAGTGCCCCCCTGAGGCTGCATGATAAATACCAAACTCCCTCAAAATGGTTCACAAGGTCTTCCGTAAGCCAGTCCTGGATGGCACCTCCAGCCTCAACTGTTAACACCCCCTGGTGAGTTTTGCTCCAGCCACACAACATGACTTTCAATCCACATCAGAACAGGTTTTCTCTCATCATTTCACACCAGATCCATATGGTTCCCTTGTTTGGAAATTATCCCCCACCTCCACCCACAGCCTCACAGTGGGCCTTCACACTACTCCCCATTGTCTGGCAAACTCCTATTCATTCTTCAGCTCAGACATTGCTGCTGTGGGAGCCATGCTTGGAAAGCCCCACCCCCATGCTAATGGCCAGGTCAAGTTTAAATGCCCTTGCTGTGTTTCCTCGTAGCAACTGGTATTTCCTTAGCATAGCATTTGCCCACTGGAATAGGGTGGCTCATTTGTCTGGGATGGACCTTACACACTCAGCTCCATGAGGGCAGGTGCCCTGTCATTTACCCTGTTGTGTCACTAGTGTCTGACACACAGTAAGTGGTCAAGCAGTGTGGCTGAGTGATTGAGTGGCCTCCATGTTTTTGCATATGAGACTATTTCTTTTCCGAAGTGACTCGAGAGACTGTGTCTGAGTAATCTGCAGGGTTTAGGAGCCTCCGATGGGGTAAGGAGAATTTTTGACTTAACTGAAGGCAACACAGGAAATGGGGCACCAGGGCCAGCACCTGCTCCCAGGCTGGAATGAAATGGTCACTAAGTCAGGCGCAGGTCACAGCAACTGGAACTGGTTTGTGCTGGGCCCTGAGGTGGGTTCAGCCAGGAAGGCATGCTAAGTCACCTCATGTCCCCAACAATAGCTACTTAAAGTACCTCTAGCTGAGGACAGGACTGACCCCTGAGCCTTGTTAGGAGCTGAACTATAATTGGTATCATGTGATCCCTTTTGTGGAAAAATTGGGATGATGGAAGTTGGGACTGAGGCAGAACAGGCACTGGGTCTCAAAGAGGGAGAGATCGGTGAGCAAGAGAAGGCAACAGAGGAAGGAGGGAGCTGAATGCTACAGTCCCGGGCTGACAGTGGGTGACCAAGAGCCATGATGGCCCTTTCCTCTTGGCTTCCCAAGGGTGAGGCTGGACTGGAGGGACCCCAGGGAGAGGTTCCAGGAGAGACCCTGTCCTAGGAGAGGTACATGTCACAGGAAGGCCTGAAAAGGAGCAGGGCCCCTGCCTGAGGCCAAGTCAGAGAGCTGATTCAGCTGAAAGAAGAGCCATGGTCAAGTTCTGGCTCTGTCACTTCTCCTCTCTGAACTTCAGTTTCCTTCTCAACTGACTGAGGGAGTTGGGCCAGGGCTGGCAGTTACCTAACCTATTTAGTCTGATATCTAAGACTCACCTGTGTTTGTGCCATCCTTATCCAGTTTAATCTACTCGACCTTATGAAACACTAATCTGTACAGAGATTAAGCATGTAGACCCTGGAGTCAGATTAGTGGGGTCTGAACTATGATATTGCTACTCGATAGATGTGGAAACTTGGGAAATGTTCTGCATCTAGTTTTCTCTACCTGTAAAATGGGGATAACATTTGTACCAAGCTCATCAGTCTGTTAATGGTTCCATGAGACAATGGAGGTGAAGCAGAACCTGGCACATGTTATGTGCTCAGTAAATGTTGGCTAATATTACTGAGTATTCAGTTTTTGGGGAAAATACCCAACAGATTTTCACTCTTTGTCTCTTGCCTTTGCCTCTGCCCTTACTCTACCTCTGTTCAAACTGAACCCATCCTTCCAGAGTGGTGATTTCTCAGACTTCTCCATTAAAACAGAACCAACAGGATTTATATACACATATACATATGAAATATACATACATATGTAAAGGAGATTTATAAGAAATAGACTCATTTAACTGTGGAGGTTAGCAAGTCCCAAGATCTGCAGGGTGGGTTGGCAAGCTAGAGACCGGGAAAGCGATGGTTTACTTCAAGTCCAAAGGCAAGAAAGCTATTGTCCCAGTTTGAAGGCTTTCAGACAGGAGGCATTCTCTCTTATTCAAGGGATGGTCAGCCTTTCTGTTCTGTTCAGAATTTGGGTTCATTAGACGACAACCACTCACATTATGGAGAGAAGTTTGCTTAAGTCAGTCTGCTGATGTAAATGTTAATTTCATCTCAAAACACTCACAGAAACACCCAGGACAAGGTTTGAGTAAATATCTGGGCGTCCTATAGCCCAGTTGAAGTGACATATAAAATTAACCATCATAGGTGGTTCAAGGCCTACTCTCTCCATGTCTTCCATCACTTTGGGACCTTAAACTCTTCTTTCTATGAACTCCTAGAGGATCTTTTTGGTGGTCTTATTTATTTTGGCAATCAGTGACATATGACCTTGCACTATAGAAGAAGAACCAGGATTTATTGAACACCTATTATGCATCATGCATCAGCCATTGGGGTGTAAACATTACTGTTTCCATTTTTAAGGTGAGTAAAGTGAAGTTTAGTGGGTTTAAGATACCCCTGGCTGGTTTGGCTCAGTGGATTGAGCGTCGGCCTGCGAGCTAAGTGTCGCTGGTTCGATCTTCCAGTCAGGGCACATCAGAGAAGGAAAACTCTGATTCCAAAAAACCTCCGCTGCCTTGCGGCATACCTCTTCAGGGGAAAGGCTAAGGGAGTAAACCCCGACAGAAAATCCGGAGCCAGAGTCCCTAAGGCGGTTTGACGTTGTAGTCAACACCGGCAACTCCTGCGGCGCACCTGAAGCCAAGCTGTATTGACTCCGTCTTTCCCTTGGACCCTTCAGCTGCGAAGAGAGGGGGGGTCTGCTGCATGGGCAACAGCAGACCCTCCATATCACCCTGCCCAGGCTCTGTAGCTTCAGCTTCACTGGAGAGGACACTCCAGCGTCATCGCAAGATGTCGATTCAACACGGGAGGAGACAGATACCGTGTCACTCCCGAGTCGGATTGCACAGCCATTCTCGGTGGTGCAGATAGACTCTTAAGAAGCTACACCATCGTCTCTCGAGACGGACGGCTGCCGACGAGTGGGTTTAAGAAACTCACCTAAGGTACATTTCATAAGTGGGAGAGCCAGAATCCAAATCTAGATGCTCTAGAACATGCTCTTGCCAGGACATCACACTATCTTTCTAATTAAATAATTCACGCATGTGTATTTTCCCTTTTTTGTTGGACTGGAAGCTGCTAAAAGGGGTGGGGGAGAGGGACTATATTTCTCTGGACCTTCTACTCAGCTTAGCATGGTGGCTAACGGGACTATATTTCTCTGGACCTTCTACTCAGCTTAGCATGGTGGCTAACACTTGGCACAATGGAGGTATAGCTGGTTGTAAGTTTTTTCTTTATAAAGTATAGGTATGATGAAGGACTAAGTGTCATTGGTGCTTGAGGTAGGGACTTTGCCTGGTTACCATGCACTGTGTCTTTGGGTTTGGGCTGGAGCAGACCCATTGCCAGTGAGGATGAGAAGCCGCTCTTCCCACAGTCTCTTCTTGCAGCCATTTGCTCATGTTCTCAGCTCCGTCTCCCTCGTCTTTTTCTTCCAGGGTTTCTACCTTTTTCTCCACACTCACTCTTGTTTATGTTTAGTTTCCTTTTTTCTCATTTCTGAGTCATTGTAATTCAGGCAAGAAGCACTTCCGCTTTTCTTGTCCATCCCAACACAAACCCTCAGCTGCTGGCGGCTAATGTTCCTTTGGCTCCTGAGTTCAGCTCATTGTTCAGTTTGGAAGCGCTTTTATGTCTTTATATTCTGAGAGGTGGCTCTGCCTTCTTATGCGATGATCTTCCTTTTCTGCTCGATCCTAGTCTGAGTGGGTTTCTGTTACTGCAACTGAGAGATCCCGCCTAAAACACCTCAGAAACCCAGAAGGCTAGTGTAAATTCCACTTGAATTTCAAGGTAATTTTAGAAAATAACTTTATAGTTGGAATATAATTTATCTTTATTTGCTTTGTTATTGACATCACAGATGATTTAAGGGTTTTTTTTTTCTTCTCCCTGAAATAAAACCATTACATTGTATCCAAGGACATTGTAAATAGGTCAGACTATGTAAAACAGAATAAGCAGAGTGAACTAGTAGAAGATGAAAGGAGAAGATTAACAACTCCTCTGAATGGTGGGGGTGACAGATTATGGCTGGCTTTGTAGTGAGTAAGTTCTGACTTGACATTTTATTCTGAAAATTTTAGTGTTTATTAAATATTCGCTCTGGATGACATGGAAAGCCACTGGGGAGGTTTGAACAGAGGAGTAACATGATTTGAATAAAGTTTAACCAAGTCTTTCTTGCTAATTTATTGAGAATAGACAATGGGGGCAAGGTGGGAATAGGAACACCAATTAGAAACCTGTGGCAGTAATCCGGGCGGGGAGGTGGCCGCGTGGGTGCTTGAAGTGCACATGAGTAAAGGGATTGGATGTGGCCATGATGATGGTGTCTGATGGGTTGGACCATATCTGCTTCGTAAGGGCAGAAAAGTGATATGTGCAATCCTGTAAGCCTGTCGAACAGAAACCCAGTTACTTTATAGCTTTGGGAATTGGTAACAGGGAGTCTATTAGAGGCTGAACATAAGTATGTGTGTGCAAAAGGGTTGAAAAGTTTCTTGATGACTCCACATGCCTTTTTTAGGCAGAAAGGATTCAGAGCTAAGCTGCTGCACTGTACAGATCATGAAAAGAATTCAGTGGGTACATAATGCAGGCATGGGCATTGGACCCACAAGTGACCTGGCTTCCCCCTTGGCAGGTTTGTGTCTTAGGGAAGTGGCTGAGTGAGGGAATTTAAAGAGGGGGACCCAGACCAGGGGAATGGGCTGAGCAGGTCTTAGGAGATAGGTGGTCATCTTCCCTGGCCCCATGGAGAACCACTGTGGGCTAGCAGGGTCCACTCTAGCTTCTATGGCAGACCCTGTAGCAGGGTGCCCGGCCCCATGACTTCCAGCGAGAATGCACCCCAGCAGGGGAAGGAGTGGTCAGCAGCAGAGAGCGGCCATCTGTCTGCATGGACAGCAGGCCTCCCAGTTTATACCTCCTCTAATGTTGAAAGGCTAACACAGATCATGGAATAAATCTCATTCTCTGTTTTGCTGAGTACGATGTAATGGCAGAGCTGTCAGAAAAGACACTGCCAGAATGCATCCTCTACTTGGCATGATATAATTTCTACCACCTCTACAAATGTCCCCTATGCCCTAAAAATAGTGCTTCAATTAGAAACTGACACAGCCTCTGTTGGGGAAGGTGTGAACAGCCGCGAAACACTCCATAAGGAACAGGTGAGACCCCAGTAGATCATCAAATGCCAAATGTATGGTAATTGGTTATTATTAAAATCATCTATTGCTTATCACACTGTAGCTAAATGGCCTTTCAGTCACTCTATAATTACCCAGTGATGGGTGAATCTGTTTTCTTCTTTGGGAGCTAGGTACCAAAAGTGTCTGAGGAGAATCTGTCACAACAGTGGAAGAGAGCACCAAGAGGGATAGGTCTCTGCCAGGGTGGGGCTGAGAAGGTTATTTCAAAAGTGTCCAGCAGGGCCAAATGCTCTGAGGGGTCCCCACGAGGCCGGAGAACAGAGAATGTGGGTTAGTCTCTGCAGGCTTTCCCTGGTCTTGCATCACTTCTTACCTGTTCTTAAAGCTTTCTGTTTTGAAGTTTCCTAAAGGTTTTTCTGCTAGTGGAGACAAGACACATTTGTGTGCGATAAGGAGGGGTTGGGGGTACCAGTCCCTGCTTCTGCTCCTTCACTGAAGCCAGTAAGGAAGGCTGAGCTTCACAAGGGGGTCCTAAATGCTGAGTCTCTGGGGGTAAGAAGTAACTCGAGGGGTGGCCTGGATTGGATCCTTAGGAAGGTAGAGGGAGTAGGGGTAGCAAGGTAAAGGCTCTACCCGGGGCAGCATGAGGAAGGAGGAGAAGCAAGGCCAAAGGGACCGAGAGATGGGAGGAGGGTGCATGGCAGCCGTGGGTCTCAGGTGGGACAGCGAGAGCTAGACTGGGAGTTACTCATCCAGAGCCTCAGTGCCAAACCCATCTGGACAGACCCAGACTGGATAAAGCTGCCAACAGATTTGTGCTGAGGCTGGGAGCACAGGAGGGAGGAGGGACGGAGGCCCCCATTCTCCTCCTGCATCCCTCAGTGCTCCAGCAGGTCTCATTCCAGCCCTGGGGCACAGTGACAGGAGGGAGAAGTTTGGTAGAAAGTAGGATGAGGTGCTTCAAAATCCAGCTGGGGGCGGGGGATAAAGGGAGTGTCTGTGGCTTCTGGGCTGGTTTATCTCTTCTTGGGTGGGTAGCCAAAGCTATGGTTGGAGAAGATCAGACCTTGGCCAGTGAAATGGACACAAATCAGGAGAACATTACTCAGGAAAAGTTTCTGCTACCCCTTGCTTACTGGCTGTCTTTTACTTGCAGTAGTAGTTATTCTTTGCAGCCCAACTAAGCTAAGAGTCTCACACTCTAGGGGCCTCATCAATGTTTGTTGAATGAATTTATGAGTACATGGGGGGTGGAATGTATGAGTGCTTGGCGTTACAAATGAGCCATCTCTACTTCCATCGGTCTAGACCTGAAAGATCTGGCTTGTGTCACTTCTTCTGGGAAGTCTTGCTGGACCTTACCAGGAAGAGCAGGGGTATATGTTTCCACAGCAGCAAGTATCTGTGTGACAAGTATCTGCTGAGGTGTCATTCTCCCTCAAGACAGTTCTTTACATCTTTAGCCCCAGAAGTTAGCACATGCCTTGCATAGTGTAGATGTTCAGAAAATGTTTGTTAAATCATTGGGTGTTCAAAACCACACATACACACAGACACATACACACACACACACACACCACAACACATACATTATTCTAAACTGTAAAAACAAAGATAGAGAATTTGGGGGGTGGGGTATAAAGCTTCCATTCTCCATTTCAGCTAGGATCTTGATTTTTTTTCTGACAAGTTACTTTTCTTTGTTATTTGCAATCTTGATGGGATGGTAAATCTGGATGCCTGCTCTCCCATAGAAGGGATAGAAGTCAAAGGGGTCCATAAGGGCTTCTCAGGCAGACCCAGGGGTAAATATGTGGCCAAGCTTGGCCAGTTGATACTCTCTCTGAGGCAACTGGTTTCTCAGCAAATGAAGAGGTGAAGGAGGTAGTCAGAGTTCACTGATACCTGCAGCTCCCCGATCTGATTGTGTTCCTGCTCTGAGAATATACTTGCAGTTGCTGATCCTGCATTATTTGCTTCTAGCCTATTTCTGAGCCTGGTTATCCAGTTCTCCCCTTGATTCGTTAAGCTCCCTTTATCCTTCCAATAAATTCCCTTATAAATCAGCAGGAGTTGGTTTCATTGCTTGCAACCAAAATCTTCTGACTGATACCATCACGAATCCACTTCTGAGTGTGAATGTATGCTCAACAGAGGGTCTGGACTGTTTGTGGAATAAATAAGTTATGTCCAGTGGGTCCTCATTTATGGCTGCCACTCAGAAATGTTCGCTGAAAATACATATTTTTCACAAATATCAAAGCACAAGGGTTTGACAGCAAGTCTAGATTTCTCTCTTGGCACCTCTCAGGTGGGAGAAATGAAAGAAAGATGAGGCTGGAACCTGCCAAAGGCATTTGGGTGGACATTTAGACTCTGGAGTGCCTGGACCCTGCCAACCCAGAGGGCTGTTTCTGCCTTTGCCAAAGGGAAGGGTGCCAGTCTGCTGAAATACAATACCTATGGTCAACAACTCCCCCCCCATGGGTTTTGGTGACAGGGAAGGTGGCAAGGGTGGCAGCACTCCCCAGAAAAGAAATAGAAGCTGAACGTAGGAACTTTCCTTCAGTCAGAACGACTTGATTTTCTGGTCAAGCACTGACAATAAAGGAGTTCGGAAAACAAATCTTCCAAGACAGCATCTCCCCTGGTTTTCACCCCGGGTGTGGAGTGGTGACTGTTATTAGACTTAATAGAATATCCAGGGCAAGACCTTTCTGTTTGTTTTTGAAGACACTAACTAGGTTAGGCAGGAGCATCCCATTTTGTCTGTGAAAAGGATGAGAACCAACCATACAGTGTAGATGCAGCATTGCTACAGGGGCCAGCATGGCCTGTCTAGGGCACATCTTAACTCTGTAGGGCTGATGCTGAGGTTTGGGGTTTTGGAGCTGGCCCACCACCAGGGCCCTCAGTGGGAATTGGCTCTTAATACCCCTCAAAATCATCACTGGAAGCCATGTTCAGGGAAATACAAGTTGGCCAGGAGCAATGGAAGGAAAATTATCACATCCAGTATACCACAACTCTAGGGGGTAATAATAGTTATGCCACTATGTTCTGTAAAATCTCTATGTCAGCTAATTAAATATAACAATCTGTTCTTATACCTATTTGACAGAAGTCAAAGCCAAGGCCAAGTAGGGTTAGAAGTCCTAATGGGCAGTAAAAGAGCTCAAACTTAAGACTTGTTCTCCAAATCCTCTGTTCTTCTTATCTAACACACTGATTCCCTGTGGTTTTGTGACTTTAAGAAGATCCTTTTTATTGCTTCCCCAGTACAATGGATCAGTTCAATTGTCCTTGAACCCCTTCCTGCTAAAGTTCTGTTTCTCTAGAACTGAGGCTCCAGCACCACGGAAAGCTAGCTGGTCCTTGCTCACAGATGGATAAGAGCAGGTCCTCACCTGGAAGCCAGAGATGCATATGGTCTAGATAGGAGCATGGTCTCTGAAGGGTGTTGCCACAGGGAATTTAGGAGAGAGGGAAGGTTAATTGTGTGAAGGCTGCATGGGGGATGGGAACAGAATGTAAAATTTCAGCTCTCTCTTAAAATGATGAATACAGTTTGGAAAAGGGAGAACAAATTTAGTATGTTAAGCAATGATAAATAATAATTGCTAAAACTGAATAAGGAATTAATCATCTAAGACCTTTGTGTATGGTACTGGCATTTAATTATCACCACAGTCCTATGAGAGATACCGTGCTATTATTTCCATTTTACAGATGCAGAAATCAAGCCTTTGAAATTTCAGAAACTTGCTCCAGTCAGCATAGATGTTCAGTGGAAAGTTTGGCAATTGGATCCATCATGGATTCCCAGGTCCATGCTCACAGGTGAACGATGCAGGGAACAAGTGAAGGGCAGGGAGGCCAGACCACAGGTGCTGAAGGAGGGGAGTGGAATCAAGGAAGATGCAGCAGCAAAGGAGACCTTGGAGGTGTCAGATCTCAGGGCAGCTTGGGGGCCAAAGCAGAGGGTAGTCAGGGAGGACGGTTCCAGCACTTGCCCACATTCCCACCCTAGCAACTTTAGCCTGTGTCGGGCTAATCATAACTATAGCTCTTCCCAGGTGCTAAGCATGCATGCAGCTACTACACCTGAGGTTTTCTAGGCATTCATTCTGTGAATCCTCACTGCAGCCCTTTGGGGCAGTTACAGGTTTTAGCCCCACTTTAAATAAGGAAACTGAGGCACAGAGAGGTTCCGTAACTTGCCCGAGGTCTTTAGGCTGAAAGAGTGGCAGCCCAGCTCCAGAATTTGCTGCAGGTCAGATAAACAAACAGGACATGAGCCTGGGTCCAAGTGCTGGCTTTATCACTTCCTAGATGGATGGCCTCTCTGAGCCTTAGTCTCCATATCTGCAAAGCAAGGGTGACACCACCTCCACCAAGGGTTTGTGTAAGAGTTAAATGGGTGTCCACGTATAGGAAATTCCAGTCCAGATGGGTGTGAGGTCAAAGGCAAGCTTCCTCCCAGCCTTACAGTTCTCTCTCAGTCCCCCAAAACTCTCCTCCCTTGGGAATCTTTGGATTTCCAGTCTCCTGGTCCAAGAGGAAAGCTCCTTTATTTCTGGGGTTGTTCATTATAAAGCAGTGTGAGGAATTTCAATCCAAATTTTGCTTCTTCGGAGGGGCTTGACTGACACTTTCTTTCCCCAATCAGCTCAGATATACAAGAGCTTTGAGGGAACATCTGGGATGTTCACATGTTGCCTGTGTCTTTTAAAGGCAGCTCTAAAATGCACTAGAGATCCCAGTGCTTAAAATAGGCCCCTGAAAATTCTCTAATGCCTATACTTGAATAACATTTTTGGGGAAAAATAGCTCCAATAATGTTGCATTTTAAAATTACAGTATTAATTGTGCCTAAGGATCTCCATTTCATTCATGTCCTAAGTAGGAGGGAAGCAGAAGAGAAAACAAAAAGAAGTCAGATTTTTCCAAACCAACTGAAGTGCAAGGTGCTGTCTGTTCCCAGACAGAGAATGGGGCCTGTGGCCTCTCAGAGGGAGGAATACCCACCTTCTGCCTGAGGAGTCATGGGAAGAGATCCTCTTGCAATCATCATTATGTTGCAGACAACAGAGACCCAGAAAAAGGAAAGACCCCTCTAATACATACCCTGAGTTGTGCAGTGAGGCCCTTCAGCCAAATGGTTTTTAAGTTTTTTTCCAAGTCAACTATCTCTCATTTTACAGATGAGGAAATTGAGGCTGAGAAAAGTAGGCACCAAGGATCCTGCCACCTGTGTAAACTTGAGCTTTGTTTGAGGGACCTCAGGAGCCCTGGGCTCAAAGCCCTGCCTGTTGGTCATAGCACCGGTGCTCAGGTCACACTGGAGACATGGCCACAGGCCATCCCAAAAGACACTTGTGCTCTCCATCCATTGCTAGCACTTAGCAACTCACATTGCTCCCACTCGCCTACAGTGCATTCACAGGTAGCTGGCTGACTGTCAAGTCCACAGTTAGACATGTGGGTATGAGATGTGCACAGTGTTGCCTCCAGCTGTGCCTCTGCCAGCTGTAGCAGGTGCCATATGTCAATTGCTACCCATCTGACATATGGAGAACAGGACCCACAGCAGAAGAAACACCTAACACGGGACTAAGACAAAGTGTCCATCTGGGCGACAGTTGTAGTGCCCTCAAAATTCACAAGGAGCCTAAATAAAAGCTAGGAACTGAATTCTGGCCAAGACATTTCAAGAAATATTTATTGAGTGCTGATTCTGAGAGGCACCATGCTTGGTGCTAGAGACTAGTGAAAACAAGACAGAAAGGACTCTACTTTAGAGGAAAGGGGGAGCTGTGATCCCCAAAGAAGCCAGGCTGACCCTCTAGGGAAGTCCATCATATCATGCATTTGCCCATTCAAAGGAAAAGCCACTTACCATGGTGTACATAAGCTTACTGTCCTCTGTCTTCCTAACCTTAATTCCTAGTCCTCTTTCTCTTGCTCACTTCACTCCAGCTGCACAGGCCCCCTTGAGTTCCTAGACAACACTAAGCATGTTTCTACCTCAGGGTCTTTGTATTTACTGTTCTCAGGCACACAGTGGGGACTCAGTCCAAGTTTCCTTCTTTTTCCTTTTCTCCCTTTCCCTTCCCACCCCCACCAGGAGCTAGTCATTACAGGGTATCAGAGAGATAACAAGGTTGGTGGTGGCTTAGCTCCTTTCCTGTCCTACTTTAACCCCAGTGCTGCACCGTGTACCTGAACTCAGCTCCAGCTTCAGATCCAGCCTTTAAGTTAGAACACAGACTGACCATGGACTGGCCTGAAATTCCCACAGCATCAATGGCTGGCTCTTCTTCCTTGCCCCTGAAGGAGTAAGCAAGGGCACTTTCCAGACACTTCCCAGGCAACAGGCCTGCTCTGTAACACTGTCAAGAAGTGAGGAGCCTCAGGAAAATCACAGACATAAACAAGATAAAGCCTGTGACCTTCCAGGGCACTTGGGCCTGTGGACCAGAGAACTGTCAATGGCCCAGCTCTTATCCTGATAACAGAGGGCTAAAACATTCCAGGAGATGTATTTCTTGGAGCCCAAAGGGAGGGCAAAGGCTGAGCATCCTTATAAGCTGAGGGTGGGGTGGGGGTGGGTGGGAACTTCTCTCCAGGGGATGGATCCAGGCATACTGCCCTTGCTGTCTCTGCAGACCAGACATTGGGCAAGGAGTTTTGTCAAATTCAATGAACAGTCACCTAGCAGCCCCCTGCCCATCTGCACTGCTAGGGGCAGAAGTGCTGGAGGAGATGTGAGAGCCAGATCCAGATCCCCAAGGGCTCCCAAAGGCTGAATAAGTCATGGGTGTCAGTAACCAATATGGAAAACAAGAGGAAAGTGAAGGACAGGCTTTAGGCAATGATTCTGTCTGGGGTCATGGGAGTCCAGGAATATTTTAAGGGAAACAAAGCCCCTAGGTGAGGCTGTGAAGGTCTGGTGTGATTTTGACAGGTGAAGAAGGCAGCGGCAATACTCTGGGGCAGAGAAATCGCTGTGCTCGAATGCACGGAGGAAGGCAGTGCAGACGTGTGCGAGTTCCAGCTAAGGCCCCTGAAGAGTTGCATTGTGGGATGAAGATGAAAAGGCAGATGCAGGCTGGAGTAGAAGGGGCCTTAACCCCAGGAAAGAGTTTGGATCCTATCCTAGAGGCAGTCAGAGCCTGGGATGGCTCATCAGCAGGGCAGGAGCAGGTTCAGCTGGGGGCTGCATGTGGATGGGGAGCAGACTGTGGTGGGGCTGTGATATTCCAAGTAAGAGACGGTGAGGCCTGGGATCTGGCAGCGGCCGCGGCGTTGCTGGGAAAAGTTGCTGATTTTTTTCTTTCTCCTTTTCTGAGGTGGTCATTCCCAGCTGTGGGGCCACTTGAATGTGCGCTGAACACGCTGGGTTCTGAGGCAGAAGGAGTGCCCAGGGATAAATCTGTATCCCACATCTGGTCAGGCAGGAATTACCAGGAAGCTCTGGAGCCCCGCTATGTAATGGCCTGGGTGATCCTTCTAAAACATGAAGATAAACATGGGCTCTTCCACCTTAAAACCCTTCACTGGTCCCAAGTCACTTTCAGAATAAAGTCCAAGCTCATTTAAAGCTTCATGAAGCCTAGTCTTACCTCTCTCAACCTATCCTGTGCTCCCCTACTCCCTTATGGTGTGTGTCTGTACATTCAAATCACCTTTGGAAATTCCAGAGGCCAGACCATACCCAGTCCAGCTGAATGTCTCTCTCTAGGATGGGATCTAGCTCCTCTGGTGACCCCAGAACAACCCGGGAACCTATGTGTAGGGCCTCCACCTAAGCCCTAGTCACACCACATATATTAGCTGGCTGTTTCTTTCACAGGCCACTTGAAACTCTTAATCATTTACAACAAGCATTTATGCTCATGCTCACATGAAGGCAAATTGACTGCAATTTGCCTGATCAAGGCTGGCGGCAGCTCAGCTTCAGGCTTTAGGTCAGCTGGGTTGGTCTCTGGGCTGCTCACCACGTTCAGGTGATTCTGCAGGTGTCCCATCTTCCTAGCAAGCAGCAGCTTTCCTGGGGTGAGCGTTCAGGGTGATGACAGAAGTGCAAGTGCCCCTGGAAATCTTGGCTTTTAGCTGGCACCCCTTGCCTTGCACTCGTATTCAAACGGTCAAGGCCAACATCAATGGGGCAGGGAAATGGACTCCGTGCATTCACCTGCTCTGTAATTCACATGGAAGGAAGAAGTGAGGAATTGAAAATAATCCAATCTGCTTCACAGGTGACCTGGTGACTTTGGAGGAGGCACTTCTGTGGACCTGTTTCCTCATCTGTAGAATGGGAGTTACACTGGATGTTCCATAAATGCCCACTTATATACTGTCCATGCCAGCTCTTCTCAACCACACAGACATTTGCACACCTCTGCACAACCATATGCTTGTGTGCCTACTACACATTTTAATCATGACTATTATTTTTTAAATGCTTTGCAATCTCCAAAGTGTTTCTGTGCACTCACATGGGCTATGTACTCATCTGCAGATGCACATGCTTATGCACATATATATTAGTTACTATTCAAACACAGGTATCACGTGGACATATTGTACATATACACAAAGGTGCACCGATATACCTGATGCTGTGTGCACTCACACAGTCACATGTATTCTCAGACAGGTGTATTTGCAAATACACCACCCCCACGTTCATTCACACACACACACACATCAATACCTCTGTGTGCACAGCTGTTTAGTCAGAATCAGCGCCTGCTGTTGGCTGTTGCCTGGCCCACTGGAAGCTGCATTAACTCTACTGATCTCACTGAGGCTGGCTGCACCAAGGGTCCTCCATCTGCACACCCCAGGGAACAAAGTGCCGCAGAGGAGATGGATGGAGCTGCTCTCTCTGCAGGCCTGGGATGCACCTGGAGAGACAGGGCCATGGAGGAAGAGCAGAAGGCAGAGGCACCAGCACTTTGGACCCTCTGACTTGACTCCACACTTTCTTCTCCCACCCATTCTCACTCCTCATGTTCACTGTGTCTCGTGAGTAACCAAAAAATGTATCATCCAAACCAGGCCAGCTTGGAGAGTGAAAGGGGCATTATTAACAATTAACACAAACAACAGAATTGCCCGAAAAGGTCACAGGCAAACAGGGATGTGTGGTCTCCCTACTCTGGAGAGATGGGATCTTATTACTCCGAGCCCATGTTTCAGCACAACTCCAAGTTGAAAGGGGCTTTAACATTGAATCTGCTCTTTCCCGGGACTTGCCTAAGTCACACAACGTGATGGCAACAAAGCAGGTTGTAGAACTAGGTTGTTCAGTCTCGCAGAGGAGAGGTCTCCCCGGTCCCGGGTTTAGCTCCCAGGGAGCCAGCTTGTTGGTCAGATCAGTGTGCATGTGCTCCCCAGGGAAGAGAGAGAAGGAGCGGATGGGGAAGAGCCCCCATCCCATCTTAGGCCATGGGGAGCTCTGGAGCTGGGGGTGTGGTGGGTTAAAACAGCCTCAAATTGGACAAAAGACTGAGGCTTCCTGCTTCCAGTGGGGAGATGTGGCCTTGGGTGAGGTGACGGCCTGCAGCTGAGAGCAATCCCCAGAGAGGGACCTGGCTGTGACCCAGCAGCCACGTCCGCCATGGGAGTGGGTGCCTTGGTCCTGAAGGGGGAAGCGAACAGCATTGCCCCTGCGGCCCGGCTGTCCCCGAGCACCAGGTGGGATCCGGCACCCACTGCACTGGCTCCGCGGAGGTGGCTGGAATGGAGTCTCTGGGAAGGGTGGTTCCCTGTCAGTCTGGAGCTGCCATCTCTGCTGCTGTATTTTTCACTCAATACAACAGAGGCGGTGGCTCACTTCATTTCCCTCCTCGACCCCCATACATGGCATGACAAGAAAAGAGCAGAGCTTGGGAGGCTGTTGCTCTGTGGTGAGGGAGTAAGGCTCTTGTGACACAGCGGTGCCTGGGCCTGTTTGAGGTCACAGGGAACATCCTGTGGCACTCAGGCAGCTCAAGCAGAGCCCAGAGGGACGCCTGGAGCATTGGCTGCACGAACCCATCATAAAGCTAAAGATAAAAATCAGCGTGAGAAATTTCAGACTTCCCAAGTGAAGGAGAGACACATTCCACAATTGTTGGCTTCGGGATCCAACAATCCTGACTCAGCTCCAGTTGTGTGGCCTGTGTACTGGGGGGCCTTCAACACACATCCAAGTTACCTGTTGTCAAGCAACCCGAGAACCATCCTGGGAACAGGAAGGGGCACAGCTGGCAGCATGTAGGCCTCGCTGTCCCTGCCTCCCTGCCGCAAGCCCGCCTGGGCTCCCCACCATCCCACTGTGCGGATCAGCGTACTTGCCCCAGGTCCTGGGCCCGAACTCAGACAGAGACTGTGACTGCATAGTCCCTGCCCTTTCCAGGGTCCTCTACTGATTATTCCTGACCCGGGGCAGCTCCTGACTCCAGTAAGGCTGGAATAACAAAAATGCTGGCCTGTAGCAGAACTTGGCATTTTATTATGTTTTTATCATATTGGATATAGTCATTGAGAGGAGCAAAATCCTCCTTCTTATAATTCCAGGAACTTCAGGGCCAAAAACAACGGCGCCACAGTTTTTTCCATTTATTTGTGTGTGTGTGTGTGTGCACATAGGTACACATGGATACACACGGACACACATGGACACACGGGTACACAGGGCACATGGCCATATGCATACACACAGAGGCACATGTATATACACATTTGCATACACGCACAGCCTCTAAGATTTTCCTGAGGGCCCTACAGAATTGTTTTTCAGAAAAGGAGTTAATGGTACAGCGCTTTTCTGGAGAGTAGATCAAATGGATTGTCAGGTCTCTGGTGGAGAACCCTCGAACTATCCCATTTGTCAGTGGGATGCTGGCTGGGCTGATGGTAGAGAGTACTCAGGGGCTACTGACTTTAAATACAGCTCCTCACATGTGGAGAGCTGACTCATATGTGCCCAGCTCCCACTAGGGAGCTTACAGTCTACTGGGGAAGATCATAAAAACAGGAAATTGCAGCATGTTAGGTAAAATTACAACATGGAGTAGGAGAAGCAAGTACAAAGTCTCCAGAGAACTTGAAGGTGGTGCTATCTCTGTTCTGGAGGCTCAAGGAAGATTTGCCAAAAGAGGTATCAACTGTGCTGGGTTTTGAAGGATGAATAGGAGTTTTATTTTTAGGATACCATTTAATTTTACTGGTTTATTTTTTCTGTCTAGAGAGTGGAGAGAAGGAAGCAGAGGAAGAGACCTTATATATACTTATATACATACAATTTGTGTACATGCATTTGACACTTTGTACACATTTGCCCATTTTAATTCTCACAACAGCCTCACAAAATGAGGTTTTACAGTGAGGAAACTTAGGATCAAAAAGGGTAGGTTGAGTCATTTACCCAAAGTCCCACCACTAGCAATTGCTGAGTCCAGAAACCCATCCCAGGGCTTTGGGTTCTGACTCCCTGGCTTACTCCCTGCTGCTGGCTTCCGTATCTGCCAGGAGGTGTATGTTAATTGAATTTATCTGCGACAAACTATGCACATTTTGAGGTAGAATGATGCTAAATCATCAGGAACTGATTTAGCAAATGGTCTTATTCAGAATCAACCCTACAGAATCTCCTCATCTACCCACAGAAGCTCCAAGTCTCAAAAACCTACCTACCCAGTCCTCAGCTTAGCAACTTGAGCAGGGGGGTCCCTTGTCTGGAGCCAGGACTAGAATCGCACTCTCCCGACTCCCATTCCAGTGCTCTCTGCGTGGCACCAGGGTTGCCCATATCTCTTCCCTTTTGTGTCTCTGGCATTGTGAGGAGGGTCCCTAGCAGGTCCTGGGTGCCTATTGCATTCTTGCATGAGATAAAATAGAACTTAGCACATGACTGGCTTTGAGCATGTTCCTTGTAAGGGGTATGGTTTTGAGTTTCCATGCTAACCACCTCCTTCTTGTATGATGTTGGGCCATGTTACCTAACCCTTTGAAGTTTAAATCATTTGAGAAATAGGGATTGGGGATAAAGTCCTACCTCATAGGGTGAAAATTGGGGCAATGTTTCCATAATCACAAAATAGTTGTACTTAGTAGGTGCTAAGTTAACTTGAGTCCAGTTTTCTTTTCTTTACCCTTCAAAGAGTCATGACCGATGTCCAGTGTATACAGAGTTACCCTCCCTCCCCCAGGGATGTAGGCATCCCAACAGTCTTTAGGCTCACAGGTCCTTCTATGTATTGGACAATCTGGATCCGGAGTCGTGGAACAGATTCACAGTTTTCAAACTGGGCTCAAAGAAGCCCCAAGGTCCTGGGAAGCAGTTCAGGGTGGGGGATTCAGTGGTCAGGCCTTCAGGTCACACCATCTACCCCCAAGTCAACAAAAAACAGTACCTCTTTGGTATGCTTTCTATGTTGACTTCTGAGTAGAATTTCATTTTTAAGAATGAGATCAAGTGCTGAAAACAGAAAATTGAAAACCTCTGTTGGAAAGTAATAGAGAGTTTAACACTTGAGCTTTGCATTTTAAAATGGTTGCATTCTTGCTCAAGTTAACAGGGAAAGCCCAGTTCCCACCTCCTCCCCGCCTCCTCCCTCCAGTCACAAGAAGAAAGGTGAGCTGAGGTCTGCACTGCTAACAAGGGCCCACAGCTCTGAGCACTTTACACACACGTACACACACACGTGCACATGTGCAAGTACCTAGGCTTTTTTTTTTTTTTTTTTTAAGGCAATGTTTTCAGTCCTAACCCAGGCTAGAGACAGGGATGAGGGAAGACCTGGGAACTAAGACGACAAGGTGAAGGCAGAGAAGAGTGTTGAAAATGAAAAAGTGAGTGTGGGAAGGAGAACAATGGGTCTAGAACATGGGTCCTATCTTGCGCTGGCCAGGTCTATTCCAGGCCGAGTTCCACTCCTTTCCTTACCTCCTGACCTCTCCCCTTGACCTGCTGCCCAGGTGGCCGGCCGGTTGCAGAGCCTGCTTGCTGTCCATGGACAAACCTCCTAGATTATGACTGCCATCCAGGTTTTGCTATCTCTGTGTCCCTCCCACCTGCAAGGTCAGCCATCCCATTATAGCTAGAAGAGGGTTACCTCTCCATGTGCCAGGCTTTACCCAACATCAGGAGCCCCTGATGCCAGCTCTTTCACTAAGGTTAAATGCACCACATAAGCCCAACCTTCAGGTCAGCCCCAGACTAGTGCCCAGTCTTTTCCTGCCTGCCAGTGACCATCAGCCATGCCTGGTTAAATCTGGAGATGGATGGGAGGAGGCAGTTAGAGCCCAAGAATACTTCCAGCAAAGGTCTGGATGTGGGCACCCACAAACAATATTCAAGCTTGACCAGACTGAAGAAATGAAACTTACGATGTGTTTGTAAACCTCAGGCTGTGTGCCTTTGGACAACTTATTTTACCTCTCTGTGCCAAGGGGTTTGCATCTGTGAACTGGAGGTAAGAACACATAACTACTTCAGAGGATTGTTGTGAAGAATAAATGAGATAATGCATGTCACCCTCAGGCCTGGTGCATGGTGAGAGCTCAGTAAACGTGAGCCCTTTTGATATCCTTGCAACTGTTGTAGCTGCTGTTGTGGCCACTATTGTAACTAAGAAGGACACGGAGTATGTTTGGGTGTGTCTCCAGTGCTGCTTCTTTTCCTCAAATTATTCATTCATATTCTGAAGACTAAGTCAAGGTGGCAGTAGCAACATACCAGGCTTTAAACTAATCAAGTTCCCGTCACTCCAAATGAACTTTTCTCACTGATTCTCAGATGCTCTGCATCTTGCCACTGGGTATATTTTTTCCACATAATGAAGTTTGGGCAGCCCTGGCTGGCCACTGCCAGCTCCTGCCTGGTCCCCGAGTGTGACCTCCACACAGTCACAGCTGTTCCCAGGCATGGCACTGCGAGGCGCCCCCATCATCTATCTGCCTTCTCATTACGGGGTGATGCAACCCCAACAGATTAACATGATGTCCTTGTAATTCTGCATCCACGACACATGTCATTCTCCTTCAACACATTTGGAAGGAGGGCAAGTTCTACTTTGTAAAGACCATCACTTATTTTGAACTGAAAGAAAATAATTTATTTGGTCAAAAGTTGTGTTTTTCCATCAAGGACACATATTTTCCTTTTATAAAGGGAAATGGGGCCTGCTGAATCTTCACAAAGTCTACTCTCCAAAGTCATTCCAGTGTGGGGCTGTCTTCCTCAATTTATGTCAATGAACTAATCCAACAACCAAGAAAATCAGCTCTAAAAGAATCACTTAAATGAAGGTGAAAAGTAAAGAGGTAGGTGTGTTTGCAGGATCTCCCATCTCTGGTGTTTCTGAGAGAACCATAAGAATGTTCCCTCATCTGATGGGAAATGAATTCAAATTCTTTTTACCATGGAAAGAAATGTTGTAGGGGACTCTTTTCAAGATCTGGGTTCCGTCTCTCAGAAACCCCTCTAGAATTCCTAGTGCCCCAATTACCCCACTAAGCAGGCTTCCCAGCATTTTCTTTAGCTCCCAGAGCTGGACCGTCTAAGGCACCAAACATGGGGACACCTTTTAGAGGCTGAAATTTTGTCAGTGGCAAACCAGAAGATTCATGATCTTGAATAAAGCTGCAAAATTTCAAGCCCTGAGAGGTTATCCCTGCAGAGACTACCATGGAGTACCCCTACCCACTTCCACTTTTCATGAACCATTTTCAACAGATGTTAAGTTCTTGGACCTGGAAGGCATGACTTCTAGGCCACATCTTCAGGTATGTAAATGATGAGCCTGTAGACCAAAGGAAGCTGCCTCAGACATTCAGACATTCTCAATATGACTAAGAGAGAGGGTAAGTCACTTGCTCCATGTCATACAGCTAGAAAGTAGCAAAACTGGACTTTGAATCCAAGTTTGCATGACTCCAAATTAGGCCTTTCTATTCTGTTACAACCAGGATGGCAGGCTTAGTGCTGCTAAAGTCCTCGGGGTGGATATCTACTGTCCCCAAAGCAGCGAACTTTGCAGGCTGCACAGCCAGATCTCTTGCTATCTGCTCATTTCCAAAGCACGTCTCCAAATGCCAGGCATCCCACCATCCCACTGGGGGGCCTTAATGTCCCAAAGGGTTCCTGACACCCAAGCCCACGCTGGCAAAGAAAAGCTGGATTCCAATTCCCATGTTGGACAGACCCTATCGGAACTTGACTTAAAAGTCTAAGAAATGGGGAAAGAAAGTAAAAAATCATCAAGGTGGTAGAGGCTTCCATCCCAGGGAGAGAACATCACTCATTGCTCACACCTCCGGCTCGGGCTGGGGATTGCATTTGTGTTTAATAACAACCTTGATCCCTCTTCCAGCAGCAGCGGTCATTGAGAAACCCTGACATAAAGAAGGTATCAGGGAGATAAAGTTCTGCAAGCGATGATTACTAGCACTTAAGTCCTCTTTTTGTTGAAAGGAAGAATCCCAGATTGAACAGTGCATTGAATGATATGACAAGCAAGTACTTGATCCCTGTCCAGCTGGAGGGGGATTGTACCCATCAGCAGCTTTTTAGCTAAGGACGTCTTTATATTTCCCTTCTTTGTCTGGGCCTCTCTAGTTCTTCCTTTTACTTCATGTCAGCACTATATAGTAGGTATGCCAAGTGGTTTTGAAATTTAAATTACAGTCTCTTTTTCAGATGTTATTGGAAAGAACATGTAATTTATAACCACGTGTTAGGAGTACAGGATGTTCATGGTCCACTGCCAATTTTTCTTTTGTAAAGTTAATAAAACTTTCATAAAACACTTATACACTTGTATATTTCATGGTAAAGATTTTTTTTTATCTCATAGGCTAATGTAAAGATTTATTAAAACCATTTTTTTGTTAAGAGGAGTGTCAATAGTTTGCAGCTGAGTGTAATTTTGAATCCGTGGAAGATGACGGTCTGATGGAAAATGACAGTAACAGCTTTGTTGATTTAGCACTAAAAATAAAGGAGCCTTTCAAACGCGAGAATGCTCTAATATCCAGAGTGGGCTAGGACGCACTCAGGCCAATGGAGGCGAGCTAAAGGAGCCGGCCACCAGCACTCCAGCCCCTGGCAGGAGCCGAGAAGGACTGGATGGAGCCCAGGTGGGAGGGGGAGCAGCAGTCCCCCAGGGATTAGCTGGCAGGAAGGCTCTTTGGGGGGAAGGAAGGAGGAGCCAGGAGGAGTGTCTGAGGCTCACATTGACTTCTTGTGGCAGGAAACTCCAGGATCTGCCTGTCCCCAACAGGCACTCCTAGCCCTTCTAGCCCTCCGTGAGATTGGTTTTTTTGTTTGTTTGTTTGTTTGTTTTTAGTTTTTATGAAGGTCAGGGACTACATAACATGAACTAGTTTGCTCTGCAACATCCCTTCCCTCTTCCCCTCCCCACCCTGCCACCACCCCAGCATCCTGAAAGACTCTTTTCTGGCTATTTTAAACTGGTAGATGGGAGTTTCTCTTGTGTGGGGTTGAGCATTGGGTCTGCTGCAGAATTTAATGATATGGTGAAGTAAATAGACCTCTCAGAGCTTTCTTTGCCATGAAACACAGATGGTAGCTCCTACCTCCAGGCTCCTTTATGAGACCATTTTGACACTTGCAGTTTGCAAACCCATACAGATGCTTTGCAAACTGCAGAGAGTGGGCATGGGGACTCTTCGTCTTCCAGCCTGGATCTGTGGTCCCTTAGAAGGAATGTCAAGAAGATGGCAAACTGCTTGCAAGAGAACCCCCATTCCCTCAAATATTGAAATGGCTGAATTTACAGTTAAAATGTTCAGAGGAAATAAAGAGAAACGGATGATCATGCCGTAGGTCTTTCCATTAGTCAATCCTATTAGCCCCATTTTATAGAGGATGAAATTTGGACTATGAAAGGTTAAGCAGTCAGTCTGAGATCACAAAGCTAATGAGACAACCAGGTTTCACACGTGTCATTCTGTTGCCAAAGCCTGTTGTGCTTTTTTTTTTCCCCCTCACCTCACAAATTAGAAGCAGCAGATGCTCTGGGTGGTTTTTACATGCTAGGCCCTTGGAAGCATTCTCTCCCTTAATCCTCATGCCACTTCCAAGAGACACTATCATCCTCGGCCCAGGTAAGAAGTCCTGAAAGGGCCATGTGGTTCAAAGTGAGTGGCCTCCCTCTGATCATGGCTGAAGTGCCCTTAGAGTGTCAGTGCCCCTGGGGAAGGAGTGCGTTTGCTTCCGAGGACAGGCTGCAGAGGGTATAGGTACCTTGATGGAAATCCCAGCCCTTCTGGCCACTTCTCCCCCAGGATTGGCCCTGAGGTTTGGCTCAAATTGAGCATCAATATTCTCATTCCTCCACATGGGTCTCTTCCCCATATCCCCCACTCTGCCTTCCCCTCCAGTCCCACTCACTGGAGTCTACTTCCTCTTGTTCTTTCTACGGTCCCGCACTCTCTTCCTTGCTCCCTCTCAACCAAGTCAGTCCTCTCAACACAGCATTTTCCCCAGGGACCCTCTCTGGCTCCACCGAGGCAAGGGTCGGGCACATTCCTGGCTTAGGGTAACGATTTCCTTTGCTGGAATTGCTCCTGCCACCTCTCTCGCCCCATTTATAGCTAACTTCTGTTTCTCCTGGAGGTTTCTGCTTAAATGTCTTTGTTTCCAGACCTTGCCTGACCCCTCTGACTGCAGAGCATCTGTATATACACTTTTGTATCACCTTGTGTTTTCCTACCACTCAGCTCAATCAAGTGAGCATTTATATAATCACGTATTTGCTTTCTGTGTTACCCGCTAGACTGTGAGTTCCAGGCGTGGAGGAGCCATATCTTACTCATTGCGTATCTTCGATATCCAACAAATGACCAGGTTCATCCTCTCCACTGCCAAATCTCCCTCCAGACAAAAGCCCAGATGACCTCCTGCCTTTATACCTGGGCCAATCTGTGGCTGTGCCCTGTGTCCCTTACACAAGGTCACAGAGTCCAGTTAGGGGAGATCCTGCTGACAGCCTTCATCTTTGTGCTTCTGACAGGGAAGGTGCACTCCTGGAAGACAGGAAGTGAGGGAAGATAGCCAGCCCATGGCCCAGCCTCCTTCCATATCTCGACTGTCTAGAATATGGAGCTTAGGGCATTCATAGCTCCTAGGAGAAAAAGTAGAAGAGATATTGGGAACTTGAGGCAAGAAGTTCCAAGAAATGAATAGAAGACCCCTGCATAATCTCTGTCACTGTCCCTCTGGGCAAAGACAGAGTAATTGGGCCAGTGAGCCCACCAGGAGCATAGCCTGGAGTGTGGGTATGGAAGTTTTTCTTACACTGGACTCAGTATCAGGTCGGGAAGGGCTATGATCCATCTGAGCAAGCCATTTCCAGGTGTGCAGGCTTGCTCATTTTGCAGCTATTGTTGCTTCTAGATGAGGCAGTGTAGTCCAGTAGAAGGTGCTGCCTCTAGAGACGGATGGGGAAGGTCTGGGGAATGAGCACTACTGGCTGGAGCCCTGGCTTTATGCTGAACCTCCTGAGCATGCTCATAGCGTGACCAGGCAGAGGTCCCTGAGCAGGAGCCTCTTGGAATTGCGTATCTAGCCTTGGCTGGTCTCATGGAGCATTTCTCCAGGAACCCCATGCTGTGAAGTAGGTCCAGGATTCACCCTCTGTCTAGCTTGAGACAATTTAGCAGAGTGGTCAGGAGTTCAGGTTCTGCAGTCAAATGGACCTTTAACCTATTAGCATCATCATCTTGGGAAATTTCCTTAGCATCTCTATGTCTCAGTTTTAATTTTAAACAGCTGCTTTCATGAGCATGAGACCCATTCACTTGTACCAGGCCCCATGCTAAGAAGGGTCTTGCTCTTGGTTTAGTGCTCTTTTCTCCCCATCTTGAAATTCTCAATGATTTTTTAGAAAAGGGGCCTGCATTTTCATTTTGCACTGGGCTGGGCCTTGCAAACTATGTACCTTGTCCTTATTTTAAAATAAATGGTTATTATAAGAGTGAGGGTGGGACACAATGACATAAGACAGATCTATACCTGTCACACATTAAGAGCTCCACATAAAGGGCCTTAACAATTATTGCCTCCTGGGTTAGCTACCAAGTACTTCATACCTCTCCAGCTCTCTGGCAGGTGGCTGGTGAGAAGGAACATCTCTTGATTCCAAAGACAGTCAAGAATAGGGCCTCTCTAATCCTCCAGTAGAAATCAGATTGCAAAAAGAAGGCCTTGGCTGGTCTCATGGAGCATTTCTCCAGGAATCTTATTCTGTGAAGCAGGGCTTACAGGTCATGGGCTTTGGGGAGGAGACCAGGGGTCACTTAGGTGCCCCCTGCCTGTACAACCAAGTTCACATTCTTCTCTCCTTGGTGCCTTGGTCTCAGTAACTATGTCACTCTAATTCCCCACTGAGTTTAACATTGCCATTGCTGTTTGCCAGACCAATTGCTCATCGCTGCGTCCCATGTCTAGGAGTCAGTGACTGGTCATGCTTCCCAGTTGAGTACATCCAAAGTAATAGAAACAGGTGGCAGAAAAATTGGCTTCACTCCTCCTTCACCTGGTTGGTAAATTCAATTGGCCTCATCTCTCTTCAGGCCTCTCTGACCACCTCTGACTCTTCTAACATGGATAGCCATGGCCAGGCATGACCCTCCCTGTCCCCTTCTGCATCCTCCAACCTCTGTCTTAATCCGAGGACCATAGTGCCTTTGTCCATTTGGTTCTGGGACTATTGTCTCTGCCCTTTGTCCATTTGATGTGTCCTCCAGAGAACTAAACTCCCTTCCTGAAAAGAGGAATTTCCTATTATTTTTGAGCAAAGTCTATTTTTGAACAACTCTTTTTATTTGCAACAGCTGGCAGTATGTCATGGTCCCTAAAGTATCTCATGCAATTCCAGGTATTCTTTAATGGAGGGAGGGGCTGGGAGAGTCAGAGCGTCCAAGGAACCAGGGAGGCATAGCAGGTATCCGCAGAGCTAGGCTTTGAAAAGGGGCTCTGAAATCTAGCCCAGGGCTCTTTCTTCCTGCTGCATGATGTTGTCTCTATTGAAAGATTCTCCTTCCCCAAACACAGAGTACAACAATCCCATTGAATTCATTGCCGATGATAAACTATGTATGGACAAATAACAACAGTGACAAAACCACGCACAGAGACAAGGCAGCCTGTGTCGGGGAAGAAAGAGAAAAATAAATGAAATTAACAGTGGGAGACAAAAACAGAGGAAAACCCAGCAATTAGATTAATCATAGACTTCCAGGAAATTGGCCCAAATTTCTTTAAAATCTTGTTGATTGTTATTCAGATTGAAGGGTTCCCTCAGCAAGATTAGCCAGAGCCCACCACGCTTGCATACCAATCTGCTTCATCCACAGCAAACTGCTCAGATGCTGGGGATGTGTCCCTGCTCCAGAGGGTCACCTGTGCAGGTGTGAGGCCAGTAGTCCGAGCCCAGCCCTGGGGGTCAAGAGGCAGCATTTCTAGTCTAGGCTCTCTGGTCAAGAACAAATCATATAACTTTGAGCAAATCATGTAACTTTCTGGACCTCAATTTCCATAGATGCTAAATAGGCAAGTTCTATTCACCCTTGTAAGTCAGTGGGATTTGAGAGGCTGAAGAAAGGAAATAGATGTGGCAGTCCTTGGGTAAGCCAGAGGTGCTCTGCAAGTATAAATATAACTTTTTGAGTATTTTCAGAGTCAGAAAGAAAGCAGGATATTGCCCGAGGTTTAAGTATCCCCCTCCAAGCACTGGGATAGAGGAAATGTAGCGTGGTACTAGTGAGTCACTACCAAAAATGTTCCAAAGCCTTCAGATTCAGTAAAAACCATCAGTACATCTTGACCCAAATATTCCTCCCTCTCTTATGATCTGCATTTAAAAGAAAATTGAATGACCTATCTCTGGATTTATTAATGCTTAAATCATTAGTATCTTGGCTCCAGAATGCTCCTGGGTTGCCAGAGGGACATCAGAGCCTTCAAATGCCTGGAAATTGCCCTTCACCCACGGTGAAATAATCTCAGCGTGAAATGGTTTGGGTTTGGTTTGAAGGATTGAATGCCTGAGTTCCTCTTAGAACTAAACTCTTCTAATATGATCATTTTGGACTCAAGGTAAAAAAAAATTATTGGCTGTGTACCAGGTGCTAGGCTCTGTGCTAAGTACTTTGCATGCATGATTTAACATAATCTTTATAACAACCAATGTGGTAAGTTCTATTAATATTCCTATATTAAGGATGTAAAAAGCAGGATACCCTTCAAGTACTGTGGAAAGGATTTTGATTGATTTTCCTCTTGGCTTCTGAATGTTTGATCCCTATGGAAAGAATAAACAATCTGATGGCTGAAGAGGACCAACACAGCCATCTCGTATTACATGTCCCAAAATATGTCTCTTCTACATTTAATAGGTGTTAGCATTTGGGCATCAAATCAGCTTGAGAAAAAAATATTAAGTGGAGTTCTTTGCCGTCAGACTTTTCAGGGCCTCTGAAATGAATATTCATTGCTAAGGAGGGGATAAGACACACAGCATTTTCCAAACTTATTTGGTGATTGGAGATTTTTTTCCCCAAAGGATCCTAATATTCTTTAGAGAACTATTTACAAAGTGGTATATATCATCAAATCAAAATTTTATAGAGGAAGAAACCAAGGCTCAGTTGGTAGAAGTAACTTGCCTCAGGTCATAGTATGTTCACTGGAGTCAAAGCAGCGACTCAGATGTGCTGAGTCCAGGCCTGCGCTGTGTTCCAGATTCCACAGCACAGGGAGGTGTAGCGAGAGGGCCAGCAGTGCGGCCCCATAGGTCCAAGCTGCAAGGGCCACACATAGCATCACAGAGCACAAATACACATTTGAGACTCAATGCTCACAGGTATCATAGGCTAGAAGAGAGGATTTTATTTCAATAACTCCCTTGTGCTTGGAGGGGTTATATTAGTTAAGGTTCTTCAGAAAAAGGTGAGGAAGTGGGGAATTTATTTAACTAATTGGCTCGCACTTATAGACATTTGCAAGTCCAAAATTTTCAGGACAAGCCAGTGGGCTAGACACCCAGGGATGGTGCTGCGGCTTGAGTCTCAAGGCCATCTGGAGGCAGAATTTCCTCTTCCTCAGGGACCTCAGTCTTTTTCTCTTAAGACCTTCAACTGATTGGGTAAGGCCCACTCAAAGTAGGAAGTGTAATCTGTTTTACTTAAAGTCTACTGATTTAAGTGCTGATCTCATCTTTTAAAATACTTTCACAGCAACATTTACACCGGTCTTTGAGCAAATATCTGGGTACTGTGGCCCTGCCAAGTTGACAGAAAAAGTAACCATCCTGGGGGTCATGTTACTTTCAGTTCTTAAAGTGCAGGTGATATCTCTCAACTTCATCTTCATCAACAGAATGTGAGAAGCACACCCAGAATTCACCCACTGCTCTGGGCACCAAGCTGTGCCTGGCATGGACTCAGGGGTACCATGGAGGTGCCCTGTGGGTTTTCTCATCATTGGATGAGGTCAGAGGGAGAGACTAAGGAGGAAGCCTGACCTGGGTATACTCAAGGATGGCACCATCCTGCCCTGCTTCAACCAGAGTAACTCCATTTCTATGTTACATATTAGACTTCCATTTAAACCAGTATTAAAATCTGTTAGAAATTCTCTTGGTGTATACTAGCATACAAGCTCCTCCAGACCCTTCCCATTCAAAGCGGATTCTGAGGACCAGCATTGTCAGCACCACACAGGACCTTGTTAGAAATGCAGAATCTTGGGCCCCACCCCAGACCTACTGAACCATAATCTACATTTTAACACAATCCCCAGGTGATGTGTAAACGTATTAAAGACTGAGAAGTAAAGTTTAGACCTTGAGCTTTGGGGGGACAGAGACCAGCACAGAACCTGACACAGAGTGAGCAGTTGAGAATTAATCTTTTCCTGAATGATGGCCTGACTTAGGCACCTGAGGCCCAGAGGGGAGAAAGGTGACACAATTAGTAGAGTATTGGTACCAGAAGCATAAGATTCTTTGAGTTTGTGTTCTTTGCTCAGGACTGTGAGTCCTCCCTGGAGAGCCCAAGTCATTGCTAACAACTGTTAAGTCTCTAGTCTGAGCATTTCCGAAACCAGGATGTTCCAATGGGAGCATCTGGGTTCTTTGTGTTTATGGGAAAATTCCCATAAGGAATGCTGTCCAGCAAAAACACACACACACACACACACACACACACACACACACACACACACACACCAAAAAAACAAACAAACAAAAAAAAACCTTACTTGGCAAGAGTAAGTAGACTCCCCTGAGAGGCCCCTGGGTATGGGGTGGGGGGGGACTATATCTTTACTTGCAGGTACACTTCAACAAATAAAAACTCCCTTTTCCGAAACCTTGAATTCATCTAAACTGCCTTTTCCACAAGGATGGGAGGAATTCTGAGCCAGTGATCTGCTGAGGAGGTGATTTGCTGCTGTGCTAAACTGCTAGCACTGCAGCTGTCAAAGGGGAGAAAAAGAAGCAAGTGGAGGAATCTTTGATCCTCAGTTCAGCCAGCTTCTTCCAGAAAGTTGAATGGGAGATCAAACATGACTAGCAGTGCAGGCTCTGGGCTCTGTCCAGGGCTATAGGAATCCAATACTCCAATCATCATCCGACTTTGACAGAAGTCAACCAAGGAAGCTTGCCAAGGAAAAGGCTGGGCTAAGAAGAGGACTGAAGCTATGACAAATGAGGGTGAGAGGGAGAGGGTTGCAAACATCCTTGGGCTGTCTTCATTGGAATACCCCTCCTGCGCATTTCTTACCTTACTCAGTCACTTTCTCAGAAAACTGAAAAGAAACAAAGATGAAGTTGAGTAATCATCTGCATTTCTAGACTCAGTGAAAAGTTCAAGGGCCTGGTCTTGCTTTTTCTATGTCAAGGATTCACCTAATCTCAGCCCAAGGAATGGACTTCTGTCTAAATAGCACTGTGTGCCATGGTTCAGGCCAACACTGTCTAGGTCACGTGGGGTCGTCACCATAAAGACCCTCACATCAGTATAGCACCTTGTAGTTTACAAAGCTCTTTCACACTCATCACCTCATTTGTCCTGTGGTGTGTGGGGTTGGGCTGGGCTGGTGTCTGAGTGCTCCAGGGGCTCAGGATTGATAGCCAGCCGCTTCTTCATTCTCTTTCCACTCCAAAAATCCTGGTCATAAGTAATGCACAGAACAACTTGATCAAAGTCCAGCAACTGCCTCAAGTGTGGTCACAGCTACTGCCAATGCAAAAACTCAGTACAATCACTGGAATACAGCCAGCCACACTGATATTTAGTAGGAGGTATGGCAGATAGGCAGAATAGCACCTCTTATAACTGTCTGAGCATCCCAACTGATAGCACCTCACCTTGACACACCCAGACTCATTACACAGACCAGTTACTAAGTAAATGTTATATACATAATCTCTACTCACAGGCTTGGTTCTGAGCTAGCTTTTCAGCTTTTGGGAAATTCTTGGCCACCTGCTACAATACTGTTTTCTCTTTCTTTCTTTGCACCCAAATCCTCTCCTAACCACCTCGGATATGCTTTCCAACCTTGACCTCTTGTCAATGTCAACTATAACTAACTACCCTGCTAACTTCAGTACCATTCTCTTCTAATTCAACCTAACCTAAAGGATGCACCAAAGGATGAACATACCACTCTTTGAGGGCAAAAACCCCACAGAATTCTGAAAAAGCTTCATAAACCTACAGCTTGGCATGGTCTACTGCAGAACCATGCAGTAAAGAGCACTCCACTCTCGAGATAGATACTAGCAAAATCCAGTGAGCTTTGGAGCTAAGTGTGGTGGGCTAGACAGTTTGCTCATGGTTAGTGAGTTGATACAACTAATACCTATGGGTAATAAAACATAGTCCATCCCCAGAAGAGGCTTAGAGCCCACCAAAGACAGGCATTAAACATGCAATTACAATTCTAGAGGATGGTTGTTGTGACAGAGGTTTTCCAAGTCTTTCAAAGGATATCTCAGGTAGCACAACCACATTGAACTTCAGCAGGCACTGTTCATGTTAGAGGTGGCTAATGTAATCTACTAATTCTACAGCACCTGACCATGTAATGTCAGTGTTCATAACACATGATTGTCTCTGGTAAAGGTTGAGATTTTATCCTTGTGTGACAGCTCAGCCCAATGAAAAGCCTCAAGTCTCCAAACCCCGTATAGCTGCAGGTGGCTTATAGGAAAGCAGGGCAGATACCATCTCTGAAACATATGGTCTTTTCGGGACAGGCATTATTGGCCAGTCTGTCTGGCTTTAAAGTAGAGAATGTTTGCAAGGCTCTGTGATCAGGCAGAGAAGATGGGAGCTCCAGATCCTCTGACTGCAAGCTTCATGGTCTTGGTCACCTCAGCTTATGAATTCCTTCTCTTCAGAGGCCACACTGCTACCCTCTCACCAAGTTTCCTGTGAAGGTTAAATATGAAATGCCTGCATACCATGTCATATGCAGCTGACACTTTAACAATGTTTCTTCTCTTCTTTCTTCTCTCCTCTCTCTTTCCTCAACTTGTTAGGGATCCTAAACTGCAGGAGCTGGAAAAGAATAAAAAATAATCTAACCCAAGTTTTCTCATTTTATGGATTTGGAAGCTGAAGCACAGTTTGGAAGTAATACGATTATCAGTAATCAAAACATTCCAAAAATAACATCAAGTAACTATTATTATCTGCCTGAAGTCACTCTATGTGGATGAGGCTCAATTATTTCAATAATTTTACCATCTATAAAACAAGAATAATGACCCTAACTTGATAGGGCTAGTGTGAGGTTTAAATTAGAAACTATAGATTTCAATAGTTCTGTTATGTTTTAAGCAAGAGGGAGGTAGGACAACAAAGAACTTGTATTTCTTTTATCTAGTATTTTTAAATCCAGGTTTTTTAGAAGTGGGCGATCTAAAGTGCTAGGGAATCTCACCATAAATCTTTCTGGAATAGAAAAAGAGGTCGGGGATAGGAAATCTCTCTCTGTACACCCACATGGATGTCTCAGAACTAAGGAGGAGACTGCAAGCTCTCTCTTCTGTCTCTCACTGCTCACCCCAACAAAAAGAGGGTGACTTACGGGTGTATTCAGAAGGAGACTGAACTGACAACAGGGACCTGCATGTTCGTTTATGAAACCTTGGGGAAAGTTTACAAAGCTGAGTCAGTCTGAATTGGGCCTTTATCTGAGTCCCATGGCAAGAACCTCCTGAGATTCCATCTGTCAACAGTTTACATTTCACTTTAACTTTCTCCAGGGACATAGAACCATAACTATGGGCAGGATGATCTTTGCATGATAGCCTGAAATTATTGTAATTATCATTTACAGCGGTCCCTATTTTCATGGCCGTCTGGCATCTAATTGTTACTGAGCACCATCTATATATCAGATATTGTACTAGACATACACATTTTCATTCACTTATACACATATCGACCTGTGTGGAATCATTTCTCCCATTTTCCAAATGAGACTCAAAAAGTTCTTCGAGCTCACAGCCATGCAGCCAGTAAAAAGTAGATCTTCAATTCAAAGCCATACCTGTCTGACTCCCAGTCCTGTCTTCTTTCTCTTGGATGCCCACAGCCTCAGGTCTGCTCCTATAACTGGTTTTCTCTGGCTACACAGATAGCCTCTTTTGCTGGTTGTCTGATACCAGCAGACAGAAAGAATAGAAGTTTTTAACTTTAAGATGTAAATATTATGATTATTAAGTTCTTTCTGCACATCAGGTGTTACCTACCCTTTAACAAATATCCAAAATGGGAACTAGAGGGCCAGAAATAGAGATCTCAATTAAAATTCTGTATTAGTTACTCACAAGCCATGTGACTTTGGTCAGTCTCTCTGGGCCCCAACTTTCCTTTTTAAATTTTTGTTTATTGATTTTAGAAAGAGAGAGAGAGGAACAAAGAGAGAGAGAGAGAGAAAGAGAGAGAAAGAGAGAGAGGGAGAGACTTCTTGTTCCACCTCTTTATATATTCGCTTGTTGATCCTTTTTTAAAAATTATATTTTACTGATTATGCTATTACAGTTGTCCTGATTTTTCCTCTTTGCCTCCCCTCCACCCTGCACCCCTCACTCCCTCAGGCAATACCCTCACAGTTGTTCATGTCCATGAGTCATGCAGGTAAGTTCTTGGGCTACTCCATTTCCTTTACTGTACTTTACATCCCCATGGCTATTCTGTAACTACCTACTTGTACTTCTTAGTCCCCTCACCTCCTCACCTATTTCCCCACATCCCCTCCCATCTGGCAACCATCAAAACTCTCTCTGTATTCGTGATTCTGTCTCTGTTCTTCTTGTTTGCTTAGTTTGTTTTTTGGATCCAATTGTTGATAGGTTTGTATTTTTGCCACTTTATTGTTCATAGTTTTGATCTTCTTTTTCTTAAATAAGTCCCTTTAACATTTCATATAATAATGCTTTGGTGATGATGAACTCCTTCAGTTTTTTTCTTGTCTGGAAAGCTCTTTATCTGCCCATTGATTCTAAATGATAGCTTTGCTGAGAAGAGCAGTCTCAGCTGTAGGTCCCTGCTTTTCATCACTCTGAATATTTCTTGCTAATCTCTTCTAGCCTGCAGTTTCTTTTGAAAAATCAGTTAACAGTCTTATGGGAACTCCCCTATAAGGTAACTAACTTCTTTTCTCTTGCTGCTTTTAAGATTCTCTCTTTATATTTAACCTTTGGCATTTTAAATTACGATGTGTCTTAGAATGGGCCTCTTTACATCCATCTTGTTTGGGACTCTCTGTGCTTCCTGGACTTGCATGTCTATTTCCTTCACCAAATTAGAGAAGTTTTTTTTTGTTTGTTTTGATTTTTTCAAATTTCCAATTTCTTGTTCTTTGTCTTCTCCTTATGGCTCCCTATAATATGAATGTTGCACTTCCTAAAGTTGTCCCAGAGGCTGCTTATAACATCCTCATTTTTTAAAATTCTTTTTTCTTCTTCTTGTTCTGATTGCTTGTTTTTTGCTTCCTTATGTTCCATATCATTGATTTGATTCTCATCTTCATCTACTCTACTATTGTTTCCCTATAAATTGTTCTTTATTTCAGTTAGTGTATCCTTCATTTCAGACTGGATCTTTTTTATGCTGTTGAGGTCCTCACTAAGTTCCTTGAGCAACCTTATAACCAGTGTTTTGAACTCTGCATTTGATAGATTGCTAATCTCCAATTTGTTTAGCTCTTTTTCTGGAGTTTTCATCTGTTCTTTCATTTGGACCATGTTTCTTTGTCTCTTCATTTTGGCAGCCTTCCTGTGTTTGTTTCTATGTATTAGGTAAAGCTGCTTTGACTCTGTGTCTTGGTAGAGTGGACTAATCTGGTAGGTGTCCTGTAGGGTCCAATGGCACAGCCTCCCCTATCATCCAAGCAGGGTACTTGAGTTGCATCCTTCAAGTGGGTTGAGTACACCCTCTTCTTGTAGTTGAGACTTGGTTGCTGTTGGCAGATCAATGGGAGGCATTTACCCAGGTCAGTCAGCTGGAAGGACTGGCTGTGACCACTCACTACCAACCTCCCCCCTCTGTGGAGGATCAGCTGTGCAGGGGCATGATGGTGGTGGTCTGTAGTTTTCTACTGGGTGCACTAGCCCTGGAGTTCCCAGGTGGTGCATGCCAAGGTCAGCCCCTACCTGTGTTTTGCCTGGGGCCACCCTTGCCTGGCTGTAAAGCAATCTGAAATGACTGCTATTTGTGCTGGGCTTGGAGATTCCCAGGAGAAGCCAAGCTGTGAATCTAGGTTGACTGCTGCTAGTGCAGGGCCTGGCACTGAAGCCAGCTGTTGTTTGTTTGAGAGGATTTAGGAAGTTGTGAAGCATGAGCCAAAACCAGCCATTCATGTGGAAAAGCAGTTTGGGTGGGCCCATAAGTTGGGTGTGGCAGAGTCTCTGGGGATCTCCAAAATGGGTCTAACACTATTAGCCAGGTTAATGGAGTCTCAGATATGGCACCAGCTTGCCAGCTCTGTGGGGGAAGGGTTTAGAAAAGCGGTAATGGCCTCTGCTTGCCCTGATGACAGACACTTCAGTTTCTCCCTGTATATTGCTGGTGCCTTCCAAGCTGGAGCTCAGAGAGAGTCAGTCTGAGTAGGTGAGTCCATGTGTGGGTTCTTTCAGAGGAACTTCTTGGGGGTCTAGCAGTTTCTTCCACCAATTCAATTGCCACTGGTTTTTGCAGCCAGAAGTTGTGGAGACTTATCTTCCTGGCACTAGAACCTTGGGCTGGGAAGCCTGGTGTGGGGCTGGGATTTCTCACTCCCAAGATATCCCTCCTGAATTTCTATCCCCCATATATGGGTGAGGGACCAGTCTGTTCCACGTCTGGGCCCCTCCTACCAGTATAGATGGATGTGGTTTCTTTAATTCTATAGTTGTCAAACTTCTGTTCAACTTGATTTCTAACAGTTATGAATGATGGTTGTTTATATTTTAGTTGTAATTTTGAGGTGGTTGTGCAAAGACATGAGCCATGTCTGCCTATGCTGCCATCTTTACCATAAATTCTCACTGGTTGATTCTTGTATGTGCCCTGAATGGGGATTGAATCTACAACCTTGGAGTATTGGGACAATGCTCTGACCAACTGAGCTACCTGGCCAGGGCCTGGGCCTGGGCCCCAGCTTTCTTATATGCTAAATGAAAGGCAAAATATCAGGTTTTTAACAATTTTAAATGAGAAAATGTCTCTGGCACATTGTGGAGCTAAAAATATGATTTTCTGTATCTTTTTCAAAATTGGGCACTCTGGAAGGAGTCTGGTTTACACCACAGCTTTTTCACTGTCTAAATGTGGGACCTTAACTGCCTCTCCACCTTATAAAATGGAATAACAATAGCATTTACCTTAATGGACTGACTGATTAATCTTTGGATTAATAAGTATACATTATTAATATATGTAAAATGCTTAGAATAGCATGTAGGAGATAAGTTTTATAAGAGTTAACTATTTTTATGGTTTCTTTCCATCCTAATTCCTTTCTTCCCTATGTTCCTGTCTTTCACTGTACTGATAGGACAGAAGATCTCTTCCTGACAATACAATCCATCTGGGATTTTTAGTATTTAGACCATTGATCTCCCTTTAGCATCAAAAGAGTTAAGATCCTGAACCACATGCCATTCTCTCTCCTTTGCAGAGGTTAAGGCCTTGATCATTTCTTAATGTAACTACTTGAGGAAATTTGTCGCGCTAATAATGTTAATATGCCTTATTTTTACAGCGCTCATGCCCTGAGCTCTCAATCACTTCAAAACACAGCGATTGAAAATTTTCAAAAGTCTTTGATTTGGAAGTTGTTATGGAGAACACTAGTCGAGTGTAAATATGGCAGAGTGATTTAAGGCAGTTGGAGCAATCCAAATGTTTGAGCCTGTTTCAAATAATTATCAATCTTTCTGCTCTGCATTTTTAACACCCCTCTGCATTTGAACGGATGGCCCTCGCTGAGGCCTGGAGAACGCTGTTGAGTTGCCGAGGGCCTCTCCGTTCCCCACACTGTGTCTCATTGTCATAATCACGCATTAAATCCTTAATGGCTGGTGCTGCTCTTGGTGTCAGACTCAGACCACATAGAGAACTGGTCACCCTGGAGTCAAAAGCTTGTTCTATGTCTGCAATAATCCAGGCACGCTCTACCCAAGCCAGAGCTCTGAGGGTGTGCTGCCAAGGGGACAGTGCCCTCTGATGGCCTCACACCAGTCAATTTAAATTCCCACATGGAGGCTGTGGCTGAGCATCTGCCTTGAAGTCCTGGTCTCCAGAGGACCACCTATAGTAGTCTGGGACACCTTCTGTCCCCTGCTTCTTATCCTCTTCACTCCACTGCTTATCCTACTCCAGCCTCGCCCACCTCCACTCATTCTGCTTGGATCTTGACTGATTCTCACAGGGGTTACCTGCTTTCTCTGCCTAGGTGCACACTATATACCTCCTTCTTCCTGCCCTGGGGCTTCTCTGAACTGAAGGTGAGAGGTAACCTACTAGCTGTGTCCTCATACAACTGGAAGTGCAGGCAAGAAAATGACTGAAGGACCACCCTTGAGTAAAGGAAGAGAGGAGCTGATGGATAAAGGTGTTCTTCCTTCATACTTCAAGTTCTCAATTCCAAGACACATTTTCTGAGCCTCCTCCAAAGACCCAGTGGGGTGCGCAGCAGTGGCTGGCAGCAGTGGCCAGTTTCTGAGCACATCCTCCTATTGCCTTTTCCTCCAATGCTGTTTCGCTACCCGAGGCCTCTCTCCAGCACCCATCTTGCTCAAATAAACTACCTATACACAGCTGCCTCTTCCTCAGTCTCGTTTCCAGGGGGACTCCACAATTATCCTATCTAGGAAGATTAAGCTCAGAACAATCCCAAACCCAGACTTGGAAGGACCAGAGAACGTGGATTCCTGAGAATAAAAGAAACGTAGCCAGAGACATCTGAACAAGGAAGGACAAGGTGACCCAGCTGCCTAAGCACAGGATGATCAGTGGGGAGAGTTACCTCCGCACAAACGGTCTGCTTGACACAATTTTTCTGAGCACCAAAGAATCAGCGGACAGGATGACTGCAGTGAAATTAGTTCAGATGGCACAGTTACCATTGCACGGGGGACCGGGGCCTGAGTAAGCCCAATAAACAATCACTTTGGATAGAAGCTTCAAGGAGAACAGCTGTCTCCATATAAATGGACCAAGGCCTAGAGTTTCCTCAGCATGGAAGAACAAGAGCCCAAGGTTTTCAGATTAGAGACTAGCCAGTCTCGTCCCTACCTCCCCTGTACCTCCCCACACAAATGGTCCCCAGTGCTCCGACTCTTACTTGTGGGGCCCACATGGGGAGAGCAGGTAAATCTACTCTATCCCTGCACTACCTGTGTGACTTGAGCACTTTATAGAACTATGTGAGAAACACTAGCCTCTTATAAATGGGGAGTAATATAACATGAGAGAGTGGATATCCAAGTCATCTGTAAAATTATAAAGTGTTATATAATGTTAACATTACCATTGCATATAAAATAGGTGTTCCACCAAGGCCAACAAGAATGCAAACTTATCATTATCATTGGTATAATTATTAAATACAATTTGAAAATCTCTAGTTTACTAAGTATTTGCACATTTTTAAATCTATTGTGTCACTTGATCATGTGAAAAACTCACCTGGCAAGTTGGATCATTACCCCTCATTCCAGAGGGGAGAAAACTACTACTCAGAAAAGGTAGCTTCCTCAAGACACTCAGGCAGTGAGCAGCAGATCTGGGGCACAGTGCAGGACTTTGGGGTCCATATCCTTTTCTGTGTTCCTAGCCCAGTATGCCAGATTGGAGTATGGGGCACCATGGTTCCATGTTTCCCAGCTTTAATTGGAATAATGCCAGAGATAATAATCCTGCTTAAGAACACGGAGATGATAGTGTTCTGTTTCCCTGTGCTTGGGGCCATTCCTGGGTAATACATAACTCTGTTGCAGAGAAGCTTCTCAGGCCTGTATTTAAGTAATAAGACATGACAGGCCATGTATTTCTGGGACATTATTACATGTCTGGGGTGGTAGTAGGAGGCAGAGGCTGAGGAAATTTCTTTGAGCATCACTTTGGCTATTATAAAATATCATGTATAAATCAAGATGGGGTGGGGGCTAGTCAGAGAAGCACAAAACCACTCAGAAGGTGGTGCTGACATGGCTGTGACATCACAACCAGTCAGTCCCATAGGGGTTTGTCAGATCCCCAAGTGATCTCATCATGTGAGATCTAAGAAGCATTCAGGTTCAACATCATCCTCAGGGTTCTGTAATTGTCAGGGTGGGTGAAGCTGGAAAGTCAATTGTCCACTGTGCCCATCACAGCCAGTGTGATGGGACCCAGGTGAACCTGTACCTAGAGGATCTGGAAGACTCTCTTCCCAGCACACCCATACTTGCCATCGTGTAATCGTTGGATTTGCATGTGTCAAGGTCTTGTGGGTTGTGGTTGTGGTTTTACCCTGGTTTGGGGGAGAGGCCTGTACTCTCCGCCAAGTTAAATGACTAGCAGGCATTAAAGATGGCTGCCAAGCAGATCATGTCACAGCCATGCCAGCACAGCTGATCTGCAACCGGGTCCCTGAGCTCTGATGTTTCAGCCACAGTTTGGCAAATCCAAGCTGCGTGCCTGGTCTCTTCAGGGTGTTCTCGTGTGCGGCATCCAGGCTGTGATTAGGAGCCATAATATTTTCCAGAGACTTTGCCCTTAGGGAACTGATAATCAGGAAGAAGGCATAAAACAAATGCATTCAGATAAATCCAATATGGGGCAATAAAACGAAATACTAAAACCAAGTCATATTTAGCTATACCTTCAGTGTGTGGCACCCAGTTGAAGAAAATGATTTCTCAGTCAATGCTTGTTGAAGGAATGAAAGTGCCCTAAGAACACAAAGTGCTAAAGAACCAGGTGCACTAAGCCCCGGTTTTTAGGCTGTAAAGAAAGGAAAGTGGGTCTGTCTTCCCCTGCCTCTCTAATATTATTGTAAGCTGTAAAGCACTAGCCAGTTAAGTGATTTGCAATGAAGGATAATGATCACACATCTGGCCAGCAGTAACTGGGATGACTCAAAGAGAAGAGTTCTTAAAGGTCTGGGAGGTTCATAAACATTTACAGCCCCTTTCCTTTCCTCCCCAGCTCTACTATTAGTCACTTGGACTAGACCCAATTTGCAAAGAGCTTTCATTTATTGGTCTGTTGGTAATGTCTTCCCTGTATACTCAGTTGAATAGGATTATGAGATTTCATCTGGACTCAGGGCCATGATCAATTAATGATGTCTGCCATGGACTTGGGTTGGAGAATAGCAGCACATATGGCATTTATTTTGTAATTCTTTGCCAGACTCATTCCCTCACTTAATGCAATAGCTTTCTAGTTGATCTCCATCTTCTGTTGCCATCCAAAGTTGTTCCTTGCCTCTGCCACCAAAGTTATCTTTCCAAAACATGAATCTGACCATAACATTTCCCACCAAGTCATTTAAGGATTTTCTCCTTGTTCTGCAGGGTGTAGCCAAACTCCTCAGCAAGGCCTACAAAATCCTCAGTGACTTGATCCCTACCCTGATAAATTATTCTGGCCCAGCACCCGCAACCGTACCTCCCCCAACACACCATGCCCAACTCACTGCCTATAATCTTCTACTCACCATGTATTTATTGTCACCTCTGTGAAGTTTTAGCCTCAACATTCTCCATCTTCTTCATCTCCACAGCTCCCTATACAAATATTTATTATAGCATTTTTCCTGTAGAAAAAGTATCTTTCTGTTTATGAACTATGAACTTTGTAACACTGGAGATCATGTCTTATATGTACATCTTTGTATTTGTCCTTGGCACTGTGTCTGGGATAAAATACAGACTCAGTAAATAGTTGAATAAGAACTATATCAGATGTAGAATGTACTATTGGCCTGACATACCTACAGCCCTTTCTATAGGCTCCTTCTTTGTACGTCACCTTCCTTGGATCTGATTGGATCGGGGGAGGCTGCAGACCTAAGGTAGCCATTCTGTAAGCTGGGTAGTATCTCATGAATTGCCTCCAGGGCATGCTGGTGCTGCTGGCTGAGGACCACACTTGATCCAGGAGGGAAGAAATAGAGCACACTGGAGGAAGTAATAGCCAAAGAACTTTCTACCAGCTCAGAGCTCTGTGGAATGGAACGTGATGCTTCCGTATCATGAGAGATGACAATTTTGCAGATGCACATGACAGAGAAGACATCTGCTCTCTCTGGAAGGTAGATGACCAGTCAATTTCAAACTTTTTTGTTAATGTGCCTCCAAAAGATATTGACAACTGTGTCCCTAACTGACAATTTTTAGGTTGACATATAAAAGTTTACATTATATATTTAAATATATTTAATAGAAGATAAAAGCTTTAAATGGTTTATTAAATGAAACAAAATGAAATTAAGTAATTTAAATAAATACTGCGTTAGATCTAGCGTACAAGTTCCAGAGAGCAGGGAAATTTTCTCTGCTTTTTTTCACTGATGTGTACCCATCATGTAGTAGGTTCTTAATCAACGTTTGCTGAATAAATGAAGGCACACCAGTCTTAAAGCTGACATGTAAAAATTTAATGCATGGGCCTTCCTTACCTATTATATCTCAAAAATTTGGTAACTCCATAAAATATACCAGTTATCTTCCTTAAAATGATTTAGGCAAAAAGTTTTCTAAACTCAATGCACCTCAACCTTGGTCAAAATACCAAGATTTTAATGCTAATTTTTACTTTAAGAATATTAAGATTAAGATAGGGAAAAGATAAGCTCTGTAAAAGATAAGATCACTTGCTTTTTTTTTTTTTTTTTTTTTAAACCTTTTATTAGGCTATCCTTACACATCCCCAGGCTGCCTCCCTGCTCAAGGTCTGCTTCTGGATCCCCATCCTCTTGTCCTGTTTACCTGTCAGACCGTCACAGAGATCTGGGTTAGGATTCCAAATGCAACTCTCTGGATGCCACATTCTTCCCACCAAATGAAATTTCCTCTATTGCCCACTCTACCCATAGTGGGCAGTCAGTCCCAGGCCCCATACCAGCCGGTGCTTTTCTGCTAGCATGGGCCTGCAATTGTGTGGGGGCCGAGGTCAGCATGGGGCCACGTTGCTCAACTCTTTGACCGCAAGGAGCCTCTTCTCCCTGCCCTCTGACATCTCGTATGCTATTAAGCATTTTCTCTCATCTTTGGCTTTCTCTCGCCTCTCCACATTGGCTTTCAGAACTCTGATCCTTGAATCAATAACTGGAGCTTTCCTAGTGGTCTTGTTTCTGCTCTCAACCTGGACTTCACAACTTCGTTCACACTCCCCCCACTCCCAACCCTGTCCTGAATTCTAACTCAGACTCCAGCCTTTGCCCTCCCTCCTCAGCCTTCCTCAGAGCCAGGGGTCCAGAGTGACACCGGAAGTCACCTGCACCAGGCCTCCTTCCAGCCCGCTCTAGTGTTAAAGGGAGGTGCAGCCAGCCCACTTCCACCCTTCTTTCCTTGTTTCCAGCCCATCTCACTAAGGCACGGGATAGACTAAGGTCCTAAGATTTTGCTGCTCTGACTCAGAACGGAAAATGGGACTGAGTGGGACTGAGAAGGAATGCTAGCCAAACAGAAATTATTTTTGACTCTGCTTTTTTTTTTTTTGAGACACACTATAACTCATCTGCCTAAAGGAAAGTGGTGACATTCCAGTGTCTGTTTGATAAGCACATCAGACAAGACCACAGACCATGGGAACCAAGAGAATATGGCACTGCGGGTTACCCGGGCCTCGGACGCATTGCTGAACAGAACAAGTGTTATTGTGGGATGACGCAGACCAGAGCTCAAAGCAGATGCTAGTTGGTCCTGTTCTCAGAGGAAACGCTGGCTGGAAATGGAGCTTCGAGACAGGGTCAAAAGCAGCAATGCTCTTTCTGGCTGGTAGCCCTCATCCAAGCTTGGTCTCTACAGAATTTCACTGGGAAAAGACAGAACCCAGAAAAATCTATGTGACTGTCTTTAAAATTAATCATGATTGATATTTGTCCAAGGGATGGATCCAGGACGGGGGGTGGGGGGAGAACTGTCCGATAAGAAGGCTAAGTAGGATATTTCCCAAATTTGCTTTCGGTCACATTAAAATCTCATCAGGACAAATCCTTTGGGAGACCTAACACGGGCGCCCTGGAAGCATTTTAAAAAGCAGATATCTGGACAAAAAAGATGGTGTCAATTTAGATGTTCTCCACAGGATGGGGATAGTAGCAAGAACAGGGCAAACAGAATCATCAAAGCTAATAAAAACCTTGGAAATGATCAAATAGGATTTTAGAAAGAAGGAAAGTAGAGCTTAGAGGGGGGTGAAGACATGTCTGAGGTCACATAGTTGCAAGGCGCAGGGGAAAGGTGGGCCAGGATACTCAGTTCTGCAGACACCCAGCTCAGGCCTTTTTCTTTTGCACTGAGCCTTGAAGGACAGCCTAGGAATCGGCCAGGATGCTGCTTCCCTCTTCTGTGGCTCTGGGGCTGGGAAGAAATGGGCCAGGTCCAAATGCAGCTCTCTGCAATTCTCCTGCAGGTTGTCAAGTGCTCCTGCCAGTGCTGAGCTGGCAAAGAGGGGTGGGAAGAAGTGCTTAGAAATCCTGAGCACTGAAAGGTGGCCTGTAATTGTAAAATTCCATTTCCTTTCAATTAGCAGCTGATTGCATTTGATGAGCTGCAACATTGTTTCCTCCGTGTAGATTAGGAGTCAGAGCAGTCAATGAGCTGTGAAATTCTCTCCCCACTGAAACAATAGACAGTGATTAAAGCGCAGCTAATCCGATCATTATAGCCAGAGCCCACTGATCATTAGCTGCTAACCAGATCCCAGAGAGCAGCGCCAGCCCGGCCAAGGCGGGCTGTGTGCAGCAGGTATGTGCTGCCAATATGCCCGCTTCCCTCCTCTCCATGCCCAGAAATCCCTGGTGGACCCCAGGCTTGGGGTGAAAACCAGAATGCCACCCTGGAGGTGGGAAATGAGCCTGCCAAGGACTGTTCGATATCAGGGAGAGAGCTTGCACTTTGGAGGCAGATGGAACAGATGTGGGATCAAATCCCACCTCCCGCTTCTCCCTAGTTTGTTGTTTAACCTCTGAGCCTTAGGTAAGTTATTTGTCCTGAATCCTTAATAATATCTTCCTTGTGTGGTTGTTCTGAGGATTAATATCACCGCCCAGGTACGATCCCTGGCATAATGCTAAAAGTCAGTAATCACACTAACTAACATGTTGAGTGCTTGCTACGTGCGCAGCAGTGTTCAAAGGGCTTTACGTGCATTAATTTATCTAATCCTCATAACAGCCCTGATAAAATGCATCCTATTATTATCCCTGTTTTTCCAATGAGGGACACAGAAGTTCAGTAATGTGCCGGAAAACTCTTCATCATAAGTGACAGAGCTGGGATTTGTACCAGGCAGGGTAGCTCCCAGGCTCTGGGCTTTGCTGGTTCCCTCAAATGTTAACATGCATTGTATCCTTTTTGGAGGCTTGCAGTTTTCAAACTTTACTGTAAAGATCAGCCTGGAAAAATGCTAAAAATGCAGATTATCAAACCCCAGAGATTCAGATTCAGCAGGCTAGAGATGAGACTTGGGCACATGGTGTTTATTAAGCATCTGTGATGCTGGTGCAGTGGTCCAGGACCTACCTGGAGAAATGCTCTAGGTTCTGGGGAGCAGAGGTGTGGTTGGCCATGCCTGCATCTCTCCCAAGGCTATCACCTCCTGCTTGAGGAGGAAAGCCACAAGTGAAGTTACAGAAGATGAGAAGGCAGAGAAAAGAATAAGCTCTGGGACCACGTGTATCAGGATTTGCCACTGTTCCTTCCCTGACAGGAGGGGCCATGCAAATCATCCAAAACAGATGACCTTCGAGAGGGAAATGGGGAATTGTATAATTACTCCCAGACCACAGGCCCAAACTGGGCTGTCTCAGGCAAACGGGGGCATGGGGCAGCTGGCGCTGTTGGTGCCCTGCCTAACTCCCGGTAGTTCTCTTGTCTGGCGCTGAGGTCTGCCCCAGCTGGAGACAAGCAGGACAGGTGGAGCTAATGTCCCCGAAGCAGCACGAAGTAATGACAGATAGGGAGTCTGTCAGGAAATACCCTGGTGTCCTTGCTCCTTCGCGGGAATAATCACTCTGAAAACGCTCTACTCCATCTCCCAGAGTTCCGCAGCAGGGCGGAGCTCCAGCTGCCCACCGTGCTCAGTTACAACTCAGCCTTTGTCTTCTTCCCTTCCCCTATTTTATGTTTCACATATCTGCTGATTATTTCCTGTAATCACCTCCCGGATGGATTACTTACCCCCAAATCCTTTCCCCAGAATCTTCTTCTGAGCTCGGAAGGGTCACGTTACCCCTAACTACCTGTGCAGCCTTGGGCAGGTAATTAAATTTCCATTTCCTTAAGAATAAAATGGAAATAAAGATAATTAGTCCATGGAAAGCATGGGACACAATGAACCCTCAGTACTATTATTATTATTGTAAAGTGTAAGAGTATTGGTCATTGTTCTGATTCACATCTGGAAGCATCTGTTCCTTCTCAATCTGTTGTTGCCGCTCTTGTCTCTGCTCTGGACCATTGCAATACTCTCCCACTGGGACATCAACTCCTCTCATCTTCAAGGTGGCCTCCAGACTGCGGCCAGGGTGCTGTTTCATCATTTTACTGCTCCCTGCTGTATATTAGGCAGAGTCCTAGGTTCTGAGACATTGTAATATATTGTTTTTAAAGCTGTTTTGAGAAATGACTCAGAATGGCCACTTCTGACAGAGAGCACATATTCATTTGCAATGCAGAAACCTAATGCTTACACTGAAGATCAACACACATTTCTAAAGTCCCAAATTGATCCTTGCTCCCTCTTCCAAATACTTTCCATTGCTGCTACTGAACGGAGTCCAAAGGCAGCATTCAAGCTCATGCGGTAAACTCTCAGCTGCCCAACAGGTCTGCCGGCACTGCCTGTGATCTGAGGCCTCTTCCTACAGAGAAACCGCCCCCCTCCTGCAAGTCTTGCCCCTCTTTCTACTTTCTTCAAACGAAATGAAAGTGAGGTGTGTTCTCCTGCTCCTTTTAATTTTTTGCCAAGCACAGTTGAACAGCTGATTTCAGTCATTTCTACCTATGGTTTCCTCCTTAAAGCTAATTAGTTTCTTTTCAAGTAATTGCAAATAGCACATTTTCCAGGCCCTTGGAGTCAAGGCTGACAGCTAGCTGGTTGGAGTGGGCTCTTATCAATAGCTCACAGAAATTAGACACGCAAACATCTCACTGGGGCCCCGAGGCTTGCTCTAAGTTGTTTAGAATAAATAGCTCGTGGAAGTCCCAGGGCTCTTTTATGAATGGCCCTGCTAATGTGAAAGCTCTGGGGTGGGGTGGGCAGTGGGGAGCTTCCTTAAGCATCCACAGAGATCAGCTGCACACGCACAAGATTTGCCGTGCCCCAGGCGCTGTGCGTGGTGCTGAGTGTGGTCCAGGGGACAGGGGCTGGGGTGGCAGACAAGAGCCTTCACTGGAGGGGGAAAGACAGACAGTTTTCATGGAAGAATATTAGCTCCCTCACCATGGAGTCTGACTGGCCAGTCACAGGACCCCGTCTCCTGGGAATCAAAGAGGAGTTCAGGGCTGTAAAGTTCTAGTTCAGTCTTTGGTACGCAATGAGTGTTAATTCTCAGATCTGATGGTTTTCGTGGCCTCTGGTGTTATATTTTGAGCAGGTTTCTTTTATTCTTCTTCCCTTCCATTTTAACATTGTTGTTTTGGACCTTGGATGAGGAGGGTGGAGTGATGCCTACTCCTCAGTTCCTAGCATGTTAGGTTTGATCATTGGTTCACGCAAGTCCCCATGTTCCTGGACCAGGGCCCCATTGCTGTTATAACAAATTGCCTCAAGCTCAGGGGCTAGAACAATACAAATGTATTATCTGACAGTTCTGTGGACCAAAGCCCAACTCAGATCTCACTGGGATAGGGTGCAGGTGATGGCAGGGTGCATTCCCTTCTGGAGAAAATCTGTTAAGGAGAGAATCTGTTTGCTTGCCTTTTCCAGCTGCCCACTTTCCTGAACGCATGGTCCCTTCTCCCTAACTTCAAAGCTAGCAACTTCAGGGCTCGTCCTTCTTTCACTGCCATCTGCCTTAAATAGTCATCACATCTCTCTCTGATTGATTGATTCTCCTGCCTGCCTCTTCCACTTTTAGGGACCTTTGTGATTACACTGAGCCACCTGGATAATCCAGAATAATCTCCCTATCTGCTGATTAGGATGTTAATTCTATCTGCATCTTTAATTCCCCCTTGTTATATAACAAGACAGATTAACAGGTTCTGGGGATTAGGATGTGGCTATCTTGGGGGAGGGCATTGTTCTGCCTACACAGTCCCTAGTCCTACTCCCCTTGCTTGTCTTTGTCAGCAACTACTCTAATGTATTTGAAACATGCCCTGAAATGTGCATGTTTTTCTGTAAATCTGCCATTGGTGTGTATGTGTTCAATTGGCCTGTATGGAATTGTTCTATGTTCTATCTGTGGTATTCTTACATTTTCATTTGACATTGTTTTCTGTTTCTGGGACAGGTCAAATCTGTTCTTGCCTTCGGCCTTTGTACTAGCTATTGCCTCTGCCTGCAATGCTCTTCCCTCTGAGCTGCTTATTTCTGGCTCTTTCCCATTACCCAGACTTTGGTCATATTTTTACTCTCTGAATAGCACTTACTTATTCATTAGCACTATTTGTTTGTTTGTTTGTTTGTTTGTTGCCTGCCCTGTCCCATAGAGTGTAAGCTTCATAAGAATGCTTACATCTGTCTTGTTCACTGCTCTATCAGCATCCGTATACTGCCTGGTCCAGAGTGGGTGCTCAAAAATGTGTGTTTTGTTTTTTGTTTTGCAGAATAAGTGAATGAGTCTAAAGCAGTGGTTCTCACGCTTGGCTACTCATTAGAATTACTTACAGGAAGCTGTTAAAAACATTGATGTCCAGGTAACACCCGAACCAACTGAATCAGAATCTCTGGGCATAGGGCTCAGGTATTGGCACTTTTAAAAGCATCCCAGACAAAAATGCATATATAGCTGTAAGCCATCCATTTGGAGGATAAGAGCTCATCTCATGCAAAGCACTTTCCCTGGGATGATGTTGTTCAGAGAGAGAGAGAGAGAGAGAGAGAGAGAGAGAGAGAGAGAGAGAGAGAGAGAGAGAACCCCTATCTTTATTTCTAGTGTTAAATGGAGGTGCTATAAGCCTGGAACTGTTTTTGCAGCAATGTCAACTGCCACTACGTAGAGGAAAGAACAGGACCAACTCACAGAGAAGCTGAGCAAGTGCCAAGGGGAGGGATGGTATGGCAAGGACAAGTCAGAAAAATGGTGATGATGTTGTGGAAGTCCCTGAGCCCGAGTCTAGTCCTATTCAAATGATCTTTTTCCTGCTCAAGCTGGTGGGAGCTAGGTTTCTGGCACATGCAACAGAAAGAATCCTGGCCAATGTCCTATCGAAGCAAATAATTGTGGAAAGGGCAAAGATGATTTAAATAGAATCCAGAAGATATAATATTAAGGCAGTGTCTTTATCGATAAATCCACAATTCCAAAGACAGCATCTTGCTAAACTAGAAATAATCCTTTGCTTCTCTTATTTCAGCTGATGTTAATAAGTTTACAAAGTGCCACAGTTAAGCACCTCTACAGCTGAACACAGAAGTATTAGGTCACTTACTGTTCTTAATAAAAGGAAGAGATTGGTGTTGGAATTGCACTGCACATTCATCATGGGGCACTGTATACGCCAAATGTTCTGGGTTCAGGGGCTGCTCTCCCAGCCTGGGACATGGAAAGAACTCGGCCCAAGTGGTGGAATGCTGAGCCCTCTCTCATTTCCCTCTCCTCCACAATGTTAATTGCATGGCTCCTTTTGAGCCTTCAGAAGGATACTGAAAGGGTAGAAACTATGGCTATAGAGGCCCCAATGAGCCCACAAACTCACTTGAAGCAGAGGCGGAGCGATCAGTAGAAAGTTGCCTAAGATACCAATCTCCAAGGGGCAACAAAAGGTTTCAGGAAATCAAAGAAGATGGAAGATATAGTATTTAAGAGTGCTCCTCTCAAAGAGGATACTGCATGTGATTGATTGGAAGGGGCTGGGCTGTACAGAGCGGATAGGAGGCCTAGCCTACACTTCCAGAAGTAAGTGCCTCAACTCCTTTAGGCCTTGCATGCCGATAAACTCCACTTCACAAAATCCCTGATGCCAACATGCCTTATTCCTGCTATGTTCTTGCATTATCCCAAAAGTAAGCTATGTGGAAAAGAGAAATGGATGGAAACATCCCAGGCAGATGTCCTGCTGCATCTGACTTGTGCATAAAGGCACTGAACAGGGATGGGACACATAGAATGGCACAGGGAAAGTTTGTAAACCAGGTCTCCAAGCTGGAGGTAAGGGCCAGGATATCCTGTTACCATTTTGTTAGGCTCCTGCCATAAATAGCTGCTGTGTTGTATAGAGTCAGCCCTGACCTTAGCCCAAGTCAGAAGGCTGCGGTCGTCAATTTCTTAGATTTCTGAGGCTGCCATCTCTCTTTGGGGTTGGGCCAGTGGTTTTAGTGAGCTATAGTGAGTTATTACATTGAACAGGAAACAAAACAAAACAAAACAAAAAAACCAAAGCCATCTATCCTAGGATAGTGTCCTAAACAAAGGAGTATTTGATTAGCCCCTCAATATAAGGTAAGATCCCAAAGACCTGTGCTGAACTGTCCAGAGGATGGTGAATCTGGGCAACTGACGGGCTTTTGTTTTGCTTAGGGGAAGTATACGAGTTTGAGACTGAGCGGAATAGTTCCATATGGTAGAGGAGAAGCTGGTCTTGCCCCTGTGGTCTTCACTCTCACACCTTTCACCCCTGCTCAGCTTCTGCAGTATATTGGTGTTCAACAAATATTTCAGGTCTGTAGGTTTGTAGGAGAGCTAAATTCTTATCCACCCGAGGAGCTGCACGTTACCTTTCTGTCCAGCTCACAGACATCCAGCAGGCCCTCCCTTCCTGGAGGGAAGGCCGGGTGGAGTCACCCTTCCCAGGACAAACACAACGAAGAAATCTGCACTGCAGCCTATATGACGCTTCTTTATTACTTTTGTATTTCCAGTTTTTGAACAGGAAATTACCCCTAGCTCATTAGCACTTCCTCTTGTGGGGCTTTCTGTGAAAATACTTGTATTTTGATGAGGCTAAAGCCGCAATAGAATTCTCCACCATCTACCAAAGCTCTAAAACCAATCTTATATGTATCCTTCCATTTGACAAGCTCTCCAAGACCAAGACCCACGTCATATACACGTATTCTGTGATTGACTCTATAATTGGAATGAAATTCTAAATAAATCCCTTCTTTGGAAGGCATAAGCTTTAGGTTTGAAAAGTGGAAATCTGGTACTTTCCTCATCCCTGTAATTAGCCCGCTCCTTCCCAATAGCACCTTGCCCACCTCCTGCCACCACATCTTAGGATCACTCCCTAGTCTCATGTTAGATCTCTAATGCGCTCACAATTAGATACACATAAAGAAGGATCTGAACAAGACAACAAAATTGCAAAGTAACTTTAAAAAATGAGAATGTTTATAAAAGTTTAAGGGTATGATATTAATCCTCTCCCCACCCCCAGTGTGATCTGAAAATACTTCTTCACCCCTGTTAACATTGGGGTTGGCCATGCTAGTTGCTTTCCAATAGGATGTTAGTGGGACATGACATGAGCAAAGGCATGAGGTATTTTGTATGTGTGCCAATGCTGTAAAAGGAGCATGACCAGCCCACTGAGTCAAGGAGGACCAGAGTCATATGGAGCAGAAGAGAACCCAGGCTAAGGCTTAGAGCCAAATTCAGTCTAGGTCAGCTAATACTCAATGTACAGACACATGATTATATTTTTAAGCCACTATATCTTGGGGTTGTTTTTTATTTTTTATACTACTTTATTGTGACTAAAGCTAAATAAGACAGGATGATAAAGATTTTCTGAAGCAAGATCTGGAACCCAGAAATCAAAAGGCAAAACAATGACAGATTTAATCATGTATGTGATTAAAGCTGTGTAGGGATTTTTAAGAAAACAATACCATAAATAGGCTTACAAAATTAATCTGAGTAGATTATGAAAAAAATGATCATTGGCAGAGTGGAGATGAGATGGTGGAATGTGCAAAGAAGGACAGAAAGCATAATATGTGCAGTGATGATCTTTGTCCCTGTCATTATGAAACCTCCTGCAACCAAGGAAAGGAGGGAAGGCAATCATTTGTGAACCACCATGTGTATTCATGATGAGGAGAAATTTCAGAATGCATGAATAATAAGATAGTATCTTGAAAAGGGGTTTCGAAGGAATACCACAATACCTCTTCCTAGTGATTGAAATTGGGAGAGGGGATGTGAGGATGGGAACTTACTACTTGGTTGTCTGCATCTTTTATTCTTTTCAAATGACCATGTATTAGGTATGTGTTTGGTCTCAGGTACCCTTTTGCCCAACTGTTCAATATTTAATAGCACCATTACCATATGATGGCCCAGCCATGTGCTGAAGACCTCCCATGGTAGGAAGCCTACTATCCTCGACATTGCCCTTTTGGATGAATGCAATTGTGAGAAAGTACCTCCAAGTATCTCTATAATTTAAAATAAAATCTGCTGCCCTTTCTTCCAAGTTCAGTGTAACTTTCCTCAGATGGTCCCTACATTTTATTTGTCCTTTATTTTCCCCATTGAGGTTTAGTTAATACTAGGTGCATTTAATATCAGAGCATACAGCAATGAAGATCAAACTCACCCTCCCACTGTAGCCCCTCAGAACTGCAAGGGAGATCTTGTCCTCGTAAATTCTTCTAACCACCTGCTTTACAGAAAGGTAGCGTCAGGTTCTTGCAGAGGTCCCAGAGGTGAGAGATGAGCAATAAAACTCACGTGTGGGGAGCTGACTTCCAGCCCAGTCTTCTTTCTTCTGCTGGATCCTGCTGTAGTCCAGTTCCAAAACCTGGCTGCTTCCTGGGGCTGGGAAGGCAGTGAGATGGCAGGATATGGTGGCAAGGGCATGGGCTTTCGAGTCAGACCAATGTGGGTTCCGATTCCAGTTCTGGGGTTTGTACAAACTCTACTTTGGGGCATGTTCCTTAACATCACTGTGTCTCTGTGCCCTCACTTGTAAAATTGGGTGGCGACAGCTACCAAACAGAGTTATTCTGAGAGAAAAAAAAATGAGTTAAGGTTTATAAAGCAGTCAGCACCGTGCCTGGCAGAGAGTAGGAACTGATGAAATGTAAACTCCATTCCCTTCTCTGTGGAAGAACTTGGTAGCTGAAACACTGCTTTTTGCATCAAGGAATTACCACCACTGTTAGGAGATTAATTCACAACAATGCACATGAAAACAGTGATTCAGAGCATGGCAAAAAAAAAAAAAAAATCTATAATTAAAGTATCTGGTATTGTTTGATTACGGGGTTGGCTTCACTCACTTTAGCACTTTGTGGGCAGAGAGCAGGCAGCCTGGGGGCAAAGCGGCTTTGTTTTCTGGGAGGTTTCTGACCACTTCCCAGGGCCCTACTGGGCCAATGACTCCTATGATTCTTGTTTTGTGTTGAAGAGTTTTAACCTTAGTGGAGTGAAGAGAAGAAGCTCACATTCTTGAATACCTCCTATGCATCAGCTCCTTTAAATGCTCATTCTCACATTATTGTCCCAGAAATTTCAAAAAGTCAATACTCAAAACTGCATTTGACAACCAGGAATGCTGAAGCTCATAGGTGAATTCAATAAGTTGCTCAAAATGTCATTCCCAGTAAGGGATGGAGTGAGGGTTTAATTCACGTCTGTTGGACTCCACAGTCTGTTCAGTTTATTACACAGGCTGCCTCCCAGTTTGGGCATCAGATTTACAGCCAAGTAAGTAACAGATACTGCTTTTAAGTACTTTAAATATTATAGCCAAAGCTGCTAGTTCACTCTCTAATTCCATTCTCCCCTTCTTTACTAACAAAATTCCAAGTTGTTGTTCTGAATAGCAGTATGCCTAACAATAGATCATTTCCCAGTTTTGTTTGTTTGTTTGTTTGTTTGTTTTTGCAGCTAAGGAAGCCCAAAAAATCTGAGATATTATTGGTTGGAACTAGGAGGAAGTTTCCTAAACAGACAATGACCCATTTGAGAGTGATGACTTTATGTGCATTGTCCCCTCCACCTTCCCTTCTGCCTCCTGTCTAGAATATAGCCTGAGGGTTGGTGCCTGTCAGCTATTTTGAACCATGAGGTTCATGAGATGACCTTGAGAGAAAAAGGCAGTTCCAAAGATGGTAGAGCAGAAAGGCAGAGGAAGCCTGGGTCCCTGACAACTATGGAGCTGCCATGCCAATACTGGATTGCCAGTTTTTCAATTTCTTTTAAATCAGAGAGAAATAAGCCTCTACTAATTTAACTGATACACTTATAATATCTTATCTAATCCTCCCACAGTTCTGTGAGGAAGGTATTATTTCTGTTCCCTGGTTTTTCAGGTGAGATAACTAAAACAAGGAGAGGTTAAGCAACCTCCCCTAGATCACTGAGCTAGTAAGTTACAGAGAGTGGATTTGAACCCAGGTCAACTTCTCCAACACTCATTCTCTTAATAATCATATTAGACTGCCTGGCTGGACTAGACATCAAAGACTATTTTTCTAAGCCGAAGAACTTTCATGTCTCTGTGGAATTTTCCTTCAGAATCAAACTTTATACTGATGGCTTGAGCCCTATTTGCATCTGGCATGAGGTTAGTTTTTCACTTTGTAAGAAATAACATTCTAATGGGTTTTTAAGGGCCCAGAAGACTTGTTAGCCATTCCCTGGCTGCTGCAGGACAAACTCATTAAAACGTCTGAACAAGACCAACAGAATTTGAAGGGCAACAAGAAAATGAGGAAGACACACTGTGCATGAGGTTAGAGAATTTGTACAGCAAATCACAATGCCAGAGGGCCCACTCACCCAACTGGAGTTGGGACGCTGTGTCCAGTACATTTAATCTGTTTGCATTCCCAGATTCGCTTGCTTGGAGATGAGAATTGCAATCACATATTTATTAAACCAGAATTTGTTTTAATAAAACAATTTGGATATCTCTGGAGTTTTCTATTAATGGGATTTTACCTTTGTGGAAAAGAGTTTGCTAAGCAAATGAACGAAGCAAATAAAATTGGAGGAGAAATGTTTACCAAGCTAAAGAGAACAAATTATTTTGTGGCACTGGGGAAGTACCCAATTATAGTAAAATATGGCTTATCCAGAGTTCTTTTGATTGGGACCTGCTATTAATTGGCATCTGTAAAATGGGAATAATCATGCTGACATTTCAGAGTGGTGGTAGGGGATGTGTGAGGTACACCAGGCAGAGGTGACCTAGCACAGTATCTACCACAGAGGGAAAAATATGTTGAGATACTTCTATTCTTCTATGGGCTCCAGGACCTAAGGCTGACCACCATGTCCCCTCTTCCAATTTTTAGGAAGCAATCTATAGAAAATACAGATGATTTTAAAAATAATGAGCAGAGAAGAGCAACAAATCCTCAGTTGCCCTTAACAACCCAGGCACAGAGCAGAAACACTGGCCCCAGTAGCTGCATGTAGTTTTGCAGGCTTTCTGACTACCTGGTTTTTGGAAACCTGCCAGAGCAAATCTCCTGACCCCTGAATCATATCAAAGGCATGTGGTGAGCATCACTTGCTCCAGTACCATTTGGCCTGGGTTTGAATCCCTGCACTTCACCTACTTGACAAAGTTAGTTAATGTCTGCAAAACGAGTTAGAAATAATACCAAGAGTTGGTTGTGCTGAGGGTTCAATCAGATAACACATGCAAAGTGTTAGGAGAATATATACCGCAGAGTTAGGCATCAGTAACTCGTGGTCTGTGTTAGTGATTAGAATTTTTAGTGCACAGCCTGGCATGGTTCTCTTCCTTCCCTTCCCTCCATGGCAGCCCCGCCATGGTGGCTCCCACTGCTATGTGGTGGTAGGTAGAAGAGCAAGCTTCATACAAAAATCCAAAGCCCAGCAGAGAGGTAGACCTTAATGAAGACCCTGATGATAAAAGGTCTGGTAGGCTTCTGTTAAATTATTAGAGCTTTAAGTTTGGAGCCAGGGCAACCTGGGTTTAAATCCTGAGTTTTCTGATGATCGCCTGGCTATGTGACCTTAAGCAAGATCTCAGGACCTGAGACAGTGCATATATATCTATGTGTACCAGTGAATTTTCACTGATTAAAAAGTGTGAGTAAAAGAACACTTCCTCTTGTGAACTTTAAACTCTATAACCAGTGGCCCGCTCAGTTCCATGGCTGTTCTGAACTGATGAAGAGATTAGTTAGAAGAATGGTCCATACAGCTTAATTGAGAGAATCTCAGCACAATAAACCACTCTAAACTTTAGTGGCTTAAAATAATAATCATTTGCTTAACTGATGACTTGTAGGGCTGCTAGTTTGGTCTAGGTTCAACTGGACAGTTTGTGTGCTGGTCACAGTCAGTTAGGCGGCTTTGCTGCTGGCAATCAGCTGACTGTTGGTTGGAATGATGGTGGAAGCGGGGCTACATGTCTCTCATCACCTGACAGGCTAGTCCAGGTTTGATTACATGAGGGCACTCATGGGTTTGCCAGAGAGGGGGAGTCCCAATGCAAATCACTTTTCAAGTTTCCACTTGTGTCAGAACGACCAAAGCAAACCACATAGCCAAACCCAGAGCAAGTATCTGGGGAATTTCCCAAAGACATGGGTGCAGGGTGGTGTGAACCCACCACACGCCATTACCTCAACAGTCCAACACAAGCACTGTAGAACACGCTCTGGGAGAAGTCATTCTAAAATAGGCACCTTGTATGTATGAGGCCAAAGTGACTTTCTTCTTAATGAACTTCGAGGAGAAATCATTCAGTCCAGCATTCTGGACAGGCAGTTAAATGATGAAATTCTTCTCTTCCCAACCAATTGGAAGGTTGGATTGTGCATGTAGATTTTCTTAATCTGCAAATTAAGGGCTCAGAATAAGAGGTTGCTGTGTCTCTTGAAACCTTGACAGTCTGTGAATCTATACTTTTCCATACCAATTAGAGAACAGCTAAAGTCCAGGCCAAGAAAGCTCCGTTTCCTCATTCAGTGAGGTAGACAGGAAGTCTTAGCCCAACGCAAGAACCAACTGGTCAACTGTGAGGATTGTGTGACCATGTGTTAAAATGCCTCTAGAAGTAGTGAGCTCTATGTTAATTAGAGGCGATCATGCACAGATTGGACAGAATTGTTAAAAAATGATGTGAAGCTGTGGTTCGATTGTATATGGATGAGGAGATACCAGAATCTTCATGTCAGCCCTAAGGGTGTGCTCCTCTCATGCCCCCAGAGCAGGACCCACAGAGAAGTGGAACTGGTCCTGGTAGCATTTAAAAAGTTGGATTAGATTTTTTCAACAACAACAACATCAAAGTACTGTGAGATTCTCTGACTTCCTTTACTCTTTTAGTATCAAGATCACCTTTTTGCCGAAGTTCAGAGAAATGAAAATTTACTTTAAGACATTTCCAGTCAGTAAGTGTCTGAGTGGTTCTTTACTATGTTCTTGGTGAACTGTTTTCTTTCCTTCTTTTCTTCCATCATTTATTCATTTGTTCAGTCTGTCACTCATTTGATGCTTATTCTTAATGAAATTTCTGTGATGTATTAGGAAGAATAGGTATTTATTATCCTTAGAACACATGTACACTTCAAATTCCACAGCTTAAGTTTTGGGTGAGAATGCAATTAGGTAATATATGAAAAATCCTTAAGCAGTACCTGGTACCTAGAACATACTCCATGAAGACTGGCTAATATTATTTTTGGGAAAATGACAGGTAGCTCTTGAAACAGAGCCTGAGCTCAGAGAATCTGAGATGCCCCGTCAGAAAGAATCGTGTACAAAAGGTTAAAGGACAATGAACAGAGCCCTGGATCCTTGAATCCTATGGTTGGTGAAGGAACCCTGAGGAGAGTGAAGGACATCCTGAGCAGTGGCCACCTCAGGGGACCTGACAGAACAGGAGGGGCAGCCCTGTGTGGTGGCCCTAGCCAGGCTCACCTCATCCTCTCATTCCTCATGCCTGGACTGAGAGGTTCTTTAAAAAAAAAATGTTTTTTATTGTTGTTCTATTGCAGTTGTCCCAATTTTACCCCCCGTTGCTTTCCACTGCCCCCCTCACTCCCACAGTCACTCCCTGCCCTGTTGTCCACGTCCATGGGTCATTTATACTAGTTGCTTGGGAGAAGGGGGAAAGACTGAGAAGTTCTTGAAAGGGCTGCTCTGTGGAAGAACTGTGCATTCTGGAGCTTGCCTAGAGAACATGTCACTGAGACCTCTACCCTGTCTCTCCCTGCTATGTGTTCCCACAGCAACCCCTACCCCGGTACACAAGATCTAAAAGAGCCCCGCATACATCCTGTCTCTCACAAGTGGCTGGCGCCTGGTCCCCAGGAAACACCCAAACAATTCTTGCCCTGGCCAGCTCTGAGAGTGCAGTCACACCCAACGGCTCGCTACCTCCCCCTTCACTCTAAGGACGGAACAGCTGACCAGGTCAAATTTGGGCTACTTAAAGTTCTAAAGTATGTCAGACCCCGGCCACCCCACAGCGCGGGACACATTTCAGGCTCTTCTCATGGTCTCTTGGAAGCCCTTCTCTCTTACCCTGGATGCAGATCTTCATGGAAGGATGAGTTCTCTCAGCAGGGGTGAAGGGTGGTGGGGAGGATTCAATGTTCTCTGAAAGACAGATAACAGGGTTGGGATTAACTGGGGGTGGGGTGGGCAGGAGAGAGCAACAGGGTAAAATTGGGACAACTGTAATAGAACAACAATTTTTAAAAAAAGAAGAGCCCTTTCTGCAATTGTTTAGAATTCATATGCTGATCAGGCCATTCTTGACAGTGTTGGAAAGAGATTAGAGGTAACAGAATGAAATCCATAATGAAAGCCTCAGATGAAAACAAAGAGACAGGTAGAAAAGGTGGTCTGTATTCTGAATAATCCACAGCACTGGCCCAGCCCTGGCCTAGCCCTGCTTGATGTTCAGGGCCGACTGTTCCCCAGCTGTGACCGGCTGGAGGCTCAGGCCCAGAGAGGAGCATCTGCCAGGGGTTCTCCATGAAGGAAGCCTTTCTCGCCAAAGCACTTTGCCACCTTGGAGCCATTGCTGTTCCAGAAGCAGTTTCAAGGAAACCAGGTACAAGATTTGGCACAAAGGAAGAAAGCGCCAATATTTATCTATCTATCTATCTATCTATCTATCTATCTATCTATCTATCTATCTGTTTATTCAATTATAGTTCACATTTAATATTAATTTATATTAGCTTCAGGTGTGCAGTATGGTGGTTAGACAATCATATACTTTACAAAGTGTCCCCCCTCCCGATATTTCGAGTGCCTACCTGGCACCACACATAGTTATTACAACATCATTGACTATATTTCCTCTGCTGTACTTTATATCCCCATGACTGTTTTGTAACTACTGGTTTGTATTTCTTAATTTCGCCACCTTTTTTACACAGTCCCCCAACCTCCCTCCCCTCTGGCAACCATCAATCTATTCTGTGTCTGTGAGTCTGTTTTAATTTTATTTGTTCGTTTGTTTTGTTCTTTAGATTCCACATATAAGTGAAATCATGTGGCATTTGTCTTTCTCTGACTGACCTATTTCACTTAGCATAATGCCCTCTAGATCCATCCATGCTGTTGCAAGTGGTAAGATTATTCTTTTTAATGGCCGAGTAATATTCCGTTGTATATATGTACCACTAATTTTTTATCCACTAGTCTATTGATGGGCATTTGGGTTGCTTTCATATCTTGGCTGTTGTAAATAAACCTGCAATGAAAATAAGGGTGTATATATTTTTCAAATTAGTATTTTGTGTTTCTTTAGGTGTATACCTAGAAGTGGAATTACTGGGTCATAATACAGTTTCATTTTTAATTTTTTGAGGACCCTCTATACTGTTTTCCACAGTGGCTGCACCAAGCTGCATTTCCACCAACAGTGCATGAGGGTTCCCTTTTCTCCACATCCTCGCCAGCACTTGTTGTTTGTGGATTTATGGATGATGGCCATTCTGACAGGTGTGAGGTGGTGTCTCATTGTGGTTTCAATTTGCATCTCTCTGGTAGCTAGTGATGTTGAGTATCCTTCCATATGTCTATTGGCTTTTTGTAAGTCCTCTTTGGAGAAGTGGCTATTCATGTTCTTAGCCCATTTATTTAAGTTGGATTGTTCGTTGTTTGTTTCGTGTGCATGCATGCGTGTGTGTGTGTGTGTGTGTGTGTGTGTGTGTGTGTGTGTTGAGTAGTATGAGTTCTTTATAATTTTTGGACATTAACATTTTATCTGATGTATCATTGGTGAATTTCCTTCCATTCAACAGGTTGTTCTTCGTTTTGTTGATGGCTTCCTTTGCTGTGTAACACTTTTTAGTTTGATATAGTTCCATTTGCTTGTTTTTTCTTTTGTTTCCCTTATGTGAGGAAATATACCAGAAAAAAATATTGCTAAGAGAAATTTCAGAGATTTTACTGCTTATGTTTTCTTCTAGGATTTTTATGGTTTCAAGATTTACATTTAAGTCTTTAATACATTTTGAGTTTATTTTTATATATACTGTGAGAAGGTAATCTGGTTTCTTTTTCTTTTCTTTCTTTATTTTTTTCTTTTTATTTTTTTACATGTATCTGTTCAATTTTCTCAATACCATTTATTGAATAGACTGTCTTTACCCCTTTGTACGTTTGTGCCTCCTTTCTCAAATATTAATTGACCAAATAGGCATGGGTTTATTTCTGGGGAAAGCGTCAACATTTAGAGTCTGGTTTGTGCTTCCTGGTGTGCGGAGGGCTGAGGACTTTTTATATAGAATTCCATTTAAATAGAGAGCCAAGACAAGAGCATTCCATACCATCCTTTGTTCAACTTGGTGTCTGAATTTACCAGATAATCTTTTTTTATTCTCCCTGCATGGTTCTCTCCACTCTGAATGCCCTTCTCCAGCATGTCCATATTTGCAAACCACCTCTATCCTTACATCCCTAACTCAAATCCCACCCTCTCCATGAAGCCTTCCCTGATTCCTCTTTCACCCCTGCCACCACTACCCCATCAGAGATCATTCGTCACACCCTTATTCATTCTGCACTTTAATTTCCTTGTCTATAAAATGGGCATAATAATACTACCTGTTCCATAAAGTTGTTGTGGGAACTAATAAGAACACTTAGAATGAAGCTTAGCACATAGACAAAACTCAATAATAATAATAATAATTGTTGTTATTAATAGATGTTCTCTCCCTTTGCTATACTGTGAGATTTTGGAGGCAAGGCAAAGATGGGGTCTTACTGGTTGGTCTCTGAATCTCAGAAGTTAGTAGATGGTCTTGACACTCAACAGCTATCCAGGCTTAGATATCCACTGTTTGTGGGATGAGTAAGTGCAGGAGTGGCAGGGGACAAAGACAAGCGTGATCCTTGAGTCAACACACACACTGCTCATTAATCCTCCATCTGCCCAGCCATCTTTCTGGGCCACCTCATATTATGTCGCTATTGCTCAAAGCCAGCCAAACTGTCCCAGTGCTGGCTGCCGGCATCCTTGCTTTCAAACAGCCACCGGGGAGGTGACGCTGCTGCTGTGCAGGCTGACAGCATCATCAAAGCTGCCTCTGGGGCTTTGCTCCGCAGGTGCTGGTGCCGATGGATCCTGTGCTCCTGGCAACTGGGAGCTCCATGTGCCTGTGATCCCAGCCCTGCCTTGGGCACCCATTAAAGCCATGCGATGGGCACAGTTGACTGTCTACCTTGTCTCTCATGCTTCTCAGCATGGACAGTTTGCAATAGATGTCAAACTTTGGAGTTCTTATCATGTTGTTTATATCTAATAAGTGACCCACCCCATTTTTTTAAAAGTCAGCTTTTAAAAATACTGTGTTTGAACATCTGTCAAGGGCTGAGGATTAGCTGAATAGGCACTGGATGCCAGGATATTATATTCTCTCTTATCCTTTATACTGTAATTATCTTGATCCTCAAACAACTCAGCACCAGTTATAACCACTTTCACAGACTTGTTGTTGCTGCGAATTCAAAAAATTATTTTATTTGAATCTAAATTAAACTGATATGTAACAGGGTTTTTTTCCATGCTACGTCTCAAAAAACAGTATCTGCAGATGATTAAAAAACAGTAAAACACGGACAATTTCAAAGTTTATTTCAAGAATAAACTCATGAAAATTCATCTAATTATGCAGCAGTGTACCAAAAATAATCTTTTCCAAACCTAAATTTGTTTAACAAAACACACAGTCAGCTAAGCCAAATGGAAGCAAACGTGTGTTTATGCCACAGTCACCCCCTCCCCCGGTGCTTGAGTGGGCACGAGGGCTTGGCAGCGTTCGGGAGCCTGCTGGCGACTTCTGTGTCCTGAGATGTGCTTTAGATTCAGGTGCGAGTGGTCTCCATTTCTGGCCATATGCAGAGTGGGGTGTAGGAATTTAGAGCATTTTACTCTCAGAAACTCTGGGGACAGGAGATAATACCAAAATATCATGAGCACAGTCTGGTTGCCTCTGCCATTAATAATAATAGTGGCAGGCCATGTGATGAGCCTTTGCTCTGGATCAGGTATTTATATTTGAGGGCCTGATGTTTAGTTATCAACTGATCCACAGAACAAAACTGGAAGTTGATTTGTTCCCCTACTTTACAGATGTGGGTATTGAGGTTCAAAGGTAAATAGCCTGCCTAAGATCACACCAGGAATTGGTTGATCTGAGATGGAATCTGTCTGTCTTCCAGAGCCGTGTTCTTGTCTGCAGTGCTGGTTTGAACCTGGATGGGCCACTTTGGGGAATTGTGGGGTCCCAGGTCTCCCAACCCAGACAAGTTCTTTGTTACTCTCTGTACCTCGATGCACTTATCTAAAAATGGAGAACACAAAACTTAGGACATAATAAAAATTTAAAAGTCATAAAATATTATTATTCCACTAGACTGTAGTCCTCAGAGTTTAGAAATATATCTATTTTATTCATAATGGTGTCCCTAGTACCTCCCATAATAGCAGTTCTTGCAGTGCTTGGTACATAATGTTGTTAATGTGTGGGAAGTGAAAGAATAAGACAAGTGTTCTTTCTATAAGTTGTTCGCTGTTTACCTGTCAGCTATAATACCTTATTACACTTGTACTTCCCTCACCAAGAACTAGACATTGGGTTCTGGACTCAGCGCCCCAATTTCCTAGCTGTCTGGTACAGGCAGATTTCTGAACCTCTCTGAGCTTCCGTTAGAAAGGAATCGTAATGATCTCTCTCTGTTTTTTTCCTTGTGTGGTTGTGAGGATCCTCTGATATACAAAAGGCACTGTTACATGCTGTATGAAATGTCAGAGCAGGGAAATGAAGCTGAACTTGTTGGAGGAAATGGCCAGACATTAGAACATTGTGCTGTGCATTGGAATGGACTCTGAAGAGAACTAAAATCAAGGGTCCATATATCAGGTTCAGAGCCTGTGTTTCCAGAAGCATATGGCATCCTGGGGTTTCTCACTCATGCTGTCACTTGCCTCCCAGGGACAATATTAGACACTCACTAAATATTTTGAAAATTTCATTCATTTATCTTAATTGGAATAAATGAATTGTGTTGGACTTAATGGAATGGGTTTAAAACCTATTTAAAACCCACCTCCCCCCACATACAAATCAAAACAAATCAAGTAACTTTACAAAGTCCTTTGGTCCGTCTCCCCATGGCACCTTTTCTCTAACAGAAGCAGAGAACGTGAGGAAGGAGCCTGGCTGTTGGAAAGGGAGACCAAAGAACAGGTGCTTGGACGCCCAGGAGGAAGGGGCCTGCAGGGGAACAGGAAGGCCCCATAGCCCTCAGATCCCTTGAAATATGCTTTCCAAAATTGGCTGAACAGTGAAGGGTCTCTTTCTCACAGAATATTTTTGCCCCTGTGAGCCTGGCTCTGCGCTAGTCCCTTTACTTATTTTCTTTCTCTGATACCTTGGGCAGGTCTCTGAAACTTTCTGATCTTGGGATGTGAAACTGATGTCAAACTGACATCATTTTGTATGCCTTCCAGAACTGGTAGGAGGATCGAATGAGATTAAGATGCTTAGCCTACTACCTGACATACAATGAGTACTTTAAAAGAAATAGTAATTAAAGAATTAAAGATTTAAAAAAGAAAGAAAAAAAGATCTCTGGATCTAATAGGGATAAGTCATGGAAAACTAATTATTGTTGGAGGTTGAAAGTAACGCATGCATGTACAACACACAGATGTGCTACTCTCCCGCCCAAGAACCTTCCATGCCACCACTCGGTTCCAAATGAGCCCAAACTCCTGAGGCCCTGACCCCTCTCCAGACCCAACCCTTATAACCCTGCCCCTGGCCCCCACTATAGGTCCTTCTCTCTGCCACACATGGGTTTGACTGGTTAATTCTTGCAGATACTGTGCTCTTTCAGGTTCCCTGCCCTTTAACAAGCTGTTCCCTGTACTTGGGAAAGCTCAGGTAATTCAGCAAGGCCCAGCTGAATATCAGACCCTCTGGGACACCTCTTGGTCTTGTCCTCTTATCCTGCCTGAGTTTTGTGTCCTGCTCTTGTTCCCACAGCATTTGGACTGACCATTGGTGAGATGTTCATTCTGTGGCCAGTTTTCCAGTGGATCATGAGCTCCTCAAGGTAGGAGCCTACCCTTCATTGACGCTTGGGTGTGTGTGGTCTAGCCCAGTGCCTGACACAGGGCCTTTCGTGATGGAAGAGATAGAGGGAGGTGAGCAGGCAGGAAGAGATCACGAAATCCTAGACAGCAGTTCCCAGAGGTGAGGGTGGGTCCAGGGACTGACTAGTAAGACTCACCTGGAGAAATCCTGAAAACAAACCAAACACTCACATTTCTACTCTACTGAGATTCAGTCAAGATGTAGACCCAGGTGAAGATGGATTTACCTTGAAGCTGACGAAACTTTTACTTCAGGACTCTTCACTTGCACAGGCCATTCCAGGGCCCTGGAGGAACTCCATCAATTTCTTATTCATAAATATATATATTAAAAGGGCCCTTTATATTGAATGAGCTTAGGCCCCACAAAACCTGAACCAACATCTGGCTCCAAGACCTAGAATTTTAATAAGCTGGTCAGATGCTTCTGATATACAGCCAGGATTGGGGCTCATTTACTACTCTATGTGCGATTCACAGATCAGAAGCATCAGCATCATGGGTGAGCAGGCTAGAGATGCAGAATCTCGCCATCCCCCCGAACCTACTGTATCTGAGTCCACATTTTCACAAAATCTCTGGGCTGATTCACATGAAAAAAAAAAAATTCAAAATAAAGTTTGTGAAGTGCAGCTCTGGTAGTATCTCTAAGAGAAAATTTTTTTCTAGCTCTGAGATCAGGGTGGGCTTCTTTGAGGAGGTGACCTCTGAACTGGGCCCTAAGGTAGGAGTGGTGTTATTGTGTGGAGCATATATCAGTAGGGGGAGCAGTGTCAGTAAGTGTTCAAGTTGTCCTGCGCCTTTGGGCTGCAATCAGACACCAGCAATGGTAGGTGAGCTGTCTGGAGTGGGAATGAGAAAGTCAGGCAGCCCATGGGGGCACACGGCTGCCCCATTAGGGCCTCTGAATTCTAACAAATAGCCTTTGTGTTTTGGTCCAAAAGAATGTGAGATCAAGCTGCAAAAGCAAAACTGTCTCTGGGAGAGGGAAGTGGCCACTGATATTCATTCATGCTCAGGTACAGATAATTTATGTCCAAGCCTTTTCTGAAAGAAGTAAAAGAAGGGAAGAGGCAGGAAGCCGGAAGAGGGAATTTAAAAAAAAAGATGACTGAGAGGCACTCATATTTTTTCCCACCCAGGAGGGCTGGTGGGAGTCTCAATACTACGCCCACAGTGGGAACTCCTTGGATATTTGCTGATTGTGGCCTAAAGAGGAGAAGGTGCAGGTGTGGTGCAGGGCGAGTCCTGTGAATTCCCTAGCACTCCCCACTGCCTCCTGGCTCTGCCTCTATAGCTCCCTCTGTTTAACGTATTCCTGTAGCCCCAACAAAACCTCCCTGCAGAGTTGTAGGGAATATTAAAGGGAGTAACATAGCAAAGTACCAGGAATATACCCAGACCTAAAAAATTACATGCACATGCAATCCTTTGAACCTTGGAGTCAGAGCTCATGGTTCATCCATTTTCTACCCATACCTGGCTCAAGTTCTAATACATAGTAGATTTTTTAATGAATGCTTGGTGGAAAAAAATATCATCTAATGGGAAACTCATTATTATTTGGCCTTACAGTGACTTTTGATAACCATATACATTTTAAAATGCACAGCAATAACATTTTATGTATCAATCACCGTGCTAAGCACTTGACATATATTATTTCATTTAGTCCTATTGTACAGATGAGGAAAGGGAAACTCAGAGATATCGAGCACCTTGTTCATAGTCCCATTGCTGTTAAGAGGCAGAGCTGGAGATAGAACTGAGCACCAGAGAGAACAGAGTTCAAAGCTACACTCACTGCAAAGCCTCTTATGGATGTCACAGGTAACGTAAGTCCCACTATGAATTGTATATTTGGCTTCTCCCCACCTTATTCAAAAGATAGTGAGAGTCAATGTTTCATAATGATGGAATTGTAGACTCACAGCCAGAGATGGAGAAAACATTAGGGATGATCTAGTTCAATGCTGTTTCTTAAAGATGCTAAAATGGCGGCCAGAGAATTTGCCTGACTTGCTAACGGTAGTACAACATAAGAGTGGAAGGGTTGGACTCTGTATTACGTTTCTTGGCTCTTATAATATGGCTCTTACATTCAGATAAAACAAACATTAAAAAACAAGGTATCTTGTTTTGCTCTACCCTCACTTCTTCACATCCTTCCGCGTGCACCAGCTCTCCTCTTTTGTGTTTTTTATTCATTTATGCATTGGTTCAACAAATATTGAAGCCCTATAGTGAAGTCAGTTATATTCAAGAAAGAGATAGGAATTTAGGAATAAATAAGAATTAGAGATCAAGAAAGAAAAAAAGAAAAGGGAATAAAAAAATAATGGAAGTAGAAAGGAAAGAAGGAAAGGAAGATAGAGGGGCGAGGGAGGAAGAAGGAAAGAAGGGAAGGAAGAATGAAGAAAAATAACATTAATTTAGCACTTTCTATGTAACTTCTAAATATTTTCCATGTATTAATTTATTTAAACCACACAGAAATGCTATGAGGTAGTTGCTCTTATTATCCTCATTTTACAGATGAGACACTGTGTCACAGAGACCTTAGGTAAATTGTCCAAGGTCAGAGAGCCAATCTGGCTCTAGAGACCTTGTTTGGGAGTTGTGTTGAAATGTTCTTCAGTTGCCCTGATGGCCACTGGCAGGGAAGGAGATGCCAACAGCAGGGACCATAGTGTTTCTGGGAGTCTGTTATTATCTTTCTCCTTAGCTGTCTTCTGAAGAACCATCCTCACATGGTTTGTCATGGACTGTCAGCCCCAGGGCTTGAAGGGGGACATGCACAGGACAGTCTAACAGAGCAGCCTGGAAGGGCAACAGTTGTGTGGTTTAGAGTTGCAAGAACTAGGATTTAGCTGTGTCCCTGACACTCACTTCTGTGACACAGGTGAGACAATTCACATCTTCAGTTGTATGCCTGTCATTTGGAATGGGAACAATAGTCTGTTCTACCCGATGTACTTTAGAGGATTAAATGTAGGTGAAAGCAGTTTGTAACATCAAAAGGTGAAGTCAAAGAGAAATTAAATATAGCCATTAACTCTCCTCTGCTCATTTGGTGTAGATGTTTGTTAAAAAAGAAAGAAAGGAACTCTGGGAGGTGGTAAGGTTAAGATGAGGGTGAGAGAGATAATTCAAAGAGGAAGAAAGGCTTAGGAGATGAGCTGTCTGTGGTGAGGGTAAGAGGACAGATTATTTTGGAAGAACCAGAAAGGTGCCAAGGGGATGGTTAATCGTCTCTGGATAAATAGGTTATTATAGTCATTCATTCATTGAATAAGTATTGATTGTGTGTCTTCATGTGTCAATCACAGTGCTAAACACTGGGGCACAGTGGTTGACAGAACAGATGTGGTCCTGATCCTCATGAAGCTTGCAGTCTGCAAAGACTTAGACTGAACAGTTTCATACAGAATTTAAATGCATTATTATAAACTGTGACATGTGCTTTGAGGCAAAGGAAAATAATTTTCTGTAAGAAAGAAAAGCAGCATTGAGTAGGTGGGGACACAGTGGATGGCTCAATACCCTATTTTCCTGTTTCTTTCCCCTCTATACCCCCCATCCCTTCCACATGACCCTACCTCCCATCTAGGTTGGCATTACCTTGCTTCAACGAGTATCTGAGTTCATTCAGGCTGCTATAACAAAATACCATGAACTGGGGTGGCTCAGTTCTGGAGACTGGGAAGTCCAAGGTCATAGCGCTGGCAGACTCAGTGTCTGGTGAGACCCATCCTCATGGATGGCAGTCTTCTCACTGTAACCTTGTGTGGTGAAAGGGACAAGGGAGCGTTCTCAGTACTTTTATGAGGGCACTAATCCCATTCGTGAGGGATTTGCCCTCATGACTTCACCACCTTCCTAAGACCCTGCCTTATATTACCTTCGCTTGGGGGTTAAAATTTCGACAAGTGTATTTGCGGGGACATAACATTCAGACATAGCCATGAGTAACCTTGTGTATACCCAAGAAAAATATGTGCATATATCCCCAGGTGGCAGGCTGCCTTCATAGTGAGTCTTGGCTTACTTTTACTTTTACATATTTAAAAAAAAAAAATGTTTGTAACAGTACAATGACTCGTCTGAGGTAACACAGCCAGCAAGGTTTTCCTGGAGCTCAGGAGGCACGCCCTAAGAAACGGTGGCCTCAGGGATATGGAGGGTATAGAGGAGGCTCAGGGCATGCCTGGCTCAGAATGAGGTCAGACTTCCAGGATCCTTTGGAAGCTAGAAACAGGGACAACAGCCATTCTCTGGAAGACCCATGCCTGATTCAGTCTGAGTAGCCAGAAACAGCCCTTCAAACCCCGAGGCAGTATTTTCATACCTCTACGGAGAGCTGTAGGCAGATGGGGAGAAAGGGGTTTGCCCTAGTAAGGCTGTCTCCTGGGGGCCGGGGCCGCGGGCATCTTCCCCAACAGTGCAAGTCTGAGGACTCGGGTTTCGGTGGCCCCGCTGAATTGCTCCCACACAAGCGCAACACGGTACGCAGAACAAACTTGAACATAGACTCCAGGTAGAGAGACCCGAACGCTGTCTAACATGCCTGGCAGAGCCCCGGGCCTGCCGCTTCTCCGCGCTGCTTCGAGGCCTGCCGTGCTCGGTCCTGCAGTTCCCAGCTGCGGACAGTAGGTGGCAGTGGGTCGTGAGAAATCGCGGTCCTCGCTGGGTCGGGGTTCGGGAGACCCAGCCTGGAGAAAAACGTGGCTGGGCTTCGGCCACGCGGGAGAGGAACGCCCCCCATACCCGGGGTGGGGCGTGGGGGCTCCCCAGGACTCAGCGGCTTCTGTCCGAGCGGAGGTCAATGAGGACCTGGAAGGCAGCGCCAGGAGCAGGTCACAGAGAGCTCCCTGGGGCCCCTGGTCCTCAGGTGGCTGTGCTGTCACGGGAGTCTCTGTGGGCCTCGAGCACCGGGGCGAGGGCCCTGCCCACTCCCTCCTTAGCCAGAATGTGTGCCAGGCGTGGGATTTTACTTCCTAAGCACCTTTTTTTCTTTTTTTTTTTTTCACTTCTAAACTGAAGAAGAAACTGCAGTTCGGAGAGGTTAAGGGACTTGGCCGTGCCACAGAGCTCTGTTAGTGTCAGTGCTTGATTAAAACCCAGCCCCACGTTCTAACAATACTCAGGGCGGGGGTTCCCTGTGACAAAGGCCTGGGTCTAATGTGTGGTGACTTCTGGTCTGAGTTCATGATGAAAAACTTTTGACTCAGCCATGGAGTGGCCTTGGGCTGGTAGGGTCCAGGGAGGAGCGTAGCCGTGATGACCTCTTTGTGGCCTTCGAGCCCTGGATTGTTCCCCAAGCCGTATCTGCACAGCCTCCGCATGCCCGGCCTCTGCACGGTCATCTCCTGAGCAAGGAGTCTGACCAGAGCTGCTAAGAAGTATAATAATACTGGGTCTCAAATCCTCTTTTCCTCTGGGGAATTGTTAGATCTTGACAGGCAGAGAAGTGTTTACATTTACACACTGCTGAAGCTTGGGAGAGGTGACTGGCAAGAGTGGGCAAAGCCAGTGGGTGCCTGAACATGGTCTTGAACCCCAGATCTTTCCAGTAGGAGCAGGGGTGCTGGTGCCGGCTCTCCTGCAAGGAAGGCGGCTGCGTGCTTCTTCCACTCCCCACAGCAAGCAGGCAGGCAGGCAGGATTGGCGGACACATTAATTCATGCTATCTTTACATTACGTATAATGCTGCATGATTTTATTTTGCTTCATTCCCGAAATCTTTTACAGTAATTAGTAGCCGAGTGAAATATAAAAATTAATGCAATATAACACTTTAATGGCAATAATACACCATCCTGTCTAATTAATAAAATCTGTTGTTTCCAAGCACGATTATTTATTTGACAAATTGATAGCATACATCCTGTTCATACCCTCTTTCCAAGTTCCCATCCTTTCAGTTTATTGAATAAAATTGTAACAGGAAAATAAACAGATTGTCTTCTGACCTGACAGGCAAGTGAGAAATAAACCCCTCACTCATACATCTCTAATTGTTCTCAACAATATTCTGTAACACATGTCCACATTGGTTAGAAATGAATCTCGATTTCTCCCTCCCCCAACCCCCTTAATAACTGTTTCTCCTTATTTAGGGAAAAGAGACTGAGCTTCCCTTTCTCTCCAGGTATTGTTTACACGGGGACAGTTGGGGGAAATGAATTGTGTGACTGTGTTCAGAGATCCTGATCACTCTCTGACGGAGCTACTGCTGAGATCTGCCAAGAGAGGAGGTCCAGGCTGCTCTGGCTGCTGCTGAACCCACCTGGGAGACTGCAGGAGAGGATCACAAAGGGAGCAGGGAGGGGACAGATGGGAGGATTGTCAGCAGGAGTTGGGAAAACAACACCCGGAAGAGGCTGAGGGCAGGATACTCAGGCCCCACAGTATTTGTGGGTGGGGCAGGGGTGAGGAGCACTGGCCAGTGTTCTTATGTGTGGATCTTGGGATGAAACACTGATCTCATCACAAACCTGAATGTGTATTATTTTTTGTATCACAGGACATTTTCTGTGCTAAGTGTGAAAATATGGAATTATTTTAAGCTATAAATAAGGCTTCAGAGACAGAGGCACAGATACAGAGGGACACGGAGACAGAAAGAAATAGAGGCCTAGTGACACAGAGAAAACAGAGAAAGAACAAGACAGAAAGAGGAAGAAATAAAAGAGGAAGACTCATCATCTGCAGGTTGCTTTACAGCATTTTTCTCTGAAACAAAAATTGCGATATGATCTGTGTTTGGGGAAAAGCTCTGCTCTCCCCAGCTTTCAAGCTGCATTTACTGTAATAAAAAAGGGAAAAATCTTCAAGTGTCCACAGGTGAAGGAAGTCACCCTCTCATGGAAACAGGCCTCAATACACACGGAGATGTGCACACATATACACATACACACACTGCAGACACAATGACACACCACAAATGTACACATGCCCTACAAGGCCAGGCCATTGTAGCAGTGCCTTCCTGGGCCACCACAGTGTCCCCTGCCTTCCCTTAAAGTCCTAAGTCTCCGATCTTTCTGCACTACCATTTTGTGTTAATGCATTATTTTAATAATAATTAAAAAAGATTTAGGCAAGATTTGCCTGAGAGCATTTCCTAGCCTCTCTGGAAGCTCATAAAGTAGGTGGTTACTTCAAGCTTTTGGCCAATGCGCAGGTATACAGAAGGTGATGGATAAGTGCAGTTTGAGTACTTCCCCTTGATAAAGTGATTCCCATGAGTTGTTTCAAGGCAGGGGCTACTGTACCCATTTTATAGATGCGGGAACAGGTAGCCTCTTTCCAAGAGGAAATAGTAGGGTATTCATTGAAAAATAATATTTACTGATTACTTTACATGGATCAAATACTATCTAAAAACTTCATAGGCATTATTTTCTTCACTCTTCACAATAACTCTCTGAGATGGGTTTGGTTGTTACTCCCAATATGACAGATGTGGAGACTGATATTCAGAAGGTCTGTGTAATTTGCCTCAAGTTATACAGCTAATATATGATAGGGTTTGAGTTTGAACCCTTATTTGTCTGGACTTACAGTTCCTCCAAGCCATGTTCTAGTTCCAGCTCTGATACTTACCAGGTGCGTGACTTTAAGGAAGTAACATTTCTGCGACTCCATTTCCTCAACTATTAAACCATTAGAATTCTTATCACCTGGAGCTGATAGGAAGGTCAAAGGAGACTATATATGGCCCAGTAGAGTGCTAGGCATGCATTAGGAATTTAAGAAAATCCACTTTTACCTTCCATTTTCCTTTTGTCCTTCATATGTCAGTCAGGGACCCAGAAATGGCCTGAAAGATAACTCAGTTTGCTGGGGCTGCACCTAGAAGCAGTTCCAGGTTCCAAGTCTTTATTTTACCACTTGCAAAAGGAGGAAGTAACAGCTTTTTGTGGAGACAAAAGGAGTTAAAGCATGAGAGGTCAGCACAGTGTCTACTCTATAGTTGGTGCTAAATTAATACCTGTGAAAGGAAAGAAGAGAGGGAAGAAAGAACCAGGAGAATGGTACCTGGTGCTCAAAAAGGACTTGTGCCCAGCAGCTTGCTCAGGGCCTGGGTGCAGATCCCACTCCAGCTTCACCAGTGGGCTAGAACATTTCAGCAGATAGTGAATATCCTGTGGACTTGCTCAGTGCCATCAATGGATATGTTTTATGATTGATCTAATTAAACTCTGTAACAAGGGATCATGAGATGACAATTTATCCCAGAGCCATCACTCATTAAAATGCTATTTCAGGAGATGACATCGTTCTAGCCTTAATTGGCAAAGTTCACGTGACTGGAATCCCATGGGAGAAGAGATGCCCCTTTTCACAGTCTGGTCACCTCTGTGGTAAGGTGCTCAGATGGGCCCTGAGAGGCACATTTCAATAGCCCAGGCCCCACCTTCACTGCTTGGTGAGCTCCCTCCAGCAGGTGAGTGATGGGGAACTGATACAGGCAGGCAGGCATCCACAGCTGTGCAGAGGCCCATATTCAGAATCAGAGGCTAGGACCTTTCCATCGGCTCCACCAGTGGGTAGTCATGTAGGCTGGGGAAGTGATTGATCTGGTTGAAGCCTCAGTTTCCTCATCCGTAAGAAGCCCACCTCACAGAGTTGTTTGGAAGATTAAAGAAGATCACTGAGAGGCTTGTAGAGTAGCAGAAAGAGCACAGACTTTAAAGTGAAGTCTCCAGGTCCAATCTCTGTTCTATGACCCACTAACTGTGTGCCTCTGAATAAGTTATTTAGCATCTCTGAACTTTGGTTTCTTCATGTAAAAATGACTCAGTGATAGTACCTACTTCAATAGGATTCTCGAGAATCTTTTAAGTTTTATGTTCAGCTTGGTTTCTGAGGATCCCGGGGACACCCAGATGAAGAAACCGGGCAGTGTCCCAAGGGACCCTTTCCCACTGTAATAGCTACAGAATAACAACTACACAAAGGACAGATGACAAACCCAAAGAGGACTTGAATAAGCTATGCTGGCCATATCCCAGAATACATAAGGGAGGAGGTGGCATTTTAGCTTGAAGTAGGAGACCTTTTTCTGTTGAAGAAGAGAAAAAGGCATCCCGGGATGAGGGAGTCAGTATAAGCAAAGGGTTAGGGGCTCGGAAAAAGTTGGTATAGTCAGAACATAGTGAACAGATATAGGAGTGGTTTGTGGGTGAATAAAGGGAATGACATAGAGAAAGAGAAGTAAGCCTAGAGAGGCAAGCAGAGAGCAGGTTTTTAGATCTTTGAAATGTTGTGCAAAGCATTTGGACTTTACTCTGAAGGTCACTGAAACATCACAAGGGATGAGTTTAACACACTCTCATTACAAAGTTTAGACTTCACAGAAAGAAGCCCGATTCAGGTTCTGCCAACAAAGGCAGTTTGGAGCCTGCAGAGTGAAACTTCTCTGTCCATCAGGACCAGGGAAGCCAGAGTCTCCATGTGCTAAGGGCCATAACCTTCTGGGGAGCCACATGATAAACCAAAATGGAAATGGTGCCTTGAATTTGGGACTGCTTTGTCCCATAGAAGAAGACTAGGAGAAGGAAACTGAAATCAGTGAAGCTGTTATCATGCACCAGGGAAGTGGCGATTAATTCTCATAACACCCTCAATTAGATGTGACTGTACCCCTTTACAGAACAATGCATTTGAATTTCAGGAAGGGTCATAACTTCTCCAAGATGACCAGCTAAAAAGAGCATAGTCAGTACCAAAGCAGTTTTTCTACCACTGCATGCTTGTTCACCAAAGGCTGTCAGGACTTTCAGACTCACTGGTTCAAGGTGTGAGCAATATATCTCCATTTTTCAGAGGAGGATACCAGGATACAGCGAATTCTCTTGCCCAAGGACAACTTACATCAAATAACTTTCTGATAGAAAACAGAGATCCAAGTCTGATCTGACAGTAGTGGTGCTGAGGAATGTTTCTTTCCTGGAACTCTGGGACAGAATTGATGGCCGGATTCCAACCTGTCTTTCCAGAAGCCTTTGCTCACTCCTGACTCCAAGGGCAGATGTGACCATTCCTAGCTCCTTGATTTTTGAGGCAGTAGAGAGATGGGAAGGGGAGCTATTTCTCTATTACATAACAAAATCAGTCCCTTAACAAAAAAGGTAGGGCACAGTTTTCCATTCAAGTGCTTTACAGAAACAGAAATTTGGGGAAAATACATAGTTAAAAATATTTGAAGAAAGGATACACCCTTAAATGTGAAATTGTTCAGCAATACCTGTTTGTAACAGCATTTAAAGTGTTCATGATGGCTACCACTAACACTGCTTAAAAAGTTGCAATTAGTACCAAAAGGCTGGCATGAAGAAAACATCATATCATAGGCATATTTATAAAACAACTTCCATCAGCCGAAGGAAAAATGGACAGAACTCTATTACATGCTTTTCATATTTGAAGAGCAATTTCTAATAATGTATCTGGAAGCCATTTCTGAAATTGACTTAGTGTGCATGATCTGGGATTAATGTTTTCTGCAAAATCACATGCTCATTTGAACGTAAACATTTTGCACTTCCGTTCCACCTCCTGGTTCAGAAGAATGCACCTTCAATGTGTAAAATGATCTATCAAAATTAATTGTGAATGCCCTAATCCAATCAAGTCCACCTCATTAGGCAAACATTTAAATTATTAAGTTAAATAGTGGGATATTTCAATATAATCTTGTTATGCTATTTTTATGGCAGTACAAATGCAGTGTACAGATGGGTTCAGCTTCCCGCTATTGTTGCTCGTACTTACACCTCTATCGCCGGATTCCTGTCACTGGATTTCACACCTGTGTGACATTGGCTAGCCACAGTCACTCACTCTCGCTCTCTCTTAATTACTGATGGAGCACCTACTGTGTGCCAAAATTGGAAAGCTGCAGAAGACCTTCAGGATTATCCAGTCATCTCTTTCTGCAGTTCCTGTTTTGAGAGGGTGGATGATTTTTCAGTGGATCACACAGCAAATGTGGGGCAGAGCTGCAAGGAAAACTCTCACTTCCTGATCCGGCTCTCTCTACTGAATTGGTTTCCATGTTCACCTCCCTTCTACTTTAATTCAAATAGAAATATAGAAATATACCAGATCAGGTCCTCACTGGACACATGTGAGATAATTAGTAGTTTGCAAAACAACTCTTTTATTCCCCACATCTGATACAAGATATATTGCCAACCTGATTGCTCTTCACAAAGCTTTAAATAGCTTGTCATTTCCAAGTTCCTTCAGCCAACAAACAGCTATTCATCATTTGGTACTTTCTTGAAGGCCAGACCAACAGAGACATGTTTGGAAGAAATAGGCTCTGGATGTCTCAGGCTCCATCCCCTAAATTAGTTTCTGGTTATATTTATATCGAGGGAGAAAGAACAAAGAGGAAAGGAGCAGAAACTAAAGCGGGCCTGAGGGCTAGCCACTGCAGTCACCACATGCCCACAGTGGGATCCTCTTGGGAGCCAGAGAACACAGTCCTAGTCCTGTCCTCACCAGAGTCCCCGTCCCCTGTTCCTCAAGGCAGTTGCGTTCATGCTATCTGAAGATTCAGATTGCACCCCAACTCTGGAGGCAGCTCTTAGGGACCTTTAGACCCTATCCTACTTGTGGCCACAGAGGGACATGAAGAGCCTGCCAGTATCCCCTTTCAGTGTTTGACTCAAATGTGGACATGGTTCTCTTATTCTTTTCCCTGGGGCATGACTGAGGCAGGGCTAGATCACAGACATTTCTGGAGAAGACGATCCCTCTGCATGATCCATCTTGCGGAGTGTAGTTGGTTCTATGACTCAGGCCCCAGGGCACATTATGACTGTCATTAACCCCTGGACACTTTTGCCTCCATGGGTTCCTTCCTCTGTAAAAATATGTATTTTTAACTTTTATTTATGACTGTATTGATGGAAAGAGAAATGTGCTAATATAAAATAAAACATTTTCTTTGACCTAAAAGTTTACTTATGTTTTCTGATTTTTAAATGAAATTAAAATATTTTCATGGGCTCTGGACACTGTGCCTACTGTGCTTAATGGATAAATTGGCCCCACCAGGACCAAGGACAGTGAGGTGAAGGACAAGAGAGCTTCCTGCTCTGACTCAGTTTGGTGGAGGGGCTCCAGTTATCAACCCCAACAGCCTGGAAATATCTAGCTTCTCTGGAATTGGAGAAGAGGAAAAATTTTCATCTCTTGTCCTCTCATTTTTCATTTTTCATTTCCTGTCTGGGGACAAGATGAAAATTGTTTGTGTAAGAAGACGTCACTGTCCTTAATAGAAATCAAATTTAGGTTCTCCAAGACCCACTGAAAGGAAGATAACCTTTGTCCTCATGGTTTGATTCCTTCTGCCACCATCACACCGATTTCATGGGGAGCCCCAGCCTCCTCACACTAAAACGGAGTTCAGTCATGGTTAGAGCTGTCAAAGACCTCCGAAGGGGAAATTAAATATAGAATACCTTGAAATCATGGCATGAAAGGGCCCATAAGAACAGAATATGTCTGTAGCTAAGACTCAGTAAAGGGACCCAAGTAGTCATTGGGGTGGTAGGGGATGGGGGAAAAAGATGAAGGGATCAAGAAGTACAAATTAGTAGTAACAGAATAGTCATGGGGATGAAAAGTGCAGCACAGGGAATAGAATAGAGTCAATAATAGTCTAAGAACTATGTATGATGTCAGAGGTGTACGAGATTTATCGCGATGATCACTTAATAAGGTATCTAATGTCTAATTGCTAGGGTGTACACCTGAAATGAATACAATAATGTATGTTAACTGTACTTGAAAAATAAAAAGTTATTTTAAAATGTATGTAAAAAGAATAAGTAAATAAAGAGCTATAAAACTTGGAATTTGAGCATCCACACTACTGGGTTGGCACGGCTACTTTAGAAAACTATTTGGCAGTACCTACTAAAGTTGAATACACATGTCTTATTATGATCCACTGTTTCTACTCCGATGTGCTAGACTGAACCACATGAAATTGCCAGTGCTTGACTGTTTTTGATCTACAGAAATGTCAATTTAATGTGACTCAGCCTAATATATAACTCACAGAAATGCATACATATGCTCTTCAGAGTCACATATAAGAATGGTTGAGCAGCACTCTTCATGATAATCAAACACTGGATGCTGTGCAAAAGCCCATAAACCACAGAATGAATAAATAAATTATGGTTTGTTCATAGAATAGTACATGCAATAAGGATCAATAAATTTTAACTGTATACAAGTTGGATGGATCTCACAAACACAGTGCTGATTGAACAAAGCCAAACACAAAAGGGTACGTATTGTATGATTCCATTTATGTCAAATTCAAGTGCAAGCTCCACTAATCCGTGGTGTTTGAAGTCAGAAAGGGGTGGCCCTAGCCAAAATGGGCTAGGTATTGACCTAAAAGGCACATGAGGGGTGCTTTCTTGATCTGAGGACCAGTTTCATGGATGTGTGTGCACTTTGAGAAAATTCACCAAGCTACAATTTATGAGTTGTATATTTTTTGTAAGTACATTTTTCTTCCTTAAAAAATTTTTGTTAAAGAAAGAAAGAAGAAAAGAAAGGAAGGAAGGAAGGAAGGAAAGAAGGAAGGAAGGAAGGAAGGAAGGAAGGAAGGAAGGAAGGAAGAGAAAGAAAAGAAAGAAAGGAAGAAAGAAAAAGAAAAAGAAAGGAAGAAAGAGAAGCAGAAGAAAGCTGTAGGACTCGGGCAGCTGCTGGGGCGGACAACACCAGCTGGCTCCAGGTGGGCCTGCACCCTGCCCTCCAGTTCCTGTTTGTGCCTTAGTAGATTTTGGAACCATTATCTAATACAGGCTCTTTGCCAACCACTTCACATGCTTATTTCACTTAATCCCCAACTCAACATTGAGGTGGATCCTATTATTATGTTCAGGGGATGGAGAAACTAGGCAAACGAGGGCTTAGAATCTAAATAACTCACACAAATGCACACTGAATGACAGACAGGTATCTGACCCCGGGACCATGTTTCTTCCAAGCATTCTTCATGTCTGTGCTCCAAAATCAAAGTAATCAGAATCACCCTGGAAAACCAAACATTACAACTCCCTTTGATTTAGGTCCAGATCCTGCCTCTCTAGGCCCACCTTCTCTTGCCAGTCCCTGTTCTTGTCCCTGCCCATCAGCATGACTAGTCACAAACCCATGAGATCCCTCAGAAGGTGCCAGAGCTGTGCAACTGGAGGTCCCTCACGCAATCCAGCTGCAATGTGAGTTTCTCCATGCTGCCTGATAGGCCCTGAACCAGCCATCCCACAAGGACCTCAGCATCTCTGTGCTCATGCCAGGGACACCTCAGCTCCATCTTCATGTGCTGACTTCTGTCTTTGATTTCAGTTCTGAGTGTCCCTTTAAAGGTATCTGTGCCAACGTATGTGGAAATATATAGAAAATCATGTAGCCCTGGCCACAACAAAGGCAAAACCCAGCTTCCGCCTTCTTGGACCACAAACTCAACCTTCCCCAACCCCAGCTCTTCCCACATCACTGTTCTGTGTGAGTGTGGGAAAAAATGCCAAGTAGAAAGGCAGGAAGGAGCACTTCCTGAGTGAATTGGGTCCATTTGCATACTCTCTCCCTTTTATACATGCAACTCCCCTGGGAATTGGGTCTCATTACCCCAACCCCCCACCCTATCTTATTACAGGAGGTTAACCCAAGGGCTGCTGTTTTTCCCAGCATGGGATGCTGAGGCAGGCAGAGCAAACTGGTGAGCATTCAGGGGCAGCCAAACCTCTCCTGTCTCATGGTCTTCATTCAATACTCCCAGGCCCCTACATTGGGTGTAGCCACATTCACAGGGCTCGCTGTCCAGTCATCTCTGTGCAGGGATGGATGTGATCAGTGCCATTAGCAAGGCACACACTGCTCCCCTGGAAGCAAGAAGAAGGGAGCTTTCTCCTTATGGGAGGGGCAAAGGGTGAGAGATAATAGCAGGTGGGACTTCTGGTTTTAGCTTGGCCACTTACTCCCATGTGGCCTTGGACAAATTTCTTCCCTTCTTTGGCCTTAAACTTTCCCATCTGGGCAGTGAGACAACAGCATCTGTTGATGTCCACTCATCCTCCCAGCTGTATCCTCTGGCATTTGTGAGGACTTGCTCTTGGATCTGGACTCTGAAGTCTGGGTACCACTGGGGAAATACTCTAACATTCCCTCAGAACAGGAAAGGGAGAAAGGAACTTGCCCCCTTTGGTCCCTGCCTCAGGTAGGTGTCCTGATGTGGTAGGAATGCAGGGCATGCAAGTTCACTGGGCCAGGGCCCACCAAAGGCCTGGGGTACTGGACAGTCAGAGGAAGGGCTCAAGAAGGCAGGTCTGAAAGGGGAGCTAGAAGAGCACCAGATCATGCCCAAGCCATTTGCTGCAGCCTCCTGTCTTATGTGTTCATTCACCCCCGCTGTTTCCTGTAACTCAGTGGTTCTAATCTGGAATTCATGCCGTTTGAAGTTGCTTGCAAAATTATACCTGTATCCCTGGCTGGTGTGTTTCAGTGGATTGAGTGCTGGTCTGTGAACTAGAAGGTTATGAGTTCGATTCCTAGTTGGGGCAAGTGCCTAGATTGAGGGCTGGGTACCTGGCTGGGAGAGTATAAGAGGCAACTGATCAACCTTGCGTATGTTTCTCTCCCTCTTTCTTTTTCCCTTCCCCTCTCTCTAAAAATAAATAAATAAAATCTTTTAAAAAATAATACATGTAGGTGAATATGAGCATCTTTCTGGGGCCAAAACTTCCATTGGATTCTCAAGGAGGTTACACACACACACACACACACACACACACACACGGTTAAGAACCACCCATCCAGTTCAAACACATCTCTTCTCCATCGCCACCACCTGTGCCCCAGTTTAGGCCCTCCTCATGGGTATCTTGGTTTATTGCAATCACTTTTTAAGTGATCTCTTTGCCTCCAGCCTCATCTTCTTCCAATCTGGCTTCCAAAAAGCCTTCAAGGTCTGCTTCCTCAGTCTCTGCTTTAACAACCTTCCTTGGCTTTGCATTGTCTCCATATCAGGCCCTAAGTGTTTAGCCCAGCTTGCAAGGTCTTTCCAAATGTGGCCCCTAATTTTTTCTGCAGTCTCACCTCCTGACAATGCCCTTCCTTGTGCACCCTCAGCTATAGCCACAGCTTATAACATCATGGCTCTATGATTTTCATATTTTATTCTCTCTGGTGGAATGCCCTACCCCCTTAACCTGTTGAACTCTTAGGATGCAAATGCTATGAGAAAAGGTTTAGTCTGTTTTGTTCACTGTGCTATCCTAACATACAGTGAGTGCCTGACATGTGAAGGCGTTCAGTAAATATGTGCTATGAAAGAAGAATTGATTAAATGAATCCTTCAGGATCTAGATCAAGGTTCCTCACCTCTTACAGCTTTCCTGACCCCATGGTGGAGTGGTCTTTCTGTTGGATCCACATCTCATTGTATTGAAACTATTTTTATATTATATGTGACATTATTAGGTGACATTATATTTGTCATTATTATATGTCACTGGACTGTGTATTTTAATTTCACAGATACAGTTTGATTTTCTTTATATCTCCAGTACCTGAACCAGGGCTTGGCACCTACCAGTTGCTCCAAATAAATGTGACTTAAATTGGTGAGAAAAATGAATGAATGAAATGATTTCTCAAATGCAAATGCTGAGCTAATCTTTGCTCATCAAAATTCTATCCATTTTTCGAGGTCTGTCTCAGATTCAACTACCTTCATGAATTTATTCTTCCCTTCCCAATTTAGTATGATTTCGAGCTTCTCCAAGTTCCCCTGGCATTTTGAAGAGCCCTTTCTTGTGGACTGCTTTCACATTCCCTCAGGGCAAGAACTTACCAGCAGGCTGTCCCCTACTAGTCTACACACACCTGAACCCTCCAGATGGACCCATTCTCTTCTGTGTCCACCGCCACCCTTGCCTGCTAACCCAGCAAGGCCTAGCACAGCACTCAATACTGTAATATGTTCATAGGTTGTTGTTAAATCCCACCACAGTTTTTTCCAATTAGATCTGTAATTGCCTCTTTTTAGACATGTGACTTGACTTCAGCTTTTCACAAAATTTTGCTCTACAAAGAAGAAATAGAAAGACTCTCTGGCCACTATGGAAACTTTCATGGGAGCATTCAGCTCTTTGCATTCTTCCCATGCGCACACCTCCAACCAAAACTGCTCAAGGGAGGGTCAGTCAGGCCCTGCCAGGAACCCTGACACAGCCAGGCATTCACACTTCAGAAAAAAAAAAGACGCAGAGTGGGAAAAAAATCATTATGGGCCTCAGCCATCACACAGTGAGAAGCACTAATTATTCTGTGTAGCTTGAGTTTTTCTTAGTAGGCAAACTCTTTTGAATATTAACAAATATTTATTTAGGAATTAATAATTGACATCTATTAAAGCATAATTTAGGGAGAGTGAATTCTTGGTTTGGATTCCCACTGCTTGGCTACATCTGGCTGTTGCAGGAGTCCCTCTTTCTTTTGTTAACAGGGAAATGCAGGGGGAGAGCAGGAGCAGGGGACAGCGACAGGGACTGCACAGAACAAAGCTCAGTCAGAGGACACAGGATTGGTGACTCTGACTCAACTCTGCCCCTCCTATTTGTGTGGCCTTGGGAGAGTTTCTTACCCTCCCAGCCTACTTTTTATATAGGTGGACATGCAGGTAAAGGAATTATTTTGAGTTGGCTTGAGCAATAAAAGGGAGTTTGGATAAGGAGGTGGATGTCTCATGAAGCCCTGCACAGGGGTATGGCTCCATCTCAGGAGCTGCAGGGAGCCAGGGCTTGGAAGCTCTCTGCTCGTTCTCTGTCCCTCACCTCTCCTCTTCTCTGTGCACCTCCTATTCTCCTCCCTTCATGGTCTCCATGGCAAAACCATGGCCCCCTCCATGGCCAGCTCTGAGCCTTCTTTTTCTTTTTTTAAAGATTTTATTTATTTTATTTTTAGAGAGGGGCAGGGAGGGTGAAAGAGAGGGAGAGAAACACTGATGTGAGAGAGAAACATCAATTGGTTGCCTCTCATATGCACTCCCACTGGGGATCTAACCAAAACCTAAGCATGGCCCCATTCAAGAGTTGAACCAGAGACCTTTTGTTTTTCAAATGATGCCCAACCAACTGAACCACACCAGTCGAGGCCAGCTCTGAGCTTTCTTGACATGAGTGCAGCCACAGAAGAGAGTATGAATATTCCTTTTTGTCTCCATTTCCACCTTGAACTACGTAGTGTTGGCTGCTTAGTGGAAAGGTGTCTATCACTCAACCAACCATGGACAGAGGCACAGGGTTGGATTTAATAAAACACCTTCCAGGCACCACTATTTATTCATTCATTCATTCATTCACTCATTCAACAACCAGCGACAGACAGCCCATGTGTGCCAGGTACTTTCTGGGTGCAGAAGAGAGACGGCAGTGAATATGGCAGAAAGGTGTGGAGCAGGGGGGCACTGTTGTCTTTGAGGACAGGTCATTCCAAGAGAAGCAGCCAAGAGAAGCAGAGAATCAGCAGGAAACTACTCATCCAACTCTGCGAGGGTGTGTGAAAAGTACAAAAAATGCCTTAACAAAATCGTAAGAGGTTATTATGATTTTAGATATTTTTAGGAAAAACATGTTAGAAGAGGAAGAAAAGGAGGGAGGGTGAGAGGGAGCAAGGAGAAAGGAGAGTGCACAGCAATAGAAATGACAGAAAGGTCGATTTTGGACCAATATAAGAATTATTTTTAAACTTGGAAGCTTTAAAAAATAAAATGGACAGTGGTGAGCTCTCCATCACAGGAGCATATTCAAGCCAAAACTAGATGACTTCCAGTCAGGGATGGTTATAGGTCACCCATAATCTGGACAAGAGAAAAACAATATGACTGAAAAGATCCCATCTGATTCCATAGTTTGAGAAACAGTTTTCAAGTTCAAGGTCTTAGGAGATGCCACATCTCTGGCCTTCAAGGAAAAGAGAGTGCCTGTGACTTCCCTTGGCCTCCCAAGACAAGAGCTTACACCTCATTTTAACATTAAATAAAAGCAGCATTTCATCTGCTCTGGAATGCAAAACTGCGAATTTGAGTGAAACATGCAGTTTTCATTATGTTAAAAGATCTACTCATTACAATCAGGATAAGAGGATGTGAATAAGACAAATTGATCACCACTTTAAATGTATTAATCAGCTTGCAACTCTTGTCACCAGTCAAAACAGAACAACCAGACATTTATTCTGTCTTAGTTGTGTTTCAGAGCCCATCCCAGGGGGTCACAGAATCAGTGAGCTTCCCTACACAGATTATGAGCAAACAGTCTCAACCCATTGCAAAAGTTCTTGCCTGCTTAGAATCAGACTAAGAAGACACAGTTAAATATGTGTCATTGTTCTACAAATATTTATTGAGCACATACTATGTACCAGGGATTATGTAAGTCTCTGGAAATACAATGGTTAGTCAAAGCTGGCCCTTGACTTCCACATTCCCATAAATAAGTCTAGAAAGAAACGTGCAAGCAAACAGTTATCATAGAGTAACTGGGGATAAGTCTGTGGTCAGCATCGAGTGGTAGAGGACTAAGGACCAATCCAGGGATGGTGGCTGTGGTTGGATGGCCAGATATGAAGGACACTCTGCACTGAGGATATCTAAGCTTTAGGTCTGGGAGAGAACAAAGGCTCTAGGGGGAAGAGAAGCCAGCCCATCTCCACAGTCATATCATGAGAAGTGCAATAAAGAGGGCCCAAATACTGAGTTCAAGAACCTGCCCTCTTCTAGTCTAGTCTGATAGGGAAAACTTCAGCTGATACCTGTGTTGGCTGAACTGCCACACCCAGCCTGAATAAAAGCCGTGAACCTGGACCCAAACCCCTCCAAGGCAGCGCCTTCCTTCTCTCACTCTTCCTGCCATACGGGGTCTCAGTGCTCTGGAGGCTGAGTACCTAGAATCAGCATTGAGCAGGGAGTTGATGGAAGGATTTATTCAAAGAGAAGGAAGACCAGTGTCCTAGGAAGTGAGCTTCTTAGGGGTGGTTAGACTGGGAGGAAGTCTGAATGTCTGGGCTGGGTTAAGCCCAGGCAGGATTCCAGTGCCTGGGACAATCTCCACTCTCAGAGAACACAGTATCAAGTCAAGGACTCAGGGAAGAGGGACTCAGAGCAGAGCCTGGGCCACAACATGGTAGCTTGGCCAGAGTCAGAGCTCACCAAGAACCAGGCTCATTGTTGGACACCAGCACCTTCAAATCCTTGCCTGGGAACAGAAGGGCAGGGCTGAGCTGAAATTCATGGGTAACTTACACTCAACTGGAGGCAGTGGGAGCTATAGGAGCAGAAAAGCTTCTATATGACTGCAGTCCTCCCTTCCAGACAAGGCCAAATCGCAGGAGACTCTAAAATCCTGAGAGCAGATGCGTAGGACACCTTTTATCTACCTGAATTGAAACGCTTGGCTTGGAGCTGGGGACTCAGGTACCAGAGGGAAAGTGGGAAAAGGAGGTGGAACCACCCTGAAAGGGAGAGCACTCCATGAGGTGTCTCTCTGTGCTTTTGCTCCAAGCCTCTGGATGAAGAGAGGGGCTGCTTGGGGTCTGGAAAAGCCAGGCATCTTCTGACATGATCCTCGTTCACCCTAGGCAATCCGTGAGACCAAACAATCAATCCACTGAGTTGAACTTTACAAGTTACTGTTTGTTTGTTGTTTGCTTTTTTTTTAACTTCAATTATCTGCTGTTGACGATTCCATTATGCGGAGGGAGAGAGGTGTAAACTCAATCTAAAGGCCTCTGGAGCAGGGCATTTATCTGACTTTATGAGCCTTTGAGAGACCATAATGCATGTTTTATGGGCCCATTCTCATTTTTAATCTGCTTTGATAAGATCGCTATGCTGAAAAGATACAGAAGATCACTGGCAGGCCCAGCTCAAGACAGGGACGATGTACTGGCTTGGGAAAGCTTTGCTCCTGCAGGTGGGGCCTGTGGGGAGTCCCCTGCATGCGGACTCAGGATTCTGCTCAGTCAGGGCAGCCTTGTCACACCCTTGCAGATGTCCCCTCCACACGGATCCTGGGTGGTAGCAGGCGTAAAGGGTACAGACCTCAGACTGTGACAGAGTAAGTCACTTGAACCTCCCCTTCAGGTCCCAGCAGCAGCAGCAGCAGCGTTTTCCACTGAGTAGCATGTGACATATAGAGAGACCAGGAGAACATGGAATTCACGTGCATGGAAACAGACAAGGTTCCAGGCACAGATTTCTGGTCCTAGCTCGTAGAGTCAAAGGTTGATTGAATCCCCTCATCCCCAGCCTTGACCAACTCTAGCCATCTCCCATTTGAATCTTCCAAGCCTATGCCTTGCTTTAGTTCTCCTGTGGGAAGAAGAAGAGAGCATGAGCACTTGCTGAGTGGGCGGGAGCAATCAATCCTTGATAAATCTCTTTGTGCTTCCCTCTATTAACTGGTCTCCTCTGCAGCTAAGTTCGAGTTGTGTGCCAGTCCCACAGGCTGAGAGGGAAAGCCATCTGTGTTGCTTCCAGTTCAAAGCTGTTAGGAACGGGTGTGAATTCTTTACACTCTCTTCCCCTTCTACAGTGCAAGAAGTGAAGACCGTCAGGTGGAAATATCCCCAATCCCTGAGACACTGCTGGAAAACTGTCTCCAAGAATGCTGCCTGACCCATATGGCACGTGGATGAGTTATATTACTGAGATTCAGAGAATGTTTGTTCTTGCTGTCTAGGTTGGCCTAGCCTACCCTGGCACCTTCTATGTATCCAGGATGGCACTGGGTTCTTTCCTATAAATTACCTCAAAACAGTCTTATGAATATCTACTCCAGAGGGCTTTGGCCTAGTGCACTTTGGGGGTGTGATGGGATTTCTACATCCCCCAAGATTCTGCTTCTTTCTGTGTACCTCCAGACCTTAAGCCAGAACCCCTGTCTCTAGAAGATTTTTTGTTCTGCCTATTCTCAAGGATTATTCTGGAATCCAGGCTACTCCCTTGATCTGAGAGTTACCACTTTTCGCCCTGGACTTGACACTCTCTGGGTGCTAGAAGAGTATCCATTTTCCTGGATATAGTTCAGTGTAATGTGACTGAATAGCATATAAGATATTGACTTTTTCATCAGCCAAATCTGGCTTTAAATCTTACCACTATCTCTTTACTCATTCATGCATGCATTCATAGCATGTAAATTGTAGTTAATGCTCAGATGTACATCTCTAGCTTGAGCCGATACTCTGAACTCCAGATACAAGTATCCTACTGTCTTCTTGGCATCTCAAACATAGCCAGAGCTCTTGATACCCAGGGCTTCCCCCGGGTCCCCCTTCTTGGTAAATGGCTCCTCCATAAGCCCAGAAGCTCAGGTCAGAAGCGTCCCTGAATCATCACTCTCCCTTCTCACCTAATAGTCTAACCATCACCAAGTGGTATAGATTGATTCTACTGCAAATATCTCTTGAATTCTGGTCTGCATTTTCACATCTCCCATTCTGGTCCAAGGCATATTCTCTCTCACCTGGAATAGATTAAAATAGCCTCTTTGACGTACTTCTAATTGCCTCACTCTATCCACTCTCTGCTCAACAGCCGAAGGATCTATCCAGAATCTATTTGAGGCTTTGAACCACCATTAGGGGAAAACAATTCATGTGCAGCCTGGAGCAACCTGTGTACTGTCTGCTGACTCACACTCCCCTCCTCTCTCTCTGCCAACAGGCCAACCTTCTTTCAGTCCCCCACCAGGTCCTCATGCGACCCGTCTTGCCTCTGCCTAGAGTGCTCACTTGCTACTGACCTTACCACCTTTGGTCATTCCTTTAGACCTTAATTTGAATGTCACTCTCTTAAAGACGCCTTACCTAAACTCCCAGTCTAGATTTGGTTCCCCAATATAATTTCTAATCACACCCTGTACTTTTTCTTCATTCCAGTTGGTTGTTGTATGTTTTTTTGTTTTTTGTTTTCTTATGTCATCTCTTCAACTACAAGCCCTATGGAAGCAAAAGCTGCCCCAATGCCTGGCACATAGTGTGTGCTCTGTACATACTGTTGAATGGGGGAAAGAGTGTTTAGTGAGTGGAAGCCAGGTGCTGGTGATTGATAAAAACAGATTTTAACATGGGCTTCTTCCCAAGGATTATTCATAGCTAATATTTACATAGTGCATCCTTTGTGTCAGGCACTCTATATGAATCTCAACTATCCTCACAGAGTGGTAGGTTCTGCTTTCGTGCTCATTCTAAAAATAAGAAATTGAGACACAGAGGTGTTTAGTGACTTATCCATGGTCACACAGCTAATAAATGGCAGAGCCAAGATTCTAGTGTGAGTTTTCAATATCCAGAGAGATTTTTTAGCCTCCTCGTGCTATTCTAAAAAAAAAAAAAATGTTCTGGGATCTCCCTAAAATAGAAGATGACTGACAGATGAATTTTAGGTCCGCATCTCAAATAGACACCTAAAATAGGGACATGTCATGGGCTTCTCAGAGAGATTGGGAGACACAGCTGGGAAACAGCATTTTCTGGCAATGGTGAGGAAACTGGGTAGAGCTGGCTTCTTGTCCTGGCCATTACTGACTCCCTGTGTGACACTGGGTAGGTCACATAACTTGCAGAGCCTCGGCTCCTTCTGCCTTCATAAAAAGTAAGGAGTTGGACTTGTTCATCTCTGAACTTCCCACAAATTTAATACTCCAGAATTGTATGTAGCCCTAAGGAGCAATATTAAATAAAGTCCTGACTCTTTCCTCAGTCATTCCCAAGAAATTCACCAGAAGCATCCCCCTCCAGCTGATCACTGAGGTACAGAGTGAGTGCTGACAAATGAATTGGGAGAGAGAGACCGAGGCAGAATGAAAGACCAAGAAAGGGTAAAAAGAAACGTGAGGAAGAAAAGAAGGGGGTGGAGGCAAAGAAGATGAATAAGAAAGAGGGCAGAGAGAAAGTGAAAAGATGAGAAAGTGGGGAGCAAGGCTGCCCCCACCAGGAGCCCCCAGGAACAGGGAGGCCCAAGAGTTTGCAAATTGACTCAGTTGCTTCTCACAGTGACGACGGGCATCAGAGGCTTTTGACTTGCTCTGAGCCAGGAGAGAGAAATGAAAAGGATGATTTAAAAGCCACAAACACACGGAGCAGAGATGGCAGATACAGAACAATAAATGTCCTAGTCAAATTGCTGATCGGAGTATCTGTATTAGGGCTGTGTTTGGAGTCTCTGCATGTCAGCGATGGAGAGCCTAGATTGTGGCCGGGGAAGTCACACAACAATGGGCCCTGATGTTTTGTTTCCACTTTTCAAAGGCGCTCCTTTTTTTCCTCCCGGTGATAAGGCCCAGGAAATGGTTAGTGACATGCTCGTGGGAACCTATGGAAAAGAATACACACTGTATCAATGGCACGGCCGCCGGCCCGGGAGCAGAGCGGGTGGGTGGGGAAACCACGGGCCCCTGGCATGGGCTGTGGTGGTGAGATAGCATTGAGGCGGACGCCCGGGAGCCATGCGCCCCCAGTCTGGGGACCGGGCCCCTTTATCCAGCTAGAATAGGTGGAAGGCCAGACAATGTAACGCTATATTTGGTTTGACAACAAAGGGCCCAAGAAAGATTTGATAGTGTGGGGATGGCCGGGAAGGCGGTGCAGGATGCAGCACAATGAGAGCCTTGCAAAGGTATTTAGCCTGGCCCTTTATGCCAGGAACATGGCAGCATACGGATGTCGTCGTGATGTCTAATGGCTTTTGTCTGGGCCACAGTTCTATTTAGTAGACTGAAGTCCCTGGGCAGAGCTGAGATAGGTGCCAGGGTGTTCCCAGTGCCATTCATGTAGGGGCCACCTGAAGTCACACACCAGTACCATCTGTTCTCCTTCCCCTGAGCCCAGGCTCCAGCAGGCCCAGAGAGGCCCAGGTCAAGGGAGAATTAGAATAGGATGAGCTGGAGCAGGACTTTTACAGGGTCCACAGGTGAGATTTCCAACTGGAAAGAGGCAACTCCAGTTCCATTCTGGGCCAGGTGTCCCAGAAGTAAGCCACCCAGAAGGAGGGAAGGGGGAATGAACATGCAGCTTCTTCACACACACACAGACACACACACACACACCAATGCACCTTGATGTGCTTGCCTGACATGAATACCCAAACTCACTGCTTTAGAATTCTTCTGAATCCTGCCTCTGCATTTACCAATGCTGCAGGTGAAGTAAGGGGATTGGGACTTTCTTACAACTGAGGTTGCCCAGAGCAGCCCTGGGTAGCATGAATCAAGAGCAAAGGCTTTGGGACTAGACAGACCTCAGTTTGAATCCTGGCTTCATGAATAATTAGCTTTATGAAATTAAGTAGTTTGCTTAACTTTTCTAATCTCATTTTTCACATTGTAAAATGTTCAGAAAGTGGCCTGCCTCATAGATCATAGGTCTGTTGCGAGGAGTAAATGAAATAGTGTGCATAAAATACTCAACACAGTGCCCCATGCATAGTAAAAGCTTAGCATATGTGTCACGAAGGCTAAACAGCTCATTAAATGGCCTGGATGGGGTGGTCTGAAAACAAAACACAGCCTTCTCTTTTCTTCTCTCTCCTCTCCCCTCCTCTCTCTCTCTCTCTCTCTCTCTCTTTCTCTCTCTCTCTCTCTCTCTCTCCAATTGTCTTTAAACCCCACCCTATGTAGAGTACAAGACACTTATTAAGCAGTTCCCTGCAATCATTGCTGGTCAAAGGGAGGGGAAGGAAGCAGTAGTGGAAAGAGGGAGAAATCAAGCTGTGATGAAGACTCAATGACAGTCATGGCCAATCCCACGGGAGCTCTGGAGCTAGAATTGGCCATCAGAGTTTTCTGGAGTTGGTTTGACATGGTCAAGTCTTCATGCTTCTACATATTGATATATCAGTCATTTGAAGACTGATGAAGTCATTTGAAGAGGTGAGGTGAAGCATTTTTCCATAGCTGAGGCAAATCCTGAAGACTGCCTGCTGACCGCTGTCACTCCCAGCAGTTGGGACACCAAGCCTGTCATTGCAGGGACATCTGGGGAAGTACCCCAAAGCCCCTTTCTTGTATTTCATTTCTCCATGCTCTTGTTGCTACCCCCAACAGCTCCCACGGTGGCCATGCAGGTTTCTTCTCCTACTCTTCCTCTTTCTCCTCTTCCTCTTCCTCCTCCTCTTCTTCCTCATTCTACTTCTTTTCCTCCCCTTCCTCCTCCTCCTTCTCCTAATTTTTCTCCTCTTCCTCTTCTTCTCTTTCTCCTTCTCCTCTCCTTTCTTCCTCCCCCTCTTCCTCCTCTTGTTGGTCCTCTTCCCCCTCCTTTTTTCCCTTTTCCCCTCCTCTTCCTTCTTTTTCTTCTTCTATCACTTTAGATATTCAAACTTTAAGTTGAAGTTTGAAAAGTGTGGAAATAAAGAGTGCAAACTAATCAAAATCAAGTCATTCTGTTTTTCAAGCCCATTCTATTTAAAGTTCTCTCCTGCCCCTGCCCTGGCCTGGACCTTAGATTGGAGACTGGCAGGCTGGAAAGAGGAATGTGATCTCTTTTTTTTGCTTCCCTTCACCCCCTGGTACTCCAGGTCCTCTCCACTGGAAAGGCTCTTGTGGAATCTGAAGGCAGTCTAGCATTTGAGGAACTTCTTTGAGGATGGATGCTCCTGAAAGAGCAGGTCATCTTTGAAAGAGAAAAGAGCATATGCTAGTAAAGAAAAGAACAGCCCAGAGGTTCAGTTGGTCTGGATCTTATTCTGATTCTTCCAGGCAGCCCTCACCATGCCCTACAATCCTGGAAGAGTCAGGGCTGGATAGAATCAGAGGTCGTCTGTCACTACCCATCTTTGAACCTTAGTTGTCCCATCTCCAAATGGGATAGTAGTGTAGTGTGAACAGTAGTTTCTCATGGGTGCATCCAACTCTTTAATTCATTAGGTTGGCAAGAGCTGAGGCAGGAGTGAGGCTGCTCTTGCCCTGGCTGGCACACATGTTTCACACACTCTCTCTCTCTCTCTCCTCTCTCCTGTACATAAGGGGTCCTTCTTACCTTTCACCTGTGAGAGCTGTACATCTGCCATCCCCCCAACAGACACCACCTCCAGGCTCAGGATGGAAGCTCTTTCCCAGGGTAGATGGGCATCAGAGCACCACATGGATTATTCTGAGTCAACAATGACAATTAATGCAATAAAGACACCATAGCTACACTAACCTCATGCCAGGGACCATGCTAACCTCTTCAGCATTCTGTTGACTCGTTCACAACAAAGCATGACAGTTACTACAAGTATCCTATTTTTCAGATGAGAAAACCTGAGACCCAAAGAGGTGACTTACCTTTTCAACCTAGTTCACTCCCTAGAAAATGGAGAAGCCCAGTTTAGAATCCAGAAAATCTGACTCCAGAGCCTGTGCTTTTCACTATCATGAAAGTCAGCTTCTTACCTGAACCTTAATTGCTATTTTTGTCCAGACAAGCAATTTTCCTTTTATTGTTCATTTCTTAGGCCAAGGAAAAGTACTAGTCATTTAGTGCCTACTGTGTGCCAAGTACTATGCCAAATGTCCCACGTCCAGTCATCTCAATTAGATATTGCCCCCTATTTTGGTGATGAGTAAACTGAAGTTCAAAGCAGCAGAGAAACTTGCATGAAGTTACATAGCTCACTCTGGGCAGCAAGAAAATTTCAGCCTAGCCTGGCCCTGCTGCTAAACCAGCCACTGCCCTATCATGTTTTGGTGCCAAATGACTGGAGAGTAATTCAAAACATATGTAGAATCCCCGCCTGCAGCCTGCAAAGCTCATTAGCTCTCTCACACCCCTTCCCACTGTCCCTAACTCATTGTCACTTCTGCAACTTTGCTCACACTGGCTCCCCACACCCCGGTGTCCTCCCTGCTCCTTCCTGCTTATCCAGTGGCCCCATTCATCGAGAGACTTCAAGGCATTGCCTCCTCCAGGAATCTTCTCTTGATCTCTCTAGAGCAATGACTTCTAACTTTGAATTCTAAGCTCCCAAAGAGTGCCTCATTTTCTTAAGTTGTGAATATCCTTTTGAATTATTAATTAGCTTTTATCCTTCCAATTTTTTAAAATGTAATGCCTTGTTTCTAAAGGTGTTGAAAGTTCCTAAATGATAGAGACATGTATGTAAGACATGCCACTGCATTCCTTTCTGCACTGTAAATGGTGAGTTGGCATGTCACCTTCTCTGAGGGGACTTTCCTAATAAGTCTGTCTGAAATAACCCATCACTCTTCACCCTCTGGCCCTGCCTTGTTTTCCCAGCTCATGTCATTTAATGTAGCTTTTTGTAAATTTCTTTCTCACCAATTTTCCTTATAAGAATTAAGTTCCATGAGGGCAGGCACTTGTCTTTGTTTACTACTGAATCCCAAGAATCTAAAACAGGACCTGGTTCACAGTCAGTGTTTAAAATTTTTTGAATGGCTGATTCAATGGATGAACAAGATAACAGATCCTTAGCAGCCAAAGAACTCCACCTGCTCTCCTAGGGTAACAACAGGGATGCTGACAGTGGTGGTGTGAGTTGATGGGAAGAAGCTCCTCAGAAGCATCAAGACACAAAAACCCAAAATCGCATATGTGCTGGGTATTTTTGTCCTCTCTACCCTTCTTGCTCTGTTCTCTACCCTGGGAAGATGAGCTTTGCAGATCCATTATCTAGATTACCTTTTAACTTCTGGTTGTGTTCAGCCAATGGGAGACTTCATCAGTAGATCAGAAGGTGGAAGGAGAAAGAAGGTGTTGGGGTACTTATTTCCCCAGCTCCTTCCCTGCCATGTTTCTCTACTGAAGGTCTTACTCCCATCAGGAGGTCTTTTGCACAACCATAGCTCTCCCCACGTCTGGGAACTGCTCCCTGTCCTTGCCCCTTCCTCTAGGGGCAGTAGCTCATCCCACAGTTGCTAGCCTCAAGGTGCATCAGCATCCCTTGTTAGTTGCCTTAACCTGTCTATTTCTTTTTAAGTAATCTCTTCATTAAACATTTTTAATCATTCTTCTCAGACAGGAGAGACTTTCGAGGCATAACTCAAACTTTTTTTTTTTTTTTTTTTTTTTTTTTTTTACTAGCAGCAAGAATGGGAAGTTAGGCAGGTAGAGTAAGACAAAGGGAATCATGGCAGAGCATAGTTTCTGTCTGAAAATCCATATAACAAGAGGTCACAACCCTAAGACATGGTCAAGTGTGGCTCCCAAAGAAGATTTCATTTCCATCTTTGGTTTCCCCCCGCCTTTTGCCGTTTGGGTAGGGTGAGTTCCCCAGTGAGAGTGGGGATTAGGTGAAAGGATTAGCCTTCAGAGAATATTTGTCATGTTCTGCTTCCTCCCTAGATCTTGAACCAGCCAAGTCCACCCACACTACAGAAACACAGAGGCCTCTCCCTTGTGGTTGGCATCTAGCACTGCACTGTCCTCTCTGCTGCCAACCATATTCCTGTTTCGATGTGTCCTGTTCTTGACCCTTGGCTTTTAGTTTAGTGGTTTTTTTTTCTTTTTTCCCCTTTTTCCTTCTTGGCCTTAATCCTGCCTTTTGGACTTGGTGACTGAAAATAGTTTCTCTAATTTGACCTTTGATTCTCTCTAAGGACTTTGGCTGACACTCTCCAGTCCTGGATGCATTTAAAGAATCATGACCTAATAGTCCCAGCACGTGAGTGTGTGAGTTTAAGCATGTACATGCACATGTGTGTGTGTACATGTTGGAGATAGGGGAAGGAAGATGTCCAATTGTCTGAGTCTGAATCTTTGCTCCTCCTGCTCCCCTTATTAGATGCATGACCTAGGACAAGTTACACATCTCCTTTCTCTCACTCAGCTTCCTAATCAGTAATCTGTAAATTTACAAAATGGAAAAAAAAAAATTAAAGCACCTACCTTATAAAGTTGTTGTGTGGTTACTAATTCTGTTCCATAATTATTTCTAGTTGCTGCCCCCTCCCTGCAACTTTTGGCGCATACAGTAGGCTGGTACCTCCTGACCCCTTTGTGAGTGGGAAGAGTCATGAGACTATTTCTGGCCAATAAGTTGTGCTCAGAAGTGATGTGTGTCATTTAATCGTTGATGTGAGATCTTCTAGAACTTTCTTTTCCTCTGCTGCAAATGCCATGTTTCAGATGCCAGAGCAAGGACCATGTGGAATATAGCGCCCCCCGCCTCCACCCAATCCCACAGTGACATGTAAAAGAGAGAGAAATAAGCCTTGTCATTGTAAACCACAGAGATTTGGGGAGTGTTTGTTACCACAGCATAACCCAGCCTGCCCTGACTGAAACAGTCTTATGGGCTGAGATGATTTATATAAAAACCTCTCAGCATAATATTCAGCACATATGATATGCTCACTAAATATCAGTTATTATCATTTGTATGACTGTGAGGATGTATGTTTCCTTTGGTAAGCCAAACTATTGAATAACCTTCATCTTCAGCACTTGAGAAGTGAAGTGGGGGGCCTGTTTGCATGGTTTTAAACTATCAGGCCAGTTTAAAGGTAAAGGTGCCTTGTCTGAAAATTTGTTGAAAGGGTGCTCTGACCTCAGTGTTACATACAAACTTAGTAAATATGCCCCAGACATTTGGACAGGCAAGTAATGTCATAAACCTAACTTCCTTGATGCAGGTTGATATGGTAGCACATGCAGAGATGGCTCCTTTGGCTATGGATGAGAGACTGTGCTGGATCACTTTTCTTACAGTCTGAATGATTGTCTGTAGGGACCACAGAAGACCTCCAATTAATTATTACTGGAGAAAATGAAATCATAAACAAAATTCCTTGTAATAAATTTTTCAAATGAGAGCGCATATTTTATTTACAGTACTGGCCCATTTTGGGCTTTAAATCTATGAACAAAAACAGACATGTTTTTTAATCAAACAGAAGAGGAAAAAAGGACTCAATAGCCTTTCTTTTTCCCCTTGTCAAGGAGGACATGCACTGTGAGCTACAGAGAGGAAGGTAGTCCCAGGTTCTGTTGGCTAGAAGAATAAATGGACTCATTTTGCTTTGCAGTAGAAGTTTTAAGTTATAATGATCCTTCCACATTGAGGGAGGAAAAAAGAAAAAGTAAAGTGCAAAACAAAGGGTCCTGCTGGGGTTCAGACGTTTTTCTTAATTCAGCATGACACACAGGTAGAATACAGAACATATGTAAAGTGTAAACCTCTATAACTAAAGCAGCTACCATTAGGCACGCTTTCAGAGCAAGAAATCAGAAAGTCACTTGACTTGCGCATTCTGCAGAAATAGTGTGAGAAGGGGGATAGAGGCTCTGGTTTAATGCCTCTCTTGCCTGTTGTCAACCTGTAGCCCAGCCAAGTTGTTCTAATCTTAAGGAAGAGGCACCTTATGTAAACTCACACCAGTTCTCATAGATTCAGATCTGTGGAGCTCCAAAATGCTATTGCCGAAATGTTGATAAAGACCTATTTTCTGACAAATGTTGGTGATATGTTGGAGAATGCAGGTGTACTGGAATGATGGAAAGGCCCGTGAAAAAACTCAGCTAGGCACCAGTTTGGAAAACCCTGAGGGGTTAGGCTATTTTTTTCCAGAATGTGGTATAAGCATAAACCAACGAGCTATACATAGTGCTATGTCCCTGTATTCATTTCCCGTGGCTGGTGTAACAAGTTGCCATAAACTTGGTCACTTAAAATAACAGAAACTTGTTCTCTCACAATTCTAGAAGTCAGAAGTCTGAAATGGGCCAAAATCAGTGTTGGTTGGTCATGATCCCTCCAGAGACTCTAGGGTGAATCATTTCTTGTCTTTTCCAGCTTTTGGTAGCTGCCAGCGATCTTGACTTGTGGCCATTACCTTCCAATCTTTACCTTCATCATCTTCTTGCCTTCTCTTTCCTTGTATCTCTTCTCCCTCTGTGTCTCTTTTATAAGGACACTTTGTGATTGTATTCAGGGTACACCTGGATAATTCAGGATAATCTCCCCAGCTCAAGATCTTGAACTTAATCACATTTGCAAATACAGATTTTCCATGTAAGGTAATGGGCCCCTTGGTATCCATGGGGATTGGTTCCAGAACCACCTCTGATACTAAAATTCAGGGATGCTCAGGTCCCTTATGTAAAATGGCAGAGTATTTTCATGTAACCTATATTTGCATACAGACTACAATAGGATGTGCCTACACATCAATCAATTTGTGTGGATTCAGTGTAGTGCTTGGGGCATGGTAAGTTTAAGTTTTGCTTTTTGGAGCTTCCTAGGTTTAAAATATATATATATATATATATATATTTATTTATTTATATGATTGAGCTGTGGTTGGTTGAATATGAGGATGCAGAACATATAAATATTGAAGTCAGACCATACTGGATAAACTTCAGTCTTCCACTTGTGTGGGGAAAAGCTCAGTACTTCCCTAGTGTGTGTTTCTTCCCTGTGAGTCTCCTTTACTACTCACATAAAACACTCCACTTCTGGTCACCAAAGGTGCGGAGGTTTCCCCTCAGACCAAACAATTACCCATGACACCAGCTGATGTTCTACAATTTAACTCAATTCTAACATTACTTGGAGATAACATCAGATACCACAGGTTAAGAGCTCAGCCCCACAAGACTGCCCCCTCCCCTATCCCAGCCATATCCTTTAGCCCTTTAAATGTCAGTCAGAAACAACGTTATCAGCTGTGTGTCTGACCAACTGGTTGTAGATTGGAGTTCCAACAACACTCTTTTTGGTTTTGATTAATTTTGTAGAGAAGCTCATAGAATTCAGAGAAGTAGATACACACCTAAAGATGAGGTGGGCAAAGAAAATGGACTCAGTTTGAATCTGATTGGAAAAATCAAAAAGGTCTTCATTAGCAGAGGTGACACTTGAGAAAGGTAGTGTGGAGTGACAAGGATATGTTGGGTTGGGGAACAGATGAACAAAGGTCCAGAAAGAAGGAAAGGCAGGGCTGGGTAGCATCACTTGGAAGAACCCAGGTGGGAGGAGGTGGAACACATGTGAATGAAATTTACTGGAGATAAATCTGGAGGTAGGGACTGTGTAGGGGGCCCTTGGATGTCAGAAAGGGGAGTCTGGGTTTTTTTTGTGAGAAGTGACCTAGTGCATGTTGCTGACATTGATAGACCATTCAAGACACACTCTTGACACTTATCAATAAGGGAAGAGGTATCTTGACATATGAACCAGGAGAGGGTAGGTGGGGTAGCCTGAAGGCAACAAATCAAAAGAGCTAACATTTACTGAACACTTACCATATGCAAAATACTTATCTATTTGCATTCTCTCATGTAATTCTCATGAGAATCTTATGAGATTGGTACTGATACTATCTTTACTTTATAGGCAAGAAGACAGAGGTAGAAACAGGCTAACTAACTTGTCCTTAGTATAGCCAGTAAGTGGTGAAGCTGTTGATGTGCTGGAGACAATCTGGCTCCTGTGCACAGAACTTAAGCACTGAGCTAGCAGGGTGCGGTGAGGGTTAGGCAAGACCAGCAGTCAGCAAGAGCTTTTGAGTGAAGTCCTAATTCCATCGGAGTTCTCTGTCCGTTGTTGGAGAATCATGACTTCTCTAGGTTTGAGCCCATCCAAGCCTGTGAGCAGGGTAGGAGTCCCTGTCCTGGACTGGGATTCTGTGGCTCAGCTTGAAACTATTTGCAACTATTGCTGTTACTGGCTTTGAATCTCTGAGTTCTCATCTCTTCAAAGACCTATATCTTTAAGTAGCCCCATTAAGATCCTAATTAAAAGCATCTTCCAAGCATAGATTGAGTCATTCCTTGATGTTTCCTCATTAATAAGAGCAATAGCTAACAAATACCTACATGCATCATACCACTTAATTCTTACAACAACCTTTTGGAATAAGTATGTTATTATCTCCATATTTCAAATAAGGAATCTGAGCTACAAAGAGACAAGATAACAAATGTAAACTCACCCAGTTGCAGAGAGTTGAAGAAATGGATGAAGGTATTTACAAAGTCCACTTGAAAGCACCATAATAAAGCTGCCGAGAAGTTGGCTGGGCAATCCTGAGATCTCTGGGTTCTCGTCTCTGGAAGCTGCTCCCATTAGCTATTACTCCTGCTGGAAAAAACCATAAAGATATTCTTGTTTACCAAATGAGCCAGCTCTCATCACACGTTGCGTCATTTCTTCCTTTCAATGCCCTGTGAAGAAGCTATGGCTACAGCTATTCTCATTTTATAGACAAAGAATCCCAGGCTCAGAAAGAATTATGAAGTTCACTGAATTGTCCTCAAAGGGCTTATAGTCTACACGAGGGAGTAAACAAGTTTGAATAAATGAGAAGGTGAATACAGCATGCTCAGGTGGTTACTAAGTGCTGCCAGAGCCCCAAGGAAGGAACAACGGACTCAGTGTGGTAGCAGCAGGAGGTAGGGGGAGGGTATAGAGGAATGGTCTGGAAAGGTGTCACAAAATGGCATTTTTGCTGAGTTTCAAGGCAGAGAAGGCTTATTTTAGAAGAGAAAGTGGGAGGACAGCCATTTCAAGCTGTGCAGGGAACAACTGTCCATGAGAGACCAGGGGGTATAGGTTGGCATATTCTGGAAGGATGAGTGGTGAGCTGTGGCAAGAACATCAGGTATAATGGGGAAAGGTGAGAGTGGAGCGAGAGGCTGGGGTCAGATCCTGGAGGGCCCTGCAGGTGATGCCAAGGAGTTGGATAGGACCTTGGAAATAATGGGAGACATTTTAAGTTCTGGAAGATGTGGTAAGGTTTACATATGCATTATCCACAGAGAGGAAGTGGAGATATGAAGGGAGAGGAAGGGACAAACAGAAGTAACATTTAAGGGATCAAACCTCTAAGTCCTCTGATGGTTTGGGCTGTGTGTGTACTGACTATGAGCAAGGGCTTCAAAGATGACTCTCCAGTTTCCATATTGGATAACTGAATGGGTGGATAGCAAATTAAGGAAGAGCAGCTTGAGGGAGGGAAGCATAGAGAGTCATGAATCAGCTGGGCTTGAGGACCATGAGACTCCAGGAGGTTGGTGGTAGAAGAGAGAGACTGAATTAATCCATTAAGCAGATGTTCATGGTGTCTTCCTTGGGGCAAGCACTGTTCAGGACCCTGTCAAAGCACTGGCATTGACTGCTGATCCAGAGGAAGACAGCCCAGGGTCTGTCTCAAGGAGTGCAGAGTCTACAAGAGAAGTGCACCAATAACTGTCATATCTAATACATATCCTGGGTCTAGGAGTGGAGTGGAAAGAAATAATGGCCAAATCTACTGTGTGAGGAATAATCAAAGAAGGCTTTGTATAGGAGGCATCTTAGAGGTGAGCCTTGAAGGAACAGAAGATATGCACAGGCAGTAAATCCAGGAAAGGGCATTTCAGGCGGAGGAGATAGCAAAGATACAAAGGTACATAAGAGCCTGCATTTCTATGGCCTGTGAGTAGCCCAGTATGCCTGGGGGATGGGAATGTGGGAGGTGAGAGAGGAGGGGTTATGAATTGTGATACTGAGAACAGGTGGTAGAGAGCCTGGAATGCCATGTTAAGTGGTCTGGACTATTCTGTATAGAATAGATATGGAATATAGAATATATAATAGAATCCATGTGACATGATTGTATTTGGAGTTTGGGAGTTAGGGAGTGGCAGTTAAAACCACAGGAGTGAATGCAATCAATCTCTTAGGAAAAAAACAAATGTTGAAGAATAAAGATTTATTCCAGAGGTAGGCAAAGAACTTCATAGACCCTGCCCAGGCTGACCCTTATACCAAATATTTAAAAAACTAGTTTTTATGAAGCGCATACTCTGTGTCAGACACTATTCTAAGCATGTTGTATGTTGTAGTTCACTTAATCCTCATAATAATCTCATGAAGTAAGTTAACTAGAACATGATAGGACCTTCACCACTCAACCAAGCAGCCTCCCTGCAAGGATAACAGCTAACATTTGTGAGGGCTTCATACGTGTCAGGTGCCCTATTTGCATGTTTTAGTTTGGTCCTTACAGCATCATAACAGATGAGAAAATGAACATGCCGAGGAACACATGCAAGTTACTTAACTTGATCAGATTGGAACAAGTATTAAGTAGCCAGGTTTAATCCAACCTTTTTGACTTGACACACTGTGCATGGATGACTTTGCCCTGCTGACTCTGCAAGAGCTCCATAAACACTAGCTGAATACATAAATGGGTGGTTGGAAGAGCATTGTTCCTAAAAATCGGCTCCTGTATTCCTGAGACCCAAGTGTCACCCGGCCAAGCACCCAGACGGTAACTTCCCACAGAGGCTGAGGTCTGGAGAGTAGCTGGTTCCTACCCCAGCTTGCCTGCTTCTGTAGCAGGACCCTTGGAGGGCAGAGTGGGCATCAAAGGCTGCGGAGATGGGCTGGGCCAGCCTGCAGGCCCCTCACTGGCTGAGCTCCATCAAAGGCGCCTGTGCCAGGCTCTGCTCAACTCCAAGGCTGGGCAGATCAAAGGGCTCTGCAGAAGTTGGGTTTCTGGGCAGCCCCAGTTCAATTGTCACTTTGGCAGTGACAGCAGAGGGTCCAACGTGACAGGACTGCTGCAGCCAAGGCTCCTGGGGTGGACATCAGAGAGTCAGCTCCAAAGGCCAGGAAGCTGCCCGAGGCCCCTTTGGGCACTGACCCCTGGTGGGAAGAGAGGGAAGAACTGAAGAGACCCCCAAGGAAAATGTTTGGAGCAGGATCACTAAAGGAAAGTTGCTGCAGGCGAGAGAATGACTTTGGCATTTATATTCCTGCCATGGAACCATGAGGCCTGATCACCTGTGTAGCTGGGAGAATTGTTGACATGTCCACACACATTCACACTCATTCTTCTATATATATATATATATATATATATATATATACACACATGCTTGCAACACACATACACACACACACCCTATTCATGTGTGTATATATTACCCACCTGGACATACATGCATCATAAACATACCCCCATATATGTAGATTTTCACATAAGCTAAAACAAAGAAATTCATTCACACATACTCCCTCATACTCATCAGACTTGCCTACGTACACATGCACACACCTATACACAAGCATGCACATACATGGAGGTGCAAGCGGATAACCACACATGTATACATGCTTACACATAGACAGGCATATACTCCTTATAATAGATTCTGTCAGCTTCCAGAGCATGAATCTGATATTTTCATCTTAGAAAGGAGAGAATTATTTTCATAAATAGGCTTTATGCAGAAATAGCCTACTACACAGATTCCGATGCCAGCCATTCTCTAACTCCTATGTAGAAAAGTCTACAGGAAATGTAGCAAACAGGATTTATATCAGCTCTTGGAAGGGACTTCCAGACCCTAAGAGCTATTAAAAAGATTAGCACATTAGAATCTGTTTATTGAAGAATACTTGGTTGCCAGAAATTTGAACTACTTGAAATATCAATTTTGCCCCAGAAAATAGTGATTTACCCTGAACTAATAGATTTAAAAAAACACATAATGGTCTAGTAAATCAGAAAGTTTTATTATAACCTGGGGAGCTGAAAATAGTTTAGCATAAAAGACAATATCAGAGTTCCGTTTAGCTAAAACTTTAGTAAGTATAAATATATCAGTTTTTGTACCTGAGTTTGGGTCTTGTTCTAGCACCCACCCTTTTCATGATCAAAGTCATATGAGTGAGGAAAATAGTATGGGGTTCTTTAAAACCAATCTAGTATCCTCTCCTCTGAGAAGTCTTCCCTGACCCCCACCGCACCAGACTGGAGTGGGCACCTGTAGTGGACAGTGCGGCTTGTCACCCAGGTTTCCCTTCAGGACCGCGGACTCACTCACCACCCCAGGGGCAGGGAGCACTGGCTGCTGACAGTGGACAGCTGAGCCTCTCCCCAGGAAGAATGGCCCTCAGAAGAAGGCATCTCACCCATGGTTACACCCTCCCCAGGGGCGGCCTGCATCCAATGACTGGCTGATGTGAGGGCATAAAGGTCCAGTCCCTTTGGCTCAAATGGGACAGTAATAAATGGTTTTCCCAGTTTTGGAACCTGGCGTGGGATCAGCTGAGGCCTCTGTTGCAGCTACATCAGAATGCTACTCTGTGTTCATCCCAGCAGTTTCCTTCATGCCATCACAGGTGCCAGTCCTACAAGCACTCCCCGTAAACTTCAGGTACCCAAATCTCAGAGCCTCAGACTCTGTCTCCCAGCGAACTTGACCCATGGCAACACTCCTTTCTTATAGCCCATACCCAAACATCAGCCAGTTGATGAAAAATATATCCCAAATCTCATCATCTCTCATTACCTCTGTGGCTGCCGCTCTGGCATGAGCCATCACCATCTCTCTTCTGGCCCATTTGCAGTTTGGACCAAACTTTAAATTGGTTATCACACTTTCTCTCTCAATGCAATAATGAGGGTATTTCTGTCCAAACATAATTAAATCACATCATTTTTTTTTTGCTCAAAACTCTTCAAGTGACTTTCCACCTTAATTAAAAATATACAAATTAAAGATCTAAAGCGTTTACAATGCCTGTACGACCTCCAAGGCCTGGCCTTCTGCATGCTCTGTGCTTTCATCTCTTGCATCCTCCTCCCTTGCTCCTTGAACACATCAAGCCTGCTCTTGCCACAGGACCTTTGCACATGATGTTCCCCCTTCCTGGACTCCTGAGACTTCGTTTTGTTCCCTTCATTTTGTTCTCTCCCAAATGCTACCTGAACTAAGACACCTTCTCTAGCCCTTATTTAAAATGCCACAGTCCCACACCTGCCACACTCTGCCCACTTCTTCTCGCTGACATTTCTTCATAGCACTTATTCCCACCTAACATATTTTATACTTATTTATTGTCTGTGTCTTCCTGACATGACAGCATGGACTTTGACATGCTTGCTGTTAAATCTCGGGTACTAGGCTCCTCAATTAGACAGTGAGCGATCTGTGTTCTGTTCTGGATTTTGCATGTTTCAGCAGGGTGGTTACCAAGCTCAGAGCCTGACACATCAGAGGCCATGCACACAATAATGAGATGAATGAATGAATAAGTGACTGGGACTAATGATGTGGCCTGCAGCAAACAACATTTTACCTCTTTGGGACTCAGGGTTTACTCATGAAAACTGAATGTAGTACTACCCGACTCCTGCCAATCTCCAGAGATTGATGTTAAAAGTGAGCAATATACTAGGCAACTTCTAAGGTACTTCTAAGCAGCCAAGGGTGTCATGTCCATGCAAAGGTTTCTACTCACTAACATTGGGTCCTCAGGTAGATAAATCAGTAAGTCAGACATGATCCCCCACCCCCAGGTTCCATGAGTTCCGTGTTTTAGCCCCATCTCCAGACTACTTGGTATCGCAGACATCAGGCCTTCGAGATATTCTCTTTAAAAAACAATGCCTTATGTGCTTGCTGCCAGTTAATTTCAGATCTCTTTAATCAGCCACCAAATACTTTTACTGTAACAATCATACACCAATGACTGCAAAGAAAATGGTGACATGGGAAGAAAAAAAACCCTATAAATTCTAGAACCAGAGAAGGGTTCAGAAACTCTCATTTCTTAGTCAAGTACTCCAGGCAAGGACCGGTGCAGGAATCCAAGCTTTGAACAACCAAACAGCGCTCTGAAAGCAGGGGTGGTGGTGGTGATACAAGCCATATTTTGTGCAGAACAGAGCCCCTCAAACTCTCCGCACACATGAGCCAGGGACCCAAAGCTCTCCTCCTTCATAGCATGTTGACTGAAGAGTATTCTAGTGGGTTTCACACATACAGGCACACACCCAACCATGCAAAGTCTAATAGAGAAAGAAGCACACTCCCTTTGATTCCCGCTCTCACATTCATCGCCTTGGTTGGTGGAATCTGGGGTTAGTTACTAAATCCAAGTCCTTTTGCCACTGTTGCAGCCTAGGGGCATCATCAAAGGTGTGACATGGTCTTTGTCTCAGCGTGAGTGAATTAAGATGAATGTGGCTCTCAGGAATGCGCTGGAGGTGTCATCCTGCATCCTAATCCTGTATCTGTAGTCTTTCTATGGTGTGCCCTGACACTTGTCTCCTTGGCCTCTGTGGCAAGCTCCCCAGCGCTGGCTCTTCTGGAACTCCAGGGGAGCCAGTATCTTTACTAACTCCACCCTTGTAATGTTGGAGTCTTTTCCATAACAGCTTCCTTGCCCCGTGGTTAGATCCACCTCTTTATTTTCCAGGCCCTCATCAGCCCTAACTGAGCAGCAGTCCTGACTGCAGAACTGAACATGGAATGGCTTAGATGGGAGCCAGTCGGTGCCCCTCCCCCATTACTGGGGTCTTCACAGTTCTAGATTGAAATGGGCTATAGGCAGAGCCACCCTGATTTCCCCGCAATTCCTCAGCAGGCTTTAGCTCCACTCATCTTAGAAGAAGTCAAGGGGGTAAATAATTAACCAAAGAGGGCCAGGTATGGGGCAAGCTTTCAGTAATTTAGCACCCTTGACTTAGCTCTATTTAGCACAGCCCAGCACAGCCTAACTTGGCACCTATGGCTGATTCCAGGCCCTCGGAGAGAATGCGTAAGAGGCAAAATGATAACTGAATGAAACACAGAAATCTACCCTGTCCCGCAGCCTCCACATCTCATCAGTTATCAAACCATTTGGACTCTGATTCTCGAAGATCTCTCTAATCTATGTCCTCATTGCTTTCCCCACTGCCACTGTCATAATCACTCTCAGATATTCTGCACATACCAACAGAATAATAATTTGAAATATTAACCCCCCAGTGCTTTTGTTTCTATTATTATTTCTATACTTCCCATGGCTTCTCCTCCATTAAAACTAGAACATAAAACCTGACTATCCATTGCCTCAGAGAAACATAATTATAACAGAGGTACGAAGAGAAGTAAGTCACTTAATTATTGATTTAACAGCCAAAGTCCTAGCCTAAACAATAAATTCGAAAGAATATTTACTGAAAGTATAAAGTTTAACTGAGTTTGAAGAATTGGCTGAGAGTCAGAGACTAAATTAATCATGTGGATGCCTCCATGGTTCTCTGAGAGGGGTCTCTGTGTCCCACCTGCCTGGGTTAAGCCCAAGGGTGAGGGGGTAGGAAAGAGTTCTCTCCTTCAGTTCTGGGTTCTGAGAGCAAAGGGGCCCATGCCCATTTCCCATCTTTAGCTTGGGAAGATGGCAGCCTTCAGAGTTCTCCTGTGATCCACCGGGGAGGAAAACAGACGGGTTGTTGTAATTGTTTAGGACAACAGGGTGTAAGGCCTAACTCCGACCCACTGAATTTCCCACAGATGGTGGCTAAAGAGCCTTCCAAAGAATCTGAAGGCAGTGGACCTAAGAGACCTTGCCGCTTAGAAGATGGAAAGGCCACCCAGTGACCTGTGTGAATCAGTGACCTAGGCCAGATAAAAGCCTGCATGTCCCAGCAGATGGCAGAGTGAACAGATGACAGCCGCTGCCACAGTCCCCCATCACCACCCAGGGCTCACCCCACAGCTTGATGCTCTAACTCTCTTCCCACACAGAACTTAGATACAGCCATGGACAGAAGGAAAAGAGGGAGGAAAACCTGAACCAAAATTAAAATTCTTTCAAGAATGGATTTGGGTTTATGTTTATAGAGGAGAAACTTTGTTTTTTTGCACACATTTTTTTTGTGGCCAGGGAGATTGTACCAGCCGTGTAGCACTGCTGCAGTGATGTCCTAAGTGGTCTCTCTGTCTCTACCCCCTCCCCCCCCGTCTACACCAGGACCAGAGGGATGCTTATTGAACACAGATATGACCAGGGCTCTACTGGTGAGAAACCAGGTTTCCAAGTAGGGAGGTCTGGGTTCAAGTTCTGATTCTGGAAAATTACTATCCTCGGGCAAGTCAATCAACACTTGTGAGCCTTGTTTTCTTCTCTTGTGACCTGGAGTAACCCAAGGGCCTGCTTCATTGTATGCCATTAGCATTTGATGAGATGATGGAAATCCTGGCCCTGACTGGGTATTCAGTTAGCAATGGCTGATCCCTAATATACTATGTGGCTGTCACCTCCTTGGATTTTTGGATATTCTTCTCTCCCACCTCCTAAAAGAAAAGCAGAACACTTGCAACTATCACTTGATCCCCTGAGGCATCAGCTGGGCTGTCTTCTTCTATGCAGCCCTAGGGTAAGTTTAGGGGTTTCTTGACAGTGTGCCCTCAGTCCCCCAAGCTAAGCCTCATTATAGCACTCATCACACATCCCCAGGTTACTTGTTCATGCTCTTCAAAGGCCATAAGTAATCCTTTATCCCTTCAATGAGAGCCTTGGGCCCTTTTCCTGCCTTGAGCTCCTCTTACCCCAGAGAGGGCCCAAGGAGCAAGAGGAAGCCGTTCGGAAAGACCATGGTGGGAGAAGGGTCAGGCTTCAAGTTGAGGAAGAGGTGGGCTTTTAATCTTGCGCATGGCTCTTATGAGAATCCTCCATGGCCTGTGGTCCAGGGAAGCCCGGCATCCCACTGAGTATCCAAGTCAACTTTCATCTGCATACCCGCATACATGGTGCTTGTCCCTTCGATCCTTGAGCAGCTCAAACAAAGCTCACTAATCAATGGTTTCCCTCCTTGCTTACCAGAACTGATCGTCAAACACAGCCTGCATCTCCCCCTGCTCCCTTCCCACCCTTCCTGCTTTCCATTCAGAGGCATTTGCTCTACAATGCCCAGCCTGCAGCCCACCATCACTCCTCTCCCAAGGACTGCATGTGTGGTTGTCTGCTTAATTTCTTTAATTTAAATGGGCACAGAGAGATTTCAGTACTTGCTCACTGATACACCCTGGTACTTATCTCTTGCCTAGGCCCTTGGACAAGGGCGGAATGAAGTCTATACTGTGATTTTCTGGCTCTTGGTCTAGGAAGCACCTGGTGATGAAGGAAATGGGACAAAGGTAAAGACCTCTGGGGGACAAAGATGATCCTTTCTGAGCCTATATCTCCCTTTGTGTAACTGGAATATTATTTCCTGCCTTGCCTACCCTATAAGGCTGAAGTGAGGATCAAGCAAGTTAATGGATGTCAAAGTTCACTAGGGAGTATGGCTGCCGGATGAGTATTGGGTTTGTCTAGTCCTTCTAGTCTTACGTATTGGGAAAGACTCAGGTAAGACTTCTGGATAAGCTAGAATCACGCATCTTCCCAGTTTCCTCAGGACTGAGGGATTTCCTGGGATGTGGGAATTTCATCACTAAAACCAGGAAAGTCCCAGGAGAACTTGAATGAGTCAGTCACCCTCTACAAAGATAACACTTGAGAATGGCTGTTACAGGCTGAATTATGTCCCTCTGAAATTCAAATGCGGAAGTCTTAACCGCCAGTAGCTCAGAATGTGACTGTATTTGGCAACTTGCCTTTAATAAGGTGATTAATTTAAAATGAGGCCCTCAGAGCGGGCCCTAACCAATGTGATTTGTGTCCTTACAAGAAGAGGAAATCTGGATGCAAACAGACACCAGGGACACACATACAGAAGGAAAAGACCATGTAAAGACACCACTGCTTACCAAGAGCATGATCAGAGGGAATAGCCAGAGTAGGAGCAGTCTCATGGCTGACCTGCAGGACATGCATGACCATGGAGTCTCAGAGGTGGCTCCCTGGGGACAGGCACCTTGGGCTGCCCAGGAGGGGCACCTCTTAAGAATTTGAACTCAGGTTTTCTTCTGCCTACTAGATTTGTGCTCTTACTCTGTAGAGCCCTGTCTTCTAATGATGATAATAAAAATAAATTCTCCATGTACATTAAAGAAAGATGAGCACACATGACAAAAAGCTTTTTAGATAAGTCACACCCATGGAATGGAATCGGCTTCCGCTTGGGAATCAGCAGACTGAGGCTCAGAGAAGAGATCTGGCCAGTTGGAGGTAACAGAGCTCAGCTCTGACCCCAGAATCCAAGGGCATTTTAATGGTGGTGCACTGTGGCGAGCCACAGTGGGACTAAATGATGTCGGTTCATTTGGACAGACATTTATTAAGAGCATTTCTGTGCCAGGCATCGATTAGCTGCCAGGATAGACATGTGGACAAGATCTGACTCCCTGCTCGAGTGGCTCACAGGCCACAGGGGAAATAGGCAGGTGAACCATGAAAGTAGAATTGACGAGGGTCAGCAATAAGGACATGCAATGAGGATGCAGAGGATGAGCTGTAAAGGCTACCCCCAGAGGTGATTCCACTGGACCTCCAAGGCCAGGTGGGAAGTGGACAGAGAACAAAGGGGAGAATTTACCAAACAGGGGAAATGAATGTGCAGAGAGAGGAGACCTGAGAGAGGGGGTCTTCCTGTGGCCGCTGGGAATGCCCTGAGTTTGGGGCAGGGGTTGGGGGTTGACAGTGGGATTGTTGGTCCCACAAAAGTCTGGTTAGATATAAGGAAAGCCCCACCCAGATTTTAGTCCAGGAAATGCCAGAATCAGAGATGTGCTGTGACCTTTATCAAGCACCTCTCACATTGTGCTGAACTCAGGCCTCTTTCCCTGTCTCTGTCCCCCAACCCTGTCTTTAAGTTCCTTGGGGACTGAGTTTTATTAAAGCCCAGTGCATGTATAGTGTCTGGCATTCATTTGCTAAATGAATGAATGAGTGAATGAATGAATGAATAAACTCTGCTACTGGTGCATTCTCCTATTTTGACTTCCTTTTTTTCCTTTTCCTGTGCTGTTTCTGATTTTAGCTGAGGATTGAACATGGGCTCTGCACACAGGCCCTGAGGCTGTGAGTCTGTGTGTGTGTGTTTTACATCAGCCAAACCAAATAAACAAACACATGGTGGAACCCCAGGCGTGCTGCTCCCACACTTGGCACAGCCAGCTGGCACATGGCGCCCCTCCCCAGACATCCCAACTCCTCCCGCCAGAGTCAGGAAGCCGCCTAGAAGCTTGGCTGTGGATTTGGGAAGCCCCCTCCCCTCTCCAACAGCAGCAGGATCCAGGCACACACTGATACGCTCCTTTTAATTAGAGGGAAATTGAAATTACTTCTATCTTGAAACTCTGGAGAATTGGTTGGCAGCCCTTAAGACAATGAGGGCCCACTGACAGCATGGTGGCCACAGTGCTGGGGAGAGGACAGGGATCTGGCCCCCGCCTCCTGCTGGGCTTCCTGCTCCATTGTACTCATTCCACTAGGTGCCCACCCCCTCCTGACTGCAGCTGCAGGTGGGCTTCTTTCTGGGGAGGTGCCCAGCTCTTTAGAATCCCAAATCAAAATCAGTGTTCTCAGTCCAGTGCTTACCCCCTAAGGTCTTTCTGCGTTTCCCCAAATCAGTAAAAGACTTCCCCATTTCTAAGGGCCCTAGGTCAAATATTGGGGGCTAATTCTAGACCCGTTTTCTCACTCTAAGCCACAGTCCCCAGGCATTGCCCACTTGCCACCAAGCTGCTTCACAAGCCTGTCTCCTTTCCACCCCCTCGCTTCTGCGCTAGTTCATGGCCCCTCATCTCTGGACTTGTACGACCAGCTCCTACTCATCTCTCTTGCCTCCACCCTCCTTTCTTTAATCGCCGTATTAAGCTGTCTAAATTGCTGATTTGATTATTGATGTAATCACTCCTTTACCGAAAAACAAATAAAAAATCTTAAATGATTTTTGTAACAGAAATTGTGTGTTGTTCTTCAGTCTTCATTCTTCCCCAGTAATAATACAACACCCACAATTTACACGGCTACTTAAATAAAGACTGCATTTCCCAAGTTCCTTTACAGCAAGGTGTGGTCACGCAACTCAGGTCTAGCCAATGAGATTTACCTGGAAATGGAGTATGCAACTGTTATCAGTATCCTTAAAGGAAGGTAACATGCTCTTCATCATCCTTTCTTCCTTCCTGCTGGATGAAATATAGATGTGATGGCTGTAGCTAGAGTAACCATCCTAGGCCATAAAGTGACCTTGGCAATGGAGGTCATGAACAGTTAGAAACATACCATGGATCACCGTACAAGCCCTGCCTTTTTCTTCAAACTTTCACATGATTAAGTCACTGCTATTTCAGGGTTTTCTGACACTCCAGCTAATCCCAATTCTAATTAATTATCACCTACAGCAGGGGTCTAGAACACAAATACAACCAGGAGCCAGGTTGGCAACATAACTTAGTGATGCCTCAGGGACCAGAAGGCAAAGATTAGGTTTATTTATTCATTCATTTTTTAAAATGTATTTAGTCATTCAGGTTTTTTTTTCTTTAACAAGTATTTATAAAGCCCCATTATGTGCCAGACACTTTTAGGCAATGGAAAGGCAAAGACAAATTCTTAGAGGAAATCCATTCTGGTTGGGGAAGACATTTTAAACATGATAAATATAGAAAAGTATTATGGAGATTGTAATAGTTGATATACAAATAGCTGCAGAAGCACAAAAGAAACTGAAGTTAATTCTAAATAAAGATCTAAAAACAAAAATTTCAAAGAGAGTGTAACCTCCCTCCCAAAAGATGAGGGAAGAAGAGAATTCTGAATAAACAGAAGTTAGGAGAATCCCTTCTCTCTCAACGACTTGCAAACAATTTGGTAGAATAGAACCTAGGTGGGCTTCACCCAGAAAGCACTGGGGAGGAGCATTCTTATAGCAGAAGGAACCCCAAGATTTGATGGCAGTTAGCTCTACAGCCTTTTTGTCTCACTGAGCCTTTTATAGGATTTGATAACACCTGAGAATCATAGTTCCTACCCGACAGCACCATAGTATATAAGACCTGCTGTTTAGGGACTACAGGTAAGTCTAACGATCTGACACATAGTAGGTGCTTAGTAAATTTTGGTGTAGTATGTGAAGGCTTTTTATCTTTCTGCTACTCTCCTGCTCCAATACCCTAAGTGAAAAGTTCTGGAGGTTTGGATGATATTAAAAGTACATATAATCCAGTATTACTGATCAGATCAGAAACTGGATGCAAACAACCCATTTGGCACTGTCTTTGTGGACCCAGTGAGAAGGGATGGGTTTCATAGTATTGAAGCCACATTTTCCTGTTCATTTTCGTAGGCTCCAGCCAACAAGATTTTCCACAACACTTAAGACAAAAGATCAAAGTGGAAAAACTAATGCTAATGCCCCCAACCCTGCTGCCCACCTGCTGGGCCTCAGAGGTTCAAAGCTTGCAGACCTAGGAGAAAAAGCCCAACACACCTCCTCCCATCACCTGGGCTCCCAGCTGCTCCTCTGACCAGGCCCCAGCCCCTCCTTCCACGTGGCTTTCCAGAGGCGCTCAGGTATCCCTAAGGGCTTGGACCAGAGAGGCTCCCCTCCCAGAAGGCCGTTCCCTAAATCATCCCCTTACTGTGGGGACACAGTGTGTGCCTGGGATTAACAGCGGTGAGTGGATAACTCTTTTATTTGCTTTTTAAAAAATGTGTTTACAAGGTGTAGGCAGAGAAAAGGGGGGAAAGTACACACATTTCACATTGCTGAAAAATTCTGTGGAAGTGCTGTGTGTTTTAGACAACCCACTCGTTTTCTGGGTCTCAGCTTTCCGCTTTTAGAAATGAGCAGCTGGATGAGTTATTTCCAAGTCCTTATGGGCTGACAAAGGCAGTTCAGCCTTCTTCTTCTCTGTTCTCTTCAGGCATTTTTTGAAGAGATTTGTCCCATGAGGAAAGCACTTCAGAGGGGAAAACATGTCAGGAATGTGTTCCTTGTGGTTGTCTTCAGGACAATCTGGAGCACAAGAAAATTGTAAAAAAGGGGGGGAGGGGCAGTGAAGAGGAAGGAAGATTCCCACTAAGTCTGTAGCAGGAATTCGCTGCTCTGCTTGATGAGTAAAACGGACCGTGGTATGGGGAGCTGGGCTCTGAGCCCCGTAGGGAAGCCCCAGAGGCCCAGGGATGGCTTGATCTGCTCAGGGTTCTGAGTCACCCAGCGCAGCCCTGCTAACCAAGTCCACTGGGCTCTAGTAAAAGTAGAGCAGGGATGTGGCCCAAGGTTAAGTAGCAATGAGCGCTAAGTGAGAGTCAGTGAGAGGCCGCCATTGAGGCGCTTCGTGCTTTGTAATTGCTGCTTGGAACGTGCTCTTCTAATGCACATAAAAAATGCAGGTAAGTTGCTTTTATGCTGTTGTTTTAACATCTCCTCCAGGCAGGGCTGATGCACACTGGGTCCACAAAGACAGTGCCAAACCCCACGCCCTTTCCTTTGTGCTTGCAGAATGCTCTGGAGCTGCCTGTGCTATAATACGTCACATGGTCACTGATGACTTATCCCCTTGACTCTTTCACTAAAGGGCCATGTACCTTATTTGCATTTTCTGGACTTTCCAGGGTCTCTTGCACATAGTAGATATTAAAACATATATACTGAATAAATAGCTAAAGGAATGAGGCGCATCGCCAGAACTGAGGTGCTGCTGCCTTTCGTTGCCACAGCTTCAACATGACAACAGTCACGGAGCAGTTCCCGTCTTGCTCTATACGGTGTTGCCTGATTTCCTCCTCCATGATATTCCTAATGTTTAGCGCTAAGGAGCAGAGGGATTTTAAATGTAAGGCTGTCCTCAGCTTGCTTAATACATCCAGCCTCATCTGCCAACAATAGATCCATGTGGTCAAAACTCAAAACCCACAGGGTGTTATCTTCCCAGGGAATGAATTCATTCAGCAGAGGTTGTAGAGGGTGAAAACAAACTCTCACCTGTTGCCTCCCCTCCCCGTGTGACGGATGATTTATGCAAGTGGGAGGACCAGGTACTCCACCCTCATCATTTCTTCAGTCCTTCCTATCACCATCCTTGCATCCCCATCTGGGGGCATTGGGATTTGGCACTTTAATTCATCAATTTATTGCTAACCAGGTGATCTCTACTTAAAAAGTTTGTCAGCATCATGTAAGTGTCTCTGAACATTATGAGACGAGAGAGGGCAAAGGACTTGCCCCCAGAGATCACTTCCAGTTGCAGTAGTGAGGGACAGTGTTCAGAGGTGTCCTGACACAAAGGCCAACCATTCCTGGGCAGACTCTTGGCTGCACCAGCCCTTTCTTGTTTCCTGCCTGACCCTCCATGTTCTCTACCCTCCTCATTTAAAGTGTGAGTTACCTGACACTGCCTTATAAGTCCCTCTGTGTTTACTTTAAAGAATAGGACTTGCCAACTTAGACTCAAGTCACAACAACTCAAGACAGTACCTGCAGGTGAAAGCACAGTAGATAAAGCCTGGAGCCTCCAGAGGCCGGATGAAAAAGGAGGGAGGCTAAGGTGGAAGGGGAAGTCTGAGAGCTCCGCTTAAGGCGAACCTGTGAGAACTACAAGAAGACTTTAGGAGAACAGTTTAAAAAAAATGTTTTTTGCACCATCTTCCCTGTTTCCAGTGGCTCAGGAGAAATGCATACTCCTTCTGGTGATGGACTGAGTGCTCATGCCAATCATTCACTGCAGGACAGAGAACCGGCTTTGCATTTCCTCCTGTCATTCTCACAGACCCCCAGAGGAAGGAGGTTTAGTGACACTCAGAGCACAAGAGGCCTTTCCCCCGTAGCCTCCTGAGATCTGGCTGTTTCCCGGTGTCCAGAACCTTGGGTGAGAGAGAGGGGCAAGTACAGGGCTGGCAGAAAGGTTTTGTTCTCCTATTGGAAGGGTAGTTACCCCAAGCTTCCTTGGGATGACTGTGCTTCCAAGGAAGACACTGAGAAGTCTAGCCCAGAGGGACAGGAAGAGGCACTACCTACAGAAACTTCATTGAGAGGTGGTGCCTTTTCTTAATCCTCTGCCCCTCTGGGCCAGGTGTGGTGCTGTGCTCTGGGACAGCAGAAGTGAATAACGCCATCCTGCCCTTGAGGGACTGGAGATCAGATATGCTGCAGTAGGACACTCCTGGGATCCACGTCTCTCCCGCTGATGGAATTCTGAATCAAAAGTGACTGGGAGGGAATATTACGGTCCCTTCATGCTCTTGCCCTCACCCTCTGTTGCCCACTAACCTGCTCGCGTTTCTTTGCGAGCTGAAACTGTCTGCCGTTTCGGTCTTCCATCTGCTGTTGCTCAGCCTGACTTTCCCTTCATCATCCTTCTGACTCCATCAGCTGTGCTTACATTACTCAGTGGTATTTACATTGCTGTAGCTTTTTCTGTCCTCGTTTGCCGCGGACCTGGCATATGATAGTGCAACTGCTGCAGAGAAGGAAACAGACTGGTGTTCCCTTCAGAGATGGTCCCCATTAATAACCAGCGCAAGGGAGGGCTCGATTAAATGACATAAAAATATGAAATGTATCAAGATTGTGCCAGACAGATAGGAAGCACTCAGTACATGTTAGTCATCATCGTTAGAAATCTGTCTTTCAAGTTGACGGTTCCCTGGAAGAAGTCCATTATTCAGAAGTCCTTCTTGATTCTCGTGATCACATAGCTCTTTGACTAGAGCAGCTGAGGTTTGGTCCACCTGCTTCCCTGCTTAGCATTTTCATTTTCACCTCCAAACAGTTCTTATCTGCTCTTCACTCATCACCCCACCCTGACCTTGAACTGTTAGTGGGGGCAGAGAAATGTGCATTTCCTAGTAAATTTTAACCACACATTGAGAACAGTTTAAGACCATTTATCCATTCAACAAATGCTGTGAGCACACTGCGTTGGGAGCTATGTTGGGTGCTGGGGGTAAGGAGATAAATAAATCCTAACCCCTGCACCTCAGAAATGCCAATGTGCAAACAAAGTAGAATGTGACAACTACATCCAGACATGAACAAAGTGTTCCTTCCCATTATGACCAATGCTCTAGACACCCTTGTTAAAATGAAACTATCCCATCCAAAAAGAGGAACCAGCAACAGCTCCTCATGTTTTTTTTCAGAATCAAAACAAAATCACATGGTATTTATGGCAGATTAGAGAATTGTTAAACATCTATTAACTACCTCTGCTCACCACCTTCTATGGGAAAGGGCTCTTTTTTCTCATTCAAGTTGGGCATGGCCACACGACCTGCTTTGGTAGAAGTGACTGTCTAATTTCTGAGACGAGGCTTTGAGAAGCATCATGGGTTTTGTTTGCTCCTCTGAGAGCTTCCAACCTCCTCCATGAAACAAACAAAAAAACAGACCCTCAATAGCTGCTGCCCTCCGGCCTGGGCCCGCACTGAGATGTGTGCAGGAGACCTGATCTTGCCCCCAAGCCTGAAGCAGCGCCATTGCAGCCACCTGCAGAGGCTCATGCAGGAAACCAGTGCTTATGTTATGTGCTGAGGTTCTGTGGTTGTTTCTTACGTGGCAAAAGCTGAGAGTAATACTGCCTTCAGGACCCCTCATGCATTATGATGTCACCCATCCTCTCTAGCCCTGTCACCCTCCAGCCACACCAAACCACTCCCATGTTCCCAAGCCCATTGTGTGAGGAGTTCCCTCTGCCTGGGCTTGTCTTCTTCATCCATTCATCATTCAAAGCCAGGATCGAATTTCACCTTTTTTTTTCTGACATGCTTCTTCATCCATCTTCTCCACACCAACATACAAACATACATATGTAAATAAATAAATAATAATAAATTATTAATTCATTCCGTGGGTATTTGTTGGGTGCTGACTTCACATCAGATTTATGTTCTCCCTCAGTGTGGCCCCCAAGCTCTGCACCCAAATCCACCTAAGGCCCTGGTCATATTGCATTGCTATTGGCTGTCTAGGAGACCTGCTCCCCCGTGAGCTATTGCCTCTTCCAGGGCAGAGGCTGTCTTTTTCATCTCTATGTCTGGGTGTGAGGACAGGTACGAAGTAAATGTCAGTTGAATTCAGTCTCCCTGTGAACAGCAGTCAACAGCATATGTGACCAGTACCCTGGCTGGGACCCACAGCTGGGGCTGAGGCTGCTCCCACCTGCAGGCCTGGCCCTGCCCCAGCTCCAAACCCAAGCTGACCAAGACAGGAAGTCCTGAAGCATCTTCGGAACCTAGTCCAATGGCTCTTAGTGTTGATTTTCCCTGTTTATTGGCCTCATCTGTGAGTCATTTCCCGTGCGCTGAGTTCAGGATTTCACTGTTTTTCCTGAGTCACCGCTCTGTTGGCCTGACCTGGGAGCCGGACTGTGTTACCACTGGGCTTCTGGGCTGCCTCCCTCACACCTCCAGCCAGTTAAGGTACCTCCATGGAACTCAGATTTGGAGCTGGGGCTAGGTGCTGCCAGAACAGGACTGACCTGTTTGGTCCCAGGTTCTGGTGCTTCTCCAGTCAGTAGGTCCCTTCAGGAGGGGTCCAGTTTTGTTTCTGCCAGCTGCTACCTGGTGGCTGCAGTTCTGCTCCTGGGCCCCAGCTGTTCTCTGGGGCCTGCTCCCAGATGCCTCTGGCTTTGACAAATTGACTATAAAATTCCCACTAGCATTCTGTGACTGCAGCCACCACAAAATACTTAGCTCTTGGAGGGCGGGGATTTCATTCCAGAATACAGATAGGGCCTGTCTTGTACATGCCTCTGAGAATATATTGAAGGAGTAAGTAAAAAGATAAATGCCCAGCCTCAGAGCTCACCTTCCACAGGATCAGAGAACCAGAGAGAACATAACATTTTTGTCCCTCTCTTATTTTCCCCTCTATCCAATCAGCTCCTCTTGCTGATCACAACTGTCCCCATGTCAGCCTAAGCCCTCCTTCTCCGTTGCACTACCCCAACCTCCTGCTCCATTCCTACCTCCCCCATTTTAGCCAGTCCCCTTTGGCACAAGGGTAGTGTACATGGATCTGCCAATGGCGAGGCACGCTCCCATCTGGTGAGCCCTGGGATCCTCGTCTTTAGGTCCTGCCCTCACTGGAAGTCCCTGGTGAGACACACCAGCCATTTATACTATGTCTCCAGGATGCAACTCTCCATCAGGACTAGAAAGGGCTGCCGCATTGGCACTTGGCCTATTCTGACGGGCAGAACGCTGCACCCCTTCCCAAACCACCAGGCTGTGATGGTTGAGGGGAGGGGACAGAATGAGATGTTGGCAAAAGCAACACTTCCCCTTTGCTCCCTAATGCCCTGCTGGCCGGCCGGCCTTGCTGCTGAATTTTGAGGTGGGTCAGAGAGGAGGAAGCCCAGAAATCCTGCCCCTCCTGGGGCTGCGGATCTCTGTCCTCGCAAGACTTTGAAGCACATGATTCTGCTAAGAACCCTCAGTGGAAGATCCTACTAGCCTGAGACCATCCAGGCAGGAGAAAGACTCCTTCAGAGGGAGAGTAGACCTTTAGAACTGGGACCAGCGAGGGCTTCAGAGGGACACCGAGGGGTAGAAAGAGTTGGGAGCATTTCTCCTGTTTGCTCAAGAAGCAATTCTGGTTTCTCAGTTACACCCAGATCCAGTCAGCAGCTAAGGACCCTCAGCTCAGGAGCCCAGGGATGGCAGGAAGGCCCGAGGTAGCAAGGTTGTGGAACAAGAGAGTGCAGCCTGGACCAGGTTGACTCACCCGATCTCAAAATCTTGGGAACTGACAGTGCCATAAACACATTGCAATGCAGCCAGTCCTCTACAACACCTCTGATAAGGGGCCGTCCTATTTTAGAATGCCTCAGGCAGCAGAGCTCACAACCTCACAAGGCCAGACATGCCATCATCACATATTATATTCTCCCACAAACTGAGCTGAAACCTGCCTCCTCCATGTAAGATTAGGTGTTAAGCTATCCCTCAGCGCTTTCATCTGAGCTCCAGAGACCTCAGCTTTGAAAACATCAGAGCCCCCCCCCACCCCCCGCCACCTCCAGGTAGTCTAATAATCCCCCAGTTTACTACACTTGTCTAAAGCAGCCAGAATTCTATTTCTCTTTAAATGGCCCTTCGGGGCTAAGAAGAATGTCTGATAAAGAAGATAATGTTGTGAGTTAGGTCATTGAAACATGCTGATGTCTTCAAGGGGCTTATGTCCCCGTTCTAAAGAGAAGTATCACCCCAGCCTTAGTCTGCTGGTTCCCTCCAAATCTGGGCCTGCTAGGCTGGGGGCAGCCCCACCCCACGACTCCCCTGTGTCCCCCTCTCCAGGGCTGTGCACACTCTTCTCATCTCCAACACCCCTTTGCCACTGGGGCTGCCTTTTTTTACATGCAAATTTCACATAAAAGCCTTCAAATGAAAACAGGTACTTTTCATTTTCCTCCCATAAACAGACACTTTCTAAATATTTAGACATCTGTATATAATGCCCTTAAACTGTTTGTTCTGAAGCGTAAATAGGTATCTCTGTGTTTGAGTTAGTGTCTGATATGTTTCTCATTTAAGGAGAAAACATAAAAAATAATTGGAATAACTACAGCCAGGAACAATGCTTACACAGCATGTCAGTGTCTTTTATTGTGTCTTAAAGTAAAAGTCTCAATTGTTGGAATCTTCCCCTCCCCATCAGACAGAACCACAGGTCTTGCTGTTAACTCTTGACAAGCCTCAGCGCCTCAGGGGAAGGACTGCCAGCAAAAGACTGCCATTTTAGGGCCTGAGATGCTCTCTAGTTGCCCTCACAATGCTTAGGGCAGTGTACTGATTCCTCGTTCCTCATCCTCACTTTTCATTGAGGGGAACAAATTCCCATTTTACTCCCAAGGAGGGAAAATACCACTCCTCCCCCAGCCCCTAATTGCTCTCCAAGGAGCAGATGAAATGGTGGGACAGGACGTCAGCATGTGTATGTTTATCCTTCTGAATTCTCTCATCCTGGAGTCTACCAGGAGAGTCTGGGATTGTCTATCCACCTTTACCCAGAACTGGGTGGGGGAAATTCAGTTTTTTGGGAGGGGAGGGGAATTAGGGTGCCAGTTTGGTTAGAGATCCAAGCTATTTTCTCCAATCGGCTTTATGTTAAATTTTTTTCATCTCCATCTCTCTGACTCTAGTGGCTTCCTTAAATGGTCTGACCTACAGTATGAAAGAGATGGGATGAGTTAGTATTACCCACGAGTTCTTATTTCCACACAGGATAGTCCAAATCCCTGGAGCTTCCCTGTGAACATAGATAGTTTTCACTGCATCCTTAAAGTGGGGCTTACACAAGATCATCATGAATGAATGGTGTTTCAGGACCTAATTCAGCCCTCCAGGGATTGTCTCCCATAGTTCTGCCAAACTGTGGCCTGGTCTTGCTCGGACCTCCTGGTGATGGGGCATTCTTTCAGGAGGTAGCCTCTTCCTTGGTTGATGCTCTGACTGCTAGAACTTATCTTTAATAGGCTAACATTTCCTATAATGTCTACTTATTGGGCCTACTATGGTCTTCAAGTTCTTATGTTTTAGCCTTAACCTACACTGATGATATGTGGTGTTGGGGCCTTTAGGAGATAATGAAGGTTAGATGAGGTTTTCAGGGTGGGTCTCTCATGATGGCATTAGTGCCCTTATAAGAAGAGATACCAGCAAGGTTGCTCTTTTCCCACTTTCACAAGAAGAGGTCATGTGAGCACACAGCAAGGTGATGGTACCTCCAAGCCAACAGAAGAGGCTTCAGAATAAAACTTGCCTTGCTGGCATCTTCATCTTGAATTTCTGAACCTCTAGAACTGTGAGAGCTAGATTTCTGTTGTTTAAGCCACCTGGTGTATGGTATTTTGTTATGGGAACTTGAACAGACTAAGACAGACCCTCTTCATTCTTTCTTTCACTTATCAAACATCTAATGAAACCCTAGTTATGTAAGACTCTGCCCAGTAATTGAGATTAAAATAAAAATGAGGAAGTTTCCATTCCTGCAGAGTCAGTTTGGAAAATAGACAATAAAAGCCAATAATTTTAGCACAAAGTATACTTTGGTGTAAAGAGTACTGTGATAGAGACAGCGAGGGCCCAGCAGACGGATCTGTTTGCATCTGAGGCAAGGTCAGCATCTGTGTCCACAGAGGACGAGGGCAAACCATGCAATCTTGCTTCCAGGGTGGGATCTGATCTCTTCCAGAAGGTGGGGAGCAGAACAGACCATTCTCACAAAGCAGTATGGGCTCGGAGCCCTCAAGCTTGAAGAAGTGCCTAGAACCCCATGGGAGTCCAAACATTTGCAGAGTCAAGGAGTGGGGCCTCCCTTTATGGTTGGGGGGCAGCTGTAGGGCAGACAGTGGTGCTCATGTGTTAGGCCCTCCCTCCCATCTGTCTCGACTCAGCAGCCAGAAGGATCCGTTTAAAGCTTTAGATCATGTCACTCAGAGGAAATATCAAAGCACTCACAGTGGCCATTGAGGACAATACAGTCCCGCCTTCCTCACCTTTCTGACTGTTCTTAATCTCTTGGTCACCCACTCCTGTCAGCACTATGGTCTCCTTACTAAAATACCCCAGGTATGCCCTTGCCTAAGGCCTCATCCTGGGCTGTTCCCTTTGCTGGGGACACTTTTTTGCCTCTTCCCCCCAGATATCTGTATGGTGTACACCCTCTCCTTTTTAAAGTTTCTGCTGTAGTGTCACCTTCTTAATGAGCTCTTCCTGACAGTGCCTTTAAATGCAGGACAGTCCCACACCAACCCCCTGACTCACGGCTCTATTTTTGTTTTCTCTTGATAGTTTTCATTTTCTAAAATACCTTATTGGTTTATTATATCTATATGTATTGTGCCCCTTTCTGCCCTGCCCTACACTCACACACATACACACACACAAACATGCACACACACACACACACACACAGACACACACACACACAGGAATATAAGTTCCTGGTTGCAAGGATTTTTATCTGTTTTTTTTTTTTTTTTGTGTGTGTGTGTGTGTGTGCTATATTTCAATTATCTAGAGCTGTGCCTGACACAGAGCAGGTACTTATGATGGACTGAATTGTGTTCCCTTCAAATTCATGTTGAAGCCCTAACTTCCAATGAGATGATGTATAAACATGGAGACTTTGAAAGCTAATTAGGTTTAAGTGAGTTCATGAGGGTGGGGTCCCCATGATAGGAGGGGTGCCCTTACAAGACAAGACCAGAGAGTTTCTCTCTCTTTTTTTCTCCCTCCTTCCCTCCCATGTAAGGGCACAGCAAGAAGGGAGCCATCTAAGAGCAAAGAAGAGACTAACCAGGGCCTGTATTGGCCAGCGCATTGATCTTGGAATGAGTTTTATTATCACAGACCTAACATCTTATCTTCCTGAGAGGAACCCTGGGCTCTACTTTCCCATTACCTTATACATTTATTTTAACCCCAAGGGGTATTTGCTGTAGACTGAGTTTCCAAGAAACTTGACTCTGAGAGAGAATCCAGCACACAGGATGTTTATGAAGGAACGTCCTTGGGTTGAACAGTTAGGAAAAGGAGGGGAAGAAGGTAGGAGAGGACACAGGGGGGAGTCTTGCTGTGATGCAGGCCCAATGACAGCCTCGCCCAACCCCTTGGGGGCCACGCAGATGTGGATGGAATGAGACTACAGAGCTCTCCTGGGTGGGCTGAGATAGCCAGGCCTTTACCTTCCTGAACTGATCAGTCACTGAATGTGGGCTCAGTGGGAAAGGGACCTCTGCAGCTGAGACGAACCCTGAAGGGACCAACAACTGAAGGCCCACCTGCCAGCAGCACTCTCAGCACCGAGGCAACACATTCTTCACTGAGGAGGGAGCTGGCAGGCACACCGTAGCCCCCATGCTCTCCAGCTGGCCTTCAGCCTTAGTTTTCCCTGCGGTATGTTAGTTACCGAAGCCCACCTTTGACCCTGGATTTTGGCCAAGGCCCAACAACTTTTCAGTTCTTCCTGATCCCTTCCTTTAGAAAAGAGGACAGAATTACTGTGTCCCTGCTCCTTGGCTGGCATGATGCTCTGAATAGGGTGGCCACTTCAGACTTAAATGCCAATACCTGTTGGACTTCGGCCATTGCTGGCTGCTTAGAAAGTATAGCTTTGTTTATCAGCTGGGACCTCTTTGGACACTGACCCCAACTAGGAAAAAGCTTAATTTCTATAACCATGGACTATGCATGGGGTCACCTCTCAGGTCGCCAAGGCCTGCAAAACCAAGTCAAAATTTTTAAACTTTGTCTTTGTTTAATGGGGCCAAGTCTAGGTTCATTCCATCCTCACCACTGTTTACAAAATAATAGTAATAATATCAATACCTCTCATCTCAATGATATCTTAAAATATACAAAGTGCTTTTCCACCCTTGTAGAGCACCCCTGGGAGATAAGCATCACTCCTGTTTCTCTTCTCTATCTGAAGTTCAAGGTCACACAGTGACTGGGCATAACCCCACAAGCAGAGTTGGGGTGAGAGTCCAAGGGCTTTGACTCCCAATTCTTCATGCCCTGCTGGCTCCCTGCTGCCACAGTTGGCTCAGCTGTGCATCCTTTATGTTCACCCCTCCCCTGTCCTTTGCTCACTGCCCTGCCTCCCAGCCTAGCTGCATGCAGAAGCTCTTCTGAAGGTGCCTGGATTAAATAAAAGGACAGATTATTTTTAAAGTTCAGCAAAAGAGGGGTTAAAGGTAGGTATTTTAATGGTCAGTTGCAGTCATGAGAAAAGCCCATAGAAAGTCTTGTTTTACCCAAAGGAAAAACTCCAAGGTTATAAGACATTTGAAACAGGTCAGCAGGCCCCTCCAGTCCCTTCCAGTAGGTGACCAGGCATGGCAGGCAGCAGTGTAATGTGACAGGGAGCAAAAGGGCTTTCTAGTAAGTCAGACTTAGGTTCAAACCCCACCACCTCTTCTCATTTAGGCTTTGTAACTTCTCTAAACCTCTGCTACCTCTCCATTCAATGACGTTACTATTACTACCTTGTAAAGCTTTGTATTTATTTAGATAGTGTGCGAAGCACTGAGCCCAGTGCCTTGTTGCAGTATTCAGTTGTTGCTCAGAAAATGGAAGTTCCCTCTCTTCTTCCTTTAACTGCCCTCCTCCAGCCCTGGCTGGGAGAAGTAATGGCAGCAAGTTCAAATGGAAAGAAGGTAGGAAAAGCAAAGCATGCTAAGACCTTATGTGAAAAGGGCTTCATGTCAGCTTGTGGAAGGAATAGCAAGGCCAGAGTGGCTGTGTGTCATGAGCCAGAAGAAGGGTGGCACAAACTGATGTGAGTCACTGGGCAGGTACTAGGTCCCACTGAGACCTGTGCAGGCCAGAGTATGGTGTTGATTCTCAGTATAAGGAGAAGCCATGGGAGGGCTGAGAATAGGGGAATGATGACTTAATTACCTCTTTAAAGGCCTTCTCTTTAAACACAGTTATATGCAGTTATAGGTCTTAGCTGAGGTCCTGGGTAGGAGAACACAATTTATATTTTGTATCTAGCACCACAGATAGAATATCATGTATGATTGAGTGGGTTGGGGGGGCACTATCCATTCCTTATTAGTTAGTTAGTTAGTTTAGCTAGTTAGTCAATCATTCAGTCATTTTGGAGACTGAGTAATAAAGCAAAAATAAACCAAGTTCCCAATTCCTCCATATCACACAATGTAGTATTGGGTCCACATCAGGAATTCACTGTAGGTTTGTTGAAGAGATTCAGATGTTTGGCATGGTCATGTAAACAAACATATAAAAAAAGCTCCTTTTTTGGTCTCTATCCTTTCATGCCACATCCACCATGACTGTGTCGTGAGACCAAGGATGGACTTCCATCCATATGAGTTTAGGCACATACAAAACCAAAACCTGGGTCAAAACGTCTTTCCTGGTGTAAGAGGCTCCTGTATCGCCCCTCTGGCCTGGAGCCTGCAGATGATTCTGGAACAGCACTAGGGATGGAATCTATCACCTCAGCGGGCAGGCCATTCCGTGCAGTTCTGAGCATGTAAAGAGCAGGGCTAACAAAGTCAAGTGCCCAGCATCCAGGGTGGGAAAATTGCCTGAGTAAAAGGATTGGGGTTGGGGAATCCTTTAGTCCTATAAAGGGAACAGCCATCACTCACCTCTAGCTGACTTCCTCTTTCGAGAGACATGGGGGCCAGTATTACCAGATTTTCCCAATTTTTCACAGGATCCATAAATCTGGCTTATAATATGGAATCTCTTGAAGTTTAAAGTCTGATAGCTAATTCAGACTAAAATAAAAACAAATACACAAACGAACAAAACAATGTATAGGCCAACAAAGAATATCTGCAGCTTAGATATTGTTAGGGGTCACCATTCAGAGACCTCAGCTCAGAGCCACTGTCAGACTACATGATGCCTCTGTGCAGATCAGGAAGAGCACTCCCTTGAGGCAGACGCAACCCTGGAGGTGCACAGTTTGAGGAGCACAGTAAGGCCTAGATTTCAATCCTCACTCATCACCTCAACTAGAACCTTTGAGCAACACACAAACTACCCAACTATATGCAGTTATAGGCCCCTCTTTTGTCTGTTATATTGAACCCAGTCGCCTTACAGTTCACATCCATTGGTCATTATTCCCACCAGTTACAAAACTCTACAGTGCCCTTGACACTCCCATTTTTATCTTTTCTATTACCAATCACATTTAAAATTACTCATTCAATGTTTGTTTTTCTAACTTGATTATAAGCTCCAGGAGGCCATGAGATCTTCTGTTCTTCAGTCTATTTGCAGTGATAAGCACAAAGATGTCCAATACATATTTCTTTTGTAATAGAGGGTATAAAAAAATAGAACAAGTTGACTCTCTCTTTTAGATTTGAGTGAATCAAGCATGAAGGCTGTATTGTAGCTCCTTGATCATCTCTACACTAATTATGTTCAGTGCTTTCAGCTATTGTTATGGGGCCTGGGTTCCAGATCCTCATCATCTTGGTTAGTTCCCTCAGGACTCAGTTTAGTTTCTCAGAAATACTTTGAAAGTGTGGCTTCAACACTTGATACCAGTGATGAAAGAAATAGAAACTGGGCTTACTGTACCACTCTGCATCTGATACTTCATTCAATCCACAAAACAGCCCTCAAGGTGGGACTCGGAAAGAGAAACAATGGCTTCTGGGAGTTAGATAACTTGTCTAATCAAAGTCACATTGTTTTTAAGCAGAGGGACTGGGATTCAAACTTAAATTGTTTTGACTTCTCAATGACATGCTCCTCCTACTATGCTAGGCCTCTCTGTTCCGTCGAATTATGTTTAACCACTAAGTCAGGGACTGTCTTAGGCCCAAATAGCTCAAGCTTGGATGAGCTGAGATTGTCCAGGCTTGAAGGGTCAGGATCGGTGACCGAGCCCATGGAGAGCAGAGCCACAGGCCTGTCTATCAAAAACCACGCCTCCGCCTCACAAAGGCAAAGATGTTTTGGGCCAGGACAGCTGAAAGGATGTTTACGGGAAGAAAACCTGGCGGAGATTAAATCCTGCGCACCCACACACCCTTGATTTCAGACTGCTGTTTATGGCCAGAGCAGCAAACAGCCAAACAGAAACTTTTTTCCCCGTCCTTTTCCTGGTAATAGCTTTTGGGATTTATCTTAGGACAAAGAAAAAAGGTTGCTGACCCATCCCCAACTCCCCCCTCAGCCTTCCCAATCCTCCTCCAAAACCAACATAGTCCAAAATCACAAATGAAAGTGAGGGCAGATGAAGTCCAAACTTCTCAACATTTCACTTTCAGCCTAGTTTCCTGCTCTGCGTCTTTGGAGCTGTCAATGACTAAATGAAGCATTTGAGGGTTTTTTTTGGTGGTGGTGGGGCGGGGGAATTGTTGTCATTCTGCCTTGTTATGAAGGACCTTTCCAGATATCTGGGGGAAAAAGAGCGGGGCCAGATTATTGTATAGTCCAGACATCTTTGAACAAGCTCTCAGAACCTCAGCTGGAAAAAAAAAAAATCAAATAATGTTTGCAGAGCCAGGGAGCATATTTTCTGTTGTTTCCAACCTTATTTTTATCTTTCAAAAATGTACAAGGAAGACAAGCACATTAAGAAGGATCAGAGAAAAATTTTACAGAAGCAAAGTGAAAAACAAACTTTACTTCTAGTTTCACCTTCCTTAGCCAAACACTCTGCATTTGTGTGTGTGTTCTGCCCATCGTTTTTCTCTTCTTCAGGTAACTAGGTACAGTCACAGTATTCACAAATGCTTGTTTAAGTCTACACATTTTCAATTAGCACTATATTATAAACTTTAAAAAATTAGTCTCTATTATCACTTGGAGCTGCATAATATATAGCTTAATTGTTCCTGACTCCAGCATTTAAACTGCATTTCTATTAATGCATTATATTGCTATTATTAATATAATAGATTGCTAGTGAATTAATTGTTGTTTAAATTTAGTTGTAGTTCTCGAAAAGGGAAGCTGTATGACAGAAGAGCCCTTATTTTGCAGGGCTATGTAAATTACAAAGGATACTGATTAATAAAGAATTAAATCCTAAATTCATGGCATTAGAAGGGAATATCAAAGTCATTTCATTCAAAATTCCAATTGATGGTGATCTCCTTTATGCTTATGGTGAACATGTTCAGTCATGGGAAGCTCTCGCCTAAGATAGGCAGCCAGTTCTGTCTTGAACAACTCTGATGTGTACCTGTAACTTCCCCAGCAATGGGAACATAAATCTGTTCTCCTTCCCAAAAGAGGGAATCACTCTCCCCCTACCCCAATGAAGGGAGCAATCCCCCCAAATCACTGAATTTGTATCTAATCATTCCATGAATGTTTACCAAGGGCCTTCTATGTGTCAAACCTTTAATAGGTCTGGCCTTCATGGAACTTTATTCCAGTATAGATATGGTCAGGAAAGTAAAAGACATATAAAATGGGTACCTAACCAAGTCTGGAGGCGTGATGAAGGCAGCCCAGAAGCTGAGATGACAAGGTTGAGATAGCCAGGCAGAAACTATGGACCGTGTATTAGGCAGAGGCAAGAGTGCATGGAGACACCCGCAGAGACACTACTCGGAGATGCTGACCCAACGACATGGCAGTGTGGGTCTTTCTCACGAACATTATGATAAAGCTTCTGTGGATGACTCTCCTGCTCATTAAAGAAGCACAGAATATCATAGGACTAAGGAACCAGAGAGATTCTCTAGATCTCTATTTCCCAGAGTGTGAGCTGAGCAGCATTAATGACGTAGATGGTAAAGGCACGTACTAGGTAAAAAAATAAGACTTCTATATTCAAATATATTCTCGCAACACAAAGTTAAACAAGAGAAACAGATGCTTTCATTGCTACATTATTTCTGGAGCTTCTCACGGGCACATTAGCATTGTTATTCTCTAAGGAGCATCATTGCACTCAGGGTTTCCAAACGTATTTTATCTTGAAATCATTATGTGAAATATCTAATGAGATTCAGTTTCCCTGGAACTTTGTTTGGGAAATGCAGATGTAGACCAATCCTGGATTCTTACAGACGAGGAAACTGAAACCTAGACAGGAAAACTAACTTCCCTAAAAACACACAGAGGATGAGTTAGAACAGTACCCAAGTTCTCCTGAGTCTCAGATCATTGCATGCTCTAATATATTTCGTCTCACCATCACTCAGCTAATATCATCATAAGTTATTTTCTGGCATGTACTGAAAATCCACAAAGTGTCCATTACATTGTACATGGCACAAATTGGGTTGGCCAAAAAGTCCATTACGCTTTTTCTGTAACATAAGACACATTTTTCATTTTCTCTAAGAGCTATTGATTACAATATTTTAAGTATGTCAGCTTATCTTCTGCTATTGGCTTCTAGAGGGTAGAGGCCAGGGGTGCTGCTAAACATCTTCCAATGCTTAAGCCACAGCAAAGAATTATTTGGACAAAATGTCAATAGTACTAAGAAACTTCGCAAACTACTTTTGACACATTCAGTTGGCCACAGCCCCTTCTCCATATTCAGCACAAATGTTTTTTTACATTTCAGTTGCATTTTTACCTTTCTTGAAATAATAAAGCATGCTACACCCAAAATGTTGCAAATCTTCTTCCATCTTCAGTATTAAAATGGCTGGACAAAAATTCACCCAGTTTGATAAGTTTTTTTTTTAATGCACACTGACATGACAGCTGTCACAATACAATCTAACAAAATTATTTCAAATGAAGTTAAAGTCAACTAAGTGCTACTAGAGCCATCATATGGAAAAAGTGTAACAGACTTTTGGCCAACCTAATATTATGCAATGCCCGCTACTGCCCTGAGAATTTCTGCTTTGGCTGCAGAGAATTTTGTGAAGCAGCCCAACCTGGACTTACCCCTATACCTGCTGTGGGGGCCTCTTCCCAAAAACCTCCCCATCCCTGATGGCTGCCCCTGGGCTCTATATCCCAACAGATCCTTCCTTAATGGACTTGCTGTTCTGATGTGATTGTAAGACTGGTGGCAAATGGTCCTTGGGTTCAGGAGACCTCCAAGGAAAACGGGACTGTAGCTGTCATCCCATGTGGCTCCTCCGCCAGCAGAGGAGCAGTCATCTCCTGTGCAAACTTTTCCAGGAATGGGGAGATCTCTACCTCAACCCATCCCGGATCTGGACAGATTCCAGAAGGAGCAGTTAGATGCTCTCACTACAGAAGCCTAGTCAGAACCAAGCGCGGAGCTCCCCTGCCACACAGTGCCTGGTGGGTAGAAACCTGCAGCCTCAGAAATCACCACTGGCTCTTTTTTCTGGCTGCACCGCAGAGATGATGACGGGAAGCTGACCTGGGGGCTCAGTGTTGGCAGCCAACAATCATCTTTTTTGACTTAAGTAGCAAAGTGTTTTAAGATGATTTGTCTAAAGAGAAGCAGCTCTGGATTTGGCTTTGATTGCTCTTAATTCTCTTAATGAGGAAATCTATAAAGAGAACCCGGAGGAAGAGAGACTTTTATTGACTTCCTTTCTTTTTCTTTAAATGACAACAGGAGACATAATGAAGAAGAAAGGGGGCTTTTTTGTGGGTGCTGAGCCTGTTCCTTACAAGAAGAAGCTGGCTGAGTCCCAGCTCCCCAGGGAGGAACTCACAAGAAAAGGAGACGGGGGGGGGGGGGGGGGGGGGGGGACTTGGAGTGAAGGGCATGTGTCTTCAGAGGGAAGCCACAGCAACCGAGGGAAAAGAGAGCTCCTGATGAAATCAAGGTTTTCCTGTGGGATAGGCCCAGGGCCTCTACGGGGGATGAGGGAAAGGGGAGCCTTGGTGAAAGAATTTTCCTTTTCATTGTTAGGTATAGACATCATGAGTTTGCACTGTGCCTTATTCATAACCTAATCATCACACTGTGGGAGGTGGCAGTAGCCCTGGCAAAGCAAAAGTGAGGTGTGTCTGTCCATTTGTCTGTCAGCAGCTGGTGTGACCAATCCAGGATGGGGCCCTGACTTTGTGGGCACAGTTGTTTGCTTCTCCAGTGCCTGTGGGTTCTCACCTTCCCAGCTGCCCTGAGGACCCACTCCCAGAACAAGGTCATGCTGCCACAGGCCCAGGAGAATGCTTTCAGCTTCCAGCCCGGGCCCGGCCCTTGCTGTCCTTGTCACAGGCCCAGCCTAGTGGGATATTTTGAGCCAAGGAAATCAAACTACTGTAATGGATTCATGGACTTGTGAAATGTTAGGGCTGAAAGGCTCCTTGACTAATTGACAGAGGAGGAAACTGAAGCACAGGGGAAAGGAGTGATTTGCTCAAGCTCACCTCTTTGACAAGAGCCAGAGGCAAATGTTCTGGGTCTCATGGCAGCTCCCTTTCCCAGGCTCATGGCAGAACAGGACCAGGTACAAATGATGACAGCCATGCTGCCTTCTCCTCATGCATTCCCGAGCACACAGCCATGCTACCTCAACTGACACACACTCAATGGGACCTAGGGGAGAGAACCGTGATGACAGAGCTGGCATCCGTGTCAGGTAATCAGACCTAACTTGGGTGGTATCTTCAAAGTAGTGACACCTAAGAAATTGGGTCGTTATCAACCCCACTTCAGGATGGGTTTCTGGCTTCCCAATATGCAGTTTTCCTTTTTTATGGTGTGAACTTCTAGTCTAGAACCTTCAAGAAGCTCTCCATTACCCAGCATATGAAGCCTCTGAATCAGTCTAGGTTCAGTCAAGAAAACTAAGCCTCTATGATATTTGTCAATAAGAGGATGAATATTGAAATTAAAACTTACACAAATATAGGAATAGTTGAGGGAATGAGAATCTAGAAGGCTACCATCAGATGATCAGGAAAATGTTCATTAGATGGAATCCTAGTGAACTGAAGTAGGAAGGGGTCTGGAACCTGCTGTGTCTGACCTCACGACCTCTGAAAAGCAAGACCACTTCATTTCCACCTTCCAGAACCCAAGCATCTTCTCACTGGCAAACTAACCTCCAAATCTATAGGGCAGGAGATTCATCCTGACAAGGGCTTGATGGTGATGCTGCTAAGACTATTAACAATAACCAACCTGACACAGTCTTAGTTCTGCAGCCTGATTTTAAAAGGCATTTACAGCTCAATCCCTCCAATTTGCTATCCCTCCCTAGACAGAGGGATACAGAACCATGGTGCCCTATGCCAGTGGTTTTGTTTGTGTAGCTGAGATTATCACAAGTATCTGATGGGGTCATCATTGTAGTACCCACATCACTAGTCTAATTAGCTCATTGAATCCTGGTGGAGCAAAAATGAGATAAAAGATACTATGATGGGCCCAGGCAGACAAATGAAGATAGTGTGAAGTCAGAGGTCTGAGACAGATTTTCTAAGCCAGGTTTCAGCTATCTATAGGGTTGCTTTAGATCAGTCGTCCTCAACATCAGAATCATCTTGGAGCTCTTACAAAACACCAGCGTACAGGCTCCAAGCACATGGTGAGTCTTGATAAAGTATGAAAAAATGCTCTCCGCTGAGAGTAGGGGTGCTGGGGTAGGAGAGGCTGACTCGGAGGCTAACAGAATGAAGCAGCTTGGGATAATTTTTAAGAAGATGTTCGAGGAACTTGACCAAAATGAGGTTAAAGATCACGAATTTGTAGATCATCAAAGTTTATGGTTTTTCTCCAACATTGTTCAGCTGCACAAGTGGAGAAGGCGAATAAGTAGAATGGGAAAGAGATCTAGAGTTGGAGTTTTGTCAGGAAGATAAGGAAGGAAAATAGAAGGGCAAGAAAGACTTGAGGATGCCTTTGAGAAAGTAATTGCAATGATCAACCATGGGATTTTGATGGACAGGGAAGTAGGAGAGAGAATGGCGGGACTAAGCGACAGTCTGTTCAGGTGGACTGGGAAGGAGGGAATGACATTACTGGGAAGAATGAAGAGTTGTGGTCAAAGTAGGAAGCAGGAGAGGGGCTTTTCTGAGGGAATAGTTCCAGGTGGTAAGATGTGGCTCTGAAGCAGGGCAGAGGGGATGGTACGAGGAATCAAGCAGGCCCAGAATTTATGAAAACAGGTTGTTTCATAGGTGAGCTATGTAGATATTGAACATTTGTGAGATGATGGAAGAGGAAGATTGTAATCAAATCTCCCAATCCTTAATAACAGAAAGAGAGGGCCTGGAAGTCGGTAGGTGACAGAGTGGATGCTCTTAGAGTCTTTGGCCTCAGGCATGTGAACTGTGGAGCTAACTGACCTTGTCCATACCCCAGAAGTCAACAGCTGAGAATGGATTTGGGACAAAATCAACTATATCTGTAAGCCCTCATTATGTGCCAGTCCTTGTGTCAGGAGCTTAGGTAGGTACAAAGATGAGTCCATCCTGGACTAAAAAGCATTCTCTTATTCTTGAAACATATTTTCTTTGGTAACACTTTCTCTCTTGCAAAAAGTCATCATTTTATTCTTCTTCTATCTTAAAGCATAACTTGGCCAGGGAGAGAGGGAAGGAGTTACCATGTGATTCTCCAGGCCGGAATTTGTAGTGGGGAGCAGTTAACATTCCATACCTTCTTTACTGTCTTTAAGGATGATGACTACCAGCCAGGAACCCACACCTCCAAAAGAACCTAATTTTCCATGTTCCATCTCAATCATCCAGCCTCCAGGATGTGCAGCTTATATAAAAGATTGTTAAAATGGGTTCTCCTTTCTTAATTTTAGCCGAGGACAATACATACGGTCCCCAACTTACCATGGTTCAATTTAACGATTATTTTACTTTATGATGGTGCAAAAAAGCAGTACACATTCAGTAGAAACCACATGTTAAATTTTGGATTTTGATCTTCTCCTGGGCTAGTGATACGCAGTAAAAATACTGTCTCATGATACCAGACGGCAGCAGCAGTGAGATGGTTTTGCCCAACTCTAAGCTCATGTAAGTGTTGTGAGCACATTTAAGGTAGCCCAGGCCAAGCTCTGATATTTAGTAGGTTAGGTGTATTAAAAGCATTTTTAACTCACAGTATTTTTTATTTATGATGGGTTTATCAGGACGTAATCCTGTCTTAAGTCGAGGGACACCTGTCTATGCAACACTCCAAGGTGAAGTGAGAGGCCATAAAGCAGGACTTGCAGAAGGTACACAAAGGAGTTAAGGTGCATGTACCTCTTAACTCTCACCCCTAACAAAGGCTAAAGTGAGTTTAGAAATGGATTTTGTTGAGGAGTCTATGTATTTTAAGTCTCAGCTCTCTAAGGGAGAGATTTGGAGGGTACTTCCAAACTTTACATCAAATCAAAAGAGAGGAACTTCAAAAACAACTAGCGAAACTTAATATGTGTCTTTTGGGCATGGGGTTGGGGGCGGATGTCTTTAGTAGTGTGTCCATGTCTAGTAAATCTATAGGGCCAGATATTATGGCAGCTGGCTGCTCACATGGAGGAACAAAGGAGAGAGCTACATTTGGGGTAACTTCTTTAGATGTGAAGAGCAAAGAAAGCTGGACCACACTTGGGCCCATGAGAGAGAGAGCTTGATGGGGTCATCTTAGGTCTTACCCAGGAGGACCTGAAGGGACAAAGAGACTATTGGAAACAAACTAGGGACACCTAGTCCGGAGGCTGAAAAGGTGTAAACAACTCCCTGGAAGGAAGCATCATCATCAAGGCGGCTACAGATGAGACCTCCAGCCATGAGGGTTGGATGGGTGCTCTGGAGAACCCAACTGCACGCCCCAGCTCAGCATGCCCACCAAGGTAAGGACTCGCGTGCTTCCCTTCCCTCTTCTGGATCATCATCCAAAGCAAGTCGGACATATGCAAAGCAAGAGAAGGAAAGAAGAGGAAAAGCACTGAGTGGGGAAAGCAAAAGTGACGACCCACACCCGTCCCCTTGCTGTAGCCTTCCCTTACAGCAGACCCAAGATGGGGGAAAGAGAAAAGTCAGAACTGCAGATCTACATCAAAAAGTATGTAATGTGAGGTTGGGCTTTTCAATTTGTAAATTGAGAATATGTTATGAGACTGTAAGTGACACATAAACTTTTTTTATTATCTAAAGGTATCCAGACAATTCAAGGGAAAGCCCAAGTTTTCATCCAGAGGCAGAGGAAGAACTAGTCTCACACCAAATAAGCTTAAAGAGTAAGGAAATAAAAATTTAAGTTGGTTTCTAAGGGTAACAAGGGGCACTAGGAAGCTCTGGGGAGAGATTGGTATGCGCACCATCTTGAGTGTAGAGATGGTTTCATGACCCTCCCAAGAAAACTGCAATGTTGGTATTATAATCTGATTTTGTGGATGAGGAAACCAAAATTCAGAGAAGTTAAATAAGTTGCCTAAGTTAAATGGCCAGCTACTTACTGTTGCCTACCCAGCCTAAAACTGGGTCCTGTGCTCCAGAGTCCAGATTGTTTCCATCACTGAGTAGGCCCTCATAGGTGAGAGTGGAAAACCTCTAAATTCTTGAAATTACATTAGACTTTTAACAGAAATGTTTGGTGTGTAGATTAAGAATCTGATGGTAACGTGAAAGAATACAGGGTAAAATGAACATAAAAATAGAGGGAGTGAGCCCTGGCTGGCATGGCTCAGTTGTTTGGAGCGCTGTCCCATAACTGAAAGACTGCAGGTTTGATTCTCGGTCAGGGCACATACCTAGGTTGTGGGTTCAATCCCCAGTCTGGGCGCCTATGATCCCTAGTCCAGGAGCATACAGGAAGCAACCAGTGGATGTTTCTCTGTCACATTGATGTTTCTCTCTCTCCTCTTCTCTCTCTTTAAAAAGCAATGAAAAAAAAGTCCTTGGGTAAGGATAAAAAACAAAAAAAAACACAGTAATAGAATGAGTAATTGCAGGAGAAATGCACATTTGTATTTAATGCGATTTTACTTTCTCATTTATAAACCACCAACTTGCAATAATTAGGTTGTAGTTACAGGCAGCTTGGAAAGGATGTTTTGAATTAACAGCTAAATTGTCAGATTTCTTTGTGAAGCATTTTATTGTTGGATACAGTTGGAGGGAATCAGTCCTCGGGGGGGCCCATTTGTTGTTCATTTCATTCTGCTGAGCAGATGACTTGCTCACAAAACATTTCTCCTGTTTCTTCCCCTCAGCCGTTAGCTCTCCAGACACACTTCCTCAGTCCACCAGGACTGCACAGAGCTTCAGACCTGGAAGGAACCTCAGAGACTAGCTTGATGTGAACCTTGGCCCATGTAGGAATTCCTCTTCAATTCCCCGAACACAAAGTCATGCCGACTCTGCTTGATCATTTATCATAATAGGATCAGCATAAAGTCATAGTTTAAATGCAAACCCTTCCCTCTTTCTTCACTAGCTTTGGCATCTCAGGGAAGTTCCCGAACTTCTCTGGCTTCCAGTTTCCTCGTCATATAAACTTTCAGAAACAGGGTGAGGACTTCATTATCAAAAACACACAAAATGCCTCATAGTAGGTGCTCAATAAATGGCAATAGTCTATTTCTCCCTCGCTTCATTGTTGGGACCCTTAAAATATTGTGGGTATATTTTCCTTTGTATCTTTCCAGTTCTGGTTTCTCTGACCATGATGATCACATCTTCCTTACATTCACCCTTCAGACACTGACAAGCAGCTCTCATTACCCCTTTGACATTTTTTCCTCTACATTATACAGCCCCGCGCTCCTCGACTCTTTCTCATGGCATGTTCTGTCACCCCCTCTGTATCCTGGTCTCCCTGATCTGAATCTGATCATTGCCAATGATCCTTGTACAGTGGTGTAGTTCTTTTTTTTTTTTTTTTAATAATTTATTTATTTGTTTGTTTGCTTATTTTATTTTTAGAGAGAGGGGAAAGGGGAAAGAGAGGGAGAGAAACATCTCGGTGTGGTTGCCTCTAACTCGCACCCCCAACTGGGCACCTGACATGCAACCTAGTCATGTGCCCTGACTGGGAATCGAACCAGCGACACTTGGCTTGCAGGCTGATGCTCAATCCACTGAACCACAGCAGCTGGGGCTTGTGGTGTAGTTCTGAACAGAAGGTCAGCTTCTCTCCTCCCACCTTAATCTCAAACTCTCTCTCTCGTGTGCCACTGACTCATCTATTGAGTGATGGCCCAGGGTAAGGAAGGCCTTATTGTTGAATCCAGTCTACATGCAAGAGAAGATACGGAGAGGAAGACCCTGATAAGACCCTACATAAGCAACTTTCCTGGGATCCCCATAGTGCCAACTTTCCCTATCCTGTTAAATAGGGGAGGGCCCATATTACCTCCTTTGTCTCTTGATAAAAATTTAAGGATAATTTTACTTTTCCAAGGGCTTCTAAGTTCCCAGGACACATGAGAAAAATCTGTGGATTTTTTCCACAATGCTTTTGATTCCTCATAAACATCAGCAGTTATTGCCAAGAGAGAGGTCAATAGTGAGGGCATTAGCTAAAGTGGGCCCCTCCCCATTCCCATGCCAATTATTGATGCATTTGTAAAAAGCTCAAGCAATGTTCAAAATCATAAATATGGGCTGAAGACTTTAATGTGTATACAAAGCATCTGATTACATAAAGAAATTTGTGATTAACTGGGGGCAGATTTCTGAGATTTCAGCAGCTCTTACTCTAATCCCTGATTGATTTATTATTGAAAAATCAAAGGTCCCAATGATGTCTCCAAGCCAGGTCTTTAAATGTGTAGACATACAAGAGGATTAAAGGGAGAAGCATGTAATTTGGTATCAACTCAAGTCTATAGGTTCAAACCCAGGCCTAGGAGAGCTGGAGCTGGGCGTTAGGAGGCAGCACGTTTCCCACCCTCCCCAGCTCGCGTCAGAGACGACTCCCCCAGTGTGAGTGGTAAGCGGTACAGAGAAAACCCACTGAACTGTAGGTACTGTGCCGTAGTATCCACTGCTTCTTTCCTCCGAGAGCCGGGGCGGGAGGCTGGCATGGGTCTCCACACAGCACCTGGAAGGGAGCAGACTGGAGACTCCTAGTCACACATGGTATCTTCTTGCAAACTCAGGGGATTGATAATTCAACCTTTCTTTAAAATCAGTGATTAAGTGTCAAAAAAGCTTACTCATTTAAATCATTTCAGAGGTGAACACTAATCTGAATTAAAGACTGGTTTTTGGCCCTGGTGGTGTGGCTCAGTGGATTGAGCAGCGGCCTGTGAACCCAAGGGTCACCAGTTCGTTTCCCAGCCAGGGCGCATGCCTGGGTTGCAGGCCAGGTCCCCAGTTGGGGGCGTTCAAGAGGCAACCACATATTGATGTTTCTCTCTCTCTCCCTCCCTTCCCCTCTCTCTAAAAATAAATAAATACAATCTTAAAAAAAAAAAAAAAAAAAAGGAGTGGCTTTTGGAAGTGCTCTGATAATGTCTAAAGCACTTTGAAAGAGAACAAACTGTCCTTTTGTTTTCAGGATGAGATAGAAAGAAGAGCTTCTTCTGGTCCCTGCCTTTGGGCACAAGCTGAAGCTGAGGAGGGGGAGGGAGAGGATATTCCAATCTGTCATATAGAGTAAACAAGTGGCTGCGAACCCCGTGGGGTTTGTTAGGTTACTCCGAGGCCATTGGGCCCAAAGTACCACCCTTCACCACTTTCTGCTCCAGAATCTCTTGTGGGAGTTGCCTTCCTTAAGTACAGTGTTAGAAAATCTTTTAAAAAAATCTTCTTTAGAGTTAAAACATTATGTTGTCCTGGAACAAACTAACAAATGCTTCATTAGGGAACTAAGTTTCTTTGAGCCCTTCCTCTTTAACAGACAGACATTCTATGTATGTTCTAAGAATGTATTCTTTACAGAGTCCAACCTTGCGAGTTCAAACTGTTTTCTCCCCTTTTTTACTAATGAGAATACTGAGATACAGAAAGTCCCAGAGCAGACTACCCCAGGTCACAAGACTTGGTCACTCAGTCCTGGTAACCTCCGCTAGACGGTGCCCGTCGGTGGTGTCCTGCAAAGACTTAGGTCCCAGGGGCAGAAGAAGTAGCTTGGAGTAGGGGAAAGAATTTTAGAGGAATCTGTACTCAGCAGTTGTGAGGTCTGGGGCAAGTCATCTTATTTATTTATTTTTAGAGAGCAAGGATGGGAGGGAGGAAGAGAGGGAGAGAAACATTGATGTGAGAGAGAATTATCAATCGATTGCCTTTTCCAAGTGCCCAGATTGGGTACTGAACCACAACCTAGGCATGTGCCTTGGCTGGGAATCAAACTGGTGAACTTTTGCTTTGTAAGACGATCCCCAATCAATTGAGCCACACTGGTCAGAGCGTCCCCGTCTTCTTGATTGTGTTTCTCTGGTGAAAAATACCATTGCTGTCTTTATGGCCAACTATAAAGAACTATTTTTGTTCCTCGTTTATCTAAGAATAACACAATCTCCCTTAAACAGCTATTTTATTATGACCACAATTAAAGCTGAAAGCAATTTCATTTTCCCCCTTTGAGGTCCTCGGAAACAATTTAACTTTCATAATAAAGTAAGGCAGCCAGCCAGGCGTTTGTTTCTTAGAGACAGCAGATGTGGCCATGACCCAGGAGTCAGAGCCCGGCCTGTGTCGGGGTCTCCCCCCCAAGACCTGTGCTGTAGGCGGCTTGGAGTGCATTTCAGAAGCCTTTGCGGTGCTCTTTCTCCATGGGCTCTGACCGTACATGAAGGCAGAGAGCATGGGTTTACTTCCTTTGGAAGGAGGAAAAGGAAAAATATCCATGCAGGAGAAATCTGGAGCTTCAGTGGATTCCAGGACATGGTAGGGCCGGAGGACTTTCCAGAGAGGGACCTAGATGGGTGCCGAGTGGATGGGTACCTCTCTTTGCTGCCAGCTCCTCAGGAAGGCTCCACCTGTAACTCGTCCTGGAGAGTGGCCTCAGCCTCCCTCCCCACTGCCTGAAGCCAGAAACCTGAGTCACACTGGGTATCTCCATGTCCCCACATGCCTTCCGGTATCAAGCCTTCCTCTGTTCTCTCTGGGGTTTTCTTGAATTCACCTCTATCCCTCCACCGGCTATGGTCACCGTTACTCAGATACTGTGACTTGCTCTCATCTGGACTCTGACAGCAACCCCTGAGGGGTCGCACTGCCCCACCTTGCTCCCAGCCAGTCCTCCTCCAGGTCGCCAGCTCTGTCTTACCTTTCAGTCCTCTACTTAAATCCTCCAGCATCTCTCAGTTACCTTGAGGAGGAAGCCCCCATTTTTTATCTTGGTGTAGAAAATTCTCCATTACATGGCTCCTGCTTAGCTCTTGTTCCTTAGGAAGAATTATCTTTTTGTGAGCTTCTTTTATAAAAATGAATCTAGATTAGTATTGACATATCCCCCAACATATCATGATGAAAAACACAGAAAAGTTGAAAGAACTGTATAGTGAAACGTATATACCCACAACTTGGATTCTATAATTAACATTTTATAGTAGCGTTTGCTTTATCACATATTTATCCATTCATTTTTTTCTCCATTCATGCAAAAATTTAACTTTGTTTTGGGTGCATTTCCAATACGTTCTGGATAGCAGTACTCTTTATTCCTTAATCTTCAGCGTGTATATCATACGACCCTTACATTTGTCTGTACCCCACCCCTTCCTCTAAGATGGCTTCTGATCAAACATGGATATATTAAGACCAAAAAGGTTTGCAAAACAAAGAAGTTAAGCATTAAAAAATAAAGGCAAGATGAGGGGAGAGAAAAAGTGTATCAACCTCTGACTGAAGAAAACAACAGCGAATGAATGCAAGATTACCTCTGAGCTTCCTAGAAACAAAAAAGCCATCTTAGGTATATCGTTTGAATCTTCTTATAGAAGGCCTAATAGGGATAAATTATTCCATGTCTTGAAATCTGTGAATTTTTCATAGGGGTATATGTGTAAAGGGAAAGACGGAGTCAATACAGCTTGGCTTCAGGTGCGCCGCAGGAGTTGCCGGTGTTGACTACAACGTCAAACCGCCTTAGGGACTCCGGCTCCGGATTTTCTGTCGGGGTTTACTCCCTTAGCCTTTCCCCTGAAGAGGTATGCCGCAAGGCAGCGGAGGTTTTTTGGAGTCAGAGTTTTCCTTCTCTGATGTGCCCTGACTGGAAGATCGAACCAGCGACACTTAGCTCGCAGGCCGACGCTCAATCCACTGAGCCAAACCAGCCAGGGCATATTGACTCCGTCTTTCCCTTGGACCCTTCAGCTGCGAAGAAAGGGGGGGTCTGCTGCATGGGCAACAGCAGACCCTCCATATCACCCTGCCCAGGCTCTGTAGCTTCAGCTTCACTGGAGAGGACACTCCAGCGTTGATTCAACACGGGAGGAGACAGATACCGTGTCACTCCCGAGTCGGACTGCACAGCCATTCTCGGCGGTGCAGATAGACTCTTAAGAAGCTACACCATCGTCTCTCGAGATGGACGGCTGCCAACAACAAATATGTGTAAAGGGCACTTAGTAATGTTGGAAACAAAACCAACAGCGTATAATAGTTTAGAACTCAGACTCTGAAGCCAGAGAAGTCTTGGGTTCAAATTTACCCAAGATGCAAGTTTACCACATGTGGGACCATAAACAAATGCATTGAACCACATTAAGATTCAGGTTTCTTATCTGCAAAGTAAGGATCTCACAGTACCAACCTCCTCTTGTTTATTTGCTGACTTTAATCATATAATGCACATAAATCATTTAATATAGTGCTGGGCAATAGTAAGTAGTCAATAATTGTGGTTGTTATTTTAACAATAAAAGGAAATGCTTCAGTGGAAGGTGAGATAATAACATTGAAGCATAATTTTATAAAAGCTTTTCTGTTGGTCAACACAAATGATAATGCTCAAATGTTCAGGAATAGTGTTTTGTTGTTGTTATTTAAAATCTGGCTTACTACAATGAAAAAGCAAGAAACTCCTTAAGGAATGTGGAAGATACCATTGATTGCTTATCCAGCAAAGATCCCTGCTTTTTTTTTTCTAGCAGAATCCAAATTTTGTTGAGGTAATAGACAAAATTTGGGGCAATGTATTCATTCCCAAGAATCATTCTAATTCTAAGCAGTCATACTAATTTTATTCCTGTAAAGGATGATTGATCTAGAAACAAACAATAAGACTTAAGGAGTAGTGTGCCGGAACAAGTGTGCAGAGAAACTTCCTGACAAAAAGAGAGAGGATACTCCAAGGGAAAGGCCTGTTCCTTACTTTCTGTTTTAGACGTTGTATAAGGACGTGATGCATGGTACCACAGCAGCCACTTTGTGACCATGAGGAGAAAGCTAAGAAATTGGAAAGAAGCTAGCCCAAAACCTTGTTTCCTAATTTCTTGTTCTGTAGGCTGAATGAATATTTTAAAGCCATTTTTTAGATGGCTATCCTATAATATTTAGCTGTACCCATTCTTAATTAAATGTAAAACAAAGAGCTAATATTTCCCTTCAGCTCATCCATGTTGTTTATTTACTTTCTCAGCCTGAAAGGCAGCTAAAGAGCTCTAAATGGATTAGTCTAACATTGTACATAATCAACAAAAGCAGATACCAGCCGTGTTTCAGGAACCCCAAATTTGAGCAGATCATGGCAGTCATTTCCTGCAGCAGTTGCAGAAGCCCTGCTCACTGAGCCCAGCAAATGTTTGGCCAAAGAGTTATAATCCGAAATGGCCTGTTACTTAGAAGCTCCACTGGGAGAGAGTAAGCTGATCACCTGTCAAAGGCATTGACTGGAAGCAACTGAAAAGCATTTTCTAGAGGCCTTTGCAGTTAGGGATTCTTGCTATCTGCTAGAACAAAGGCCAAGCAGTTGTGGCAGATGGATAAGTCATGCCCCGTGGAGTTAGAAAAATGGCCATTTGCCGTGTGCTACATTTTCACACTTTAGTTCATTGATATTGATGTGCAAAATCATAGAAACCAACTGTATATTGGATTACTGTATAGCAGGGTTTAGATGGGAAGAATGAAATTCTATTGGCAAAGTTGGGGTGCCATTTGGTATAAATATAAGTATTCATAAGTAAGACCTCTATTCTGTGTTTGGTAATACATCTCCAAAATCATTATGGAAGTCAGTGGGAAGTAGGTGATTTAATATGAGGGATGCCTGTGGGAGGGATTGTGTGCAACCCAGCACAGTTTTGATCCATGTCCTCTGCAGAGCACGTGGAAGGGGAAACAAGGGAGGAAACTAACTTAGATTTATGTGGCATAGGCTGCTTGCTCTCCACTAAAATCCATTTCCTCTTTCTCCTCAGCACACAGTGAATGGCATTTCCCAGCAGCCCTTGCTATTGGCCATGACTATGTGACTAAGTTCTTGCCAGTGGAATATGAATGGAATTAACATGTTTGTCATTTGCAGGCTTGAGCAATATAACCTCCCATGTGGCTCACTTGCTCCATGCTCTTTGTTTCTGTCATTTTGGTGCAGAGGAGGAAGACACCCTATAAGATAATGGAGTCTCAATATGGAAGAAGGCTGGAGCCCTGAGTTGCTATAGGGAAGAGATCTGACCACCACCCTGAACACCTCCGTGGGATTCCCAGGTGAGTGATAAGTAATATTACATTGTGCTTGATTTGTTATACATTGCTTAGTTCTGTTTGTTGCGGAGATTCGGCCTGCACTAAAGGGATACAACTGTGTATCTATTAAATAAAAAGTTTAGGTGTTTTCTCCCCTCTGGAGTCCCATCTTTACAACAATATACTTATGAACACATGCAACAAGATCAATACAAATACGTTATTTCAGTCTTGGGTAAGGTAATTTCCCCTAGAACCTCACCTTAGTTATAGTAGTCCGTCTCTATATAGTGGTTCACTGTATCGTGGCCTCACTGTAGCGTGGGATTTTTAAAAATATTATATTTAATTATTTATCACAGATTTTTTGCTATATCGTGGGATTTTATGGTACTGCATAGGTATGTTGTTAAAGTTACATAGGTTTAAGAGTGTAGAATAAATGTAAGGTTCCTACTTCGCGGGGGTGTCTGGAACATAATACCTGCGATAAGTGAGGGAATATTGTATATATATTTGAAAAGCCTTGTAGGGCCAGAGATGGACTGGAACCCAAGGCTTTGGGGTGTGTCACTGCCTACCCGTGAGGCAGGAAGAGGAGTATGTTCCCTTCAGAGGGCCCGGAGGGGAAACAAACAAACTAAGCTGTGGAGTCCGAGGGACTGAGTGAGGTGGTTCCTTCTCTACAGCCCCTGCATTGTTCACAAGTCTGCACTGCTCACTGATGATTTTGAGTTGTGTGCCCATGAAAACCTTTATCTCTGGAGGGTATCCATAAAGAATTTTGAATCCTACACTCAGAGTATGGAGCAAAGGAGCAGCATTTCAGAAACCCACATAGAGCTACTCCAGAAAATGTCCATGGGGCTCTCAGAGCGCATACAAGGAAATGCTTTCCCTGGTAAAGTCCAGAAAGCTTCAAGGGAGAATGGACTGGTCTTGAAAGATGAGTTGGAGCCTGCTGATCTAGAGAAAGAGCAAGGGCATTTCAAGCAGAGAATAACAAATGCATTTCAGCCTTGTCAGGCCATGGCCTTCATGGATTTCACCGATTACTGGGCCTGGGCGCCTGACCCTCTTGCCCACCATGGTAAACGCGGTTAGAATCACCTTATTACTGCAGCTTGGATCTCTGCAGGTTACCTAAGGACAGGGACAGATAAGGGACTCCTGTGCTTCCCAGTGATCTTGTCAGTTATCTCCCAGCTGATTTGCATGCCTGCTCCTTCTCAGCGCCCACACTAGCTGGCAGAGAGGCCACTTCCTTTGATCGGAGCCTATTGTGCTGTCAGGCTTGGTTTACAACACGATAAGCTTATAGACACAATTAATGAGTTCCTCAGGAGTGTTCAGAAACGCATTAAAAATGAGCAAGTAGCAAATTACCTATGGATCCGATAATCTGCACTAGACATAAATATCCAGGTTTTAGTAGACTGGAATTGGCTAAAAGTCTCTGTCATTTGACAGTGGTGTGCCAGGCTTAATGGGCCCTGGGGCTTGTTGATGGGTCACCATCTCCCACTAAACTGTCTAAGCGGTCTGCTTTTGCAGACCTGCCTGAAGGGGTAGCTCTAGAACATGAGCCTTAGTCAAACTTGGTATCTGTGTGTCTGCACCCCGGTTCTTGGGGAACTCACCATGGAATTCTAAGAAAAGTCCTTCTTTTTTCTTTTTTTCCTCAAAATGTACATTGACAAGAAAGGCGCAAGTGTGGACAATCTGGGAAAAAGCACATATGGGTTTGTTTTGAGTCTTTCTGCTTACTTGCTGTGTAAATTTTGAGAAAGTTACTTAATGTCTCTGAACCTGTTTCTTGTTCTGTAAATGGAGATAATAATAGCAGATTTGACATAAGGATTAAATGAAACAAAATATGTAAAAAATATTAAATTTACTTCAGTTTCTCCTCAAGATAATTTTATCAGAGGAAAGTATTGTTTTGTGATCCCATTTTGCAGATGAGAAAACTGAGGCTCTGAGAGGTGAAGTAATTTGTTTCAGGTCACATTGGGATTAAGTGAGGGACCCTGGATTCAAAAACAGGCACTATGACGCCAGAGACTTTGCTCTGCTTAAGTCCTGTGCTCCACTACCTGGTGGGTAGCTGGAAAGGAGTTAGTAGTGCTCCATGAATGTAGGAGAACCAGAGAGGTGAATGTGATACCCACCTAACTTTAAGAGAACACCAGTGTCTCAGGGAGATAAGACCATTTGAGTCGTTGGTTAGTGTTATAACTAGGGCAACTGTTTGTGTCAGTTTCTATGGCCACAAAGAAATGACCACAAATTTAGTGGCTTAAACCAACACCCATGTAGTATCTCACAGTGTCTGTGGGTCCGATGTCCAGGCACCGCTCAGCTGGGTCCTCTGCTCGGGGTCTCTGAGGCTGTAATCAAGGAGGTAGTGGTTTTCTTTTCCGGAGCTCAGGCTCTTCCTCCAGACCTTGTGATTGCTGGCAAATTCAGTGCCTTGCAGCTGGAAGACTGAGGCCTTCAGCACCCAGCAGCTTCTCACCGTTTCTGCCCCCAGTACCTGAGGCCCTTTCCGTAGGCAGCTTCCATCACTGCAGCTTGCTTCTTCAAGGCCCACAGAGGAATCGCTCTCTTGATATACAATAATGTATCAAGAGAATGGAGGTCATCAAGAGAGTGTGTGCACCACACCATCCAAGCCCTTTTTCACTTGGGATCATCCAAGCCCTTTTTCACTTGGGATACTTGAGAGTGAACAGCTAGTGTTAATAAACGCTGGACCAACAGACATAAACCGGGACTGTGCCAAGCAGACTGGGCTGTATGATCAACCCAACTATAAACAGCACGAGCAAGTTACTTTGGAACCAGTATCGTATCGGCAGCCGTCTGTCTGGAGAGACGATGGTGTAGCTTCTTAAGAGTCTATCTGCACCACCGAGAATGGCTGTGCAGTCCGACTCGGGAGTGACATGGTATCTGTCTCCTCCCGTGTTGAATCGACATCTTGCGATGAAGTTACAGAGCCTGGGAAGGGTGATATGGAGGGTCTGCTGTTGCCCATGCAGCAGACCCCCCCTCTCTTCGCAGCTGAAGGGTCCAAGGGAAAGACGGAGTCAATACAGCTTGGCTTCAGGTGCGCCGCAGGAGTTGCCGGTGTTGACTACAACGTCAAACCGCCTTAGGGACTCCGGCTCCGGATTTTCTGTCGGGGTTTACTCCCTTAGCCTTTCCCCTGAAGAGGTATGCCGCAAGGCAGCGGAGGTTTTTTGGAGTCAGAGTTTTCCTTCTCTGTTTGGAACCAGTAGATCTAAGAATACTCCTTTGAGCAGATGATTTTTCTATCAGGCTATGAAAAAATGGGCTAAATTCCTCCAAACAAAGATGGGATGGGGCAGGAGAGCACTCCAGCAGAGGAAGTAGTTTGGGCAAAGATATAGTAGTGAGAAGGAAACAGGCCAGTTCTTAGAATCAGAGACAAGCCCCCCACCCCCCCGCCCCCGAGGGCTTGTGACATGTGTTTCCAAGCCTTCTTTCCAGGAAAGTAAACATAGAGTCTACCTTGCTGTCTGCTCTTTGGCTGGGTTTTCTGAACAGAGGGCACCTCTCCAATCCTTAATGCATCTGGGATCTTCTAGGAGATTGGGGGAGAGGCCCTCGGCTTTCTACATATTGGCGGGGATTCCTTGTCTTGTACTCACATGTGGATCTACAGTTCCTCACTGGAGCTACTCTTCTGGAGAAAATCTTAGCGAAAGGAGCAAGAATGGATTGGCAAATTCTATCAATTTGACCCATGATTTGTTAGAATTGAGATTACGTGGTCACATCAGGTCTGCCCGTGTCTTGTGCAGAGCCATGTGGGAGCATAGTTTCCCTCTGGGATTGTTTTTGTGGTTCTCTCCACAGAGCAGTGTGCACCTGGCTAACGGCTCTCCCTGCTTCGGGGGAGGTCTTGGCTGTTTCCCATCCCCTTATCCTCTTCTGTAACCCAGTGACTGCTGGGAAAGGGGAGTTTCTGACCTTGCTCTACTTCATCCCTCACTTAGGTAAATAGGAATGGTCTTTGACAGGGCCACTGATGGGTCCTCTGCTGCCACTAGGCCCCCCGGTCAGGGGACACATGCGGGCCCTACATGAGAACCACCTCCAGGGAAGGTGCGTGGAGGATGTGGCTTTTGGTTCAGATGGAATCTGAGTCACTGGGTCGGGCTCCAACAGAGAGATTGGGCTGGAGACACAGAACTACAGCAGTGCCAAGTGCAGTGACGCCTCAGCTCCCTGCTCAGGGGCTGGGGGCTGGCCCCACCCTGTAGCCTCAGGCAGAACGAAGCAGGTCCTCAGGCTGCTGGAACGAGGGTGGAGGAGAGAGAGCGAGGCAAGTCCAAAGAGCTGGAACACAGCGTTTCTTCTCCATTGTTAAAGCAAAGAATATACATTTCCTGGGATCTAGTTACTCCTTTATTAACAGCTATTTATTGATCTTCATCTAAGTGCCAGGCACTGGGCTTTGTGCTGAAAGTTCAACAGTGAATAAAACAAAATCTTTGCCTTCGTGCATCTTACTGTCTTGGGCAGAAGCAGGAGAGATAATAAGGAAGAAAACAAATAAATACAGGTAGAATAAAGGAAGGGTGGTGGTGGGGTATTCCTGGTTAAAGAGTGGGTTCGAAGTTCATGAGTGAGAAAAAGCGTGGCCCTTGGTGAGACAGAAGTGCTGTTGGAGCCCAGTGGCAAACGGCACCCTGGAGGCATGCTGAAGGTGGGGGAGGCTGGGAGGGGGGGCAGATATAGAATATATCTCCACACCTGCCTCTCAATTTGTCTCTGAACCTAAAACTGCTCAAAACCAACCAACCAACCAACAAACCAACAAACAAAAAGGTCTTTAAAAAGCTAGGAGGAAGTTGGGGCTCCTTTTCAAAGGAAGGATGCTGAATGGTTTAGATATAGATAGTACAGTGTTTCCTGGTGATAACAGTCTGTCAGGGCAGTGTCCCTGGGGTCAGAAAGCCACAGTCATTTCTAGGGAGACTGATAGAGCAGAGAGGCAAATACCCTGATGGCCAGATGCAGTCTCTGCAGGATTCTCCTGTGCAGGCAAAGCAGGATGCTGAGGATGGTCCCACTGCTGGAGCCACTCCTGTAACAGGCAGCAAGTCCCTTCCGGTCTTTTATTTTTTAAATATTTTTATGTATTTCTTTTTAGAGAAAGAGGAAGAGAGGGAGAAGGAGAGGGAGAGAAACATCAATGTGGGAGAGATACATGGACCAGTTGCCTCTCACATGCCCCCAACTGGGGATCTGGCCCCCCAGGCATGTGCCCTAACTTGGAATCGAACCGGTGACCTTTCAGTTTGCAGGCCGGCACTCAATCCACTGAGCCACACCAGCCAGGGCCCCTTCTTGTCTTCCAAGGACAATTTCTTAGGGCAAAGGATCCATTGGGTCCCTAATAGAAAGGAGCATAGGAACATTCATCTGAAGGGCAGAAGGGACAGGGAGGAGGTAAAATGGTCTGAAGCTGGGGGTGGTGCTGCCACTAGCTCACGCCCACCAGGAGAGGGGCCTCTGAGCACCTGGGGCTCCTGGCAGGGAGGACAGGAGGAGCAGTGGGGAGACGGAAGTCCTTCCTTCCCTCCTGGTGCTTCAAACAAGAGAATGGCCACATTCGCAGATCTCGTCCAGGAACAGCAGACTTTGGAACCGAAAGGGACTGTTAGTTAACTTTACCTCCTTCCCGGAAGGCATTTCCCAGTGGACAGACAAAAAGACCAATGGTGTGGCAGACTGTTAGGCATGTAAATTCACTCCAGAGAAAGAGTTAAAGTGCTTTCTAATATAAATTGGTTTTCGGTATTTCAGTGCCAATATAATTAGATTGTAATAAGCAAAGCCCTGTAACATAACACAGTGAAAATTTGAAAATTTGATTCTGCCTGGCAAACAACCAAGTCCCCGCGTGTGCACAAACCTGACATTAATAAGCTACAAGAGATTACATGATTTAGAAAAGAAGCACTTGGTGTTACCAAATCAAATAATAGATCTCGAAGCTATAATTAGGAGAATTGGGACTCAACAATGAAGTCATAATACTGTAATTTAGCTGTGAGTAACAGCCATGGAGGCGCATGAGGAGGTGGGGTGGTGTCTCCGTGGCACGCAGCTCCCAGGGGGCGGCTGCCCCCGGCCCCGCACACAGCCACCATCATGATGCCACAGGACGGATGCTGGCCTTCTGTGGCTCATGGGAGAAGGCCTTTGGGACTCTTGGGCTTCACACAGGACTTGGAAGATGCAGCTCCCCAGGGACAGCTGAGGAGGGCAGAGTGCCTGCCAGGGTGCTGTGGGCAAATTGCTGCCTCAGAGTGCTTTTCGGGCGAACCAAGGACACATTACAAATGCAGAAACATAAACAAAGCTAAACAAACACCGTAACAAATAAAAAGAGAGTGAGAGAGGCCAGCAGCATCATTCTTACTCCCTGCGCTGTGGGGGGATTGTCAGGTTGGGCGAGTTCCTCTTCCCTCTGAAACAGTTTCTACGTAGATGGGGCAGAGCTCTATTCAGCCACCTCCCGGCAGAGTAACCCAACCCACGCTCTTAGGTCATAAAACCATATAATGTCACGTTAAAAAGAAACCTTAGCAGAGCTTCTTATCCTGGGCCCCCCAAGGGGTCTGTTGATAGAACCGAATTTCAATATAATTGGCTTTTCTTTGAAATCCTATGAATTTTACTTTATGCATTTCAAAACATTATGCTCACAAGGGGTCTGTAGCAGATGTTGGAAGTGTCCCTGAGCGTATCCCCCTGTCTGTATGCTCCAGCTGCCTCCCAACTGCCAGTATCTGCCTCTTTGCGCCTGAAAACTCTTCTTCCCATTGGCTATGCAAAGCAGCATTTCCTGGTGCCCACACACAGCAGGCTGGAAGGGCCAGGGCACTAAGGCCCCAGCCCCTCCCCCTTCACGTGGAAAGATGCTGAGAAGTGGTTTTGCACTCCTGTCGCAGAAGAGCCTGCAGGAGCAAGCTTCAGTGTCTACTTTACTGTTGGCCTTTCCTTTCCCACTTTTCTACGGGTATTTTCTGCATCTCCCAAATGAGTTACCTGCATTCTGGAAGAATCCAAACAAAGATAGGTCACCAGGACAAAAAAAAAAAAAAAAAAAAAAAAAAAAAAGAAAGAAAGAAAGAAAGAAAAAATAAAAAGGGAAGTTAAGAAACCCTGTAAGATGTCATTCAGGTCCTCTCTTCACCCTACTCACTATTTCCCAGGTGAAGAAACTGGGGCACACAGAATTAAGCTCCTTGCCCTACAAAAAGGAGTTCATGATGTATGACATTTACATCCTGTGGCTACTGTTAGGATGCTCATATCTTGATCATTTTCCACTCTTTGAACTTGACATCTCTTTTCTCCTTATTGCTTCCCAGCACTGCCTGAGAGTGGGCCCCTGGCTGGAGGCTCCTGTCCTCTCTGCCCTGAGCTCTGGCCCTAAGATGAGCTACAGCAAAGTGTGTGAGAAGAGTGTCTCCTGCCACGTTCCACACAAATCCCCTTTCCACTCAGTTGCCCCTGAGTCACATGCTATCTGTCTGTGTCCACAGTTGCACAGTAAGATTTAGCACCAGGGTGGCAAAAGTGTTTTTGTTTTATTTACATTTATATCAGTTATTTATAAAGGACATTGTTCCAATTATGACTTTAAACAACTTTTAGAAATACTGCCATCTAATAATAGGAGCATATGAAGATTCAGGTAAAAGGAAATAGAAATACAATTATAATAGGAAGCCAGGGATAGTGTTACACAGAAACAAATCATAATAAAAATGATGATAAAGCTCTTTACATTTATTATTTTATTTAATCCTCACAATAATCACAGGAAGTTGTTACTATTGTTTTTAGGTGAGGAAACTTAGATAAGGAAACAAAGAAGTTTAGCATTTTGCCACCCATTCCTCATGCTTAAAAGTTACCTCATTTTGCTTTACTCCCTTCCCTCCAAGTTGAAGAATTAATCTTGGCTTGTAAGATCTTACTATGATTGCCTCTTAGTTAATAAATACAAATCTGTAAGTTCTATACATTTTGACAAAGGAAATAAAACAAAACAAAAATCATTTTAGATATTACAGGGGTGGGCAAAAGTAGGTTTACAGTTGTGAACACATGAAGCAGTTTTCTCTTGTATTGTTATTTATTAATTATTTTATTATTATTATTATTATTATTATTATTATTATTATTATTATTAATCTACTTTTGCCCACCCCTGTATGGGTAAATTGCCCTCAGGCAAGGTGACTTTCCCAGAATTCCACAAAGCCAGGAATTCTAGCCAGGAAGCAAGTACAGTATTCCCTCACTTATTGTAGGTATTACGTTCTAGACACTCCAGCGATAGGTGAAAATCCGAGAAGTAAGAAGCCTACATTTATTTTAGTATTTATATATATTTTAAGGCTTTTTAAACCCTTCCCACACACTTATAAACCGTTCCCAGTCCCTTATTAACATTTCCCACTCTCTTACTAGCCTTTTCCACACTTTTATAAACACTACGTATGTTCTTAAACATATTCTACACTCTTAAACCTATGTAACTTTAACAACATACATATACAATACGGCAAAGTCCCACGATATAGCGAAAAATCCATGATAAATAATTAAGTACAATATTTTTAAAATCCCGCGATACAGTGAGGCCGCGATAAGTAAACTGCGATGTAGAGAGGGACTACTATATCAGCAAAGGAAATAAGAGGAAAGAAAACCAAGGCTGGGCAGGCTTTATTTGTGGGTCCCAGCAGGTGGTTTCATTGACACAACAGACTTCCTTTCTATTGTCGGTTCCTCAGCACCTCAACACGGTGATTAAAAAGAACATGCAACGCAGAGCGCAGCACAGGGAATAGAGACAGTAATGCTGTAATAACTATGTACAGGGCCAGGTGGGAACTGGAAATATAGGGGGACCACTGTGTAAACTAAATAATTGTCTAACCACGATGGTGTATACCTGAAACTAATACAAAATCATGTTTAACGTAAACTGTAATTGAAAAATAAAATTTAAAGAGAAAGCACCTGCGATTTCCCTGTTCTAAAACTTTCAATGCATCATTGTCAGAGAGGATTAAAATTCAGTTTCTAAAACAGCATTCAAGGTTATCTCTCGCCCATATAACTGTATGTTCTTCTCTCCTTTTTAATCTCTCTTCTATCAAATTCTAACAAAGTTCTTCAAATATGCCATATTTTCTTATACTTCTCATGATGGTTCTTTAATCTGAAGAACCAATTATACCTATTTCTATTCTCAACCTTCTAAAGGTTTGGCTGCCAGTCCTCTGAGTTCACACAGTAATAATGTATCCAAACATCTGTCTTCCTGTTTCACACTTTTTTCTCCCTATTTCACTCTGCTCCAAGCAGATCCATAATAAATGCCTCCTTGTAATTATGATGGACTCAGCTCAAATGTCATTTTATCAGACAAGCCTTCCCTGACCACTTTATATAAATGTTTCCTCACTCTCTCATATTTATAGCAGGGAAACATTTTGAAAAATATTCAGGCAGATTTTTCTTTTGGTTTTTATGTCCACGATCTTCTCCCTCATCTGTCACCTACTGTACATTTGTAGGCAGATGGGAGGCCATGAACTGCAATGAGCATTAGCAACTGTGCAGAAGAAAAAGAAAAAAAGAGAGGAAGAAAGAGAGGAAGGAGAGAGACTGAGAGAAAGATTTGATTTTCTACCTTTACAATAGAATTTTGCAGTCTTGCAAGTCAGGTTTTTCAAGATTGTAGAGAAAGAGCAATTTTTAAATCTCTCCTGTTTTACACATCAAATGCCGAGTCTGCTGGAATAGATCATATTCTCCAACCCACCATCAAATAAAGGCATGAGGTTTTTTTCTTACACGTGACGAAGTTCGTGCTTTCTGTATTATTTTGTTTCTATAATTAGCATATATTTATTTCATAAGTATAAAAACAAAAAAGTAAACAGAAGTCATGTCAAATGTCCACAATGTTTCACTAGGAGTAGTGAATTCCTGATTACTTTTAGAGCTTTGCTGATGTTGTTGTTAATTGGGTTTTCAATAAACTTTTTAATTTTAGAACAGTTCTACATTTATAGGAAAATTGTGCGGAGAGTACAGAGTTCCCACTGACCCCACACCTAGTTGTTCTTATTATTGACATCTCACAGTTGTATGGTACATTTGTCATAATCAATCAATATTAATACCTTATTAACTAAAATTCATACTTTATTCAGACTTCCTTGGCTTTTGCCTAATGCTATTTCTGTTTGAAGTCCATACAGGATACTTCATTGCATGTAGTCATCATGTCTTCTTAGGCTCCTCTTGGCTGTGACAGTTACTCAAACTTTCATGGGTTTTGATGACTTTGACAGTTTTGAGGAGCACTGGCTAGGTGTTTTGTACAATGTAACCCAGTTGTGATTTGTCTGATGTTTTTCTTCTTATTAGACCAGGTTATATGTTTTGGGAAAAGGAATATAGAGTTAGAAGTGCCATTTTCATCACATTATGTCAAGGGTGTTGACATGACTTATTGGTGTTGACCATACTATTGCTGGTGTTAATTGTAACTACTGATGTCAGCCATGATCACCTGGCTGAGGTGTGCTGTCAGAGCTCCCCATTGTAGAATTGCTCTTCCTTTCTACACTGTGCTCTTTGGAATGAAGTCACTATGCAGCCCACACATAAAAAGTTAGGACTTAATGCTCTACCTCCTTGAGTGCAGAGCATTTACACAAATGATTTCAAATTTTTCTGCATAGGAGGTTTGTCTGTCTTCTCCATTTATTTTTTTTCTTTAATCATTTATTTATATCAGTATGAAATCATATCTTTATTTAATACTTGGGTTATAATCCAATACTACATTATTTATTTTTGCTCCCATTGTTCCAGCTTTAGTCACAGGGAGTTTTTTAGTTGCTTCCTGTGTCCCTTTGGCATAATCCCTATTACTGTGTGTGTGTGTGTGTGTGTGTGTGTGTGTGTTTTGGGTTGTTTTTTAAAAGCAATTTCTTAATTTCTGGCACTCCAAGATGTCCCAGGGTCATCATGCATTTTTTGTCCCACTTCTGGAATTGGCACTTTTTTCCTTTTATTGGAAAATGGTTAGACACCAAGACCTGGGCACTAGGTATGCTCCTTGCTCCTGGGGTATCATTGCTTCTAGGCCCTCTCCACTGACAGCAAAAAATTATGAGTGTATGCTAACCTATGTGTATACTAGTATCTATAAATATTTCTGTATGTGACCATCTGTACTGATAATAAACTAAACATGAGTTCATACAGATGTCACTGACACTATTCAACTACCATATGGATCATCTAGTTTGTTGCCTTTGCTAAGTCTAACCTTCTACTCAAACAGCGAGAAACCTGCTTCCCACAATCTACCATCCATTTTTTCATTTAATTTCAGTTAGATATAGAATGATACCAGAATTGTTAAAACATACCAGCATGGGAAACAAATATATCAACTAGAATACAGTGCTTATATACAGTTTCTTTTTTCTTTAGTCTTCCAGGTGCCACTTATTTTCAAACTTACCTATGTCTGTACATTTCTGCCCCAACCCCTTCAATGAAGTTATTTCATGCATTGGTGAGAGACTTAGATTATTTTGCCACATTCTACATTCTGTCCTGGGATGCCCTTTCCTCCTAAATGATTTTTAAATTTGTATAATTAAGGTTTCCTTTTTTCCTATAAAGTTCTATGGGTTTTGACAAATGCATAGTATAATGTACTTACCATCACAGCACTGCACAGAATAAATTCACTGCCCTAAAAAAGATCCCCTGTACTTCATTTATTCAAACATCCCTCTTTCTTTTGATAGTCCCTTGCAACTGCCAATCTTTTTATTGTCATTGTAGTTTTGCCTTTTCCAGAATGTCATATGGTTGAAACAGCACTTTATATAGCTCTACTTTATCTCCTTTCTTAGCATTACCAACTATACTTCTTTTAAAAATTAATTTTAATAATTTCTCTGGAGTTTTCGATATACACTTAAAACTAATTTAATTGCATCCTCAAATAACATTATACGGCTTCATATGTATACATGAAGATACATAGTATTCCTCATTCCTCCCTACATTCCCTTATGAATTGTCATTCATTTCACTATCGGTATGCTAGAATCACCCAATACATTGTTACTATTATTACTTTACATAGTTACCAATAAAATTAGGACAAATTCAAACTTTTATTTATGGTCACTTATTCCTTCTCTGATATTTTTTCTTGCTTTGTGTACATCTAAGTTCTGTCTTATAAAATTTTCATTCTGCCTGAAAAGATTTTTGAACACTCACTGTGATGAAGACATTTTGGTAATGAATTCTCTCTGTTTTTATCACAAAATATCTTTTTTTCTTCTTCCATTTTGAAAGATAATGTTACTGGATGTAGAATTCTAGATTTGTTCGTTTGTTTGTTTTTTTTTTCTTTTAACACTTAAATTCTTCATATCATTCTCTTTTTTAGTCCCATGGTTTCTGATGGGAAGTCTGTTGCAATTCTTATCTTGTTCCTCTATGTTAAGTTCTCCCCTTCCCATCATCCTGCTGGCTTCTTTCAAGAATGAATATGTAGGTATTGACAACATATTGTAGGTGTGCCGGTTTTGTGGCATTTGTTGATGTTCTCTGAGCTTTCTAGATCTATGATTTGGTGTCTGTCACTGATTTAGAAAAATTCTCAGCCATTATTACTTCAGATATTATCTATGCTTCATTTTCTCTTCTTCTGTTTTTCTAACACACCCATGTTATACATTTGGGAATTGTCCCCAAATTGCTGGATGTTCTGTTGTTCTTTGTTGTTGTTGCTGTTCATTTACTTTTTCTTTGCATTTTATTTTTAGAAGTTTCATTGACCTCTTTGCAAGCTCACTGATTCTTTGTCTGTGTCCAGTCTGCTGATCAGCTCTTCAAAGGCATTCTTCATTTCTGTTACAGTCTTTTTTATTTCTAACATTTTCTTTTGACCATTTTCTAGAATTTCCATATCCCTATTTACATTATGCATTCATTCTTGCATGTTGTCTGCTTTTTCCATTATGCCTTCAACATATTAATCATAGCTATTTTACCTGCTCTGTGATAATTTTAACATGTGTGTCATATCTGAGTCTGGTTCTCAGGCTTGCTTCATCTTTCAGACTGCTTTTCCTTCTTGACTTTTAGCATGCCTTGAAATTTGGGTGGTAGAAACTTAAGTGAATAGGCCTTTGAGGTGTGTATTTGTGGTAATCTGGGTAGGGTTTGGACTATGTTTAATGTTTGCTGTAGATGCAGGAGGCTTCCAATTACTCCATGTGTTCTTGTCTTTGCCTTCCATGTTTGCTTTGGGCTTCCCCAAGGACTCTTCCTCAGAGAGAGTCTTACAGTCCTTTCAGCTGAAATCCACTATTATTGTGCTAGAGTTGTGTTGGTGGGGGGCTAAGAGGGTAGGAAGGGAAACATTATCTAATCTTATGATTAAATCGTGGTCTTTTAACAGGCCTCAGTCTTAAGGTTCTGACCTTTACAAGTGTTTCTGCATTGGTAGCTTCCGCTCAACTCTTAGATGGGACAGAAGAACTAGAGGGGACTGGATGAGTTGGCTACTTGCCTTTTTTTCCAGGTAGAACAAGGCTCCAGTAGTCCTTTCTCTCCTGGAGAGTAGGTTTTAGTTATGGAGAGTGCTCTGCGCATATTTCAAGATGATTACTCTTCCCCTTTACCTGCAGAGCCACTGGAAGCTCTTGGATCATCACCATGAGAACCCAGTGGGGATCCTAGAGGGAAAAACCCATGAGAGTGTGGAGGTTCCCCTAAAATGGCAGCCCCCAGGAGTTTTCCACTCTCGTGCCAGCCCTCATGCAGCCGCAGACAAGTCATCAACTTACCATTTTAGTGTTCCTACTAGTTTACACTCCCAGCAGCTTTGGCTCCAAATAAGTAGATCTCAGCTATTTATCTCTCTATTCATCAGTCTCTACGGATCTTGAGGTATTGGTTTCCCCTGAAACCTCAGTTCTCCGATGGGTCTAAGAAAATTCATTAATTTTTAGTTTTCTTACCTTTTCTGACTGTAAGGATGGAAGTGATGACTTATACGCTGTTTATATGTCAAAGCTGAAACTGGGAGTCCAGCCATAAGATTTTTAATCTATGACACAAAAGAAGGAGAACTCTATCTTTTTCTATCTGAGAGATTTTGCGAGAAAGGATAGAGACAGAGGGAGAACAAGAAAAATTTGTATATATATATATGAATTTCTTTTTAAACTAAAGTTATTTGGGTGACATTGGTTAATATAGGTCTCAGGTGTAGATTTCTATGATACATCTTTTGTATGTTGCATTTCTGATTTTCATTTTTCTCCCTCTTCATCTCAGGGCTCAATCTTTAGGGGAGTGGCTTAGGAACAGAGATTGGGATGAAGGGATCATGGCAGGGAGTTTCCTGCCTTTCTTCAATCATAAGATTCTGGGGAAAGAGCACCTCCTGGAGCTCCCCCTCTCTTGCCCACCGCGCTGGCAGCACAGGAGAGTCCGCAGGAGAAGGTGCTAGCTCCCAGTTTCACTAGGCTTCTCTTGGTTCCCATGGTGTGTGTAAAAGACTCAGAAGTTCCTGAATGGGGCCTCAAAAGGCAGCTGAATTGGAAGCCAACAGACCTGCCATGGAGCCCATAGTAACAACAGTAGCGATGACTCCCAGCAGAGGACATAGAATGGAGGCCAGGACTGGTGGTGTCTTGGCAGAGGCAGAAGCTCTGATGGGTCTCCAGTGCCAAGGGGAGCTGAGATGAAGATCAGTCAGCCAGGGAAAGCTACCGAGTGCAGACTAGGCTGAGAGAGAGAGAAACAAGACTTTACGTTGCACAAATAGAATGAGTGCCACCCGACAGAAGAAGGCATTGTTTCAGAGACCAGAGAAGCTGGGGGACCATACAAGAGTGCCTCTAAGATCTGAGGACCCCTTCTCATAGAGTAGCACAGGCTCGCAGATAAGATACCCCCTGCCTCATGTGCCTAGATATCATCCTGACTTGCAGTCAAAGGTGGGGAAGCAAAATCTAGACTCTTTATATTCTTACCTTAGATCAAAATGACAGATTGGACTAAGAAAGTTAATTATTTTCCATGTTAACCATCAGGCAACATAAAGAATGTCAGAGAAGTTTAGAAACTTAAATAAAATCCATTTTCTCTGTGCCCGTCTAAGTCTAGTGGACAATTTGTTATTCCACTGCATTCTCCTTTCCATTACTCTGAACTATATTCTTTGTAACATTTGTCATTCTCTGAAGGTGTCTCATTTATTTAGTAAAGGTGTCTCTTTACTAAAGAGAAAGCTTGGTGGCCTGGCCTTCTCAGTCACCACTGGGTCCCCAGCCCCTATGCAGCCTGATCTATCAAAGGCGCTCAGTAAAATAATACTTGTTGAATAAATGGTGCTGTGTAAAGTCTCCTTATCAGGTGAGACAAATGCGTGGAAGGCTTTTGAACCTCAAGTTATTATTATATTAACTAATATTTATTAAATGCTAAGCGTTTTACGTATATTGATTCATTCAGTACTATTACTCTCTATAGTTTTCAAATGAGAAAAAGGAGGCACAGAGAAGTTAGGTAATCTGCCCAAAGTCACAGAGCCTGGCAGGAGCAAACGAGGCCACCTGGCGGCAAAGCCTGCACGCCCATTCACCGCGCCACACTGCCTGGCGGAGTCTCCCGTATGGCCTCCGCTCACCGCCTCCCGCCCCTCCTCCCTCACACCAGATGAGCCACAGACGGCTAAGTAGGCAGGGAACACTTCTCAAGATGTTTTCATCGATTTTGCCAACACTCAGCTGCTTTATCGGCTCTGATGAAACATTTGTGACAACCACAGCAATTGCAATGATCATTTCCATGCTGAAAACATTTGCCTACAAAGCAGGCACTTTTTTTCTCTTCAAAGTAAACATTGGTGCTGCTGAGAGGCTGCCACCCACACCCATGGATGCTGCTTCCTTAGAATTCAGAGTGCCTCCCAGCAAAAGCCCCCAAGCACTGAAGACAACAGACCAGAGGATGTGGACTTCTCTTCCAGGGGGCCTCCTCTGACACCGGAGTTCCCGTCCTAGCACCTAGCACTTCCTTCACACCTCCTGGTAGCCCTAGGCAGGGGATTAACCCTTCCTCCTGTGTATCTGTTCCTTTTCTCCAGGAGCGGGGATGATGCCTTACTAATCTTAAGTCCAGCGCTTAGTGCATTTGCTTAATTAATTTGTTAATAGTAAACAGAACAAGACCTTGAAACCCCCTGAAGCTGTTCCTTTTAGTGTTCAGAGGAAAAAAGACAGAAGGCAATAGTTTTATGAAGACAGGAAGAACTGTCTTAGGGCAGTTAAGCATGTTTCTGTAAGTCCTATCCCAAAGGATAATAGGATATTTGGTGTGGGAGGGGGAGAGAGGGGGAAGGGATGGAGAGGCTCTCATTGCCAAATAAAATTAGTAAGTGCAGAGCTAAGCTGAATTGGAAGTAAAAAGGTACTTGTCTGCAGGACTTCTCAGATCTTTTGGCATGCCAGGGTATAGGTGAATCTTCAGAAGGGACACTGTAGCATTTTGCAAATGCCTTTGACCACAAATCTGTTTGTTTGGCAAGCTCTTCAAGATCCTGGTGGACCATTAAACCAACTTAAAGCAATGCAGTTTTCACAGGCAAGGCAGGGGGACCCTCCTCAGTTTAACAATGATTTACATGGTCAGGAACGGGCCAATGACAGAGAGCCTATCATTGTCATAGATGAAGTCTTCCTGAGAATGGAAAGACTCTCTTTAGACCCAGATGGCATCTCTATAGGAATAGCCTCCCAGATACATAGAAATGTGGCTTAGACATGATACAATGGACCATTCCCTGTCAGGCACCATGGTGGGCCCTCTGAGGAAGCTAACTTTGCCTTGACAAAACCGTGAGGTCTGCATTATCATCCTAATGCAGACTAGGAACTCAAGGACCATAAAATCGGGACAATGGCCTCAAGCAGACAAGATAAGAGTCTTCTAGACACCAGTTTAGAGCCGTGTCTACTTCTCCTAGCTGCTCAGATGAAAAGTAAAACCCAAAACGGTGGGCCAAAGTTTTGAACAGTTACCTCTCTTTCAAAAGTCTGGTGGCTGCCAGCCCCACCCCCTCCTTGCAGGTCCCTTCTTGCAGAAACAGCTCTTGGGTCAGGGGCAGCCAGTGGGGCAGGACGAGTTCCCTCCCCAAGCCTGACAGAAGCCGCTTCTTACCCCTCATCTACACACCAAGTCACGAACTTTGCCTGTGCTCTTAAGTGATTGTGACTGTTTCGTTTTCGAAATATCAGTTGGCCTGTTCGAGTAATTTTATACTTAAATTATTTAAATGCAATCTATCCATTGAAGCAATTTCCCCTGCACAGAAGTATTTTCTTTTTTAGGGAACTGAAGCATGATAAATAAATGAATAAAGACTTGTAGCAGTGTGTGTCTGTCTCTCTCTCCTGAAGAAAGCACTTCGGCTGTGAGTCCCTCTTGTCAGAAATCTTGGAACTCATAATATTCCCTGTGGTTCTGCCGCTCAGCATTAAAAATAACCAAAGACTCGAGTAACAAGGTTTCTTTTTCTAGACACGAAGCCCATTTTATGCCACAATGCTTGGGATGACACGCGGACTGCTCAGAGCTTGCTAATATTCTCCCCTGCCTCTCTCCCCAGGCCTGCAAGCAGTTAGAATGGCTTAGTGGTGATCACAAATGCTGTCCCATTTGGAAAGTACTTCTTTAAGGCAGCGCAGATTAAAATTCATGAAAGGCGCTTGCTTGCATAAATAAATTAAAAGCTGCAAAACTAAAGTTTAAACACCCATACACAACTGGCATTTTGCAAACACCATATGCACCGCCGTGCTCAGTTCTGGGCCGTCATGCAAGAAGTGAGGGAAGAGGCCTCCTTGGGTTTGAAGGCATAAAAACGGGAAGCACCTTGATCACCTTTGGCACAAAGGAGCCTCAGCCGCAAAGTGTGAACTAATTGATTTGAAACTTGTCTAAATGCATATGGATTTTAGGGGAGCATGCCAATATCTGGAGAGAACTGTCAAAAGAAACTGAAACAGAGAAGGAGCCCAGGCTTTGCAACCAGACAACGCCAGGTTCAAATTCTAAGTCTTCAAATTACTGTGGTGCCTTGGACAGATCACGAGAAGTCTCTGAGAGCCAGTTTTCTCATCCGTATAGTGAGCATAAGAAAATTAACCTCTAGACGCAGACTGTTGCATGGAGAGGAAATGAGGTACTACACATAAAGCAGCTGGCAGACAGGAGGTGTCACAAGCTGCTAATGCCCCACTTCTTGCTTTCATCTTACATTTATATACCGATGGCATTGTGAAAAGTGAGTGAGTCCTGGGATAGAAGCCTCAATTCTGAGCCCCAGTTTTGCCATTCACTGGCTGTGTGATCTCAGAGGACTTCTCTTCATCTCTTTCAACCTCAGTTTCTTTATTTGTAAAGTTAAGAGGGCAACGTTACTTCTCTCCACACATACATAACATCTGCAAGGTATCTGGTCCTTGCAACGTTAGGCATGACTGGCAACCTTAGCTCCAGTTTCCTTAGAAAGGAAACTGAAGCTAAGAGATGGGGCAGAGCGAGCCCAAAGTGGCTCAGAAGGTGTGTGGTAGACCCAGGAACAAAGGGCAGAGGAGCCTAACTGCCCTGTCCTGGCACCCTGGCCCTTCCTCCCACACCAGTGCCTTCCTGGTGCCCTGTGGCTGCTCAGGGTCTGCCAGGCAAGTGCCGGGTCCGGATTTGGCCCAGCTGGAGGCGTTTAGGGGCCTGCCCCACGCTGATGGAATAAACATGTTTTCATCCCCATGTTCCAAAGCCTTGTTGCCAAATGCTGATTATTCAGTGCACTTGGCATCAATGGGTTGAATTTCAGTTCCTCCTGAGAACAAGTGTGCTTCTTGGTAGGGTTTTCTCAATTCCCAGGCTGCTGTCTCAGATGGGAGAGTGTTGCATCTGGAGTTCCACAAAGCTTGCACGGAGCAGCGATGAGTTCATGGGTGACCTGCCTACTTTGGCTTGAAATAGGTTCCCCTTTATGAATTGCTCCAGGAGTGGAGTCATATCAGGAGCCTGTGAGTGCCCATCTGTCATTCTGTAGCTGGAGCTCTCTCTGGCAAGACACTGAACTTCAGGCATCATCAGGAATCAGGCCCAGGCCCAAAGGAGAACATTCTAGAACACATTTTGTATCCATCGGTAGTCTTGATGGCAAGAAACAGAAATAAAACTCTGGCTGTTGTAATTAAATTGAAAGTGGACAAAGGTAGACTGGTCATCTGAAATCCTCCTGCTACAGAATACCTAGAAATTCTAGAAAGAAATGATAAACAGCATATATGAGCTTGTAAGAACTTTTAACAAAGCAAAAGAAATCCCCAGGGGGATTAAAATAAAGAAGAAACTATGCCCCTGTGATTTGACCCTGCAGCTGACTTGATAAGTAGGTGGGGAGGTGGGGTAGGGCATGGGGAGTGTCAGTGTCCTTGACCTTAAGACTTGGATTTTTTTATGCCTGCATTGGAACAAAAGGTCAGGCCTTGGGCCTGCACAATGCTATGTTTGAACAAAGACCCTTGCCTAAAGCCAGGGTACTCAAACAGGTACACTAGAAGTGGAGGAACAGGTTAAAAATCCACTCAATCCATTTTTTATGTACAAGTTTGCTTGTTTACATTGGTTGAGCTCTGGGAGAGAAAAATAAAATGTTCTCTAAAAATAGGTAACCATAAAGACGTACCTCATGCAGGTTTGAAGTTCAGATTTCTATTATCCATATTGTTTGGCGACCTGCCCTCCCAACACAAGAAATTAACAACAATAGAAAGTAGATCTGAAACCGGAGAAACCTTGGAGTACTTGGGAGCAGCAAGACTAAACATTTTCTGTAGGAATGGGCCTTCGACCCAGGTAATATAGGAGTCATACAAATAAAACCCCACTAAAGATAATGCAATATTATAAAATATTTGAGTAACAGAGACTCCTTATCACTTATCCCAAGAATTTTTATCTTCCCCTGCTTAGCTCTTGGAAGTTATCAGATTCCTTGATAGCTAATGGTAGCCATCTGACTAAGTTCTAACCAATAGATTATAAACATAAGGGTTCTGTAGGAGTTTCCAGTAAGTTTCTTTAGATAGCTGCCATTTTCCCTTTGCTCCTTTTTGCTGGCCTGATATTTGGAGCATGGCTATGGTGGCTGGTGCTCTGTCCTGAACCATCAGGACAACTGTGGAGTGGCACCATATCAACACCAGAATACCTACATCATATCAGAACTTTTATGTGAGAAAAAGCTCGTCTTCTATTGTTTAAGTCATTATTTTCCTTACTTCTGTAACTCACAGTGAAGCAAAATCCTAACTAATTTAATGAGGAAAAATCTACCATGAGTCAAGTCGTCAGGTAGAATAAACAAGAGCTATTCCAAAAAAAAAAAAAAAAAAATTAAAGAATATAAATAGCAGCAAGTAAATACAAAATAATCATATAAGTAATTAAAATCATAAAAGAAGAAAGAGAATATGTGAGAAAAGAGCAAGACATTAAGGAAAAGTGCATATTTTTAGAAAGAAACAAAATGCAGTAATAGAAAACAAATGAAGTCATTGAAACAGACAAACAAAAAACACCAATAGTTGAGTTAAATAACCCAGGACACAGAAAGGAAGAGAGAATTAGTGAACTAGAAGGAATAGCTGAGAAAATTGCCTAGGATGCAGAACAAGGAGAGAAAGAGATGAAAAAATATGAAGGAAAGTTGAAAGACGCGAAGGTCAGAGTGAAACTATCCAACACATATGTATCAGCATTTCCAAAAAAAGACACTGTAGAGAATGGAGAAGGGAAAATATTTGAATACCTACTGGGTAAGAATATTCAATAATTAATAAAAGGCAAAAGTTGTATGATTTAGGCTTCCCAGCAATATGAAGGACACTAGATAGATAGGTAGATTGACAGCCACCAAGAGATACATTATAATGAAATTGTTTAACTCCAAAGAAAAGATCTCAAAAGCAGCAAGAGAAGTAGATTAACAACAGAAGGCTTCTCAATAGAAACAAGAGAAAACTCTGACATGAAGGATTCTACAAGTTAAAGCCCACCCAAATCACCCTACTGTTAAAGTCACAGTTGACAAGTTTCATATGTGCTTATAGCCTCTGGTCAGCTTTGAAGTCCCCCACTCTGAAATATGATCAGACAACTGAGTACTCTCAGAAATTTAGACATTTAGTGAAATATTCTGACATCATAGATAATAAGAAAACGTTGCAACATGGACAAAATAGAGCTGGGGGAAAGCAAAGTTTAGATAATACCTGTCATTCATAGCTTTAGAAAATTAATATTGTGACCATGCATAAAAATATAAAATCTGAGAATATTCAAGGAGCGAAAGGGAGATATTGGAAATTAAAAATGTGATAACAAAAGTGAAAAACACAATAAAAAGTTTGAAAAGTAAGATTTCTTTAAAAAGTACAAAAAATAAAGAGTGGTAAAATATAAAATAAATTAAAACATAAGTCCAAGTGATGTGATGACCAAGTAATAGAATTTTTACAAAAATTGAAGAAATTAGATGAATGCAATTATCAAAAATATGATTTAAGAAAATTTCTTAGGACAAAAGAACATGATTTTAAAAGGACTCATCAGAACAATGGATTTTTTTAAAAAAGACCTACAACAAGGCATATTATTGTAAAGTTTTTAAAAACAAGGATCATGAAAAAATTTAATAAATTTCCAGAGAAAAAGACAGGTCACACAGGCTCAGGAATCAGAATGGCTACCAACCAATATTAAACTGGAAGCTGGAAGACAATGAAGTAATGCCTTCAAAATTCTGAAGGAAAATAATTTCCAATGTTGAATTCTGTTCCCAGACAAACTATAAATAAATAGATACATGCTTACATAAAGTTTGAGGGCAAAATAAAAAACACATTTAAGTCATGAGAGTCACAAAACTATTTACCTTCCATTCAACTTTCTCGGGAAACCACTAGGGGATGCACTCCAACAAAATGAGGAAATAATCAGAAGAAGGTGATATCTGGGGGTACAGTAAAGGGAGCAACCGTCTAAGAGAGATGTGAAGGCAGCGTCTAAGGTGATGGAAGGCAGATTCCAGGAGGTGGCTGTGCACCAAGCAGGGGTGATTGAAAGAAGGCAGGAGGCTCCTGGAGGGAAAATGACGGAGAAAGCCTCATATGAGTGAAAGTCTAGAGGATAGGTTTAGACACTTGGCAAAGAGTTTGGAATTTAATTACTTATTCCTATACGCAATTTTGAGCAAATGAAAAATATGAAAAATATGACCTCTAGGAAAAATCAAATGTGAGGGGAAGGAAAACATAATCAGTTTGCTAAACGAATCACCTATAAAGATTGTTACACGGTGATAATAACATAAGCTCTGAATATTTATCTCTCAAAATGATAATATACCTGTGTTATAATTAAGAGGATGTGGGACATGGGAAGAGTTTGAAGTGGGTAAGGGAGAGCGAAGAGTGACATTCCATCTTCCGCGGCTGTGCAAGCCCTTAGGTGATGCCTAGACCGACCGCTGCAGTGATGAGCAATCTGAGCACCGTGCTGAGAGGGGTCGGGGTGAGGAGCCAACTGTCAGCTCATTATGGGAAGGAGAGGATGAAGAGATGGGGACAGAGTGCTTCTGTTTAATGTAACCGACTTTATAAAGTTGTTTAATTCTCCAAATTTTGTCCATAATTAACTTTAATTAAAAAATAAAAACAAAAGGAAAACTTAAAGGGGGGAAACAATACGGGTAAAGGCCTGTGATTTGGGTTTGTGACTTTACTACCTGAAGTAGTATAATCTTGTGGAGCAATGTATCCCAAAGAGAGGTGCTCTTTTTCTTTTTCCTATTTAAATTAGTTTATTTTAGTAAATATATTTTTAAGGAGGAAGGAAAGATTATTTTGCATGTTGAGTAAAATGTTCTCAGGACATGTTGTTAATCTTGTTGCTCTGGGAAGAATGAACAAAGCAGAGGAAAGAAACAAAAACCACTTCTGTCGGTGGCTTTGAGACCTTGCTGGAGTCACGTGAGAATACAGAAAGCATTGAAGACATGCCTGATGATGTCAAAACAGCAAGCAGCTTCATCTTCTATTTTATATGTTGAAATAGAAAAGAAAACAGATGGAATAGCTTTTTTAAAAGTTGTTTTCCACATCCGAAAAGGAAATTCACTTCAATTTTAATAACATTCTATTTCTTATCTATTATCATGCAAACCTTATAAAAATTGCAAGCTCGAAATTTGGGGGATAGGGTGGCAGGATGAAAAATAAAATCTTTCTGTCATCTAGTCTTTTTTTTTTTTTTTTATTGAACTAAGAAGAAAATCTATGTTCCCTTTGAAGGGGAAACCAGATGGATACTAGCTAATTCAACGAATGACCATAAAATCTCAGGAAGCTGGCTCAGGCTACCCATCTGGGAACAACACTCACGGCCACAACACAGAACTGGTCGGATGCAGACACCAGTCCTGCCTCACCTAGCCCTGACCTTGCAGCTTACGCTCATGATATATCCAGCCCTGGACAATGTCCACCACTCCTCCACACAGCCCTGAATGATGCTCCATCTTCCACTACAAGGCTACAAGAAACTCTTCCTCCTGGTCCCTAATCCTTGCATCACTAGCTCCTGACCTGAAGCCCAGGTGATGTCTCTGCACGTGGGACAAATAGCCCACCATTCCATAGTTTCAAGGAGAGCTAGGAGAAAGACTATCTGGCATTTTCAACTATCTACCAAAGCTCCAAAGATAGAAAAGGAGTTTGATGTCAGGCCAAAGCAGAGATATGATAGTAGCAATAATGACTACCATCATTTGAGCCCTGTAAGATGGCAGTGAAGCATACAGACTCTGCATTCAGACTAAGTGGGTTCAAACCCTGGCTCCTTCAACCCTTGGCTGAATAGCCAAGCAAATTCCCACCACAGGGCCTTTGTTCCTGCTGGTCTCTTTCCTAGGGAGTTGCTGCCTCATCATCTCTATGAGGCATTCTGTTCAAAGTCACACTCTCTTTGGTATTCCCCGCCCCCTTCCATGATTTGTGTTTTTCTCTAGAGCTTATCTTCATGGGTTAAACTATACAGTTTACCTGTTGAGCTTTTTTCTTGTTATTTCTTCCCCACTCCTCTCACCCACCTTGGATATATGCTCCATCAGAGTGGGAGTTCTGTCTGTATTGATTAGCCCTATAACCCCCAAACCCAGAAGGGTGCCTGGTACATAAATATCTGGTGGCTGAATGAATTGGGTCCAATACCCAGCTGTTTCTTTGAGTCTTAGACCACCATCTGTAAAACGGGGTTGCTAAGAAACTACATTATAGGATTGTGTGAAAAAGTGAATAACGTGAGTGTTTGTGTTGTGAGAGGGCGCATGTCCCTTTACCCAATCACCTTGCACTCCTTAGTTCCATCTCAACCCTTGCTTATTGGGTCAGTTTGACCAAAGCCCCTACCGTTTTAGGAAAGCTGCCCAGGCAGAACCAGAGAATGAAGATTTGGCTTTTAAGGTCAATGCTCTCAGTCCAGAAATAAGACAGAAAATACGTAGGATTACGTGATCATGTTCAACCAGTTTTTCCTGTCTCACCACCTTTTTCCATAAAATCTGACAAGGTGTGGGGATGGGAGAGATCATGGGAGAGAAAGCAGCAGGACTCTCAGAGAAGTGGCTCTTCCCATCTGCACCAGCCCGGGTGTCAGTTACAAAAGGGGAGGAGCAATCAGAATACTCTTCCAGGGCAGAGGCCCTGGGCAACCATGAGTCTCTAGCAGTCCTGGCAGACACTGGAGAACAGCCAGGTTTTCCTGTACCCCATAGAATGGTGTTAGAATTAAGAGAGAAAGATGGCACAGCAGAAAACAAGAGACCATGCGTCCAGGGACCAGGTGGGGCATGGCAGAGCCTGCATGCCTGGGGCAAGAATGCCAGTTACAAAAGACCAGGAGGTACATCTTGGCAGCTGCCAACATTGGAAAAAGAATGACTTTGGGCCAGAAGCCTCAGCTTTCCTCCACCCACGCCCATGGCAGGATAGTACTCAACTCCAGAATGTCGATGCCATGCCATGGGGAAGGAGCAGAAAGGAAATATTCTGAATATACTGAGCTTAAACCCAATACAACTTAGAAAACACTGAGGTGAGTGTGCTTTCCCAGCAATGAGTAGAATTGGGTGTCTGCCATTAGACACAATGGGAGTTTGAAATACATTTTTATAAATATGGAAGTAATTAATAAATAGAAATAATAAAACATAGAAAAATATGCAGAGAGTTATATTTATTTGACTTACAGAGCATGTGACCTGTGAAAACTATCCCTACTAAAATATGTAAGGAACATGTTACATTGCCTGGCACTTAGTAAGCAAATAAATAAATGGAAGATGTTATTATCAGTGACCTGCCAGTCACTGAGCCATTCATTTTACAGGGTCGTCTCTAACTCCCACAACAACCCTGCAAAGAAGCTTTTATTATTTATATTTTGTGTTTTAATAAATATGGAACTTGGGACAATTCAATGACTTGGCCAAAGTCTCATGCTTAGGAAAGGTTAGAGGTGGGATTTGATCCTGGGTTGCCTGATTCCACCCTAGACTGTCATACGGCTTCACAGGGGATGGGAGTCCTGCTCAGTTAAGGAGTTGCTTGCTTCGCTGACTTGGCTGGATGGGGCTACCCCAGACTAGGGGCTCCTGTCAGTTACAGCAAGGATTCTAGGCAGCAAGGGGAGACCTGAATCCATCTTGGTCTCTTTAGGGTTACCTGGGGAGACAGGCATTGTTTTGTGATGGAGGGAGAACCCAGGGGCCTGCAGGCTTTGAAGTGGGACACTGGTAGGTGTCCCTTAAGGGTCATCTAGTCACTCAGTCCCATGGCCCTCAAGTCAAAAATGTATGTATGAGAAGCCTAAAGAAGAAGTTGATACTGAGGGGAAATCCTTTCCCATTTCAACTGGGGCAATATCTGGGCAGCCCAGTCTAATTCCAACCACAGTGATGAGTTGGCCCTACTTCATGAGAGCAAGAGAGGCCCAAACAAGGGGTGAGCATCCAAGGCAGGAGCAGCAGAACCCATACATCCACCAAGGAGCACCAATGAGTCCCCTTTGTCTTTGCTGGAACCACGAGGTGACTAGGTGGTGAAGTCAGGGTAATTTCCATGTTCATAACTACACACTCCTGGATTTCCCTCACTGAGTGTGGTGTGGGTGAGCTGGAGAACAAGGGATGTGTAACTCACTAGGCATTGACTTCAAGGTGACTTTGCTCTCTTCCTCTCACAAGTAACACACACACACACACACACACACACACACACACGGACCAATTCTACTCTTGCAAAGACTGCCTTTTCTGAAATAAAAATGGTACTTCACTTCCTTCCACTTGTTAGGGTTGCTGTTTAAAAGATTTCTTTTGCATAACCCTTTACGTTATCATGCCATTTCTTGATTCAACCCCAACACACCCCACACAGGATCTCTTGGCCCTTTTAGGACTTGCTCTTTCTGATGCTTCTCTGAATGGCTGGCTAAAGTATAGGCTCAATGGGCAGAGCTGGATGTGTCCCAGCTTTGGTCAGAAAATCTCCCAGGACAGTGATGTCTGGGAATGTCCTCAGTTGTCATCTCAGACCAAGGAGCACCCAACATAATCCCCGAAAAAAGGCTGCCAGGGCAGTGAACACAGGTCCCCCTCAGGCAAGTGTCCCTGACCCTAGGGCAAGAGGAGATGAGGATTTGGGAAATGAAGCTGTAGCATCGGAAGGTGGGTTGTTTCTATTTTCACAAGGACTGATTACCAAAGCTGCAAAAGTGTGTACCAGAATTGAGACCAGTTAAAACTGCTCGATAAAGCTTCAACTCTTCCCTGTCTTGTGAAGTTTCAATGTTCTTGCATAACAAAGGGGTGGGGATGGGGTTCTTTGAATGAAGACTTTTTGGATAGAAGCCCAGAAGGGCAGAAGCAGGCTACTTAGCATCAGGAAACTGGCAAATGACTTGTGCTAACCACAGCCAGCAAAAGTGAGGGGGTCTCAGTGTCCAAGACATAGGCTGGAGTGTATGTATTGCCGATGGGGGAGGGTTCTTTGGATAGGGGGAAGGGGAGGTCAAACTTGCTTCAATGTGCACCACCAAAAGCCTTGTGCTCTCTTTTTGATGGTTTCTCCCAACCGTGATGTCTTATTCTCATAAAAGCTACCCTCTCTGGCATAGAAAGAAATCACTCAAAGTGAAAGCATCAATTAGGTCTCAAAGAGTTCCGAGATAATAACCAGCCATTACTGAGCCTTTATAACATGCCAGGCCCTGTTCTAGGTGTGATTTGGTTCTCAAGCCATGGAATCCTTACAACCAAGCTATAAGATAGGTACCACTTACTAACCCCATTATACAGGCAAGGAAACCAATGCACAGAGGAGCTGAGGCACAGGTTGCACAGCCCAAGGTTATGCAGCTAGGATGTGACCAAGCTGGGATTGGAGCCCAGGGAGCTTGGCTGCAGCATTGAGAGCTAAGCCACTTTAGCACACTGTCTCACCTGTGCTCACTGCTCTCAGAGCCCTTAATGCGTCGCCATGCTTTGTTTACTAGTTCATCTCCTCTGCCCTTGACCATGAGCTCCTTGAGGGCAGACATTATGTCTTATTTATCTCTATCTTCAAATCCTAACAAAAATAAGACTGTAGTGGGTGTTCAGTTAAAACTAAGTTGAATGATGAGTTTAAGAAATCCTTTTAAAGCTTGCACTATTCAGAGGAGAAACATAACTAAGAAAAAAAAAAACACTTGTTAAACTTTTGCCTTGTAAATAGCACCAAGCCAACCAAGCACGCTGCATTTATTTCTCCCCTAATTCCCGAGAATTCTCTGGGAGGTAAATGCTCTCATTAGCTCAGTTTCACAGAAGAAAAGCTGAGGCACAGAGAATTTAAGTGGCTTGCACAGGCCCCACAGCTAAGATCCTCATTTAGACATTTGATTCCATGGTCTATGCACTTAAATATGACACAATGTACTGACCCTGGGCCAGAATGGGTGACAGGAAAGAAGAAAAAACATAGAGGGGTCTGAGGAAGAGAGTAGGCCTTCTGACCAGGAAGTCAAGGAAATCTTCCTGGAGGAGGTGGCACCTGACCTAAATCTTGAAGAATGGGTAGGATCGGGACGTGCAGAGATAAACCAACAGGACAGGGCACTCCATATAGAGGAAATTATGTGAACAAACACACAGGCAGAAAATCAGAATTATTTTCACTTGGCTGCAGCTCCAGATGAGTGAAGAGGGATACCTGAGATTCCTTTAGAAAGGAAGACTGGAGCCAAACTGAGATGAGTTTCAAAGGGGGCTTGGACTGAGTTACTAGGCAGTGGGGAGTCACTGAGTGCTTTTGAGCAGCGAGTGATACATTAGAGCTTGCTTAGGAGGATTTAGCAATCAGAGAGAGGATGGTTTAAGGCAGGGAGATACGAGCAGGATAAAGTGCAATTAGGATTACTAGAAAAAATGGGATCAGGGTCTTAACCAAGCACAAAGAGGGGAGAATGGAAGCAATAGATAATTTGAAGCCAGAATCAAGTACTTAGTTACTTATAAGGTGTGAGGCTGTGAGGGAGGGAAGAGTTAAGAGAGATGTTAAGGTTTTTCTTTGGGCTCAGAGGATGACAGTTCCCTTAGCAGAGAGAACATCCGGGGGGATCATGGACCTTGTCAGGGCTGGTGGGTGAGGGAAGCTAATGAGCCAATCCCCTCACACTGGGACCATTTTCTAAAGGGTCAAATCTAAATTCTAGGCCATCTGCCCCCTCAGCTAGAAGAGCTTCAGTTGGCAAGTCAGGGCTCCACTTCCATTTCTTAGACAAATTCTCTTTTTAAATTTGATTCATGCAGGGCAATGCGTATCTGATATCAGTGTCAGGCGCCAATAGCTGCCACACATGCACACACACACACACACACACACACATGGAGGCCCACCACCACTAACTCCCAGCATCTTAATGAAAGCCCCTCCTGTGTGAGCCGCATTAGTGAGTTGATCCAGTAATAGGAGACAAGCCGTACAAATTGAAAACTAAAAACTTCCAGATTTCATCCTGCTTTTCCTTATGTCACTTATTTTATGCTGCATGAATTGGATATTAGTTTCCCCGTATCGCTGGAATGTCGGATCGCTGGGGTAGCTTGAGCAGACTCAATTTCGCTTCAAGTAATAGAGTGAGATTATTCAAAATTATTTCCAGTGGGCTGAGCTTGCCTGTTCCTTCTGTTATGAGAATAGAAGTAAACAACTCGCCACCCTCCTTGCAAGCTGACATCCTTGACACAGCGCCCCTTTGCCTAGCTCTTTAATCGCGAGAGCATTTTGGTTTTAGCCACGCTCAATTAATTCATCCAGGAAAGGGTCCAGTCAGAAAGAGTTGATTTAAAGTGAGATAAACTGGGCATCTGCTTGGAAAACCAGATGATCCCAAATATGTCTTTCGTTGTGAGAAAATGAAGAGCTCTCTGCACATTTAGAGCAGTGACTACTCAGCAGCATATTTTTTTCCTTGAGAGTCGAAGCAGTGGTGGTGGCAGAAGCGATCAGCGGGCTGCTTCTTGGGAACACAACGGGCTGTGCTATTAGGGATGAAGGGACCTCCAGACCGGCCACTGCCCCTGGCCTGTGTGTCTGGTGGGGCCAGGTAACCAGGCCTGAGGGGCCAGAAAGGGTGTGTGTCCCCAGTTACACATACAGCTAGTCCCTCTGGCAGTTGAACGCCAAAGAGCTGAGTTAGCACTTGGGAAAGTGGGATGTCAACATTTTTGCTCAAATTTGATAAGCAACGGAAGATTAGCACCTTCCTCTAGTCTCTATTTCGAACAATGTTCCTTTCAAGGCAGCCAAATCTGGCAGCAAATCCAGACCCTGCAGACAGCCCTGCAGCCTGCGGGAAGAGGCAAGGGGTGGGAAGACAGCAGCAGGAAAGGAAAGGAAGACAAGTGGTGACAGACCCCAAACCCACAGCTTCTAATGTAGCAGCTTGCACTTGGGGGAAGAAGGAAGCCCTACCGCGTGAATTTCCCACCGTGGGAGCCCTCCTTTGGGCTGGTCTGAGGGTGTTCCTGGCTGAGAAAGAAGGCCAGACAGCAAGCATCTGTCCGGTGGGCAGGAAGACCCGGGCCCCCATGGCCCCGAATCACCCCGGGTGTCTCACTGCACTGTGCCGAAAGCATTACATGGCACGGACGAGCTGGGGAGAACAGGGACCAATTGGAGCATTAGAAACAGGCTTTTCTGGCCTCCCAGGGAAGGCTAGGGTTTCGGCTCTGCTGCCATCTCCTCACATTTTCCACTGATGTCACCCCGGCAAATAATTGGTGGAGAGGAGACTTAAAGGGGAGGAGTGGGGCTGTGTGAACAGAGCGGTGGGATGGAGAGAAAAACAGGGCTGGGACTGGCCCCAGCTGTGACCACTGGGATCTCACCCCCACTTGGGAAGCCATTTGCTGCAAAATGAAACCGGCCTCTCGTTCCTTGATTCAAAGACATGCTAGTGAAGGTGTGTTTCTCTTCAAGCAGAGAGACTTCTGTGGCACGCCAACCCTGACCATGGCTCCCACTATCCCTGAAAGGGAGGCAGCACGGCAAAGCAGGCAGATAGGAGGCTGCTGGTGAGGTAGGGTGCCCTGTCCCTGCCTCTTCTGCCCTGTGCAACGCTGGGCCATCCTCAGCCATTCCATGGGCCTCAGGTGGGACGGGTGCCTGGCCAGGGACTTCAATTGTCTAAGGGGCTGTTCAGTGAATGTGCTACCAAAACCCAATTTAAAAGTCTCCACAGGTAAATTTCTTCAAACCAGCTGAAATTCAAGAAATATTTATTAAATGTCTCATATGTGCTAGGCATTGGGCTAGGTACTTACTCTGCTGTAAGCACTGGGGATAAAGCAGTGAACAAGACAGACACAGTCAAGCCTTTAAGAGTTCCTCTTCTAGCCCCCTCATTTGTACATGGAAACATTACAGTATTAGTATCTGCATTTTACAGATGAGGTGACAGCAACTCAGAGGGGTAGAATGACTTTCCCAAGGTCACATAGCAGTCAAGAGCAGAGTCAGGGAAGAAAACGTGGTCTACTGGTTTTAAACCCATATTACTTCCCATTGTACCGCCCTTAATTCCCACTCATAGAATAGCAGGAGATGCTGAAACAATCTCCAAGCTCATTAGAAATAAGAGAGAAAGGAAGAGAAGGTGGGAGGGGGAGAGAGAGAGAGAGAGAGAAAGAGAGAGACAGAGAAGAGAGAGAGAGAGAGCACTCTTCAGCTTTAAAATTCTCACGACAAAATATTTTTGTAAATGCTGTTTCTAGCCATCATTCTCCAGGAGGCCAAAGCTCTGGCCTGCCCAAATTCTATTCCTCTACTCCAAATATTTCTTATACCAACCAGGCTAGAAATGCTGAAGGGGCCGACCAAAAAAAATAAGGCTCTAATAATAATAATAATAGGCTTACATTAAACCAAATAAAGTCATTCTGAAATGACTAAAGAGAAATAGCAGAGGAGAAATGCCCCTGGGCTCACACTCTGTTTATGCATTGCACATTACACCTTTTCATCACAATTACCTAAAGTGGTACATTTGTACTTCCATAATGTATGGAATTCATTACATAGTTTTGCAATGAAATTATCACACTGTGCCTGGGACATCTGCACCCTGTCATACATCATTCTATTCATTTCTAGTTAATTTAATCCCAATATCTGCCCACATGATAAGACAGATGTTCAGCGGCACTGCAGCTTCAATGGTTTTCTGCCTTGAAGAAACTTCAAGCCGTTGAAAGAAATGACATCTTTCAGACAGAAAGCTTAGCGTATTAAAAAGTTTGGGGGTTTTGCCACTTGACTTCTCAACTTTATTATTTGTTGGTCTAGCCTAGTAACCTCGGCCATGAGGATCAACATGTGAGAGTAACAGAGGCAAAAGTCCACGGGGAGTGTTTCTAGCCCACTGAAAATGAGTCCCTACCAAGACTGGTTTAGAAATAGCTGCCTGTCACTCAAGAATAAAGGAAATCTAAACATTTTACTCTATTATATTAGTCACATTTGCTGCCTTGCAGGGAGAGGGAAGGAGGCCATCACTGCCTGTGTCTTTACTGTTCGCCTGCTCCCATCTGGGTGCTTGTCTCCCACGATCTCCTCCCCTTTGCCCTGCCATCCTGGGAGGTGACGGCTATGGTAATTTCCTGCCACCCACCCCGAGGCTGTGACTTGTATCCCCCCATGCTTTCCCAACTTCCCTAATGGAGTGTCCTTCACCAGAAAGTCCACAGGCCTTGCAGACAGCTTTCCCTGGGTGTGGATTCTGGCTCTGTCTGGGTAACTTAGGGTGATTTACTCAATCCTCTTGGAGCCTCAGTTTCACCATTTGCATAAGGTAAATAATAATTTTCATTTCATAGGAGCATGAAGGTTAGATAATACATGTAAAGTATTGAGCACAGTGGTTAGTTCAGTAATATTAGCCATACTTCTAACAATAAAAGTAATACTTTTCATACATGAAAAATCTCTAACAGAATTCCTACCCTGTGGTAACCTCTGAGGATGTAGCAAACAACATTATTATAAATAACACCACTACTAATGTTATTATTCCACAATGAATCCTGTTATACAGAAAACAGTTTTTGCCCCCAGAAGCCACAGGTTAGAATCATTTCTGATATTTGTGATGGTCAATTGTTGTCCTTGTTAGATCACAGACAAATTGCAATGGATCCTGGAATTCTGTGTCTATTGAAAGGGATTTAGGTAAGGGAGCCAGAAGTGAAATAAAAACATCATTTGGAGCAGGGACAGGAGTATAAATGCATCATTTGTACAACCTTCAAGTAGGCTGCCCCCCTGAGGGCAGGAGGAACCATTGCACCAAATAAAAAAACATTATTTTCAGCTTCATTTATTCAAGAAGCATTTAGTGAGTAGTGAGCCCCAACTAAGTGGCAGAAATTGTGCTGAACTATTATGTGAGACAGGAATGATAAATAAATAGACTCTATTAATGTGATCATGGGTGTACTTACATGGTATGTACAGAGAATGGCAAAAGTAGGTTTACAGTTGATCGTAGGAAAATAATACAATAATTAATAAATAATAATACAAGAATAAACTGTGTTTCATGTACTCACAACTATAGACCTACTTTTTCCCACCTTATATAAGTCATATATATATATATATATATATATATATACACACACACACTCCAGATATGAGGTCTGTCCGGAAAAAGTCCAGCCATTGTTAATATAATGAGAACAGTTTGCATGACATTGATGTAAACTGGCAGCCAAAGAGAGTGGACTGGAATGCGCATGTGTGAACAATGACAACTTCACTGTACAAGGCAGTGGGGGCGGTAGACATTGTTGAGTGAGCATGTGTACTGTGTGACCCTTGCATTCAAAATGACTGAGCAAGTAGAGCAACGAATCTGCATAAAATTTCACGTTAAGCTTGAACATTCCTCTGCAGAAACTGTTCAGATGATTCAGAAGGCTCGGTGACGATGCAATGAGTGCAGCACAAATAAAAGTGTGGCATAAACACTTCAAAGATGGTTGAGAATCTGTTGAAAGTGATTCACACTCTGGAAGGCCTGCAACAAGCAAAACACCTGGGAATGTTGAACATGTATGGGCCGCAGTCAACAAAGATTAGTGACTGATAGTGTGTCAACTAGGTGATTTGGAGATTCTAAAAACTACTGTGTATGAGATTTGACAGCCATGACTATGAGCAACTGGTGATTAGCAGCTTCATCATAATGCGCTCGCTCATGCATCTCATCTTGTGCAGTTTTTTTGTGAAACGTCAGCTCACCCCGGTGACCCAGCTCTATAGCCTAGATTTTGTGCCCTGTGACTTCTAGCTTTTCCCAAAACTAGAATTACCTTTGAAAGGAAAGAGATGTTATACTGTTTATGAGATTCAGGAAAATACAACGGAGCAGCTGATGGCAATTTCAACAAAGGACTTTGCAGAGTGTTTGGAACAGTGAAAGAGGTGCTTGGATAACTGTGTAAGCCCCAAGGTGCCTACTTTGAAAGGGACTGAGGCATCATTGTCCTATGTACAATGTTTCTTGTATCTTGTGTCTTCTTCAATAGATGTCTCTATTTTTCATAGTACATGGATGGATATTTTCTGGACAGACCTCATATATGTGTGTGCACACACACATACATATGTATTTTATATACTATTATTTTAATATAGAGATATATTTCAGCACAAAAAAATGGACTAGCCCATGAGTCTAGATGGGCACTTTCCATTTTGGGTTCTCCTACTACCTTAACATACACATTGCTCCCTAAGTTTTAGGCATGTTGTTTAAGAGTATAATCTAGTTCCAAGAGAACCTAGCAAATTCAACCAATTAAATTTTGTCAGTGGAAAATCTTCAATGTCCTTTTTCCACTATCTGGGGATAGTTCAATGTAGGCTCTCCATTCTTTGTTCTTACTTCTTTTCTATTCTGTTCTGAACTTCATTGCTCATGTATTCATGGTACTTACCTTCTGTATTATGCTTTAACACACTAAATACATACATATACACACAGTGTTATTCTTATATTTTCTTTCTTCCAATTTGGTCGTAGGCATACTAAGTGGCTTTTTAAATTATTTCATTGAAGAAGACTGCATAAAGTCTGCCTCTATACACATATCTGCCACCCTATCCCACCACTGAAAATCCTCCCTTCTTGAGCTACTTCTTCTAGAATGACTTTGGAAAGAATAATGTTTCTGGAAGCAAGCCTACAGATGACCTAGACTAAAGGAAAAGACAGTAGGGTACCTGTCTTGGCTTTCTCTTACCTAATGAAAAATCAGAAGGCATGGGCTTCTAAATGGGCCAGTATGAGATAATGATTCCAGGCCTGAGCCAAAGTTGAGCAAATGTTGCAGTGCTTGAGATACTGAAGAATGTTGTAAGAAATGGGGCATGACAATGGGATTCATCCTCAGGCAAGCAGTGCCTAACCACCAGGTCTTCTGATTCAGCAACATCAACAAAAGGCCAGGATACAGAATGACCCGGCTTCCAGAGAGAAGTCAGGAATCATGTTCCTGCAATGGCTTCCTCAGGTGGCATAGAATATCAGCGGTAAAAGGGGCCATGGGCATCAGCTAGTCCAATCCTCTTTCACAAACGAGAAACATGAGATTGAAAAAATATCTGTTTTATCAATCCACTGTCTTTTCACCATGAGCACATGCTATGGCTTTGTCCCAAATGCTTAGCACAGTGGTGGTCCCACTGTGGAAGTTCAGTGACAATTCAATGAACTAAAGTGAGATAAGGCCCAAAGAGTTCCCAGGGCATATCAAATTAGTGTCAGAGTCCTGAGTGGAACCCAGGCTCTCCAGTCCAGATGCACTTATTACTGGTTCTGGTCACCAAACAGATTCACTTTATAGAGCCCAGAGCCCAGGCCTTGTCGTCAGGCATGACAAGCTGGAGGGATATTCCCATCACTCACAACATTGTCCATAATCCCAAATCCTGCAGCACTGGCCCCGTCAGAAACCTAAGCTTAAGTCCATTTGGTCTCTGGGTACTTCTTTCAAAACCATCTTTAACTTGAGGTGATTGGTCTATATCACTTGAAAATACATTTCAAGATTATGTTTCTGTTCACTGTAGAGTACCCCATACTTAAAACAGTACCCACCCCATAATAAGTCCTTCACAAATATTTAATGAATAAACAAGTGAGTGAATAACCCAGTCATTCAATTCAGTTTCACTCATGGGTCAACACATTTTAGAAGTAAATTTTCTAGAGTTCTGCTTAAGAAGAAATTTAAGGCAGTTCCAGGGGTTTCTGGGGAAGAATGTAGTGATTAGTTAGTATGGCTTGGCATGGGCTCAGGGACACACAGGGTGGTATGGGTATTTGTTATTGCCAGACAAGGTAATTAGGTGGGAGAAAGAGAGAGGATGAAAAGGGTGTCCTTTGGTTTTGTGATAGGAACAGAGAGTGGAAAATAAAAATCAAAGGTGGGATGAAAAATAACTGTGGAAACCAGTATAGAGATACCTCAAAAAATTGAAAATGGAACTGCCTTTTGACCCAGCATTTCCACTTCTGAGAAATTATCTGAAGGAACCTGAAACACTTATTCAAAACAACATAAGCACCCTTATGCTCATTGCAGTGTTATTTATAATAGCCAAGATTTGGAAGCAGCCCAAGTGTCCATCAGGAAATGAGTGGATAAAACAACCAGAGGACATTTACACTATGGAATACTACTCAGTCATTAAAAAGAAGAAAATCTTACCCTTTGCAACAGCATAGATGGACCTGGAGAACACTATGCTAAGTGAAATAAGCCAGTCAGAGAAAGACAAATACATATGATTTCAGTCATATGTGGAATCTAATGAACAATCTGAACTAACAAGCAAAATAGAGGCAGACTCACAGATGGAGAGCAGATGACAGTATTTGGGGGTGGGGAGTTAGGGAGTGGAGGGATTGAGCAAAAAGGAAAAAGGACTCATGGACCTGGACAACAGTGTGGTGATTGCAGCAGGGAGGGGGCATAAGGAGAATAAATGGTAATGGAAAGATGCAATAAAAATAATAAAATAAAATAAATACTCCACCTCCTAATTACTCAATAATGCTAATCCCATAAATGAAGTTGTGTTCCCTGTATTCCAAGTAGTTTTTCCTGTCTATCCACATTTGGCTTCCACTTGTGGTCCAGCTAAGTGCTCCCACAATCCCCCTGGGGCCTCTGATTCAGGAGACTCCTTCTTCCTCTCCCAGAACTAGCCCACTTTCAGCCCAATTTCTAACTGACAGCATCTGAAGAAGCTGGCAGCACCTTTCCAAACGACAACAGAGCCCTGCCTGGAGACTGGTTCTGAAGTGTAGGAGATACCTGCCTAGCTCAGGTTCTAGGATCAGATGGATCTGCCTTCTGCAAATAGGTTTTCTTTGATGTAGAACAAATTATCTTCTCTGTATAAAATGGAAATAATAATATGACTACCACACCAGAGTACTGGACAAAATGGAACAATCCCTGTAAAGGTATTAGTACACTTTGTTCATTTAAAATATACCCCCTTCTCTAGCTCCGTTTTGCTTTAGGCCAACACTTAAAGGCGGCATCAATATTGTTCCCAAAGAGCCACCATTGCTTAAGTAGATGGGAAAAGTGGGGGGGGGGGGGGGGGCTCTCCTCTGTGATTTGCTGCAAGAATAGCTGCTTTTCTGAGATCCTGGAAGCCAGCTTAATATTGAACTTCCTGGCTGGGGGCCTCCAGCTAAGCTCTGAACATATTGAACTCCAGCTGTTGAGCTGAGGAACAGCTGGAAATTACACAATTGACACCTAAATGGAGGCGATGATCCCTGTACAATCACCTCTCCATTACCTGCACATAGCTTTCTGCATCAGCCTCGCTGATTTGTAAGTAGTTGTCCAGGCCCATGCTAAGTTCCCAAGCTGACCCATGCTGGCATGGGGTCTGTATCACAGTGTGTGTGTGTGTGTGTGTGTGTGTGTGTGTGTGTGTGTGTGTGTGATAGCCAAATGCCCAAACCGTCTGGGGAGTGCATATTGATTACCATCATCTGTGCCTCTGCTTCCTAACATATCAAGAAACCTGAAGCATTCCTTCGGACAGTCATACATGGGGCAGAGTAGAAGCAATCTTGGCTGCTGTTCAGCCTTGAGGCCTGCAGCAACAATTGTCCCTGAGAGACTCTGAAAAGAAGGCAGAATGGTGTGATAGGAAAAACATAAACGTCTGCCACTGCAAAGTCCAATTGTAGCTCTGTCAGGTCCAGCTGTATGACCTTGGGCAAGCTATTTTTTTTTTCTGTGTCTTATAGATAACTTGCCCAAGGTCACATTTTGGATTACTGACTCTAAAGCCCTTCTATCTAACCATTGAGTATTGCCGCCTTCCTCATTTGGGCACCAGTCCTGTCTGATCCTATACAGGTATCTGTACCTATAGACCTTGCCTAGATCCCCCCACCCCACTCACCATCACGTTCTCCAAAACAAGCTGGGGATGGCTTCCCTATATCTCGTCTAGTCTCTCCTTTCCTTATAAAAGGAAAGGCAAAGAAAACAAGCATTTATGGTGTAACTATTATCTGCCAGGGGCTATTGTTAATAAATCCACCAAGTGTCATTCCTGGTTTACAGGTGAGGTTTCTGAGGATCACAGAGGTAAAGTACTTATCTGTGTAGGTGACCAGTGGGGGTAGAGAAGCAGCAGCTCAGCCAGATGGCAAGATCAGGGGACTCTGGCCTGTAGCTCTCCCTCTAATTTTGTCAGTGACCTGAAAGAAGGCCCATGGGGGTGACAAGAGACCCTAGGTACCTGCAGGACAGGGAAGGAACCCCCTGGCAGAGACCAGGACAAGGGTTAAGCAATGGTTCTGAGTCCCCATGCAGCCCTGCCAAGGAGAGGAAGGATTGGGGCAGGGGGACTGGGAAGTGAGGGAAGTCAGGGTGGGACTTGAGACTTCCCTGGTTATTTTATTGTTATCGAGACCTGTCACCTGACTTTTACTTCTTAGAGTGTAGCAGCCTGACAGGAAACATCTGTCATCCATTTCCAGAAAGAGCATCCCCATCTCCTATGTGCATTCAGAGAGTATGTACTGAGTGCCTTCTCGGGTCCAGACATTGTTTGAGTCTCAGGAATACAGCAGTGAACAAGACAGGCAAAGTCCTGCCCTCATGGAGCTTTTGTGCCTTTGAAAGAGGACAGATGATAAACACATTAGCTGGTGGGTCTGACCCTGACTACTACTACCTTCCAAGAGGGGACATTGGATATCTGCGGGAGATATGGGGCAGGGTGGTGGTGGTGGGGGTGGGGGGAGTTGTCTTAAAGACTCTCCCTCCACACCCCATCCTTACTTCTGGTTTTCAGGAGTGTGAAATACTAACTGTACTGCAATGAAAGTCTCACTTCTGTGTAGTGAAGATTAGCCCTGCTCAAAAAGCCAGAAGCACCCTGGTTGAGAACACCCTAGTGGAAGACACAGGAAGAAACAAGAAGACTCTAGGTAGTGGAAACTGCTCTGCAGGGAAGAAAACAGTCTAACGAGATAGTAGGGGCAGTGGGATCTACTCTGGATTGGATAATGTAGTAGGTTGAATGGTGCTAATACCCAGAACCTATGGAGGTGACTTTATTTGGGTGATCAGGGTGAGCCTTCAACTCAATGACATGTGTCCTTATAAGAGAAAGGCAGAAGGACATCTGAGTCAGACAGGAGAGGAGAAGACACAGACGCACCGAGGAGACCGTCATGTGAAGATGGAGGCAGAGATGGGAGTGATGTGTCTACAAGCCAAGGGATGCCAAGGACTGCCATGGCCATCAGAAGGTAGGAGAGAGGCATGGGCCACATACTCCCCTAGAGCCCCTGCAGGGCGTGTGGCCTTCAAAACTGTGAGAGAATAAATGTGTTACAGCAGATGAAGCTGAAGAAGTCACGCCCGTGCTGAGACCAGACTATTGACAGGGACCAGCCATATGGTGAGACACCAGCAGACTCCAAAATCTGACTTCTGTAGACATGAGGAGAGAGCCATGCAAGAGACACAGAGGGTCGCATAACTGTGTGGACCTGGCACTGACTCCTGGGGTTCAAATCTCGGTTCTATTAATTAGTAGCTGTGTGACTGCGGGCAAGTTGTGAACTGAGCCTCTTTTCTCCCCTGAAAACAAGCTTAATAACAGTGCTCCTTCCCGAGTTGAAAGAAATGAGTTAATAATCATTAACTCAGTGCTTGGCACAGAGTATGAGCTCTCCATAAATGTTAGCTATAATCACTATTATTATTATTATTATTATTTCAATTTGAAGTCACAAATAGCCAGAATCCTCTTTCTTGATCACAAAGACTTAAGTGGGAAGGCTGAAGCATATTTGTAAAACTATGAAAGGACCACCTTTTGCCAACTGAGTGTTCAGGGTCGAGACCTCGTTTTGAGTCAGTGGCCCTGACAGGGCCAGAAGGGAGCCGCCAGTCAGCTCAGCTTGCAGGAGGACGGTCCTGGAGGATGGTAGCTCAGTGAGAGCTGTGCTTGGCTTGCAGATTCCTGCCTCTCAGAGATCCATATATGTGCCTCCCAGCTCCCCCTTTAAAGACACAGAGCCGCCTGATAAACAGAGGACTGTCAGGTCCTCTGATCCTGCACCTGAGGGCCCGAGGGAAGGGAGAGGCCCACCGCGGCTCTTTTCACAGCACAGGAGGAGCTAGCTTGGCAAGGCAGTCCTGAGCCACACCCTCCCCTCTTCAAGCATTTGAGGCCTCCAGAAGAAGAAAAAAATCTCTTGGTGCAGATAAAGGGGTTTCAAGAGGAGGGGCTGGTATCCTTGGTACCTCACCTCCGAGAGAGGACCTAACACTCATTCCCAACCCACAATCAGCAAGCCCTTCCCCACTGCTGATACTAGGCTGGACAAGGTCAAACTGGGTCCCTGTGGGTTTCAACCCCTCCCATGGATCAGCCAGGAGAGGAAACCAGACTCTGGCAGAAAGGGGAAGGCCACTGGGACATGTTGAGGGCTGAGCAATTATTGAAGTAAGAACTTTACTAGGAGGCAGATTGAATTAGTTCGTCTGTAGTCACGTGGACCTACTACACCCCAGACATGTGCTAGGTTCTGGGATAGAAAGATAAGCTAAATTAGACAGCCTTGCCCTTCTGGTGCTGATGGTCCGGTGGAGAGTCTGAGCCTGACTCAATGATTGCACAAGCAAGTGCACAGTTACAAGGTCAGGTCAACTTGCTCAGGCCACCCCGCTTTCCCCAGTGCTGCCCCCTAGAGCTTGGTGCCATGCTCCCAGCCCCCCGCCCTCCCCTCTCCCACTTCATGCTCTGCATTCAGTCCTCAAAATCCAGCTCTGGTCTCCACCATCCAGACACATGACATGGTCCACTGTGTCTGTCCGTCTTGTGCCCAGAGAGGGGCCTCCCCTCATAACTATCAATGTTAGGTCCCGCCTTAGTCTCTAAGCAAGTCTCTCCCTCTAAGATGTGCAGATTAACTTTCCCTCTTTATGGGTTTTCCAAAAGAGAAAAAGTAAGTATCACCTAAACAAGGGAAGATTGATCACTTCTAACCCCAAATTCTGTACTTATCAAGTACAGATAAGTTTCCAGGTGTGGGCTGGGTGTACCACCCAGATTCACACAAACATTCCACCCTTTTCTTACTTCTCACAGTTAGAAGGTTGACAAGTGCTGGCTTCTGTTCCCCAGAGTGCAGCCAAGAAAGATTGCTCAGAGGCTGGTATCTACGGAAGAGGTGAAATACCATTCCCCAGTTCTGGACTCCCAACAATTCCAAGATTTTCTTTGCTTACATTAATTTTCTATTTTTACAGAGTAGAAAGAGTTGTCATTCAAAAAAGTGCCTGGCCATTTATACAATGTTCAGTCCAGCCATGGAGGCGGGCACCCTTACAGTGACTGGCAGGCAAGAATGTCTGTGTGAAACCAGTAATTACCAGGATTTGAGGCAACAGGATCATTTTGGAAGTGGTTGCTACCTTTGACACTAGATGGCATTACCAGTGGGCCTGGAAGCTAACATAGATCTAAGATTAAAGTGTCATATATGGGGTTATGATTAAAAGCATATCCCTGTTTTTTATTCTTTTCAAGACATCTCCCAATATCTCTTAGGGCTGAGAACTGAGATTAATTTCTCATGCCATCTCATGTATTTTAAATGTCAGACTTGTTTGTATGAAGTGCAGATGGTGTGTGTGTGTGTGTGTGTGTGTGTTTGTGTGTATGCACACACTCTAAGCATTAGAAATGGGCTTTGTTGACCTCTACCCCATCTCTCTAGCAAAGATGACAAGGCCCCATTCCATGTATTCAGACTTACCAGACCAAAATAAGACACAAAGAATTCATACCTAGTGGAGAAGACTCAGTGTGTACTCGAATAATGATTGTGCACAGTGCAACATAAGTGCCATGAACAAGGTCCAAACAGAACAACACGAAATTCTGGAAGGAGGGACAAACGTTACTCCTGTTTGATTTCATGGGCCCTCAGAGGTTTCATCTGTCTCTGAGGGTTTCTCTGTATAGCTGAGGTCCTTGTAGACAGATTGCCTGGCGTGACCAAAGGTGTGGAAGGGTAAAGGAGGAGGAAGTTCGGAGTGAGCTGAGCAGTTATGAAACCCCTCACAGGTGTTCACTTCAGGGGGGTCTCTTGGAAATTTCATCCTAAAGCATCCTTTGCACCTTTCAACCTGTCACCTCCCATCTCCTGAGCCTTTGTCACCATTTGGAAACCCTTCTTCATTCTTCTCAACTATAATGACTATAACACTATCTCCACCCAGACTTTCCACAGGTGCTTTACCTACTGTGCAAGTGGTAAGGCCACTCTGAGGAGGTAACAAGGCTCTATTCTCTGTAAGTATTTAAGCAAAGGCAGAAAGTCTCCTTGTTTAAAATATTATAAATAACACATGTGTCTGGGCATTATACACCAAAACCAGTAAGAAAAACAAGTCGTTGATGCTGGAGTGATGGTGGTTATGTTGAGGATGACAACACAGGGAACATGTTCATCAGACAAAGGTCTGGGCCAGAGACCTGCTAAACCCAAAAAGGGAAGTGAGTTTGCAAGACAATAAGTGACCCACTCTAGGCCATCCAGCTGATGAATGGCGGAACCGAGTTTTCTAAGTCCTTTTCACAACACTGCTGCCTGAATATTGTTTAATATTCAAACTGAGGAACAATATCCATTTCTATCTTTCTAAATAAATTACAGGTTTCTAAAAATAGCACTACTGGGTGTTAGCACTCATGTTAGAAATCCCAAAGTTAAAAATAGTTTTCAAAGGTGGATTTTTTTTCTTCAAAAGTTATGCTTAGATGATTCTATAATTCTGGCAATTAAACACACTCTCATTATGTATCTATCGGCACTGACTTCCTCTTCATTTAGAGACACCTAATGTGGAAATCACGAACTCTGGAACCAGACTGCCTGGTTTTGATTGACACACTGGAGTGCAGGGCCTTAAAAAGGATTCTTAATAACCTTTCTGTACATCAGTTTCCTCATCTAGAAAACAGTGATAAAAAGAGTACCTACCACACAAGATTGTTGTGACGACAGAATGAGTTCATCAATAGTAAATTGTTAGAACAGTGTCTGGCACATGGCAAGAATATAGTAAAAGCTTGCTGCTATTATTATGATCAGCAATATTGTTATTTTACATAACAGAAGCTCTCAACCCCCATATTAAGGGCTCAGAATTGACTGGACTCCAGCTGCCACAATAATTCTTATCTGTGCATCTCTACTGTTTATGACTGTATTTGAGTTACTCAAACACCTAAATCATTTATGTTCCAGACAGGAAAGAGATGGCACATTCAGACAGTTAAGAAAGGAGACTTCAGTGGCAGGACTATTTACAAAGGTATGGGAAGGATTAAAGAAAACCAACCAGGGCTGGTGCAGAACCCTAGGGCTAGCAACAGTGGGAGCCATGGCTGCTCCTTGGTCTGAAAGGACAAGTGCAGGAGAGGTTAGCAGAGGCAAAAGAGAGAGCTAGAACTGTGAAAGAGGGTCACCTGATAGGAACTGTCTCCTTCAGAAGGGGCTGTTACCATCCATAGTACTTGGGCAAAGAAGGAGCCAGGTCCCATGTTCCATTCTCTTGCTGGTGCTTTTTATGGACCAAACCCAACCACAGCCGAAGGGCAAGAGAGGGTAAGCAAAGCAACCCCGAGAAGTTAGCCTCCTGGGGCCCAGACCTCGATAGAGACAGGTGGGAAGTCCAGAGGGGCCAGTGGAGAAGATCTAGCACAATCTCTTTCTCGCTTTGCTGACATCCTGTAGAAAATTTACCAACAATAGCAATATGATCTTAACCATAATTAGGGGAACAAGAGTTACTCCTTCAGCCTTCCCAACTAGAATATGGCTTATTAGAACATTTTTGGCTGAGTATGTTTCACACAGTTTTAAGTCTTTCTAATGCTTTGTTGGAACTAGACTAGTAGACTAAATAAAGCACAGACCAGACTGCAAAAGATGTGAGTTGTAGCACCTAAATTCTGAGTTCAGGCACCTACCTGTTCTACCTCTTGTCACCTGAATGACCCTGGGGCCTGAATGAATTAAGTGCAAGGACAGTGAGGACAGGTGAGGTAAGATATGAGAAACATTTAATCAGCACAAGCAACAGGTGTTGCTGTGTGCTTCGATGTTGGGAGTGTGTATGGAAGAGTAAGGTGGAAGGCGCAAGGAAGGTGGAGAAGCTATGGACTGAGTTAGGGGAGCCAGAGGAGAGGAGGTGGTTTCTCTTTCCTGCAGGAGCACCTATCATTCCCATTCTTTCTTCAAAGTGCTAAAGTGCTTCACTTTCCCAGTAAATAGACCCAGGAGGAAATATTCTTGCTGGAGGTGGCCCCTTGGCAACTGAGTTCTGAACTGGCCCAGGTCCCCAGTGGAGAGCGGCCACCTTGGAAACTCAGTAAGTAGTTTAGACTGATTTCCCTATTAACTAGGCATTTGCAATCTCAGGAGAGGGATAATTAGCGCTCGTGGTGCAATTTGGCTTGTCCTCAACTGCAAGCTGCAAGGAGACAATCAATGTCAAAAAGCCTCTTGGTCAGGAAGTCTGCAAGGAAGTGGCTAAGGATAGAGCAATTTTAATTTTGTGCTTTTAATTTTCAGCTGAACCAGGTCCTAATTGGAACAATATCATTAATTACACATTTGTCCCCATGTGGTCTCTGAGCCCAGAGTCTGTTGCAGATAAGGATCCCTTCCATAGGGTTTATTATCCTGTCCTCTGTCTCGTGTTGCAGTTAGAGGCTGTGTGGGATGGCTTGTTTTGCTGCTAAGATAGCAAACGCAGCTGCCAAATTTATCGGGTTTACCCTTCCCTATCCAAGCAGATTACTTTTTTTCTTCCTCCCTTGCTGATGACATCCCCTGCAAAGAATTGCAATAATTAAGACGTCTGGTCACTAATGTCCAAAAAGGGGGAGATGTGCTGTCATAGCTAACTCCCAGTGGAAAAGCTTCCCCAGATTTGCTTGAGTCATAGACTTTTCAGACTCTTCGGAACCAAATGATAAACTTCTACTGAGCATCTCTTATGTGCTGGAATTGTGGGGACACAATGCACATTAAAATGTGGTCCCAGCCATCAAGTAGCTTAAAGTTAGGAAGACGAATGCAGACATATCAGCAGGTGACCAACAATGTAAGTCAACCAAAGGACCTGTGCTTCATCCTGGTCCCATGCAGCTTAGGACCTTAAAATATCTCTGAGCCACATACTCCCAAGACTAGCCCCTGCATAAGGGCATCAAATGCCTTGCTTGTAGGATTGTTGTAAGAATTAAAATTGAGACTCTTTGTGAAAACATCTTAAAAACAAATGTATTCGTTATTACTTATTGTGAATTGCAAAAGTAAATTGGAAATAATTTTCTAGCAATGCCAAATTCAAAAGTAATTTTTGGCATTATCTACTTTAGAAAATTATTTAACCATCTAAAAATTTGTTTGGAAAAAAACTAGAACATATTCAAGTTATACTGTTATATATAAAGTCAGAAATACAAATTTCCACATAGTTCAATTTCAAGTTTGTAGAAATAATGTAAAGGAAAAATGCAAAGAGGAACATCAAAATGTTAAATTAAATACTAAATGTAAAAATGGCATCTTCCTTGGCAGCAGTAAGAACATCTGGCATACAAATCTTGATTTCTAAATACTATTCTCCACTAAAAGGAAGCAGGAATTCTTAGAGAAATGGCTGACTCCCGGGCTGAAAATAGGTAATATAAGATATACTTGAGACATCATCTTGTCCCAAACAGTATGGAAGTTCTCAAAAAATAATAATAATAATAATAATAATAGGGTGATGTCAAAGGACATAAAAAAAAGATTGGAGCCACTGGTCAAATCTAGGATAGTCTTAGAATCTGAGTAAGTCATGGTAATGGATTATAACTCATTGAATAAAATAAGAATCCATGAGTTCATTCTGAAATTAGTTGATTAATTTCAGCATGGTACAGTTTCAAGTTTGTAAAAATAATGTGTAGGGGAAAATGTGTTCATTGATCAGTATAATTAAGTAAAAAATCAAAGAGAATGAGAAGCTCTTCCTTACAGTAGAATTTCAGCTAATGAATGAAGAATCATAAAATTAGAAAATCACTATCTGACAACCATAGTAATAAGTGATTCAAGCAAGAATTGTCAATATACACTAATTAATAGGTGAAATTGTGATGAGAAACCAAGTATCTCATAACAAAATACTTATTAATTTTAAAGGAGATAAGGGTAATTTTACATGAAGAAGCCTGGTGTTATCACTTCAGCCAAGTGATAAATCAACATCCATAGCAACAGGACAAATCTCTATCCCATGGCTGATATAATGTAATAATAATAAGGACACTTCTCTACTTCTCTTATGTTCATGCCAAAATGCATAGTTTGTATTCCGTCGTGAAGGAAAAATTCTCACCTAAGTTGAGGGATGGTGTATAAAACTGATCAGTACTCTTCAAGAGGATAAAGATCCTGAAAAAAAAAAAAAAAAAAAAAAAAAAAGACTTAGGAACTAACTGTTCTAGATTAAAGGAGATGAAAGAGACTTGAAAACTACATTCAGTGCATGGGATGAGCTCTTGTTATTCAACATATATCTTAGTTTAACCTTTACAGATTGTACATGAGAATTAGTTGCATACTACAAGTCCCGGAAGTTCTGGATTCTTTCTTCCCTTTATCTCTAAACTCATCTCTTTCTTATGGTCCGGTGTTACATGCAGCTAAGAACAAGCAAGTCACAGTAGATCTCATGCTGTTGGACAGACTCTTCATTGGGTAAATCATCTGTCTTCCATGTTATCTCAGAAAATCATTTTACCAAATGTTTGCCACTGCCTAACATGAGGCACTGTGTTGCCAGCTTCAAGAATAGCTTCCTCCCTGCCAACTACTTGACTCTAAAGCCAGTGCCCCGTAATGTGGTTGTTTTTGTTTCATTTTGTTTATTTAGGGAAACACCCCACTTCTGGTACCAATTTCTGTTTTAGTCAGATTTCACTGGGTAAGACCATGTTAACAGCCTGAAATCTCAGTGACTTCCCAAAACAGAGGTTTCTTTTTGTTCATGTGTAATGGGAGTTTATCCAGCGAAGGCTGACTTACACACTTCTGCAGAATGTGAGTTCCTAGTGCAAAGTGCTCAAAGGACAAGCTCCAATGCTTTAGAGATGGTGTTATAATAACCAGCAAACCCAACAAGAGGGAAGAAGCTATCTCCTGTTGTATTTTTTGAAACAGTGAATGACTTCACCATCTATCTAGCTTCTCAAAGCTACAAATAGATAGATGAGTAATTCTCTACCCCTCCTTTCCTTCACCCCCTCCAGCCTCCAGCCACGAAGTAAAAATATCCCTGAAACTAGAATATTACCTGACTCATTGTGGAGTCTCTCTAAATGTTTGTTGTTGCTTACGTGAATACACAAAAATATCTGATCAAAAGAAAATCAATGTTTATTCTATTTCTACTCTGAAGCAGGAACTATAGCTCTCTTAGCTGTTAAGTGATAATACCAAGGAACCAAACGTAGCTCCCTCTCCTCACTAGAATGCTCCTGCCTTTTCTCTCTACCATATACCTCTAACAGTCATGACTTTCAGAGATAACCTAAGGACCATAAGGACAGGCCTAGGCAGATACTTGTTTGCCATTATCTCCTCTCTGGCTGTGTATTCAAATATACTGTCCATAAGCGGCACCATGGCCTACTTATTCATTAAGAATAACCTGGGACACATACCCAGGGTCATCTTCACTTTCATCTGAAGGACTTGAGAGCATGACTCTGATTTAAGAGAATTCTTTTGAGAAGTATGAGTCTCATCCTTTAAACTCCAGGATTACCCAGAATGGAGAGCCTTATGTTGCTGATTTACCTGGCCATTCTTGTCAGGAAATTATGAGAGTAACATATCAGTAAGAGCCTTGTACTGAAGAAATTGATCACAGTTCATGGTAGCTAGTCTTCAAAACAATGATGCCTACTGAATGAACCACACCTCCCAGTATTCATGTCCTGCTGTAGTCTCTTCCCACATTGAATCTGGCTTGGTCTGTGACTCATTTTAATGGACAGAATGCAACATTATGCTGTGCCAATTCTGGGCCTAACCTTTAAGAATACCTGATGGCCTCTTTTACACTTTCAGGAGCCCTGAGCTGCCATAGAAGAAATCTTGCTATCTGCTGGAAAGTGCACTTGGAAAAACAAAATGGAGAGGCTACATGCAGAGGAAGGGGTCCTAGATTACATGGAGACAACGAAAAAGACCCAACCATCTCAGCTTGCCAGCTGAGTTTACCTTCTAGTCAATCTTTCCTGATTTCCACAGCTATTATGAAAGGCAAAATGAAATAATGGTTGGGAAGGTACGATTTAAACTGTGCAAACACACAGATTTGTGTTATCTTACTTAATTCAAGCAACTGCGTGTGTTGAGTACTGAACTCAGCCAGACTGATGGATAAAATAGGAAAGAAGATGTCAACCCTATTCTGAAGGACCTCGCATTGGAGAACAAAACATATTTTATTTGCAGAGATGACTGTGTATGCTCCGACATTCTCCCACTCAGTTCTTATCAGAACCATAGAAGTGGGAGGGAAGGAAAGAAGGTCAGGGGTGGGGGACAGATCTGGGGGTGGTTTGTTCCTCTGAAGGTCAGAACGTATAATGAGGCAGTCACACCACCTCTCCTAGGGGAGATAGATTTGTTATGGCACATTCTAGGGAAATAAACTAACTTGTCATGGGCTCTGCTGGTGAAGTTTCATTTCAGGGAGCAGAATCTTGGAGGAGAGAGAGAAAGGTAATGTGGCACTGTCCCCAATGTGCTAGAATTCTGGCTGACCCTTCTCCAGGGAATGCCTGGAATGCTTTCTAGTCCTTGGAGAGAGATCAAAAGTTCCTGGAATAGAGACACAACAGGGGCAAGAGATACACTAATAAAGAGAGAGCATGATGGATTCACAGTATGGGGGGCCAAAAACTGAAAAGGAAATAAATGTGGGAAAGTTAAATACACTTCCTGCCATAGTGGCCCTCAGGGATCAGGGTGACTGCACAGGCTACTGGAGCCACAAAACCAAGTGTCGTGGACAACCTGCCAGGGCTGACACTGAGCTGCCTTCTCAGTGACCCATCCACATGTCTGGTCCTGCCCCAGGAAAGCACCTTTCTCTAGACTTACAGATTTCCAACAAAACCCTGCTGCTTTCTGAGCATCTCAGCATGAGATGCTCATGGTTATAAGTTGGACAGTGTTTTCTCAAGGCATATTGGGACTTCAGCAGAATAGATGGATGGGACAGAGAAGAACGGACTGACCCTGCTCTGAGGGAAATGCCAAAGGACCTTTTTAGATATTCAAATGAGTGTGATGAGCCCAAGCTTAAATTAAGCTGGAGTCTCTGTCAAAGAAAATCTACTCAGTGGGTCAACTACAACAATAAGAAATCCAGTTTGAATAAATCCACATATCAGTAATAATGGTAAAACAGCAATTCAGAGAGCCCATGGGGCCCCAAATAACCTCCAGGCCCACTGACTAAGGAGTTGCATGTAACAAGGCTCATTCTGGGCTTTGGTATATAGAGAGGCTGGTCATACAAATATTTTGTTAGTCTTGGTCAGACTTTCCTCAGAGGGATGGAAATGACAACTTGCGAAACCAAGGATTTATTATCTCAGGGATAAATTTCTCTCAATTTCCTCCATTTTCTAGAACTTTCCTTATTAGACTTATGCAGTTCCTATATATAAAACCATATCAAAGTATGGCTCATGTTCTAGGGGACCAGCTAGCTCTCAACACATATTTCTTTATTTGATGTACTTTAAAGTCCATTTCAGCTCTGTGCCTAATGACTCAGCATCTCCCTTCTCCCAGTGCTTAAAACCAAAGACACCTCCCCTGTTTCAAACTTTGCCTTGACCACCTTGATCCTCCTTTCAAAGGTCTGTAAGTTGATGGATGATTACCTCATTACTCCACCCCACCCCGACAACATTCTTAACCACTGCTTCCTCTTCTCAAGCAGTTTATACTGAAAGATTTTTTTAAATCCAACTCACCCCTTATACATGCCTGTACCTCTTCTCCACTCAGGTAAGCCCCATATACCTCACAGAGCCGTTTTAATAAAGTGAGCTAGAAGTACAGACACCAAAAGGCCATAAAACTATTTTAGTTATAGAACTTTTTTTTCCAGACACTATTTTACACAGTAGACTAGTGTGTATAAATAACAGATATGTGCTGAGCCTCTCTGGATAAAGTCAGGGCTGGGGAGGGAGTTTTCCAAGGCAGATTCTCAGTCCTCTGAGGGACTCAAGGGCTCACCAGGCAAAGTTAGAAAACCACCGGCCTAGACCAGGCCACTCAACTTACAGAGAAGAACATAGCCTGAAGAGTGGCAGGAAATCACCCAGAGTCACAGAATAAGTTGGTATTAAAGCCTAAACCAGAAACAATGTCTACTCTGACTTTCTACACAGTGATTTCTATACTCTATCTCTAAAATTTATCCAAGATATCTATGGAATCAGATAATTATGTTTACCAAATACATCTGTTTGACTTGGTCTATCTGACTTGGGAAATGTGTAAAATAAGTCCAACATAATGTCAAAACATATTTTATTAATTTCATGGCTCCCTATTAGAATCATTGTAAATCTCTTATTCTGGGAAAATCAGAAAATGCTCACCTTGAACAAAAAGTATATATTGATTACACTAGAGAAATAATTCAAATGTGCTTTGAAAAATGAAATTTTCTGATAGTCATGGAAATCATCTTTCTATGGAAAACTAAGCTATTAATTCAAATAGACTCAACATGTCTGTTCATGATCAACACAAAGAGCTGGAATTGGCATTTTCTTGAAGCTCACACAAAAAGTTGCCAGCACCTACACAAAAGGGTGAAATTAGTCAAGGGACTCAAGTTTTATAATATGCATATGATGACCATATTTTCTAAATGAAAAATCAAGACACATGGTTGACAAGTAATAATATCCTTTGGGGGACAATGCAGTAGACAGAGCAACCAGGTCTGTTGCAGAGAAGCTGAAACATATGGTCCAGAAAGGCAGGTTAGAGAAGCAATGTTTTGAGGCTTGTCTCCTTCACAATTCATCGTCCTATTCCAGGGTTCGGAAGCCAATGTGTGCTCCCAGTGTCTGGATTCTTAACTTTCAATTTGTCTTCCTAAGGCAAACTTTATGAATATTAAAAAGTCTTTATGCCCTGGCTGCTGTGGCTCAGTGGATTGAGTGTCGGCCTGCGAGCCAAGTGTCGCTGGTTCGGTTCCCAGTCAGGACACATGACTAGGTTGCATGTCAGGTCCCCAGTTGGGGGCGCAAGTGAGAGGCAACCACATAGTGATGTTTCTCTCCCTCTCTCTCCTTTCCCCTCTCTCTAAAAATAAAATAAATAGGCAAACAAATAAATAAAAAATTTTAAAGTCTTTATAAAGTTAAAGTGCTATAGAAATATGACTGGTCATAATTATTAACAGCACTATAAAATATATAATTTACTGATTGAAATGCTGGGCAAAATATTTGTTCACTCCTCAATTCAATAAATATTAATCTGCCTCTTTTGTATTAGGTGCTATTCTGTGCACCGAGGATATGGGGATGAACTAACCTTGATCCCTGCCCTCATGAAGCTTACAGTCTAAAAGGCAATATGTTAATAAATGTTAAGCATTGCTTAATAGTCATAGTCAGAGTGAATAGTTCATGTGCCACCTTTTCAACCACTCCTGTGTGTATAGTAGAACATGCATGCCTGACAACATCAGACCTAGGTTTACATACTTAATGGCTGTGCAAATTGGAACAAGGCACTTTACCATTTTGAGTCTTAGTCCCTAGTCTGTTGTGTGGGCATAGATTAATAGCTTCTCTTCAGGAGAGAAGACCAAATGGGATTGTGCATATCAAATGCTTTTACTGAGACAGCCCTATAGTTTTATTCTTTATAGTAAAGGTATGCAAGTGATGTGCAAAAATAATGTCAGTTTATTAAAGCATCTGGATAAATAATATTTGCAGAATAACTTATAAGGCCCCTTAGTCCTATTCACTCAGACTCAGAAAGAAGTGACTTGCCTTAAGTAAAGAACTGTATCTACACTACTCTGTGTACATGCCTGGTATGAATATGATCAAATCAATTTTACTAAAGTTTGAAAAATCAGGCACTAGGTATGGCCTTCTAGTCATCAGTGATCCTGCAAAGCGCTAGGTCATCATAGAATAAACAGTACCTTTTTTACAGGTGGTGAGGGCTCTCTACTTTTTTTAGGGGGTCTGGATTTGAAAAGTAGTAGATCTGTCATCTTAGGAGCTAGGTGGTGGGTGGTGAAATGGCTTTTGTCCCAAGGAGTGGGGTCTCTAAGCAAAGCATGGCTTAGCAGACAGACATCATTTTTTAGTTTATTCTCCAAATGCATTTCCCTTTCCTCATCTCTAGCTTTAACGGAACTGTGTGAAAGTGGCCACATCTCTCACAGCTTTACAGAAGAGCACTGAGGCATTTTGTGTAGTAGTCTAACAGGATAGTTTCAACCCCTTACTACTCTCAAATATTCAGTGTCCACCTTTCTGAATGGCCAGCAGGGCATGCTATCCTGATAGGTTGGTCCTTAGCAGAGAAATGGCTGTGGTTTGTCTTCAGACAAAAGAGATAAGGGGGAGGTCCTGATGGAACATGATACATCAACACTCCTACGTCTCCCTCTCCCCCATGCCCATGACTGTTCAAGCTGCCTAAATTCCAGCCAGTGGTAGTCTTCATCACTTTTGATCCCACTGCAGGCAGTCAAAGGAGTGAGTGTAGCCCCCATCTGAACCAGTCAATGCGTGCAGGGGAACAGGAGTGATTCTACACGTAACACTCAAGTCTGAGGAAGCCATAGCTGAGTGATGGAAAAAATGATCGGGGTCACCAGAGGCAGGAAGCACGTGACTCAGTGTGCATCTCAGCAGCAGTGGCTCAGCCTGTGGTTCTCCGCTGGCTGCGCTCCAGAGGGCCCGACTCCAGACATGTAGGCAGTGCAGACAGAAAAGGAATTCTCTGGAGGCCTGGAAAGCCAACCGGGCACCTGGGAACTTAGCCACCACTGACATGAGTGGCATTCTTGCCATAACAACTGGTTAAAGGTAATAAACACTCTCTTATTTAAATGGCAACTGACTAGGACTGTTCGTTTTTGCTTTCAACAATAGTATAAAAGAAAAGGATTCAAAGAGAAGAAAACTAAGCCTGACTTGTTCCCTGAGCAGTGAGACAAGAATTAAAAGAGACAGCCTATGTTAAAATAGAGACCATCCGTGGGTCCCCAAATGGGTCCCCTCACTTCCCTCGTCCCCACACATTCCTCCTGTCAAAACTCTTAAGCAGGAATTTTCTTTGGGGGATGTGATATAAGTTATGATTGCCATTATATCCTGCTTTTCAAATTTATGGACTCAAACACCATATGTGTACTTCTTCAGGTACCACATACACTTATTCTGAAGTCACATACACTCCAACGATAGATATGCTCACTCGGGTGCGACACCTGTCACCTGCATGGTGCTGCCTGAGGTACCCACAGGGAGTGATCAGACATTGATGAGGGAAAGTTCTGCAAAGTTCCTCTTCTCAAAATGTTCTTTTCTTCTTTCTCCTTCTTTACGAATGTTTTATCATCCTCATCACTTTGTTACCACGTCTCATGTTATAAGAGAACCAGAATTCCCATCTTTCCCGATGGTAGCCTTGTCTAAAAGGCCAAGGCCAATTATATAATCAAAGTTTTAACTCAGGTAGATTGATCCGAACAGTAGACTTTTGTATTTGTTGTTGGTAGCTTCCAAGTCACTTGCAGCCATTTTCAGGAATTTGTGCCTGTTCTCTGTGTCACATACACATGCAAACACAAACTCCAAATCTAACACCATTTGTGCACTGGTTGGGTGACTCCCATTGACAATTGTCTTCAACAGAGGTATGTTGTCAGCCTCAGCTCTCTTCCTGAAGACATGCCCATCCCGCCTGCCTCTCAGCCTGGGCGAGCCCACCTGCACGACTAAGTTACCACATCGTTTGCCCTGGAAAACTCCATAGACCTTGCACAGATATTCAGAGTGTTTAGGGGAAAATAAAATACCTTAACAACATTGCCAAGTGACTTGTGGGGAGGGAGCCTCAGAAGTCACCACAGGCCTGACTGGAAAGCCTATGAATCTTTGCAAAGTAAAATCCTTTTAGCACAGAATCCCTGCAGGCAACAGAAGGTGCCCTTGACTGTATAAAGATGGATGCGAGGCTGCTGTCCTCACCTCTGGCTGCAGTAGAACGGGTGCATTTTTTTAAAACGATGTTTATCGGGTCTAGGTTGTTTTTCTAGCTCAAAATTGAGACATGAAAATGGAATTTTTAGCCAGTAACTCATACATTTAGATTCCTGGTTTTTAGGTTTTGGAAAAAATGCACCTAGTTGTTTTCTTATTACAATACTGCTGGTTTTGTTCACCGGTCCATGTTTTTCTTGGACTGTGGTGGAGTGGAATGTTTTAAATTATGGGCTTTTGCTTTTTAGCCTCCAATGTCTACTAAATAAGTCTATCGTCTAATTCTAAAATTGTGAGGCAGCAAACATGCACTTGTAGCCAACAAAGCTACATTTTTATTCCAGAAAGGGTATTTCTGTTCTAAATTTACAGCAAAATAGCTCTGGAGACAAAGGCAGGATTTTGGCCAAGCCAGACATGCTTCTTTATAATGGCATGTGGCTTCCAGCGCCTTCCTAAGTAGTCTACCTTACTGAACATTTCTCTTCATTATTAAAATCTATTGTAAGTGTTTTGAAGCTTCAGCTGATGTTAAAAAAAAAAGATTTGCTATGTTTTAATCTAGCCATTAAAACAAAGCTTAACGACAACAAAAATAAACCCAGCCCTCTGCCGATGAAGAAATCTAATATTATTTGGAATAAAAAACCAAGTCATATTTTAGGCTTTTGATAGCCACAATGTTACCAATCCAAAGCAGTCATAAATTAAATTTAAGTGAAATGGATTAAATCTCTCTTGGTGGAGCTACTGCAATTTGGCTAGACTCCTCGTCCCTCTCTTTTCTACTGTAATTCTTTTTACTCAAGGGTTTGGGATGAAAACTGCATGACTTTCAGTGCCCCTTCCCAATCTGAGACTCCAGGACTTTACAATTCTGAAACCACAAGCTACTCTGAATCAGCGATTCTAAGCATCTCTGCCTACGTGTATCTCAGACATCACTGCAGGTCATTGGGTACATTCCTAGCCTTCCTAGTGAGCCATGGGTCATGATAACCCAGGAAAATGCCATCCTCTCTTCTAAGTAGCATCAATTTATTGATCCTGATCCTGCCAGCTACTGGGGAAACCAAAAGTAAAATGAAAAGCACTTAGTAGGGCTTTTGACCCCAAGCTGCTTATAAGGAAACAACAGCAATAATAACAACAAAACCATAAATATGCCATGTAAAGGTTTAAACTCTAAGGAGTTTCAAAGTCAGTATTTCTACTTAAGCCTTGGAAAGAAAAATTCAAATGTATGCTTAAAAAGACCCTTGGTAATCTTTCTCTTCTCTCCTTTCAGTTTTTCCTTTAGAGTTTTAATTAATCACCTTAGCTACTGTTTGAAAGCTGGATTGGGAAGAGCGTGATTGCATTGCTCTTTTGCTATTGATGCTGGTATGTCAATCCTTGCCCTAAGTCACGTTTTCCCATTTCATATCTCGTTGGCAGCCGTCCGTCTCGAGAGACGATGGTGTAGCTTCTTAAGAGTCTATCTGCACCGTCGAGAATGGCTGTGCAGTCCGACTCGGGAGTGACACGGTATCTGTCTCCTCCCGTGTTGAATCGACATCTTGCGATGAAGCTACAGAGCCTGGGCAGGGTGATATGGAGGGTCTGCTGTTGCCCATGCAGCAGACCCCCCCTCTCTTCGCAGCTGAAGGATCCAAGGGAAAGACGGAGTCAATACAGCTTGGCTTCAGGTGCGCCGCAGGAGTTGCCGGTGTTGACTACAACGTCAAACCGCCTTAGGGACTCCGGCTCCGGATTTTCTGTCAGGGTTTACTCCCTTAGCCTTTCCCCTGAAGAGGTATGCCGCAAGGCAGCGGAGGTTTTTTGGAGTCAGAGTTTTCCTTCTCTGATTTCATATCTACTATTTACAGATTAGTACGAGAATTCGGGGTCCTGATATAAAGTTCTGTTATTGGGAGGGAGGTAAGCTGGAACAGTCTCATGTTAGCAACACATATTCTGTGGGAATTTGAGTGGTCTGCCCTGATATCCTCCCCATGCCCTTGTTCTCTGCTCTTGCTTTAGTTTCTGTGAGTTTTCAACTGTGCCTCTCACTCATCTGCTGACTCTGGCATTCACTCTCCAGGACCTTGTTTATCATGTGTTGCTTCTCCCAGTGCCTCCCCAGCCCTTCCTGAATGGCTATGATATTTGTCTGCTGCAACTTCAGGACTCACTCCCAGCTGAGCCTTGCTTGGCTCTGCTCAGAGTAGACCATCATGGAATTCTTAGTCTTGATGCTGAGAGGGGAGTAAATTTAGCTAAAGCCAAAATAGTATAGGATTCGAAATTTGGGTATTAATGTCATACAATCAAGTTGACAGATAGTTATCACCATGTGTGATTTAAAAGACACAAAATAGTCCTTTCTTTCCCCTATCCCTGATACCGGTCACATCCTAGGTTCTGGAATGCTCAACACTTGTCCTGATCCTGGGTCAGCTTATGGAAAGTCACTGTAGAAATGATGCAAATAAACTTTCTGGGAAGTGTGCAGTAGCCTGAATTTGTTTTTCTTTTTTTAATTTTTATTGGGGTGACAGTGGTTAATAAAATTATATAGATTTCAGGTATATGGTTCTATCATATATCATCTGTATATTGTATTGTGTGTTCACCACCCCAAGTCAAGTCTCCTTCTGTTGCCATTTATCTCCCCTGTACCCTCTTCTAGCTCCCTAACCCCCTTTTTCCTCTGGTAATCACATACTGTTGTCTGTGTCTATGAGTGGTTTTTTTTTTTTTTCTTAATCCCTTCACCTTTCTCACTCAGCCCCCCAACCCCCTTCCCTCTGACAGCTTAGTCTGTTTTCTGTATCTATGAGTCTGTTTCTATTTTGTTTGTTTGCTTATTTTGTTCATTAGATTCCACATGTAAGTGAGATCATATGGTATTTATCTTTCTCTGACTGGAGTATTTCATTTAGCATAATACTCTTCAGGGCCATCCATACTGTCACAAGAGGTAAGATTTTCTTCTTTTTTATGGCCAGGTAGTATTCCATTGTGTAGCTGCCTGATGATCCAGTGATCCCACTTCTGGGAATAGATCTGAAGAAACCTGAAACACTGATTCAAAAGAGTATATGCACTTCTATGTTCATTGTAGCTTTATTTACAATAGCCAAGACTTGGAAGCAGCCCAAGTACCCATCAGTAGATGAGTAGATAAAAAGCCTGTATTTGTTTTCTATAGAACCATAAAGAATGGAATTTCAGCATTTAAAACAGTCCCTCAGATATTTCCTTTTCTATCTGTTCAAACTACCATAACCCCCATCAAAACTCCTTCAGTTTCGCATAGTTCTTACAATGTCAATCCTGGTATTAACAGCAATTGTCTCTAGATGCTCATGGCTGATTTTTAAATTGTTCATTATAGTTTTATTTTTGTATGTTGTCAAAATTCTGTATGGAGCAAATATTTAATTTCAGTAAAAGTAAACTCCATTGTTTTAAAAATAGGAAAAAAAAAAAAAAAAAAAAAAGGTTCTTTTCTATGTGAGCCAAATTCTGCATTTCTAACATTTTCCCTCATGGGCTTTTGTTCTGGCATCTGATCAATGAGCTTAATTCTTCTTCCTCGTGACAACCATCCATATACACTAAAGTAGCAAGTACATTCCTGCTTCTACTCTTTCTAAATATAGCCACTTGGTCTGCTCTTTATTTCACATAGTTTCTGATGCCTTCTCCAGCCTGGCCAAACACTAATGATATCTTGCTTACCAGCAGTATTTAACTGCAATGTAGATCTGAATCCAATACAGCTACTATGTGTTTGCTCAATACAGATAACAGTGCAGTATTGCTCCTTTAATTTGAGCTGCCTACTTCTCTAAATACAGCTTTTTAGCTTTTTTAGCAGTCACAACATACTTTGGGTTTCTATTGACTTTTTATTTATCTAAACTGCTTATGACATTCCCCCCAACACACACATATATATAAACCATTTTTTTCATTATTATAATTGAACAACTGATTTTTCAAAGCTAAACAAAAGTCTTTGAGTTCATCTTGTCACATTACATCTTGATCTTTGGACCCATTCCTTTGGTCCTCCAGTATTATTCTGACTTCTGGTCCTATTGCTAAGCCTCTAGGATTACTCTGAGCTCTGTGTCATCTCTGTATGTGATACTCATGAACTGACAAAACTAAGGCGGGCCAGGAGACTCGGCACTCGGAGAGACTAGCCTCTAAGCTTACACAGGTGATTTCAAAAATGTTGGGAAGAACATTGGAGAGAAGATGCTAATTAACAGATCTATGTCTCCGTTCCTCATGTCATGATTTTTAATTTCTTCTTTTCAGGGTTGTTGTGAGGATTAAACATTTTTAAGGCAATGCCTAGTAAAATGTCTGTCACATAGAGGGTGCAGTTGAAATAAGTTTTTACTTCTTACTTTTAATAAAATTTTTCAAATAGCTGGGAACCACTGTAACCATACAATAATCTACCCCACACGTGGCTAAAAGCTTTGTAGAACATGAACTCTGCCCAGTCTATAGTAGTCCTTTTACCAAACAATAGGATGCCCTTCCGAGATGCACCCAAAACATCACTTTTAGTTGTCTTCCACTTTTTCACAATAGCCTTGTATCAACTATCACAGTAGTATGGAATTAAAAATATAATTATTTGTAATAATAATGGTATATATTTGTGCATATTTTTAGGGTATATAAGATATTTTCACACACATAATCAAGTCATACATTACTCATAGAAACTCTGTCCGTTTAGGATTCTTAACCCCATATTAGAGATTAGCAATGTGATATTTAAAGTTTCTATGACTTGCTCAAAGCCACATAATCAATGACTGAGCTGGTACAAAACCCAGGTCTTGTGATGGCTAGTTTTCACTCTTGCTTGTACTCCACCCAAGTTTATTTTTATTGTCAGAATGACTAAAAGTTTCAAGGTTATTTCTGAGTAGATCCCTTAAAAAGAAGTAGTTTAATACAAACGAGGCCCATTTCTGTACGACTTACTGAAGATTCTCTCATAAGACTAGTCCAAGCAGAACTGACTGGTGTGGCTCAGTTGTTCAGGCATAGTCCCACAAAGCAAAAGGTCTCCAGTTTTATTCCCAATCAGGGCACATGCCCAGGTTGTGGATTCAGTCCCCAGTTGAGGTATATTCAACAGGCAACTGATCAATGTTTCTCTCTCACACTGACGTTTCTCTCCCTCTCTTTCTCTCTCCCTTCTCCACTCTCTAAATATAAATAAATAAAATATTTTTAACAAGTTTAGCTCAAGCAAAGAGCAAAATTCTATGGGACAGATAAGTTTTCAGGAGGGGAGCAAAAGGAAGGACAAGTCATAGGTACAAGGAGTCAGTTTAGACTGAGATATGACAGCAAGGAACCCAGAAAATGAAGGTGGGGCAAAGTTCTAAATAAGGGCCAAGGAGCACTGGGGACAATCTTTGTCAACATCACACCTGTTTCCCAAAGCCAGTTCTGTGTATAATTTTTAGATCTACACTCTTCTGCCCAAAATTTTAAATAGCACCTTTCAACTTTCCAATATTCTCATGAGCTTTAGCTCATTCCTCCAAGAAGCTGTGTCACTCACTTGCATACATTTGCAAAGTAACTGCTCACAGATTGTGCCAAGGAAAACACATCCACAATGTGGCCGTGGCCAAGGTCTGGAAGACATTTTTTAACACAGTGGTGCTACAGCTTTTCATTGCTAGTGGGTATTTTTCATGTTTTTCCCCAAGGACCTCAGAAAGTCCTACAATGTCAGTGGCAGACAATCTGAGCCACAGGAGATAACTAATGTTCCCAGACACAATCAAAGGAATTCCATCCCCAAGTGTAGAAACTGAACGTATTTGTAGGCTCCTTGGCCTTCTTTTGGTTAAGTGCACATTCTCCATTAGGCTTATTTATTTATCTGAATATTTGTTTACATGCATTCATGCCCCATTTCTTTCCACTAAGTGTTTGAAGTGACCATATAGCATAAATGCAAACACTGAAATAAAAATAAAGTGAAATGCAAAAGTAGGGAAATGTAAGTATACGTGGAAAATCAAGGCCAAGAAAAAGAAAACTATAAATATGCAAACATTGGGATCAACAGGAGTGCCTGAAAGGGGATCTTATTTCACTAAGACCATCCTTGTATCTAACACAGGGCAAAGATGGAAACAAAATCAGTTCTTTGGTTTTCACTACTGAAAAGGGAGATGCATGTTGGACTTTCTGAAACATTGGAAATAGGCCTAGAACCTCTGCTTTAACCTAATATTTTCAGACCTCAGGGCTTCTACACAATAAAGCCAAAGACTCATTCGTGTCTGGGCACCTGCTTCCCAAGCGGAGCTAGTCCTTAATGAGTCCGCCAGTAGTAATAGCAAAAAAGAAAAACCAGACCCCTGGACCACACAGCTCTCCTGTTTTCTCCCCTGAATTGGAATGTGTAGGGAGAGAGCAGGACACCACTCCTCCCCCACAGTCACAGGCAAGCTTTAATAAAAGGGTGTGAAACCCAAGAAATCATTCCATCACTATGGTACATATACATAGGGGCTCACGTGTGCTAGAAACTGTGCCAGGATATTTACGTCTACAAATAATCAACTTGCCAAAAGCTTTAAAAAAAACAGCAATAGAATTAATATTCATTGCAACTTTTGGGAAAGTTGGAAATCTCAATTAAAAGTGCTGAAGTAAGGTAAAAAATATAATAAACCAGGGATTAGCAAACATTTTACTATAAAGACTTGCAGATAGTAAATATTATGGATGGTAAATATTTTAGGCTCTGTAAACAGTACATGTCTGTCCCAGTTTTTTTTTTAATAGTGCAAAAGCAGACAAACAATATGCAAAAATGGGTGTGGTTACATTCCAATAAAATTTTATTTACAAACCTAGATAAAGGGCTGGATTTGGCACACAGGTCATGGTTTGCAGACCCCTGTTACAAACGGAAACAGAAATGACATGTTCTACCTTTGAACAACGACTGTAAAAAACGATTTTGAGAGTTCCAGGGCATTAAGGACCATTTGCTGTCTGACACTCTTGGAGTTTCCAGCACTTCCAACCAAAAGGTGTGCATCCCCATTTTTGCTTCTTTCAAGCCTCTTCCAAAAGATGCAGGGTCCAATGTTTTCTTTGCTACAAATGAATAGAGAATTATAAAACATGCCTTCAGTGAGCACATCGATGACATGTGCTGCCTGACACACAGTAGATGTTTGTTTATTTGCTTTTTAATTAGGGTTACTTTATTTTATTTATTTTATTTATCTGTCTTTTTAGAGAGGGGAAAGGAGAAAGAGAGGGAGAGAAACATCACTGTGCGGTTGCCTCTCACGCGCCCCCAGCTGGGGACCTGGCGTGCAACCTAGTCATGTGCCCTGACTGGGCACACAGTAGATGTTTTATCTATTAACTTCCCACAGTCTTTTTCAAAAATGCTGATTGCATAAAAGGGCGAGAGGATATGATTCTCTTCATTATGGCCATCAGCCCAAGATATCTTGTGCAAGTCACTTTATCTGCTCCAGGCAAAGTATTTTTTTATTAAAAATATTCAAATTACACAATAGTGTTTTCAACTATAGTCGCCAAGTTTTACATTAGATCCACAGAACTTATTCATCTTCTAACTAAAAGCTGGTATCCTTTACCAGCCTCTTTCAAATTCCTCCATATCCCCAGCCACTGGCAACCACTTCTGAATTCTCTCTTCTATGAGTTTGACATTTTTGTTTTGTTTCATTTTAGATTCCATACACAAGTGATACATTCACTGTTTGTCTTTCTTTGTCTGGCTTATTTCACTTAATATAATGTCTTCAAGAGCCATCCAGGAAGTTGCAAATGGCAGGATTTCCTTCTTTCTCATGGTTGAATAATATTTCATTTTATGTATAACATATTTTTATTTATTTATTTATTCATTGACAGACACTTAGGTTGTTTTCATGTCCTGGCTATTGTGAATAATACAGCCATGAACATGGAAATGCAGATATGCCTTTGAGATCTTGTTCTCATTTGCTTTGGCTATAGACTCAGAGTGGGGTTGCTAGATTGCATGGAAGTTCTATTCTTAATTTTTTGAGGAACTCCCATCCTGTTTTCTATAGTGGCTGCACCAATTTATATTTCCACCAACATTACACAAGGGTTTCTTTGTTTTATATCATCTCCAACACTTGTTATCTCTTGTCTTTTTGATGATAACCATTCTAACAGGTGTGAGGTGGTATCTCATAGTGGTTTTAATTTGCATTTCCCTGCTTATCAATGTTGAGCATCTTTTCATGTACCTGTTGGACATTTGTATATGTTCTTTAGAAAATGTCTATTCAAAAAAAAAAAAAAAAAGAAAAGAAAAGAAAAGAAAATGTCTATTCAATTCCTTGCTCATTTTAAAATTAGATTATTTGAGTTTTGCCATTTTGACTATTGTATATTTTTGTATATTTTGACTAGTAATACTTATCAGATATACAATTTGTAAATATTTTCTCCCATTCTGCATGTTGCCTTTTCATTTTATTGATGGTTTCCTTTGCTATGCATAAGCTTTTTAGTTTTATATAGTCACACTTGTATAAATATTTTTGCTTTTGTTGTCTGTGTTTTTGTGTTAAATTCAAAATATCTTTGCAAAGACCTATGTCAGGAAGCTTACTTCCTCTCTTTTCTTTTAGGCATTTTATGCTTCTAGATCTTACATTCAAGTCTTTAATCAATTTTGAGTTGATTTTTGAGTATGGTGTAAGATTGGAGTCCAGTTTTATTTTTCTACATGTGGCTGTCCAGTTTTCCCAATATTTTTTGTTGAAGAGACTATCCTTTCCCCAATGTATATTATTGGCTCCTTGGTCATAAATGAATTGGCCATATATATGGGTTTATTTCTAGGCTCTCTATTCTGTTTCACTTGATGTATGTGTCTGTTGTTATGCCAATACCATCCTTTTTTTATTACTATAACTTTGTAGCATAGCTTGAAATCAAGAAGTGTGATGCCTCCAACTTTGTCCTTTCTCAAAATTGCTTTGGCTATTCAAGTCTTTCATGATTCCACACAAGTTCTAGGATTGTTTATTCTATTTCTGTGAAAAAAGGCCATTGGAATTTTGATAGAAATTGCATTGAATTTGCAATGTGAACATTTGGGTAGTTTGGACATTTTAACAATATTCATTTTTCCAATCCATGAGTAGGGAGTATTTTTCCACTTAGTTGTGTCTTCTTTAATTTCCTCATCGATGTTTTATAGTTTTTAATGTACACATCTTTTACCTCCTTGGTTAAATTTATTCCTAGGTACTTTGTTCATTTTGAAGCAGTTATAAATAAGATTGTTTTCTTAATTTCTGTTTCTGATAGTTTTTGTTAGTGTATAGAAATGCAGCTGATTGTCATACCTTAATTTTTTTGTGTCCTGCAACTTTACTGAATTTATTTCCTAGTTCTAAGAGAGTTTTGGTGGCATCTTTAAAGTTTTTTTTTTTTTTATATATAATATCATGTCATCTGCAAATAGAGTTTTACTTATTTCTTTTGGATTTGGGTGCCTTTTATTTGAGTGTCTAATGGTTATGGTTAAGACTTCTAGAACTATGTTGAATAAAACTGGTCAGAGTGAACATCCTTGTTTCATTACTTCTGATCTTAGAGGAAAAGCTTTTAGCTTTTCCCCATTGAATATGACATTTGCTCTGGGATTGTTATGTATGGCCTTTATTATGTTGAGGTACAGTCTCTCTATATCCAGTTTATTGATAATTTTTTTATCACAAATGGATGTGAATTTTGTCAAATTCTTTTTTGCACCTATTGAAATGATCATATGATTTTTATCCTTTATTTGGGTAATGAAGTGTACCACATTGATTGATTGATTGATTGATTGATTGGCAAATATCAAATTATCCTTGCATCTCAAGAATAAATTTCACTTAATCATAGTGTATAATCCTTTTACTGTATTATTGAATTCAGTTTGCTAATATTTTATTGGGGATTTTTGTATCTATAGTCATCAGGGATATTGGCCTGTATTTTCTTGTAGTATACTTGTCTGGTTTGGGTATCAGGGTAATGCTGGCCTTGTAAAATGAATTTATAAATGTTCTCTCCTCTATTTTTTCACAAGAGTTTGAGAAATATTTCTTCTAATCCTTTATTAAATGTTTGGTAGAGTTCTCCAGTGGTAGCATCTGGTCCTGAGCTTTTCTTTGTTGGGAGATTTTGATTATTTATTCAATCATCTGTTCATATTTTCTATTTCTTTATAATTCAGTCTGGGTAGCATATGTGTGTCTAGAAATTTATCTTTTTCTAAACTGTTCAATTTTTGGTATATAATTGTTTATTTAGTCTCTGTGATCTTTTCCATTTGTGTTATCAGTTATAATGTCTCCTCTTACCTTTCTGATTTTATTCATTTCAGCCCTCTTTCCTTTTTCTTATGAGCCAGAACAATAACCATGGACAGGTCTGTGACCTGCACTCGTTCTCCTCTCAACCTTGGGTAGAATCATTCACTTAGTATGAAACTCATGAACACCCACAGGGATGCCCTCAAAAGATCTATGAACTATGCCATTATCTATAGGCAGAATCTCCCCGATAATTCAAGAAGACTTAGAGAAAAAGGAATATTTAATCAATTGGCCATGGCCAATCTGCCCAAGACTTTAGACTGGATTCTGAGAAAATCAGGCTATGGACAAATGGTAACAAGAAGTCTTGGTCTGAAAGCTTCTTGGGCTGGATCACTATTGAGGTTCATTTATATTCATAGGGAGAATTGCTGAGGAGGAATAGTGTGACCTAGTAGATCTATTTTCAAAGTTGGCTGGAAGCTTAATATATAAAATCAAGTAAAGCAGAGTTATTCTGGGTGAATCCCATCTATATAGACCCCTCCTTATTCAGGAGGTTCTTTAAGCAACTCCATGCTCTTGGAGAAACACATCAGAGAGCAACTTGCAGATCGTGGTTACAGTACAGCCTCAAAGCTGCCATTGGCTCACTGTCTGACTGTGCTCAAGGCACTTTATTTCTGAGCATGATTTGCCTTAACTATAAAAGGAAGTTAATGAAAATATGTTTGTTTCACCTCTGTAATATTATGGCTCCTTATATTACATCACTAAATCTACTAGTCCACTTTGCAATTACATTTAGGAGACCAGAGAGTGGCCTTGCCATCACAATACCAATGGAAATGTTGGGGCAGGGGGAGATGATTTTAAATCACATAGCAGTCTACTAGCCCAAAGCACAAATTTTTATACAACTCATAACTTAAAGAAATTGTATCCACTTTAAAATATTTTCACAACAGGAAATCTGTTCAGAGAAAATTAAGCATTTTTCCTGTTAAGATAGTTCCAAGTAATGAAATGTTTTGTTCACAAAATGATTTTAACAGAATCATTGCTTTGCAATGAGGCATCTGAAGTGTTTATCTTTTTAAAATCTTCACCAACTTTATTAAACTTGGTGTTTTTGTTTTATTTACTTTTGCCTACAAAAATAATAAATGAACCTTAACTGTAAAAAAACCCCTGAATTACATGACGGTATACTAAAGACAGTGAAAATCTGAAAAATAAATGAATAATCAGCAACAAAAACTGTCACCATTCAGAAAAACCACCATCAAGCTTTTGATAAACATTTTTCTAAATCCCTCAATATCAGATCCCTGTTTTTCACTCAACAATATTACATAAACATTTACATGTTTTTAAGGGTAAAGTAGGTTTTAATAAAATTTTAGAAACCATTAGCTTGATATAAATCCATATAATTATTTTTTCTCTATACTCAGTTGTATAGATGTAACAACTTTTCCTATGAACTTCACTTTCTATGGATATTTGGATTTTTTCCCCATTATTTCACAATTATACACAACTCTTCAATGAACATGCCTGTATAACTGAATTTTTTTCAACTATCTTTATAAAATAAATATACATTAGAAGGATCACAGGATATACACATCTTAAATTCTCAGGCATCCTGTCATCCAGGTGGATTGTGCTAACTTCCACATGTATCAACTAACACTTGAATATTCCCATTCCTTACATTCTTGTCAAACCTGGATATTATCAGTTATAATGATACTTTTTTTTCCACTTTACTGACCTAATATGGTACAATGAAAGCATATCATAGATTTTATGTGCATTTGTATTATTAGCGGTAAAGGGGAACATCTCTTCTGATGTTTATGGGCTATTCATATTTATTATTTTCTCAATGACTGTCTATATTTTTACCCAACTTAACATTGGATTTTATGACTTTTTTTTCTTCATAATGTTTCGCAGTTGATTTTAGAATTTTACTTTATATATTTTTCTTTATATGGAAATGTTTAATGTAGCCAATATCTTCCTTTATGGTTTATGAGTTTTGAGCTATGGCCTCCCTATCCCTAAGGAAATATTTTAATATAATATCACTATTTTCAAATATTCATGACTCTAATTTTTACATTTAAATGTAAAAGCTATCTGAAATTAATTTTCACATAAAACAAACTATTAATTCATCTTCATTGTTTTAACTGTTAACACTATTTGTTAAAGTCTATATTTTCTATCACTAATCTGAAATACCATTTTATCATATAACAAATATATCCTATATTTACTTGAATCTACTTCTGAACTAATCAATTATAGTCAATGGAGTTATCTTTCTAGCCTAAAGTAATAACACATTGTTTTAATTAACATAGTTTTTTAGTTTAAAAAAATGCTTTGTATGGTATTATTTTTCCTAATCTTGCATATTTAATCGTCCAGGGATGTGTTTTAGAGTAACTTTAGCAAGTTTTTATTACTAAGACAATGGATAGGATTTTTTCATTTTGTTAAATTTAATTTTAGAGGCTCTTTACGATATTAAAACTGGTTATGTCAGAAAAAGACATAACTGCACTCTTCATGTTATTTTATATTATTCAGTATTATGTATTAATTTTCTTCAAAGATGCTGTGCACTTTTTCATTGAATTTACTCTATATATTTCATGGCCTTTGCTATAGTAACTGGGATTTTTATTGCATTTTATTTGCTGTTTATTGTTTAAATATAAGGAAGTTATTATCTTTTTTACATTAATATATAAATGATTCTTTTGTCTGAACACTTGATATTTTCTAATAGTTTGTTGAGTTTTCCACATATACAGCCATACGACCTAGCAGCAATTATTGCTGTTTCCTTTGCAATATTTATATTCATAGCATTCCACAATCATAATAGAGATGGTCAGTGTGTTAGTTTTGTGTAAGTATGGCTGCCATAACCATTTATTAAAAATTAGCTGCTTAAACTATACAAATTTACTACTTGACAGATCTGTAGGTTAGAAGTCCAACATAGGAATCAACTGGGCAAAAATGAAGGTGTTGGTAGGCTGTGTTTCTTCTGGAGGCTCTAGGGGAAAATGTATTTCCTTGCCCTTTCACCCACATTGTATGACTCTTCCTTCATTTCCAAAGTCAGCATTATTGTATCTCTTCATGTCTTTCTACCATAGTCACCTCTTCCTCTGATTCAAGCTCAGAGATTCCTGCCTCAGTAATGTCCAGTTTACTAATAAGCCTGATGAAAGCATTCTTTATTTTTGTTATAGTGTTTTGGTTTTGATCTCTAGCATATCTTTGTGTGTGTGTCTGTGTGCATGTGTATAGCATTTCTATTTCATTCTTTCTTAGGATTTTCTTTTCTCTTCTTGCATGATGTCAACTTTATCCATGAGAGCTCTTAGCATATTGATCATAGTTGTTTTAAATCCCCACTCTGATAACTCCAATAGCTCTGCCATGTCTAGTTCTCATGTTTGCTCTCTCTCTTCTAATTGTGTTTTTTGCCATTTAGTATGCCTTATCATTTTTTTTTCTTGATAGTCAGACTTAATGTGCCAGATAAAAAGACCTGCTGTAATTAGGCTTTCAGTAATGCGATGAGGAGGGAGAGGAGAAGCGTTCTATAATCCTATGATTAGGGCTCGATCTTTCGGTGAGTCCATGCCTCAATTATTTCCCTCTTAGATGGGAAAGGATTGCTAGGGTGAGCTGGAGTTGGGTATTTCTGTCCCCCAGGTCAGTTAGGCTCTGATAACAACCCAGAAGGTTAGGCTCTTGTCAACAAGTTTCTCCTGAGAGCAGACCCTGTGGAAAACAAAATGCTCTGACTCCTTGTTGCATCCTGATGCCAGAAGCACGAAGGGATTTTTCTCTGATATTTGTTGGAACCTGATGGAGCTCCTGGAGGTGAATCTCATAAAATTGCAGGGTCCCTCTATGCTTGGGTCTCGCTGGAGTTTTTCAATATCAGAGTTGTCCATACTTAGCCCCCAACAGTTGGTTGATTACAGTTCTGATTCTTAACTTACCACTAGTTCCAGGTACTTTTCCCCACTGAGTTTCCCCTTGGACATCTCTGCTCCAGTAAGCCATTTCTCCCTGTATTTACCTGTCTGTCTCATGAATCTTGGAGGCAATGGTTTGCCCTGGTTGCTGACCTCTCTTAGGGATCCTAGAAGAGTTGTTGTTCAGTTTGCTCAGGACAATGTGGTAACTTCCAAGCTCCTTAGATGCACAACCGAAAACCTCTTCATGATTCAGAATTATATAAGTAGTGTCAGAACATGGAGGCAGCTGGAATGCCCACTTGGACTTTTGATGTATGCAAATGAATGGTATGCAAATCAACCTGGTACAAGCCCCTCCCATGGGAAATGATAATGGACTTTGCTAGTTCCCAGAGGAAACATTGAGGGACCTAGCCTGATTTGTTGACTGGCCTGGTTGGGGAAAAGCAGGGAGATGTAAATGGCCTACTGGATGTGTTGATGCCGGGCGGGCTCACCCTCGCTGCAATGTGTTTGGCAAGTGTGGAGATGGTGCCTGCAGAGGCTCTGGCAGGCAATTCCTATGGGCCCACATGGGTGACCTCGAGTCTCCACTCCCCCTTCCCCCATCCCCCTTCCCCTTGCTCCTAGGAGCCCTCCAGTCAGTCTGAGAGTTGCCTCTTCCCTCCACCCACTTTCCCCTTTCCTCTCAATAAACCCGTTGGCTAATCTTAGAGTGGTCTGTGGGTGATTGCTCAGAGTAGGGCTACATGACAAGTAGATGCCATAAGTATTAATCCATGTTTGTTTTCCTGGCATAAATAAATCATTGTTTATCATGGTGAAAATATAAGCTCTGTGAGAGACAGAAAATTCATCTGTTACATTTACTGTTATAGTATTTTTAGAACATGAACATAATAGAAGCCCAATAAATATTTGTTAAATTAATCTAATTGAATTGCAAATATTTAACTTGTTTTGGATTTTTATAGTACTATGTATAAATGAAATTAAATTATGTCTTTTAAAACCAAATCTATGGATAGTCATAAATTTCACCCCTCCCCCCATGATAAAATAAGAAATGAAATGTAATTATTCTGGGATAGTCTAGGATTTTCCCTCCAATCTATTCAAATGTTATTTTTGAGATTTTGTTATTGTTTTGTTTTTAATTTTAGCGTTACTTTATTTTTCTTTAAAAATTATAGCATTTGCAAACCATTTAAATTATAATTACTATATTTCTTTAAGCATAATTATATGTTTATCATACTTAATGTTCAATAAAAATACTCAGATTCCCTGTATTGAGCTCTTACTTTCACTGTTCTCAAAAATATCCTAAGCTATATTGTTAAGAAGATTTTTCATAAGAAGTACATGAGTAAAATATTTCCCAAGACCTTTTATGTTTGATAATAACTTTCTGTTGGTTTTACACATTGGTGGCTACCTAACTAGTTTTAGAATTCTTATTGCTTGCACAATTATTTTCTAGCATCCTGAACACAACCTGATTTATATTTCTCCCTAGGTAACCTGTGTTGAAGTTGAACATATGTTTTCTTTTTTAAATTTAATAGCTTCACTAAACTATATTTGAGGAACTTTTCTTTGTTAAGTTTCCTGCAATACGGTGAGCTCTTCAAAACAGAAAATCAGTTAGTTGTTCCTTCAAATCTAAAAAGTTTTCTTCTCTTAGGTCTTAGAGTCACATTTCTATTCCATTTACAGTGCTTTCTGTTTTCAAATATCATGTTTTGCTTTTCAATGTCTGTTCTTCCTATCATGTTACCATATTGGTGAATACTTTATTCTTTTCCTATTTCTCTTCATTCTGTTATTTTGTCAATACTATGTTTACACCATGGACTTAATATTTTCAGGTATTAAGTTTGATTCTTGGAAGTTAATACTATGTTTTACAGTTTACAGAATATTACTTTTCACTTTAATTTTTCCTTTTCTTTACCAGCTCTTTCTATCTTAATAAGTTGCATAATTATCAATATCACTATATCTCTCCTTTCATAAAGTCTATGTTACAACCAAAATATTCTTGTATTTCCTTTAATATATCTTCTTTCAATATTTACTCTATTTGTATTTTTCATGTTATGTTCCACTTACTTATTTTTGCTAATTCTTGTGGTTTCATACTCCAGGGGATTTTTTTCACACTTCTTTGAACAAAGCCAATGTGTCTGAAGTCGCTCCTTTTCCAGGTTAGCGTGGATTTCCTATTGCGCTGAACACTGTGTGAATCTTTTCCTTGGAATATTAGCTGCAGCACTGGGTGTTTTTGTTTGGTTTGGTTTTTTTTTTTTTTTTTTTTTCTGTTTTCTCCAGTCATGCAAGTGCCCAAAGGGTGTGGACAAGTATCTGAGGCTTTGTGTAACCACAGTTAGAAAATTTTGTCTTTGCTCTCTTTCTCTATACTTTTTGAAAATAACTGAGGATAGTACCACCATATTGGTGATTCAGTTCCCCTGTCTCATGGAGGAACAAGAGATGAGCTTTGGACTTGGGCTTGTTCCCCTCTGAGGGTAATTGGTTATAAAAAAAAGTGCTGTCCTTGTTTTTCATAGGCTTTTGACTTGGTTTGACTGTGCATTGATTTCTACACCCTATTAAGTCTGTGTTTTCTGCTATTGGATCAGCCCAAACAAAGAATCCTAAGAAATGATTCCCCCATGCCTGTCATGCCATCTACTCTGTCAGAGGACAAAGGAAAAGCTGGTAGTGATTCCATCTCAGGCTTTGTAGGGTTTTTTTAAATCAACTATGGGTAAAAGCTGTTTCAACAGGTAGTAATCCCTTTTTTACCTGTTTAACAACCTTAATCATAATCAATCCAAATCTGAAATATCAGCAAAATTCAGTTATTCCTCCCCTTGCTTCTTGTTCTGTGACATTGTTGTTGTTGTTGTTCTTTTGTTTAAGGGGAGTTATGTGTTGATGTCAGACGTTGTCTTTTAATTCTGTCCAAATTGTTGTGAATCTGAAAACCCCTTTTCACAACACTCAGAATATGAGATTGGGATACTTCCCTAGTGTCCAGTTAATGGTTAAGTCTGTGCTATATTGCTTCAATTTTTTTTCTTGTTCATTTGGGAAGAAGGAAGTTTGTAAATTTGGGGGGGATGTCTTCCATTGATTTTTTTTTTTCATACTCTAATTCCAAAATCTTTCATTTTTTCTTCTTCAGCTGAACCTGTACTATTTTACAGTATACTTAAATAAAATTTAAGTGTACTAAAAATGTACTATCAGTTTTTGCTTCTGTTTATGACTCAGACTCACTGTGTAACCTTCTTCACATCACTTCACTTCTCTGGGTATCATTTTGCCCAGCTGCTAAGTAACCAGTTTGTATCAGACCATCTCTCAGCACTCTCCCACTGCTAGAAGTTCATAAAATGATGAATAATAAACCTAGATTTCTGAGAATTCCCATTAGCCTTGGTTTCTGGGCTGCCCAGGGAGGGACTGGAGGGACAGGAAGGTGTTGGATTCTAATGTGTAACTAAATCATCTTGGTTCTAAGAGCACAGGAACTGTGAACAGCACAGGGGATACATCGTGAATCCCCAGCCCTGAGACTTCAGGAGACTGACAAAAATTCCAAAGGAAAACAATGGTTTGAATTTCAGCCATTGGCCTGGAAAGTTAACACATCCACCTGGCAAGACTCCCCAAAGAGTAGCAAAAGAGAAGACTCTGAATCTAAAATTCACATCTAAATATGTATTATTTGAGATTGTGGAGAAAACTGATTTAATGAAAATCATTCCACTCTCCTTTGGCATGAATTCAGTGGGGGTTAATCACAGCCAATCCAACCTTCTTCAACTATAGTTTAAGGAAATAGATGAATATCTATTCCAGGAATTTCATAGAACCCAGCCTTGATTCATAAGAGGTTGTATCCCAAGGATAAGGACTAGGCTATCCTGCTCCACAAAGATCTCATTTATTCACCTACCCCAAATCTGGAGCCAGACTTTAATCCTGTCACTAAAGGATGCAAGGCCTTTGGATTTCTTGGCAAACAAGATTCCCTAGAACATGACATTCTTGTGTTCTGAGAGGTCATGAAAAAGCAGAGAAGAAGGTGGGAACATGGGAGCCAAGCTGGGAGTTGGGCAGGGTGTGGAAGGAGACCTAGGCTTCAGTGCTGGCTAGAATGCTGGTTTGTTTTGAGACTTAAGTCCTGGTAACCCTGAGGTCAGTGGGAGTCTCCCTGCCCCCTTACAGTCGAGACAAAAATGAGTCAAAATCTCATTGCATGTCTTGTGTGAGTCTATTGCAAATTCCCAGAGGACTTATGTACTTTAGTCATATTTGCCTTGAGAATCCTGCTTTTGTGGGTGTGGTCTCTTTTCTGTATCAACTCAGATATGACATTCATCCTTTTTTATGAAATTTCATTAAAAATTGATCCTCACAAAACACTTGTGATTTGGGGGCAGGGCTGAGATGAAGGAGGACTCTTATCATGGTTGGGTCAATGACTTGAAGTTAGATATCAGGCATGCTCATACCAAAAATCATCCTTCCATTCCACTATTAGGGGTATCCTCTCTCCACTCCTGACATGGTTTCCTGCTTCCCACAGTCTGAATTAGTCAGGATAGGCTAAATGCTGTAACAAACAGGTTCAATATCACAGTGGCTTATTAAAAATGTGTTTCTTACTCACATCATAGTCCAGTTGGCTATTTAGAGGGAAGTCTTATACAGTGATTCAAGAATTGAATCTCTGTTTTGCTAGTGGTTCCATTTCAGAGTTCTCTTTTCGATCTTCTGCATCCAGCTGGGAGACCAGAAAATGAGTGTGGATAATTAAGTGTGGAGAACCACTCAGGATGTCTCAGTGTCCAAGCCAGGAGGTGACATACATGATTTCTGCCACATTTCGTTGGCCAGAACTTAGTCACATGGCCCCACACAACTGTAGAGGAAGCTGATGAATGAAATAAGTGATTCAAGTGGAAAATGAACAGTTGGTGAAAACACAACATTGTTTCTGCCATACCATTGTTTTGGTTCCTTCCTCATACCTCTCCCTTTCCCTCCTCCTTCTGTCTCTATCTCTCATTATCTCATACAGAACAGTTTAAGCGTTCTTTTGTAACATTCTTGCCCCAAAAGCATGAACATGACCTCAGAAAGCCACTCAATATAGAGACACTTAAATCAGAGTTAGCCTTAGAAGTCAAATTTATTTTTCAAACCATACAATCCAATCACCTCATTTCACAGAAAGGAGACTTGAGAGTTTGCGTTAGTCAGTAGAGTTTACATTTGAATCAGTATCTTGAATTCAGTACTCTTTCCAATACATCATTAACTCCCATCTCTTTAGTTAGATTTTGAGCCCAACATCAGCGAAAGCTCCTGCTCTATCTACCTGCCTAACAGCCTCAGCACCTAGCACAGAGAAAGATGTATGTCAGCGTTGATAGGATGATGGAACTGTACTGTCAATAGGGCAAAAAATGCCCCCTCCCCCCACTTTGGTGACTATGAAATGCCTCCCACGGCAATACAATTTCATTTACCTTCATTTAATTGAAGACACTTAGAAACAATAGAGCATCTTTTGACCCAATTAAAAATGTTACACATAAACTCTGAAGATTTTCATGGCATTCTTAAGGCCAGAGCACTATTTTATAGTCAAGTTTCTGAACACATTTTTTTTCAAAGGAGATTTTATCGTGGAAAAATTGACAACAGAACTCCAGAGGCGTGAACATGCTGTTGTAATTACTCCTCCAGACACAATGAAACCAGCCCAAGTTAATTATTTATCAAAACCAACCCACTCTCTGGAAACATCTTTGTTTTGGCAGGACTTTTTCCTTTCTTCAGGAAATAGGTCACTCATTTTTTCCTCCCACATTTCTTTATCATAGTATCTGGCTTTCAGAATTAGCTGTGTCAAGTGTTGAGACATTTGCCAAGCACCCAGGTGGGCTGGCAAGAGTGCAACAAGAGTCCTGTGGTTTCTGCTTCCTAGATTCTTCCCCTGTCAGCATTCCCTGTTGACAGGGGTGAGCCTGAGAAGGGAGAAGGACACCAAGGATTGTTCAAGTATCTACCACTCTTATCAGGTCCTTCTAAGAGATACAGTATTACATTGTCTTGCTTAATCCCATGAAATAGTTATAAGCGTGTCCAATTTACAGATAATGAAATTAGGGTCAGAGAGGTTAAATGATTTTCACACACCATTCTCATGCTGAATTCCATGTACATGGCTTCCTATGTATGATAAGGAGGAGTATGAACTGTGTAAACAACGTTACTTGAACCAAAACTTGACCCTGGTGATTTAGGGAAGCCGATGGGGCCAGATTTGAACAACGGTGTCAGATATACCAAATAAGTTCCTCTGTAGTAATGTGACATCTCTGATGTCAATGTTCTAATCTTGCCTTTCAGATGGTATATTCTTTACTTTTATCCTTCTTGTGTCTATCCCTGCCCAGGTGCAGAGTAGCTGTGTGAATCAGATCCAACAAAAGAAAGATGAAAATGGTAGGCAAAGAAACAAGCAAAGGGGGATACTAGAGAAGAAAAGAAGATAGAGTTATACCTTGAGACTTTCTAGACTTTTAAGAGTCCGCTGTGAGCCACTTGGTTCCATAGCAAAAGCACTGAACTGGGAGGAAGGAGGTTTGGGTATGAAGCTAACTCTGCCACTTTTCACTGTTTTAGTTCAGGTAAGCCTTCTCTCTGGGTCTCAGCTTTCCCATCTGGATATAATTGATATAAATTTCTTCCCAGTTCAGGGCCAGGTTTCTTCATATCATCCATTTCTCCAAACTCAATTTCAGATAGGCCAGAGCCTCTAGACACCAGACAGATAATACATTCAGCCTCGTGCTCTTGAGAACTTTATGTTCCAGTTACCTGAGAACCACAAGGGCTCCGGTCTGACAAGGTCTATAGAACATCCACTTTGTAGCAAGAGCTCGGGTATCTGCTCTTCAGTTGCCTTCCTTGCTGTCAAAGCTTCACCCAGCCACATGGTGCTGCTACAGAGCACTGGCCCACTTCCCTGTTGTTGGCATTGACAATGCATGGGGAACAATGTGTGGTTTATTTCATCTCTGGCACAGAGCAATCTGATCCTCCAAGGAAGAGTGTATGCTGGTGACTCCACTCCCACAAGGCCATCTTGATCCAGGAGGCTGTTTCTCAATAAATCTTGTAAGTGGTAATTCTTCGAGCCCAGTCTTTGCAATTAACACACAGCCATTCCACCTTCATTCTGCCTAGCCTCAGAGATGTTGTACCCATGAGTGAACCATAATACAAAAACGCACCAAGTTTTCCTTCAAAGCAAGACCAAGCATTGTTAAAGATTCCTGACCCTTTTTCATAGATCAGTTCATCTAAGATAGGACTTGGATACCATGGATGATTGTGGTACAGAATGTATTGGGTTCCTAAATTGAAGAAATAGTGACTTTGAAACACAAAAAGGCTTACTTACCTTCAAAGTTTATGTGGGGTGAGGGGCTTGGGCAGACTATCTTCCATGTGCCAACCATCTTTGCTCTTGCCAAACCCATGCTAAACACCAATAGAAGCTTTCTTGTCACTCAACTGTTAAAGCATCAGGAGTCAAAACAAAAATTTATGCTTTAGTGGGTCACTTACCAATTCAGAAAACCAAATTTCCAGGCAAAAGTTGACCTGGAAGTTCTTTCTGGGGTTCTAGCAGCCCTGGTGTTTGAAGAGTCACACAGTGCCAAGTGGGGGAGAACTTTGCATGATGAGCTCCTCTGAAGAAAAGGACTGTGATGAGAACCAACACAAGAAAGACTGACTCCATCTGTCAATGATAACTTGAGACTAACTTGAAGAAATATACACTTAAAAAATTTTTTTATGGCTATCACTAGTATAACAGAACAACTAGTGCTCTCCATATATACATGTTCTTTCTTATATTTCCTACCTCCTCTTGCAGTTAGCTGTGGGCCATGTAGCTATTTCAGAATAAGAGACCATGAGTTGAAGTGACATGTGTCACTTCTGAGTCAAGGTAGGTAAAAGCCTGTGCACCTCCTCCATCTCTCTTTCATTTCTGCAGAACCCTTGGAAACCTTGCATTCTGGAATGTGCAGTTACAAGACTGTGGGGACTTTATCAGCTTGGGTCCTTGACTATGTGGAGTCAAGTCCTCCAATGATTGGCGTTGCTCATGTAAAATGACTGAAAAGTAAACTTTTATGTTACCAAACCATTGAGATTCCACAGTAAGTTTCTTACTGTAGCATACCCTAGTCTATCCTGATTAATATAACAAGAGTGATATACAAAAGTGTTAAAAAAATAGTCAATTTAATAAATCAAGGCAGTGTAAAAAAATGGGATCAGAAGGCTAAATGTTTTATTCCATCTTGGAAATTGTCAGTATGTGGCAGGTCTTCTAATTTCTGGGTCCCAATCTGTCATTTTTTTGTATGAAGGGGTAGGGAATGAAATGAGCATTTATTGAATTTCTTTATGCTAGGCACTGTCCATAAATTACTGCACTTAGTACTCCCGATATCCTATAAGTCAGATCTTATTAGCAGTTTATATGTGAAAAAAGTGAAGTTTGATGGTCACACATTACTAGGTTGGAGGTAGAGCCAAGATTTGAAGGCAGGAAGGTCTGAAATCCCAGCCCTCTTTATTATATTACATTGCTCCATTTTCAGCCGTAACTCTAGGAAAACAGAACTCCAAACTGAGACGAATTTTTATGATTATGAGGTGGGGGTTGGAATGGCTCAAGTCCTTTTCATTTCACTACCAGGAGTTTGGAGAGTCCTCCCCAACAAGATTCCTTACAGAGGGTCTCTTCCTCTTCAATCCCTTGGCACACGGGCTACCAACGAGATCATTCTAAAACACGAATATGATCTTGTTATCCCTGGCTTGAAAACTTCCATTGGCTCCCCTTCCTTACAAGGTCAAGTTCAAACTCCTTAGCTTGGCAAAAAAAAAAAAAAAAAAAAGCCTTTCTCATCATCCTTTTTGTGCTGCTATCCCATTGAACAGTAAACTTGGGGGGGTTCCCTAAACGCAGGCACACCACGCTCATTCATCTTGACATCTTTGCTCAACTCTCCTCTCTGGTAGGCATATCCTTTATCTCCCGTACCTCTTATTTCTCTCCATATTTGTCAAGATTCAGATCAAATGACCATGTTTCTTTCAAGCCTCCCCCATATCATAATTAGTAGCTACTTGCTCAGCTTCCCCAGTGCCATATACATATGATCCCATTGGAATTTAACTCATTATTTGGGCTTCTGTCTTCCCTTTGGCATACGGTTAATTAAGTGTGTGTAAGCTGTTGGTTTAAATGCTGGTTCCACCTCTTGGAGATGGTATACTCTTGGGAGAGTTGGCTACTGAATCTTTAGTTGCCTCATCTGTAAAATTAAAATAAATAATAGTGTTGAGCTATAGGCTTGTGTCAGTGGATGAAATAAAATAAATAATACAATGCAAGTGCTTACTATGGTGCTGGCATATAGGAAGGGTTAAATAAATGTATTTCATTTATTTTAATTATTCTTATATTCTCCACAACAGATGGCCCATAGTGGATATTTGTTAAATGAATAAATGATTAAATGAATAGTTGGAATCATTTGGGAGACTGAGTAGAGATCTCCTGGAAACCTTAGTATCAAATGCAAAAATCACTATTTTGTGTTTTGGAGTGTGTGGGTATGCCCGGCATGTGCGTTTTCAACTCTTCAGCAAAACCTGAGCAGCCACTTGCATTTAATTTCAAAGTGAGAATTGCTTAGATGAGCTGAGGATTTTCTTCCTCAAATCTGGAGCTAACAATGTTCTGTTTCAATTTCAAACCCAGGGACTATGTAGACCTTGCAAAGCTTCTTACCTTCATCCCTCACTGGAAGCCCTTTGACACTCAGTCACGCGGAGCATGCACGCGGCGCGTGTTGCAGAGGTGCTGTGTGTTCGGTAGCATCGGGGTTCATTCGGACGCCCAGCAGTGCACTTCCCAATTCTCAGAGACCATCTAGAGTTTAGTCGGCATGTCAGGAGAGAACAAAAGCATCTCTCTTGGGCTGCGAGTTGCAGACGTTTTTATCTCATGGCACACAAACTAATTACTAAAATTCTGAGGCACACCAAAAAATACTTTTAATTTTTTTTTTTCTGATCTAAGGAAAAAATTGGTATCATTTTAATTTATTCACACTGGATGGCTACTGTTGTGTTGCCTGTTGTTATTTTTACTTGACAGTCTAAGGGAAAAGAGGTCAGTGCCCCTGACTAAATAGTCAAGGATTACATGCTTTAAAAATTCTTGCAGCACACTGGTTGGAGGTCGCTGCTCTAGGGCAACATCATTCTTTTCTTCCTCCGGCCTGTGAGGTTTAGCAGGACCACGGAGATGATAAGGTGAGGTAAGATAAGGTGTGATGAGGCTGAGTTTGGACTGTGTTGATCTTCATTTCTAAAGGTCTTTCCACTTTCCTGCATTGCTTGTTTCCAGGACCCATCTTAGTTGCTAGGCCTCTTTCTCAGGCTCTTTCCTCTCGCTAGTGAAGGCAGACACATGCCCTCCCCTTTGCCTACATTCCTTTCTATTTTGGCTATAATCTGTCTATGGGTAGCAATCTCTGATGTCTCCCTGAACCAAGACTTCTTACAGTTGTAAGTAACATTATGAAAAGTAAGTCAAAAACCTCAAACCAACTCAATGCACTTTTAAGTCCACTCAACAGCAAAGCTCTGAGGTGGGGGAGCAGCAGCACTGTTTCTCTGCTGTCCTCCAGCTTCTGCCCTCCTCTTGGCATTGGCTTTGCTTACAGGCTGGCTTCCCTCAAGTCTGCCGGATGGCATTCCACAGCAGCGGGACTGCAGCTTCCTTGGAGAGAAGGGATCTCACAGACACCAATTCACACTGCTGCGCTTCACTCTGTTGGGTCCTCTGGGCCTACCACAGTTTCTTTGGCTTGTGTCTGGGTTACCAAAACCAACTTGTAGCAGGGTGAGGAGGAGGGGTTATGCTGACTGATTTATACCAATCAGGGCCCACCCCCAGAGATGGGGGTGGGATCAAACCTCCCCAATTTGCAAGACTTGACTCATCACACTGCCTCACACGTTTCTTCCTTTTACCCATTTCACTCCAGTGTAAATGAATCTCCACAGCCATTTTTCATTTCATTTTGTTTGTTTGTTATAAAAATAATGCACGTTGATTCTGATGGAAGAAAAGCAAAAGAATAAAATAAAACTAGAATGACCAAATTGTTCATTTAGCGGAGGAAACACAAACATTTTGGCATGTGTGCTTTCCTGCTGTGCCTTTTTTATATTCATGCTGAGTATACACAGGTTTGATGTTAACCCAGTGATGTTAGCATTTCCACAGGTTGTTGGAGGTATTCTAATAGCTGCATATTCTTGCGTGTAGAGGAACCATGGTTCACTTCTGAGTTCCTCTGTGGTGGTACAGGGGTCTTTCTAATTATTCATTAAGATAAACAATACTTTAACAAATATCTCTGAAATCTAGATTAGTTTTTATGGTAAATTTCCAGATACCTAGTCCCAAATTATTTTCCAGAATGAGTGTATCATTGTAAACTCCTCTCCTCAGTGTAGAAGGCTGGCTGACTGGCTGTTTCATTGTCTTCAGACCTGCCCAGGTACTGTTGGTAAACTTTATTAATCTGGGTAAGAAAAGTGGGGGAGAGGACAATCTGGTTGCTGTTTTAATTTTCACTGCTCTGAATAGTATAGCAGAGACTTTGTTCAAATGTTTATTAATCATATATTTCCTCTTTTCCTATGCATGTTCATATCCTCTCCTCATTATCCATTAAGAACTTAGTATTTTTCTTAGCAATTTTTATGAAATCTCCATACTATAGTAAGGATACTAATCCTTTGACATTTGTGCCATTTTTCCAGTTTTTCCACTTTAATTTGTTTATGTTAATTTTCACATACAGAAGTATTATATTTTTATGTAGTCAAATATATCAATCTTTCCCTTTGGTACTTGTATTGATTTTAAGATTATAAAGCCATTCCTAATTCAGATATTTATTGAAAATTTAATTTTAATTTTTCTTTCATTTCAGTGGTTTGATCTTTTGTACATTTAACTCTTAATCCCATGTACTTCAAGTGTCCTTCCTTAACAAGGTCTTTACTTCAGCGTTTCTCAGTGTGAATCTCAATAATGGTACAGACTTGTCCTTTACATATAAAGAGATTGGCTGACCCATTAAATCATCTGCTTTGAGAAATCTCTTCTCCTATACTGGTGGCTTTGGAGAAGAGAAGAGAAAATAGTATAGAAATGAAGAAAGAACTGATTTATGATTCCAAGGTCAGTTTTCTTCTTTTACACTCAGTCTCTCATTTATCACCTAGGGATCTGACCAGGCTCTCTTTAAGGTATGTTTCAGCTCTGGCTTTTGTGATTCCAGAAAATACCATATTTTTTGCACTATAAGATGCACCTGACCATAAGACATACCTAGGTTTAGAGGAGGAAAACAAGAAAAAAAAAAAAATGAACCCAATGGTGTACTAAAATATTTAATAAAATATAACAGAATAATATTTCAACTATGTAAAGTGAACAGCAGTCAACAGTGGTATTAAGAACCATTATCACTGTCATTAACAAATGAGGAGAGACTTTAAGGTTCAAGTACTCTTCTAGTTTCCTGGGAACCCCAAGAACTCATCAACACTAGTGTCAGAATTTATGGTGGACTTTAATAACAGGTGTTGAAGGAGTTAAGAGGTATGACTAGTTATAACAGTCACTGAGAGTATCACTATCCTAGTTACAGGTTCTGGTGGACTACCCCCAGTGCCTGTTATGGCTTAGTGACACCTCTTAATCCCCTCAGCGCCTGTGTTACTTCTAGAATAGTGACCCCACCGTAACTCCCTTCATATACTACAAACATCAGCATTTATGGCTGCTCACCCAGTTACTGCTGGCCTCCTCACACAGAAATCTGGTGTGCACTGGAAACAGTATGGAGGTAGACGCAACAGCTGTAGCATCTGACGGACCCAGTAACCAGCCAAGAACATGTTACTTCAGCTCTACCCATTTGCCTCTTGTGATTGGCAGAGCTTAAGACACAGTGATTGGTGATTAGAGGTGGTTCTCCTGACACAGACCCCACCCAGTGTCAAAGACAATTGTCAATTGGCACTGTGCCTCGTACCCATTATTAGCCTCAGCTGATTCGACAGGTCCGCTGTTGTAGCTGAGAATGTCAGATGGCTCTCTGCACGCTTCCTGGTCCCAGGTGATGAGGAGAGGTGGACGGCAACTGACCAGATACTCTGAGATTCAGCAGTAAAGTGGGACATTTAAGTGTCCCTAGGGGTTTTGCGAGGGCCCATCCCTTCCTCTTCTACCATCTGTTGCCACCGTTGACAGGTCAGGTAATACACATCACAGTCTGTGACGCAATATTTGCTAAGTAAGACACATGGACATTTCCCGCACACTTTTGGGTAAAAAAATAAGTGCGTCTTATGGAGTGAAAAAAACAGTACTTCTTTTGTTTCTATGCATGTCCTTCTGGTTTCTATATGTCCTCATTCCTTCTGCTACTCCTAGGATGACTTGCATGGAGACGAAAATCAGATGCTTCTTTGTCTTCTATGTGTCTTAATGGTGCTTGAGCCCAGCTTCTATGGTCTCTCCTGTCCACAAACAACCCATCTGCACTTCTGCTGAGGGAAGCAGCCATAAGCCATTCTAAATGCCAGGTAGCCAGTTATTGGTTCACAGGTGGATATCCCAACCAAAGTGGCCTGTCTGTTGGCCAGACAGTACCCATGTGAAACTATCCTGAAAGACACTCCCCAGTAGGACCAACAGTAATTAGCTATGCCAGTCAAATGGACTCCCTGCACAACTTGGGCTGCAGCATACAGACACAATTATCCAGCTGATCTTGAGAATTGATTGGATCGGATAGAAGCAGAGAAGCTATGAACACAGACAGGACCTCACAGCCCATGAGAAGAGGCCAAGAGAGAAATGGGTCCATAGGCTGTCTTGGTTTGAAGTGTCGGGAAGTTCTAGCTCTGGCCTACACACAGCCTTACAATAAACCTCTCTTGTTTAAGATGGTCTCTGTTTCTTGCCAACAATAATCTGAGTAACACTGCCTGAATGGTTTCCTTCCCACTCTTATTCACATCCTTTCATTAGTCTGTCTGGGGAGGGGCTCCACTGCGACTACATTTCTCCATAAGCCAGAAGACGGTAAGCATTGTGGGGAGTGAGATGGTGTCTTGGACATAAGGAAGATGTGACTCTGAGCATGAGTACACACACCCACACACCCAGCTGTCACTCCCACCCACATGTTCACAAGCTCAGTCGATCCCAGAGAGGTCTTGAACTTGGCAAGAAATATTTAACTGGGGAAAGGTGCTCTTTGCCTTTTCACACCAGCCTTCCTAAGAATTGTTCTAAAGGAATACTGTTACTGTGCCCAGGGCTGGCCTCAGGCAGAACTGGGAAGTGGGAGAGGTCAGCATTTGGCTCCTGCACACCTCTCTGGGCCTGTGCCCTCCTGCTGACTGCCAGCTGTGCCCTGCCCTGCATCTTCCTATGAAAAACTACCCTGTTTGTCCCTGGCTCCTTAGGGCCCCGCTCTCAGCTCCAAAGATGCCAGTGGGTTTTTCTGAACAGGAATCTTCTAAGCGTCAGAATCTTGCCCCCCAGATGATGTCAATTCTGAAAGGTTACTTTGAGCAGTAAGAACCAACGTGCACACAAAACCAGCCTCCAGAACCTAGGCTAGGCACACTGGGGGCCCGAGGCCTTGCTCTGGGGGCCTCCATGCTCTTTTCTGCTCTTTCTGCTTCTGTCTCCCAGGTCTCCTACCTCCATTGTCCATGTGAAGCTCTATCTCTCCCTTAGGCTCCAGTTCTCAACACTACAATCCTGGACATGATCACTCTCTTCCTTCCACCCCCACACCTCCTGCCTTCTCCAGCCCAAGCCACATCCCTGAAGGAGCCACACCCTCATCTCACCCCAAGGGCAGGTATCCCCACTGCGGCTCCACAGGATCGGACAGAAGGGACCGTAATGCAGAAATCCCATACTTTAGGTAGGCTTCTGGCGTAACTCTCACATCTTACCTTGCTGGTGATAGAATAGAGCTATGCCTCACTCTCCTCACCTGTGCAATGAAAGTAATAAAGTAGCCAGTTTATAGAATTCTGAGGAGAGCTAAGCACTTAATACGTGTAAAAGACTTGAACAGTGCCTGACACATAATATGTGCTCTGCGTCTTGGCTAGCTGTAGTAGCAGTTGCATGATTCGTAATGCTGTTAACGCATGTCTTACATTCTCTGGGTCAGGTCCTGCAAGTGAACTGTGGCAGGGGTTGCCTGGACCAGGTGGGGGCAGCAGAGAGCTATCCCAGGGCAGGCTGGGACCAGTGGGCACCCTGGGAGTCCAAGGTGGAAGGAAGGGACCCAAGGCCAGTCACCAAGAACATAGCAAGGTAAGAAATAGGGCTGGGAAGACTATTCCGACAGCCATCTCTCTGGTTTCCCTGCCTCCTGGCTTCCCATTTACCTTTTGCTAGAGTAATCTTTCAAAATTTCATTCCTAATGCGGTCACTCCCTTGATTAAAACCCTCTGATAACTTCTCTCTCCATGGGGAAAAGACCAATACCATTAGGCTAATATTTAAGGCCCTCCAGTAACTGATCACTGCCTCCCTAAATCTTGCCTGTAACTCCACTCTTCATCATCTCCAATGGGACAAGCCCAAACATACCTCCAGTTTTCTTGTCTTTACGAAGGACATTTTTTCGACATCTCTCTGCATGTCAGTATCCTACCTTGCCTCCCACGTTTAGCTCAAATGTTCCCTTTGCCATGGAGACTTCCTGGTTCACCCAGGCACCAAACTAAAAGACGTGTCTCTTCTGATCTTGCTAAGCCCTTCACATCTGACTTTCTAGTAGTATCTGTCAATGCCAACATTATTCTAGAATGATAAATGATTATATCTCACCTTCTCTGATGCAATGATTTCTCAGCATCTGTCTCCTTTTCTGTGAAATGGGGTAAAACTGGCCTCCCTGCAGTGTGTTGAAGGACATAGAAGACAATGCAGAAAAGTACCTAGAGTTGGGGCTGGCATGCAGGTAGGTGCAGTTAGCCAGGTTTTGTTAATATTATTATATCATTATTATTATCCTCCTCATCTTCGTCATTACAATTAGAGGTATATGCTCCCAAGTGGTCAATGATTTGCAAACTTAAGTCCTCAGCCTGCCCAAAAGCAAACTCTCATTTACAAAAAGAAATTGCTAAAGACCTTTTGTGTAGGGCAAGAATCTCAAATTCGGGTTGCAGGGCGGGATTTCCAGGGGCCCTGAACCCAGAAGAGGCAGAAGAGCCTCCTGTGGAGAAACAATGAGAGCAGGTCAAAGAACAAACTTGTACAATGATAAGAGAAGAAACTTTTTTTTGGTTGTTTAGAAAGATAGTGATGTTTTCAATAAAAATTTCAACCCGGAAATTAAAATTTAAACAATGTAAGTGCCTCCGAGAATCAAGCAGCAGCAAGCAGTCCCTTAATGGTACTATGCACAGCCTTTATTTTTTAATGTGGAGAAGGAAAGGATTTGTCATTAAAGTTTAAAAATAATCAGAATCAAAATGCCTTTTGTTCCTGTGGGCTGGCAGAGCTGAGGGGCCGATTGTGTGTGCTGAGTGGGTGTCCAGGAAACAGTAGTCATTTGTGTGTGTGTGACAGGGGTCGAGTCCAAATCTAAATTTAAGCAAGTGTTGGCCTTCTTGGAGCTCATAATTTTTGGATCAATTATCCTGGACTATGTCAGAGTCTCTCTCTCTCTCTCTCTCTCTCTCTCTCTCTCTCTCTCTCTCTCTCATTCTCTCTCTCTCTCTCTCGCATTTAATAATTACAAAACTTCAGCCAATAATTTGCCAACCAGCTGCAGTGGCCTAACTGTCTGGTTCACTCATAATTTCTGGAACTTGATACAATCGTGGCCTCTGAGCCAATTAGGGTAATACTTGGTGTGTTAGAAGTCTGGTCCCCACCCTTCCACCATCTCGCCAGGGTGAGAAACAAACAGCTCATGTCTACCCTGCAAGAGAAATTGTGTGTTCTCAGATCTCGCCTAGCCATTGTACCATACATTCTGTCTATCCCATCCCTTTCCATTGCTTGGGAAAAAAAGGTAGACTTGTGACCTGAAAAGGACCTGATACGAGAGTCAGAGAGCCCACCCTGGCCCCTTAATTAGCTGTGTGGCCTTGGCATAGTGGCTTATCTCCTCTGAGTCTCAGTTTTCTCTCTGTAAATAATACGAATGCTTGTGTTCAAATCCTGCCTCCACCACTTTCTTGCTGTGCAACATTAAACAAATTGCTTAACTTCTTTGGGCCTTAATTCCCTTGCTTACATAATGGAAATGATTATAATAGTAATATCATATATAGTTTGTGGGTATTTAAAGAGTTAATACAAGTAGAACAAAATATGGAGAGAGAGAGAGAGAGAGAGGGAGAAAGAGAGAGAGAGAGAAACACACACATTCCTGGAATTTAAACTATAAGGTCATGGCTTTTTTGTATGTTTTGTACTCTACTATATCCCTAGGACCTAGAAAAATGTCAATAATTTTCCATGTATGAATAAATAAATGAATGGAGAGGACCAATTTTTTTTATTTGTTCATTAGTCACTCCTAGCTTATTTCCAAAACTAATTTGTCGTGGTTCACAATAAAGTCACATTGACAGAAATCTTTCACAATGAAACTAGAACATCTTTAACTCAGAGCTTCCTGGCCCCCAGAGCTCTCCAAGCAGCTACAGAGAATCCTGCCAATTCTAATGTTACAGGAGCCTGAGTACAGGAATTAGAACCAACGTTTCTGATTTTCAGTGTGAATTTTGGCAACTCTCCTAACCTCTGCTAAGTCTCAGTCTTCCCATCCGTAAAATGTGGAGACTAGACCAAAGAACTAAGACCCATTCTGGGATTCTAGCTTTTCTTTTAGCTGTTGGCCAGGGCATAGAAAGAAAAAAGAGATTTGATGTCTACCATCTAAGAGTTTACAGTCCTGCAGGAGAAATAAGGTTGCACACGTACATACATCTCTAATTCAAGCTAGAAAATGGCATGTAGCTAAGAGTGTTAGCAAAGGCTAAAGGAATGGTGAAGAAAGAAAAATATGCCTGTGCAGGAGGACAATAGCCTTATAAAAAGGCCATAGTTTGCAATGATTCATGAAAAATATTAACAGATATTCACATACACATAAAGAATTCTTAACAACTTGGAAGATGGGAGAAGTCCGAAAGGTATAATATCATAGTTGACCCAATAAAGCGTATGTGCTGGGGAGAGCTGGGGGATGGCAGGCATGTATGCTGCTAATTCCCTGCCCTTACCTATGGCAGACCTCACTCATCAGTCACAGAGCTTTATCCTGCCTAGTCAAGACGTGGCCTCAGGATCCTTCTCAACACAGTATTCCAGACAGACACTCGCAAGTGATCACAGTTGGTACATAAAATGAAATGTCTTTGCTCTCTTGACTTAAGGTATATATAAGTCATTAATGAAAAGGAAGACTGTACCAAAATGCAGAGGGCCATTAATGTCAAGATCAAGATTATGAATAATCAAAACATTCACTTGTTCTTCCACATCCAACTGCTCCTTACATTGGTATGATAACCGCAGCGTCTGTGGGCAACACACATTATCGTAATATATATACACTGAGCCTGGAGGAACTGAATCCATCCCTGCCGAGGCTTTCCATCGTCCTCTGGGACAAAATCCACCTCCCAGGCCACACAGTGCCTGGCTTGTGCTTAAACAAGGCACGTACTGTAACAGTGTTCTCACATCACGCTGCGCAAAGAAAAACAGCGCTGGGGACCTATGCCAAAGTTTTCAAAGGCGCTACCCTGAAACGTAAATGTGGCCTCTGCACATTCTTAAAGCAACACTAGTTATCATCTCGGTGGTACCAGGGCCCGCACAATTATCCTATTACTACCCAATGGCTGCTCTTGATGAATGCGTCCCTGTGATGGTTCCATTTAACCTTACTCCAGGAAAAGGAAAATCTATCGAAAGGAACGTGAAACAGAATTCCATGAGCTCATGTCTAGTGGGGAAAGAAAAAGGCATCTGAGGGCTGATGGGAAGTGAATCATATTGTTTCTCTGCTCCAAGTGAAACCATACTCTCCTGCCCTGCTCCAGGGGACCTCCAGTCATAGCCCCAGTGTTTGGGGACATTCTAGGAACAAGAGGCCAAGGGAGCCCAGGCCGTGAAGAGGCTGAGACCTCAGCTCCAGGCTTGTGTGTCCTTGCGAGAGTTACTCTTTATATCAGCATTTTTTATACCCAGCCTCATTACGAGAGTCCCCAGGTGACTCCCCTAAATACTTTTAACATAATAGAAAAAAATAAAATTAAAACAAAAGGTACACACATATTAAGAACAGATGAAGAGAATATAAAAGGCGGGATTACAAAAAGGAAATGTGGAGAAAGGAAAGACATTCAATCTTCCTGAGCCTCAGTCTCCACATCATAAAATAGAAGAAGAATTCAGTAAGTCTTCACTTAATATCGTCAATAGGTTCTGTAACTTTAAGTGAAATGATATATAATACAACCAATTTTACCATAGGCTAATTAATAAAATGGCATTGAACAGAATGATATTATATAAGGACCTGCTGCACCTTATTTATAAGATTGCCATTAGAACACACAAATACTTTTTAAAAAGGGGAAAATGGGTCAGAAAGGGAAGATTACTGAACAGGTTGTCAGGATACTCAGGCCTAGTTCAGCTCAGCATCTGTATTGAGGGTTCCCTGAGGCCTCTCCCTTAAAGCGTCTCCAAATCTATGAAGGGGAGATTCTTCAGGCAGGGGCAGGTAGAGGAGCAGGAACGGCAGCAGGAAGGGGTGAGAAGTATTCAATATCTTACTTTGACTCATTACTAAAGTATTACTATTGTGTCTTTGAAATAATTTTTCTTATGACTATAATAGGGACAGTTATTGATTTTGCAAATATCATATGAGTTTCTCTTCTGTACCTGGTGCAGGGAAGAAGCTTCCATGCAGTCGCTCTAGACTATGCCCAGTCCAGAGAGGTTGGAAAGATTGGCCCAGATAACACTAATAAAAAGAAAAAGGAAAAACAAAAAAACTTCTCAAGTCTAAAGAAAGATGTGGAGCAAGTGATACAGTGCAGGCTACATGATGGAGCCTGTCCTGGAGGTAAAGGAAGTTATTTCCCTGGAAGAAAAAGAAACCGAATCTGGCCCTGAGAAGACTTCTACAGGTAGAGTGTCAAGGCCAGATGTTTCAGGTGGAAGGGACCAGGCAGGTTGAAGTACAAAGACTGAAAAGCACTCGGGATTTGTGAAAAGAATGGCCATTATTGGGTGTTTATGGGCTGACCATCCATTTCCTTTCTTTAGGTAACAGTACCTAAATTTACTTTTGAGGAGTTCCTACTCTCCCACTCTCAGTCCACTTGGTTTGGGTAAAAGTGAGCCTATCCCATCAATCTCCAGGGGAGATATATGGCTCTAGCCTAGCCAGTGAGGGTATTGGTTTAAGGATAGGCATGTGCATCAAGCAGATCCAATGAGACTCACATGGAAACTTTTGCTGGATCTATTTATTGTCCTATAAAAGGGAAGCTCTTCCTACGGAACTTGGATGGAATGTTAGCCAGGAGCAGGTAGTTAGTGGATGTGTTGTCATGAAATATCACCTGAGAAAGAAGTCAGTACAAATAAGAGCAGTGCTGAGAAATAAAGCATGACAAATTCTCAACATTATTTGAGCACCTAGATCAGCCATGCCTGAAAGCAGTACCTCCTGACATTTTTTAGTTTTATATATATATAAAAAGGTTCCCTTTTATTCTTAAGCCAGTTTGATTTGAATTTTTATCACAAGCATCTCAAAGAAACTGGTATAATATAAGGGCCTGGGTCCAGATGAGCTGTAGATGTTAGCCATGGCTGACAGAACTGTCAATGTAACCATTAAGTTATCTGGGTGGGCTCTGAATGGAATCACAGGAAGATTTGACTACAGAGGGGGAGAAGGCAGTGTGAGGACAAAGGCAGAGATTGGAGGGATGAGGCCACAAGCCAAGGAATGCTGTCAGCCACCAGAAGCTGAAAGAAGTAATGAATAGGCTCTTTCCTGGGTCCTCTAGAAGGAACCAACCCTGCCAAGACAACACCTTGACTTTAACCCAGTGAAACTGATTTTGAATTTATGACCTCCCGAACTTGTAAGAGAATACATTTGAGTTATTTTAAGCCACCAAGTTCATGACAATTTGTTAGAAGCAACAACAGGAAGCTAATATGTTGGCATTCATACAGCCTCTTTTTTATGGTATACTCTTTGCCTTCCTTAAAACCCACTTACTCTTTGGCTTTTAGCTTCAATTTCACCTCCTCAAGGCAGTCTCCTTTGACACCTAAGCCTCAGATTCCCCCAATATATCCTCTTACAGCACCCCAGACTTCATAATGTTCACCAATCTGTGCTTGTTAGTGATTGTTGCTCATGTGAACAATCCAAGGGACAGGAAACAGTGTGTCTGTCTTGTTTCCCACTATATCTCAAGAATCTGGCTCAAGGCCTAGCATTATAGGTTCTCAAAAAATACAAGATGGATAAAAAGTAGGTGTACTGTTGTGCATATGCAAAACACGGTTTATTTTTGTATTATTATTTGTTAATTAGTATACTATTTTCCATTGAAAGATCATGAATGTAAAGTACTTGGTATAAGGCCTAGCATATAATAAGTTCCCAGTAAGAAGGCTCCATGTGAGATCTGGGACTCATCTGCATGTCTTTTGAAAATAATACCAGTTACTGAAGTTCCTGATCTCAGGTAAGTCCCAGGTGTCTCTTTTTCCCTAACACTCTAAACACATTTCCTCTTTACTGAAAATTCTCATAGTTACTCAGGTGTGATAGCCTCACTGAGTATTTGAGAAGGAAAGATCAGAGTAGTCCCAGAATACAATGAAACACCAAGGACTTCAGCAAACCTGCCTTCTGCTTTAAGACTACAGGAAGCCCTTTGGGCCAATAGGCAAGGCAGTTGAGATGGCTAATTCCAGCCCTTTTTTAGCCTTGTAGTGTGTGTGTGAGCCTCCAGCTGGGCCAGGCCCAGATGAATTATCATAATTTCCCAGGATCCTTCGGCTTGAATTGGGTTCTCGCGCCAAGGCTCTGACAGCTTTATTAGCACCTATAATTCAATGGAAGCATCGATGTGTTGGGAAACACTTTGAGGCTATCTTTTAAAGTCAGCTTAATTCCCTCTCAAATGCCTCTTTGTTTGCCAAAGTGCCAGCCAGAAGACTTCCAGGTAGGCAGGAGATGAGCTCCAGACAGAAGATCAGCGGGAGATGTCTGCCGGGCGCCCAAGCCGCTTTGCTGGTAGCTGATGTCATTTCCAGTTAGTGGACTCCTGGCGGAGGTGCCTGCAGATGCTCAGATGACATCACTGGGGACCAGCCTGTCATCAGCAAAGATAACAAATGCAGCCCAGCCTCGAGTTCCTGCTGCCCCAGGAAGTCACAATTCATTTCTTGGCTTTGCTGTGGACCCGCAGAATAGACACCCTATGCTCCTACCCTGGCTAAACCCCAGCAAGCCAGCACACACCCTCCTGCTGTCAGCTTTTCTTTGACAAAACAGAGTGGGACATGTTGAGCTCACCCCAAACTGTCCTTGACTACCTAGTAATCATAGAAATTGGACAAGCTCAAGGTACCAGACACTATTGGTCATCTACTCAACATCCATTTTCTCTTCTCCCTGAGCTAGTAGAACCCAATTTTGTTCACATATGCGCCCTTCTCTAGAAGAGATTTGTCCATCCCCATCCTCAAGGGGAGATCCTCATAGGTCTAAGCCGTTCATTCATTCATTAGTTCATTCAACAAATGTTATTGAGCATCTGTTTTGTGTTGGGCATTGTGCTAGGCACTAAGGATAAAGTCATGAAAAAAATACAAGTGTTTGCCATCATGAAGCCATCACAGGACAAGCAGTGATAAGTGTTATAAAGCAAAATAAAAGCAGGTGAAAGGGATTAAAAAAATAGAAAAAATAGGCTTTCTTTTTATAGATAAAGGGACAGGGGGAGGTGATATTTAAGGGGAGACACAAATAAGAGAAGGTACCAGCCTTGTGACTCTATGAAGATAAAACATCCCAGTCAAAGGGAATAGCAGGTACATAGACCCCAGGGCAGAAACCTGCATGTGGAGGACTGGCCAGAAGGTCAGTGTGACTGAAGTGTTGTAAGTAGGGAAAGGACTTTGGGTTTTGTCTTAAATATGATGGGAAGTCACTGGGAGCTCTTCACTAAAAGAGAGAATTGATCTGATTTATGTTACCACCACACATGGAAAGCTGACTCAGCAGGGCAAACAGGGATGCAGATGACCAGTGAGCACAGTGAACCAAGGGGGTAGCCAGGGATGGTGATGACTGGTAGGATTTAGGGACTATTTTGAAAGCAGAGGCAAAAGGATTTGCTGATAGATTTGGTGGGGAGACTCATAGAAAGAGGAGTAGAGGTCAGCTCCAAATTGGGGGATTGATACCACCAAGTAAAATAGAGTGCCATTAACTGAGATCAAGAACAATAGAGGAAGAGCATTTCTGAGTGGGAAGATCTAGAGTTTGCGCTGATATATGCTCAGTGTGAGATACCTAATAGACATCCAAGTGAAGGATACAAGGAGGAGAAGAGAGATCCGTTCTAGTTCCCTGACCAGTGCATGGGCTGGACTTCAGCATTGAATGCAATTCTAGCTCATGAGACAGGCTGAAGGTGGTCTCTGGGCCAGTTGTTCTATTTCTAATGAGGTATGAAGTTTGGCTGGTTGGTCGGTTGGTTGAGTGAATGAATGAATGAATCTCTAATTTTCCATTCGTCACTGATAGTGACTGAAATTCTTTAGGTGCACTGGAATTAGAATTAGGAAACCTGGGTTTTATCCCTAATTCTTTTACTAACTAATTGTAACCCTGGACAAGGCAGACCCTCTCTAAGCCCCAGTTTCCCTATGTGCAGAATGAGGGAATTAGGCTCGCTAGTCTTTGTGGATTCAACTGACTCTGTCACTCTGTAAGCTATAAGAATATTGGCTTTAGAACCAGAAGCTCTGAGAGAAATGTTGACTTTCCCCTACTTGATGTGTGACCTCTGGCACTTCAGAGCTCCTCTCTCTTACAGTGTCCTCATCTCTGAAACGATGATTTACAGTCCCTTCCAACATTACTTTCCATTATGTCACAGCATAGTTGCCTGGTTACTTGTGTTGATGGAAATAGCGAAAACCCCTAAGAAAACACTGCTTATGAGGAAACCAACTCCTTGGTGCAAACATTCACATACACACAACCTGGTAGGGTGACCAAGCTTTTCCTTTCAGAGCAGCTGTGCCCTGGCTCCTTCTGAGCACTGTCTGGTCAGGATGGGGCACTAGATTCTCCTTAAGGTTAAGAGGGTTGTCTGTGGGGCTCTCGGCCTCACTTGGAATCTCGTCCCCAGTACCTAAAAACTATTCTATGAATCCCAAAACTGAACATTGCTGAGTCACTCCTATGGTTTTACAACAGGGTTTGAAGATGAAAAAAGGTATTAAGACACTAAACCCCTGGCCCAGGCTGGCACACAGTGAGTGTGCAAACTGTCTTATACCTTCAGGCCTCATGCCCCTCAGGTATCAAGTAACTAAAGTGAACCATCAAGGCAGAGTATAAGGTAGTTTTAGATCTCAGATTGTTAAGGTTCTCAAAGATAAGGGTTTCTGGGCTATTTCATTCATTTAAAATGTTTAATATTAATGGTTTATTTTTAAAAAATAAAATAAAAGACCTACTAGAAATCTTCCGCTTCTATTGCTAAGCCAACCTAGCCTATCTAAAATTGTTTTGGTCTGGAATTATGTCAATTCCATGTTGTTAGTGTTATCTGATCAGTATCAAGGTGAACTAATAGGAAATGGGCAAATAAGTATATTATGACTTAATCGGTGCTTTCTGTTTGAAGACTTGATCTTTTAAAACTCAAGGGGAGGGATGACTACAAGAGGTCTTCAGTATCAGAAAGGTTGAGACCTAGCAAGTTAACATGTTGAATGTTTTGAAATGGGACTGCTGCTGACTGCATCCCTCCCTTTGACATCTGGGCCCTAAGGCCCCGGGAGCTGTGTCCGAGTGGCCCACAGCACAGATCCAAGGGAGAAAGGGGACGAGACAGTCTGCCCACAGTGACTAATGTCATTTCCAGTTAACTAGCTCTTGGCAGATAAGCTACAGATGTTCAAATGATCTCATTAGGGACCAGGATGTCAACAACAAGACAGATACAAACAGAGCCCTGGTTAAGATTCCTGCACATTCCGTGGCTTTGGAATTCCTTAACTCATTTCCCAAGATTTCCAGAGGCTGGGAATTTCAGGCCATGGTATATGGCATTATTAAGAGCTTTAGGGAAGATGAAGCTTATTTTAGTTGAGCAGGCTGGCTTTGCTGCAATAAGAAAGAACCCCCAAAGTTCTCCCTAACACCCCACACCATCTCATTTTGTGGGTTGTCACTCTCCTTTGCTACATCCAGATGGACTCCAGGCAACATGGAAAGAGTAAGGTAAGTGTGACCGCCAGTCATGTCCAGGCTTACATGTAACTAGCTTTTGACACCACCACCCCCACCCCCCCACCCCCAAATAAAGGAAAGAGCTTCCATCTCTCAGTCACCATGTAGAAAATCCTGATGAAGAACTTTGGGCCAGGTTGGGTCAGGGGTGTAGGATGCTATGTGAGGCCAGGCCTGAATTCATACATCTGCCTCCCCAACTAGACTGTGATCTTGGAAATGAGTCTCACTGTTCTTCTGTCTGAGCCTTGCCTAGCTCAGATTGCCCTGAGACAGACACTTAATACACATCGGTTGAGTTGAATATATTAGAAAACCGTCAGTTTTTTTCTGACAGACCCACTCAGCACAAACCAGGAAGAGGACAGCTAAACATAGAGAAGATGAACAATAGGGGTGATTTATAAACTGACGAGTCAACTGATCAAAATTTTTACGTTCAGAAGCAGCAGCAATTCTGAGAGAGCCCTGGAGACATTTCATCTAATAACCTCTTTCCAGAGCTAACAATAAAAAATGTGTCCCATGGTAGTTTACAAAGCATTTTTACATCCTTTATTTCACTTCAGTGCAATTTAACAAATAACATGGAGAGTCTTTTGGGTGCCAGGCACCTGTGCTCTATGGTGGGCTCTGTCCTCACAGAACTCTTAGTGTAGCACTAAAATGAGGTATGAAATAATCGAAGAGAGAATAATAGCTGATGTACTTACACAGAGCATTTTCTACGTGTCAGGCACATATTCACTCAATCAATCCGTACAATGGTCCTTTGAGATAGATACTATTCATATCAAGTCACCAGCCAGCAGGTGACAGAGCTAGGTTTCAAACCCACGTAGCTTGGCTCCTGAATCTATGTTTTCAGCCATATACGTAGTTCTAGACCACCAGCCAATGACAGTGTTATAAGAGTTAAAATACAGAGTTGAGGCATCAAGGAAGACACTAGCATTTAACCCAGTCAGGAGGTCGGGAAAGGCCCGAAGCCAGTTGACATCATGACGCAGGACACTGGGAGCACCACAGGGCAGACACTGACTGGCCTCCTTCTACATTGATGGAAAATTCAAGCTGAGCAAGTCTGCCTGACTTGTCCAAGGACACACAACAAGAAAGGGATGGTTCAGATCTTAGAGCCAGGCCTGACAGTCTTTAGAATCCAATGTCTTCCCTCCTAAACCCTCCCGCAACCCCCATCTCAGCACAGAGTCCAGAGCAGTGGCTGCTGTTAGCTGTACTCACAAGTCTCCAAGGAACTCCAGATGTGACCCCCCTCAGCCTTCTCCCTGTTGCCTTAGCATAAATAACCAACAGGATGGCGGCCATACATCTTAGAAAGCACATTCTATAACGAACTTAGAAGCACATTGTCTTTCTGGTAATTGCATTAAGGGAACATGTTTGTTTAACTTAGAAGTTCAAACAGAATGACCTTGTCCTGAGAATTACAAATTAATAATCAGAATTGATTTGCTTATGTTTATATGTAGAATTGAAAGATATTCATATGAGCAAGCTTATAATACTGGCAGGCTTATAATACTGGTAAAGGATGAAGAGCCTCCAGAGAGGTGGATTACTAATTCAGCTGTAATGATTAACAATTAAAAATCTACTTGGGCAGTGTCCCATGGCTGGGGAAGAATAGAAGCATATCCCCCTCCCCCCCAAATAAAAAGCCACATCTTTCTTCCCAGTGAATGCATTCAGCTGAGGGTTTTCCACAAGCTGGAAAAAGTCAGGGTATTTAGGGGTCAAGGTGCCCTGCCTCACCCTCACCTCTGTGCTCACAGGGCAGGGTGAGGTCAGTGCTCAGACTGAGGCTTGGCTGGGAGAGAAGGACCTGACAGCATGAACCAGAAGGGGCACAGAATCGGAGAGGTGAGGCCCCAAGCTCAGGGCAACAGCGTCACAATAGGAACGGCTGACCTTTAACCTTTGTTGAGCACTTACTGTGGCTGGACATTAGTCTACATGCTTCACACCATTTGCTTGTTTCATTAGGTTCCTATAATTATTAGCCTCATTTAGCAAGTAAGGGATTCACCTGCTTAAGACTATATTTCTAGAAAGTAGAAAAACCAGAATTCAAGTGGGGTGACTTCACGTCAGCACCCTTCACCAGGATGCTATAGCAAAAGAATCATCCTGAAATCACCACCCTGTGATTTGGGTTTTGAGACCCTTTCAGGGATCCCAAGGAGCACACTGCTTCTATGAACTCTGCTGGCCCTGAACTTGATGCTCTCCAGTCATTTTTGGTTTATAGCTCCCTTCTTACAAACTGTCAGCTTAACATCGGCCCCAGAGCTTTCTTCCCTGGGAAACGGGCTGGGGGCTGGGTTGGAAGAGAGAAAAAGAGAGAAGGTGAGGGAGGTGAGGAGGAGGAGGAGAAAGAGATGAGAGAGAGAAAGAGAGATAGCTAATTCTTTTTGAAGAAGTCAGACAGCATTATAACCAGCCTCTCACCCAAGTGATGAAAAAGCTATTGTTGGAGCATCTTGGCTCCAGAAAGGAAGAGATTTTCCCGAATCATTTCTCATTTTTTATTTAAGCTTCACACTTTTCCTGGGGTCTCTGGGCAGCCTTCCAGACCACATCCCCAGGGCGGACTAAGTTCCAGAGGAAAGTGATCTGTCCCTCCCTGGCTGGAGCAGGGGTGGGGGAGGCCTGGACGGGCCGTGCTTGGCTCAGCCCCCTGACATTGTGCACGCTAATGCAATGTGAAGTAGCGCGTCTAAATAACCTGTCCAACTTTTTTGATGTTCTTGAACCCACAGATGGGATTCATTTCCACACTGTTCGCAAAACGTAAACGATACAAGGACATTAAAGAGCATTAAACTACTTGATGACATTTTGGTCACATTAATGAAAAGTGGCATTTTTTAAACTACTAGAAAAGAAAGAGAAAGAGGGTGGAGGTAGAGAGGGGAGGGATGAAGAGGGAGAGAGACAAAGCAGGGACGGGGGAGGAGGAATAGGAGTGCCATTGACTCCATCCAAAGTGTGGAAGAAATGCTGGCACTTAAGACTTTACTGAGGACATAAGAAGCAGACGTTTTTGGTGACTGGACAGACCTGCAAAGCATTCCAACACTTATGTACTGAGTGGTGCATATGTATTAATACATGAATGTTCCATTACATGCCAACTAGTTTGGCCAACCTAAGTTCACATATCTTTGGGACACAAGAGAGGACAAAAGGAATGTCAAGCTCACCTCCTCCAGGCAGCCTTCCTTGAATGCCTCCCAGGATAGATTAGGGTTCTCTGCTTTGGGCTTTCAGACACCCTAAGCTTACCCCATCCTAGCCCATGTCACCTTATCATTTATTTAATCACTGATTGACTTGCCAGAACCATCCCTCGACTGCAGGCTCCTATAAGAAATAAAACAAGATGTAGTATCCTAGGTTTGAAAAGACAAATTTGCCTTGGTTCAAATTTCAGCTAGCTCATGTGCTGGTTTTATGACCAGGAGCAAGTTAATTAACCTCCCTGGGCCTCAGCTATGCCATCTGTAAAATGGTGTAAGTAGAAAACCTAGCTCATAGAGTTGTAATGAGGCCTAAATGAGACAATGAATGGAAAATACACAGCAATGTGCCTGGTACATACACTCAGCACATTACAGGTGAACACCAACCTCCTGCCCAGGATGCTGAGTACTTGGCACATAGAAGACATTCAGTAAGTACTTTATAGAAATAAATTTCAACAGACTCAGAAAAAAAGATCACTTTATCAAGGGAACTAAGCAATTGAACATGGAGCCACAGAAAGTGAAAATGGGTGGTAGAAACACTGTATAGCTTATCAAGGCCTGGGCACCTTGTTTTAAGATTTAAAAAAAAATGGTACTGTGGTATCTTTCTGGAGTGCCTGGGTGATGTCCCGCTCACTCCTCCAACCAACCTTGGCTGGTGAGGAGGTGAGCAGCGCTCCCCCACCCCCCCAACAATCTGCACCCTCCCTCCCATCACCGGCTGGCTGCCTTGGCAGGGCTTTCTCCTTCCAGCCCTGGTGGTTACATTAATTGCTAATGACAATGGCAACCTTCACTCTGTGTGGTTTCCTGCCCAGATTTTGGATCCCTTACAAGGCTCCCTTTTCTTTTTTTCCCAGATAGGAAATGCAACCCGAGACGTGTGAAGAAAAAAAACAGTGTGCTTATTGTCACAGCCTCCACTCCTCGCTGGGCTCCCAGTCCGGCTGTGTGTGCTCTGGGGTGTCTGCCCCGCCACAGGGAAGAATAAACCCAGACTCAAATCATAGGAAATTCATCAAATGTGCTTCTCAGAGCTCTGTCTTTCAAGGTCTGTTTCCCTGCCATATGATCTCTATAAACCAAATCACTGTTAGCCAGGGCACAGGACCAGAGGCGCCGGAGGCTCATGGATAATGAATGCCAAATGCATGTGACAATAGACTGATCAGGGAGTCGAATGGAAATTTCTGAGTTGTGCTTTCCTATGTGTATGTATACTTACAAGCATACATACATACATGTGTGGATGCACATACACACACGCATATCAACCATACAGCACATCTGGACAGAGGCCAACTGTGGTCCTTGGTGCCAGAACTGGCTAACTCATGTCTCTATAACTGTTAAAATTTCAAGACAAAGAAAGATAAAAAGGAAAGAAAAAAAACCTAGATCCTGGTGTCGCTGGGGACACTTGACATGGAAGCATCACAGATTTGACTTAGAAATTCAGAATGGCTTTGACTCAGGGACTAGCAGAGGACCTAGCACACAGGGGGCCTCTGATGAAAAATGAAAAACAAGGACTCATTTCTGGGCATTCAAGGTAAATGGGAGAAATTGCCCTATACTGCGTAAATTCTTACATGGTTTTTCCCAGTAATGGTTTTGACTCCTCCTCGTCTGACCGACCCCTTCACTGGACAACCAGTTACCAGTGTGGCCAGGTAAAAGAAGAGACCATGGGACAGGAACTGGCAGGCCACCAGCTTAAGGCAAAAAGGTAATTAATATTATAGCCTTTTAGATTCTAGAAAATACTGCACTTAAAACTGCAAGTCAACTAAGAGGCTGTCGGCAACCGATAAATGCTTCCATATTCACAGGCATCAGCAATCTTCCCTTACAAAAAAAGTAATAATACATACATATTAATGGATCACATTTTGTCCTTTGGGGAGCATAATTTTTAAAAGGGCCACGGCAGCAATAATAGTTCCTTTAAAAATTCTAAATGCTGTAATTGTTTTCTCTGAATTATGGTGCTAGGATTTAATTAGTGATGAATGTTCCATATGGGGCTTGAATATTTTTGATGAATTTGGCCAAACAGAAAAGTAGTCTTGTCCTCATAGCTCCCTTTCTGTCCCCCACCCCCTTTCCTTTCCTTGGACCCTGAAATGTGTGCGTTCACAAGAACATGTCCACGTAGGAATTTTCTGCAGTTTGGCCGTAGTTAAAGAGGAGATTGCTTTAACCGCAGTGCACCGAGGAACATGAAACATGACACATGGTCAGTGAGGTCATGCAATTCAGCTCAAGTTTTGAGGTTTTCTAGTTAGAAGGAGAAAATTAAAATAAAATGCAAAGGGTAGGAATTCTGGGGGTTGGGGGGACAATGTTCTTATCAGCAGAAAGAAGTTGCCCAGATCTTGGGCCTGGGATCTTGGACTTAAGGGGCTAGTAATCAATGAGGCTAAAGGTGTACGGGGGAGGTGGGAAGGGCTTCCTTCGTTTATTCAACAAATAACCACTAAGCAAAGCCTCGTGGGCCCAGACTCTGAGCTGGGCACTGTGCACAGAGCCCTGGCACTGGTGCTCTTGCCTGGGGATAAACACAATCGCTTTGTTCTGCTCCAAACCACTTCTTTGTAAGAGCAGCTGGAGGGAAGCCCAGAGCAGCGGCCATCCACACAGGCCCAGTCAACGTGGCCTACCCAGCGGGGCCTCTGGGGGCTGTGCCCACCTCTCACCCACCTTCAGAGCTTCTTTCATCTGCGACCTGGAGGCTGTTCCTGGGTTCCCAGTATCCTCTATTAACATGCAAATGCCCCTGGGAAAGGTCACACCTTGAGACCCCACCAGCTAACCTCTTGCTCACCAGTTACTTCTTAGCAAGGATTAGCAGAAATAAAACACCCGAAAAGGCTTGGGGGTGGGGAGAAGGTTAGGGCTGGTGGGGAAGGAAGGTAAAAGATCTCTTCCTACTGCCAATGTCCTCCTGGAGGGTCGATTTGCTTTCATTCAACACAATAAATCAATATATTTATATCAATAAAGATTGGCCTTTTTAAACTGTAAACCAAAACGAAATTCCATCGGCAAACCTTTCACCCCTGCTTTGGTTATGCCATAGGTACCACCTGCTTCACAATTACGCCCAAATTGTAAAACTGCTGCCTCCCAAAATGTCAAGCCACAGTGGCCAAAGAAATTATTTTCCACTCTGCCTCGCACCCAGTCTTATTTCTCCCTATTATCCCCTGTCTCCTCCTTTTCATCATTCTTGCCTCCTAGCTGATCTTAGCATCAAACTCTTCCTCTCCCTCGCCTGCCACCGCTGTAGGCTACTCTAAAGTACTGTTGAAGCCCGTTGGCCCAGCTGCCACAGAGCTTTCTTTCATTATTCTCCTCAGTAGGGTCTTTAAAATGCCATTCTGGAGAGAGTTAAGAGCTTCGGACATTGAGTCAACCAGAAAGACTTGAGTTTGAAACTCGATTCTGCCACTTCTACATACTGGAGGCAAGTGACTTATATTCTCTAACCACCAATTTCCTCATCATTTATCTTTTGAGAGGAATAACTGAAATTAATATATACATATTATAATATATATAATTTCACATATAAGCTTCAGCTTCGCTGGAGAGGACACTCCAGCGTCATCGCAAGATGTCGATTCAACACGGGAGGAGACAGATACCGTGTCACTCCCGAGTCGGACTGCACAGCCATTCTCGGCGGTGCAGATAGACTCTTAAGAAGCTACACCATCGTCTCTCGAGACGGACGGCTGCAGACTATAATTTCACATATAATATATATAAATATATGGCATTATACTAAGCACTATATATATGTGTATTATAGGCACACATTTAAGTGCTCAACAAATCTTTTCAATTGCTATTGTTATATTATATATCTTATATCTTATAGTAAGCTATCTTATGTATGGGATGGGATTTCAAAATAGTGTTCAGGTAATTTATAAATATGTGTCATAATATACATATCCAGTGAGTGTAGGCCTCCAAAGTTGTTCCCTTAGGAAAATGTTTACTTATTTCAACATTATCATTGATGATAATTTCTATTCATTCACTCTGTTCATTCAGCAAATATTTCATGTTCCCCTACAACATGCCAAGCACTGAGCCAAGTATTTAAGACCCAGAGGAGGGCACAGTTGATCCCTGGTTTCTAGCAGCTCACATCAAGTGGGGAAAAGCAGAGCAAGTGTGCACAGGGAGGTCTGAGAGCCCTCTGTCAGGAAGTAATGAACCGTTGGGGTTGTTGGTGCAGGCATGCAGAGAGGCACTTAAACATGGAGGAAAATATTTGCTGCAATTTATTTTATTCTTTAAGTATGTTTTATTGATTATGTTGTTACAATAGCCCCCATTTTTTTCCCTTTGCTCCCCTCTGCCCAGTACCCCCTTACCCTCCAGCAATCCCACACCCCATCGTTCATGTCCATGGGTCGTGCATATAAGTTCTTTGGCTTCACCCTTTCCTATATTATTCTTAACATCCCCCTGTCTATTTTGTACCAACCGATTATGCTTCTTAATCCCTGCACCATTTCCCCATTTCTCCCCCTGCCCCCTCCCTGTTGATAACCCTACAAATGATCCTCATACCTATGATTCTGTTCATATTTTGGTTTGCTTAGTTGGATTTTGTTTTTATTTTTTAGATTCAGTTATTGATAGGTGTGAATTTGTTGTCATTTTAGTGTGTGTAGTTTTGATCTTCTTTTTCTTAAGTAAGTCCCTTTAACATTTCATATAATAATGGCTTTGATGATAAACTCTTTTAGTTTTACCTTGTCTGGGAAGCACTTCATCTGCCCTTCCATTCTAAATGATAGCTTTGCTGGATAGCGTAATCTTGGTTGTAGGTCCTTGCTTTTCATGACATTTAATACTTCTTGCCAATCCCTTCTTGCCTGCAGTTTCTTTTGAGAAATCAGCTGACAGTCTTATAGGCACTCCTTTGTAGGTAACTCTCTGCTTTTCTCTTGCTGCTCTTAAGATTCTCTCTTTTTCTTTCACCTTTGGCATTTTAATTATGATGCATCTTGGTGTGGTCCTCTTTGCATCTAGCTTGTTTGGGACTCTCTGTGCTTCCTGGACTTGTATGTCTATTTCCTTCGCCAAATTAGGAAAGTTTTCTTCTTTATTTTTTCACATAAGCTTTCAATTTCTTGCTCTTCCTCTTCTCCTTTTGGCACCCATATGATTTGGATGTTGGCACATTTAAAGTTGTCTCAGAGGTTCCTCAGCCTGTCCTCATTTTTTTCAATTCTTGTTTCCTCATTCTGTACTGGTTGACTGCTTTTTCCTTCCTTATGTTCCAAGTTATTGATTTGAACCCCGGCTTCCTTCCCTTCACCATTGGTTTTGTGTGGATTTTCCTTCATTTCATTTAGCATAGCTTTCACTTCTTCCCTTATGTGTTTGCCATACTCAAGCATATCTGTCAAGCCTGTGAGCATCTTTATCACCAGTGTTTAGAATTCAGTGCCTGTTAGGTTGTCTATCTCCTCATCACTTAGTTCTCCCACTGGAACCTTGATTCATTCCCTCTTTTGGGCCATACTTCTCTGTCTCCTCATCTTGACAGGCTCCTGTGTTTGTTTGCCTCTGTGTCTTAGGTAGAGCTTTCACTTCTGTTACGTTGTAAGGGGTGGAGCCTTAGGAATTCGTCACTACTGGGTGACCTATTTCGCCATGTTGTGGCACTGTATGTGAGGGAGGGGTCTGAGAGGGAACAATGCCACTTGCTTAGCACTTGCCCCCATTTCAGGCACTTCTCCTACTTCTGTATGTGCCTGGCACCTCTCTAGCTGTTGCCCTGGCTGTTGTTCCCAGGGTGGGTGGGTCTATAGATGTTCTGGGACTCTGGGGGCCCTTTAAACAAGCGGACTCTGCTGAGAGACTGGCAGTTTCTTCCTTTGCCCCAACCCCCACTGGTTTGCACAGTCAGAAGCAATGAGGCTTTATTTCCCCTGGCGCTGGGACCGTGAGCTGCGCAGTCTGGTCTGGTGCTGGGAATGCTCCCCAGGTGTCCCTCCCAACTTCTTAAAACATGTGACCGCGCTTTCCGCTGGCTTGCCACTGCCAACGTTGCTGCCACTGCCAACGTTGCTGCCACCACACTGCATCCTCTCATCCCCAACTCCATGGCTCCTACTTGTCTGGATGAGTATTTCTTCTTTATATCTTTGTTGGACTTCCATGCAGCTCAGTTTTCTGAAACTTCTGGTTGTCTCTAGTTTTGAGGTAGTTGTATTCCTTCTTAGTTGTGGATGGAGATGCAGCGTGTCTGTCTAGGTCTCTGTTTTGGCCAGAAGTCCTTGTTGCAATTATTAAGGCTCTTCTAGGTTCAACTTGCTTTGTCATTTTAATTTATTCCACATAATAATTATGCAAGGTAAATATTATTCTCATTTTGCAGATGAAAACACTGAGTCTCGGCAGATTAAAAGATGTGTCTATAAACTTATAACTGATATAGAATAACTGAGATTTCAACCCAGGTCAGTGGGTTTTCCAAGGCTGTGTTCTTCTTTGTAACCTAATGAGCAATTCATCTGTCACTCAGGCTAGAAAAAGGGTAAAAATGTTCTTGATATTTATTGGTATATCTTTAGTTTTATTTGTGTTTTATTATGTAATATTTGATACATACAAAATAATTTGCTAATATATATAAATGTATTACATAGAAATGTGTGTATATGTTAGTAAATGTTAGAAAACAGAAAATTATATATGCATATTTATATATATCAAATGTATTTATTTTTTTAGGTGAATAAACTTGCCAGGCATTTTTATGCTTAGATAGAGAAACAGAAAACAGAATTATATCTATACACAAATATAATCGTATTTTATACATATTAGTAACTTCTTTTTTCCACTTAACCACAGATCAAGAACACATTTTGATGTCGACAAATATACATCTATATCATTTCTATTAATCACTGTTAAATGTTCTTTGAATGTATATATATTATCATGTATTAAACCTATTCTCCAGATGGTTAGCTCAATTTCAGTTTTTAAAATTATTATGAATAATGTTGTGATGATTATCTTTCACACAAATGCCTTAGCATATCTGTCCAATTATTGTCTTAAGATAAATTTCTGGAAGGGGAATTGTTGGGTCAAATGTTTAAGGTCTTTGATGTATTTTGCCACATCATATTTCATCATGTGTAAAATTATATTTCTGTTAACAATTTATAAAGGTGGCCTGACATTTTTTTATATTGCTATGTTCACCATGTTATCTTACTAATTTTATGAGTTTTTTTAATATATTAATGTTGTGAACCTTTTGTCTTTCATATATTTTATGGCATATTTGCCATACAGAAATATTTAGTTTTTATATAGTAAAATCTATAAATTTTTAATGGTTCCTGCTGTTGATGCAATATCTAGGAAAGCCTTCCTTATTCATGATCCTAAATTTTCTTTTAGATATTTTGTGGCCTGAGTTTTTATGTTTTACTTTTTAAACTATTTGGAATTTAATCTAGCATATGGTAAGAGGAAAGAATCCAAATTAATATATTTCTAGGTACTAACTTTTGCCAAATCCTCCACATATGAAATATTACTTCTAGTATATACTTAATAATAGTATTGAAGATCTCTCTGTTATTTTTCCACTGATCTATTTGTCTATTTTTGTTCACAGAACCATGCTGTTTTAATTACTACTGATCTGTAGTATAGTTAATGTCTGCCATGGTTAGTTTCTTCCTATCATTTTTATTTTTCAAAAAATTTTATGTAATCTTTTCAGGTTTGTTACAGAAGTGAGGGTGAGGTAGAGCATCACTTTTAAAGGTATGGCAGTAATCTGCATGATAAGGTATACTGTGTTTCTGATAACTCAGTCTCACAACTTCATAGCCACCCTCTGTTTTTCCATTTTCATAATTAATTTCCAAACTGAATGGTGTTTTTCTGATACTTAGAGTTAGGCATGCCCAGTCTGTCACCAGACCAACTACAAGAACATTGACAAGAGACTTTGTTCATTCTGACCACGTGAAAAGGCAAGATAGCATAATGGTTGAGAGCACACATCTAGCTGTGTGACCTTGGGCAAGCTAATTAACCTCTCTGAGCCTTCATGTCTGCATTTGCAACAGGAGCATGACAATACACTACCCCATAGGATGTGAACTACACATGGAATGCACTCAGAAGAGTGCCTGACACAGAGTAAACAGTGAACATTAACTAGTATCATCCTATCCCAGCAGTCTTGTCATTCTAGGGATTTGTTGATTTGTCTTGGAAGAAAGAGATTGAACGGAAGACAATAAATGAAGAAACATGAGTTAACTAAACTAACATTTTCATAAGCCTTTGCAAATGTTTATAAGAATGGGTATTTGTCATTAAGTTGTTCTTCATGTTGCCCACGGTGCTGGCATTTAAAGCAAGTTGTGGCCTGGTCAAAAAGAGGGGCCACGTGGTGTCAGAGGACAGCTTGCCCGTGAGGACCCTGAACAAGCTAAGTCATCTGAACTCACTCTAGAGTCCACTTAGGCCCTCACCTTGGCCTTCACCAATCCTGTCAGCTCAGAGCTCAGAGGCACCTTTGCATTCAGCTCTCCCTCCCACCTCTGCTTGAGTGGAGCTCTCAGCTGTCAGCTGAGACTGAGCACAAGGCTGAGCCTAAGCCCGGGATTCAAACTCCAGCTCTGCCACAAACCACCCCAACACAGGGGTGGGCTAAAGGAGATTGACAGTTGTAATATAAATAAGTAATACAATGATTAATAAATAGGAATACAAAAATAAACTCTGTATTTCACATACTTACACTGTAAGCCTACTTTTGCCCACTCCTGTACTAGAACTAGAGTTGTCTTCCACTGAAAAATGGGGGTGTTATGCCTTCCCTGTCAGGTTACCATGGGGATTAGTGAGAATAATACATAAAAGCATTTTATAGAGTGCCAGGCATAAAGTAGGTGCTCAATAAATGTTACTGCATGAATAAGGAATGTTTGATTCTAAGTCACAGAAAACCCAATTTACATTGGCTTAAACAATAAAGGAAAATTATTGGTTTATATAACTGGAGATGCAAGAAAAAGCTGGGCTTCAGGAGCCGTTTGATTTACTGACCTAACCATGTCATTAAGAATTTGCTTGTTTATTCATTCGTTTTCTCTCCATCCTGCACTTCATAGAGTCAGATTCACCCTAAGACTGTCTGCTTCTCATGGTGCCAACAATGGCTGCAAGTGTCCAGAGAGGCCAATAGAGGGCCACACCCAGGAAGTTCTCCAGATGAGCTCTCCTAGGAAACAGCAGCAAATTCTTTTTCTCATAGATCAATAGCCAGAAGGAGATCTCGGACCCGCTCCTGAACCAATAACTACATCTAGAAGATGGGATTGTGCACATTAACTTAGGTTTGGACCACAGACCCATGCTGAAGAGGCATCTTTTTGCCAATGCAAAAACTGTATAGGGGCAGAAAGATGGAAACTGGGCCAAAAATCAGAATAATTACCAACAGAAGGAGGACTGGATGTTGGGGAAACTACCCCTCATTTTCCAGTCCCCAGCCGAACATAGATTGGTGAATGGACAAGTCTCTTTCGAAATGTGAGGCCTCAAATGTTGGATTGCATCCTAGGTCACTAAGAAGAGGCATGCTCAACCCACCAGGTAGGGATAAAAATCATTCTTCCTAAGCAATAGCAGAGAAAATAGTGATAATGATAACGTGCATAGAAAAAATTATGTTAAAAATAGCCTTTTTGAAAGAATGAAAGTATCCCTGTTCCAAACCACTTGAGAAGTAGTTATTTGGATGTGCGCTGAAGGCCAGGATCTAGTCATAGGCACAATTTGTGTTTTTGTGTTTTTCTCTTCAGCATTTCTTTCTAAGTGGTTCTCTTTCTCTCTGCTTCCCCTTCTTCCTCTGTTTACATTCTCTTAGCTTCAAAAAACTGGGAAGAAATCTGGAAGGGCAGAGGCAGTGGGCTCCAGCCCTAAGGGAGCTCATGTTCCTTCTCAGCCCATCTCCCACTGCTGAGTGAGGCTTGGGTCCCTGAAAGGTTCAATGGCCAAGCCCAAGTGGGCACTTCATGCCTGCAGGTTGCTAAGCAACAAACACTCCAAGTTTGGAAATCTTTATCCGCACCGGATATATTATCCTGGCAAATTGGACTTTCAGATCTGGCAGCAATGGAAAGAGTAACTTCTTTAAAAAATAGAGACAATTTAGATGATTTCAAAGACATCTGGTCTCTTTTTCCAGCGATGTATGACTCTTCTCTTTTACTGAGCACATTGGATCCAAACACTTCTCACGTACAAAAGCATGAGATTCCCTAAAGAAAAAAGTGCTTCCGTCACAAAAGCCGACTCACAGAAAGTGAGTTGGAAAGGCCTAGACTCTACTGTGGCAGCTGTACCAAGGTACATGTTCTTCCTTCTTCCCTCTATTTGATCCTTCCTTTAACCTGCTTTTTTCCAAGTACTCTTTCTTCTCTCTCTGTTATGAATTCTCTTTCTGGCCTGTCTTGCCCTCTTTCTTCTACTCTCTCCTGCTTTTTCTCATTCCCACCTTTGTCTCTGCAAATTTCCGTTCAGTCTTCTCTCTTTCTGTCCTTCCTTCCTCAAGTCAAGACAACACCAGGAGAAGATGCAACAGGGTGGCTGATGTCCAGGATTCTTGCTCTTCTTGTCCCGCCATGTTAGCGGGGCAGAATTTGTCATTTCTCCTTTCTTCCTAAATCGTATTTGGGATAATCTCAGGGCCAAAGTTGTGTCCCCTAGGCCCTTTTAAAATTTTTTTCAAGACAAATCCAAATATCAAATACCTTCTCCACCTGTTTGTTAATCTCTAGAATTCCTCCAATAGAAAACATTACATTCCATAATTATAGACCATGTTCCAAACATAAATAATAAACAACTCACATCTGGGCAGCTTGTAACTGTTTTACAAACATGTCCAGCTGTTTTCAACTAATTCCCTCATTTGACCCCCACAATAATCTGGAGATAGAAGCATTATTATACTATCATCTCCATTTCAAAATGAGGAAACTGAGGCTCAGAGATATTAAGTACCTTTCCAAAGGTTTCTCTCACTCCATTTTGTCTGACCGTAACATCCATGTTCTTCCCCACCCCACTTATTTCTCTGAGAAGCAACCATGATGACTTGATATGGTAGGAAACCTTTTCCTTGTTTCCTCAGACCTAAAATTCCCCCATTTCTCTCTCTCTGAGATCTTCGACTTGAAACTATTGCTGTTGAAACCATTGGGGTATGCTACCACCAGATGGCAGAGGATACTCTGGTTTCACGGTGAGCCCAGATTTTTACCATAACTGGGGGTGCCAATTTTTTTTTACTATATTTATCACTTTATAAGAAAAATTATAGTTCACTAAAAAATGGCTAAGCATAGGAATGTCCACACCACTATAGATGATACAGAGATCTCTTCAGAGGAATATATAGGTCATTCGTGTGCCTGTAAAAATGCTCATTGACTATGAACAAGTACAACTCAGTCTAATTCTGGCCACAATGTCACAGTCTACTTCATGTTTCTGAGATGTTGACCAAAGCACTCTAGGGTTACTGCCCTCTTGTCCTGGCCACTCAATTCCCCACACACTTGCCCACCAAGAGAAGGTAGAACAGCGCCCAGACTTTAGAGCACATCAGAATAATTCTCCAGAGTGCTTGAGAAAGCACAGGTTTCCAGGGCTCAATTTCTGAATTTCTGATTCAGTAGTTGTGGAATGGAGCCTGACGATTTGCATTCTTAACAAATTCCCAGGTGATAGCACCGTGGAGGGGGGAGGTTGAGCTCCATGGCCTCCCAGCCACAATCTGGGGTCCTATTGCAATGATTAGCCAACAGCCTTAAACACTGTGAATGCCACCAAATTAACTTTGTGTCACTTTTAAAACCTGTTTCTGCTACTCAGTGACAACTTCTGATCAGACCCTCTCTGATATCAGTGACTATCAGAACTTTGTATAATACTAGTTATGAGAGAAAATGCTAGCATTTATTAATGCTGCCACCACTGAGGTAATTACCTCATCTAATTCTCACAACAACTCTATGAGGAAAATATCATTATTATCCCATTTTTACAGATGGGAAAAGAGAAGGTCAAGGTTACAAAGCCAGTAAGTTGCAGAGGCTGGACTAATCACCCATTTGTCTCTGGAACATAAGCTATCTCAGCCACTATAGATACTGATTCTAAGTTTTCAGTTTCAGTTCTGGAAGTTGGAATTCTAGTTCCCTCAAGTCAGTTTCTTTGGGCTTCTATAGCTTCTAGTCTTGGCATTTCCCCCATTGGTATAGCTCCAAACCTACCAGCCAGTCAGGATGCCCCATGTAGTCCCCTGTTTAAATCCATGGCTCCATCTACCACACTGGATGCAGAGGAAATGGTTAGAAATGGCCCTTCAGAGTCTTCGGCAACAAAACGTAGATTCAAATGTATTCCCCAGATGGTACTTTCTAGAGCAGGGAAATGGAATCAGACACTTTATAATGAGCTTCTACAAATGTTATTTTGGTGAGTTGAAATAGCATCATAAAAATTCCTCTTTTATTTATGAAAGAACTGTGCAAACATATTATAAAAAGAGAAAAAAGAAAGCGAGGTGCAGGAGTGAGGAGGGAATCAGGAGGGAGGAGGAAGGAGGGAAGAAAAAGGAAGGCAGGAAGGAAGGAAGGGAGGGAGGAAAAAAGGAAAAAAAATGGAGAGAGAGCAAAGAACCAACCTAGAAGAAAACATAGCAAAGGAACAAAAGGGCATTTTTCAGTACTTTCATGCTATGGAACATTTTTCTTTTTCTTTTTTTTTGTAGTAGGTTAAAAAAGTAGGTTTTTTTTTTTTTTATTGTTTTTCTATTACAGTTGTCCCACTTTTTCCCTCATTGCTCCCCCAACCCAGCCCACCCCTTCTCCCATAGTCAATCCCCACCCCATTGTACATGTCCATGTGCACGTCCCCCTTCCTTCCCTCTCCCCGCCCCCCCCAATAACTATTACTCTGCTCCTTGTTCAATTTTGTTCATTTATTTGTGTTGTTCATTAGTCTCCTATATCAGGTGATAGCATAAGGTATTTTTCTTTCATTGCCTGGCTTATTTCACTAAGCATAATTCTCTCTTGTTCCATCCATGTTGTTGCAAATGGCAGGAGATCCCTCTTTCTTTCTGCTGCATAGTACTCCATTGTGTAAATGTACCACAGTTTTTGATCCACTCATCTACTGATGGGCACTTAGGCTGTTTCCTGCACTTGGCTATTGTAAACAGTGCTGCTATGAACACAGGGGTGCATAGGTTCTTTTGAATTGGGGTTTCAGGATTCTTTGGGTATAATCCTAGCAGTGGAATCTCTAGTTCAAAAGTCTGTTCCATTTTTAGTTTTTTGAGGTAATTCCATACTGTTTTCCATAGTGGCTGCATCAGTCTGCATTCCCACCAACAGTGCACTAGGGTTCTCTTTTCTCCACATCCTCGCCAGCACTTAATAAAGAATATAAATTCAGAAACAGATAGGTTGAAAGACAAGATAATGGGATTTAAAACTAAAACAGAGATTGAGGGTCTAAGGAAATGAATCAAGGACCCAAACCATATCATTATAGAACTAATACAAAAGTTAGAACAAAGACCAGGTGTATCCCACTGAGAATAAATTACTTGTATGTATGAGATTTTGAGATAATCACAGTTAAGTGTAGATTAAAATAAAGATACTCGAAACAAGTATAGAGAAGCTAATAGATTTTTTTAAAGCTTACTAAATAAAATATGAGGCATCCAAACCCAAAGGTAAAACTTTTAAAGTTATTTAAATTAATAAAAATTTGAATATGCAAATTGAAAGACATACCATATCCCAGGAAAACTTAATCAGACTGCTCTGTATCTATACTAGCTTAAAAAAAAATGGCACTTCATACATTCAGTTGGGAAAAGCAAATCCTTACAAGGGGTTAAAATCAAGCTGATCTCAGCCTTCCCCACGGCAACATTTAGTGCCAAAAGACAGTGTTCACAACAGTTTAAGAGAAAGTGCACCCTAGGATATTATAGCCACACAAGAATGTTGTTAAATGAGAAAAAGCAACAGACTTCCTTAAACCTGAGAAACCCAGGCATACAGCACCCATGAGCCCTTCTTGAACAAAACTGTGTGACAATGACAGTCAGTGAATTAGGATAGAAAAGAAAGAAAGAAATAAAGAAAGGAAGGAAGGAAGGAAGGGAGAGGGAGGGAGGGAATGAGGAAGGGAGGGAGGGAAGGAAGGAAGGAAGGAAAGAAGGAAGCAAGGAAGGAAGGAAGAAAAAAGGGAAGGAAGGAAGAAAGAAAAAGGTGTGGTAATTGAAACACCATGAAAGAGCCCCAGCGGTAGGCAATAATTCTAGTTGCTAGTTATACTAATATTAAACAATCTCTTCCAGCGAAACTTACCCTAACTGCCTCCTCACTTCAGCAATCTGTGCCTCAGCGCACTGCAGCATTTCCCACCTCCTTTCCTCTGCTTCGCTTTTTGCTTTCCTTCTATAGCATGTACAATATTCTAATATGCCATATGTGTTGCTCTTTTGTTGCTTACTGTCTCCACCCCACCTCACTGCATAAGAGGGCATTAAAGAGTTGCACGAAATACAGGAACTAGTCTAGTTACGGAGCAGCCAGTGGGAGCCCTAGGCCTGAACAATGTAAAAATAATCATCTAGTTAACAAAATACAAATTGTGTGGGAAGGAAAAACTGGAAGAGATGTGAGAGTGCTGATGTCCTTACTTTCCACAATCCAAACACCATTGATGCTCAAACTGAAAGTGAAGTTTACAAAGACATGATGGTTGCCCCCTCTCATTGGCAATAATCACTTTGATTAACCTTCAGAGGATTTCTCATGAAATACTATCCAACAGTAGAGAAGCATGTATTCAATAATCTGTAGTTTTACTCCACTGTATTTTCTTCTGCTAAATTCCAGGGAAGTGGAAGGTAACACTTCATATATAAAAATAAAATGTAGAATTAGGATCTCATTTTTATTAAGTGTTTTTTAGATATCTATTTTTCTATGTATATGAATACATAGATAAACACACAGTGTGTATTATCAATAAGGGTTATTTCTGAGCAGTAGCATTTGGGAGTTATCTCACTACTTTTATCTTTAAACTTTTATCTGTTATAGCCATTATTTGTAATAAGCATGCATCTTTTTTCAAATCAAATTGAATGGCTTGTCTTTGTTTTTAAAAAGGAAGAAAAAGACTGAAAGCATATATATCATGATATACATATAAATTATATAGATATTTAGCACCAAATACATCATGATATGGACACAGATATAGATTATATAGATGTAGATCTTTAGTGCCCATAGTGGAAATACTAGAACTTGAGCCTTAGCCTTCAGTTAACTTGCATTTCTTTCTGTCCACCAAGACTGCCCCTTGGACTTGCCAGGAGGAAGGAAGGAAACCAGCGCTGGCTGGAGAACCCACTAGGTGCTTTTCCATAAACTTTTGGTTAGGCCCATGGGGCAGGAATAATCTCATTATTTTTGATGGCAAATTTGAGGCTTGCGATTTGAGGTTTGCCTTATTTTGTACATAGAGATAATAATAGTAATAACAATAATAGTAATAATAACTGTGTATTGAGTGCTTACCATGAGCCAAGCTTTATGCTAGGTCTATCTGAGAAGAATCCCTTTTAATCCTCACAAAAGTGCATGATGCCAACAATTTTTATTTTTAGTTTTAAACGTGGTTCAGAGGGATGAATTGTGTGGCCAAATGTGACACAGCTTGAAAGCGGCAGTGCCAGGACTGGAACTCAGGCCGGTCCCCCACCCAAGCCCATGCCACTTCCTCTACTCTGTGCTCTCTGTGGGAAGGAAGAAGAGTGGCCTGTGCTGGTCACCTACAGGGGCCACACCTGTCCCTAACTCCATCTAGGTCTCATAGCGATTGCAAGCTGTTGCTTGGACCCTCCACTGGGTCTAATGCAGAATCAGGGTCCACGGAGGACTCTGCTGCAGCCACAGTCATGAATGCCCTGCCCCCTCCTGGGTGTCCCTGCTGAGCTCAACAGGAGAAAGGGCAGCTGCAGGGCCACCTGGGAATGCAGGTCCCATCTCAGCAGGTATTTCTTGGTGGCTCTGACACAATATACACTTAGCCAAGAAAGAGACCCGAGTGACGGTCAGCATGGTGTAGACAATGGCTCTATTTAAATGAATGTCAGGAGCCTTGGATTTCGCTCTATGTTCTACCATTCCTTGGTGATTTGACCCTGGGGAAGTCACCTAGTGTCTCGGACTCATTTTTTCCATCAGAAAAGTGGAAGGATTTGGAAAATTGCCAAAGTTCTCAGCTTAATACTTTCGTGATTTAGTCAGAGGATAAGGTCTTCTCTTTGGTAGAATCTGGGTGGTTGGGGGCCAGGCTTCTCTTTGAGATGGTAGAACAGTGGCCAGGGAGCCAAGCCACCAAGAAGCAGGAAGGCTGGGATTATCCCCAGATGGGAAAGGAGCAGCTTCAGGAGAACAGGCCTTGGAGGCCATGGTAAGGGGTATCCATCAAGGGCCTTCTCTTTCTCCCACAGGTGGGTCTTGGCAGCTGGACTGCAGGCCTTTATGAGATTATCTGCTAATCATGGCCTGGACGTGAGCACTCGAGAGGTGTCACGTGCAGAATAAGATGCGTTTTTACGATGCAGTAAAAGAGAGGAAATCGCCTTGGCCTCTTGCCTCCTCTTGCGCTCAGTGAGGAAGTGGGAGACCCAAGCCCAGCTCCCCCCTTCCCTTCGCCCGCCCCTGCCCCAGGCTCCAAGAGCTCAGTTTCCATGGGGCTGCAGAGAGGAGGGGCTGGAGGGGGACAGGAGAGACAGGCTCCTTCTCCAGAGGAGAGGACAGGGATTGCTGAAAGCCACAGACACTGAAAGTTTAGAAGAGCTAGGGTCTCACACCCTACATTAGCAATATTATATACTCACACCTGGAGAGTAAATCACTAGCCTCACTTGGGAAAGGAATTCCTTTCCCAGTACTATTATTGGAACAATTTCTGATTTTTCCTCTGAAAAGTAGTCTATGCCCAGAATCACTGCTCTTCCCAGTGGCCACTCCCGCTGTGTCAGGCTATCTAGTGTTGATTTTCAACCACCTCTACTGACTGCTGGCTGTGTGCCAGGAGCTGTGTTGAGCACTTAGGCACTCATAAGAGTTAAGGCAATGAGTTAACAGTAATCTGGTAGCTTTATATGTACTGACCTGGCTGGTTTGGCTCAGTGGATTGAGCGTCGGCCTGCGAGCTAAGTGTCGCTGGTTCGATCTTCCAGTCAGGGCACATCAGAGAAGGAAAACTCTGATTCCAAAAAACCTCCGCTGCCTTGCGGCATACCTCTTCAGGGGAAAGGCTAAGGGAGTAAACCCCGACAGAAAATCCGGAGCCGGAGTCCCTAAGGCGGTTTGACGTTGTAGTCAACACCGGCAACTCCTGCGGCGCACCTGAAGCCAAGCTGTATTGACTCCGTCTTTCCCTTGGATCCTTCAGCTGCGAAGAGAGGGGGGGTCTGCTGCATGGGCAACAGCAGACCCTCCATATCACCCTGCCCAGACTCTGTAGCTTCAGCTTCACTGGAGAGGACACTCCAGCGTCATCGCAAGATGTCGATTCAACACGGGAGGAGACAGATACCGTGTCACTCCCGAGTCGAACTGCACAACCATTCTCGGCGGTGCAGATAGACTCTTAAGAAGCTACACCATCGTCTCTCGAGACGGACGGCTGCCGACGATGATATGTACTGAGTTATTTAATCCCTGTAACAATGTAGATTCTATCAAACGAAAAATGAAGTTGGTTTTATTATCACACCTTTCCATTGTAGAGATGAGAATATTGAGTCTCAGAGATGTTAAGTAACATGCCCAAGGCCACACAGCTAACAAGCTGTGTGTGCACTTTTAACCACCCCATATCTGCCTCTCACAATTTACCATTGTAAGTATAGGTTTCCAGGTTCTTCTTCCTTCAAGGGTCATCCTAATCCTATTACAAATAGAGGGAACTATTCTGCCATGTTCCCTACCCCCCACTCCCACCAGGTGTGAGAAAGAAAACTGTGCCCTTTGCTTCACTCTTGTTCTTTCCCCAGGATGGGGTAGTGTGTCCAAAGTATGAGTTGGCAGGAATGTGCCTTCTCTTGGTCCATCCATCCCTTTGTAATAGGAGGAGGTGAAGGTGGCTTCCCTGGTCAGGGCCATTGCATCCCTCCTATTGTCAGGCACAGGCATTGCCATCCTTTACACAGCTCAGTGGAGGTCTGGCAGACCCTACTGCCCCCCCCCCCCCCAGGCAGCTAATGTTTAGACTAAAGTGTGCATTAGGACTTTCATTCTGATGCCAGGTGTGTCACTGCTGACACTGTGCGTTGACCCTTCAGTCCATCTCAGAATCCAGAGTAAGGAGACAATGAATCAGCTCCAAAAAACACAGCTCCCAACTCCAGACTTCCAGTCCTATTCCTGGGCATCTCCAGGAAACCTGTCCTTCTAGCACTTCTGCCCAAGTACTCCTGCATGGCCTGGGGGCCACTGTCCACCCCTGGGTTCACCCCAGCTGTTCCTTCAGTCTGCTTCCTGCTCCCACAGCTGCATTCTCCCCAGAATTCTTTGCTCTGAGTATGACTTTGGCTCTGACTTAATTTTTCAATGCTTAGTAAGACCAGGAAGGACTAAGCATTTACAGAATATTGGTGGGAATTTGAGAACAATTAGAAAACATAAAAAAAAAAAAAAAAAAAAAAGAAAAAGAAAACCTTCAGTTGAACACTGGAGATCGTGGCCTGTGAAGCCCACCGCACATGCCCTCCAGGGAAAGCCCCTCTAACCCTCCCTTCCTTAACCCCCACACCCCCACTCGCCACCATCTTGCAGGAGCGCCCTTGGCGGTGTGCTTCTACCTAAAATACACTTCTCTAAACTTTACTGGGTTCAATGAAGAGGGAAGAAAAATGGCCCATCTCCTCTCCTTATTGGTTCTGCTATCATTATTTAAGTCATCTTCTGGGGTGCTCTCCACCTGAGTACCTCCACTTTCTCTAGGCAAGAAGGAGAAAGAAGCAACAAGCAAATAAAAACAAACTCCTTTGCCTATGCCAGCCAGAGCCCACGTTGGCCCCAGTCCAGCAAATCACCCACAGAGAGGCATCCCTACCTCGTACAAAACAGATTATCCTCCCATCCTCTTGAGCTCACCATTTAGGAACAAGAGCTGGGTGTACCCTTTACATGACCCAAAAGTCCACCACAAGGTTTGTCTAAGACCATAAGCACGGGCTTCCTGAAAAAAGGACTCTCTCCCCAGGAGCTGTGGGAAAGACTGTGCCTACGTATTACAAAGTAAGCTTGTTCCTGCTTTACGTGATCCCGGGGCACCAACAGAGGAACTCTGTGAGGTTATTGTTTTTCTCATTTTGCAGATACGAACAACATGCCCTCAGTATCCATTTGCCAGTAACTATTAAAGTAGCTAAACAGACACAAAATCAGTCAGAATTGTCACCACCAAACTCTCCTTGGAAGACACAAATCAGAACTCCCTAGAGCCTGGTGAATCCCATCCCCTCCCGGCATCTCGGGTCACTGTAGGGATGGGGTGGAGGAGAAGATGATGCCTGGTGGCGTGGCCTCCAGGATTCTGAATCTGTGATGGCAGTGAGTGTCCATCTCCCTCCCCTGAGACAAGTCCTTTCAGACCTAGAATTCCAGTCTGTAAGTATTCATTTGTCTCAGGTGAACTCTGTCTGTCTCTAGTCAGTCATTTTGAAGCCATGGGTTACATCTTTGCCAGACAAGACTCAAATACAGTTGTTGCTTAAGATTCCCATCCTGTTAGTGCTTTTGTGCAAAATTCAACCTGTTCCTTGGGGGGCAGGGGGAGAGAGGTAAGGCACAGAGGTTGATTTTAGAAAAGGAGAATCAAGTATAATGAGGAGTAAAGAGATGCTTTCAGGTAGCATGGAATAGGTAGGAAGTGTGGCACTTTTGCCTGGGCTCAGCAAGGTGCATTTCTCCCTGTATTAGTTAGGTCACTGTAGTCTCCCATCTACACCTGTTCTGGCCTCTATGCCCAGCCTCCTCCCAGTTCACGATCCACACTTTCTTCAGCCATGTTAAACCTCTCTTTCAAGACTTTTTGTTTTCTGGTCACTTTTCTCATTACCTGAAATACTCTTTCTTCTCTTCAGCTGGCTAACTCTTTATTTGTTTCCAAAAGTTAGATAGGCTCAAGCATCACCACCTCCAGGAAGCCTTCCCCGATCCATCCTTTTGTCTGGACTCCCAAAGCACTTTATTTCCATATGCTTTCATCACAGCACTCCTATGTTGCATTGCCATTCTTCGATGTTGGCCCACACAAAGAAATCTTAGAATGCATTGTTAACAACAATGACATCCATCATCAGATATGTCTAAACTAAGTCAACCAGAAGGCATACTTTAAAAAAAAATCATAGGCCCCAATATTACAATAAGTTCTTCATCTTCCTTCCAGTTCTAGTTCCCCTATCACCATCATGAAGCACATCTAAAGGGGGAAAGGAAAGAGATGTTATCATGTCCACTAACACTGTTCCTTCCTTGAATATTCCACACAGATTGGCATCCTTATCATCTCACGCCATGCATCGTAAATTTTCTAAAATGTAGACATCTAATTAACCATTGCAATGGACTGACCAATCAGAGCTGATGCTGGCCTATCAAGCAAGGTTCTAGGGCCCCTGGTGTGCCAGACATTTCCTCTTTTCTTGCTGATTCATGGGGAGGTGCAGGTCCAGAAGGAGTAAAGGTGTCAGGTGTGGGGGTGTGGATGAGAAAAAGGTCTGCACACATGACAGTGACTATTTACTAACCAGTATGGAAATATGCCAGTATTTTAACTGCAGTTCACCAGAAATGACAGCCTTGCAGGTGTTACAGACCAGAAAAGGGTCTGAATACTCATCTGATTTTGCAATTATTTGTTGAGGTTCTCATTGTTCCAAAGTGAAAGTGCCCACAGACATGTAGGATATATGACATTTCTAAGTTGCTTAATATTTTGCCTCAAGAAGATAATGTCAGAGAAGTGTGGGGAGCTGATCCAAACATTCAGAGTACCCTCCATTTTTGTTTGCCTATCAGACTTTCTTCTCTTTAATCCGAGGTGAGTCTAGCTGTTAGTCTTGGTAACCTCATCTGGTTTATATTGTTCAACCACATTCAGGGCCCAGGGTGAGAGTTATGGCTATAGTTTGCTCTATTTTCCTGGGAGGAAGAACTTCTGATTCTCAAGGTAACTCTCTAATAGCACCATTTCCACTGATGGTAATTGTGTGTTTTAAAAATACACACTCTTGCCCTGGCTGATGTGGCTCAGTGGATTGAGCACTGGCCTGGAAACCAAAGGGTCACCAGTTCGATTCCCAGTCAGGGCACATGCCTGGGTTGCGGGCCAAGTCCCCATTTGCAGATGTGTGAGAGACAACCACACATTGATGTTTCTCTCCCTTTATTTCTCCCTCCCTTCCCCTCTCTGTAAAAATAAATAAATAAGATCTTTTTAAAAATACCCACTCTTTTCAGTTATTTTTAATTAAACAAATAATGCATGTACACATTCTTAGTGTAAAACTTAGGACTATACAGATGAAGGGAAAACCCCCCATGCTTCCTCCTTTCTAACCCCCAGTAGGCGACTACTATGACCACTTTGTTCAGTGTCCTCCCTCACTCTCAGTATGTTGTCAACACTCATGTATGTGCATATAGAAAAATAATGATTTGGTTTTATTGTGTGCTTTTGTTTTATTTTTATATGGCATTACACAAACTATTCTGCAATTTCTTAGCTTTACTTAAAAATGTGGTTTGAAGACCCTGACATCCACCGTAAGTCCTCACTTAACATTGTTGATAGGTCCTTGGAACTCCAGCAAAATGACATATAACAAACCAATTTTACCACAGGCTAATCAGTATGAACAAAAGTTAAGATCTATGGCATCTCATCAATATAACAAAAGGACAGCGGGTGAAACAGCTGTATTTGAGGGCCCGCTGAACCTCATTCTTTTTATCTCTGGCTTGAATCCCATAGGTTAGACATCTCATAATTTACTTAACCAACCTTATTGATGGGCATGCCTGCGGTTTCCAGTTTTTCACCATAACGGGCACTGTTCCAATGAGCATTCTTGAACATGAGTCTCTGGGCACCTGTATTTTCTGCAGTAGATCCTTAGAAGTTTCTTTGCTGGGCAAAAAGTTATATGCATCTTTATAGTCAATATTAATTTTCTCTTCTACGAAAAGTGTATAACAATACCTGTTTCCCCAAATGCTTACCAAAACTAGATTTAATTTGCATGTTATTTTTATGTATATATAAAGCATGATTTGTCTATTATTTTAATTTTTATTTTCTTTGTTATTAGTGAAGCTGAGCATCTTTTCATAAGTTAATAGGTTGTTTCTCTATCCGAGCGTCACCTGTTTACACCCTGTAGTAGGCGGACTTCTAAATGGTCCTCAGTGGCCTCATTTCTTGGTATTCATTCTCTTGTATATTCCCCTTCTCTTAAGGACCTACTGACATGCAAATGAGCAGAAAATGGCAAAGGTGATAATTTGTTACCTCCAATGTTAGGTTTGGGAAGACTGTGACTTCCACCTTGTTAGCACTCTTTCTTTGTGGCTCTTCAGTCTGATGAAGCCAGCTGCCATGCATTTGAGCTGTCCTGTGGGGAAACCCACATGGCAAGGAACTGAGCATGGCTTCCAGTCAGCAGCCAGTGAGGAACTGAGGCTCTCTGTCCAACAACCTTTGAGGAACAGAATCCCATCAACACTCATGTTAGATAACTGCAGCCCCAGGCAAGGTCTCCACAGCAGCTCTGTGGGAGACGTCCAGCAAGAAGACCCAACTAAGGCTCGCTCGCTCCCTGCCTGTGCCTTCCTCCTTTAGGTGTGTCTCTTTGCTCTCTTCCCCAAGCTCCCAGGGCCCTTCTTTTGCCTCTGCCACTTGTTTTCTGAGTCCACGCAGCATAGCTGGCTTGCTTCTTCCATGATTCACTTCTCCTACCCCTGTGACTTTCTAAATACATGTTCGCTTATTAAGAAAAAAAAGGAGAAGACTAAGTCATGTCTGGATAACTTGTAATATAGCAGTAGATAACTCATACATATCCTTTGCCCATTTTCCTACTTTTTGATTTGTAGCATAGTATACAACACAGTACAATATCCTTTGTGTGTTATATACATCATAAATATTTTCTAATAATTTTCTGCTTATCATAAACTTTGTTCATGTTTTGTCTTTTATGATACAGAACTTTAAATTGTTGATGTCTTCAAGCGTCTCAATCTCTTTTTCTGTGCCTTTAAATTTCAAATCTTGTTTAAAAAACTGCCCCCACCCCCCGCAAGCTGTAAATACAGAATTTCGAGGCATAGTTGTTTACTCCTTTCTCCTGACCTCCACCGTAAGTTCCATGAGGGCAGGGGCTCTGAGTCTTGCTCACCTCTAGATTCACAGCCCTGAGCACACGCGGATCTGGCATCCAGGAATGCTTGAATGCATCCATGCAGACAGACTTTTGCAAGTCTGCATTCCTCCTGGGCAGTAAATTCTCCCTGGTGTCTAATCTTCATTCCTGGGCTGAAGCGTGTGCATATCTTCACTTGCTAAGACGGAGAACAGATACCCTGCCTGCCCCTTTTGCAGCTTTATCTCGTCGCCCCCGTTAAGGGCATTAATGCACACACTGCTTTGTAATTACAAATCTTGGCACTTAAATATAGCTGGTATGCTGGAGATCTCACAGTCTAATGGGGGGAAAAAGGGATAAAATAATCTGAAGATTTCACTTAAAGTTCTGGTAAGGATTCAGTGCCAAGAAATATAAGAATTGACAGCATGAATTTAATTTGCAGAAGACAGAGCCTGAGGAGCAGATGTCTGTGCAACAAACACCCCCCCAACCCTCACGTCTACCCCAGACTACATTAACATGAAGTCAGAAGCTACTAGAAGTAGTGGCAGGGAGAGAATTCAACGTGGGAGGAACCAGACCAGCAGTAGACTTTGAACATATAGCCCAGGAAAAGAAATTGAGACCTGGAGGTGTAAGCAACCACCACCACCACAACACCACCATACACCAGGCACCTGGAATCGAATTCAATAGAGAAAGGGGTGATTTGAGATCCTACACTTCACCCTGCCAGCAATGAGCATATGTTTTTTAAAAGAACAGCATCTCAGAGAAGGAAGATGAATTGTCTATGGTTAGAAGTAGGAGAACGGGGTTAGAACCTGGGCTTTAGCTCCCTGGTCAAAGCTCTTTCCACACAGCTGGCTTGGAGAAAGTCCAAAAGGAGTCCTAACTCCAGAGGGATAAATATCTAACTCTACATTTCTAGAATGCATGGAGCGAGATATTCCTATTCCTAGCGAAATTGAGGGTGAGCTGGTGCTGGCATCGAACATTTACTCTCCAGAGCACTGTGGGAGAAAGGGATTTTTTAAAACCTTGTAGCCTGGGCTGGGTGACTCCCATTGGTTGGAGTGTCTCCCATACACCAAAAGACTGCAGGTTCAGTCCCTGGTCGTGGCGCCAATGGGAAGCAACTGATAGATGTTTCTCTCTCATATTGATGTCTCCCTCTCTCTCCCCCTTACTTCCTCTCTTTCTAAAATCCATAAATGTATCCTCAGATGAGGATTAAATAAATAAATATATACATACATACATACCTTATCACTGGGAACTTCGCTCTGTCTGTTGGACCCTGAGAGCATTCTCCCCACAAGCAGAGGTTGGCTCTGGCCTAGGAGTGCCCGAGCCCAGTCCATTAGGTCTAGCCCACCAGGGTCAGGCATTGCCTTGAGGGGAAGAACAACCACACATCAGGCTGGGAGGAGAGATGGGGAGTGAATTCCACAGCTGGGGAAAAGGTGAAGGAACTCAACATTAGATCAGCATCATCACCAACTTCTGACATGCTTTGTACAAGTTAGAACAAGGCATGCTTTTATTGAGGTACTTTTCTACCTGCCACCTGCCAAAAGAGTACAATAACTATACAAATCCACAATGAATAGAATAGGAATGGCACGCCCCAGAGCTGTACAATGCACATCCAGAACAAGCTGTGTAGGTGTTGTTCCTGGCACCAGTGGATCCAAAGATACTCTAACAACAAAACTTCCTTCACGTTGGCTCTAGCATTCAAGTTCTTCTCTGTCCATGAGGGTGCTACCTCTTATGAGGCTAATGGACTTCCCTCCTAGATTCTAAAGGGTTTTGAGATCACCAATCAGGAAACACAGCAGAAAACCAGGCCTTGCCTTCACCAGCCCTGAGCCCCTTGCCACAGTCTAAGTGAAAAGGAGAATTTCCCCTGAGCCTGGAGCAGACCAGGGACTTTCTTGGCCATGACAGACCAGGCCGTGCCACCCTGGGCCTCTGCAGAAATTAAGGCAGCTGTCTACAAATGGGTCAGCTTCCACAGTCATTTTCTGCACTTACTGAAGTGTGCGTACTGCAGGTCAAGAGAATAAAATAACAAAAAGAAATACAGGCACTGGTTAGCATTTTACTACAGTCTTGCAGGAAAAGCTGGGGTTGTGGGGAGAGTGGATCAAATACTCAGGCTATATACATTTATCCAAAAATAGTTCATTGCTCTTCATTTTTGTAGTTTTGACCATGAAAAGACTTTTTGTGTTATTTGGTTATCTGAATTACCTTGAGGAAAGCAGGAAGCTTCATTCCCATTTTATATATGAGAAAAGGTAGACAGAAGCAGAAGGACTTGGCCAAGGTCACACCCAGAGCTGGTAACCAGGTTGCAAGGCTGGGAGTGGGCTGAAAGCCTAGGCGGGCTGAGAAGTCCCTGAAGGTCAGGGCCACAGAGAAAGCAGCATGCCTCCTTCCTGGCCCTATGCTCACCCTAGATGACCTAGGAGCAGAAGAGCTGGAGATATGGAGCAACTGAAATGCCCATGCATTGCTGATGGGAGTGGGAATTGGTACAACCACTGGAAAACTGGTTGCATTAACTAAAGCCAATCAAATGCATTCGCTATGACTGAGCAATTACACAGCTGTGTTGATAGCTAATGGAAACCAGTTCTCAGCCTTCCAAAAGAGGGGTACAAGAATGCTCACAATGCTTCCACTTATGATAGCCCTAAACAGGAAACAACCTAAATTTCTATCAACAGTAGAATAGGTAAGTAATTACGCTATATTTATCTAATAAGATACTACAACAGTGAAAAAGAACAAACTTTCACAGACGTAATATTGAGCCAAAAACAAAGCGTGCACACCAGAAGATTCCATTTACAAATATCCAAGAATGAGCAGAATTGGTAGATGATGTTATAAGTGAGAACAGTGGTTATCTTTAGGAAAGGGCACAAAGGATCCTTTTTGGGTGCTGGAAATACTCTGTATCCGTTGAGATGGTGGCACATACAAGGGGATACACACATGTAAAAATTCACTGAGCCATACACTTAAGATGTATGTACTATTACACTTCAGCAAAAGAGAACAAAAAAGAAAAAAAACCCTCACAAACACCATAAGACAGTGGTTCTCAAAGTATATATAGTTCATTGCAAAGCAGCAGCTGCATTGCCAAAGAACATGTTGAAATGTAAATCCTCGGACCCCACCAGGGTTCTATTGAATCTGAAATGGAGTCTACCAATCTGTGTTTTAACAAGCCAGAGTGATTTGAATGCATGCTAAAGTTCAAGTACCCTTGCTGTAAGATATAGTTATTATTAGTCCATTTTAAATATGAAAAAACTAAGGCATATAGAGAGAAAATAACATGTCCAACTTCAGTCAACTACTAAGAGGCTGAGGTAGAATTTGAACCCATATCTAGTTCAGTTCTGTGATTCTTTGACCCAGTTATACCCTCCTCTTCTATGGAAGCATGGCTCAGCCAGGAGTGATGTAATTTGAGGCCGTGTTGTTACTTCCATTAACAAGAAGAGGAGTATGGCTCTGTGTTCTTGTGGGGCACATGGGACAGAAGGGCATGAAGTTCAATTTCACAGGTTTTTGCAATGAAGAAATCCAGCTGAGACCTATTTCTTTGTTTTTATAAATTTGTCTGATGCCAGAAGGATGGCTGGAAATGAAGCTGGAGAAAAAGAGCCAGGGCTTCCTTTTCTCTACATCCTCGCCACAGCTGTTTGTTGTTTTATTGATAATAGCCATTCTAACAGGTGTGAGGTGATATCTCATTGTGGTTTTGATTTGCATTTCCCTGATGATTAGTGATGTTGAGCATTAGTGCATTATTGGTGGGATTACAAATTGGTGCAGCTGCTATGGAAAACAATATGGTGCTTCCTCACAAAATTAAAAATAAAACTACCATGCGACCCATCAAATCCACTTCTGGGTATTTGTTCAAAGAAATCCAAAACACTAATTCAAAAAGTTATATGCACCCCTATGTTCATTGTAGCATTATTTACAATAGCCAAGATATGCAAGCAATCAAAATGTCCACTGATTCACAAATGGATAAAGAAGATGTGGTACATTCATGCAATGCAATATTTCTTAGCCACAGAAAGGAATGAAATCCCACCATTTATGACAACATGGATGGACCTAGAGGGTATTACCCTAAGTGAAATAAGTCAGACAGAGAAAGACAATACAATATGATTTTACTTATATGTGAAATATGAAAAACAAAAACAGACAAACAAAACAGAAATAAACTCATAGGGAGCAAAATGATGGCTGCCAGATGGGAGGGGGTTGGGGGGCTGGGCAAAAAATGTGAAAGAGATTAAGAAGTACAAATTGGCAGTTATAAAAATAATCATGGGTATGTGAAGTACAAGGTAGGAAATATAATAAATAATATAGAATAACTATGCTTAGTGCCAGATGGGTGCTAAACTTATTGGGATGATCATTTTGTAAGTTATATAATGTCTCATCGCTGTGTTGTACACCTGAAACTAACATAATATTGTATGTCAACTGTAATGAAAAATAATTAAAAAAAAAAAAATAGAGCCCAGGGTTTGTTGAGCCTTTTAAACTATGTATAGGAATTTGAATCTTGACCTAAGGCAATGGGGAGCCACCATCTGTCCCCTCCTCCCAACTGTAAGCTCCGTGAGTTTGGGTGCTATGTCTGTTTTAGTTACCGTCACACGCCTCGTTCCTAGCACTGTTGAATAGATTATTTTATGCTGGAGGTGAAAATGATAGATTTCTGTTTCTAAAAGCTAGTTCTGGCTGAGTTATGGAAAATTCACTTGAAGAAATCAGAGTTGGAGACAGTGAGACAGATTTCTTAGAAAATGGTTGCAACAATACAGGCAAAAGTGGAGGGGGCTTGGGTAAGGTTGGAGTCTGTGCGGATGGAGGGAAAGTAACATGAACCAACCATCAGTCCTTGACTTATTCAACTGTGAGACATCTTGACAAGCACTTGAATGTCTCTGACCCTTCATTTCCCATCTGTAAAGTGGGGATAATAAGAGTATGTTGTTAGAATTCAATGAGATCTTAGCATAGTGCCTGGTATATGGTAAATTTTCAAAAACATTAGTTTAATATTGCTGATGTGGTTGTTCCAAAGATAAGGCCCTGGAAGGAACTCTGGATTAGCTACTAACTGATCTCGTCATAGCTCAGCTTGACCTAGGACCAGTCACTCTTTTCAGTGACCTCAGTCACCTGATCTCTAAAAACAAGGGTGTGATTAAGTGACCTGGTTGGTCCCTACAGAGCTCACACTTTGTGAGTGCTAGAGCTTTTATCAGCCTGGACGGACAAACACAGATTTACAGGAATGGGGCAAACACTCTCAGCACGGAGATTTAGCAACTGCCAGATTTTTGGTTTGGTGTCTCCGACTTAGTACAGATGAGCTTCCTGGAAACAAATTGGAGGATAAAGATTATTAACTGTAATATCTATTCAAAGGTCCACAGCAGAGCTATTAGTGGGGGCGGGGTGGAAATCTACACATTTCTGAAATATATGTTTTCTTCTTGCAAGATAGGGCACAGAATTCAAGCTTTCAAACTGTTTATAAAGTAATCAGCATTAATTTGTCCTGTTCAGATTTTAATTATACACTGTAGGCCATTCTGACAGGACACCACCACCGCCAAGCCTGTCAGGAGATAATTTCCCACCAGGATGACCATGCACCTCATGAATTATACATGAAACTTTGTTTCCCTGTGACTGTTGCTAAAGATGCTGTCAGCCCTCTGAAATCTCAAAAGATCTGCAATTGTTTTTCAATAAGTCTAATTAGCAGGAAGTAGGAGGGAAAGTGTTAAGAATGACTTCCCAGGGATGTGAGATGCTGAGAGAGGCTGGGAAGGGTTCTTTCTCAGCTGGTGACACAGAGCTGGCCTGGCCTCCATGGGTGGAAGTCAGGGCAGGATACTTCCTCCCACACAACCAACAGGCGGCAAGATTTACACTAGTTCTCTCTGAGCCTGGGCCCCGCAAGCCAGCCAGAGACTCCAAACATAATTCTGTTATTCAAATGGGAGCAGAGTTTGATAGCTATGCTAATGACTTTTATCTGTGAAAACATAACTAATAGCTTGGTTTACATTTGCGTACATTTATGAGCATAATTTTAGCACATAATTTTATTGCACAATAAAACATAATGCAGCATTAGTCGGCTTCACACACACAAAAAAGGAATACCTTAGAGTGATCTGCATGTAAACCTTCACACCACATTTATATGACAGTATCATTTAAAATGTTGACCCATTTGAATTAATGAAAGAGTTTCCCAGTTAACAATTAGCTGTATAAGACCATTTCCTGTAGACATAATATTTGGGGCTGATGCTTATGATTTGCTGCATAATTCATCACAGCATTGATTGTTAAAGATTGTTTTTCAATACTGTTATTCTTTTGGTTAAATTGGATGGATGAAGGTGGTCCTCCTTATGTTGTACGCACAAGCTTTCTTGGAACCTCTGCGATGTGACTTCCCTTTGAGGAATGCAGAGACACTGACTAGGCCAATTAGACTGCCTTCGGGCTTGAGGAGGACAGGACCTTCGGGCATGGGGACACCCCTCTCTGCACGAGAGGTCTCATGGAGCAGAGCCCAGAGATGGGGCTTAGGGTGCAGGGAAGGGTGGGACACCCAGACTGGAAGCTGGGTTCCAAATGACTCATGCAGAAGGAGAAGACAGCAGTTGTTGGGATGTCCAGAAGGAATGCATGACTTTGGCTGAGGGCCAATCAGAAAGAAGCAAGGAGGTTCAGCAAAGCCCAACACTGGGCACAGGCAGTCCTTCCTAGGTTGCCTGTAAGGGACCACTGGTGGGACTGGATGTATTGGGCAAGACTCTGGCCTGCAAAGGCAGCAAAACAAGTCAAACTAGCCCAAGCAAAGATGGGATTTGTAGGATCACATAACTGAGTAGTCCAGGTGTGGTTTAGCATCAAATATCAGTGAATCCAAATGCTTCAGGTATCTCATCAGAAAGCCTGTCACCCTCTCTTTCCCTTCCCTCCCCCTGCCTCTGTCTCTCTTTCTCTCCTCTTTCTCAATTGTTTTCCATTGAGGAAAATAGCATTTTATACTAGGGCCTCTCCTAGAGGTAGGAAAGATGGCCCCCGTGGCTTACACAATAACAGCAACCCCTGATCACAAATGAATCCGTGCACGAATCCTACCCCACATACTGCATCCAGGGGCATGAGGTGCTCTCCTGTGGAGAGAATATTGACACCTTTGATCAACCTTGTCAGAATCACAAGGAGTGTGACAGACTCTTCTCAAAAGGAATGGAGGCAAACAGGCAAGAGAGAATGGCTGGCCAGGCCCTTCCCCCAGGGCTGTGGGGTGAGGGGCCAAAGAGTCTTTGTCATCATCCACTGGGGGGTGGGGTGGGGGGAGCCACTGTGCCACGGCCCAGCTAGAGAAGGAAATGCAGAGGAGTGTGCCCTGTGTCTGGAAGGGGACAGAAAGCACATTCAGCACAAACTACCTGCAGGAAGTGGAGCTCTTTACCCTAAGACCAAGAGAACTTAGGGATAATGACAGCCAACACTGAAAATATCAGAAGCCGCTTGTCCTGGGTAACTCCACACAGGGAACAAGAGCGGTGGGTGAAGTTGCAGGCAAGGCAGCAGGTCTGGCTTAATATCCAACCAATCCAAGGTCCTAAAAGGCAGGCAGAACCTAGCCAGACAGGCTTCCCTGGGGTCAGGGAGCTCCTCATCTGTGAATAAATGCAAGCGGTGAGCAGATACTAGTAAGGCCTCCTGTCAAGATGCTGTAGACATGAAACTAGAAAATGAAGAGAGAATACTCTAGATGACCATCTATGATAAAAGCACAGGGAGGGGGCAATGCCTGCCAATGGTGTCCTAAGCATAGGTATGTTCAGGTTGAAAAGCTGAGGCTGAAATGCATACAGCTGAGCCCTCAAATATTAAAAAATGAAGTACGCTAAAGGGATGTAATAAAGAGTAGACTTGGAGAACAACTTTCTGAGGTAAACAGGAAAATTGAAAGTCAGTGGAAGAGATGAGATGACAACCCTACTGTAACGTCAATGACCCTCCCCAGGCAGTACTGGAAGGAGGGCTGGGAGACAACCAGGCCTGGAAGAAAGCAAGCTGGACTGGTGTATTAGTTTCCTATGACTGCTGTAACAGATTATCACAAACCACCTTAAACAACAGTTTGTTCCCACAGCTCTGGAGGTTAGAAGTGCAAAATCAAGGTGTCAGCAGGCCCCACTCCCTCTGGAAGCTGGAGGAGAGAGTCCTCCTTTCCTTTCTGTCTCCTGGTGGCTGTCCTTTTTCCTTGTGGCTGCAGTGCTCCAATCTGCCTCTGTCCTTACATGCTATCCCACTTCTCTGGCCGTGTCTTCTCTTTTGTCTCTGCTAAGGACACTTGTCATTGGAGTTAGAGTCCACTAAGGTAACTCAGGATGATCTCATTTTGAGATTTGAACTTAATTCCATCTGCAAAGATTCTTTTTCCAAATAAGTTCCCATTCACAGGCCCTGGGGTGGGCATATCTTTTGTGGCCCACCCTTCAATCCAATACAATAGGCAACTGGTCAGACTTAAGGACATCATAAGAGGACATCACATGTGTGGTGGGAGGTGCTAGCTGAGAGGAGAGAGGCTAACTTTGGACAGAGCTAACCCAAGTTCCCTGGCCTATTCAGAAGCTTAGAGTCTACAATAGATGTCCAGAATGCAGAAATAAGTGATGTCTTGTGTGCTTGAATGTCTTTAGAAAATGAAATACATGGGCTGCAAACAAATGTTGCAGACTGAAGTCACCCAGAATATCCCAAGGTTTATATCTAGCCTAGCCATGTAATGTTGGATATCTATTAACCTCTTAATCAAATATCAAATCTAATATAACTTCTGGTAAAAGTGTTTATTTGTATTTCAGATGCCCCAGGAGTGCTGGTAAATGATAGTAATTATCTGGCCAATCCATGAGAAATCTCACAGAGAGAGGCTCCCAGCTATACAGTCAATAGTCTATATGAATGTGAACAGTCATATTCAGCAGATATTTGAGTGAGGGAGATCACTCTCAAACTTGCTGGTTTAACAAACCCACAGTGTCTGAAGAGTGCCTCCATTTATCCTGATTGTCAAGATTCCTGTTGTATTATGTACTACTTTGGGGGACTAAGTCTAAGCTTAAGATTGTGCTCCCATCCATGTCATCACTCTCCCTACTGAGGTCACCATCATCACCATTTTTAATGAGCTCCCTAAACACAAATGCCCTGGCATCACTGAAAGCAATAAAAGGAGCCTAGACTTGGAGGCCTTTCATTGCATCATCAGACTGGCCTTTTGTGACAAATATGATTGTACCCACTTTACAAAGAAGAGACTCAAAGAAGAAAATGGAGGTTCTGAGAAATGAAATGACTCCTCACATTCTCACAGATAGTAAGAGGCAAAACTGAGAGATAAAACCAAGCCTTTTTTTTATGTCAATATTCTTTATGTCTTAGATTTGCTTATAGCTAATTCAGTCTGCAGGTTCAGGCTGTGTCCTCTTGTGGGTCTGCCCAAGGCACATCTATAAAGTGGTCGCTAAGAGAGATTCCTATGACAAATGTCACAAATAAGCAAGCCAGAGACACAGTGCAGTGATTTACTCTTATTAAGTTGGCTGATTTCAGAAGATGAGAAATTTACGTTATTTTCCTTAAATATATAAAGAGATTAGGGAGCCGGTGGGGTACATAGAAAGAATCCTTCCTGGAAATCCAGCGGGGGGAACTCTTTCTTTCCATTCTTGGCTCTGCAGGATTTAGGACCAGCCATCGTTTGAAGATTCCTATCTTAATGGTGTTCTAAAAGCTCTTTTTCCCTCATGGCTCCGACAATTACAGAGAGGCCCTCAAACTTCCCACTGCATTTAATATTTAGGGAACTGTCATTTTTGTCCCAAGTTACCTTGCCTTTCCTTTTTCCTTTTTCTTCCTTTTACAATTTTTTGTCTTTGGTCCTTTGTTTGGCCAGTTCATCTTTGTAATTAACCTTTTTGTGTGTGTCTCTGGTGGGATCCAGACGATCTTTTTAGAGGCCTCTAATGACACCCACTTTGGTTCCTGCTGGGCCCCAGGAGATAATGGCCTTGAAAGCTTTCTCAGCGGCACACAGAGCCTCTCCTGCCCAGCCCTCTGTGCCCCAGCACTGAGTAATGTTTTGTATTAATAGATACTCAGTTTAGAAAAATAGACAAAGAAAGATGACTTAGCCTGTTGTGTCTGAAAGACACAGCACCATGTAACTGTCTTTCTGTCCCTAAAGCCAAATGTTCCCTAAGCTCAAGAGTACTTCTCTTAGACCCCCTGGGATGTACCGTTCAACCTTGATTAACCAGAGTGTTTAGGGAAGGGCAAGGGGGCAGGGAGGGAGGATTATAAGTAATTGCAACATTGTAGTTTATTGAAAGTTAACCAAAAAAGCTTTTTTCAACTTTTTTCTTGAAATGTTTTGTGTAATCACCCTTTTTCATGTTAGGGTGGGTTGATGAACATGGTCATTGTTCCCATCTTAAATTCTTCAAGGAGGAGAAGTTGAATATTCCCCTACATTCTCAGAGCACTGAGTTTGATTCTGTTAGCACTGGCTCAAGTGATTTATTCTTCTCTTTTGTTTCTATTATTTTTCCTGTACACCTAGACCATGTCTTTTATTCATGTATGAAAAGCAGGATGTTTTGGCCTCACCATTGTGGCTATGAGGTTATTTGGCTCCACATGTTGTGTCTGCCACTTGTTACCAGCCTAGACAACCGTACAGGAAGGACATACCATAAGCATAGAAATGGGAAAGAGAGAAGCAATTTGGACTAGCTATACAATAGACCAGTCCAGGGCCAGAAAGCCATTCAGGAACCCCAAGGGTGATTGCTCACAGCTCTCTAGGACTTACTATAAATAATTATTATGAAGTCTTTTACCCAAGTCTTAATGAATATTATCTTTAAAAGTAATTAACATGAAATCAAATGGACAATGGATAAAAGTAGAAATGGTAACATGTGGATATATATACAATTTGATCCAGGAAAATTGCACCTGATAGAAGTAATGGCTAGAAAGAAAATTCACTGAAGCCAAATCTATTCAGTATAACAAACTGACATGGATCAAAAACTGATCCATAAATCAGATCGCTACTGCAAAGTTTTCATGGAAAAGAATTAATAAAAATAAGTGTTATTTTAGTAATCTATAATTATGACCAAAAAAATAGAAATGGTTTAATTAACAGTTTAACTACAAAAAAAAAAAAAAAAAAAAAAAATCAAGGATTTGAATTGGCCTAAGGCCTTTTGGGGGATGAAAATATTTTCATAGTAGAAATTCATCAATTTTAGCATAATACTGATTTAAATATTTATATTCAAAATGCCTGGATCAAAATGGCAGGTTTGAGCATTCTTCGCCTTCTGTATCTCCATGGCTTTGCACAGGAACTCAGTCCATAGAAGCCACATGCCTGTGCAGACCCACAAGGTGAAGAAATATATCGTTTTTTAATGGAAGAGGGAATATCTGTATCTACTGACACGGAGGGGTGCCCATAATAGCCTTTCAAGTGCCAATTGCCTTAATTTAATAATTCAAATTAAATTAATGAGTGTGAATGTGAGTTTGAGAGACAGTATGCATATGACAGAGGAAGATAATATATGTACACACAAAAATTTGGAAAGATAGATACCAACTACTGACAGAGGCTATCTATAGGGAGAAGGAATTGGGAAAAGGAGCATTTTTTTTTTCTGCATTATTTAAAATGTTCACAGCAAACAGATTTTTGTTTTGTAATTAACTCAATAGAAGATGTTTAAAATGTTAAATGGAAAAAAGGATGAATAAGTGGCAAGAACTGTGATGAGTCTAGATTTTTATCTTCCTGGGACTACCAAATTAGGAGTTAGTCATGTTTCATGAGTGCTGGACTGGGCCACCAAGATGGGAGAGAAGAGACACCAACAGAATAGCCAGAGTACTAGTATTTGCACTGTTTCCCAGGGCCCCAGTTCTCACAAGTGGGCCAGATGATACCTGCACATGCACTGAAGTGCACCACAGGAGAGTAACCTTCAGTTTAGGGAACCCACACCTTTTATAATGGACACCTATCCTTTCTGACTCTTGTTCCAGAAGGAAGCACTATCATTGTCTATCAAGGCTATTGGCTATACAAACATCCTTGAAAAGATAGTCCAGAATAAAGGCAGTCAGTGCCTCTGTTCACAGGACATTCAGAAATGCAAGAGAGCTATAAGAATTGTCTTCCAATGACAACAATGAATAAATTTGAATTGCTATGTCAATTGTCATTCTCATAGGCCTTCAGGCTATCCTCCCTGATTATGAAAGCACTTGGTTCAGTGGTGAGGGTGGAGAAGAGACTAGCCTAAGTCTCCGGGGGGAAAAGGTTTTTATTTAAATCCTAAGGCTGTATCATCCTATTTCATGCCTCTATTCCCTTTGAATGGGAAACTCAAGTATAGGCATTGCATTCTACTTCCAAGAGATTTAATTGTGCCAAGAACAGACAGCTTATTCATGCCACAAAATGTTATTTACTAAGTGCCGACTATGTGCCAGGCACTGTTTTAGGTAGAGCCACTACATTGTATTCTACATCCTATTACATGTGAAGGGTGCTTCCTGGAGTTGTGTGTTATCTTAGCCCAGTCTCTAGATCCTAGAGACACAAAAATGTACAAAAGTAACCAAACCCCCTGCATCCTAATGTGCAGAGACAGACAATGTTTCAAAAATATCAGTAAAAATATATAGTATATCAGATGGTAATAAGTGCTGGGGGTGGAGGTGAGGTGGAGAATAAAGCCAGAAAAGGGGATAAGAGTTGTGATGTGCAGAATACTTCTAAAGAGGCTAAAGAGAAGGCCTTGCTGATAAGTTACCATTTGAGCAAAGACCAGAAAGATGAGGGATCAGGCTCTGCAGGTTATCTGAGATAAAAGTGTCAGGAAGAGGGAACAGTCCTGGGGTTACTAGGTCTAGTGTGTCAAGGGTCAACACAGAGGCCAATGTGGCTGAAGTAGAGAGAATGAGGGGAGAGCAGTAGGAGAAGAGGTCTGGTGGGTGCTGGTGCCCTATCCATTAAGTAAGGCCAAGGTGTAATGCAGAGAGTCAGAAGGCTCTCCAACTGGAGCAGAGAGACTTTGAGGCAGAGAGGTATTGAGCTGACTCCATCCTTTATTCACTAAATGTACTTATTGAGGATGTTCAAAAAGTGAATGGTCAGGTGCCAGGTGAGCAAGGAAACTGCCAAGAACATCCTCCCAGCCTGTTCGGGAACTAAGCATCACTGTTGTCAGAGCAGGAAGGAAATTTGGAGAGCCATTGCCTTGCTGCCTCCATTTCATTGGTAGGTGTTTGAAAGCCCCAGAGGAGAACCAACTTGCCCAAGGTCCATCAGGATTCATGGCAAAACCAAGTCTAGGACCCAGGGCTTTTGGAGCACAGTTTGGCGATGTTTCCTCAGTCACTTTCAGTCTTCACACCCTGATTTGGACCACACAATTATATGGTCGACTTCAAAGGATTGTTGAGAAGAGTCAATGGAATGTATCCTAAGATTAAGTGGTGCATACCACTGGGAAACTTAAAATCAGGCACATCTTGGCGTGTCCAAAGACATGGGGTAGAGACCACAGACTCTTCTTTGCATGAAGAGAAGGAGATTAAGCTGGAGAAAGGTAGGGGCAAAAATATAAATGGCAACAACGAGATGACATCTGTTAGGGGATCTTGGTCACCCAGTCTAACTAAAGGAACTTTAGTATAAGTTCCACAAAGAGAGGAGCTGCAAGCAGAAGAGGGAGGAATAAATTTCCAGAGGGTCTTCATAAAACGTGGTTCATAACCAACACAGTCTAGGATCCAAGCAACACAAATGCGGGGAGGGGTGGATGAATGGAAGTCCTAGGTAGACTACAGTCACATTCTAGCCTCTGAAGAGTAGCAGATTGGGGAGCATTTGGGGACCTGGTCCGAGTCACTGATGTCGGAGCTCTAACAACTGCCATGGACGGGAAGGCAGGAGAGGAAGACTCTGACACAGGCTGCATAGCCATATAGCCAACGAGCTGGTTCGGGAGCTGCTAGGCAACCATCCTAAGGTCCTCTAAACAGGGCCAGGGAGTTCTGCAGGATGGGGCAGGAACCAATGAAACAAGACATAAAACAACCACAGAGAGCCCATCTAGGTCCCCAGACTGGAGAGACCCTGAACAAAGTTAGAATATGCTTGTAGAGCAGCGGTTCTCAACCTGTGGGTCACGACCCCTTTGGGGGTCGAACAACCCTTTCACAGGGGTCACCTAAGACCATCGGAAAACACATATATAATTACATATCATTTTTGTGATTAATCACTATGCTTTAATTATGTTCAATTTGTAACAATGAAAATACATCCTGCATATCAGATATTTACATTACGATTCATAACAGTAGCAAAATTACAGTTATAAAGTAGCAACGAAAATAATTTTATGGTTGGATGTCACTACAACATGAGGAACTGTATTAAAGGGTCGTGGCATTAGGAAGGTTGAGAGAGTTGTAGAGTGTCTGGCCTGCAGTAGGTGTTCAATTAATAGTGTCCCTGAACCCCACACTCATGGAAATTCCAAAACAGGCCCCAGACAAAAGCCCATTCAGTTGGAGTCGTCGTCGTCGTCGTCGTCGTCGGCAGCCGTCCGTCTCGAGAGACGATGGTGTAGCTTCTTCAGAGTCTATCTGCACCGCCAAGAATGGCTGTGCAGTCCGACTCGGGAGTGACACGGTATCTGTCTCCTCCCGTGTTGAATCGACATCTTGCGATGACGCTGAAGCTACAGAGCCTGGGCAGGGTAATATGGAGGGTCTGCTGTTGCCCATGCAGCAGACCCCCCCTCTCTTCGCAGCTGAAGGGTCCAAGGGAAAGACGGAGTCGATACAGCTTGGCTTCAGGTGCGCCGCAGGAGTTGCCGGTGTTGACTACAACGTCAAACCGCCTTAGGGACTCCGGCTCCGGATTTTCTGTCGGGGTTTACTCCCTTAGCCTTTCCCCTGAAGAGGTATGCCGCAAGGCAGCGGAGGTTTTTTGGAGTCAGAGTTTTCCTTCTCTGATGTACCCTGACTGGAAGATCGAACCAGCGACACTTAGCTCGCAGGCCGACGCTCAATCCACTGAGCTAAACCAGCCAGGGCACAGAAAGATTTTTTCGAGGAGCCTTGATGATAAGTCTCTGGCTGTCCCTGTATGGTTGGGAGTGACCCTATTATAAACCCCAAGCCAGTTGCAAAGATTAGAAGTTACACGTGTCTTGTGTGTGTGAGTGTGTATGTGTGCACCTGCCAAACTTGCATGAGTTGTGGGTGGTAGAGGGGATTAGAGAGAAAAGGTAAGGAAGATGGTGAGTTGGGAGGAGCAAAGCAAGAGCCTTGGAGGTCAAACAGAATAGCAAGCATGGGGCCAGCCCATCTACCCATTGGGAAGGCCATGTTCAGTCCTTTGAAGCATGTCTAACTTGAGCTGCGAAGGGAGTAAAAGGAAGCTGGGGATTCCATTCAGTCTCAGGCCAGGCAGCTAATTGTTTCTGATACGTGCCAGAGTTCTGCCAATAATCACAAGGCTTATCCTCATACTCAAAGTTAAAAAAAATGATTTTCTAACATCTGTTCCTGATTTCTTTTTGATTTCAGGAAAGCCTCAGCCTGTTATCTTTAGGCATTTGACACTAGTGATGAGAGCGGGCTGGGCTTTAAGGATAAAGTAGCTCACAGTGATTACTCTGGAGCAAACCCTGCTTTCTAACCCTTAAGAAATGGTCACTCTGCCCCTCTGGACAGGCCACAGACAGGACCCTCAGCCATGCTCTAAGACCCTCCTGGGAACCCCCAGCTCAGTGCCTCTGCTCCCATCACCAGGCAGCCCCTGCCCCATCTCTGGTCCTTGGAAATCACCTTGACATGCCGCTGTCTTCTCCTCTCTTCTAGTCTCCCATGTTCCTCTAAGAGTCTCAGAGGCTTGTTTGCAAACTGCCATCTTGGTGTCTAGGGATGCAACAGAATAGAGAGGTTCTGGGGCCGAGCAGTATCAGCCAAGCCTCCTCCTGGCCACTGGGAAGTTATTTATTGAGTCTCACTTTTCTCCTCTTCAAAATAGACAGAGTAGTTCCCATCTTGCATTGGTGGATGTCGAGCCCAGCACAATGCCTGAAATGTAGGGTACGCTTAATGACTATCACCCTCCCCCCATCCCCCATGAGGACAGTGGTTCTCAGGCATTTTATTCATTGATGCAGTCCCAGCACCTAGACTGGTGCCTGGCACAGGGTGGTAGCTCAGTACACATTTCTTTAAGGAATTAGGGGAAATTTTAACTAGCTGCCATAGAATCCATCCTCATTCAACCTCTCTATCTCCTCCTGTTTTACCACAAACTTATTCTAGTGCCCCCTTCCCATAAAGAGATCCAAACCTTCTCAAATCCTAATGCATTTCCCTTCAGAGCCTAACTTCTTCACCAAGTGGTCCCTGCTTTCTGCCTCCTCTCCACGCACACTTGCCTTCCTTGAGGCATCTGACATGGTTCTCCTTTTATTGTGCAAATGAGGAAACTGAGGCCTAGGGAGAGGCGTGGCATACTCAGGGAATAAAGAAGCAGGAAATGGATCCTCTTTACTTGGGCTCTAGCGCTTCTGTTTTTCATCACTGTCCTGCCCTCCTGTACTACGGCTCCTCAAACCACGCCCCAACACCTGCTGGCCCCAGCTCCACAGCAGTGGCCCCTCAGGGGGAGGAGCTGCGCTGCCCAGTCTCCCCTCCCTAAGTCCTCCCTGACCTGCACTCCCATGGCTTGCTCTCTCTCATCTACAGGGTTCAGGGGGATTTCTATAATAATTAGTCACAACTCTTTTCTCCCTCTGAGTTAGAGTCAAATAAGAAAAAAGATGCTGGAGTCAGGCAGATGGTGGGATCGTTTGGATAATTCAGTAAATACTCACTGCCCTCTGGGCTCACTGGAGTAGGCAGAGCAGATTTCTCTGGCCCACTGAGGTTGGCTTGGCCACATGGCTGGCTTTGGTGGAGTGTTTGCAAATGCGACACAAGGAGAGACCTTCATGTGCTGAGCAGCTTGACTGGGCTTTCATGCTTCTGCCATCACCATGGCTCTTGCTCTGGGTGGTCCACTGGCCCTGGAGGAAAGAAAAATACAGGGAGCAGACCCAACCAAAGCCTTGGGGCTGATCCCAACACCCAAAAGGAGCAAGAAGAAAGTGTTATTTTAAACCACTAAGTTAGAGGGTTTGCAGCTTTATTATAAACAAACAAGAGATACAGATGGAGATCCAAAAACCAGATTCCTAACTGATAAGGCTGACCGGGTAATCCTGGCCCCCTCCTCCACAGCCAGAACTGCCTCCAGCCACATGCATCACTCTGCCACGCCTGGTTCGGTGCACAGTGCCGAACATACCCAAACCCGCACCTGGCAGTCGTGCCTGGAGAAACGCAAGACGCTGTACATTTGGACTATCAGGTAACTGAAGGCTCAGACTCCTTTTGTTTCCACCTCTGCTCCCGAAAACCTTTGTCAAATGTAACCATCCGCTTCCATGATGCAGCGTTGCCAAGGCCACAGTGCCAGGGCTGGGACTAAATGTCAGGATGGGGGTCGGGCTGTGGCGGGGCTGTGTGGCGGGCCCTGGTGCCTCTCCTGGGTGACTGCCGCTACTGCTCTTTTTATGAATGCTGCCTGCTTCAACGGACTCCCAGATCTCAACTTCATTTGTGATCACTGACTTTCAACGAAGAGGTAAAGCATGGAGGGCAGAAAAACAAAGCACTAAGGATTCCACTATTTTGTTTCTAGTATGCTGAGGTTTTTCTGTAAAAGCAATAAAAAGCATCCCCTTCTAGGTCATTGAGCTGCGGTTGGGAGCTTCCGGTTTCCAAGGGTGCCCTCCCTGACCCCAGGCAGGTCGCTTAGCCTCCTAGCTTCACTCTTCTCCTCCACCACGTGAGGATAGGGACATTTCCCTGCCTCCCCCACAGAGCTGTGGGGAGCTGCAAATGACATCAAGTCAAGATGTGGAAGCACTTGGAAAACCATCACATGCCACAGACACAAAATGGTAAAACAGTTCTCGCCTCTGGCAACTGTGGTCTCCCTTTAAAAGTCAACAAACTTAACTACAATTTCACTGGACTGTATTTTTTAAAACATTTTATTTATTTATTTTTAAAGAGAGGGGAAGGGAAAGAGAAGGAGAGGGAAACATCAATGTGTGGTTGCCTCTCACACATCCCCAACCGGGGACCTGGCCTGCAACCCAAGCATGTGCCCTGACTGGGAATTGATCTGGTGACCCTTTGGTTCACAGGACGGCACTCAGTCCACTGAGCCATTCCTGCCAGGGCTCGACTATATTTCTTTAATAAGAATGTCTGTCTTGTTCCTTATTTTTCTGAAAAGAACTGGTTTTTCTATTCTTAGGATGTTCAAAGGAGCTCAGGTTTGAGGAGCTCAAGCCATGGGGGTCCAAAACCTAGTTCAATTCCTGCAAAGCTGTGTGACCGTGAGTAGCCAGGTAATTTCATTGAGCCTGAATTTCCTAATCGGTAAAATGGGTATAATAATAAATGTCCCTTAAGGTGGTTGTGAAGGTGCACAGGGACTTTGGTATCAAAAGGTGCTTAGAATTGAAAATGATACACAGGTCTCAGACCTCATTATTATCACTTTTCAAGCATCTGTTGAGACCTATTGTGTCAACAAGTTTCACCACCCTCCTCAGGAACGGTGGCTGAAAGGAGAAAGTGGCAAGAGGAAGTGATGGGTGGAAGGAACCGAGACTCTCCAGGTGCCCGCTACATCGCCAGGTTTCCAGAAAGCTCACAAGGTCCTCAGGGACCGGGAAGACGGGGTGTGCAAATGCCTGCTGGGTTACCGTCGTAGTCCTGAAGGTAACCCTGTGCAAAGTCCATTCAGTGGGTAGCAGTGAGAAGTTAATGCGAAGACTCGTTGCCCCTCGTTAGTGAGAACTTTGGCAGCGACCTTTCCAGGCTCCCGGGAAGCCTTTGGAGAACGCTGCTTCCACCCAGAAGCACATCATCATTTATATGAATGAAAATGAGTGCAAACAGATTGTCGGGATGTCTGTTAACATCACCTCTTTTTTCTTTCAAGGAATCCCTCCATAATTACATTTTGCCTGTCAGTTCATAAATTTTTCTTATTATAAACTGGCCGTTATTGATTGCTTTTTAAAAGTACTAAAACTGAGCCCAAAGCAGTAGATCTCTCTGTAAATTCAAAACATACTGTCTTCGGGCGCAGTCGCTGGCGAGGAGTGAAGGGAAAAGCCCCGCGTTCCGTGTGGACGCGCAGCGGAGTCCGCCCGCCATACGTTTCAGTTTAGACACTTGGCTTTGAGGCTGCATGTTTTAAGCCACAATGAAAATAATAAATAAAGGATAAACTTATTTGGCAAATGCTGACACTTTGCAAGCCAACATCCTGTCATTGTTCCTTAGCCGAGTCCCACTGCTCAAAGGGTTCTGTTTGGGTTTTTGGCGTTTATGGGCAAACGCGACGAGCAAGGGGAGAAAGGCAGCGGGGGATTGGGGCAGGATAATAAAGACTTGCAGTCAAAGTTTTTAAGTAACCAGTAGGTCATTTTCCTAAATCCTTTTAAAATGAGAGGCTGTGGTTTTATATTTAGATCTAGCTAGTTAAAACGTGGAAAGAGCAAAATATCAAGTGATTTCTGTGTTCTAGGGAAAGAAGGTGTGTTCCTTATTCACAGTTTGAGGGAAGTTTTTAGAACCTACACTGGTCACAAATAAGAGATATAGCAGCACAAGGTGCTTTAATTCTGGGCCTCCGTTGGGTTGGGGGGTCTGACCAGGGGAACACACAGAGGGTGCCCCCAGCCCTTTCAGTCCAGGCCCCTGAGCACACAGTCTTTTTAGAAATCAGCATCGGCTGCCCACCCCCAAACCCACTCCTTGAACCTGCAGCTGTGGAAAATAGATGGGGGGGGGGGGCAGCAAATGAAAACCTGGACGTGTGTGATCAGTTCCTGATTCGGTCTGGATGGAAGCAAGTAATCAAAGCAAGCCACAGCGTGGTCTCGGCTGGGCTGCCAATCTTGGACGGCTCGCTCGCTAAAAGCAGGCGGCGGCTACTGATCTGGCCAGGAAACAATGCCCCATTCAGCTCTCAGTATCTGTTCTTAATATCAAGACACAAAACGGGGTCCCCATTGGTGAGGAAGCAAAGCTCAGGCCAGCAGCGCAATTACACCTTAGTCGACCAAGTGAACAAAATGGAAGATATAAAAACATTTTTAAAGCGGAAACAATTGAAGGGCCTCTAACTATCTTACCGGTACATCTGGCCATGCTTGGGATTAAGAAGCAGTATTTCATGTTAGGCAGTGGAGCCTTGGTTCGGTGTGCGTGCATTTTTCTTTTTAGCCCGGGGTCTTAAGAGAGGACTGCATTCTGTCAAAGTGTGGCACTGACCCCTCGAGCCCCTAGTGGGGCATGGCATCCCCAGAATTTGGTGAGAAGACAGGACAGTCCGTGATGAAACAGATCTGGTTGGTGCCTTGTCTTGGCAGCTTTGAAGCACACCGCCGCCCCCAGGCCTGCAGACCCACCCCCTTCCTCCCCAGGCTTGGTTTATGGGAGAGGGCTGCCTCTGAGCAAAACTCAAGAGACAGGCACAGATCCAGGGCACAGAGACTTTGGCCATGGCCCCGGAGCAGGGTGGGGCTGAAACTGGGACACCCTCTGTTTTCTGTCAGCTCCCAGATAAGAGGAGAAAAGGTCAGCACTGCTGAGAAGAGCTGGTAATCCCTGCAGAATCCCTCAGTCAGCCTGCATGTTGGCCTCCAGGCCATAAATCTGCATCTCATGAGAAGCAGCTCTGCCCAGCCCACGGGCTCCCCACTTGACTTTCGAACAACTTCTCTGTGCTGGGCACTGGGGTCAGAGGCTAACAAGACGGGGCTGGAGAGCTGAGAGGAAAGAGATGGTGATGATGACAGAAATAATGGGGAGAACTAACATTTATAAAGGGCTCACCCCGAGAGCTTCATAACTAAATAATATCTCCTTTACTCCTCAACCCTGTGAGATAAGTATTCTCATCAACCCCAGTTTACAGATGATGAAACTAAGGCACAGAGAAGTTAAGTAATGTGCCCAAGGTCACACAGGCAGAGACAGGCTTCAAACCCAGAAGATCAAGCTCCAGGATCCATGTTCTTAGCCACTTTTCACCGAAAGGAGTTGAGTGTGGGAAGCAAGTCAGAGAGAAAACTGTGTGAAGGAAGTTTCAAGAGGCCGGTTGGACATGCCCAGTGGCACGAGCCCAGTCTGTTAACACCCGGGCTCTATACAGGGGAAGAAAAACACTTTGACTGGCACTGTCTACAGTGTGGCTGAGTCCAGAGGATGAGAACCAGGACAGCAGCCTCTGCTTCAATTTGGTCGTCTTGAAGCTGGTTAGAAATGCAAATCCTCAGGCTCCTCTGCAGCCTCCCTAAAACAGAATCTAATTTTCCATCAGCCCCTGATGACTCCCAGGCTCCCTCACATTTGGGAGGCCCTGGTACAGACTATAAGAGCTAGACACACACCTGGAGGTGCTGTGAGTGGCATACCTAAGGCCACAGAGAAGATCAGTGGAGAGCCAGTGACAATGTACTGAACTGACGCCCAGCCTGTGCCATCCGTGTGGCCACCATCAAAGACAGGGCTGCAGAGCTCCTCACCACTACAGAGTCAGTCCAACAATAGAAGGAGCTGCTCTCTCAAGCTCTTCCCACAGTGACTCCCCTGTGCCCCTGCCCCCTTCAAAGGAAGCCAGCCTCTGATTTCCATACCAACCTTTGTTTACGGAAGGGTTGGCCAGGAATAGTCTCTGACACCTCATTCACTCACCTTAGGTCCCGTTCTCAGGGGGGCTTTCCGTTCCTGTTTTCAAACCTAGGCCTTGGGGCAGGCGCTGGACCACGCTCCCTCTCCCCAGCAGCAGTCTCCTTCAAGCACAAAATAAGTCTTGGCGCAGAGAGCACAGACTTTGAAGTCACAAAGACTCAGGTGCAGAAGTCAGTTTTCTTGTTGCCTACCATGTGCGCTTGAGAAGTCTGGTTAGCCTCTCTGTGATCGTTTTCTTCATCAGTCAAGTAGAGATGAGAATATCTGTCTCACATATTGAGGAGATAATACATATCTAATGCCTAACACATTGTCCCCTTCCATCACCAACCACCAGGCATGGGAACCAGGTGTTTGCAAATGACAGTGGGTGATGTCAACCCCAAGCAAGATTCCCTAGGGGGTGCTGACTCCAAATCCCATAGAGAATTCCTTGGGGGTGGGAGGAGAACAAAGGGAGGATTATCAGGGCTTTAGACACTTAAGACCTGACCCATCACATTTCTGTCGTTGCATTCGCTGGAACCACAGCCCAGTCCCCTGCAGATGGGACCCAGGAGCCCATTTCCTCAGGATCCCCATTGGCCCACAGTGGAACTCCATTGGTTGGGCTGGTGGTCCAGCTGAGACGAAAGGAGACACGGGAAAGGCTGACACCCTTTGCTTCTGGGACTGAAGTCAGCAGCCCTCAGGTCTGTTCTGGGTTGGCATCACCACGTCCTTCTCAAACACCTTCCAAGCCCCTGCCTCTCACATTCTGGATCCCAGGAAGGCTTTCAGGGACCACATCTAAGGACAGTTCTCTCCTCCCCACCCACAGGACAAACATCACACACAGTATCACACAAGCATGTTCCTGGCCAAGGCAGGAGGCATGGAAGCAGAGCAGCCTGGAAAAGTGGCTGCCACGTAGACCAGGACTCGCCTCTCTGCCACTGCCCAAAGCTCCAAGACCATTTAGTGCATTTGCCTTTCCAGGCAGGAGCCCCTTCCAGAATCCCACTCCTTGGACACTTCTGAGGATTGCTTCCTGCTGTCTTGCAGCAAGCATAATCATAATTGCTGCTGTTTGTTGAGCACATGCTCTGTGCTAAGCACTTTACATAATGACTACTCAAAGTGACCCTCACAAAAACCTTGTGTGATAGAACACATTATTATCCTCTCTTAGAGATGAGGAAGCTGAGGCTTGGAGGCAAAGAGGAAAATATTTGCTCAAGGCCACACAGCTAGCAATATGGAATCAGGAGACCTGTAATTCTAAGATCTTGCTCGTAGCCACTTGGCTATTCAACATCATTGCCATAAAGTTTCCCTCTATGCTTCTTAGTTCTCCTGCTTAACCATTAATTAAGTAGTGGTCTAAAATAAATAATCGTACCACTCTACCAACTTCTCACCTTAATTACACGTTGTCTATATCCTCACTCAATTATGGAGATCACACCCAAACACCCTGATTTCATTGGAGCTAATCAATGTGGAGGTTGGTAGGACTATCACCTCCCTCATTCAGCGCACTCTACCTACATTAATATGACCCGAGACATCAGCACTCTAGGCAACCTTCCTCCACTGCTGACTCACACTGAGCTAATATTAGGACAAGAACCTAAACATTTTTTCACCTTCATGGATTTCCAGAGGGACTGGGAGTGAGTGGGCCTGCCACCTTCCTAGCAGGCCTCAGAGTCAGAGTATGGCAGAGCAGTTTCTGGAATCTCCTCTACCAGTTCAAGCTGTCCCCACTGCTCTTCCTTTGCCCTGAGCTTGTAAACTCCACATTCCTCATTAGTAGCAAAGTCAATAATTGCACTTCTGTGACACACAAGAGTCAGACCCATCCCCAGGCATTCCAGATGCCCCAGACCTGTGTACTTTTCCAGAATTTATATTTAAAATATAATAATTGTTGCCTGTTTTGAAGACAGATTCATCCTCCTGACCTGTGGGTTCAGTTTTTGCTCCTGAGCTCAAGTCAGAGCCTGGAGCCAAAGGGTCTTCATGTAGATTCAGAGGGTTCTCTCTGGCCCACAAGGCAGCCCCCTCCTCATTCTTGCCCTAGTAAATGATACAAAAGTTCTCCCTAATTAGAGTTTCCCTTTAAGTTCTGTAGACTGCTAATGAGTAAGAAAGAGGAGGCACTTGGGAGCCCTGAAGAAATTATTTGAAAGCAAAACCAAGTGGTCTCAGTAAAATCTCACCATTTCAGTCAAAGGGATTCCGCCCCCCCCCCCCCCCCCCCTTATCCATGACCACCTGACATAGCCCAGCTGGCAGCATATTGAGAAATCAGAGACATTGGCTTTCTTCAGAGAAAACGGGCCTCTACTTTATAGTCCTGAGGCTTCTTTTGCTTGGCCAACTATCTCCTTATCAACTTGACCTTTTCATGACCCCTGATCTCAGCCAAGGCAGGAGCTGGTATCTCCTTTTGCCCAATGCTCTCCAGGGGTCTAGAGGGGGTAGGTTCATTGCTTGAGGTTGCACAGTAAGTTGAAAACAGGGCAAGAACTGGATGCTAGGGCTACAAATTCAAAGTCATTCCATTCCATGGCTAATAATTCCCAATGTTCCCTGTGTGGCAGGAGTAATGGTTTGCAGGCACTAACTTATTCACTTATCTGTTGAGCAAAGAGTTATTCAGTTGCTGTGCTTACAGCAGGGAGCCAAACAAAGTTCCTGCTCTCCTGAAGCTTACATTCAAGCCAGGGAGCAAAAATAGATAAATACATAAGATAACATCAGCCACTGCCCAGTGCCATAGAGAAAAATGCATTAGGATAAGGAGACATAGAAGGGCTCAGAGTGCCTTTGGAGAGAGAAATCAGGGGTACTCTCTAGGAGGAGGTGGCAGAGATTTGAGCAGAGATTAATTGATTGCAGAGGCAATGCTATGCAGAAACTATGCCTTTAGTGGGGAAACGGCATTAAAGCAGAGGTAACAGCAGGTACAAAGGCCCTGAGGCAGAAACTTAGTAATGACAAGGAAGCTGGCTGTTGGCAAAGTGCTTGAGGGGCATCAAACTGGAGATGAGAGGTAGCAGGGGGCAGATAACATAGGGCTGGCCAGCCCATGGCGAGGACTTCAGGTTTTATTCTAGACACTCTGACCTGTGGACTTGGGACAATGAGCTCTGACTTCAATTTCTAGGACTTATTGTCCATTCTTTGGAGAATAATCTGGAGGAGGTCAAGGGTAAAGTTGGGGGCCGAAGAAGGGGCAGAGGAGATCATCAAACTATTCAGCAACCCTATAAGATAAGTCCTATTATTATAAGGTGACTGAGGCTCGAAGGGATTAAAGAACTTGTTGCAGATCCCATATCAGGACACGGCATGCTGGGAATGAACCCACATTTGACCCTGAGCTTGAGCTGTCCCAGGACTGGAAGTTCAAAGACCAAATGACACTAAGAAAAAGGGTGCTGGCTGCCATCTTAAAGGAATAAAGCTATTATTTCAGGCTTACCCCTAACCAGCTCCTCTGAGCTCAGTTCACTTGAGAACCACCATTTATTGAGGACTCACTGTGTCCCAGGCACAGGCCGCGGCTTTGACATGCTGGATCTCATTTAATCCTCACTGTAGCCCAAGGATCTGGGCATTATTATCCCTGTGTTATGAGATGAAAAAGACTTCATTTTCTCAGGGCAGATAGTGAAAACATTCCAAAGCTGCTTTGGGTTTTAATTCACAGAAACCTCAGCATTTAATCTACTAAACCAGAAAGTAATCTCCTCTCTGGCTGGCCCTAGAGCCTGAGTCTGTCCACGGTCATGGGGGAGAATCGGTAGGTCACACTCGCACATGGACACATGCACACACAGTCCACAGTCAAAGTCCAGCTGATCCCGACCCACCTGAACGATGCCAGCCCTCAGTGAGTCCTACCTGGCGCCCTCTCCCGCCCCATCAGAGGCCTCTCGTCCTCCCCTCAAGCCTTTCTCTCCTTTATGTACACACAGCCAATGGCCTCCCTCAGGCCACCTGGCAGCCCCCAAGCTCACTGTGATGCTGCCCCCGGTTGTAGTAACACTCCCACTGCGTTCCACCCCGCACAGACCCTGCACTCTCAGGCCTGGCCCTCTGCCCTCCCTACTCTCTCCCCTGCATCAAAAGTTACCAGATCTGGGTCTGTGTTTTCCCAGGCCCTAGCATAACTAATTTGACAAGCTGAGCTAAAGTCCACTGTAATGGCTTCCGGGAAGTTATTGATACGGCCAGGTAATTCTTTTGTCTTTCAAAAAGGACCTTCTGAGAAAATTGGTTAGTCCAAGGCAGGAAAGAAAATGAAGAATATTGCTGACATAGAAAAAAGAGATTACAAAAGGAGGTTAGGGGTGTTTCCTAAAATTCTTATACTCAAGGACTCCTGACTTTGGGGAGCAATTCAATCCAATAATGATCTAAGCCCTAGTATGTGCTAGGCAAACTGCTTAAGGAGCTCACCGCCTAGCCTGGAACCAGGCATATAGACAATTACAATGACAGGGTGATGGTGCAGCCCTAGATTTATGAACATGGTATAGGAGGGTTGAGGAGGAAGGGGTTAAAGTCTATCTTGGGAGGATCCCTAATGGCATCTGGAGCAGATTTTGAAGCATAAATATAAATGTGTTTGCATAGCTGCCACAAGGGCTTTCTTGACAGAAGAAACTGTGGGGACAGAGGGAAAGAGGTGAAGCACCATGGGATGCTGGGGGACCTTGGCATCGCTAGCATGGATGGGTAGGTGGGCAGATAGAAAAAGCTGAGGTTTTTTTTTTTTTTCCTGGTAATGTGTGTACAACCTGATGCTTCAGTGGATTCCTTAGCAAACTGGGTTTCCCAGACTCTCCCAGGAACTGCAGGAGCTTCAGCAAGGGAATGGCTTTCTAATGGGGTACTACCATGCTCAAAAACCCTCCATGACTCCCCAGAACCTAGGGAATCCAGTTCATATAAATGAATAAAGACTAAGAGCCACTGCAAAGCTCCTAGCAGCCTCTCATGCCTGTCAGTCTTCCCCCAACTCTTTTTGCCTTCCCCATGAAGCTGTTCTTGACTCTTCCCTGATGGCAGGGTGCCTCTCTTATGACACTGTAATTAATGGTCCTCGCTGTGTCAGAGACCTCTGTGCAAACCACAGTCTGGGGCCAGCATGGCCCAGTGGGGAAAGCAAACACCCAGGGGTCACCACAATGTGCGGTGTCAGGGACTACAGTGCAGAAACGTGGGGCTAGGGCAGTGCAGTACAGTGGCTGAGCCCACAAGCTCTAGACACAAAGTTCTGAACCCTGGCTGAGCACATGCAGCCTTGGAGTGAAGCTATTAATATCACCACCTGGCCTCGCCCTCAGAGGTTCTGATTTTACTGGCTTAGGGAGAGATCTAGGTGTGGGTATGTTTTCAAAGTTCTCCAGGTGATGCAAACGGGCGGCCAAGGTCAAAGCCACTGATTTAGAGCTTGACTGTAGAGTTCAAGTCCTAGCTCCACCATCACTAGCTAGGTGACAGGCTAAGCCACCAAATCTCAATTTTTGAAACTATCAAAGGGGATAATAATAGAACACCTCCTCTGAGGAATCCTGGAAGACTTAAATTATATAATGGGCATCGAGCTCTGAGCACAAGCACTGCATGTGGTAAGCACCTAAGTGTTAGCTCTCTTTAGTATTGCTTCAGGCAGAGTGTGCTTGACTCGGCTCTGGGTCCCCCCTGCAGAGCCCACCATAAAAGGCGTGACAAGTGTTATATTGTAATCAGTTTAATTGGACTCCCTCATGGCCAGCTCCTCCTGAGGCATTCCTGAGAATGCACCCTCGTTCCTCAGCAGGCTGACACCTTGGGTGCTCTCCAGCACCCTTTCAAGACTAGCTCAGGGGCAGACAGTTGAGCGGTCTAGGCAACCCCAAGACTCCTCTTTCTTCTCGTTCTCTACTTCCCCATGAGATGGCCTGCCCTGTCAGTAGGACCCTGTCCCCCAAGAGTGGCTTTGATCTGTTCTCAGGACACAAGCCCAGGCATCCCAACCCCTCAAATGCAGACCACTCTGGGTGGTGGCAGAGGTAGCCTACCAGGCCTCTCTCCTGCTCCTTGGGCCCTCTAGCCTCCGGTCAGTTAACAGTAAGGTTCTGACCAGGGAAGAATTAGTGTAAGTGTGCTCATCTTTGCTTCTCCTGGGACCCTGACGATCTAAAATCCTGCATCCCAGGGCCTTGGGAATGAGACCCCACATTTTCCAGGAAAGCTGGGAGATGCCTATAAGCCTTCTGCTGTTACATTTATCAAGAACTGTAAAATCCAAGAACATGTAAGGGTCACAGAACAATGGCCAGGAATTCATTTCATTGTTGCTAAGGCTTAACAGTACAATCAAAAGAAATGTCTGCAGAGGAAAGGAAAGCTTACATCCTTCTCTTCATCTCTCTGACCAGCCTTTTCCTCACTCCCCATCAACAAGAAGAAACATCCTACTCTGCTAGATAAGGCTGCCTTTCTAATCAGCATCTTCTCTCTCTACATTTCTTACATGTGCTACTACAATGCTGCAAAAATGTGGTCCAGGGACCACTGTCAGTCTCTGAACTGGTCTCTACCGGTCTGCAGTGAGATGGGGAGCTGTGCCAAAATGTGAATTGACTATGTCCCTGAACACACTGTTTAGTTCAGCTGATATTTTTCCCAGCAAGACTATCTTGATGAAGGAAGCAAGATGTAGATTTATGTTCTTCATAAAAGATATAAGCATCATTGCAGAAGAGTAGGAGTCATGGGGGCCTCTGTGGTATGGCTCTGTGCTACAAGACACCCCTCCCATCAAACAGTGGTTGGTGTGGATTTGAGCTTCAATGGAAGGAACAGAGTCCCATCAATGCTCCCGCCCTGCCTCACTGGGCCTCTGCCCCAGTGGGCATCAGACCTGGCCCAGCTCATACTAAAGTTTGTTCCTTTTCCTTGTGTGTAATCACCCCCAACAGCCCAGTGGGAAGGATTCAAGCTCAAATACAATCCTGATGTCCCCAGTGCCCCTAACTAATTGCATTTGTATTTAAAAATATATTGATAGGAAATGTGTCCAAGGTTACTGTGAAAGAGCCAACAGATTTCAAGTGGATGATCCACAGCAGGCAGAATCCATGCTTGCGGATGGACCTAGGAGACAAAAACCCAGGAAATATTCCGAAAAATCATCCCACCTAAAATACATTTATCTATGAAGGTGTAGAGAGAGCACCACCAGTTGGGACCTACCTGGGACCACAGGTAAGCTCTGGGTCTGTTGTGACTGTGTTTGTTATAATTATCAACAGAAGCTTCACAGCAGAGTAGTGACAGCCATGACCTTTCCTAGGGTATCATGCCTTCTTCTCTCACTGCCAGAGCAGACAATTAGGTTCTCTAATCTCTCAAAACACTCGCTTTAGCACTTATTCTATGTGTGACCCTAGAAAGTTGCCGTGACTCAATCTCTCCATTTGTGAAGTGAGAGGGAAGGTAGACATCACGGAGAGGCAGAGGTGGGTCTCCTGCAGGGAAGCGCATTTGACAGAGGGACCCCAGGAAGGGTGGCCTGATGTTGTGTGAACTCTCTGAGGCATCAGGACAGCAGCTGGGTGTCTCCCTGGGAAACACGTTGGCAAGGGAAGCTGGTGGCCCCTGCAGGCCCTCCAAACAGTTGACAACTCTCTGTTCTCCCTTTCTGGACACCAAGAGATCTCAACAGTCAGAGCCACAGGGCAAACCCACCAGCCTATAACTAAATCCTTGGCCCCCATATCTTTATGATCTGGTGTTCTTTGAGGGTTCCATGTGCATATGTACCTATTCATTTTCACTTATTTGTACTTGATCACTAACATGCTGTGTACAATGATGCCCAAGAAAGAAAGGCACATTTTGATCTTCCCACACCAGCCTAGTAATTTCCTAGAGCTGCCTAGGTGGTACTTTTGAGACAGGCTGGGCCTTTCTTCAATGAATGAGGATGCTTTTCAGTTATTTTTTATGGCTCTCTTAGATAATTTCAGGCACACTCCCTAAAGAGCTCTACTCTCTGCCTGCAACTGTGGATATTAGCCCACAGCAGGAACTTGGAAAGTAAAGGTGAGGGAACCTGGAAAGCACAGCTGGGAACCTGGAAAGCAAAAAGCTTTGCTCTGTGCCTGCACCAGTTGATACCGGCTCACAGAGGGACCTAAAGCAAAGAGATGTGCTCTGTGCCTGTGTGAGGAACACAGCCCTGTATAGGCCAGAGCCCGGCAGCAGTTCAGAAAGCCTGATTCTTCATGAGCATGTGCTCCCTTGAAGCCTCAAGCTCCCTCTCCTTCTCCTTTCCCCGCACCTTGGTTTCATTAAGATTCTTCTTTTAGATCTGTTTTGCCTCCTCTCTTGATTTCTATCTTGGGGCAGGGGTGGGAGGTGGGGTCAAGAATCTCTTCACTGGTGACACCGGGAAGCTTAAAAGAAGGGAATTTTATTCTCTCATGGTTTTGGAGGTCAAAAGTCCAAAATCAAGTTATCAGCCAGGTCGTGCACCCTCCAAAGGCCCTAGGAGAGAATCCTTCCTTGTCTCTTCCAGCTTCTGGGGGCTCCAGGTATTCCTTGGCTTGTGGCCACATCACTCCAATCTCTCCCTTCATCTTCATATGGCCTTCTCCTCTCCTGCCTTCTTTTCTGTCTCTTATAAGGATGGTTGTGATTGAATTTAGGGCTCATCCAGGTAATCCAGGATGACCCATCTCATCTCAAGATTTTTAATGACATCTGCAAAGACCCCCTTTCCAAATAAGGTCAGGTTCACAGAGCCTAGATATTAAAATGTGAACATTCCTCCACTACAGAAGCTTCATGTCTTCAATGGCAAGAAGAGCACCTAACATACAGTAGAGACAATAAACGTTGAATGAAGGGATAAGTCTGCTTTGCTCACTTCAAAGACGTTGCCTGATGCCTGCCCAGAGCTAGATCGCGTGCCAGCTTCTAAGGACACTAAGTTCACAGCCCTGAGCTTGAGGAGCTGAAGGTCTAGGGGGAAAGAGAATCAGACGGCAGTGTGAACCTTAGCTTCACCTCCCACTAACTGGGCAGCTGTGAACCTCAGCCTCCCTTCACTGTCTGTAGAAGAAAGTAATTCCAATAGCCAGGGAAGAAAAGGGGAGGTTCTGTTTCCTTACTGTGGAGGGTCCCACAGATCCATTTCTCTGCCCTCATTCACTTAGCCTCCAAAGGTGAGAATAGATTATCTCATCAGTCAGTTAGGTAAGACTAACATAGTCATGCTTCCTTCAGCTCCTCTTTCTTCTACTGGGGAGCAGAGGGCATGCATTTTGCTCTCCTCCTAACAGGTGAGAGATCTGTGCTCCCACCTGAGGTATGCATGTGCCTGGGGAAGGTTCAGTATTAGAAACGTATAATAAGCCACCTTTTCCAGCATCAGTTTTAGTATCAACAATAAGTATGATATTTGGTCTCTTATTTGCCTTGCATGTTTATCTTATTTCTCAACTGGTCCAGAATAAGGGAGGAAAAAGGGGTTTCGCTTATTTATTGGGCTTGCTTAAACCCTCACAACAACTACGGTGGCGGCCGTTGGAACATTTAAATAGGATGATGCACATAAAATTTCTTAGCATGTGTCTGGCACGTAATAGGTGGCCAGTCAAGGGCAGCTACGCCATTCCTTCCTTTCTAAGCCCTGAATCGGGGATGCACTGAGCCTGGGATGGAGGCCGTCTGGCTTTGGGGCTCCCTGAGCTACTGGTCCGGGAGCCAGGGCCCCGCTTCAGATGCCGCCTGCTCCCAAGCGGTTGCCAGCCTGGGTGGTAATCAGAGATTCCAGCCGAGCCTTTGATGCCACAGCTTGTGCGGTGAGCCGGGCACTGTTTGAAGTGCCTGCCTGTGTAATAAGGATTTCTAATTCGCTCAAACCAAAGCAACATTTACAGTAAAGATCATTTTTGGAATGAAAAATAAATTGTGACTGGAGGGTCTGGGTTTGTTTCAAGAAGGGAGATCACCCACAAGCATCGCGTTCTCTAAGAAGCTGCCCACCCCCGCGCTTTAAGAGGGAGAGCGCGCCACTCAGAATTTCAAAGTGCGGCTAATTAAGAGCAGTTTATTAAAATGTCAATCTTTAAAACCAAAACAACTCTCTTCCCTAGCTTGCCGAGTGGGCATCCCAGCTACTCTTCCCACTCCAGATAATCCAGTGGGCAGCTCCCCCCAGGCCCATGAAAAGGATCTGTCTATATATGGCTCCAAAAGAGTGGGGGTCAACTGCGCTCAAGGATGGCCCCCAGCACCTGTCACTCTGCTGCAGGCCCAGCCCCATGGAGCGGGTCTTTCAAGACACAAGATGGCAACTCCGCGTGTGGACTCTGGACCAGGCTGCCCTGCCTTGCCTTCTATGTGACATTTTTGTGCCTCGGTTTCTTCTCCCATAAAATGGAGTGGCCATAATAGTACCTGCTTCATAGGTTGCTGTGAGGATTAAAAAAGGTAATAGATATAAAGCATTGAGACTGATGTCCGGTACACAGTACGTGCTACTAAATAAGCATTAGCAGCCTTAGTTCCCAAGCTACAGGGTAGATCCCAGGCAAGGTGGGAGGCAGCCCCGCCCCCTCCACCAGGTTCTTCCCCTCCTTTATAGCTTGTGTTAGTGACTATTGCTGTGTGACAACAACATTAATCATCTCAGTTCCTATGGGTCAGGAATCTGGATACAGCGAAACTGGGTCCTCAGCTTCAGGATCCCTCACAGGCTGCATCACGAATTCTCACTTTTTCTTTACAGATCCCTTTTTCAAGGCAGAAAGTGCATCTTATTTAGTTTTTTAACTTCAGCAACCAAGGTGTAGCACACAATGTGTACAGAATAACTGTCTGTCAAATAAACAAGTCAATGAATGAATGAATGCATGGACATCCCCACCAATGTTTGTGAGCAGGACACAGTTAGCTGCCGTGAGGCAACTCATGACCTGAGAGCTGCCAAAAGAGAACAGGGCTGTGTGGTGGTAGCTTCTGGCCTGACTCCCAGTGACCCTGCCTCCTGGTGTTCATACCCGTGTAATGCGTCCCCTGGGTGTGGCAGGACCCAGACACATGCTCCTTCTGACAGCGTACAGCAAACTGTGATGGGATGTCACCCCCATGATTAAGTTATAAAGGCTGTGACTTCCATCTCTCTGGCACTCTCCTGCCTTCTCAGCTTGCTTGCTTTGATGATGCCAGCTGCCATGTTGGAGAGGTCCCTGTGGCAAAGAACTGGGGTGGCCCCCTGCCAACAGGCAGCAAAGACCTGAATCCTGCCAACAGCCATGGGACTGAGCTTGAGCTTGGAGTGGATCCTTCCCCAGTCCAGCTTTCAGATGACTGGAGTCCAGCCAGCACCTTGCTGCAGCCCGTAAGACCCTGAAGCTGAGGACCCAGTTTAGCTGTATCCAGATTTCTGACCCATAGGAACTGGGACAATTAATGTTGTCCCAAGCCACTAAGGTTTAGGGTGATCTGTCACACAGCAGCAGACACTAAATACAGGCTATAACGGAAGGCGGTGGGGGGGTGCCTCCCACCTTGCCTGCAATCCACCCTGCTGCTTATTCTCTCCAAGGGACCCCAGGGAAAGTTGGGAGGCCTGGGTTTGAGGCCCAGCTCTGCTGTTCTTGAGTGTATAATCTTGGAAAGCTTCCTCTATCTCTCTAAGTCTCTGCCTTTTTGTCTTGCAAGGAAGATTAAAGCACTTACGTCATGGGTATGTTAGAAAGATTGAGAACATGGATGAAAATGCCAGGCAGAGCTTTCCAGAACTCTCAAGGTAGAAGCAGCTGGAGAGACCCTCGCTCTGATGGCCACCTGAGAGCCCCAGTGGTCCCTTCAATGTTTCAACACATCATTTTGAAGCACCTATTGTATGCCGGGCTCTGTGCTAAGCACTAGGGTTACAGAAGTAAACAAAACATCAGACCCTGCCTTCATGAAGTTTACTCTCTAGTGGAGAGACAGACACTGACCTGGTGTGGCCAAGAATGAGATGCAACCATGGAAGTCCAAGATTGAAGAGGGGGTGGTGCATAGAAATCCGGGCGGTGGCGGGCATGGGCTAGCATGGAGAAGTCAAGGAGGAAATGGCAGAAACCAGGCCCGCAAGCTGGACAGGGAAGATCATGCCTTTCAGACCATGAGGACAAGGTTGGACCTTTTATCTTGGTGCCAACAGGAGCCGCTGGAGGGTCAGGGGCAATGGGCATGACATGACAATGTTTGAGTTCTGGAAACATACTGCATGGAAAATAAATGGGACAAGGGGAGACAGGAGCCTGCTAGCCAGGAAGAACTGCTGCAGGACAGATGTGAAAGACACAGTGGAGGAAGGCAAGGGCTGGCTTCTAGAGCCTGGGACTCCTGCTCAGCGCTGCCGCACTTGGCCAGGAGAAACCCAACCTGGAGTTCACACTGGTCTCTGAGCAAGTCCTCTCCCTCTAGGACTCTTCCTGCAGAGGGTCCCTTCCCCAGATGGCCATGAGAATTACCAAGAGTCTCCCTAGATCTTCTTCAGAGGACTATTGCTCTCCCCCATTACAGGGCTTCCATCTAAGTTCTCTGCATAAAGGATAGTAATGTAGGCTCTGGACACATATTGCCAGGGTTCAAATGCCAACTCCACCACTTCATAGCTGTGAGACCTTGGGCAAGTTACTTAACCTCTCTGGGCTTCAGTCCCCTCAACAGTCAAAAGGACATATTAATGAAGACTTCATAAGGTCATCACGTAGATTAAGTACAATCAAGTGCTAGAGCCCTGGCCCAGTGACAGCTCCCCAGCATGAGTGATTTCAGGATTAAAGGGCCTGCAGGCTGCCCTGCTCTGTGACCTCCTCCTAACACATCAAACTCCAGATCCCCAGGGTGATGTGAAAGACAAATGACAAATGATGTTTCCCTATACCCAGTGCCTCCGCCCAACTTGACTTGACTTAGTAGGTCCCCCAAGGAACCCAAGGGTTTCTTACCTGCCCCTCTGTGGCCATGCCCATCCCCCACCCCTGCCCCGCACACTGCTAGCAGGTAGGCAAGGTGTGTGGGGCCCCAGCAGTTCCAGGTCCTAACACCTGCCCTCAGTGTCCGCCTTTCCAGCAAGCCCCGCCTGGAGTGGGTTCAGGAAGGGCTGGGACTATCTCTACTCTAGTCTCTGATGGGTCCTAATACCTGCCCAGTGCTCAACAGCTGGCCTTAAATAAATAAATGAATAAATACATGAAGGAATGAAATGAGTGCAAGAGTAAGCGTGTCTTCTCTATCAATATGTGAGTTTCTTAAGAGTGTTCATTTATTCATTGGACAGATATTTATCGTGTGGGGATCTTCTCATCTGTTCCTCCAGATCTAGCTCTACCCCACTCTGGGTGCCAGGAGGCTGACCTCATGGACTGCATGACTCAAGTACCCTCACCCTCTGGCTTCAGGCAACCAAAGGTCAAGCACAGATGGACACTCCTGCCCAGGTGAGCAATGGTTCGGCAATGGTCCTGCTCCACCCAATAGCCTTCCCTGAGGCTAGCGAGCACCCTGCTATTGTTAGTTTGGGGGTGCTTCACACCCTTGTTAGTTTCTCTTAACCATGTACATGATTTTAAAATAGTCTCTTCATTAAATTCTCCTCAAATCCCATCCTCACCTCACTCCCTTGCTTTTGGTGCAGTCATGTGGTTCCTGCCAGGTCTCTGGGTCATACAATCTGCTCTGTCCCAGGCTTCTTTGAGTCACTGAAGCAAGAAGGGGTGGGGATTCCTGCTGTCAGGGAAGTTAAATTTTAGTGGGAAGAGACTGACAGAAAGTGTGGTCAATAGGTAAAATATATATCAGATAAGTGCTAAGAAAAAGGGGATGGAAGGGAAGGTTGCCATAAGTAGGCAAAGGAGGCCTCACTGAGAGGGTGACTTTAAAAAATGACCTGAAATAAGTGAAGGGGCCTGGATTCTGAAGGAAGAGAAGCTGAGGGAAGAGAACTGGAAAGGTCCTGAGGCAGATGTATGTCCTTCTTGACCCAAGAATGAAGAGGAGGCCCAGCTGGTACCCAATAGGCTTTAGTGAATGTTGTTGTTATTGAAAGGAAGAGAGGCAAGAGAGAAGGGAAGCCAGAGGGAGGATTTGTACATAATGGGTGATGTTCTTATCACCATGTTGGGAGCTCCTCTCAAACCCCCAACCCATCAAGTGCCTGGCTCCATGTCTTACCTTACATATCATAGGCTCTGGGTCATCCCCAGGTACAGGGCCCAGCTCCCACTGCTCATGAACCCCCATCATGGCTGTCTCTTCTGGTGCTTCTCTTGGTAGAAGCTCCATGCCTTCTAGGTGGCACAACATGCTGTCCACAGAACCAGCTCCTTGGGGCCCCAGGGGTAGCCACAGGCTGAGAGGAAGCCCAACGCATCAAGGCACCCTGGCCCTGGGGCCTGAGGCCTGCCCTGCTCCCCAGGCCCAGAGCCCGAGGGTCTCCTTGGCTGACCACAGGCACAAAGAGGCCCCCTGTAGAGGGGAGGGGGCAGGAGACGAAGAGAAAGCAGAGCCGGCAGAGGGCGGCCCTGCCCTGTGCCATGTCCCTGTCCCTGGGGAGTCCCTCTCCTTTAGTGATTGTTTCCCAGGCTCCCTGGAGCCAGAGGAGGATGGAATGTTCTTATCGCTTCCCAGAGGGAAGGCTTTCTTCTTCCTTCACAAAAATGTTAAGCTTCATAATCCGATAGGGAACCTGGACAGGCTGCAGCTGGCGGCCTGGGTCCTGCTTCTGGGAACTGTGAGGAGGAGAGAGATGGGACAGGAGGAGGGGTCACATCACCCCTGCTGAGCAGATCCAGGGAGAGGAGACTAGGGGTGAGGGTGAGGGTCCACAGACCCTCCCCTAATAAACGGAGAGCTTGGCGACTCACCTGAAGACCCCAAGACTATAAGAGATGGCCTTCCCCTGACCCCACCTCACCCCGGAACTAGGAAGAGAGGGTTCCCAGCCAGGGCAGCGTTGACCTTGTGACCTCTCGGCAGCTGACCTGCTCACACACCTCTGTGGAGGGCACTCTTTGCAGGGCAGTTGTCTTGTCCCTCATGGGAGGCTGGGCCTGAAAAAGCCTCTCCTCATTGAGCTGCAATCACAGATCTGAGGCCTGCAGAAGGGTTACAGGACAGATGACCTCAGAAAGCTGGCATCTCGGGAGGCCACAACCCTGTAAGTTCCCAGGAACAGATTCACTTTCTGATGTGCGTTGGGGTGGGGAGGTTCCCTAAAGCTCAGAAATGCAGTTAGATCAATGAAAACAATACCAACAAGGTGACATGTCCCCATTCATTTATTCAGCAGACATTAAGTGTGTTCTGGGAGGAGGCCAACTAAGCTCTAATGATAAGCAGTTTTACCCCCCCCCCCCCCCCGTCCCCCTGCCACCTTCTGTCCTGGCCCAGGTTAGCCTCTGGAACTATAAATGCCCCCCAGGGATCATAGCTCTGGGTGCCAACAGGCCCAGGCATTTCCTTGGGATCCCCAGAGAGGGGCAGCTCTTCCCTAGGTCAGTCTGGTGGGGGACAGGTTCCCCCAGAGGTTCAGGCCTCTCAGAGCCAGTGTGCCCTTTCCCCTCTGCACCTTCCTCCTTGGGGGGTGACCACGCTGGCCATCTGTGGCCCTGCCAGCTACAGGGCCCCAGGGACAATTGTGCTAAAAAGACATGAATTGCTGCTCAGGGCCAGCTCTGCCCCTGACTGGTTGGCCTGTACTTGCACACCTCTTGTGACAGGAAGCTCACTACTCCCTGTAGCAGCCCTGCTAAGGCTGAGCATTCAGTTAGACAGCCCTTTCCAAAATTAGGTGCCAAACAGTGAAGACTCTTAAGACAAATTGGCTTTTTAAAATCAACTCTATATTGAGATACCTTTCCATGTATACACGGATTCCCTCTGTATATATACGTATAAGTGCACTTATATGTGTAGGTTAAAAACAAACTTTTAACAAGGGTTATTTAAGTGGAGTTCCATATAAGAAGGTATCTCACTAGTTTATAGATTTACATAGTGCTTGAATTTTTATAAAGTATGAATTACTTTTATAATAAAAGACAAGGACATTTCTAGTCTAAAATTATAAGTAAACTAATATTTTGTAAAGCCCTTTGTGTGCTAATGCAGAGATAAACTGAGGGAAAAGACCATTTTAGGAGGTGGCTGGAGGGGTGTACATTCTGATGTATCCAGTTGCACAGCTGATGTGCCCCACTCCATGCATCCCAACACAGGGCACTGCCTCTCCTTCTATAAGCCAATCAGGAGAGGTAGGGTCCACCCTGGGCACAGGGCACTGTACAGAGAGAAGGTCAAAGTCAAGTTAATCATGCTAATACAGTATTCCCTCACTTATCACGGATATTACGTTCAAGACCCGCCCTGCCACCCGCCCCCCCCGCCCCCGCGAAGTAGGAACCTTACATTTATTCTACACTCTTAAATCTACATAACTTTAACAACATACACATATGGTACCGCAAAATCCTGCCATATAGCAAAAAATCCATGATAAATAATTAAATATAATATTTTTTAAAATCCCACAATACAGTGAGGCACGATAAGTGAACCATGATATAGCGAGGGACTACTGTAGCCCTTCTCAACCTGAGACCAGGCTCTGTTATCTTCAGGAAAGATGACTGTTCACCTGGGTCAGGTGTGCTTGTCAGTGTCATCCGGAAAGGAAGCAAGTTGAGATTCAGCCAACTCTGAGAGTATACCTCCACCTTGCTCACTGGACAGACCCTGGGGCCACCCCCGGCTGCAGGGTCAAATCAAGCAAAGGGGAGCCTTCCTTGCATCTATCTACTCAAAGCTGAAAGATGCCCAAATACTCAGTTTTTGCTTTTTTTTTTTTTTTTTTTTTTTAATGAAAAGAGGGCCAAAGTAGGGAGGGCTGGGGCTGAACCTCTTCCCCTGGGACAGATGTGGCTTCCAGGGTTAAGGATGTGAGGACACTGACTGCAGATTGTGGCAAATAAGTTGTTGTTTTTTAGGAAGAGGAAGCCGAAGCCCCTCTGTGTCCTGGGTTCCTGCCCTTGGGAGAAAAAAAGAAAAGAAAAAGACCTTTGTGCTGCTCTTTTGAGGCGGGCTCTGCACACCTCTACGGTGGTCACCTGTCACCTTTGAATACCTCCCCCCCACCGCCCCCCCCCACACACTATGTGTTAGGGGAATTCCCCGCTCCGTGTCCTGGTTGGAGGCAGAATCCTCCTCTTTGTATGGAAGCTAGACTTCTGCTTTCCCAGTCTCCTTGCAGCCAAGGGTCAAGTCATGACCTTCCTCTGTTGACCCAACTCTCCCACATCAAACTTTGAATCTTTGGATTGAAAGAAAGTGCTGCAACAAGGCAGACGCTGCCTGGAACCCATTTCATTGAGGATACAACAGCCACCACACCCCAGTTCTAGAAGAGCCGGGGGCTAAGGTTGTGGGACATCCTGTACCCTGTGCAGGCAGTGACATAGTGCCAACTGCCGTGTCAGCGCCCCACAGTGAGGGTCGTGGGGCTCTCCCTGCACCCAGTCAGTCCTGCCAAATGGTTCCGAATGTTGTTCCTGGTTGGGAATGGGGACCGGGGGCACTTTGGGGCAGGAGCTCTTGCTCTCCCCGAGATCCTGCCAGTTTTCCAACAGCCCTTTAATGATTATTCATTTTATCCAAATTAGCCAAAGTGGTTTCTGTGTTTTCAAAGTGGAAACCCAGTCTGAATCAGACACCTGTGTGTGTTTAGTTTGAGGAGGGACAGGAATACAGGAGGTTCTCAAGACAGGACAGTGACTACTCCGAAGCACACAAGAACATGTAGCCCTGTGGAGAATAAAGTACTGTCCATCAGTTCTCAGCATCGACAGAGAAGACCCCTCTCCCCATTCTACGTGTTGTCCCCACAAGACACGATAAAACAAATTGCTGAGTTTGCATCTGCAGGATGGCTCAGAACCCCAGGGTGCTAATGCTAATGTTCCCTTGCCCACAGCAGCCTTTCGTGAGGTGCTCTCAATGCTCTCTGCACAGCCCCTGGAGGTGCATTCATAGCCCAGTCTATAAGAGGAGCACCTGAATTCCAGACAACACGACTCTCCCAGAACTCAGTGTGAACGGTGCTCCCCATCCCCCACCCCCGGCCCCCCCGGAGTTGTGCAACACAGGATGGTGGCCCTGGCTGTCATGGGCAGGAAGAGTTCTGAGTTAAGACCCACAGAGTTCTGGGAAGGACCTAGTAGCTGGGAGTATAAAAGGACTTCTCTATAATCAGAGCATTCCTGCCTCCATCCCCACCCTCAACAAAGCTTTTGGCCGTCCGGCACCCCGCATCCTGCCCCTGATGTCTCTCTGCCTCCCCTGGCCAGGATGCCCACCCCTCCACACGCCCCTTCCCTTAAAATGCCTTCTCCTTCACTGGCATGTCGGCATGTGAGCTTCTGTTTCAAGGCAAGTTTTGGAAAGGGTCCAAAGGATGAATGGGATGCGCGTGTGTACATGTGCGTGCATGCTCATGCGTGCGTGCGTGCGTGTAGGGCCCACCCATCTCATCCGTGCCAGTGCAGAACGAGCCTTATCTCTCCGGAGGCTGGGCGAGCCCTGAGATGCTATCAGCAGCTCCTCACTCTTGCTCGTGGAGCCAACACAAACAGAGCACAGAGCCGCCCCCAGGCTGGGCTGCTGGAGCGGGCCCGCGCCTCCTTCCATCCCACCCTCTTGGGCAGCTACCCGTGGAAGCAGGAGCCAGGTATCAGGCTTCAGCTGGCCAGACTCCCGGCAGCTCCTGCTGGCTCAAGCTGGGCCTGCAGCCCAGTCTGCCCACAGGCGCTGGCCGCAGCCTGGGCAGTAGGGCCTCAGAGCTCAGATCCTGAGCACCCACCAGCCACCCTCCCCTCTGGCCCAGCTCCGCAGAGAAGCAGGGCACCTGGATAGAGTGTCCTGATTCACTAAGCTCCCCAAGACCACCAAGTCTGCCCCAGGACCCTTTCCATGAGGCAACAGGAAACCCAAGCACTCAGGCCAGAAACAGAACATTTAGAACAATTTGAGGGGAAAAAATTATTCAGACCAATTTCAAGACATCTGAGAGCTCAAGGGGAAAACCAGAGTCACCTCTTCAGGCACCATTGTGTGTTCACGCCAAACCCCAAACAGCTTGGACAGAAGTAGCACAAAGGCTGCGAGTCCCCACATCCCTCCAGCAGGGAACTGGCCTGATGCCCAGGGCTCTGGTCCTCTGGGCCACTGGGCACGCTCTCTCCTCCATGACTCCACTTTTCTGGACTCCCATTGTGTGTGGTTGATGTGTGTGGTACCACCCACCAGCAGGAACCATCCCCTTGATCTTTAGAACTCAGCTCAGACATTGCTTCTTCCTCAAAGTTTCCTTGGCCCCCTAGGACACCTTGCTGCATGCCCTGACCCATCCATTGTGTCCCACGGTCCTTCAGACTAGCATTTCCTGAGCCCCTAGCAGGCAATGGGGCCTGAGCAGGGAGCTCCAAGTGGGTCATCCCATTTAAAGGGCACCACCCAATGAGTGGGTGTCATCATTCATGTCACAGATGGGAACACTGAGGCTCAGAGAGTTTAAGTCTCCCAAAGTTACAGCTAGTAGGTACTGGAGCTGGGGTATGGAACAAGGCAGTGTGGAGCCAAAAGCTCTCCCCTGAACCATTTCATGCCACTTCTCCTGTTGCTGCCCAAAGAAGGGAGGGACCAACTCTGCTGGGGACAGGGAAGGGCTGGGAATGGTAGAACAAACATGTGCACAGGGGAACTAGGCACCAAAGGATGCAGAGATATTCCCTAGGATAATACAAGTAGATACGGCAGGGAAGAGCATTCCCAGTGTAAGGTACATCAACCACAAAGACCTACGAAGGTGAAAAAAACCAAGGACCATGGTTCTGGGTTCCTTCATGGAGTGTGAGGAGAACAGGAGGGATGAGGCTGAAGAGTCAAGCCAGACTCAGGCAGCACTATTGACCCACAATGCCCCCTCCCACTCCCCTCACACAGGCACCATGGGCCCAGGGACTTGGCCTGTGTTCTCCAGGTGAGGAAGAGCCACAGTTGGGACAAAGGAGGAAGGTGAAGTGCTTAGATTTAACTGAAGACTCATCTCTCAGCCCAGGGCCAATTGCAGCCAGACATGGCCCTGTACGTGAAGCTGAGAGTCTAAATGAGCACAAGGACACCTCTGGGAGGCATTTAGGAGGCACACTTTTTAAAAAATATATATTATTGTCTGGATTCTATAACATTTGATTATATTCAACTGGAAGATAATTTTTGTTTAGTTTTATTATTTTTTTCCTTTAAAAATGTCAAGATTTCCGACTAAGATGAAGGCCTAGACAGACACACTGTGTCTCCTTCCACAACTAAGAAGGAATACAACTACCTCAAAACTAGAGATAACCAAAAGTTCCAGAACACTGAGCTGCATGGAAGTCCAACAAACAAAGAAATAAGGAAGAAATACTCATCCAGACAGGTAGGAGGATTGGAGCCAGGGCAGAGAGGACACAGTGTGGTGGTGGCAACAGCAGAGGCAGCAGCAGGCTAGCAGAAAGTGCAATCACACATTTTAAAAACTAGAGAGGGACACCTGGGGAGCGCTCTCAGCACCAGACCAGACTGTGCAGCTCATAGTCCCAGCACTGGGGAAAATAAAGCTTCATTGCTTCTGACTGTGCAAACCAGTGGGGGCTGGGATGGAGGAAGAAACTGCCAGTCTCTCAGTAGAGTCCACTGGTTTAAAGGGCCCTCACAGTCCTAGAACCTCCACAGACCCACCCACTCTGGGAATGATGGCCAGGGCAACAGCTAGAGAGGTGCCAGTCCCATATGGAAGTGGGAAAAGTACCTAGAAAAAGGGTGAGTACTGAGCAATTGGCATTGTTCCCTCTCAGACCCCTCCCCCACATACAGTGCCACAATGTGATAAAATGGGTCACCCATATTGACGAATACTTAAGGCTCCGCCCCTTACAACATAACAGGTGTGACAGCTCTACCTAAGACACAGAGGAAAACAAACACAGGAGCCTGTCAAGATGAGGAGACAGAGAAGTATGGCTCAAAACGGAATGGATCAAGGTTCCACTGGGAGAACTAAGTGATGGGGAGATAGCCAACCTAACAGATGAGGAGATAGCCAGCCTAACAAATGCAGAGTTCAAAACACTGGTGATAAAGATACTCACAGACTTGACAGATATGCTTAAGTATGGCAAATGTATAAGGGAAGAAGTGAAGGCTATGCTAAATGAAACGAAGGAAAACCCACACAAAACAAATGGTGAAGGGAAGGAAACTGCGGTTCAAGTCAATGATTTGGAACATAAGGAAGGACAAAACAGTCAATCAGTACAGAAAAAGGAAACAAGAATTGAAAAAAATGAGGACAGGCTTAGGAACCTCTGGGACAACTTTAAATGTGCCAACATCCAAATTATGCGGGTGCCAAAAGGAGAAGAGGAAGAGCAAGAAATTGAAAGCTTATGTGAAAAAATAATGAAGGAAAACTTCCCGAATTTGGCAAAGGAAATAGACTTACAATTCCAGTATGCACAGAGAGTCCCAAACAAGCTAGACCCAAGGAGGACCACACCAAGACGCATCATAATTAAAATGCCAAAGGTGAAAGATAAAGAGAGAATCACAAAAGCAGCAAAAGAAAAGCAGAGAGTTACTCACAAAGTGGTGCCTATAAGACTATCAGCTGATTTCTCAAAAGAAACTTTGCCGGTAAGAAGGGACTGGCAAGAAGTATTCAAAGTGATGAAAAGCAAGGACCTACAACCAAGATTACTCTATCCAGCAAAGCTATCATTTACAATGGAAGGGCAGATGAAGTGCTTCCCAGACAAGGTAAAGCTAAAAGAGTTCATCATCACCAAGCTATTATTATATAAAATGTCAAAGGGACTTACTTAAGAAAAAGATCAAAATTATGAACATTAAAATGACAACAAACTCACAACTATCAATAACATAATCTAAAAAATTAAAACAAAAACAAACAAGCAAACAACCAGAATAAGAAGAGAATCAGGTATGGGGATCATTTTCAGGGTTATCAGCTGGGAGGGGGAAGGGGGAGAAATGGGGAAATGGTGCAGGGATTAAGAAGCATAACTGGTTGGTACAAAATAGACAGGGGGAAGTTAAGAATAATATAGGAAAGGGTGAAGCCAAAGAAGTTATACGCATGACCCATGGACATGAACTAAGGGGGGTGGGATTGCTGGAGGGAAGAGGGGTACTCGGTGGAGGGGAGCAAAGGGGAAAATAATTGGAACTACTGTAACAACATAATCAATAAAATATACTTAAATAAATATATATATATATATATATATATATATATATGCTTATAACAACAACAAAAGAACAAACAGAAGTATAGGAAGTAAAAAGAGGAAGTCACCCTCCTCTCTGTCTCCTTCTACTTTTCTTCCCAGAGGTTGTTACTGCAATAAATTTGGTCCTTCCTGAACTTTTCTGTTTGCATAAACACATATATGGCCATGCACATGTAGGGTTTTTTTTTTTTTTTTTTACAAGTTACACACACTCTCTACATCTTGCTTTTTTCTTCTCCATAATATATGGTGAATATAATTATTCATGCATTCAATAAATATTCATTGGGATCCCACTGTGTCCCAGTAGAAAAATGAGTGAGGCTGAAGAGGAGGTCAAAGTGAGAAGGACTGGAGCTTTCCTTGCTGGCTCTGAAGGAGGAGGAAGGGGCCCTGGGCTGAGGAATGCAGGCAGCCTCTAGTAGCTGGAAAGGGCAAGGAAACGGGTTCAGCCCTGGAGCACCCAGAAAGAATGCAGCCTGCTGAGAGCTTGATTTTAGGCCAATGATACTGTCGCAGACTTCTGAACTGCAGAACTATAAGATAAATTTGTTCTGTTTTAAGCCACCAAGTTTATAGAAGCAAATAGGAAACTAGCACCAGAGGCTACTCCAGGAGATCAAGTGAGAGATGCTGGGGCTTGGCCCAGGGTGGAGAGAAAGATGTGGACAGATCACGTTTGGTATCAGCAATTACAATAGAGAGACTCATGGAGGAAGACTTGGGGGTCAGCTGGATGTGGCCCTTGAGGGGCAGGAAGGAGTTGTCAGTGACTCTTGCTTTGGGATGAGCAGTGGGTGATGGTGGTCACTTACTCTGCAAGCCTTGAGAGGGCAGAACTTTGTCTCACTTACTGCTGTGTCCCCAGCACCCAGTGGAGGGCCTGGAACATAGTAGGTGCTCAATAAATATTTGTCAAATAAATTCATTAATTAAACAAAAGGGGGAATCCAGAGAGCTCAAGTTTAGGAAAGGAAAATGAGGTCAAAGATCAGAACTTCATCTCCCAAGTGGTTCTCCTGCCGACTGTAGCCATCAGAAAGATGTCTCAGGAGAAATGAACACAGCACTGGGGAAGGAAAGAAGAGGCCAGCCTCTGCCAAGAGACCCCCTGTTGCCCCAGCCTGGGAAGCTGAGCTCAGGAAGTATGGTCAGCCAGGGGTCCCCAAGGCAGGCGAGGCAGACGGGAGGTGGCTCCACTGTGGCATTACCTTATTATTAATAAGAGGTCCTTATCACCCAGGATGGAGCCACTCACTCTACTTAATTCAGGGGAAAGCTACTCTCCAGGAAACGGGTGCCAATTTGTAGCAATCACAATAGGAAACATCCTCTCTCTGGCTGATGCCAGCCAACAAGGCAATAGGGCATTGTGCAGCGGGGAGATCAAAAGGATTTTTCCCCAGCCCCACGGTGGGCTCTTAATCCATCTTTTTCTCTCTTTCTCTCCCTCCATTACAGCCCAGGATGTACTATTTACAGAGCCTACATTAGCTGCCTTTTCAGATATCGCACTTCCTCAGAACCACTTCAGAAGGAAAGTGAATTAGAACTGAATTTGAGACCCAAGCAGTGACCGCTATCACTGCCTCCTCCCAGACCCCAGACCCACAGCACCTTCCTGCCTGAAGGCGGGAGCCCAGGCCCACAAGCTCCAGGCAACTCCCAGGACCCACACCACCGTCCTCCGAAGACCATGGACACACTGGCTCCAGCCCGTGGGACTGGTTGTGGGAGCAGTGCTGCTGGGGACCGGCCGAGGATGAGGTTTGAATAAGGGGACCAGGCGGAGGGCGGGGGGGGGAGTGCCATGACTGGGCCAAGGCTGGGGAGCCAGGCTGACACGCTGAGATAAAAAGCAAATCTGAGTGATGGATCCTGCGAGGGGAGGCCATTGGCCCATAGGCTGCCCTCTGCAGGGCCAGAAGCCAACTTCCCATATGGGCCTTTCCAGGCCTATTTCCAGCACCTTCTCCACTGGCCCTCTTCCTCCTTCCATCCAGACGTGGAGGAGAGGGTACGATATGTGACAGCCCCTTCCTGAAGTACAGGTGTCTTGCAGGTATGGGATTCCAGGAAGGGTGATGGAAGATAGAAGTGTGGGGGTTTTCTTGTACCCAGAATGAGCATGAGAAATCCCTCATCCAGGCTCCTTCTTTGAGAGGTAAGAAAATCTGAGAAATAAGCAACTGACTTGGAGTCCCTAAGAGTAAGACTAAGACCAGACATTTCTAACCCACAACCAAATGCTTCTGCCTTCATTTGATGCCCTTGGCATCTAGGTTGTACAACTGGAAAGAAACTTGGACTTCCTCTAGGCTGAGGTTCCTGCTGGAGTTGGAGGCACAGAGGGGAGAAGAGGATCCCACCCCAGCTCCAGCTCCATTTAAATCATCTTATTCACTGGGATTTTTCTGAAGAGTTTGAAGACAAATGAATGATTAAATGAGGGGAGAAGCCAGAGGCCCATCCACATCAGGCCAGGGGCCTCCTCTCCGACTGCTGTAGGCTGATTCTCAAATGGCTTCAGGGATCCCCACCTCTTCCACTCACAGGAGGAAACTGTAACTCCCCCTTGGAGGGTGGGCTGGACCTGTGACTCCTAGCAAATAGAATCTGGTAAAAGTGATGGATGTCACCCTGAGATCAGGTTACCCAAAAATTCTACTCTGCCTTGTGTCCCTCTCTCATTTGCTCTCTGTCTCTCTCGTCCTCCCTCTGAGGAAAGCCAGCTGCCATGCTATGAGCTTTCCTGTGCAGAGACCATCTCTGCAAGAAACCATGTCTCTGCCCAACAGCCCTAGAAGACCCAGAGTCTGTCAACAGCATGAGCTTGGAGGCAGGTCCTCCCCCAGCCAAGCCTGAGACTGCTGCCCCATCGCGTCCTTGAGAGAGACCTTGAGACCCTCTGAGGAGCCGGCTAAGCTGCATCTTGCTTCCTGACCCACTGCAACTGCATCATAATAAATGTTTGTTATTTTAAGCCACTTGGTTTTGGAATAATTTGTTACAGTGCAGTAGATAGCTAAGACAGTGTCCTTTCGAAAAGGCTGCTTTTCGCAAGAAGGGCAAAGCAAGGGTGACGGAGGCAGCTGTGAGACTGCTCCCACGCGGATGCTGGAATCGAGTCAGAGGACCGAGGCTCTATTTTGGGCACAGCCATTGACCCACCCTAGGGCCTCTGTCAAGACCCCAACCATTCATGGCCTTGGCTTCCCCAGCTGTACCACCGGGGAGGACACCGTGATGGCTCCAATTGCAGGTGACTCAAGAACTTGGACCGGGAAGTTTGCGAGCCCAGGAGGACTGACGTCATGAGAAGGGGGTGAAGGGAAGGTGCCTGACTGTCCTCACCATACCTGCTGCTCTTCTCTCTGGACCTGAACCCCGTGACATGGGTCAGTGGCGTCAGTCTTCAGTGATACTCTCTGACCTCAGAGGGCAGAAGGAGTCTCAAGACACTGAGGGATAATCCCTTGGAAGCAAGAGAGATGCCCTCCCTGCTCTGTCTGTCCCACACCTCCTCTGTCCAGCATGTATCCTGCCTTCTGTCCCAAGGAACCCTTCAATGGTCTTCTCCAGCCCCTTCCTTCTCAAGCCCCCAGCTGGAACTCCCAGCTTGGCCACTCCTGGGAGAGAATATCCATCAGGGAGCTTGGGTACAGGAGACAGACACCCACCCCTTTCTTTTTGCAGAGCCCCCAGCACCAGCACAAGTCTCTTGCAGAAGGACAGGAGCTCCAGACCTCTGCTCTGTAGCCCAGGTGGGGGATGGGTGCTCTTCTCTCCACACCGGGCCTGGACGGTCCCCAAGGTTCCACTTCCCTCCCTTGAGCAGCAGGCAAGCCTGGGAAAAGCCAGGCAGCTCCAACACTCCTGGGGATAAAAACAAGCCCAAATAAGGGTCCATTTCTACAGCATTCCTTCAGGGTGCAAGGAAATGCCAGACCCAGGCAGCCCTCCACACTGCCCACCCCTCCCCCACAACCAGGGCCAGGCCTGGCCTGATGTGTCCAGGCCAGAAGAGCTGCATAGCAGCTGGTCCCTCTGCTGCAGAGCTGGCCGGATTGCTCTGCGTGAACGCTGTCCTCTCTGTCCGTTACTCCTCTCACAGGCCTGGGCAGGGGCTCCTGGGAGCCTCCGCTGGAGGGCTAGGACTAGTCAGGGTCCCCGTGGATCCCTGAAGCCCTGTCTATAGGTCTTCTTATCATTCTAGAGGGCTCTGGCTGATTCAGCTTCCCCACTCTTTCTCTCACAAGCCATTCAATCCTCTAAGTCAGGGGTTCTCAACCGCAGCACTGCTGGCATTGGGGCTGGAAGCTTCTTGGCTGTGGGGAGCTGCTGTCCTGTGTGTGGTAGGAGGCTTAGGAGGCTTAGGGGGCAGCCCTGGCTTCCACCCTCTGGATGTCGGTAGCACAATCCCCCTTCCCCACCAAAACTTTATCCAGACATGCCAGATATCACCCCAAATTGAGAACCACTGTCTAAAATGGATTTAAAGGCCTTTTGCTGGTCTCTGATCAAGTGTCCTGGCTGCAGGGTTTTGGCAAGAAAGAAGGCAAGTGGCAGAGAGGAAGGAAACTTCACTGGACCCACGATACCGCAAACCCCTAACCCCCCCCCCCCCCTCACACACACACGCACACACACACATTCACCAGAACTGATAATCTTCCCCAAATCTTGAGAGGCCAGTATTAGTATCTCTGCTTTGTTATGATTCTCAGGGTGGCTAAATGGCTCACCCAGCCAAGGCCACACAGTCTAGCAGAAGCAGAGATGGACTCCAGCCCAGCTCTGTGGGCCCTCAAACACACGCTCTATGCTGTGTGGCCCTCACCACTGCAGAGGCTACACCGCCATCACTGGTCACACACCCCTGGGCAGCCATGTCCACCCACTCCCACTTCAGGGTGCCAAGTACCCACATTCCTCAACTCAGACTGGGTCTCCCGAGCCTCCTTGACTGACTTCTCCCTTACATCTGCTGAATTGTCCTGATCGTGGGTGATCGATTTGCATATGGTATTGATCTCAAGAGCTGTGTAATATGTTTGACTGGTGGCACTTTGCATAATTTTCTGATTAAGTTACTTATTTAACCTATTGACCTTTTCTCTTAATTAGAGTATCTGGGTACTGCAAATGTTGAGTAGTAATCAAGTTGTGCATTTCCCTGAGTGGAATTCGCAGCCTCTCACTTCCCTGCTTCTTCATGACTCCAGCTTTCTCTGCACTGGCTCATGTTTCCCCAAGGGGAGTGAGGGGGGCACATGTGGGGCCAGGCCCTCTTTGCCCTCTGATCTCCAGAAGGTCCCCAGAGCTTAGGAATGAGACAAAATAGGGGACAGTATGGCTGGAATAAGTATTCCCAGCTGAGTGGACAAATCAAGACAGGGTTGTGGGTCAAGGGTTTAGACACTGTATCAATTAGTTGTTATGTGTAACAAACTACTAAAAAATGTAGTGGCCTGAAACAATGCCCATTTATTATTTCTTAGGAGTTTATGGGTTGGCTAGACAGTCATGAGAGCCAGGACCCAGTGATTTGGGCTGAGTTCACTCATTGACCTATAGTCAGTCAGTGGTCGGCTGGGGGCTGGCTGGTCTTGGTGGGCCCCAGCTGAGATGACTGTGGTCGTCTATGTGTCTTTCATGGCTCTCTAGCTGCTTACCTGGGTATGTTCTCATGGGGGGCAAAGGAGCAAAAGGGGCAGGAGAGTAAGCCTCAGTGCATGTGCTTGTGAGGCCTCTGCTTGCAACTACACCTCTTACCATGCCATTGGCCAAAGCAAGGCATCTGGCCTAGCCCAGACTCAAGAGCCTGTCCACAATGGGAGGAGCTAATAATTGTGCCAGGCAAGGCTGTTCCATCCACCTCAGAGGAAGAAGTACTCAACTGAATCTGAGGGTCTTGACATAAGTGCAAAACAAAGGTGAGCGACCTTCTCCTGTCCCTCCCACCCTGAGCACTCATCCCAAACTCCAAGACCAAAGGCTGTGAGCTTGGGGTCCAGGGAAATGAGGGATAGGGGTGTAGTTGGCTATTTCCTCTTGCCTTGATATTTGGTTCTTAGAGGATCTGGATTAAAATATCTTTTCGAGAGCTCTTAAAAATCATCCTGCTTTTCCAGGAAGACTGCAGGGGGAAACTGAGAGCTGTCTCAAGCTGTCTCAAGCTGTCTGTACCCCTGACCACCACCCTCTCTCCCAGTGTGGCCACATCTTATCCATGCTTTCTTCACTGGCCTAGGGAGCTCCTATAATTCTCCTACCTCCCACAGCTCTATCAGGATGGGACATAGGTCCCGCCCACTGTCAATCCCAAAACTTATATGAAAGAGCAAGACTTAGCTCCAGGGAGACTCAAAACCATTTTTCAGAGAACACCACTGGCATCTAAACATCTCCTCTATCCTCTGTGGCAGAGGCTGCTAGTTGTTTGCCAAAATTTATTCTCTATTCTTCTCACAGTAAGACATTTTATTTTTGTTTTAGAGTTTTATTGAAATATTATTGACATACAACAAACTGCATATATTTGATACATGCATATATCCATGAAACCACCACTACAGTCAAGAAAACGATCATATCCATCACTCTAAAAGTTGTTTTATGCTCTTTTGTAGCCCCTTCCTTGCTTCCTCCTTCCCATGTCCCTTATCCACTCGATAAATTAGATTGTGTTTTCTAAAGTTTTACATAAGTGGAATCATATGTGTGCACTCTTTTGTTTGGCTTCTTTTGTTCAACATAATTACTTTGCAATTCATACATGTTTTTGCATGTACCAACAGTTCATTCTTTTTTATTGCTATATAATATTCCATTGTGTGGATGTACAACAATCTGTTTATCCCCTCACTTCTTGATAAATAACTTGAATTGTTTCCAGTTTGGGGCATTTACAAATAAAGTTGCTATATTCACATATAAGCCTTTGTGTAGACATATACTTTCATTCTCTCAGGTAAATAGACAGAAGTAAATGGTCTAGATCATATGCATTTAACCTTCTAAGAAACTGTCAGGCTATTTTTCTAAGTAACTGTACATTTTACATCCCCACAAGTGGCATATGACTATTCCAGTTGTTCTATATCCTTGTCAACACATGGTATGATCAGTATTTTTTTATTTTAGCCATTCTACTGGGAGTTCACTACTATCTCATTACGCTTTTAATCTGCATTTTTCTACTGACTAATGAGCATATTTTTATATCAATATTTGCTAACCACATATCTTCTTTTAAACTAGGTAAAGAACTGCCCAACTACAGAATAACACTTCCTGCCTCCCTTGCAGCTAGGTATGGTCATATGATTAATACAATGGGAGATAAATTGATTTTTTTTAACTTCATTCATGCTTGCTTAAAAGAAAATGTATTGCTCATAATCTGTACTTTGTATCAATCTGCTTTTGCTGCAATAACACTGCACAAAACCACCCAAAACTTAGTGGCAAACAAACATGAGTATTTACTTCTTGCTCACAGGTCTACCTACAGGTCTCTGAGAAGCTGCTTGGCTCCCAGATGAGGGAAAAGTTTAGGTTTCTTTCAGGTATTTCATTCTGGCACCCAAGCTCCAGAGACAGAACCTTGGGCAGATTCTGCTCATGGTTAAGGTCAGAAGCTCCCAAAGGATCAAACAGAAACACATGATGGCCTAGACTTGGAACTAGGGCTTGGAGTTTACTCCCCTGGGGAGATGAACTAAAAAGAAGTGAAAATTTGCTGAACAATACAATCTACAAGTATACTCTTCTCCTTCCCACCAGCTGGAATGTGAATGTGTCTGTGATCCAGACTTGACCATGCAGCTGAGGTTATTATTCTAGGGATGGTAAAGCCACAGGATGAAAAATACTTGGGTCCCCGAGAGTCCTTATGGAGCAGACTGCCCACAAACCTGTCCCTCTCTTATCTGAGGATTGAGAATAAAATTGCCTCCACCTTATTTATGATACTGCATTTATAACCCTCTTTGTTTCAGCCACTCAGACTTCACCTCTAGCTTTTCCTTCTCCAAAAGAGGGAAGTTTTGTTTTTGTTTTCTTTAAGCTCATCTCAGGTAGAAAAATAAATTACTTAGCAAGCATTTATTTCATGACTAGCAGCCCAGAAGAGGAAAGGTCCTAGAGTCAAAATGCAAAAGTTAATATTATTTCATATTACCATCCTGCTACATCAGCTGCTCTACTGGGTGTTTCCAAAAACTCTGAGAACTGGCATACCATATTCAGAACATTGTCTTCCCTAGCTCTAGTCCAATATATTCACCTTGCTCTCACATGGAGCTTCTGGCCTTGGTTCCCAGTTCCTTCCTTAAGCCTGTGGCTGGTCTTACAAAGCCAGGTGCCTGAGCCAGCGCTGGTATCCTTGCCTCTAACTGGCAATGCCTCTGCATAGCCTTGCTCCACTCAACAAACACTAAATAGCAGGCTCTGGCATCTCCAGAAGCTCTGCACTCATTAGCACGCTGGGAGGTAAGTGCAGGCAACCAGGGAGAATTTACTCTGCAGCAACAGGCTTCTCACATAGAAGCCAAACATACCCCAGCAGGTATCGAGTGCAGAGGTTGGGGGCCTTCAAATGTCTTGAAAAGCTTCCTTTTTGCTCTCCACAGAGCCAGCCACTTCATATCTTGTCCTGTGTCTCCCACAGTCCCAGCTTCATTTCTGTGTCCCTTTTGCAGGAACAGCTGTTAGGCTCTTGTCCAGAGAAGTTTCCTGAGAGCCTGGGAAGCTGCCCTGGCCTCATCTGCCACCTCTTCTCCCTGCACACACTTCCTGGCCACTAGCAACTCAACCCCATTACATAAAAGCCCCCAGATCTCACTGCCTGCTCTCCTCTTTGCCCTCAATGCCCTCACTTTCTTCTACACCTGGCAAATTCCTTCCTATCCTCCAGGTCCTGATTAAATGACACCTCCTCCAGGAAGCCTGGCCCTTAGCCATCCCCCACCTCCCAACACCACAATGGTTATTTTCTCTACTGGCTGGCCCTGATCTGTGAGCATCACTGTTCCCCTACCAGCCCCTCTTTTTTGTATTTGAGTCTCCAGCACCTGGCTTAGTGCCAAACAAATGACAAGTGTTGCGTCAGTATTTGTTGATGACTGGAAGAATCAATGAGCAAAAGCAGACAAGTGAAGACATAAATTGCTAGCTACATGGAAGTGGGCTTGGGTGCATTTTCCCTTTCCAGCACTTATTTCTGTTGAAATACAGACTATATATTTATTTACTATCTCCTCGTCTCTCCTGTGAGCTGTGTGAAGACACGGGCTGTGTCTATTTTACTCACAGCTACATCCTCCGTGCCCAGTTCAGAGCCTAGAACTTAGAAGGGGCACAATAAAGCTCTTTTCTTGGAGGAAAATGAAGACATTAACTGGCCTCGTGGTTTTTAAAAAGACAAGGCCCCAGGATGCATCTGAAAGTGTAGGTTAAGGAAATTCAGTGTCAATCTTAATTACAAAACAATTAAGTGTCTGCCCTATGGACAAAGGCCTATATCTGCACTTGGGGTTTTTTCTTAATGCTAGAAGAGCAGTAGTTTTACCTTTTTTCTCTTTTGTTGCTCCATATGAGGGGGAGGTAGAGATTTCCTGGCCCTGTGCCCAGAGAGAGAAAAGAGATGAGAAAAGACCCTGAGCTGAGCAGAAGCAGCATCTTCCCTCCACGGTCCCTTCCCACAGCCGGCAGCCACCAGGACCAGGGAGAGAGGGGCAGGCAAAGTGCTCCTGACAATGGGCTGTAGATAATGGCCATGCCAACTCTGTTGTAGGAGATTTAATTTTAAGTTTTCCTTCTTGATACCACAATTTCCTTAGACTATCCTCAATACCATCCATTGCCCATGACAACTTTACATCAGGGGATGCCTTGGAGAGAAGGGAGGACTGCTCTGTCCATGCTTGGGGGCAGCTGCTATAGGGGGCTTAGAGGGGCCCAGAGAAGCAAGGACGGCTGGGAGGGGACAAGCCACAACCACCATAGGGAACCACTCCCTTCGGGGAAATTCAGAGTGGGAGTGGAGGGTGGGAAAGCTGAGATCATCCCCAGTCACACAAGAGTCCAGAGAATGGAGGGACTCAGATTATTATTGGATGGATAGATGGATGGAAGGATGGGTGGATGCATGGATCAAAGAGTGGTGGGTAGGTAGATGGATAGAAGGAGAGGTGGATGAATGAGTGGATGGGTAAATAACGGGTCTTTATTACTCACTCTGCCTACAGGTAAGTAGGCCCAGACAGAGCGCTTGGTCAGCTGGATGTCTGAATTATGAAGGGTAAGTATCTTGCTCCCCTGGAACTCACTTCACTGTCCAGATGCCTTAAAAACAAGCCTGCCTCTTCTGCTTCCTGGCCCTCTGCCCTGGCAGCCCCTGTCCCAGGCTGGTACCTGGGTGTGCCTCAATCAGCCCAGGGGAGGAAATCTCCTAGTTAAAATATTCAACGGCAGCAGCTAAGAATGCATGCTGATTAGCCAAGTGCATCCCAGGCCCAGCTACTCCACTCACAGCAGTGGCCTGATTAGAGAAGGAGGTGGTTCAATCAGCACAGCCTGCAGCCCCCAGATAGGGCCCTGGCACTGCCAGCTGCTCCCGAGTGGGCCCTCCAGGATGGGCGGGGCAGGCAGAGGGATGTAGCTGTCTCTGACCCCCAGAAAGTCAGCCCTGCTCCCAGCCTCTTTCCACCTCTCTGATACCAGGACCCTATCAGCACCTCACAGGCTGCCAGGCTGGGTCTCCTTGCTGACCGCTTACCATTTAATCACTTAGTCATCACAGCACTTTGAAGTTAGTCCCATTTCGTAGATAAGGAGACCGAGACTCAGTAAAGTCAGGGAGGCCATAGAATTGGAATTGAACCTCAGGTTCTCAGTCCACATGCAACATTTTAAGAGGCTGCAGGAATCTGGCAATGAGGTAGCCCAGTCAGGGACCTGCAGGGGCCCTTTAAATCCAAGAGGGCTGGCCAGGTTGGGTGAAGCTAGTCAGGGAGCTACTCCTTTATTCTACCAAAGTGAAGGCCCCACAGAGCTCCATCCCTGGACCTGCCTGCAGCCTCTGAATACCCCATCAGACCCTCAGACCATAAGAACTGGCCCTTCACCCTGCTCTACCTGCCCTCCTCTTGCAGCCTTCGCAGCCAGCGCCAGGAACCTGGCCTCCTGGTGGCCCTGAGTTGGCATCTCTGGCTCTGGGGGTGCCAACCCACCCAATCCCTCTTCGTTGCCAGAGCCGAACAGGCTGCTGATAAGTTCTCATTGCTTGGAACAACAGCCCGTGTAGCTCAGTCTTGCTCCCAGGAGTCCCTGCTCCCCCGACTCCTTGACAGGCCTGAAAGATCCTCCTCCATCTTCCCAGCTTTCCCACCCCCTCCCATCCTGCCCTCATCATCCCCTGCTGCATTGCTCCCATGCCTCAGCCGCACCCCAAGGCAACACAACTCCTCTGGGCTGCTCACGCTGCAGCAAGGCCGTTTGCTTCCTCCTTTCCATCAACCAAGTAAATGCCAACTTCTCTTTGAAATCTCAACTTGGGTGTCATTTTCTTGATGGAGTCTTTATAGCCTCCAACCATCCCAAGACTAAAATAAGCACTCCCTCTTTTGGGTCCTCCTGGGTCTCTCTCTCTCATCCGAGGTCCAATAATACTTGAGTATTCTTTTCTATTACATGTCCAGCTCTTCTGTCAGATGATCAGATTTTGAAGGTAGAGCCTCTGTTTTCCTCCAGCTCCCAGCTCAGAGGAGGTACTGAATAATGTCTGATGAATCAATCAACAAATGATTCTCAAAAAAACCTTTCCCACCCCACCTAACACACAGACTGCCACACTGCAGAGGATTAATAAGTGAATGTGGATGGCAGGTGGGGAAGAGCCAATTGTTCAGCATAGATTCAAATTTTTGCAGAGTGGATTCAAGTGAGAAGCACCCTGCAGTGAGACATTTCAAGCGCCCCCTCTGACCCACCAATGAGCTGCCGTAGGTCCAACGTAGCTTCACAAGACTGTCTGCGGTCCTCTCCCGTCGAACACCGCACTGCTCCCACCTCCTGGCAGAGGAGACAATGAACTGTGAGCAGGGTGCATCATTGAGCTAGAAAGAGCAATTATTAAGCAATAGAATGAAAGCTCAGTTCCTTGGGTATCAGCCAACTACAAATCACTCCAAGGCAGACATTCTGTAATCTTCCATCCATCAAGCAAGTCCACAGGTCCAAGGCCAAGGCCAATGAATGACAAAGTAACCCCACACCCAGCACAAGAGTATCCTCAGTGAGTGTGTCTTCTAGGAAGAGAGGCTAGTTTGATTTCATTTATACATGTGCCTCCTGCCTTTTGAGAAGCAAAGAATCACAAGAGAGCTCAATTTCTCCCCAGAACCACAATAGTGGTAGACCAAAAACATGGCTATAGGTGCAATGTAAAAATTCATTGCCAGTACTCTGAGTGTATTTTTATGTTTTCTTATTCCCCATAGATTGAAGATGAAAATATTTTTAGGTTGCCCTGACTATAAGACTGTCATTAGATAACTCGGAATATCTTTTAAAAACATAAAACATTAAGTTCCACTAGAAAATTTCCTTCTCTTCTTATCTCCCTTTGTCCTGCTTCCTAAGATCCAGGTACCTCTGAAAGATGTCTTTAATTTAAGCTTCATTCCAGGAATCCTTCTTTTGTTAATCTGCATAAATAAAACCATCTTAAAGATGGAAAGCTTTTTGTACAAAGGTGTCCATCACAGTATTTTATATAATAACAAGATATCAATATAATCTGAAATCTAAAAACAGGAAAAGGGTTAAATAAATTCTAGTACAACAAGTCTCTGAGATTATATGGTCAATAACAATGGTGGTCACATGACAATGTCAGATCAGTTCCATAAATGTGCTAACTAGTCACCATGTGCCAGGTACTGAAATAGGTAGGCATCCAGCTGAGACTAGAAAGATAAATAAGATATAGATTCCTAAAAGAGGTTCACAAACTATTTTCAGGATGCACTAAAGAAAAAATGTTTACATATGTTACATTTTAAAAGAGTAAAATATGAAGTATGTTTGGAAAAACATCTTCTCGTGTAGTGTAGTATGTTCTCTATATCATCACATTCCTCTCACCAATCCCATGAACAGATGCTAAGCTCCGTCTCCCCATTGTGAGACTCTACTGCATTCCCCATCCTGGATGAGGAATAACCTCTTTTCAGGACTGTTCATACATATCACTCAGTCCCGGCCATCCCTGTCACCATTAGTCACCTTGAGCTGGTGCATCAGTGTTTGTCGTAGCCAGAGACTCACTCAAAGTGTACTCAGGGCAAGTCCCCGCCTGAGCAGCTCCACTTGGCCAATAGAATGCAAACAGAAGGGTAACAACTTCCTTAAACTTTTTTCAAAGGTAGCTGAGATGAACCCTTCCCCCTCTTTACCTATTAGTTCCTCCATCCTGCTCCCTAGAATGAGGACATGCCGTCTAGAGCTCTAGCTGTCATCTTGGATCATTGAAATGAGAACCACATTCTAGGGATGAAAAAGCATGAGCTGGAAGGAATGTAAGAGAAGCAGAAATATTTTATCAGTCATGCATTGCTTACCTCCAGGTTTGTATATGGGGGGGAAATAATTTATCTTCCCCCTCTTCCTATTTGTTTAAGCTACTGCTGGTTTGAGTCTCCATTACTTGCAGCAGAACCCACTGCAGGGTCCTTTTCCTGCCCATGAACCTCACTCAGGTGGTTTATCTGCAGCAGCCCTCCAATAGAACACAGGCAGATTTCCGTCCTCTCTTCCTCTTCCAGGAAGCTCCATTATCTTTATGCAGATTTCTCCACAACCTCCTCAATAACCTCTGAAGACCACATACCAAAGGAATGTGCAAGGTGCAACCTTTGCTAGAGCAAAACTATGTGTTATAAACAACCTAAGTATTGAATATAGTAAAAAGGATTAACTCTTAGTCATAGGACTGTGGGTGATTTTTATTTCTTTTCTATATGTTCTCATTTTCTTCAATGAGCATTTATTACTCTTAATCATAAAAAGTAAACTCTCAACCTAATAAAAATAACCTGGTATGTCTCAAATAAAAAAAAATGTGGAAATGTCTCTGAGGACCACTCAAAAGTCCAGAAGATAGTTGATATTGCCAGAGCAGGCAAAGAAAGGAGTGGTGCTGGCACTGGCCAGGTAGCTCAGTTGGTTAGAGCATCATCTCAATATGCCAAGGTTGCAGGTTCAATTCCCAATCAACCAGTGAATGCATAAACAAGTGTAACAAATCAATCAATCTCTCTCAAACATAAAAAAAAGAAAGAAAGAAAGAGAGAGAGAGAGAGAAAAAGAGGAAGAAAGAAAAAGAGAAAGAAAGAAAGAGAGAGGAAGGAAGAAAGGAGATGTTCCCCCTTCAAGGGACCATTGACGGAAGTTGTGTTTGGTCAGTCACCATGCTAAGTGACTTGCATATGCTATCTCTAGTCCCCATAAACCCCAAAGTCAGGCACTATCTCCATGTCATAGAGGAGAACACTGAAACTCAGAAAAATTAAATATTTTCCTCAGGGTCACGTAGATGATTGATAGAGCTGCAATGTCAATGCAGGTCACCCCGACTACAAAGTCTATACTATTTCCCATATGAAGCTATTTCATCTCCCTGGATTTTGGAGTAACTGGACCCACCACATCACTCTTATAATAGTTAGGGCTCTATTCTTTACAAATGGAAGAAACTCCAACCCAAACCAGGATAAGGCAAGGACATTAACTGGCTCAAAAAACTGAGAATATCTGAGGCGAGTTTCAGCTGCAACTTGACTGGAGTTCAAACCATTTCAGAATGACTCCTTTCATGCAGTGCTTTGGCCTCATCTTCTTAGACTTATGGTAGCAACCTGGGTAACAGCTGTGACCTACAGGCAGCTGGGTTTATACCCAAGGGCAAAAAGCATGTATATTTGTTCCAGAATTCTCAGCAAAAGTCTTTTATCTCATTGGTTCTGTGAGACTCACATGCCCATCCCTGAACCAATCACTGTGGCCTCAGGAACACCAGGGGCTGGTGTTAGTCCCACCCCAAAATAGTGGAAAGTTGATGAGATGGAATTTCCCAAAGGACATTCAAAGGATCAATTAACAGAAGAGAGGTGAAGGACTGTTGGGGCACAACAGCATCCCCCGAGTGCCCAGTGTCTGCAATGAGCCACAACGGCCCTCAGACTTCGCCTCTGCTGGAACCACGTCTCTGTGTAAATGCTTTAAATAGACGACCCTGCCTTACCACTGACAGTGTGCAGCCCATGGAAAATGGCTTCTGTGAGACCCACCTATTCCTTTCTTTCTTTCTTTTTTTTATCCTTATTTTTTTAAAGTATATTTTATTGATTATGTTGTTACAGTAGTTCCAATTATTATCCCCTTTGCTCCCCTCCACCCAGTACCCCTCTTCCCTCCAGCAATCCCACCCCCCTTAGTTCATGTCCATGGGTCATGCATATAACTTCTTTGGCTTCACCCTTTCCTATATTATTCTTAACTTCCCCCTGTCTATTTTGTACCAACCAATTATGCTTCTTAATCCCTGCACCATTTCCCCATTTCTCCCCCTCCCCACTCCCAGCTGATAACCCTCCAAATGATCCCCATACCTATGATGCTGTTTCTATTCTGGTTTGCTTAGTTGGATTTTGTTTCTATTTTTTAGATTCAGTTGTTGGTAGTTGTTGGTTTGTTGTCATTTTAGTGTTCATAGTTTTGATCTTCTTTTTCTTAAGTAAGTCCTTTTGACATTTCATATAGTAATGGCTTGGTTGGTGATGATGAACTCTTTTAGCTTTACCTTATCTGGGAAGCACTTCATCTGCCCTTCCATTCCAAATGATAGCTTTGCTGGATAGAGTAATCCTGGTTGCAGGTTGCCTTTCATCATATTGAATACTGCTTGCCAGTCCTTTCCTGCCTGCAAAGTGTCTTCTGAGAAATCAGCTGATAATCCTATAGGCACCCCCCCCCCCCCCCCCGTAGGCAACTCTCTGCCTCTCTCTTGCTGCCCCTAGGACTCTGTCTTTATCTTTCACCTTTGGCATCCCAGTCATGATGCGTCCTGGTGTGGTCCTCTCTGGGTCCAGCTTGCCCAGGACCCTCCGTGCTTCCCGGATCTGTATGTCCATCTCCTTCACAAAATTTGGGAAGTTTTCCTCATTTTTTTCAATTCTTGCTTCCTCATTCTGCACTGGTTGACTATTTTTTTTTCTTCCTTATGTTCCAAATCATTGATTTTAACCCCAGTTTCATTCCCTTCACCATTGGTTTTGTGTGGATTTTCCTTCGTTTCACTTAGCATAACCTTCACTTCTTTTATGCATTTACTGTACTCAAGCATATTGGTCAAGCCTGTGAGCATCTTTATCACCAGTGTTTTGAATTCTGCATCTGTTTGGTTGTCTATCTCCATCTGTTAGGTTGGCTATCGCCTCATTGCTTAGTTCTCCCACTAGAACCTTGATCCGTTCCCTCTTTTGAGCCATACTTCTCTGTCCCTTCATTCTGACAGGCTCCTGTGTTTGCCTCCGCTTCCCAGGTAGAGCTGTCACTCCTGTTACATTGCAAGGGGCGGAGCCTCAGTGATTCATCAGTACAGGGCAACTTGTTTCACCACGTTGTGGCGCTGTATGTGGGGGAGGGGTCCAAGAGGGATCAATGCTGCCTACCCAGCACTCACCCCTTTTCCAGGCACCTCTCTCACTTCCGCACTGGACTGGTGCCCCTCTAGCTGCTGCCCTGGCCATCATTCCCAGAGTGGGTGGGTCTGCGGACATTTTAAGACCATGGGGGCCCTTTAAACAAGTGGGCTCTGCTGAGACCTGCAGTTTCTGTCTCCACCCCAACCCCCACCAGTCTGCACAGTCAGAAGCAATGAGGCTTGATTTTCCCATGAGCTGCGAGGTCCAGTGAGGAGGGGGGAAAGCTCCTCAGGTGTCCCTCCTGACTTTTTAAAACGTGTGACTGTACTTTCTGATGGCCTGCCGTTGCCACCACTGCTGTTGCCACTGCTGCTGCCACCACACCACATCCTCTCTGCCCCGACTTCACCCCTCCTACCTGTCTGGATGAGTATTTCTTCTTGATATCTTTGTTTGCTGGACTTCCATGCAGTTTGACTTTCTGGAACTTCTGGTTGTTTCTAGTTTTGAGGTAGTTGTATTTCTTCTTAGTTGTGGAGAGAGACACAGAGTGTCTGTCTACACCTCCATCAGGCCGGAAGTTCCCACCTATTCCTTTCTTAAGTGGACTTTGTCTTACTTGAAATCCTTTAATGCGGAGCAAACAGGCATCATGCATCTATCTGGATGTGGACTCAGGGCCAGAAACATTGGATGATTTATTCATTGATTCACCAAATCTAGATTTGTCCCTATGGGCTAGTGCTAACAGGCCACATTTCACTTAGTACTCAGCCAACTTTGACTCCATGAAGCAGATCCCTTTACAATTTCTTCTAATAGATTCAGTTCCTTTGCCAATTCAAGTCAACAAGCATTTATTAAGCACCAACTATATGTATGTCATGGGCCACTGAGCTGGGAATGCACTAATGGAGGTGACTCAGATCCTGCTCACAGCTCAGCAAATGGGACAGGCCTGCGAACAAATGTGTTCAGTGTTGTGCAGATGATACTTATGGTTTTCTAGGGCTGGCCTAGTAAATTACCACAAACTGGGTGGCTTGAAATAGCAGAAATGCATTTTCTCACTGTTATAGAGGCCAAAAGCCTGAAATCCTGGTGGTGGCAGGGTTGATTCCTTCTAGAAGCTCTGAGGAAGAATCTGTTCCATGTCTCTCTCTTAGCTTCTGGTGGCTTCTCTCTTGGAGCTACTGGCAATCCTTGGCATTCTTTGGCTTGTAAACACATCACTCTAGCCTCTGTCTTCACCTTCACACAGCCATATCCTCTGTGTCTGTGTCAAATCTGCCTTACCTTTTCTCTTATGAGAAAAGTTGCCACTGGATTTAGGGCCCTCCATAATCCAGGATGATATCACTTCAAGATCTTTGGTGAAATTTCATTGCAAAGACTCTTTTTCAAAATAAGTCCACAGTCCCAGATTCTGGGCAGACTTATCTTTTGGAGCCCACCATTCTCACCTGCACAGATCACCATGCAGGGTACAGACAGGATCTGAGAAGGGAGGGCTTTCTGCCTTTACAAGGTGATGGGAACGCTGTCTTCACAGACAAAGGCATGGCTGAGGTATCTGAGCAAAGAACGGGAGTTTATAAGGGAAGAAAGGAGACAAAGGGCATTCCAGGCAGCAGCAGGTGCCGAAGCAAAGAAAAAAGAGCAAGCAGTCACTTTGAGGGAACTAGTGTGGGGTGGCTGGGACATGGAGGGAGAGTGACAGAAGATGAGGCTGGAGAGAGAAGTGGCGGCACCAGACCTTGACACAGCTTGAGAGCCTTGGGAGGGAGCCTGGACTTGGGCTCCCAGAGCCACTGACGAAGGAATCGGTTTGTTTGAGTTTGTGTTGTGTGGATGAGCACTCGGTTCCACTCAAATGCTCTTTCGTTATGGATTTTATGCATTTCCTTTGCAACCTCGGCAATGAATAGATGTGATCTATTTGAAGTCAAGACGCATTTGATTTACCTTTGTATCTAGCACAATGCCATGCCCGATGTCTAACACACAGTACATGCTCAGTAAATGCGCTCTGTTTAATGAATGAACTGAAAAAGGTGATTACGAAGGGCAGGTGGCAGCGTGAAATAAAACACAGAACTTGTGTTTATGAGACTGTGTCCAAACCACAGCTCTGCCACTCAGGAGCTCTGTGACCTCAGGCAACCCCGTCACTTTCTGGTTCTCACTTTGCTCCTCTGGATGACGGAAGTAATCATCACCATCATAAACACTGTCGGTTAATGTCTGAACCTCAGGCAGGGTATGCCCGGGGGCAGCCTCCCATCAACAGGAATTGGAGCTGAAGAGGCTGGAGTGCTGAGGGAGTAGGGCCCAGAGCCGTGGTTGGCCTTGTTAGTGTCTCCAGCAGCTAGGATGCCAGAGGCTCAGGGGGACGGCGGTGACGCCACTGGCATTAGGCAGACTTTGGCTGTGGCCATGTCAGGGATATTGCTTTATTGGCGAGTCATGGAGCTGCCACCACAGCTGCTCACACACGCTGTGTGGTCATCCCTCCAGGGGAACTAGGAGATTCTCAGCCCTAATGCCGGAGGTCGGGGTAGGTGGGCTCTCTTCTGAAATCCTATTGCACTGCTTGGGGATGCCCACAGTCTAATCAAATGCCCAATGGGAAGGTGCTGTGCTGGTCTCTTCTGTATCCATAGAGGCACATTTGCATGGCTGGCCACTGCCTCTTTGAACCAGTGTTGCACCCCAGCCCTTTGTTGCAAGCTCATCCCCATGGGGAACAACCCCATTGCCTCAAAGACTTTCTATCTCAGCCCAGTTCCAGGAAAACCAAGCCCTGTGGGATGTCCTCCCTTTGGCTCCTCCCCCTCCTTTCAGGCCTGGCATCTAATCCTGCCCTCAGTGCTCATATCACCAAGGCAGTGCCTCTGTCCACTCAGGCAAGACCTATGTCTGCAACACCCAGCATCCAGAACCCTGCCCTGTTCCCAGCCCACATGACTCCAAATGCCCTGGCCAACCTGCCTTCCTTGTTCCCACTGAAGGGGCTCAGTGAGGATGCAGAATTCATGGGCTGCTCCTCTGCCTCGCAGTGAGGCCGCAATAAACTCTGAAAAGCCCTCCCCCTGGGTCTGACACTAATTTCAACAAACAGAATTCTTAATGCATCACTGGGCTTCCTGGAAAATCAGGAAAATTTCCATGGCTAAACATGGCCAAAAAAAAAAAAAAGTGAGAAAGATCAGAAAATTAAAATTCACAAGTAAAAGGCAGGGTTTCCTTGAGGGCAAATGTCCACACTGTGATAAGAAGACTAAGCCCTGTGTAGAAGGCAAGGTCAGAGATCTGAGCCCAAGACTCTGACTTTAATCAGAGGCCTTTGAAGGAAACTGAAGTGAATCCAGCTCTCCAGAGCTCCTTGGCTCTCAGTAGAAGTAGATATTAATTGCCTCTGAAAAATTAACCTCCCAATCTATGTCTGACTTGATTCTCAGAAAAGTTCAATTCAAAATGAGCTTGCTATAAAAATTACCAAACATATATGAAATCAGTGAAAGTCAGCAGAATGACAAATAGATTTAGACCTTCAAAAGCTTTAGATATTGGAACTGTAATATACAGATTATAAAAATAACCCTGTATTAAATGAAGGAAGGACAGCAATATGGAGTGAAAAGTGTGCAAGGACCAAGAAACTTTCAAAAATGGGCAGGCAGCTATGAAAACAGGTAGCACAGAACTTTTAGAAATGAAAATTAAAGTGTTGAAGTTAAGAATTTAGTGGTTGGGTTAAACAGCTGATTAGACACAGCTGAATAGAGAATTGGTGATCTGGAAGATGGAACTGAAGAAAGCTGTGAGAATACAGTTCAGACAGGAAGATGGAACAGACAAGACGGTAAAGGGTATGCAGGGTAAAATGAGAGGGAGCAACAGGAATGGAAGAGCGCCAATATTCAGAGACATGATGGCTGAGAAAACTTCCAGAACTGATGAAAAGTTATGAATATGCAGAAACAAGGCTAAATAAGCAAATCCATGCTGATAATGTTCCAGTGAACATGCAGAAAAACTAATGACAGAAAAGAACCCAAAAGCAGCAAAAGAGCAAAGGCAGGTCACCCCCAAAGGACTGAGGATTACATTGACAACAAAAATCTCAACAGTAATAGAAGATGGTAGAATAAGATCATCAAAAATTGGGTTTACAACCTTTATGAAGAAGACAAAAAGCAATGGAGTCAATACAGGTTCAATCTCGAGGATGTTATAAAATCTATTAACTTACATTCACTTGATAATATAGCTTTAAAGTTGTTAGCAATATAGGAAGAAAAATTTTAAATTACTTTTCATAGTGGGGCAATTTAACACATCTTTTTAACTACTGACAGATCAAGCAGACGAAAATTTAGGAGAGATACAGACATTTGACAACTTAATCAACTATCTTAGTTAAAACTATACCCAGGGATTAGTTGGTGCACAACTTTTGAAGCACATAATAAAAAATTTACAAAAACTGAGCACATATTAAGCCATAAAGTAGTTCTCAACCCATCTCAAACATATTCCTATTGTGCAATTACAGTGTAAGTCAATAACAAAAAGATAACCAAATAACCAAAACCACCACCACCACCACCACCAGGTTGGCTAGGCAGTCTGCTTTACCAAGGAAATCAGGGACTGCAATCTGTTCCATTCTGATGCCTGATCATTCCTCAGGATGTTGTCCTCACCTACCCAGCTGAAGCTTGGTCATGGACACATATGTCTGCCAGCTTGCAGAAAGAGGAAGAGTCCAGGACAAGCAATGTTATTTTAAATTCACATTGCATTGGTGCTAATGTAATCACATGGATGCGCCACACGCAGCCCGACAGAGGCTGAAAATGTAGTGTCTGGCTATGCAATTGTGTCCAGGAAAATGTAGCGCTCAGAGCTGAAGTGCCATCCAGCATTCTGCCACACGCCCAGGCTCATTCTCTGAAGTATAATATTATTACCAAAACCACAAAAGAATAGGAGGGAAAAAAAAAAAAAAGAAAATTTTTGGCCACTCTTAGTCATGAAAAGAGATATAAAAATCCAAAACAGGAATAAGAAGAACCTTACTCCAACAACTTAGAAAATGTACAAACAGAATTAAGCATTCTAACAGATTTTTTAAAACAATGATTATCTCAGAGTAGCTCTCCTGTCAGTTGGTTCTTGCAGATGAGAAAATAAAGACAAAGAGAAGCTAAATGATTCATTCAAGGTCACCTAGCAAGCTGAAGGCTCCAAGTTCCCACCTCCATCCTATGCCTCTTAAACACTGCCCAGACATGCAAAGCAGCCGGGACACTTGGAGGGGACCACCCCCTTTGTAGTTACACATCAGTTACTTCCAATTTTCTGAGTCCAGTGCAAAGCAGACAAGCCCCTGATTTTCCAGTCATGGGCACTTGGACAGCACTTACTCTACAGAGCACCCTGACGTGCATTGGTCCTTTTATTTTTGCAGAAACCCGGTGAAGTAGGGCATGTCGCTGTCGATTTGCAGGTGAAGAAGCTAGAATTGGCTTCTTGTATTACTTTGGCCATCTACTCATTTCTAGGGGCCCCAGCCACGGTTGCATACCTAGACATAGACATGCTCCCTACAGAATCGTACTACCAGCTCCCCGTGGGAAAACCTGCTCCTGAAGGTGTCTTGGGGACCAAGGGACAGTCTTGTTCTGAAAAGCCCCAGAAGGCAGGGGCTGAGGCCAGAGGGCAAAGGGCAGCAGCCTGGGTTCAGCAAGTGTGATTCCTCCAGCTGTCCCTGGAAGGAGCCAGCTCCACCCCTGCTACTTTGATGTCCCCATTTAAAGACTGGAGCAGGATTATAGCTCTCCTTTCCTCCCTTCCCTGCACCACGCACACAAACACACACATACTTCACACATTATTTATAGACTTATAGATGGACAGGAAGCTTTGCTGTAGGAGAAAGAGGACAGAGTAGGAATCAGACACCCTGAGCTCTGGTTTTGTGTCTGTCACTCAGTACCAACATGTGATCTTGAACAAATCACTGCTCTGAGCCTCATCGACAAGGCACCCCCTGCAGCTTCCGTGAAGTGCGAGCTGCAGAGAGATGTGCTGGCATCGAGGTAAGAAGATGCTTACTGGCAGCATTAGCAATTTTCATTGCAAAAGTCAGCTCTGTTCTCTGGCGCAGCAGCCTCTCTTGAACATTAGCACATTGGGGATGGCTAAGGGACCCATAAATCCTATCTGTCTTAAGTAGGATAGAAGTTCAGCTGCTGTAATGAAACCTCAAACTAACAGTAGTTTAAATAAGAAAGAACTGTATTTCTCTCTTAGGTAACAAGCAGCCCAGGCTTGATGTCATGCCTCCATAACGCCAGTGTCCCAGGGTTCTTCCGTCTGTTGCTCTGCCACCCTTGGGTTACTCTCAGCATATGATCCAAAGGGCTGCCACTGCCGCTGGGTCACGTGAAGCAGGCTGGAGGGACAAGGGCTCACCCTTCCCCCTTAAGGACACAATCCCTTTCCTCCATCTCACTGGACAGAACTGAGAGGCACAACCACACCTTCTTACCATGGAGGCTGGGAGACGAGGCACAGTCTTTAGCTGAGCAGCCATATATACAGTTCAAAATTCTACTGATGTTGAGAAAGGGGGACAGACATTGGAGGATCATTTCCCATCTCTTCCACACCATCCCTCTCTTCCCACACTTCAGGGAAGTAAGAAAATTTGGGGGGCAAAAAGGGGCTTTCTAGCAGTGGTCTCGATTGGCACACATTTTGACTTTGCAGTGACTTTTAGAGGCTCTATTTGGAGACACTATGTTAGGGAATTCAGCCAATAAACAAGGTCTCCCACAGATGAACTCCTGTACAAGAGGGACACCTCTTCCCTGCTCTCAGGTGAGAAGCCTGGGACAGTTGCTAAAGGCAGTGGCAGGCTCGACACAGAGCATCAGCAAAGGGGGCACTTCCTCACAGCTAGAGGCATGTCTGCCCAGCAGGATGCCCAGCCCCTGACAGTCCTACCCTCAGTCACCCCACCTGTCACCCACTGGGGACAGAAATGAGCATCAGAACACTTCCCTGGTCTTTGCCACCACATACTTCTCTGTCCACAGAGGCAATGGCTGAGACCCACTGGGAATAGAGCCCAAAGATCCGAGTTGGGGTTCAAGGAGCCCCTCACCCTCCCTGGGAGGGTGCCCCATCAGTGTGGCTGGCAGACTCAGGGCATTAGGAGACCAGAATTGGCAAGGTATGTGCCCCGGCGGACACCCCCAGGGGCTCCGGAGCCCCTCACAGAGAGCTGCACAGCCCTGTTGAAGACTGACTGCTCCGTGACAAGGGCCATGGGCAGCCTCTGGCACCGGACCTTTGTGCATAGAACATCAGAATGCCAATATCAGGTTAGCCATTTACAGGGAGGGAGGGCCTTGTGTGGGGCATCATATTAAGGGTTTTATGTATATTTTATAGAGAGAAATTTCTTATTTATTGTTCATAAAAACCCTGACGGGAATGAGGAAACTGAAGCTAAAAGAAGTGAAATAATGTTGCAAACCGCGCAGCCAGGAAGGGGTGGGTAGCAGGATTCAAAGCAGCTCGGTCTGACTCCCAGACGCGCAGGCTTCACCGCCACCCTCAGAGGCAAACGCAGAGGGGAGTGAGGCCGGGGGCTTTAGAGTCAGGTGGGCCTCAGTGCCCATCCCAACCCCCCCCCACACACACACACTCCCACCAGCAGCGCCTCTGAGCCCCAATTTCTTCCTCTGTCTCAAGGGCCTAGCAATGGCCACCCCAGGTGGCTTCACACCGTGATGTTGACAGAGCAGCGTCTTCTCCAGCACTTGCCCCAGAAAAATGGACAAACGTTACCTTCCTTGACTCCCCTCCCACCGTGACGGTGACCCCCACAGGCTGCGGGGCTTCAGGTGAGCTGCTCACCAGTCCAGCCCCAGCCTCTCCCATGTCCCCAGCTCCACCACTCCACGGCCATCCATCCCCTGACCCCGTTTTACTGTTCCCCTTAGCTTTTCTCATCAGGTGATGTGTTATCTATCCATGCATTCATGTGTGTTTTGTTCACTGCTCTGCCCTACAGTGCAGGCTCAGTGAGGACAGGGGTTTTTTCCTGGTTTTACTCACTACTCTATCCTCTGGGTCTGGATAAGAACCTGGCCAGGAGGGGGCACCCAGGAAAATCAATGAGTGGATCTATGTATCAACCAATGGACACCCCGTAAATTCAATGAACTGATCAATCAATATGCAGCAGATGGTACAGCTGCTTTACTTTTCCCTCACCCCTAGGGAGAAGCTGAACAAAGTCTTCGCGTGTAGGTGCACATGCGCCTTAGAGCCTTCAGGCTAGTGTGGGCTGGCTCATTCCCTCCCCGAGAAGCTCAGAAGTGACCCAGAGGGACACAGCTCCAGAAAAGCAGTGCCTTGTCCCCCAGACACTACAGGTCAGGTCTCATTCCCTTCCAGGAGCTCCTCCCACGCAGGAAAACATTCTGTCCTCAGAGAGCCTACACCAAGCCGTCTGGGTCCGGCCGCCTCTCCCCGCACTGGGCCCTTCCGGACGACAGCTTCCTCAGGTTCCCTGAAGCAGGACACCCAGGCACTTGGCATTTCCAACAGGCCTCTGTTCCTTCCACAGCACAGTGGGTTCTGGAACATTCCAAGGAATGGGCTGTTTTGGCCAGTGAGGGCAAACCCCAAGAATCAGATAAACACCAGCGGCCGGCCTCCACCTCTCTCTCGGGACTGATTCATGAGGCCCCGGCGGCCCGTTGACTGCCAGGCCCGGCCCTGTGCTCAGAAAAATATTGCTGCTCTCTCGAGGCGGCTGCAGCATTTCTCAGAAGAGCCTTGGCCATAATAACAAGGCGTCCGCCTCCCCGCCCGGAGCCCATCAGTTATTATCTGCAGCACAAACACCTACCACTTTGTCCTAACATTTTGGCAGTTTCCTACAAACAGAGCACTTAGCGCTGCCCCATAACTCTGCGCTCTCGCTGGGCCCCGGCTCCCAGCTGGCACAAGCAGCCAAGTGGTCTGTAACAAAAAAGGAAAAAAGCAAATGAAGCGTTTGGGGTTGTTTTTATGGGCCTCTGCGGCCCCCGCCACCTCCCCCCGCTCCCGTGGCAGACACACAAGTATGAGTTCAGCCCCTGCACGACACAGTTTCTGGACAGGCCCCGGTGACGCCAGCTCCAGGGATTACAACAGGATGGATTGTGCGGCCCGAGTGGCATTTTCCGTCCTCGGCCAGGGGCTTCCGCTGCAGGCGCCTGGGATCTGCGGCCTTCGCGTCCGCCCACCACCTACGCATGGTTTGGGCGCTACCCTCCCAGCTGGGCACCTCTGGCACATGCTGATCCAGCAGAGAGGACAGAGAGCCCCGAACACAACCACTGGCTGCCCACAGAGTTGCCTCCCCGGCCCCAGCGTGAAGCCCAGGACCCGAGCAGTTCAAAGGTCTTGTAGCTTCTCCTGGCAGAGCTGGGGGACTGTGGCGGCCACAGGACATGGTGCAGAGCTACTTCTTGGGCCCGGAGCCTGGTTCACTGCCCAGTGCATGGACTCTTCCAGCCTCCAGACTGGAGAGGGGACTGATGGACAATCTGCTTGTCTCCTGTCCCCTTTTCTGGACCCCTCCCTTTTGGCCCATCCAACTAGCTACTACCTCTTTCTAATGATCCCTGGATCGTCTAGTAGCTAAAAATGTTTCAGAGAAATATTAGGGAGGCCCTGCTAGGTGCCAGGTGCTATCCTGGGCATGTTAATGGCTATTACATCATTAAATCCTTGTAACAGTCCTGTGAGAAGGAGGCACTGTCTCTATCTGAAATTGCTTGGACTCCGAGAGGTTAGTGACCTGTCCAGGGTCACACAGCTAGTGCTGGAACAGAAACCCAGAACCGCTTCAGTCCAACATTGAGGCTTTTGCCTCCTGGGGGGTGGGTGGGGGAATGAAGGAGCTCAGGAGAGCTTCTTGAGAAGCAGACACTTGCTGACGTGTGGAAGGCACCATGTGTGTGCTGTGTAACACTGGGCAACCGTCCTGTCCTCACTGGTTGAGAGCATCGTCCTCTCTGTAGTGAAGGGCATGGATCTGATGTTGTCTGAGGTCGCCCTGTCTCTGACACTTGACCAGGGTGAGCTCTGACCTTCGAACATACTCACCCTTCACTCAGCCTCCTCGAGGTTGCTGCACTGGCCTCCAGCTGCCTCCTGTCTGCAGCAGGCACACCCGGCACACCCAGAGGCCCACGAGGGCTGCGGAACTGGCTGCTACAAAATATCCACATCCTTCGGCTTGCAATTCAAGGCCTCTCAGAGGGCGCCCCCCTCCCCCGCCCCTGGGCACAAAGCTCACTGCAACCCCAGACCCAGAGGACTAAAAGGAGAGGAAGGAAGTTAGATTCAGGGCGGGCAAGGAGACAGAGGCCAGAGGCTCACCTGGGCCAGGGCCACAGCCAAGCTCAGGTGAGCTTTTGGGTATCGGAAGTTGTCAGCGTCAGGGTAACAGGCAGTGCGCCAGCCACTCAAGGCTAGGCTCAGGCACAAGTGGAAGGACAGCAGAGGCCAAAAGGAGCCTGGCTCAATCCTGGGACTGAGCCAGCTACGAGGGGTTCAGGCCAGGACCTAGGTCCTTAGGAAACCAAAGGGCTAATCAGAGAAACCAAGGCAGCTGTCAGTTGTGAAGACAGAGTGCGTTAGGAAACCTCCCATTAATCCTCATCCAGGCATGGTTTGCTGCTCCCCTAAAGTCTTACATCCCAGAATGGGCTGGGGGCTGAAGCCCTGTACAGCCGGCCTTGACCAGGCTGACTTAGGAGCCTGTGGGAACACAGGTATTGGTGTGGCTGCCCTCCTTGCTGGAGATTCCTGCTGTATTCCCTGCCCCTGGCTGCAGTATCTCCTCCTGACCCCCAACCCCCTACCCAATGGTGCTCCTCTCTCCAGACTCACTCTGCTCTCCCTCATCACCACCCTCTTGTTCCTCCTCCTCTGGGATGTTCCCAACAAGCTGGCCCCAATCCCTCAGGCCAGGTTGACAGGTCCCTCACACTGCCTTGCCTTTTTTTGAGACAGTCTTTTCTCAAAGGATACCTCAGGGCCACTCAAATTCAGACAGCGCCTTCTCCTTCTCTTGAATCTACTCCACTCAGCACAGGGCTGAGCAGTGGGGAACTTTCACATTCATGTAGTTGTTCAACAACCACACAGATTTTTCTGAGCCAGGCCACAGGCTAAGTGACAGAGATAGAGAGACAAAGATGACTTGAGTCAAGGGGTCATCAGCCCTGGAATTCAATTACAGGTTTTCTGAGATCAGGGCTCATTGAGGTGGTGACAAGAATGAAGAGAACAAAGAGAAAGGACCCCTGGATAAGTTCTTAAAGGTGGTGACGCGGGCTGACATATCTAAAGGGCAAGGAGAGAGGGAGGGGCATGAAGGAGGGCCCAGGCTCTCAGGGGACAAACTGCACTGTTCCTGAAGGGCTTCAGTCCTGAAAGTGACTGCAAGCCATGAAAAGTGGGCTGTCTGGTCACATTCTCCTGTTGGAAAAAAAAAAAAAAATCTCAAAAAACATTGAAAAAACTAGGTGACTTTGGGTGAGTATCTTAATGGTTCTGAGTTTCAGCTGTCTCATCAGCAAAATGGGAAAAATCGTGCCTACCCTTTATAAAGAGATATTGCTAAGCAAAGATTGTTGACGATGGTGATAAGAAAGAAAGGAATAATAAGAGGCTTTCCCCCTCCCCCCTCAGCCTCCCCAGATCATTCATCCAGCAGCAGCCATGGCCCAGAGGCTCCTTGAAGAGTAGAAACCTCAGCCGCAGGGTGGCCCGCTGGCCCTCTCACTTCCCAGCTGCCCAGGCCTGGGAATAGACAGGCCCAGCCCACCCTAATTACTCTCATCCTGCATCTGCCTTTGGTTAAATGCACAGCTCCTCTCATAGGCTTGGAACATCAGCCATAAACAGAGAGCATCTTTATGGCGGATGCTGACTTTTAAAAATAGCCCAGGCTTGGGAACCGCATTCCCCAGCCCTGGGGAGTTCCTGGAATGGGAGAAGGACCATCTTCTGTGGATTTTGCCCTGCAGTAACACATCCCGAGTCCCCAGGCCTGGGCTAGTGAGGGGCTGCCATGCTGGTGCAGTTCTCCATTCAGCCACCAGGTGGCGCCGGGGCCGCCGCCTGGGGGGCCTGGAGAAGCTCCAGGACGCCCCTGCCCGTGGCAGTGCCCTGCTCTCCCACCACTTGGCCCTGGGAGTTGGCTGTGGGCAGTGGCTTGGCAGCCTGTGGCGGGGGCGGATGGTGGGGCTGGTGTGGGGTTTCAGCCTCCCGGGAGGGCCCTCATGGCTGTGTGCTGAGCAAACGTTCAGGCCTGATGTCGGCAACATGCGGAACCAATTTTCGGGGAACTCAGCAGCCAAACCATCCACCTTCGGGCGGGAGGCAGGATCGCTGTCAGCCCTGGGGGCTCAGTGTCTCCCGTTTGGAAAGTCAGCACGGTCTCCTCATGGTGGGGGGCAAGGCCAGCCTGGTTCTCGGGGGGACTGAGAATGCAGAGCCCGAAGCAAGCGCTGAACTCAGCAGCACTGGGCTGGTGAATTACAGTTGGGGCTCAACTACCAGTTTATTTGTTTTTTCTTTTAATGAAGCATCTACTACGTGCCCAGCATCAACCTGCATTTTTCATGCATTTTCTTATCTGATTCTCACACCACCCAGTCTTAGGGAAGGTCAGCCAGGCCACTGCCCTGGGCCCCGATCTTTAAGGAGCACTAAAACATGATTAGAATAAACCAGAAATACAAGCAAAGTCAGGTCCCTGCACTCTGAGAGAAGTGTAAGCTCATTCTTCCACCACCTAAGTGCCCCTGCCTCCCAAACCCCCTAAGTGAACCAGAGGGGCCTGGAGGCCAGAGCCCCTCAGACCATCAGCCAGGGCCCAGAATCTCCTGTCCAGCAGAAACCTCAGCATCCTCTCTTAAACTGCCTCCATCTCCTAAACTACGCCCCACAAAATCAATATAGAACAAACACTTACAGTGCACACCTTTGAACATAGAATTGTCAGCTTTCCTGGGTTTCTCACTGTCTGGGTCTGGATGCTATTATAATCACTCCCATTTTACAGATGAGAAAACTGGTACCCAGGGAGCTAGGCAGTGGCAGAGCAAGTCCCTAGGGAAGTGGGGGGCTGTTACTTGAAGAAAAGTAGATGGCATGACAGGCAGGCAAAATCAGGAGACGTTCTCTCTACTTTATGAGCTTGTACAGGGCAATTCATGGACCTGAGATTCAGAAAGTCATCTCATGACTCAACAAGAAGAAGCAAAAGAAAGGAAAAACCCAACAGTGGCCTCCAGCCAAAAAAATTGAGGGAACTTCCCTGAGAAAGGAAACGGACTCCATAAGAAAATGAGGGTCCTCTCCTCATCCATTTCCCTGCCCCCAGTCATAGAAGCTGGCCACCCCTGAATGTGGGTAGAAATGAGTGTAGGGGGCACTGAGCAAGTGTGGAACGTCTCATCGGGCGCCCACTGAGCGAGCGATCTGGGACCTGCGTGTGCAGCACCTGGACGTATGACACAAGCGAACGAGCGTGAGTAACACCTGAGCGCAGGTGCCGGCAGCACTAAGCACTGTGCACAGCTGCTAGCGGCCAGCATATTGGCTCTGATCGCTCCCGGTGCCTGTGAGTGATGATTTGCTTCAACTCTCAGTGACACAGCTTGTGATGGCTCCCTTCTAAGACACGAAGAGGACTTGTCCCCCCCGCCCCCAACCCCTACACCTGCACTATCTGGCTGTTTCTGTAGGCATGGGCAGCAAGAATAGGACTTTGGTGATGAAGCCCCTGGTAGTGGGGTGGCAGGTGTAACTGCTGGGGACAGTCACAACACATGCAGAGGGCTGGGGAGGATACTGAAGGCAAGAGCCCGTGCTGGGCTGTCGCTGTCCCCTCCAACCTCTCCCAGTTGGGTAAAGTTGCTTTTTCAGGGTCATTAGAATGGCTCCCCCATCTGATATGAACATGTTTGCCGAGGTCAGCTCAGCATCAGCCAGGACAACTGAATCATCAGTGTGAGGGAATCTTATTACACAATTAGGCACTGGCATGGCCCTTACAGATTCCAAATTTCACATTCACCGTTTCACTTAATTCTCGCAGAGGAGGTTATGATTTCCATCGTAGTCTTGGAAACTAAGGCTAGGGCAGTGTGCTCTATATAGAGGTCAGGGAACATCAGCTTAAATGCCTCTGGCTGGGCCCTCACTCACTGGACAAAGCTCCAGGCCCTTACCTGTGCTTTACAGGCCCACGTGGGTCAGATGCACCCACTAAGTCACCGCATCTGTCACAGGGCCCCTCCACCCATCCCGATTCCAACCATACACAATGTCTTGCTCTTCTTCATAAAATTCTTCTGGAAGACCCTTCCCTTCCTCTGCCTGACAAACTCCTGCTGTGTTTTTGAGAACTGCTCAAATGTCAACACTCTTGCTCACCAAGGCAGACTTGGCAGTCCTGTCTTAGAGCTTCCACTGCACCGCTAACTGAGCCGCACCGAAATTATGACAATGACCTTAGAAGCTGCATTTCATGGAAGCCTGCTCTGATCGCCATGCTGCGCCGAGTGCTTGATATTTACCTTATCGGTGCATCCCCTCAGGGCCAGGACCAGGGGGAAGCAGATAAGGTACTCACTTCTGGTTCAAAATTTAAGAGGGTGCCCCAAAAAATCAGTCATCAAAATAAATAATGTTTGAATGCAGTAATTTTAAAAGCCAAAAATAGCACCTATTTGAAACATGCAGTACATTCACACATGCGTGCACACATGGGCTGGCATTTGTTCTTCTCATGCACCAGGATTTTTTCCTAATAAGGGCCCTTTGTGACCAGGGAAATGGGTCTCAGTCCAAAGAGATAGAGGTATTGGAAGCAGTCTCCAAACACACACACACTCACACACACACACACACACACTCACACACAGTAGGTATCTTTCAAAATGCTTCACAGGTAAGTCCTGGGGATGCTGGAGTTGGCTAGCCATTGCCTTAACATAGCTTGCTTCTTGAACTTCTAAAGAACTTACCTTTTTATTCCCCTTCATGCTGGCAAAGCGACAGCCAAAGTTGCTGCAGAGTCAGCCAAGTGCAACCTTTCCCTTCTGCTGAAGTCCAGCCAATGGCTAACGGTGTCCCTTCTCCCTTGTCTGCTGGTAATTCCATCTCATGCCTGTGTTGACCAGTGTGGGAGTGGTCAGACCCATTCGGAGCTGCAGAAAGAATACATCTGACCTAATCCAGGTGAGGTTGCCAATACTGAGACTATAAATTTGTCCATTTGTCCTTCCCTGAGCCAAGTATGAGAAAGATCATGGCTATGCAAAAAGAAGAAAGGATAGACAAGCTCTCTGGCCCCAGAGAATTTATAGTGAGAAAGAAGATAGATATTAATCAGAGAGTCACAAAAAACAAATGTTAAATCACAACAGCGATGAGTGATGAGTGCTGTGGGGAAGAGATTCACGGCGCTATGAGAACACATAACAGGTGTTGAAAAGGGCAGCAAAGGCTTCCTTACCAAGTGGTGGCTGAGTCTTTGTGAAGGACAGGTAAGCATGAACTGGAGAAAATTTCCAGAAGAGGGTTCCATTAAGAGGGAACAGCATATGAAAAACTAGAAAAACTCTTTTATCACAAAATAAGTATTAATAGGAGGAAGGAAATAACAAAGATTAGAGTAGAAATCATTGAAATAGAAAACAGACAAGCAATTGAGAAAAGCCAATACAACCATAGGCTGATTCCTTGAAAAGATCGATAAAATTGATAAACTTTGAACCAGACCGAATAAGAACACAGAAAACAAAAGCTGCAAACATCAAGACTGAAAGAGGGAAGGATAATAAGGAAATATTATGTAAAGTCTTTCTGACTTTTGATCAATAATGTAAATCTGCAAACTTAGATGACGAGGACAAGAGGTGTGTGAAGTTTCCCAAACGTGCTTTAGGATAAGCTTCTTCTGGAACAACCTTGCCATCTCCCTTCCCACCAGATTGCTCTAAGTGTCCTTGGGGTCTGCAAGGTCCAGTATGGGAGCTCTTAGCCTCATGTGGCTATTCAAATTTAAATATGGTAAACATTTTTTTTTTAACTAAAAATTCAGCTACTCAATCTCACTGATCGCACCCATTTCAAGTGCTCAATAGGCACCTGGGGCTCGTGGCTACAATACAAATCAGCTCAGCCATACCATGTTCCCATCAGTGTAGACACGTCTGTTGGACAGCATTGCTCTAGTTTAGATAATCACTAAGCCTCTTCCAACTGATATGGAACTAACTGGTCTTTGGGGAGTTCCCTGCAGGTTCCAGGGTAGTGCAGGGCCTGGCAGCTTGTATCTTTCAGTGTCTCCTGCGTGGTGGTGAGTTTGGGATTGGCCTTCAACCCATACCCACAATTCTGAGAAGGATCGCTCTGGTCAATATAATTTGTTGAGCATCTTTGCTGTACAGACCCTACACCAGGGGCTAGAGCTTTTTAAATGACAAGGCTAGGGCTTGCCCTTGAGGAGCTCACTGTCTAGGTAGGAAGGCAGATAATGGCCTCATGGGCACTAGGCAGAGGAAAGAGCACATGGTAGGGGCTTTGGGAGCACAAAGTAGCAGAGATGGTTGTTGAGGGTGAGCTGGCAAAGCTTTAGAAAATAGTCCCTCAGCATGGATGGACCTAGAGAACATTATGCTAAGAGAAATTAGCCAGTCAGGATGATTCTACGCATATGTGGGATCTAATGAACAAAACAAATGAACAAGCAAAATAGAAAGGGATGCACAGATAGAGAGCAGGATGAGAGCTGTCAGGGTGGGGTTCGGGGCTGGAGGGCTATCGGGGGAAGATTGGGAAAATGAAAAGAAACAGGAACAACTCATGGACACAGACAACAGTGTGGTGGTTGCCGGGGGGAGGTGGGGGGAGAAGGTGGAGGAGGGTAAAGGGGGGATAAATGGTAACAGAAGGAGACTTGACTTGGGGTGGTGAACACACAACACAGTGTACAGACGATGTGTTGTGGAGTTGTGCACCTGAAACCTGTGTAATTTTGTTAACCAATGTGACCCGAATACATGCAATGAAAAGGAAAAAAAATAGTGCATGCCCAAGTAGTTTCTAAATGATAAATGGAAGTTCCCCCAAAGATCCTTACAAAAAAGGGTAATTCAGAGCAAATTAACAGCATGTTCAAAAGCAAAGAAGCAAGACGAAGCACAACGTGCTGAAGAACTATAAGCCAGTGGCCACTGGTGCTCACGGACGGCCTCACGTCGTGTCTCAACACCCACATGAAACTTGGCATGAGTTAACTGCTCGATAAACATATAAATAATATAAATGTTTGCTCTGAAGCCCAGGTATGGAAAACTATAACTTTAGGCTTCAATAAGTTTTTGTTTGAGCCCTCTTTGTGCCAGGATATCAGGAACAAAACAAAGGGATCCTGGGTGACATTGTTTGAAGTGCTGGATCAAGCCTCACCTAAAGGTACCTCTGTCCCTGGATTTTGATGGTGTGAATCATTAAATTCTTGTCCTATATCAGCTGCTTGGAGCTGGGTTTTCTTCCATAAGAAATACACTTACAGGAAAGGAAATTGGGACTTCGATCATTTGAGTGGCTCTCGTTCTTAATGTGCATCAGAACCATGTGGAGGGCTTGTTAAAACACAGGTTCCTGGGCCCCACCCTCAGAGACTCAGGTCAATAGGTCTGAGGTGGTGCCTTTGAATCTGAATTTGTAACAAGCCCTCAAATAATGGTGCTGGTTCAGACTGCAGTGTGAGTAGCACTGTCTTAGCCACTTACCGAAGGTCATTTGCTAGTAAGAGGCAAGTAAGTGGGATTTGAACCTAGTTCTGTCTGATTCCAAGTTCAGGGCTTTTTCAACTCACCACCTATAGTAAACAGAGTGGGAGAGTATTTTAGCAGCAGGATATTGAATGTATTTGTCTTGCTTACAACCAAAAGACTAGCTTGAAGGGGGAAAAAATCCATCAAGTTTAAGTTGTTTATAGAATGAAGTGCAATAATTTTCAGCCACCCTTGCCTGATTATTCTCCCTTTAAAATGCCAGTCTTGTTTCTGCCCCTGCTATCTTTCACCTACGAAAGACATCTCCCTCTTTGCACACACAGTACTTCATTATGTGGACCACTTAATTACATGTGTAAAATGGAATGAAATTTCATATGTCCATATGGAGTCGTGTTAGGTAATATTTTTATAATGTTGCTTCCAGCCATCGTGTGAAAGTTATAACATCATTGCCACATAATTTCTTGGAAATTCCCACCTAATATTATATGGGTAAGACCAAATAAACTTTTTTCTACCCTTCCCTTTCTCACCCCCTCCCCCAACAATCTATCAACTGCTTCTATGGTGAAGGTTAAATGTCTGGACAACTCTGGAATATTCATAAAATTGAGCTGGGCCTCCAACGTCACCCCAAGATGGTTGGGGGAGGGAATTTCCTACCCTGGCCAAGGGGAAGGGATTATGACTCCTTCCCGTCCAACCCTTCCGGTATTTGAGTAAAATATCAGGCTAGGTTCTTTGTTTTGTTCTGTTCTGTAGAGATGGGGTAGAAGGAGACCACAGGTGCAAGCGTATTAGGGATACCACAACTGGGCTCAACAGGGAAGACATCTGGAGGCCTGAAATCATCTATCTGGGTCGCAATCCTGGCGGATTCCAATCTACTTAAGAGGTGTAATGTAAGCTCGTAATGGCTTTAACTAGTATGCTCAGTTCAGTTTCAAAAAAAAAAAAAATTTATGTATGCTAACTGGGATCCTAGGCCCTGTGCGAAGTGCTGAGGACTCAGAGACAAATTAGACCAGCATCTGTGCCAGACGTTGGCACGCAATAGTAATGCCCCCCACACTTAGCTTTTACACAAAAGAGCAATGTGACCAAATTCACAGTTTAGAAAGACCACCTTGGCTACAGGTAGGGTGGTGGGCTGAGAAACATGAACAGTACATTAATGTAGGATCTAGAAAAGACATCTCAAAGCCCTGAACCAAGGCAGGGCTAACCGGAATGCAGGGAAGCGTGTGGCTGAGGAATGTTGAGGTGATCAAAGCAGAAGGATAAGGGAAGGACAGGGAAGAGTTTAGAATGTTCCTAAGTCTCAGGTTCAGATGATGATGTCCACATTAACTCATTCATTCTCTGCACCTCATTCAGTCTGAGGCATGGAAAATTCTCTAACCAATTATTCCTACATTGAATTAACTCAATCATCATCAGATTAATTCATTCCTCTGAGTCTTTCTCTCCATTTTCAAGAAATTCATTGTTGTAAGGATTGAGTTCAATATGTCAGTAAAATCACCTAGGTCTACATCTGGCCCACAGTAGAGACAAAAGAACCTTGAGTTCTTTACCACTGATGATTCAGAGAACAGCTAAAAATGTCAGGCTGAACACATATATTTTAGCTCTGCTTCCTCCTAAAACATCACTAAAATATTTGTAGAGGGATGTTTTTAAAGCCATAAAACAGAAGACAAAGGGAACAGTGGGGAAGACCTTAGCACTAAAATTTTAGATGGTGGGAAGCAGACTGAAATGTAACTGATTTAGCAGGCCCAGGAAAGCCGAAGGCCGAGCCAGCAGCCGGAAACCGCAGAAGCAGAATGACTTACATAGCAGAACCCTGTAAACTTCAGCATCTCAAGGCTCGGGAATTGCCACTGATATCCCTGGAAAGGAAAGGAAAGGTGAGGCTGAAATAGAAGAATTGGTTGAAGGTCTGGTTACAAAGCGGGCTCCTTCTCTCTCCAGCACCCCTCCCCTCTAGCAGAGGACTGGAGACTTGGTCTCTACAGGGGAGAAGCAGTGACTCTCTCCATACCAGCCACTGAAAATAACAGATTAAATGGACGTTAACATACTATTTCCTTGCTCGATCCACAGAGGGCCAGTAGCCAGGCTTAGACCTACCAGGCAGGAGACATCAGAACTCAGAGGTTCTCCACAGAAACAGCCTGGCCATGCCATTTACAGTAAAGGTAATTAATGGTGAGTCCTCCCTCCCAGGACTTCTCATTGGGTTCTTTGAACCCTCCTCTTAAGCATGAACAGAGGGCTGAGGTTCACCAAACACATTAGCAAAGTCTCTAATACTAAAGAAAGACAACAAAATAAGCAACCAAAATGTAAGCTGCCCAAGGAAAGGGATTTTTTGTTTGTTTGTTTTTTTCCAGAATTATCCCAAGTTCCTATTTGCCTGGAAAATAGTAAGTGTTCAATAAATATTAGTTAAATGGATGAATGAAACAATTAGGAAGAAAAAGTGATTACTTAAGGAGAATAAAACAATCTTAATTATTATTAATATTTTTAGAGGGGTTAATTTAGCCTTTATAAAGCAAAATCAGGGTGCTATAAAAAAGAAAACTTCTGGAGAACAAAGAACACTTGAAAATTTAATGTATGACAGAAAAATGAAAGACTCAATTGACATGTGGAAAATGAAGTTGAGAATATTTCTCAAAAACACAGAGCAAAAATACAAAGAAATAAAAAAAAAAAAGAAAAATTAAAAGACCAGACCCAGAGTTTCAACATCTGAATCTGTGAGTTTCTGAGAAAGACCTGGACAAAACTGTGAGGAGAAAGTCACGAAAGAAATAACACAAGATAATTTTCCAGACTGAAGGATATGGATTCCCAGTTTTAAAGGGCCCACTGAATACTTAATACACTGCAATTACCAAGGCACATTACCATGAAATTTCAAAACACGGAGACAACAAGATCCTACAATTTATGGAAGAAAGAGAGAGAGAAAGGATCAGAATGGTATCATCAGACTTTTCAACAGCTATGCTGTAAGCTAGAAGAAGACAATGAAGCAAGAGCTTCAAAAGTATAATGAGAAATAATTTCTAGCCTTTAATTCTATCCAGTCAAATTATTATTTTAGACAAAGCCTCAAAACAAATGCACTTCTCAAGAAGCACCTGTAGGATGTGCTCCATCAAAACAAGAAAGTAAACAAAAAAAGAGAAAGAATCGAGGAAACAACATAGCTAACACAGGAGAAACATGTAGTGTGATGGGGAAGGGAGAGCCCAAGACTAAAGTTGTACAATAGGCTTATCAAACAACTGATCTGTGTTGGAACAGAAAATGGTTCTTCAGGAAGATAAAATTGACAAATGAGTAATGTCTTTGAACACAGTAAGAGGATATTTAAACAAATGGAAGAGCTAAATTTGTGATTAGCACATAGACAACTTCATAAATAAAAGAAACAATAAAATACAGGGAAAATAACTCATACAGAAAAGAGAAAATCTTTTACATGTCTCATCTGTGAGCTTGGACTGCAAAGTAGGTATACAAGCAAAGAGTCAGAGTTAGAAATCTAGTGTTCATTCTTAAAACAGAAAAACCAGGAAACAGCTCTATAAACCCCCTTCCTGTTGAACTTAAAACTAAGAGAATATAGTCTGGAGCTGTAGAGGAATATCTCATGGAAAGAGACTACCTGGGAGAAAGAGTGGAAAGATTAAAACAAGTCTGGATGCCCTGTTTGAACACCTGTATGCAGCCATGCCTGAACCCCTGCTATACATGCACATTTTTAGTTATGTAAGCCACTAAACCCCTTTTGGCTACAGAAACCATTTAAATTGGATTTCTGTAATTTATAATCAACGAAATCTAAATAATGCAGTATTTGATCTCTCCAAAGCTTTTTGGGTTTTTCTTTTGTCTTGTTTTATTTGGAAGAAGAAATTTCCCAGGTGTCTTTGACTTTCTGAATTCTCCCCCAGAAGACTAACCAGAAAACTTGACACAATTCACATATCTGAGTGGTCTGACCTGCAGGATTGCAATAGAAAGATTAATTAATATTTAACCTTCTTAAGCATGTCCTGTATTTCTTTAGTGTATCATTGTGGAGTTGACTCAAATTTAGGGTTAAATTAAATTTCTTCCAAACATCATATTAAAATTTGTGAAATTAATTTTAATTCCAAAGTTTGATTGGATAATTTTACTCCTCTGTCTTCACTTCCCAAATTATTATTTGGGGGAGGGGGGTAAATTAATTGGACTTAGCCATTCCTTGCAGTAGAGTTGCAAAAACAGAGTCCCAGATATGACACTCTGTTTGGCAGGCATTCGAAATTCAACAGCCTGAAAAATGATCCAGTTTTGTGAGCTGTATTTATAGCTGCAGCATTTATCCCTTGGTATGTCTTATCTGACACAGTTTAAGATCCAGACCACTTGTCTTTTCCATAGCGCTGTCCAGGCCAGGCGCGCTTGGCTGATGTCCCTCAGTACATCGACTGCCTGCCCTCCTGGCATTCGCAGAGGGCCCGGCTTATCCTTGCAGGTGGTGATCCAAAAGTGCCCCCAGACCTAGGCCTGAGGAGAGGTGGCTGCTTGAGAATTTACTTCTCATTTCTCCAGTGGCCCATACCCATATATTTAGTAGGTGTTGTTATTTCCAGTATTAGTAAAAAAGTGACTTTTCTAAGTGAATTATTTTTTAATGTGTAATAAATGCACTTAAGTTATTTCATAGAAGTTTTTATCTATGTATGGAATATAAGAGTACTTTTTTGCAACTGAATATATTCTCACTCAAGGTGAATTGGGACAGTATAATGTCACATTATAGGAGAACAGTTGGCTTGTCTATGGATCAGGATCATATTGTAATTGTTTGTATTTGTGCTATAATTGTTTTCTCCTAACTTTCCTCTTGCCTGTGTTATCATTACTACTGTTGGGCTTCTTTCAGTTTCAACAACATATCTAAATCCTACACTTTGCTTTTCATGGTAAAGATGCAGCCTCATTTATTTATTTTTAATAACACCATGGATATACTGAGTTTTTATTAAAATTAACATGTGTCAATACTTTAAAACAGAATTGTAAATAAGATTCAAATAAAAGAATATGCTAAATACCCTTGTTTCTTTAGGCCTGCTTTGGTTGTGTATGGTACTTTCCCATGAGCTAATTAAAGTGAATTCAAAGTCAGAAACTTAATAGGTTGTTTTAAGGTTGACTTTGTTTTTCTCTAACTTTTTAGGTATAACTGATGATATAGGTCCTATTAGGGAATGTTAGAACATCCAGCTATTATTTCCTGAGCTTGAAAAATGCTGAATTATTTTTAATATATACTTTACGGCTCCTAGTACTGTTTATTGCCATTTAAAAACTTCCTTTGTTCTATTGATGAAAGTAACGTTGACAGAAATATCAATACAGGTTGAATATTAGCAGAGGGGAATAGATTGGTATTTTGCTGATTAGAGACATTAGCTTCTTTAACAGGCTTCTAAAGCCAAGAATGTAAGTCAAATTCTACTGCAAATACTGTGGGTGATTCAGTCTCTCTCTCTCTCTCTCTCTCATATATATGGAATTTGACTGGTTTGAATATTTCCAGAAATAACTGGAATGCTTCTGAAAGAAAAAACAAAACAAAACTGTCCATCAGGGTCTTGTTTGTAATGCTTGTTGCTCACTTGCCAGTTGTTCCAGGTACCACTGTTCATAGTACTATTGTGGCCTGTGCATCAGTGAGCTTCCTGTCCACAGCTGCTGGCCTCTCCAGGGACCTCTGGACCATGGTGACCACCCTCTGGTAATGGCAGGAACAAACAAAGACTTGGGGCTGCATCTTCTCAGCTTGGTGACTTTTAATGTCTTCATGCCTGATCAGGAAAAGCCATCACCCAGACTTGAAGTGGCTCCCCCCAAATGAACAGAGATATTTCAACTAATAATGTTCTCTGAATGGAGTAAGTAGTATAAGGTACCCTTACACACTCCTTTGTGCCCATCATCAAAGACCCTGGTACTCACAGGCTATAACACACATGGAAGCCAAGTGCCACATTCATTCCAGAAATAAGTGCTGCACACTTACTACAGGCCAAGCACTGTGCTGGGAGCTGGGAAGCCGAGGCACAGTCCCTGGTTTCAGTAGCTCATCTAGCAGAAAAGACAGACACAGAAACAAATTATTCCCACACAGGAGACATGATCATGGAGATCTTTTCTAAGTGCCTACTGGCTGAGAAGCCAGGAAGCTATCACTGGCCAGGTGGTGATATCTGGTTGCGGTATCAGAGTGGGATATTCTCAGATGGAGAAAGATTTCACTTGAGTGGGAGAAGTGAGAGCCGCAGGCTGGGGGACAGGCCGAGAGGCTGAGGGAAGCCCTGTGAAGTTGAGGGCTCAGATCTGTGTTTTAGAAAGAAGACCCAAGGCAGTGATGGGAATAAACTGGAAATAAGAAAACCCGTGGCCTGGAGCCCAGCTCGGAGGAAGGTTGGGGGAATCACATGGGTGACCAGGCTGTGAACCATGGCCTCAGGCAAGTCCCTCACTCTGCTCAGCCAGAGATGCCAGCTCTCCCGGCTCAGGCTTCTTTCACCAGAAGTGGCAGGCTTTATGCCTGCACTCCATGTGCAGCCCTGCTGCTACGTGTTCCACGCATGCCATTTCATGGAATTCCCCCAAGTAACCCTGAGGGGCAGGGGTCATGATCCCATTGTACAGAGGAGAAAACTCAGAGAAGCTACCTGGGGAAGGTCACACAGCTGGCAAGTGGCAGAGCCGGCAGCCATGACTCCAAAGCAATGCCCTATACTTACCTGGGCTTTTAAAACATCACAGGGCACAGGGGGCATCATGGAAATGCTAGGATTCCAGAGCTCAGGGTCAGCTTGCATCAAACTTACAACGTGACTGTGATAGAGTTCCACAAATCTTTGGCTTTTCTCTAATGAGGCATTTTTCACAGGAAATAGCAAAAAAGGTGTTGCTGGGTCCCCAACCAACCCCCTTTTACCCTCTGTGTCACTCTCCAGGTGTTGGTCACTAACCTCTGGAATCTTTCGCACTGACTGGGCTGGAAAGTCTCCTGTATGTGCCCAGCCCCCTACAGCCACTACCCCATCTTCATCCCTCAGGTTCTTAAAAGTTGGTATCATTTTGCTCCTGGACCCACCCACTCCTGGTTGGACAATGACGTGGGAGCTCTCCTTCTCTGAGGCAGAAGCAACTGAGAAATCGGCCAACCACGCTCAACCACAGTGCAGGCAAAGGTTCCAGAAGCAGGGCAGCATTTCCTACTCTTGGCTGCTAGGCTTGAAGAAGTCGGTGTCAGATGAGAGGCTGGCCCTTGAGATTCATTCACACCCTGGGATGTTCTGAGCTTTTATAAACTGTTTCGCCCTCATGAAGGAGTCAGGCAAATAGGAAGTGACATCCTTTCTCATCTCCTCTTGACAAAAGTCCTCCTTGGCTCCTGTTCCTACTCTCTAAATCCATAAGCATCCTCTGCTGCAGCGGCGTGTGTTCCACGGTGAGAAAAAGCAGGCAAGTCTCTCCAGGCTAAGGGGCTTCCCGAGCAAGACCTGCCTCCCGGCCAGGCAGCAGCAAGGGTGGGGAGCAGTGGAGCACTGCTGGCTTCCTCAGGGAGCGGAGGGCCAAGCCTTGGGCCCAACAGGCTCCAGCGTGGGGACAGTCTGCAGGGCACAGACAAGGCCATACACAGAGATCATAAAACAAAATTTATCTTTAATTTGTAAGTGTCAACAGCAGTACAAAAGATGGAGTGATGACAACTAGATTAAGGGTAGAGAGGACAGTCTTGAGGTAAATGAGCATAAATAGGCAGTTCTTATAGACACTCCCCTGAGGGGCCTCGGCCCCAGCATGGCATATACATTATCACCCAATGATGGCATGTTTGACATTATCAGGAAAGCACCTTGTGCAAAAAGGAAAAAAAAGTAGCTAAGGTGCCAACATACACCAAGATAGATAAAGACAAAAGTGTGTCTTTCAATTTTGTCTTTTCCCTTAATTATGAGGCATGGGGAAGGGGTGGAGGAGACTTTAAATGTACCACTGGAAGATTATTCAATGTTGAGTTTTGTCTCACGTCAATACTGCACAACAAAATCCAAGACCTTTGAGTATGCAACAAAGCTAAGAACAATGAGTCATTCCTTTAAATTTGAAGAGATATTTTTTCCCCCATTTCTTTAATCCTTAGCAAACTTTTTTGTTTCCATTATCAAGAGGAGCGTGTGAGAAAGATGTGATGGCAACCCTTAAGGTCATTTAAAAACTTTACACTGGACTGTACAAGATTTTTTTTTTTTTTTGATAAACTATTTACATTTTCAGACTTTCAAACATATTCAAAGCAGCAATAGACACTAGTTTTTATGGTTTTTGTTTTTTCTAATTGCCCAAATAGTTACCAGCCATGGGCCAAGTAGGTACCTGCATTGTACATAGAATTTCTACAAAGAAAATCTGCAGTTAAGATTTGCTCAAGGGTGTATTCAATGCCTTCAGCATCTCAAGGGCCACACCCGCAGTGTTGCTAGAGGAACCAAAGCACAGTACCTTGACAACAGCCCTACACAAACTTTACACTTTGAAACAGCAGCCAGCATGTCAGTCCAGCATGTCAGTGAATTGTGCTGATTAAATTAACATAGAATACAATCTCACAATATACATCACAAATTACAATGTCGGGAAATAAAAAGAGTTACAGTAAGATAAGTTATGTAGTAACAGCTTATGAGCTTGTCTAATGTAATAAAAGTTTTACATGGCAAATACAATAATGCATGAACATAAATGCTAGCATTCTAACTTGCTACAAGCTGGAGAAGGGTACAATAAAGACTGCACTTTCAAAAAAAGCAAGAACACATATGACAAAGGAAGACAAACGGAGAATGCACACGAGCGGGTCTGCAGTGTGCAGCATACAAAACAGTTAAATATTTGCACATTCCCCATACTCCAAGAGCACCAGCACTGAGACCTCACTCTACGTTTGTGGTTCTTCAGGAATAAGAAACTACCGAGTCAGAGATGTCGCTGAGTTGCCTTCAAGCTTTCAGAGTGCCACGGACGCCAATTAGAAGAGCATCTGCCCTGTTACCTGTCTGCCCTGCCCCCACCCCCAAAGTATAGCATTTTGAATACTTGTTCATGAGCTTTGGGAAAGCGATCTGTCCCCAAAGGAAGATCTGGGATGGGGATGAAAAATAAATGTGTGTTTGCATATCAGTACTTTCAATGATTATCAGCAGAGGGTTACACTCAATAGCATAGGGCATCAGAAACAGAACATAATCGGCAGGAATAACAGATAGAAGTTGTTTATTGAGGAGGAAAACATGTCAGGGGGCAGAAGACTTAAGGAAACGATGCAAGTGCTTTTGTAAAAGGATAAATGAGGTCATACAATATTATTATACTTTGAGAAGTGAGCTTAAGTGCCAACTCAGTCCTTAGACAAATGTGTACAAAATCAGGTAAGATTACAGCAACCATTTTATCATTTTCTCATAACAAAGGAAGACCCAGTAATAATTCCAATACATTCCTCTAGTTGCATTGTTTGCAGTTGTTGGCACTTGGTACAGGACTTCTCATATGATTTAAAACTACTAAGTGATGCTTTTTCCTCTCCCTAATGAGTAGGGAATGTTCACCTCTTTGCAAAATTAGTAAACTGAGAGAAGCAGCCTCAGCTGTGGTGCTCAAGTGGCCAGGCTGCCTTCCTACTGGGGGTAGATGGGCTTCCTCGAAACAATTCCTGCTTTCAGCTGGTGCCTGTGCTCCTGGCTTGGGAGGGTGTGCTCCGAAGAAGCAGCCTGGCTCCATAAGGAAAAGAAAGAGGCCTTTAATTTCAGCCCTAGAACGATCACACCCTTTTCAAACACCCAGGCCCCAATGGGGCTAATGTTCAGGGGAGGCCAGAATTTGACAAGCTCAATAGCACAGTGAGCCCACACCTGAATTTAGAACTTGGCCTGGGAGTCCGTGTCAGGACCCTGGCAAATCAAATGAGGCCCGAGGACAAGGCTGGGGAGTATCAAATACCAGATGAAGCAAACTGATGTGCTCCCAACAGGTTGAGCTGGAGATGTGTGAATAAACAAAGCTCTCGTACCTTCTGAGAAAAGATACTGCATCGTATCTGCCAGGGAAATAGAGAAATTGCCTGCCTGGCTGTTCTGTCCACAGATTGACTTTTTCTCTTTCTTTCATTTTCTTTTTCTTTCTTCCTTCCTTCCTTTCTTTCTTCCTTTTCTTCCTTCCTTCCTTTCTTTCTTTTTCTTTCTTTCCTTTTTCATTCCTTTCTTCCTATTCCTTGTGGTCCATTTTTAGGACAGGACTGTCTGCCATTGTGCCTGTTCTAAGTGACATGGAAAAATCCTAACCCTATAAGTTTTTGTTTGTTCGTTTGTTTTTACCAAAATGGAGATAATATTTATCTTTGATTTGAAGATACTAATCTAATTGGCATTGTGGGACTTTTGTTAATGGCCAATCTCAGAGGCAGATTTTTGCTATTATAACAACATCCGTGCTTCTCGCTATTACACGGCCACAGGACGACCTTATACAATTTATGTGGATTCACAAAGCAAACTGACTCTCTCCCAGAGGTACTGGAAACACGGTGTGTTCAATTCATTGACTTTCTATAAGAAAAAGCATTCTGGTCTCAGTCTGTGGACAGTGAGCTCTGGCTGCACAAAAACTCGAGGAGGGGGGAGGGGGTCGCTGTTGCTGCCCCAGCTCCAGGTGGAGCGCGGCTCCCTCCTGTGGCGGGTACGTCGCCACCCCCATGAGGCACAGGGACGGGTCGACTTCTAGTCTGGACTGACATATGGATAGAGAACAAAAAGGAAATACATAACTTAAATCTCACTAAGCATTCCTGAACCAAAAATAAATTCTATTTCTATGTTACATTTACACAATTAGAAAAATCTAAAATGAGATGGTAAGATCGTAAAAACTTTGTTTAAGCCCCGCTGCAAATAAAGTGAAGTGATCCCTATGATTGTCATTCTTAATTTCCAAAGATATATTTAGAGCCACACTTGGCTAATAAATAGAATAAACTGCTTATGCGCAGAATTTAGATTCAAATACAGCATCACTGTTTGACCCAACGAAAGGGATGTTTACAATCAGATCATTCCTGAATAGCCTTTCACTTTTGAGAACACAGCTAGAAGTAACTGAACCCCAGGACTGAGGCAGAGCTGGAGCTAAAACAAAGTGTTCATACACACATGTATTTTGCATAAATAAATGAAATAACAAGACATAAAAATGACTCAAATCCGGCAACTGTGAGGCAAGCCCACACGAGTCGAAACAGATGACTTTTGTTCATGTAGTTTTCGTACAACAGTTTCACATTAGTCAGAAGTGATAAAAAATACCATTTATATCCAGTGCTTATAACACTTACGAAACAACATCTGTGAGTGTGTGTGTTTTTTGTTGTTTTTTTGTTTGTTTGTTTTGTTTTGTTTTTACTACAAGTGAAATCAAGTTTCAGTCCTAAAGAACAGTCCCTTGTTCTCCGCCAGCCCAGAATATCGTTTTGGCATGGTCATAAAACAAACAGAATTAACCTGCTATTCTAAATGTTTGCCTTTGTGCAAAATTAATTACATACAATACAACGCTAGCCATACAGCGCTCTACCTACGCAACAAAATAAAGAAGGAGTGGGAAACAGCAAAGGCAAAAGTCAGAGAATGAGAAAAAAAACATGAGAATGAACTGAGGAGGAGAAGCACATATTCAAAAGAAATCAGTAAGACAATAATAAATACTCATCTTTTTGAGAAAAAAAAGACCTCCTCCTCATTTGAAATAAATGTACAAAAACAAAGTTCCAATCCCCAACCAATATTAAGAACAAAACATTCCTATCAGTACCTTAGTCAGCTTATAGAGAGCACTCCCAGCTAATGACATAGCCAGTAATATCTTGCCTAGACCTATTTATTGCTATTAGATATGGCCTTGAGCACTCTTTAAATAAATATGAAGGTACACTATTTTATTCCAAGTGACAAAATGGCTCAAGAAGTATGACGGGACTGTTCCTATGTCCTGGTGATCAGATTCTGGGTTGTCCTATGAGGTGAACTGTCTCATTCACAGACATTCTCCATTGAACCACTCTGGGTGCCCCCCGCCCCCTGTGCCCATAGGCAATCAGTTCTGGTTTCAGGAAGGTCAAAATGGCGTGGCCACACTCCTCCAGCTAGGAGATGGGGAACAAAACCTCACTGCCTCCCAGCCCATCAGCACATCTCCAGAAAACCCCTGTGTGACAAATGCAGTTGATCTAGTTCACAGGGAGGTCTGCCCTCACATGGCCACGGGTAGAGGGCGTGAGCCAGAAGGAAGTGTCTGCTGCCCCAGGAGGAGAGGATCTGTTCCCCAGAGTTAACAGTAGGAACATCCCCTCTGGGGAATGTATTTCCCCTCCTTCTCCTTCCCTATGGTTTTCTCTCATTCTCTGAATGTATCATGAGTACCAGCCTCTGTCTTTTCTTTGAGGCTGTCATGTGGTGTCTCGCATCCTGGGGACTTTGCGAAGAACTCCCTAGATGTGCCATATGGGACAAGGCAGCTCAGTGTACAGGCACCAGCCAATGACAGCATTGCTGTAGCCTCCTCTGTGGCCCACACCTTGGGCTTTAGGTTTGGCTGCAGGAGTCTCTGCCCGGAAGTCACCACCACTGACCCTTGCTGCTGAGTGGCATTCAGGGGAAATGCCATTGAGGCAGATCCTACCACTTGCTGCTGGGCTGACATAGGGGGAAATTCTGGCAAAAGATTCAAGGTCACAGCAGACCTTAGGGGCATAGCTGTTGAAGTGTAAGACTGCACCTGCATCCAAACACACAGCCCTGCGGCCAGATATACACTCCTGTATAAAAACAATATAGGTAATTGAATAGTACCTTGTTTCAGAAATGCTTCCAGATGCTCTGGGGACATAAAATCACTATGTACATCTTTTGTATCTAGCAGGAGAAGGAGGTGAAAAGGGCTGAAAGGTTCTTCAGGGAAGGACAGTGAAAAACAAAAATTATTAAATTAATGCCACCAACAATTTTTTAAAAATAAATAGTTAAGTGGACCCTTGACATTCTGGAATGAATAAATTATTTAAGAGAAAATGTGTTAAGACTGAATGTCAGGGTTAAAGGCAAAGGGATAATGGATGTAGTGAGAGGTGGTCTCAGGCAGAGAAGACCACCTTGTCGGTATCTGGTGTGATGATCGCTCCGGTGTGTGAACGTCATACCACGTCACACACTGATGGCACGTCAAGAGGCAAACACGATTGGGTACATGCACTGTGGCAACCTTGTTCATTCCTTACAATATCTTGTCTCCAGATTCCTGAGTACTCTACCATTTTCTGGAAAAAAAAAATGTATGCTTTGCTATTTTATTTTAAGATGCCAAAGATTGTCTAAGACTTTGCAGTGTCTCCTTTAAGACTTTTAAAATATTAAGATTCAAAAGTGATGAAAACGTTTGGCACATTCAAAGTTGAACTCTACACATGGAAACGTGGAATTCCGAGGCCTTTCGAATATGCTCTGCATGCAGCTGCACACGCCATGGACTTGTTCTGTTTCACAACGTGAACTCCTCAGCTGTTTTCTAAAGTAAGTCAGAATAAAAACACATTCACAACCTGGAGGCCGGCACAGCATACCTGAGTGAGAATGTTTAACCCCATCTAAAACAGTAACTTAAACCTTTATCAACATCCAAAAGAAAAAAAAAGTAAGACAAAAATATAAGACTTGTAAGACAGCTATGGGTTGAGATAAGTTTTCAAGTCCTGGTGTCTCATATTTAATATGTCTTCACCTAAATTTAAAAAACAACAACAACAACAATAACAATAACGACAAAAAACTCAAGTTCATGAAAAATCAGGGAAAACTTAATCTGTCTCACACTTTACAAAACAATTAAGACCATTCTGCTGATGTAATTGTGGAGCCACAAATGCATGCGGGCTCTTAATTAAGAACTTTTTGTTGGGGAAGGGGATGTGAAATGTCAGAGTATTTTACTTCAGCAAACAAACACTCCTCAGTTGGCACTGACAGCTTCCGGGGCTTCGTTTTCACTGCTATAGTCTGATTTGGGATCATCTTCATAGTCGTCATACATTTCCATTTCATCCTCTCCATTAATCATCTCATTCCCAGCTAGGCTCCCGCCATCTGTCTTCATGCCGTAAGTGCTCTGGATGACCGGGAGGCTGGGCTCGGGGCTGGCCGAGGTGCTAGAGCAGTCAGATGTCATCTGAGGTGATGGTGTGGTAGTTGCCATAGTAATAGCACCAGGATACACAACACCTGTTCCTGTGGTGATTGGAATCTGAGGCTGTTGCCTGTATAGATTCAAAAAAATAAAATAAAACAGGAGGAAATCTCTCTCTCTCTCTCTCTCTCTCTTTCTTCTTCTGGGTGGCATTGAGATTCATCCCCCACACATTCCAAAGGAGGGAGCTGTGTGACATTCTAAGCAAATGACAAAATGTGACAAAAGTGTTCCCTAGAGGAATCCTGTAAGTCTCCCTGATGCCATGGTTGGGGGTTAAGCAATATAATGGAGCAATGTATTAATAGTTTTGCAACATACAAGCAGTGTTCTTACCACATTGTAAATTTGGCAAAGCTTGGATAACATTCAGCATTTGGAACAAATGTTGAGGTTAATTCCATAGTGTTACATATGAGATTGTTTTCAAAGATTCTCCCAGAACATTAAAAAAAAGACTGGTAACATGAGACATGTTATAATGAGACTGTTAAGCAGGGTTGAGAACTGTAGTGAGGAAAGACCAAGGTGAGAAAGGATCTGGTAGGTCCCAGAGAGACGGATATAACAAAGCATATATTTAGTCTCCAGGCAATGTCTGTTTACTTCCGTGGAGGAACTTGTACGGAAGAAGCTCCTTCAAGGAGCTTCGATTTTTCTAATCAAGGAAGGATCATCTTGGACGTCAGTATGCCTGAGGCCCTGGGCTGGAGCTGGGGTTGCAGGAGTCAGGAGTGGAGAGCCGGAAGAGCTCTGCCTCTCAGCAGAGTAACACACCCTGGTGGCCTCCTCCTCGATGCCCCCCGCAGCCAAGGCCTGGTCCCCACAGATCACTCCATCACGATGCTCCTCCAGGTCAATGACACTCACCAGGCCCTTAATGAAGACCAGCCTCTCCCTCCGCAGGGAGGCGTGCCTATCTGCCTCTCAACTTCCCTTGAGTCACAATAACTGGTCAAAAGAATTAAAGACCTGCTACCTAGCTCAGAGACAATATCCTTGTGGATGCAACAGTCACCCTGTTTGCTCAATCTGAATGGAAAATAATTATAATTTAAGTTTATTTCAAAATGTCATTGTAATGATCCTTTCTGAGCCTCAGTTTCCATATATTTATAAAAGTTGGGATCAGGGAAGCCTTGGAAGGCCCTTTCACCTTCTAATACTGATGGCTTTAGGTCAGTCCATCCCTTAAATGATTCTTATTGACCCTCTGCATTATCAATGAAGCTTTCTAGCCACCTCAGTCTGAAAGGAAGAGTTGATGAAGAATTAGCTTGGTTACCAGCTATTCTTCACTATGTCATGAAGGCACATAATTTTCTCAAAAAGGCCTGCATACTTTCCATCCTGGGAGAAGGAAAAATGATAAAAATGGCCTAGAACTGCTCTGTGAGATATCTGATAATGTTATCTTTAACAAACTTCTTCAATCACTAGAAGACATAATAATGAACACTTACCTTTGCCTCGCATAATATATAAGATATTTTCATACATATTACCTCATTCAATTAACATTGCAAACCTGTGAGGTATGATTATGCCCACTTTTCAGGGGAAGAAAATAAGGCCTGACGGCCCTGGATTCAATAACCAGCAGAGTCAGAATATGGACCTAGGTCACCTGATCTGAATTCCATCATTCTTCCCTTTATAGATATTCAATATACAGAGACACCATGCTCCTCTATCTCATAAAAATTCCTTAGTCCTCTCAAACTGTTGTTACCCTGTTGACACTGAGCACCTGGTAGTGCTCCATTTTCTGTGAAGCTCATGGTGATTTTCTGACTGCCTGAAGGGAGAAGATGATAGAGCAATCTAAATCTATGTGTAGAAACAGCTTATAAAATACTGCTCTCCCTCTCATAGAACCAAATTCTAAACACAGTATACTTCTGCTTCCTAAGTTTTGGGCAAATTAAAACAAATTAAATTTCATGCTAACCTGACCAAGGCAGTGAATGCTTCATTAAACTTTTACTGAATTTGGGTAATTGCAATAATTTTTTTTTTTTTTTTTTTGCCTTAATCACATGAAAAGTGTAGAGTAAAAGCCTTTGCTGCAGTAGTAACCCATTTTACAGGTTTCTCAATTTGGTCAGCTAAGCTATGATACAAACTCTACATATGATACACAAGCCATCAAATAGTATTTTTCACTTTCACACAGGACTTTGTTTTATCGCAAAGAATAGATGGCCATTTTTGCAGTAATTTTAACTCAAAATATCTACATTTTAGCTCTGTTAAATAAAATTTGAATTGAGCTTCTATGATGTGCTGGGGACAATGCTCAGTTGCTTTCACGTTATCTTCTTTGGTCTTCACAATAAGCCTGAGAGATAAATAGTATTTCCCCTCTTTTACCAGTTAAGTTTCAGCGAGTTTAAGTAGTTTATCCAAGGCCACACATATACCACAGCCAGGAGCTGAACCCTTTCTGATCACAGATTCTCTCCTGGATATCAAGCTTGGGGTAAGAAAGGCAAGCTCACACTATCAGAAAAATATTTAGCGACCTGAATCAGAATCAAACTCTTTTACACTGGGTTTCACACGTTTAACAGTATTTGGACGTTCAGTTGGTAATGGAACACTAAAAACAAACCAACAACAACTAAAACACCTGCACACCTTATTTTCCGGAGTGAGACACATATGATACTCAGAAGCCTGAGTGGTTGAAGGATATCAGACTATGTCACCCACTGACCTGTCCCCTTCCCTCCTGGACACGTCCCCTCATTCCTGAGAGAGGTTAGCTCCTGCTCGCTGCTGCTCTCTCCCCAGCGTCACTCCTGCTTAATTCCTGATGACTCACTGTCCACATAGAGGGTCATTCCGACACCTTGCTATCTCAGGCTCTCCACTGTGAAGGTGTGGCCCCCTCCTTGTATCGATCGTTCCCTCTTTTGTCACGCAGCCAACCTTGTCATTTCCAACTGCAACCTCCCCTTAATCTCAATCTTAAACGTCCCACTGTGACCACTGTATCTTTCTAGTTTTTTGTCCTCTAATCCCCAGTTCAACAATTCTCCCACTCCCCCCACATCAAGGATCTACTTGATCCTTCAATGAATTTTCACAGCCCTCCTCCCTCCCCATGTCCTCACCTACTCTTTGCCCAGTGGAAGCTCTGTAGTTAACTGCTCTCTCATAGATACTCTCTACACTCTTCTGCGGCAAAATTCTTAACTCTCTGCCTACTCTGAGATGACTCCCTCTCAGTTGATGTAACTTAGCTTTCCAATTCATGGAGAAATTAGAAGTACTCAGAAGAAACTTTTTTTTTAAATCCTCACCCGAGGATATGTTTATTGATTTTAGAGAGTGAGAGATACAAGGCAGGGGAAGAGAGAGAAACATTGATCAGCCCCAACTGGGGATCAAACTCATAGCTCTACCCACCCCCACCCCCCTTTGGTGTATGGAATGATACTCCAACCAATTGAGCCACCTGGCCAGGGCCAAAAGAAATTTTTCACAAGCCCCCACCTTCACATTTATCCTCTACCTCTGTCTGTGCTCCTAATTCTCTGCCTGCCTGCCTGTATTTTGAATCAATTGATAATCCAGTGTAAGACCGAACCCTCTGCCGGCGCCCTGAATCTACCTACTGTTGCTTACTAAGGAACTCTTTCCAGCAGCTCTCTCTCCCATCTGCACTATCAATTTGTCCTCTTTCCTGGATCATTCCTAGTAGCGCATAAACATGCCATAATCTGTCCTGCTTTAAATGAAAAAACAACAAGCATTCTCTTTCAGCTACTACTCTATTTCTCTAATCTCCTTTAAAGCAAAACTCTTTGAAAAATTGCACATATTCACTCTCTCCATCTCTTCTACTCGATTCTTTCTTAAATCCACTTTAATGACTCCCAACACTCCACTGAGACAGACCTTGAAAAGGTCACACACCAATGATCACATTGTTAAATCCAAAAGTCCATTCTTGGTCCTCACCTTACTTGACCTGTGCCATGAGCAGCATTTGATACAGTGGATCACTTTTCTCCTTACTGAAATACTTTGTTCACTTGTCTTCCAAGATACCACATGCTTCTAGTCTTATTCCTATCTCATTAGCTGCTCTCAGTGCCTTTGGTGCCTCCTCCTCATCTCCCTGACATCTAAGTCCTGAAGTACCCAAGGACTCGGTCCTTTAACCTCTTCTCATCCCTATCTAAATTCATTTCCTTGGTGATGATGTTAAATTCTGTAGTTTTAAATATTATCTGCATGCTGACAACTCTCCAATTTATACCTACAGTAAGCACTACATTCCTAAATTCCAGACTCATATATAAAATTTACTCGATTTGGATATCAAAATGCCATCTCACTGTTACAGGTGCAAAACCGAACTCCTGATTATTCTCCCATATATCTGCTCCTTTCATGCCTTTCTGAACTTCGTGAAAGACTACCTCAGCTTTCTGGTTGCTTGGGGCAATCCTTGGTATATTTCTCTCAAACCCTATGTCCAATTCATCAGCAAATCCTATTGGTCCACTCCCATAAAATATCCAGAATCTCTCTGCTTCTTTCCACCTCCACCCTACACACCTGGTCCAAGCCACCATCAACTCAAATCTGGTTCGTTGTAAGAGCCTGGCCACGTCAGACCATGGCCCCTTCAGACAATACTATCACAGTAGATAGAGTGATCTTTTTGAAAGCTGAGTCAGATCACAGTATCCTTGTGTTGATAACTCTTCAATGCCTTTCCATCTCACTCAGAGTCTAATTAAATACCTTCACAATGGCCAAAAAGTCCTTTCACAATTTGGGCCCTATTACCTCTCTGACATCTATTAATCTTCTCACCTACTCATTCTGTTCCTAATAGTTTCCTAATAAGCCAATCCCAACCTTTCCTCAAGACCTTCTCAGTTGCTGTTATCTCTGCCCAGTTCTTCTTTCAGATATCTGCACAGCTTTGCTCCCTTACCTCCTCGGGTCTTTGTTCAAGTTTTATCTGCTCAGTGAGGTTTTCTATAGCCACACTGTCTAAAATTGCACTCCATCCTCTGAAACTTCCTACCCCTTTTCCGACTTTACCTTGTTCTAAGGTAGTTCTACTATTGAATATATATTTCTTCACTTGTTGATTGATTGTCTAACTTCTCCCACTAGAATAAAAGCATCACGAGAATGGGAATTTCTACTAATTCAGCCCCAGATCTTAGACAAAGCCTGGAACACAGGAAGTGCCCAATAAAAATCTGTTGAATACATGGAATAAATGAATGAATGAATGAATGAACAAATGAACAAACAAACTAGTGAGAGGGAAAACAAATGGAAAAACTGGCTAACCTATTATAGAAAAGAAAACAAGTAAAGGGACTACATATATAGGAGAGAAGGTGGTGAAGAAGGGATGAGAATATAACCATCTTTCAGATGCTTGAATGATTGTGTTTATAAATAAAGAAGAGATCTGTTCTAGAAGAGACCAAAAGCAAGGATTAAAACCAACCTACAAAGTAGCAAAAAGGCATATTAAGGCTCAGTTAAGAGAAAATAATTTTCTAGCACAGGAGATATTCCACAAGGAGACTAACCCCACTGGGAAGTGGCAAGCTCTCCAGCCCCAAGGAGCTTGAGCATAACCCCTGCAATGGCTAGCTGTGGGGACTTTATGACTTCTGAGACTCTAAGTTACCACTGACTCTACGGACCCAAAATCATAAGCTCACCGTCACAATGGTCTTCCTAGTTCATTGTCATTATTACTATAAACAGAGACTAAAAAAATTAAGTGAGACACCTAGCTTTCAAGGGTTTCCAAAATATTGCCCCACCTTATCTATCTTACTTTGTTTTACTGCCAAGGGAATTGCTAGCTTTCTTCTTTTTGATTGAACATTCTCACAAGCTGTCCTCACCCCCATGTGTTCATGTTCTCCTTCCCACTAGAATAGGAATCTTTATCCCTACTCTCTACCAGGTTGGCCCTATCCAAACCTTGGGTCCCCTTCCTCAAGGATGACCTGTGGTTGGACCTACTGTATAGTGATTTCTCCTCCTCTGAGCTTTACTTACTCTTTCTATAAATGTGTACTTTATTATACATTATGTGCAACACTATGCAATGCATTCTGTGTGTGTGTAACAAACTATTATTTACTAATCTATTTATGTATTTGTCTGGCTTCCCTGACTATAGCATTCTCTCAAAGCCCCCTGTGTACAGAATTAATGCCTCGTGTACTATATCAATTTAGTACAGTGCTTGGCACAGAAGCTATTTTCAAACAGGCCCTTACCAATTGACTGACTAATCAATTAGAAAAATGGAAAAATCCAGCCATCATGCTCAAGCTTTATCTATTGGAAATTACTTTCCTAAAAAGCATTTTCCTTTCTTTACAGATCAATTACAAAGCCAAAATTCAAACACTGCTGATTTCACAAACAGGAATAGCTGGTAAGTATTGGGCTTTGCAAATAATGAATGTGCACATCAAAACCAAAGTCGCAGATGTTTGTAAAAGTATACACATGCAGCTTCTATGGGCAGAGATGGATAAACTCTTCCATTCCAGCCCAAGAAAAGAGTATAAGCTGACCCAGATAGAGTCCAAGCTGGCCCCAATAGAGTCCAGCATGGTCCCCAAATCAAGAATAAATCTACAGTACAGTCTAGCTTTGCCAACTGTAAAGGAACTACATTTTATTTTGGCAAAGCTCTCTTGTTTGCTCATCTTTCATACCTTGAAAGCATCTATAAATGAAGGCAACAAAGTTTGTTTCATTAAAAGATAACCCTATACATTACACATCTCTGTAGTTGATATTGCAGTAAGAAATGGAAATGAGAGCAATCCTTTTATTTACTTATAGAGATTCTAATCCAGCTTTCTTTACAGGAGGCCAATACTGAAAATAAGTATAGCTATTCTATGCTAATGAATTATATTTGTAAGTATCTTATAGGTCTGGCTAGACCTCTTTAAAAGTAAGATCAAAAGAGAAAATGTTCAAATCACTTATAGCATAAGGCAATAGACTATAATTCTTTATAATATAAAATATATACTTGGCACATAGCATTATTTTTCTAGAATAATGATGTTTACTCTAATTTGGGGCTTCCAATTTTCCAGAGACTGCTCCAAGTACTACTTTAGATATATTAATAGTTATTCAGTCTTCAGAAGGGTCCAATATTGTAGGTAAAATTGTCATCTCCATTCTAAATATGAGGGAACTGAGATGCAGAGAGTTTAAATAAGTTTCCCAAGGGCAAGTGGAGAGTTCAGAGGCATAAGGATGGCTATGCATTTGTTCCTGGAGCTAGGAAGAAGCACAGCTAATATTTGAACTGGAATAGTCTGGCTCCAGACTTGATGTGCTTAACCACTACACCATACACCCCCTAAACAATTTGTAGGCTCCAATTGAGAGGCATGTGTAATGTGGAAAGGACATATGTTTCACATTGACATAATTCTGGTTTAAATCTCAGCTCTGCAATTTACTAGCTGTGTGGCCTTGGACAAATTATTTAACATCTCTGAACATTGTGTTTTTAACCCCATTGTGAGGATTTTGTAAATTTGCTGTATTTGCAATAGTCTGTCTAATTCACTGAACATAGTATCTAGCATATGGTAAGTAGTCAATAAATCATCATTATTATTATTCAAAAACTAGCCCCAAATATAATATCCTATAATATCTGCATAATCCTCTATTAGTTCATGGTAAATGACTGAATGAGCTTCAAATAAATGGAAGTACATTTGGCCATAGTTCTTTGGGAAAAGACAACATTGCAGTTATATGTATCCTAATGAATACCATTTCAACATAAATAATACTCCTTTCAGAATTATTCCAATATTCTGATACTTAACTTGCCAATCAAGGAGGTTAAATCCAAGGTAAGAGCTAACTTTATTCTATTTCATACTATTGATAAATTCATTTCAAAACAGCTAAGTAAAAAGAAAAATTAACTCACTGAAGCTTTAGTTGTATCATCAGTAAAATGCATGATGATGCTGAGCAAAATTTTATTGGATTGAAAGTTATGCATGTCTTTTCAAAATCAGCTATAAATATTGATCTTACCCTCATTCCTTCAAGAAGTCAATAGCAATGTTTGAATTTCTTGTTTGTTTTTCCCTCTCGTAACAACTTCACATCTATTGAAGATCAATTTCCAAAGAGGAACCCCAGGGAGTTAATAATCCATCAAATACAACTACTTAAAAGAGAATACAATTCTTGAAGTGGAAATAATACCTGGCGTTACGTGGCAAGTATTACCAAGCTGGGCAGAAGAAAATACTCAGCATCAAGGATTAAAGAGTAAGACATGCACTGGCCATTGCTTGCACATCTATGGCCCCATTCCTGAGTCTAATATGATCCTTCCATAAAGAACCGCCTCTACTACACAAATCAGGGTCGTTATTCTCTACATTTCAAAGCTCCATTTATGCTACCATGTACCACAACCAAAGATCTTAGCTTGTCAAGCTTCTAGGAGCTCTTCCTCAAATAGCACAGCCATTCTCATGACTGTGCCAAAAGAGGGCTCTGAGGCTTATTTTGAGGCCAAGTGGTTAGGACAAGTCCTCATCCATGCAGCACAATAGTGGCAGAGACCTGGATTTACACCTTTGTTCTTTCTCACCTCTCAGCAGCCGTAGGGCCTCTAGAAGCCTCCAGTTATCTTATTTAGAGGATTATGGGATTTGTATATCTAAAGCACCTATAGAATACACAGGAGACACTCACTAAATGGTACATGCTACTGAGTTGTTTTATTTTTTTATTTTTACAAGCATTGTTACATGTTGAGATATTTTGATTCAGAGCTGTTTCAATGTACCCTTCAGTAAAGGGATCTGAATTAAGTAGACTTACTGCATCTCAGACTTTCAAATAACTATCAGGGAATTAAAATAGTACCTTTTATAGCCTCCCAGATTATGGTGAAAGAGACCCGTTATGTATAACTAGATACACAGGGGCATGATTGCGAGAAGGGTGGGAGTCATAAAGGGTCTCAAATTTAAACTTTTGATTCTCTGTTCAAAAGAGATTACATACAGCCTCAGAGATACACTAACAGGATAAAAAGAAGACATTTATCACAGTCTTAAATCTGTGTTTTGTTAGTATGACTATACTTCCTAAAGTGCAGCATGAATTGGTATTTTACATAAATACTCTAATTAGCATGTGAATAGGTCAATTATACCGCATTGTATTTCTGATGTTAAAAGCATTATTTTTAAAAATGCAAACATTTATATTACAGGAGAATCTGATAATCTTATTTTGGCACGTCTTCATCTATCACTAGATTGGGGTCCTCACAAAGTGGTTTAAAACCTCTCTTTACCTTGAAACGATTCTGCCAGGGTGGAAAGAAATTCATTGTTTATCTAATGTAATATCATATATAGTTTTTCTATGATAGTAAATCCACATAAATAGTAATTATGATAGGAATTCATCTCTATTGATACTGTACTAAGTAAGCACTATATAAAACACTTTTAAAAGCACTCCCTCATTGGCCCTCTCAACAATCCTATGAGACAGATACTATTATTTGTTTCATTTTACACAGAGAAGTTAAATCACTGCTCAGGCAGGTGGCACAGTGTCTGAACCTCACAGACGCCGCAGCCCATGCTTCTCCCCAGCACACCTGGGTGTGTTGTATAGATTCAAGCCCCAGACTGCCTTCATGGGCTGTATCTGTTTTTATTCTGACTATTTACTATTCCAAATTAGCTTTATGCTTTTAAACATATGATTCAGAAACCAACTTTCTGTTCCATGAGGTTATTTTTGGAGTGTCCTTAACACTAACTGGCTTTTGATTCTCCTTTAAGATACAGACTTCTTTTCCTCTTAGCTCCCCAGCAAAGCGCAGCTCCTCGATTCTCTGTCCAGTTAGCACTGAACACAGCTTCCTTTTTACTTAGTCTCTCTTAAGCTCTTTCCCAAGTCTCTTCCCAACCTGATCCCAGCTGCCTCAGGCAGGTACCTCAGAATGGCCCCACCCCCACACCCCCTGCCCCTCTTCCAGGGCTTCTAGGTCTGGGTGTGCTGGAACCTACAGGCATCTGCGCCCCCACTTATCCTGACTACTGTGGTTACAAGGGGCCCCTTTTGAATGCAGACAGCCAGTCAGCCAAGTTGAAATTTATACCAGAAATCTATTACCTAATTTTTAAACAAAATGACATGAAATCAGACTTGAAGATATCAAAAACATGTCTAGTTTTTGATTTAAGCAAGAAAATCCACATTGTTACTGTTTCCACCACAGAATAATTTACTGCAACAGGAGTTCTGGATCTTATGCCAAAAATGAAGTCCTCTAACCAATGTCAAGGCCAATTATCTTGTGGTAGATCCCACAACAAAAGCAGACTATTGTGATTAGAGTCAGGAGCACCACCCAGAGACGTTGGAAAGCTTCTGGGGATTTCTTAAGTTTAGTTTTTATTTTTTCCTCCTTGTGTGTCTGCTTAAATAAACTACCAGAAACTGTGTGTGGGCACTGAGCATCTCAGATTAGTTTGGGAGACAAGGACAGGGCTGATCTGTTGGGAGAGACCCGCTGCAGGTTTGGACTGGAGCGTGCCTGCGACCCTGTAGAAGTGACCACAGCCAGGCCCCTGCGCTGTGTTGCCACCTCCTCCCTTCCCCCATCTCCTTCCCAAACAAGGTGCCCCTAGCCGTCCTGAGGTTTCTTCCTGGAAAGGGAAAGCCCAGGTGGCTAAATTCAGGAGCACTTACCCCACGGTAAAGAACTGCCTCATCTCCTGTCTCCGAGACCTCATCAGTTGTTTATACTCCCCAATCCGGAGCTTTTTGCCATCAACAATGCAGGTGCGTTTCGGTCGAGGCTTGTATTTATAGTTCGGGTACTTCTCTAAATGGATTTTGCTTAGCCGGGCCTGCTCTTCATAATAAGGTTGCTTCTCTTGGTTGGACATGGATTTCCAGCGAGACCCTGGACATAAAAATAGCCTTAAGTCACCAAGTGGTGAAGGCAACATATTCCTGGCAAATACAACTTGGTATTCCCACTGCTTCGCTCACCTGGGCTCTGAGGGGCTCCTATTACCACATACCATTGAGCCTCACAACTAGTCTGCTAGACTGGAGAGCAAAGGCTAATTTTGTATGTGATACATTTATTTCTCTCAGTAATTTAAACCCTGGTGTTACAACAAGTGCATTGTTTTAAAGCATGTCTTTGCAGCTTAAAGATCATCTCCAATACCAAAGTCTTCCCCACCCCTATCTGCCTATCCCTCTCAAGAGGATTAAAAACCTGATCTTCCTAAGCACACTTTCTTTCAGTAGGACAAGAGTTTATGGAAAAGCTTTCTTGGTTCCAGAAATTCGAACTTCTCCCTCATTCCCAGCATCTTTAGCAAAGCTATCCTTTGATAAGATGTCAGTGGATATGACATCCTCCCATGTATAAAAACCTACTGTACACATTGCCTCCCCTGGCCTAGGGCAATTAAAAAGCCTAAACTCTACTTAAGAAGTTATAGCTTTAGAACCGGAAGATACAGTTGGAATTATATATACCATTTTCAAGTACTATAAACGTTCATTCAAAGTTGCACCAATAAAAGTATAAAAATTTTTAATAGGGTTTATACAGGAAGAAGAAAAAGTATTCACTCCCCTAATATTGTTTATAAAGAATTATCTAAACACTTGACGAAGAAGGGATGTGTTTTTTTACATGTATCAAATTGCATTTTTGTGTCTCACTGGTGAATAAAGCGGTAACAGCTGTGCTGACTGGATGTTAGCTATTCTTCAGTGGAGATTTTTCATACATAAACAAATGGAAAAGTTGTACAAATATGCTCCAGAGCCAGCAATATCCTGGTCTGCTCTAATAGCACATCCATCCCTCTTCTTCCCTGATTGTGCGAAAGCTGTGAAGAACGTCCATGCAGACGGGCTTGTCGGTGTTCACAGGCTTCCTGCTGCTAAGGCCCCAGTTAACAGAGGATTCTTGGTGCTCTTTGCTTAAAAGTTTACATTTTAATGAATACACTTACTATATTCTTAATAATTTTTTCACAGAATGCACACCAATAATATAAATTCCCCACAGCTGCCAAAATGAGAACAGAGAAGTTCTGTGCCCATATGGGAGCTTACTCATGCTGCTACTAAAATAGAAAAACAATTTTTAAAGTCAAATATCAACCTTTAAGAACAGAGGAACATCGGTTTTCTTTTGAATGTCTATTAATTAGAAAAAATTTAATATATACATTGGGAGCATTTTGGTTTGAAAGGTATTTAAATTAGAAGGATATCTCTGAGACTCTAAAAATAAACTTAATTGTAATGACATTTACTATCTATCATGAAATTCAAAAGTCAAATGGAAAAAAGGGGAAATTCGTAATTTTACATCTCACCACTATTTGATCTATGTATGTTTTAAATTTTCTTAGAGGTCACTGCCTCAAAATGTCTCAGAATCAAGTTAAATTATTTATATAGTGACAAAACACGTGTATTTGTGTATGTCCAGATCACTGATATTCACTCAGGTTAAATATTTATTGCTTTTGAACAAAACATTTAAAAAATGAAAACCACAGTTTAAGTCTCTAATGTTTTTCAGCTTCTTTAACGGCTCCCTTTGAGATTTTGTCACATCATGACAGTTTAAATAGAACAGTGCCTTCTGTGTTTTTTCTTTTTAAAGAGGAAACATGTTGACTGTAATGCTGCATGTTGAATAAAATACGTTCAATATGTTGAGCACAATAATTCCAAACTGTATAATCTGCACTGGGCAAGCTTTACACTAATAGAACAAGGCTTGAGTTTAATCCTGAGAAACGGGAGAATCACTCCGGCAATTCACCACAAAATGGGCCTCTGCCCTGTGGTCTAATGTGTTCAGCTCACTGCTATGAAATCTGAACTAGTCATTTCTTATTAAAGTAAATGCAGTTTTCTTTTACAAGTTTTACAGTTATCATTAGAGGCACTGTTCTACACTCCATGAACTTCACACTATTTGGAGGCTCACCTCTCAGTCCTTGATGAGTTCTTTCAGAGGGACATATGAAACCAAGAATACTAAAGCAGAACACTGTAGGCTCTGTGTTTCCAAGGTTTCACAGCAACTTATGAATTAAAAACACTAAGAAAGGGAGATAAAGCTGTCTCCACGACTGCTGCGTAGCAGTGACCTCTCAGAGTTGCCAAATTCACAGTATTAACACATACTATAAATAGTTTTGTCTCTAAAAGAAGTTTGCGGATATAATAACTACCAAGCCCAAATGCCACACTTTGGGGTAGGAGATGGAGAGGTGATGGCGAAGCCTCCGTGGCAGCTTGCTGGGCTATATCTAACTTCTGCAAACCACAGTCCCCCTTAGGTGTCAAAGTTGCCCTTGCTTTTCACTCTTGGGGTACTCATGGAGTAAGAGATCACCCTCAGAAGCTGGACTCACCTAAAATTTTGCTAATGTTGGAGTTATGCATGTCAGGGAAGGCCTGAAGGATTTTCCTCCTCTCATCCTTCGCCCAAACCATGAATGCATTCATTGGTCGCTTGATGTGTGGCTCGCTGCTGGCCCGGCCGCGGGCATCCCTGTAGACACGTGCTTCAGCCACAGTGGCACCTCCTGTTGGCCAACAATAATACTGCTGTAGTTTAGCTGCAGAGCCATTCATTGCTTTACTTCCTGTAATGTCAGGGCAGGAGGAACAAGATGGGTGCAAAGCGTTATTATCTGGATCATGTAACACAGCTCACTGCCTGGTTCAGCTGCTCTCCCTAGTCCCCTCTCTTCTTTTTGGAAGCAGAAGACAGTTTCAAATGACAATTCTACAGCCCCTTCTGACATAGGCCTCAAAGACACACTGGACAGAATTAATGTTGCATGTTTTTATACTCCAAGTACATTCTTAAAAACAATGCATGCAGGTGATAATGAAGCAATGGCCAGCTTTATTTTCTGCTAAGCTACTATGCTTTCACTCCTCTCCTTAAGAGAAGACTCTTACCTATCATAGCTTCATTTGCTAAAAATTGCAGCCACTTCAAACTCTCTCTCCCTCAAGTAGAATTCTCCTTCACAATATTGCACCTTGGCCAGTGCTCTTCCCATCGCCTAACAGGAAGTCTCTTCTCCTGCCCCCCTCATGCTAAATCCCACCCATCCTTGAAGGCTTATTCAAATGTGGTGTGTTTCATGAATGAATTAATTCAATAAAAATTATGAATTAAACAATTACTATGAGTTAAGCTTTATGTCAGGTGCTAGGGATAGAAAAGTGAGTAAAACAGCCCCTGCTTTTAAGTAGCTCACGGTGCAGAGGGGAGACAGACCCCAAAAGACAATTATCACATGTGTGGTAAGTGGTTATAATATTGAAGTAAGCAGGTTTCCAAGAGGGCACGAGACAGGACAGTCCGCTTGCTCCCAGGAGAGGTCAGGTCTGAGCGGAACCTTGGAGGATAAATAAGGACCAGCCTGTGAACAGGGGGCGGTTGGTAAGACAGATGGGGAGGCTACAACGACAGCATTTGCAGGGATACTCTCCAGGCTGCATTCATTTCTGTCTTTAATGCTGTGTATGCTCCAGAGTAATTACTTGTTTATGTGACTGTCTCTCTCTGATTTTTCTCCTCCATCCCCAGGAATACGAGACCCCTAAATTTGGTGTTTATGTTGTGCTCATTTTTGTATCCCCGGGATTTCCCACATAGTAGATACTCAATAAGTATTTATGTAAAAGATCGTTTGGTCTTCAGTTCATATGCAAAAGTAGGAGACTAAAAGGCATGTGTTTCAAGGGTCCTGATATTTTTTCTGCTGTTTACTGGTATTTCTTTAACATCCCCATACAAAAGCTATATCTAAATTCCTGATATTGTTTCATAGATTCTGAAAAGGTGACTCTACTAACATACTAGATTGAAAGCTCCTTGAGGATATGCCAGGAACTGGCTCTCTCGTTCACTGCTGTTTCCCCAGGTTCCAGTAAAGCACTTGGCATGTAGAACTTCAATTAGTAATATATGTTACATTAATGAATGATTGCTGATGTATGCTTTACAACGTTGCAACAACTAAATATTGCCATGTAGATTGCAGACATCTCTAGTTAAACGTAAGGTTGGACTGACAGCAAGCCATGGCTTCTACTGTGGAAAGCAGAAAGCCTATTTCCAAAAGCTTAGAAGCAGCATATACATTAAAACCAACATTTCTACTTCAGGAAAAAGTAAATCCTTTCAGCTCAGTGGAGTGATTACAAAGGAAAAACATGACCCAATCAATCTCTGGCCCTTCTATTGTATTTCCAGATACCTTGATTACGTAGAAATTCATTTGTGTCAGAGCTAGGAATACATCAGAACCTTAAAGTGCACTAGTATTTGGCAAATATAGACATCTTTGGTGCAAACAAAAGACAGGATGATAAAAGGTCCAAATTGGATGGCATTGTTGATTCTTTTCTAAACATGAAGGAGAGCAGGGGGGCCACTTTCTGAAGACCATGAGAAAATAACCTATCTTATAAACAGGCTTTCTCTTAGGACAACTAAACAGAATGATCCCTTACATGGAAAGACTCAGACCCCAAGATGCATAACTAATATGCTACCTTTTTGCCACCATACCCACAGTACATTAATTTCATTTAAAATGCACTGACCATACAGGATAAATTGATTTCACTTTATATGGGTTTGACAGCCATGTTTATTGTGCAGTGAAATGTAGTGTAGCTTCCAGCTGACAATATCCATCAACACAGGGCAATATGCTGACTGCTGGGCCAGATGAAGGCATACATTACTCTGGAAGTGAAACACTCATTCAGATATGACAGTGTCTTCTCCTGAGGATCACCATGGTAATTTATGATGCCCTCAGTGCCATTACTTTACAACTGACATGGATTTGGCAATTTATATACTTGCATGCATACACATAAAAGAAGACAGGCTTGTGGAGAATGGTATGTGCAAAAAATTTTCAATATTATTGTAAGTTAAGTACTATGCCACAGGTGATTAACATTTGAGATCTGCTCTTAATTGTCACAGCTTTCTCTCCACCTCTAGCAAAACCAGATAGTCAGCTTCCATTTCCTTATTCATTTAAAAATATTTTTTCATTGTAAATAAGATGTTTTAATCTCCTCCAGGCTAACAGAGATCATGGCGGATTTTTAGATTCTGGATTTAGTAGATGTTCAATTCCATACCGATTGGTTCTCCTAGACATGTCCTACATTTCTCTCCCTCCAGGCCATTCCACTCTTAGCATATCATTCCAACTCTCTTCTATCTTACTGAACTTTACCTTTTCACAAGGAAGAGGGTTCAGGTTCTACCCCCCCAACTGCCCTCCACTGACTGGTCCCTTTCTCCCATAGTGCATATTGTCTACATGACACTGACAATGAATTAATTACACAGCAGATCTCCAGGACTCACGAGAAATGGTCTCATGAAACAAGAAATTCAAGCATAGGACATAGTATGAAAATACAGATTAAAAAAGGGAAAACAGAAAATGTTCCTGGTCATTCATGCACACATCTTTTTTTTCTTGCCTCCTCTTTTCTCTTCCAAGGGGAGTTAATTGAGAAAAGAATGGGGACGTCCTAAGCAAAACTAGGAATGTGCTGTCAATGAACCAAGATTTGGAAAGAAGAAGAGATTTATCCAGGGAGACTGAAGTGCGAAACCATTTTTAAGTTGGATGCAATATCTGATCAGAATCAGAATTTTAAGAAAGTATTAAGAGGTCACAGAACCAAAAGAATATTTAGAAAATGTCTTTTAATTTCCCCAAATTTTGCTTTATGAAACAAAATGGTTAGGAAATTATTGTTGCAACAGTAGAAATACATATAATTGGATATGTGTATTTAAATTAAGAAATTTAAAAATGGAGATTGTATATTATGAAAGACCTTTTAAACATAAGGAAAATTCTATAGAATACTATAAAATTGCTTTCAAAATGTATGCTATTATTCTGAATATCTGAAGCCTAAAATCCACTTTCTGTTCTAGATAACTTTAAAATCTATATATCAAGCATGGCTTCATACTGCTTCATTCATTTTCAAAAATAACATCAAGTTTTTTTCCTTTTTAAAAAGCCACTTTATCCTAAAATAGTCAATGCTCTCTGTCAGAATCCAGAATTGTCCTAGGGAACATCTCATAATTCCATGAGGCCACTTCTTTTACTTATAATGGCAGAGGAATCATTTGTGAGTTCACTATTCATGATATGTCCTCTCCTGGAAAGCAGTTGGAAGAAGCCTAGAACCAGAGCTATGTGCCTGAAGCCTACTGCTTTCCAGCTGGCCTGAGCGTCATCAGTCACCAGCAAAAGCATTCCTAAATGACAGATGCTGGAAGTCCAGGAGGTCAACAGAACCACACTAGGCACACTGGTCCCTGTACTCCCAAGAATTCCTGCTCTCTCCAACTTCACCAAGGGGGTTTGGATTGATTAATTCATCTTTCGTCTTTCATATCACAATTCATAAAAGGGCAAACTTTCAGTTAGATAAAGAAAGGGAGTGTATAGGGAGAAAATAGAAATTTCAAAGGCAAAGACCTTCTTAGGAATCTGTGATTTCAGTGATTTAAAGAGAAGAAAGTTGAGTTTTTCCAGGTGGGTTCAGTTTAACCATCATAGCCTATGGCAATGGTCCTAAACTAATCCTAGAGAGGCCCCCTTCCTGGGTAAATTCCAAGGGTTATGTGGGTGAATGAGTAAGTGTTTGGTGCCTGTTTTTGTATACATAATGTTCTCACCAAAGAGGAACTCTAGCTAATTCTATAATGTGCCTAGTAATCATTTACCGATGCATTAATTCAGCAAACACTTCTGACACATTTTAGGTGTACCCAGCACTGTGATCGAGTATACAAAGAATACTAACAGGTGTGCCTTGTTTTTAAGGAATTTGGTCCAGTGAGGGAAACAGACACATAAAGAGAAAATTACAAAACAGTGTAAGTACTAACAAAGGTAATTTTAAAATGTTATGCCAGCAGTGATGTTACTGGAATGGACAGAGATGTATGTGAGGAAGGCTTCAGAGAGGAAGTAGTGCTTCAAAGCATCTCAAAAGAAGAGTAAGAATTTACCAGCAGGTGTAAGTGTGAAAGCATTCCAGGCAGGAGAATCAGTATGAACAAAAGCACAGAGTTGTAGCAAAACCACAGTAGGTTTTAGAGAATAAAAAGAATCTAGCTATGGCTTGGATTTATAGAAAAAACAGAAGAATACTAAAAGATGAAATTAGAAAAGTAAACAGGGGCCAGATTGCTAAATGCCCTTGAATGCCAAGCCAAGAATTCTTTCAGGTAATCAAGCAGGGTAGTGACATGAACAAGTATGTTCTAGAAGGGGTTAAAATGGAAACTTATTGGGAAATTACCAGTGAATAGTCTCAATTATTACTAGTGAACTGATAGTAAATAATAGAGAAAAATAAAATGAATAAATATCTCCTCACAAACCCATTAAAACTTACATTTTGTTAGCCACATGTGATATATACATAATGTTGGCACAAAAGATTCTCTTCTGGGATTTAGTTCTGGTAATGGCAGAATAGCTTATATCAGACTAACCCTCAAACAGATAATAATTACAAACTCTGGAAAAAATATGAAAAAGCAACCATGTGAAGTCACTAGAGATCCACCAAAACTAAGAAGAAACTGGAGAGGATTCAATCCCAGAAGGAAGGGAACTTCACTGTGTGAGATCCCTGCTTTCATAGCTTTTCCATGAAGACACTCCCCAGGGTGTCCAGCATCATCATAGTATCTTCCGACACATTGATCCAATTAAGACCAACTTTCTGTTTGCATTCTAGCTATTCCACAAATTCAATGGGATCAGCAAGCAATTTAACTGCCTTCTAGCACAAAAATTAACGTTCTTAACAGAGGAAGATAATAGAAACCAGAGTTTCCACAATTTATAACCTGCAATGCACAATACATAATAAAGAATTACTAGTTGTTCAAACAACCAGGAAAATGTGACCCAGAAACATACAAAAAAAAAAAAAAAAAAGTCAATAGAAAGAGAAACTGAGATGACTCAGACAGTGTAATGAATAGACAAGGGATTTAAAGTAACCATTTTAAATATGTTCAAGGACTTAAAGGAAAAGATTGTCATAATGAATGTATAGAAAGAGGAAAGCTCAGCATAAAACTAAAAGAAAAAACTGAACTTCTAGAACTGAACAGTGTATTTAATATGAGAATTCACTAATGAAGAGCCTTCACAGAGGTTTGGAATGCCCATAAAAGGTCAGTGAACTTGAAAATACATCAAATAGATGTATTTTGTATTAATACAAAATAATTACTAGAGTTTTTAAGTGAATTTAGTTATACTGCTATATGCAAAGCAGAATACAAAAATCAATTACATTTTCATATACTAATATCAAATAATTTGAAAAAATTTTAAGTTTTTTACAATAGCATCAAAAAATAAAATACTTTTAGGAATTAATTTAACCAAAAAATTGTGCAAGACCTATGCGCTAAAAACAATTCAACATTTTGAGTTAAATTAAAGACCCGTGTAAATGGAGAAAGTGAACCATGAACTCAGAAGACTCAATATTGTTAAGATGTCAATTCTTTCCATTTTTATTTATAGATTCAATCCAATCCCAACAAAAATTCTCAAAAGGGTTCTTTAATAAATTAACAACTTGATTTTAAAGTTTATGTAAAAAATAAAGTGGTAAGAACAGCCAAAGCAAATTTAAATGGAGTTTAAGTATTCAAATTACCTTATATCAAGACTTAGAGTAAAAAAATACTTTATGACATTTTGAAAACCAGATTAAAGCATAAACAAGTAGATCATTGAAACAGAATAGAGAGTCCAAAATTAAACTCTCACATATATGGTCAACTTCCAGTAAAGACCTAGCATATTAAAGTGGGAAATGATAGTCTTTTCAATATACAGTGCTAGAAAAAGTGCATAGATATGTGGAAAAAGTAAAACCTTGATCTCGTATTACATATTATACTCAACAACTATAACACTCCTCAAGGAATACATAGGAGAATATTTGAAGTGACTTTGGAATAAACAAAGATTCTTAGATATGACATATAAAGCACTAAATAGACAAGAAAATGGACAAATTAAGTTTTATCAAAGTTAAAACCTCTGCTCATCAAAAGTCATTGTTAAGGAAACAAAATGTCAAAGCACAGATTGGAAAAAATATTCACAATGCACATATCTAACAAGACCTTATATCAAGAATATATAAAGAGCTTCATAAAAAAACAAAAGCAAAAAATTTAAAAATCTAATTTAAAATGGATAAAAGACTTGAACTTGTAAAAAACAACCCAAACCAAAACGAAGCAAAATAACTAATTTGGCTATCCTAGTGATTTACTTGACATAAAAATGCATTTTATGTCTGAGCAAGAGGTTTAACCATTAGGGAAATGATATGTTCATCTTCTGAGAAGAAGGGATGCCAGGGGTGAAGAGAATGGGTTATTTTCTGTCTTTTATAAAAAGAGGAGCTGGATAAATTAGCAAAGAATAATCTACTACCAGATATCTTGATTTAAAGAAGGCAAGTGCAAAATATGATGGCATAGTTCTTCTGACCTAGAGGCTGGTGAAAGAATAGAAACCAATGATGCAGAAACAAAAGATGAATTACCTATGGTACTTGGATTAAGGTGTCAATTCTTCATTTGTCCAATGTAGGGGAAAGCCATAGGCAAATTTTCACTTTCCTGTTTTTACCTTAAAGTTCTTTAATTTCACTAAAAACAAATATCCTACCTACCTCAATTATTGAACTTATCTATACCAAGCAATTTACTGAATAAACTAGATAGATAGATGATAGAATGACAGCCAGATGGACAGAAAGATAGAATACACATAAAACAATTCCATTGGGTAGTTTGGAAACAGACATGTCACTAATTAGAGTACCAGAGTAATTCTTTAAAGAGCAATTTACCTTTTTGACTGTACTAGACAAGAGATCTGTTTACAGGATAGGAACACTAGGTGTGTTAAGTAATTTTGCATTACAAGCCATTGAGTCGGCTGTGACTCCTGACAACACTATGAACAAGCTATGTCCACAATATCCTGTCCTTAACAGCCCTGCTCAGCTCCTGTGGACTCATGCCTGTGGCTTCTTTTATGCAGTCAATCCCTCTTATATTTAGTCTTCCTCTTTTTCTGCTTTCTATTTTTTCCAGCATTGTTGTCTTTTCAAAAAATCCTACCCAAAGTAGAACAGCTTCAGTTGTATCATTTTTTACATATAATAATATTCACAAAGTGCTTTCAGGAAATACATTACCTTCTTAATCCTATTTATAGTCCATTGAAGTGGGTAGAAGGGTAGATATATTTGTTCCATTTTATAAATGGAGAAACCAAGGCTCAGAGAGTTATGCTCCCCTCTTCTGAAATAAACAGTTGCTACCAAGAAGCAGAGTCAGATCTAGAACCTAGGTCTAACTTTTAGTCTGGTGCATTTTTCCTACACCAAAGCTACCCCAGTCACTACTTCATTGTCTGAAATACGTTTTAATTTCAAAGCCCACTGCTCCTTGGTTGGAACATTGTTTTGCCCCCATAAGGATATTTCCCTGCACAGCTAACCACATTAGAGGAGCCCATTACCAGTTCTGAAGTTCATGACACTATCGAATTGGTCACTGAACTACTGCCCTACCCAAGATGCAATAACATGCAAAGAAAGCACTAAAGACTGAACTTATAGCAAGGATTAACATGATGCTAAATGAATGCATTCCTTGGTTGCAGAATTATGAACAAGTGTTATTGTGAATAAGGCTTCTATTTTTTCCTATTGGAAAACTCCATTCTCTTACAAGAGCAACAAGAAGAACCAAAAGGGAATTCCCTAAGGTCAGCTCTAAGGAAACATAAACCTCTAATTCAATAACTCTGCTACTGCTCTGAAAAAAGGGCTTTATTATTGCAACATCCATATGGAGCCAATTGGACATTAATGACTAATCAATCCCTCCCCTTTCTATTCTACTTAAAGTGTCACAAACCATGTTTAGATTAGCCCATTTCCTGCTTAGGATTGCTCAAGATGTCTTTTGTTCTTTCAGGACCAGCCTGATGGAGGCAGCTTAAACAAACACACGACCAGAGTGGCGCAGGAGTTATAAAGTGCCATATGTGAATGAACAAAGGGGCTATACTAAAGCCTTTTGTGGTATTTGTTAATGTTTTTCATCTGAGCTTAAAAAGGCTTAATGACTTTGTGGTGAGCTGATGCATGTGGCTCGTGGCTTTGCAAAATGAAGGAAATTCTAACCAGTGATACACCAGCCTGTTTTTTCAAGAGTCTCTTGCTTTCAGTTTTGGTGCCCATGTTTACCTTTTTTTTTTTTTTTTTTAATTCTCAAGTTATATTTGCTTTACACAGATAGCTAGACAGAACCCTTTATATTGTTTCCACTATAAGCTCCAAGGCAACTGGGATAACTTATGCGATTCTTTATTTTAATGATCTGAAAGTAACAGAGAATATCAAATATTCCACTTAGTATCTATTTGGTGTTTGTATGCACAGGAGGAAGGCTTACAAGCTGTTGAGCCAGGCAAAAAGACATCATTTACGTTTGAACCAGAGACTACGATGGATGAAATAAGACAACAATAGATCTGGCTTCCTAAATTTTCAGAGAACCAGGCCCAGATTCAAGTAGAGTCCCATGGAGAACACAGAGGCTGGTGAAAAGCTGGTAGACTAAATAATTCATGTTGCTCAGCAGCTTCTGGAGTCATCCAGTTACCATAGACTCTAAATGAAGTTAAGAAATACAAACCAAGATGAAGCAAATCTCAGCATTAGTTAACAAAGTTACCACTGAATCCATCCTCTTGTTTCCATTCTCATCACTCATCGATTGCCTTGGCTTCACTGTCTCTGTTGGACTGACTAGCCTTTTAGCTGACAGTCTTACTTCTAGTTTTGAGTCCTCAGTCCCCACTTAAATAGTTCTAATTTCAACCATCATGATCCATTACAAATGTAATTCTGACAAATCATATTTAAAAGTCTTCAATGGCTCCCTAAGGCCCCCCAAATAAAGTCCAAACCCCTCAGGATGGTATACAAAGCTCTCTATGACCTGTTTTCCACCTAAGTCTCCAGTTCCATCTCTGACACTCTACTTGCAGTTGTTTTGCTCTATAATTCTGAACCACTTCTAGTTCTCTGTACGTGCTGTTTCATACTAAGAATTCATGCTTTCCCTTTTCCTGGAATTTTCTGTCCACCTGCCAATCGCTTGTTCATAGACTCACGATAAGAATCATCTCTAGGCAGTCTTACCAAGCTTGTTAGGCTGGATTAAGTATTTTAGGCTCCCAGAGCACCTTGTGCCTACCTATACCTTAACCTTTACTATATTTTATCCAAAATACCAATTGAATGTGCTTACCTTCTTCACAAGACTGTGCATCCCAAAAGGGAAGGGATTCATTGTCTCTTAATCCTAACCACTTCCCCAGGGCCTGGTACAGAAACTGGCAGAAGGTAAGTATTCAAATGTCACAGGAGAGAGCAATGGACATCTTTGACAGTCAACATTTTACAAAGAGACTCAGATATCTACATGTTACTTTACACCCTGGGAATTTCCAAAATCAGATTTCGTATAAGTCCTATTTTATCGCCTATATTCTATAAAGTACCTTGCCTACTTGAGCCCTCTGTAAAATAAAAATGGCTTTGATGGGAAATTGTACCCACAGTTGTTTGGGATTCAGAGATCATTGGTTCTAGTCTTCTTTTATTGAATTGCTACAATGCACAATTCTGAAATCCATGCTTTCTTAATTCCAGGGAAATCCTGAAGGGATGGTAAGGCAAGTCTGGGCTTTTTTGGAAATATTAAACCTGAAAGCTATAGTAATGCTGTAGGGTGTGTGTAAATATATACAACTGAAGCATGTATTCAAACAGGCATGTGATGGGACCTTCCCTAGATAGCAGAGTCATGAAATTGATACAATATGCTCATAAAATTAGAAAATTTTAATATGAGAGGAATATTAGAGACCATCTAATCCACATTCCTGAAACTGAGGTTTAAATAAGTTAAATTAGCCAAGTCTCACAGCTAATAAATTACAAAATCACATGAACTGAAATATAACCACCCCAAAGTTTCACACTTGCCATCAAAATGAATTTTTTAAATGGTCAACTGAATTGTTTCAATGGCATCCAGACTTAGCTTTAAAACTCTGATCAAAATTAATTTAACTGGTCTCTTTTCTTCATTTCATTTCATTTGTTCTAGAGAACTTGCCTTTTATTAAAATGTGAGATGCAGATCATGGATACAGTAGACTAATTTTTTTATTATGTTAGGGACATGGAAATAGACAATGCTAGAAAAAAATGACTCAAGAATTTTGGGTAATCAACTCAATTTTATGATTCACCAAAATATTTTTGCCCTGAGAATCAGGTGAAAGTATATGAAAGGTACCTAATATTTCTAGAGTTTGAAAGATTTTAAAAACCTTTTTATGAATTCCCACTTTTCATTAATTTTTCTACTTTTTAATGAAAATCAAAAGGGAAAAACCACTGCAACAAAGGCGATCAACTCCATCTACACATCTTCGAGAAAAATAGGAGTCAATGCGGCTCGGAGGCTATGTAGTTACACAGATCTGGGTTTGAATTGGGGATTTGATATTTCCTACGTAACCTTGGGTAAATTATTTCCCTTCTCTAAACTGTAGTTTTATCTCCTTATGGAAGCGCTAAAACTTCTACTTGGCAGGATCCTTGTGGGGATTAAATGGGAACGTAAATTTCCTAGCACAGTGATTAGAATGCGGTAGCTGCTCACTGAACAGTGATTCCCCTTAGAAATAGTAGCAATAGCAATGGCAAGAGAAGTAGCAGAATGTCTATTCCAGTATCAAGAACATGGCAGGTGGTTACGTTAGATATATTTACTCCCTTTCTAGTCTTTCTAAACATACCTGGGTGATGTTTCCTATACTGTACAGTCCAGTTCATTAGGATAATGATAAAATGAACCCACAAGTTAGCTGGGGAGTGCAATTTACTACTTAATGGAGCTTTTTTTCTTCCCAAGAGCTAAAAATATATTTCAAAAGGGCTTCTATGATACAGAACTAAAATGCATTTAAAAATGCATAAGACCCAACCAAGAAAGACCATCTCATTATCCCCCCACTTCCCGCACGTAGGAACCGTAACCAGACTATGTATGCTGCTCAGTCTGAGCCAAAAGCAAAACAAAAACAAAAGAGAGACTATTATCTTGTAAATTTATGGATGACCTTTTTATGAAGGATTCATTGGAACAACTAAGGATTAGGATTATTGACTATGAACCAGTAACAAATGGAAGGTAAGGAAGTTTCAGGGATTGTTGACAGTTGTTTTTTCCTCCCCTCTTCCTCCCGCCAGTAACAGTTCTGCGACTGGGCAGCATGGATTAGAATTATCCTTTTTTATTTTGTCCCACGCATGATCAACCTTCCCAGTGAAAAGTGAGCTTGTATTAAAAGCAGCATGAAATGATTTCTCTGCCATGAAAGCATACATACCTGTGTGTATATATATATACATATTCATATATACACATATATGAAGTCTGTCCAGAAGTTACCCAGCCATGTAATATGAAAAATAATCATTTAGTGAAGAAGATATATGATACAAGAAACACTGTACACAGGACAATGATGCCTCAGCCCCCTTCAAAGTAGGCGCCTAGGGACCTCACACAGTTCTCCCAGTTGCCATCAGCTCCTCCCTTGTATTTTCCTGAATTTCATTGATGGTCTGAAATCTCTTCCTTTTCAAAGGTGATTTTAGTTTTGGGAAAAGCCAGAAGTCACAGGGTGACAAATCTGAGCTGTAGAGGGGCTGAGCCACCTGGGTGATTTGACGTTTTGCCAATAACTCTGCATGAGATGTGATGCCTGAGCAGGCATGTTGTCATGATGAAGCTGCCAATCACCAGCTGCCCGTAGCTGCAGCCTTCTGAGTCATCCCAATAGTTTCCAGAGAGGAAGGTTCAAGCTTAATGCAAAAATTTTTGTAGATTCATTGCTCTACTCAGTCATTTTGAACGTGGACCACCCAGTACACATGCTCACTCAACAGCATCTACCGCCCCCACTGACTAGCGCACTGAAGTTGTCATTGTTCACTCATGCTCATTCCAGTCCACTCTCCTTGGCCGCCAGGTTACACTGATGTTGCGCAAACCATTTTCATTATATTAACAATGGCCAGGCTTTTTCTTGACACACCACATATAGATAGATAGATAGATAGTTATCTCTATATCTGTCTAGCATTATAGATATATATACCAGTAAACGGAAATCTGTATTTTAGTATAAATTTTAAATGGTTGAATATATTAAAATTTTTATGAAATTCCATATTAAGTTTTAGCTACTTTTACAGCTTACTCCTAAATGCAACAGTCTAGTATAATGCAAATGTCAATGGATTCCTGACTTTTTGGAATAAGTCAGAAGCACAGTTATCAAAGCTTGAAAAGAAGGGGGGAAAGGTTGGTCTCAAATCCAATCCTAACCTTAAGCAGAGAGAATTTAAAGAGCACTCCAAATTGGCATGAAGTTCTTTACACCCACCAATGTAAGGTTGGGCTGAATTCTATAATCTGCAGATGGGAAGTGAAGTGGCTCCTGCTGTCAAGAGAAGAGGACCCTGGGACAGGGAACTAGACAAGGTCCATATTTTAAAACGTATAAGTCAGTCCAAACACAGAGGTAGATCTCTATCAGCTAGGGTTTATTCTAATGTGTTGGTATGTGGAGCAGACATACGTACTCCTGAGGAAGCATGGACTGATCTTACAGTCCCACTGGGCACGAATGTTGGCTCCTCTTGTCTTGGTCTAATGTTCATGGTAGGTAGGGTTAATCTTTTAGCTCCCAGCTGGTGTAGCAAGATTGGAACATACTTCTGTGTGATTCAGCAATGGCATAGACAAGCATTTCTTCTCCAGGGTAGAGGATATTCAGTCAGAAAATAGATGCGCACGTGCATGTGTGTGTGTGTGTGTGTGTGTGTGTGAGTGTGTGGTGTGGTTATATACACTGTCATCGACACTTCTTCAGAGAAGGCAGGCTGATGAAAAAACAGCTGTTGGGCAGGGCTAGGTTCCTCACTAAAGAGAGTCTGGGTCTTTAATTAGGCTTTCTAGCTTAAGCACTTCTGAGAAGCAGATTGAGTTCCCTTTATGGAGTATTAGGAGATGGAGTCATACAAGAATCTTGACATTTCCCGCTCTTGCCCCATCAGGACTATCCATCACTTGGAGAGTTCAATGGAAATTGTTTTCTACCAACATTAAAAATTATTTGGGAGCTTTTAAGACATAGCAAATATATATCTTTAAGAGAAGTTTATTTGCTTGTTTAAGTGAGCTGCACTTTATATATAGTGCTGATATAAACTGGTGCACAGGATCCTCTAAAACTGTTTATATCCACAGTAAAATACATTTCTGTGATACTCATACAACATAGTCCGCAGCAAGGGGCTTTGTGAACTCGGCTTATCTCCCAGACTGCATGGCTGTTACTCAGTCTTCACCATGCTTTAGGCCTCCTTGGCTACCCATCCTTGCTCAGACCCCAGCCTTCTGGTTCCAGAGAGCCTGCTTTGCCTATTCAGCTTGACATGCCTAGAAACACTGTTTCAGGAAGTTATGGAAGGCCAGAACCATAAGCCCACAGCACAGCTCTGGTTGGTGCTCCCTTTGGATTTACCTTGGTCTTTTCTTTCAGTAGGTACAATTTCCCATCTTTTATTCCTGGCATAGACTCTAGTACTTGGATACCTTCTTGGACAAAGACATACCACCCATGGTATATTTCTATATTAATTTCATCTATTTTTTAAAAATGGCATTGTCCCTAATTGATACTTATCACATTCTAACTGACTTAAAGGTAAATTATTTCAATTATTTTGGAAATAAAATAAGAGTGTTAAAAAAGGCTGTTAATTAGAAATCATCTAGACCAAATTCCTCATCTACAGATGAGAAAACTCAGGAAAAGAAAGTCACTTGCTTAGGGTGAAACAACTAGGATTTAAGTCTCCTGGTCCTTAAGCAAATATCTGAAAAGGTGTCATATAGAAAAGTGTTAAAGTTCTATTACGTTGGAACCCAGAAGTCAGCCTAGAAGCAATGGGTAGAAGTTACAAGGAAGCAGAGGCAGATTTGGACTATAAGTAACAAAGAATTAATCATTAGAATTGGAATGAGCTTCTCGGGAATAGTCAGTTTTCTGTCATTAGACTATTAGAGGCATTTAAACAGAGTAAGATGAACATTTGTCAGGAATATAAGGAGGGATATCTTGGCTGGAATAAAAAATTTGATAATCTCTTCTTTATTGAGATTCTGAGAATATAAGTGTTGCAATGTGAAGCACTGTATTCAGGTGGGCTTGAGCTAATAATGACCTTTACATTCCAAAGTATAAGTACTTGTAGTCTTTAAATCCCACCCTAGATTGCTTGCCTCTGCTGCCTTAAACGAGCCGTGTATCATTGAGTCAGTCTCCTTTTACACCAGGAGTAAGGATCCAGGGGAGGGAAAGAGAATGAAAAAAGCTTCAAAGAGTTCCCTGAGTATGGATCAAAGGGTAAGCAGGATTTGTAAGAGAAGACATTCATATCAAAAAGTGTATTTCTTTAAGAAAAAAGAGGAAAAGTTGCAGTCTGTTATTTGTCTATAAGCAGAGAGCTTAAGTTGACAATAACAAAGTTATTCTGAAATATAAAACTTAGAAGCAACAAGAAGTTCACACACACACACAAAAAGAAACTTTCAGAAGGGTTAAGGCCATCTTGGCTGGGATCCAATTCACAAATTCAGTACAAATCTATAAATCCCTTCCAGGCAAATCTCAGAATCTGAGAGAAACAATTCTAAAAGTGGCTATTCTTGGTATGCATATCCATTTCTATTCAAATCAATGCAAGTTTTTAATACATTGAGGATAGCATCATTATATGTCCAACACGGGGTCCAAAAGTCTGGCCAATGATAGTCCTATTCAGAGTTCATACTGCATGATTTTCATCAAAATGAGGTACAGCCTTTCTCTGAGGCTGGGACACAATAATTGAATCTGAGAATTAAAGTAGGAGTTACAAGAATGTTTCCTTCTCCAAACTATTCTTTAAAACAAAACCAAAGAAAAGAAAAAAGAAAAGTATCCTTCTAGAGACCATAGGTATGAGAGAGAGACAGAGAAAAAAAAAAAAAAAAAAACAGGATGGGAAGAATATAAAAAAGAAGGCAAGCCACAATTAATGTTGCTGGGGGAAGAGAAGGAGAGAGAGAAAGGGGAGGGGGCCCCCTGTCTGTGAAAGGTATTTGAGAAATGCTACTCAAGTGATCTTCTCATCAACAAAAAGAAAAGATCAAGGGACTTGAAAACCTGATTCAGCAAGCAGTTCATATATACTCTTGAAGGTATTAATCTCCTCTTTTATTTCTCTGAAAAAAAAAACTGCATGGAAGTTATTGTGGAAAGACCACCTTTCATATTAAAACAAACAAACAAACAAACAAACAAAAAACTGTGTTTTATGAAGACCCTAGTAGCAATCTTGGATTTGGAAGGGACCTGAGACATAATGGACTTCCACACGCCTCTTTAAAAGAAAAAATCCTTAAACCCAGAGGAATTAGTCCCTTGTTCACCATCATTTAGCAAAAGAGCTTTATTCCAAATTTTCAATAACCAGCCCAAAGCCTTTTCCTATTGTACTTTGCAACCTTGAAATTAGGTGAGTTGGGATAAGGACTGCACTCTTGCCTAAGGAGTACAAGGAGAGTGGAAATGCCATATGAAAAGTCCATAAAAAAGTTAAATAGATGCTTGTCATTCTTAATACATGGTGACAGACTCAAGTAATCGAGTCCTCTCTTCCTTGCATGTCCAATTTAAGAGCTAACAAATTTTGTGTGCTCAATACATGTGAAGCCTTCAACTTCTTCAAGCATAACAAGACCTTAAACATGTTTCCGAAGCCCCCAGCACCAATGAATTTGTAGTTTTATAAATATCATGGTGAACAAGAAATGCTGTCTTGTCATATTCAAGCCAAATAACAGCTGGACTTTAAAAATAAAATTTTGAAGGCATTTGCCTTTTATATTTTTAATTTCTGTTTTCCTAGCTTATCGTTTTGTCATTTGATTTTGATGAGTGGTTAATACACATGCACAGCTGCCTGTTTTGGTGACCTTTCCCTTGCTGCTTCCACGCTCAGAGCTATGGAGCAGGTCTACAAGTTGCTTACTAAGTGATATTGGCATTTTCATGACTGGCAGACATTTTCCAGGAAAGCCCGACTGGAACGGGGCCTGTTCTCCTAGGCTGACTTTCTGTTAGTCACCTCAGAAGCCCCACAGGAAGACGGAGTAGAAGTCGAGGGAGGGAAGAGCCCCTTAAGATTGCTGTTCTGCTTTATTCATGATAGACAAGACAAGGAAAGCGCATGAGTACATTGATAGATGAATGGATAAAGAAAATATGATATAGATACAGTAGAATGTTACTCATTGATAAAAAAGGAAATCCTGCCTTTTGCAACAACATGATGAACCTTGAAGGCATTACATTAAGTCAAATAAGTCAGGCAGAAAAAAATAAATACTGTATGATCTCACTTATATGTTGAATCAAAAGAGGCCAAACTCAAAGAAACAGAGTAGAACGGTGGCTGCCAGGGGCTGGGGGTGCAGAAAGTGGACAGATGTTGGTCAAAAGGTACGAACTTCCAGCTCTAAGATGAATAACCTCTGGAGGTCCAATGCACAGTATGATAGCTATAGTTAACAACACTGTATTATGCATATGAAAATTGTTAAGGGAGTAGATCTTACATTTTCTAATTAAAAAAAAAAATTATGTCAGGTGACAGATAAGTCGACTAACTTTACTGTGGTAATCATTTTCCAATATATACGTGTACAAAATCATCACATTGTTCACATAATGTTACATATAAATTATATCTCAACAAAGCTGAAAAAAATTTTTAATGTTTTTTCTGATTGGAAGCCAGAGGAAACATGGACATGATCATGTATGGACTCTGAAGGGATAGCATCCTGGGCTGGCACTGCAGAACTCACCTGTTCTTTGAGCTTTCCTAAGTAGCTTTCACTCTGAATGTTTGTGGGGCACAAAGAAGTCTTGATCTCTTTAGTACTTTTCTCAATGATTATTGTATCTGTCTGTCTATCTACATGTATGTCTGCATTTTCCTTTAAATCCTCTGCCTTATTTCACTAGACTTTCAACTCCAAGAGGTCAGGAATGTATCTGTTTTGCTTCCTCTGGTTTATCCAGTGTCTGGTTCGGGGACTGGCTTGCAGTAGGCACTCTAGAAATAATTGTTCGCTTGCTTGCTTGCTTGCTTTTTGGGACCACAAACTGACAGAAGGAGTTTATAAATTTTTTAGTTATTCTTTCACTTCAGTCCCTTCTTACTCTTCCTGCTAAGGGAAAGGAGCAAACAGGAGCAAGAGTTGTGAGTACCTGCTATCTGCTCTGACTTTAATAGGAACTGTAACTCCAGCAGGATTTGCAATCAGCTCACACTTGAACAGATGCCAGGAAATACCCTGAAGTCAGCAGAAGACTGCTACCCATCCCCGCAGCCACAATCCTCACAAAGGCACTGCGCTGCTGTTGGTATTAGAGCACGTAACTTGACTCCATTCTTGAACTCACAGTCCCCCAAAAGCACATGAGGTCTCAATGGCAACTCTGGGCAAGCTGCTGAAGGGAGGTTTGCACACGCTCCTTAAGCCCCTGGGCCAACATGGCCCTTCTATGATTACACTCACCAGGCACTGCTGCCATGTGCGACAGAGTAACAGGAGAGCTGCATACAGCATGACTTGCTATATTTAAGGGACAGGAAATGGGCCATTCTGAGGAAGGTCACAAGAAGTTAGTTCAGAAAAGTAAAGGCACCACATATCTATCTGCATATACAGGGCATGCAGTATAGCACATAGTCAGAGCTTGGGGACTGGGGCCAGGCTGCCTGGGATCCACCTTCAGCTCTGTAACTTGTTTGCTGTGTGACCCATGGCAAGTTACTTAATTACTCTCAGCTTTAATGTTCTCATCTATAAAATGGAAAAATAATAATACCTTCTTTACAGAGTTGTATGATGATTAAATTTTAAAATGTTAAAAAAGTTAGTACATTTTCTGGCATCTAAGTGCTTGATAAATGTTTGCCCCTACCCCCCCCCCAAATAAACATAACCAGAAAGTTGGTTTAAATCCAGACAAGCTGGTATTGAGTGGAATTTCCAAAGACATTTCTATACAACATGTTTTTCTACAGTTAGGTTTTTCATTTTTTTCCTTTCTTAATGGTTAATAACTCTGACCATAATTTTTAACTTACCCAGAACATAATATCATCAAGTAGATTAATAGTACATTACTAAGAGGTAACTTACTGTATTTATACCCCTTACACAGTTTAAAAAACCCGGTTAGGAAGGGTAAGTGACAGACTCAGAACACTCTGTTAGAACAAGGGTGAAGACAGAACTCTGTAATTCCTAGTCTATTGAAAAAATGACCAGACTCAATACTTTCAAGTGATGAAAAATATTATTTCACTGTGTATGGTCAAAGATTTAGTTACTCTACAGTATAATCTTCCAACCAAATTGAAATGGGCCAGACCTGAATATTGGTCCCCTAGGGCAAGGAACCTCAATCTTCACTAGAGAAAAACCTGCACTTCTAAGTGCCTATAAAAATGTGAATGTCAATGTGCTCTTGGTACATATTTTTTATAGAAGAGAGTATATTTCTGGTTTTGAGCCCTCTTTATCACTCCCTCCCTCCTCCTCCTCTTCCTCTTCCCCTCTCTACCCCCACCCCACCCCACATACACACATGCACATATACCAGTCAGAGTTTGTTTTAAAACCTTGTTCTCGGGAGTATTAATTAAACATCAGTCTCTCCTACTGGTGTGAGAAATCTGCCTTCTGGAAACTCTGAAGTGCTTCCTAATGTCTGACACTAAGCAGCTCTTAGCGCTCATGCCAGGGACTTCCAAACTGCCCGGATGGCTCGTAGCTATCACTAGAAGCTATGCTGCTAGGAAATGTCTTCATATGTTTTCAAGGGATTAGGTCCTGGAAGAAATACTGCCAGTCAAACGGATCATAGAAAGATTCTTCCCATGAAGCTGAAGAAGGACTTTACTGGGACCCAGGATAGGTGAAGTATTGTGTTACTCTGAAGAGAACAAATTAATCTTCCCTGACTATTGGGAGGGATTCTGCCAAAGGATCAATAGGAAGACCAGTCCCTCCTCTGCGGTGACATGGTAAATAACTGGGCAACATCACTACTGAAGTGCTGACCGGACTCATAAATTGTACCCAGCCTCTGGGGAGCAATCTCTGCTGATTTGCTACTGGTGCCTTTAAAACAAACAAACAGAAAGGGAAGAGCAGCGGACAGGCATTAATAGTGCTATGGGGAAACACAGAGAGAGGGAAGCTAGTCTTTCCATCCAGACTTTCAAAAAGACTTTAGCAATGGTGACCACCCAGACCGAGGCTGGGCCTTACCCAAGCCATTATTAATTTTATGCTAGATCTGCTCAAACCATCATTTAGTTCCCAAAATGGTTTGATAGTACCTGGGATCACTTGATTTGGGGTTAAAAGATCCTCCTTTGTATGTTTGTCCCCCCCCCCTTTTTTTTTTTACACACAAATGCAGTGAAGTGAATGAAACAGCAAACTTCTGGTATTCATTGAGATGTAGAGGGTCCTTTTATTTTAAAACTAAAATGGCACCTTGAAGTACTTGGATTGCTATGTCCAGTAATATAGGATCTAGCTGCATCTCAAAGTCCTCAACTATAATATATAATGAAGACTAACATTTCCTCTGCTTTTCCAAAAAAAATCCAAGCTGGTACTCCCAAGAAAGACCATAAAGATCCTACAGCTAACCGAGACACCCCTTCAGAAACACCCAGAGCAAAGAAAAGAGCTATGGAAAAGTCACTCACCCTCTGCATCTTCCGGCCGAGTCAGGTCGATGACACCTGGGCCCAGCTTTCCATCTTCACTTGACTTTCCTGTTAACTGGGGCCCCAAATTCTCAAAGCGCGTTCTTTCCTAGAGGAAAGAATAATTAGAGGCTTATTCTAGCTTCCAAAGCAGCCACTTTTCCTTCCAGTTTCTATCTTGCTTAATGGGCAAAACTTGGATTTACAAACATCAGTTCTGTTCATCTGGGGTTCAGGGGATCTTGCAGGAAGATTCCACTGAAGCCTCATTGTAGCCCTGGCAGCGCTGACAGGTTCTAATCCATAGGACCTGCAAGGAAAGGAAACCTGCGACAGGAATCCTGCCAGCGCTGCACTGGGCATCTTCTCGCTGTTGCATTTGCTCCAGCAATCTAAAGGAATGCAGCTGAGAAGTTTGAACCAAAAGTGCAAAACTTGAAAGAACGGTTCCCGTCAAAATGTACATACTGCTATTTAACAGGAGAGGCATGTTCCCGCTTAGAGATGATAGTTTGCAGTGGCATTCCTGAGAAAATACAAATCAGGATTTTATGCAAGAGGATTTCAAAAACAAATGTTTCAAAGCAGGCAGGCTAGATGATGGCACTGACACTATTATTTTGCCTAGGAGTTTCGACTGTAACTTCCTGGGACATGAAAAGGAGGACATAACTCCAAGCCAGCCATTGCATTACAGAAGTTAAATACTCCTGCCACTATTGCAGGGAAACCCGAAGATGTTTTACTTGCTAACCGGTTCGCCTAGAAGCAGGGGTCTGAAACAACACAATGATTTCTCCCTCTGCAGCTCTCGGGATCAGTAGCAGAGGGCTCACTGACGGTCATAAACACGGCGTTCTGGTCTACGGAATCACAGTGCGTGTTCCCTTCTTGCCTCTGTTCTCCAGACTCAAACTTGGCTTTGTGTTGTGTTCGTGAATGAATGAAACCTTGTTGTTCATTACTATGAAACAATATTAAATGTCATGTCAGCTTGAGTTTACAGACATGAAATAGCAGCTTGCAGCTTTGGGAATGGTTTCTGCGTGTTATACTTAATGCATTATGCAGCAGTAGAGTGCTGATTGCTGTTCAGTCTATTGTTCAATGACCTAGTTCTGTACTGAGCCTGTTCAGCATTAGATGGAAACACTCTGAGTGAGTGTTCCTTCTGTAAGATGTTTAGAAACTTGGAAATATTCTTAAGGAGCAAACATACAATTACTTGATAGAGGACGTGTCTCATTTGTACAGTCTCACTACGTTGTGCTTTCTAATATGATTATTTTTGAATATCATTATATTTCTATAATTAATTCCCATCAGTCAAATTGTGCAGGAAGTCTTCCAATTCCCCTTCACTGTGGAATATGTTGAAATCTATGTTGGAAGAAAACACAGCATAAACCTTGCTTTAATCTAGCACCATTTCTATGAAAGTTTTGCAACAAAATTATAATCATGAATTTCTCCAACTGGGTAATACTGACTGGTTACAATGTGGGGAAACCTCTGAAACATGACACTTATAAAAAACAGAATGGAAATAAAAAGCAAATTAAGTATGGTTCCCCAATATCTTCTTGTGTGAAAACAGTGCCGCACAAGAACAAATTAACCCAGATGCAGGCCACAGCAAAAAGCAGCCACAAGCCATGGGGTACTTTCACACATTGTCGGAGGGAGGACAGCTGCTTTTAATCAGCCAATTTCTATTTTTGAAGTAGCACTTTTGGTTGTCCTGATGTAAAAAAAAAGAATTAAAGTAAAGATGAGTAGTACCAGGGACAGCAAAATATTCAACCTTTGTTTTATCACATTGTTTTGCACTTCAAATATTTGCATGTGAATGCTCTTCTTGTGTTAAATGCAAAAGGAGTTTTGATGTGACACCTGCGATCTTCTTGGAAAATAAACTTTAACTGTATTTTCATAGGGGGAGGGGGACAACTTTCTCTGAAAATCAACAGAATGCGCTACCTATCAATATGCATATTTCAAGTATCTTTCTAGTCATTCATTCTCTTTGATTTTACTGGAAAATATTCTATGTAAAAAATAAAATAAATAAATAAATAAATAAAGTTCCTGAAAGAATATCAATATTTTGACAAGGAAGCAGAAGAGGGAAAATTACATGCCATGGTTTGTAAAATCCTAAGACAACAAAGCTTATATGATGATAATATCTTTTCTTTTATAAAAAATGAAGTGCACTCACAATTTGGTAGTATCAGCTTGTTTTGAATCATAACATAAAACATTCAGAACATTCAACAACACATTCACAGTGTCTCTAGTCATACATTTTTCTGACTTCATTGAAAAAAATTCTCTGTAGAGACACTTTTCTTATAAAATACTGGTATGTTGTCAAAGTAGAAGTCAAGGAAGAATATTCCATGAAACACTTGTTAAATAGGCAGAAACAAAATCAATGATAAAAACTGTTTTGGGTCATGGGCTGCATTTTATATTTGGTGATATTAAGCACCTGTATTTGAGATTAAAGTTGGACCTTTTCATATAAATTTCTATCTAGTCTTCCAGATTTCCTTTTCTTCAAAGAATTGCTCAGAATATTCATTTGCCAGCCACATAACCGTAAGATAAGAGGTCCTGACATCTACAAGTTAGCTCTGGGCAGCTGAGCTAAGCAAAGATTTTACTAGTGAGGTTGAACATGAGCCTAGTAAATACAGGATGGGGACGTGGACACAGAGAGAAGTTCAAGAATACTTTAGTTTCAATAGGCTTCAACTTCTAGCTATTAAGTGCCAATGGATATGCCTATATGGAACAAATAGAGACTGTGGGTGGCAAGTTCTTAACTCCAAATTTTTCCATGCACTTGAATTAGCGCTCAGAATGCACATAGCTGCTAAGTTAAGATATTTTGGAGGTATAAGCAAAACACCTCAATGCTAACTTAATCTCAAGCCCCCAAGAAAATTTCCTGGTCTTTGTGTTGACAGTGAAATGTGCATTACAAGAGATGATGTGATCAGACACTTACACATTGTCAGTCACAAACATGCAGACAACATAAAAGTTATTGAAAAAAATTAAAGTCAGCTCTGCTGTGTTGTAGGTCTGTTGGCTAAGGGCTTTGAAATGATGATGTATGAGGTAGATGCTGCATATTAAATAAAGATATTTAAATGATAAAGCCCCCTTTAGTGAGAGCTGATGAATGCTAAATGTTACAAGCCATACAACTGAGGCATCCATCATCTTCACATATTATCAGAGTCAACCACAGGGCAGCCTCGCTGATGACAGATAGACTGCTGCATTATTATCCCTATTTCCAGAGTCACTGAACAAACCCTTCCACTCCTCAGGCATTATTTTTAACTTTGCATTAAATTAGCAACTTTGCCCTCCCTACCATGGCAGGATTGATTGATTTTGTCTATGCATCAAGGGAGAGAGAGAATGGATTTGGAGTAACTACAAGAACAGAGGTTTGTTTCCATCTAGGGGAAAAAAATCAACTTCCTCTTACTGGCAACAAACGTAAAATTGTGATATGGGGGAAGAACAGCAATGAAACAGTAAGCCCACAATAATGGCTTTTCTTTGCACTTAGATAAAAGCTGATTTTTTGATGTGCACAGTATATTTTAATAAAATTTTATATACTATGTTTTATACACTTATTGGCTATTCCATAATAATGTGTGTGCTAACAGTAAAATTGCTCTTAAATTTATGTGTGTTATTTATATGTTCCCACGTAACAATGCTTTTTGTTGTAAAAAATATTCTGTTTATTAATGTAACTTTACAACCACTGCATCCCAGATCCGTGGTAAATTAATGACATTTTTATTATTTTATAGTGTCATTAAATTTTTACTGATCACTCCATCAAACAGAGGCAGTAAAGGCCATAATGCAAACTGGGACACTTAGATCAGGCAGCAGGAAGACATTCCATATAGTCTGAAGGAAACTGCTAGCCATAAATGATATTTATACCATCTTTAAGCATGTTAGAATACTTGGATAAGTTTGGCAAAACTGTTTCAGTAGTAGAGTGGATTGTGTACTTAAATAACAGTTTGCCTGCTGGCGAGACAAGCCTTTTTCAAACCATATGTGAGGTGACTGACTACAGCCATCTCCTGAAGAACAACATGTAATATGAGGACTGGATGGGCACCCTCCCTTCTGGATTGCCAGGACTGACCAGCCTCCACCACACCTCAGGTGATGTCTACTTGGTCCCCTGTTCTACAGGCTGCAGTGGAAAATGGCACATACATGCTCAGAGAGGCTTCTTGTTTGCTGCTGCTTTACAAATAAATATATTTCATTTGATGGTAGATGTGGCTGGACAAAGATGTGACATTTTATTTCACTGTTCTAAGTGAGAGGTACTTTACCAACCTTTATTCAAAGCCTGTTTCTAAAGTATGTCTGACTATGGTGTCATTCACATGTTATAAAATATATACATATTATATATTGTATTTCTGGACAGCATATAGAAGATAGTATTAATAAATAGAAAATATCGTGCTCATGTAATCACAAATTTAGAAGCACCTATCTAAGCACCTATGTAGGGTTCTGGCATCAATCTTTTTTAAGTAAATAAGAATTTTGTGGCTATACCCTAAAATATTAAGTTTTTAAACATTGAAAACTTTTTCAAATCTTTCAGCTTCGTAATAATGAGGAATTTTGCCAGGGAAGTCAAGATTGCAGCGCCACCAGGCATGTTTGTGTGTATCCCCAAGCAAAGTTTTCTAAGAGAAATAACAAACACTTGCATTGTGAATAAAAATTCTCTAAGGCCACCACATTCATCTGAGATCTTATCTCTTCTCCAAGTTTCAGCTTTGTCTAAGTTAAGTACCACCCAAAAGAAGTCCTGTCATTTTATCCTAGCTGCAAGCTTTCGTGTCTCTCCAGCCCTGGGAAAGCTCTTCCTACTCTACAAGCAAAGGCCTCCCTGCTAAAGCAGCTCTCCCTGCAGAGCAGTATGTCTCACTGCCCTCCCTGCCTCTCTACACACACTAGGGACCATCCAGGCTTATGGATTCTCCTTTCACAGAGCCCCTCGCACTGGCCCTCTCGCACAGCACATGCCCTCACGCCTGCACACCTGGATTGAGACTGCGGCCTCCTTGCTGGTCTGCTTGATCCCTGCCCCTCTCCCCACCAAACCCCCTGACCCTCGCCCAGTCCGTGGGCTCACACTCTTCATCACAGGATTCCACTTCATGGCTCCTAACTTCCTACTGTCCATGCAGTTCATCCAAACTCCTCTACCTGGCTTTCAAGATCCTTCATACACTGCTTACCACAGATCTTTTTTTTTTTTTTTTTAAATCCTCACCTGAGGATATTTTTACTGATTTTACACAGAGAGGAAGGGAGAGAGGGAAAGAGGGAAGGAGGTAGGGAGAGAGAGAGAAGCATGGATTGGTTGCCTTCCACATGCACCCCAAATGGGGACTGAACCCACAATCTAGGAATGTGCCCTGACTGGAAACCTTTAGGCATGCGGGACAGTACTCCAACCAACTGAGCCACCGGGCCAGAGCCCCACATGTCTTTTTACACTTGATTTCCTACATCTCTCCCATCATACATCCTCTGCCCTGGGTGGACAGTAACTCGCCTTCCCATAATAACACCACGATCACGCTTGTTCTCTCTTCCTCCTGGCTGCTAGGATAATACTTTCCTCTCTCTTCTTCCAAGTTGTATTCATATTGAAACACCCAAATTGTCCATGATCTCTACAACCTCTTTGATCTACCTACTCTCTGATATATAAAGTCTTAGTCTTCCCTAGATAATTAGCCCCAAGTTATCGTCGTCGTCGTCGTCGTCGTCGGCAGCCGTCCGTCTCGAGAGATGATGGCGTAGCTTCCTGAGAGTCTATCTGCACCGCCGAGAATGGCTGTGCAGTCCGATTCGGGAGTGACAATCCCTGCCGCACTTGGTACAGGTGAAGGCAGATGGCTGTTGTTGCTGCTGCTGACGCTGCTTCCTCCTCGATCTTTTCTGGACCGCCTCCTCGTTGCGCGCAGCCTCCGCGCGTGACGTACCTTGCCTGACCGCGAGCCTCCAGGCTAGGCGGTCGTCTGCTTGAACTTCCCATGTGTTGAGATTGATGGAGCATTGTGTCATGTCCTTTTTGCAGATGTCTTTGAACCGCAGCTTTGGGCGCCCTGTCATCCTCTTGCCTTCTGCTAGCTCGCCGTAGAGGAGGTCTTTGGGGATACGGCCTGCATCCATTCTTTTGACATGGCCGAGCCACCTGAGGCGTCTCTCGCTAAGAACTGCATGCAAACTGCTCATATTGGCTCGCTTCAGCACCTCGGTGTTGGGGACCTTATCCTGCCAGGCGACATGCAGGATGCGTCGCAGGCACCTCATGTGGAAGCTGTTGAGTTTCCTTTCGTGCCTTGCGTAGGTGGTCCACGTCTCGCTGCCATAGAGGAGAGTGCTGAGTACGCAGGCTTGGTAGATGCGCAGTCTGGTTTTCTCAGTGAGGCTGGAATTGTTCCACGCTCGCCGGTTCAGTCTGGCCATAACTGTGGCTGCCCTGGCGATTCTCCGATTGACCTCCAAGTCGACTGACAGAGAGCTCGAGATGGTGGACCCGAGGTAAGTGAAGTCGTTGACAACCTCCAGGGTGTATCCGTCGATGGTGATGCATGGGGGAGTCCCCGTGCCTTGAGCCATAACATTCGTCTTCGTCAGGTTGATGGCTAGTCCGAACTCCTTGCATGCGTGGGAAAGGCAAGTGACTAGCTGCTGGAGTCCCTCTTCGGAGTGTGATGTCAAAGCTGCGTCGTCGGCGAAGAGCATCTCACGGATGAGCACCTCTTTGACTTTGGTCTTGGCTCGTAGACGGGCCAGGTTGTAGAGCTTGCCATCGGATCTGGTGTGAATGAAGACACCCTCGCTACAGTCCTTAAAGGCGTATTGGAGGAGCATGGAGAAGAAGATTCCGAACAGCGTAGGCGCGAGGACGCAGCCCTGCTTTACTCCGCTGCTGACTGGGAAGGCCTCGGAGGTTGCGCCGTTGTAGGACACCGGGCTGCACAGCACGGAGCCCCAAGTTATACACTATGTTAAAGAATTGAGCTTTGGTTCACATGCACCTCCAAGTCTCTTCCAACAGTATCAAAATATTTTTCAAGTCAGGGATTGTGTCTTACACCTCTTCTATATATCTTACAATGCATATGCAGGTTTTTACAAGGCCACATAATTGATTTACCCACATAGATAAAAAATAACCTATGCTAGTGAGTGTCGGAAAGGAGCAAGACTACCAACTCTCTAGGATTTCAAGTCTGTAGAAGAGATATTTAGACTCAGCACTCCTTACTCTGTTCATAATAAAACGTTGCGCAACAATACTCAAAACAAGGAAAGCCAGAAAAAGACATTAACTATTTTGTAAAAGAGTGAAATAAGCAATTTTAGAAGAACACAGTAGAATACAGCTTGATAATAGAACTTAATAGGAAAACAAGGTTTTTGAGTCTGACTTGGAATTTCTGCAGCTTAACACTTGCACCTTTGCAAAGTCTTTGCAAAATACTGGCAAAGAGTATACTGCCCACCACAAGAGCTTGGCTTAAAAAGTAGTACACATTTTAAAATAAAAAAGGTTTTTGTTTTCTTTTGTTTTAAAGCAGGACAATGTTAAGTATATCGAGAGAGCTTGTATTGTATTCTGAAAAACCTTCTCTACGTCCATGCTCTGGACATATCTTGCCATGATGTGATTCTCAAGCACACATGTGGTTTCCTTTTTATTGATTTAGCAAGCCCTATCACTTTATTAGCCTTTATTTTATATCCTTTATTATTCACTTAGTAATGTAATGAAGGATAAAAAAATGCAGGCTTTCTATTGGAAAATAACCACATATGCTTTTTAAAAGGTGATTTCTTTTCTTGGAAGGAGTTTATTTGGAGGCACTGAGTTTTACTTTCATAGTGATGTTTTGATGGTCCCAGAATCAGTAATCATGATTATAATAAAGACTCTGCCTGGGAGAAATGAGGTTCATTAGTGAATCTCATTGTTAAATAACATTGTGTCAGCTAAAACTATTAATTTGTCTAGCCTTTAATTACACAAAAACTGTGCTAGGACTCATGAATTAGTTAAGGCCTAAGTTTTCCAACTCCGTAGCACGAACGCAAGGAGGGGAAGTAGGAGAGAGCACCACTTACTGCTCATTACGATTTGTAAGTCTCTGTCCAATGAGTATTTCCTTTAACCCTCACACCAATACTTCAAGTAAATATTACTACTCCTATCAATTTTACAAGAGAAAAAGAAGGCAAGGCTCAGAAATTTTAAATATTTTCTTTAAGTCACTTAACCAAAATTTAGATAGGTATTTGTGCTGAGATGAATTCATAATCATAACTCGAACTTAATTACCATGTGATTTTTCTGAGCCTATTTCCTTGTTTGTAAAATGGAAAAGAAAATGCTTATGCCATGGGACTGTGATGATTAAATAAGAGATTAGATGTATGAGCGCTTTGCAAAATTAAAGCAACTCATAAAACATCCACTTCTGTTAAAGATATTATACAGTGTTTGCTAAATGTTTCAAAGCTTAATACTAATGAAGACAGTGTCCTGAACTAAAAGCTAATATCCATTCTCTGGTATCAACAATGCAACTATAGCCCAAAGATGCTTACTTTTTTGATTTGGCTGCTAAGCATCTCAGAACTAAAATTTTTAGTGAAAGAACATATATGAAGGACCCATGGACATGCACAATGGTGTGGGGACTGACTATGGAAGTGGGGTGGGGTGGATTGGGCAGAGAGGGAAAAAACTGAGACAACTGAAACAGCATTAACAATAATAAAAAAATTCTTTTAAAAAGAATTAAATTTAAATCTCAATATCAGTAAACATGTAGTACCTGGATGTTGTTACTCTCCGCTTCTAAGCTCTCAAATGCTCCCAATCAACTGCATGAGGAGAATCAAACTTCTCTCAACAGCTTGCATAACCTTTCACAGTCCGGCTCCTGCTCTCCTCACTAACTTTATGTCCTACTCATTTCAGTTTATGTTCTCTGTTCCAGTAGATGGAACTTCTTGGAGTTTCCTGAATCAGCTATGATAGTGTATGCCCTTGTGCATTTGCATAGCCTATTCCCTCTTAGGATGCCTTTCCTTAGTCCTTTCTAGGCCTCCTTAAAGCATGTCTTCTGGACAAAATCCTTTGTTGATTGCCTTCCACCAGCTCCAGGCAGAAATTATGAAAATTATGATATCCCATCACCACACCAGATTTATAGAAAATGTTTTACAATTATTGGTTTATATGTTTGTTTACATTTCCCCAACTTATTCCTTAAGATGCAGTGTCCATGTCTTATTACATTTATATCACCAATTCCTACCATCAGTGCCTCTCATGATACTTGCAAGTACTAGGTACTTGGGTTGCTAAATCCTAACAAATCTGATAAAGTTATTCCCCCTCTTCTTGCATTTTAATTTTACTTTTAAATTAATTTTCAGATCTTTTTTAAAAACAGTGACATTTAGAAGATTAAAAGGTAGATAAATGCAAAGGAATGTCTCCATAGAACAGTATAGTGATCTCCTGGTCAGGGTTATTCTAGTACTGAGATACAGAGAGTCTGCTTAGTTACTATTATTCGAAAGGGCTCTTGCTGGATAGAGTAATCTTGGTTGTAGGTCCCTGCTTTTCATCACATTGAATACTTCTTGCCAGTCCCTTCTTGCCTGGAAAGTTTCTTTTGAGAAATCAGCTGATAGTCAGTTTTATAGGCACCCCTTTGTAGGCAACTCTCTGCTTCTCTCTCGCTGCATTTAGGATTCTCTCTTTATCTTTCATCTTTGGCTTCTTAATCATGATGTGTCTTAGTGTGGTCCTCTCTAGGTCCAGCTCACCTGGGACTCTCCGTGCTTCCTGGACTTGTATGTCTATTTCCTTGGCAAAATTTGGGAAGTTTTCCTCCATTATTTTTTCAGTTAAGTTTTCAATTTCTTGCTCTTCCTCTTCTCTTTTTGGCACCCCTATGATTCGGATGTTGGCATGTTTAAAGTTATCCCAGAGGTTCCCATTTTTTTTCAGTTCTTGTTTCCTCATTCTGTACTGGATGACTATTTTTTTCTTCTTTATGTTCCAAATCATTTATTTGAACCCCAGTTTCCCTCCTTTCACCATTGGTTTTGTGTGGATTTTCCTTCATGTCACTTAGCATAGCCTTCACTTCTTCCCTTATGAGCTTGCCGTACTCAAGCATATCTGTCAAGCCTGTGAGCATCTTTATCATCAGTGTTCAGAATTCAGCATCTGTTAGTTGTCTATCTCCTCATCTATTACGTTGGCTATCTCCTTGTCACTTAGTTCTCCCACTGGACCCTTGATCAGTTCCCCCTTTTGGGTCATACTTCTTTGTCTTTTCATCTTGACAGGCTCCTGTGTTTGTTTGCCTCTGTGTCTTAGGTAGAGCTGTCGTTCCTGTTAAGTTATAAGGGGCAGAACCTTAGGGATTTGTCAGTACAGGGTAACCTGTTTCAACACATTGTGGAGCTGTGTGGGGGGAAGGGGTTTGAGAGGGAACAATGCCACTTGCCCAGCACTCGCCCCTTTTCCAGGTACTTTTCCCACTTCTGTATGGAACTGGCACCCCTCTAGCTGCTGCCCTGGCCGTCGTTCCCAGAGTGAATGGGTCTGCAGATGTTCTAGGACCATGGGGGCCCTTTAAACAAGCGGATTCTGCTGAGAGACCGTCAGTTTCTGCCTCAGCCCCACCCCCCACTGGTCTGCACAGTCAAAAGCAATGAGGCTTGATTTTTCCCTGGTGCTGAGACCGTGAGCTGCGGGGTCTGGTGAGGAGCTGGGAACGCTCCCCAGGTGTCCCTCCTGACTTTTTAAAACATGTAACTGTGCTTTCTGCCAGCCTGCTGCTGCCGCCACTGCTGCTACTACCACATCGTGTCCTCTCCACTGCTGCTCCGCCCCTCCACCTGTCTGGATGAGTATTTCTTCTTTATATCTTTGTTTGTTGGACTTCCATGCAGTTTGATTTTCTGGAACTTTTGGTTGTTTCTAGTTTTGAGGTAGTTGTATTCCTTCTTAGTTGTGGAGGGAGACGGAGCGTGTCTGTCTACACCTCCATCTTGGCTGGAAGTCCACAGTAATTCAAACCAGTTTTTGAATTAACAATACCAATCTTTTATAAAAGGACAATACAATAAACTTAAACAAAATTATATTAATTTCAAGTTTAATTCCTCTAGGGAAAGAAGAATATCTCTGGGAAAGATAATGTAGATAAAACCACATGAACAGAGACATAAAGCATTTGGTCAAGGTACTGTAATCCAAAAGAAAATAATTTACAGGAGTTTGGAAATAGCCAAGCTAAGCAAAGATGGCTGCTATGAGCTGAACTGTGTCCTCTTAAAATTTGTATGTTGAAGCCCTAACCCCTGGCTTCACACCTCAGAACATGACTGTGTTTGCAGTTGGGCCTTTAAAGAGGCGATTAAAGTGAAGCCTTTAGGAGGCTATGTGACTGGTATCCCTATAAGAGGAGGAGTTTTGCACATACAGAGAGACATGGGAGATGTGTGCTCACAGAGGAAAGACCATGTGAGGACACCCGTCTGCAAGAGAGGCCTCAAGTGAAACCAAAACTGCCAGCACCTTGACCTTGGATTTCTAGCCTCCAGAATTGTGAGAAAAAGATTTCTGTTGTTTAAGCCTCCCAGTCTGTGGTATTCTGCTATGGCAGCTCAAAAAAATGAATACAATAACAACTTCTGCCTCTTATGTCTTAAAAGGCTGTTGTCAGTAGCCGACCCCCTCCCCCCAAAAAAAATCTAGTAAAAAGGCAATATATATTAGATATGTGGTCCTACTAGCCTCAGAAAAAATCCCCTGGAAGCTTTGAATTAGGATCTAGAAGTGGTTCTATCTATTGACAACTCTGTCTGCCTATCTATCTATCTATCTATCTATCTATCTATCTATAATTTTATCACTCTACCTATCTAGGATCTTCAAAGGAGAAAGTTCTCCCTTAAAGGTAAGAAAGACTTGTAAGGGCTTGGCAAAAAAGTTTTTAAATTCCAGAAGATTCATACCTGAGGCAAGACACCAGAATGAGTCAAGACTGATGTGAGCTGTTCGAATCACTTGCGGGGAAGCTGATATTTGCCACGGGACAGTAAGCTCCTTGGGAGAGGGAAAGTGTCTCCTGATCCTCTCTACCTCCAGCGAGGGCTGTGCCCAGTAAGCACAGAAAGCATGTAGCACACGCCTGCTGAAATGAACTAATACGTATCTGTAGAGCTTTTGTGGATATGTTTTTTGGCGCTTACAAAAACATTCTCAAATGATATTTAACATCTTTCCCTCAGGATTTGAAGAGTACACCAAACTAAGCAAATTCTCTCTCCACACCCCTGGCAAGGACAGCATCCTGTACCTTACACTTAGACTCTTGTCACTGATCATCGGAAGATCAATGACAAAATAATATTAACTCTGAAGGTATGAGACCCTTTTAGTCTTGGGAGCCACTGAGTTAAATTAGTTTCATCAGGATTATAGTGGTTACTGAACCCCTTTAACCAAATGCTTTCTGTCTCTTTCATATGGTTTTAATACGGTTTTAACCAATTGCAAGGTTATTTATAAGTTTGCAGCTCCCAAGTAGAGTTATAAAATGTTGAGATTTAAGCAAATCCAGTTGTGTGGCAGCCCAGCTTCTGCTTATATGTGGTTTCCAATTCTTCATTTGTGCACAGAGGCATGATGCATATTCGTTCCTGAATACCCTCTGAGTAACTATTTGTTTCAGTAACAAGTTCACAAAAATTCCATTGTCAAATTACACAAACTCCTTTGAAAACTGAATATGTGGTTTAAAAACTGGAAAATTTTATCTCCACTTAAACCACCAGCAGGACTTCGTTATTCTAACATTTATTATATGAACAAAAAGCATCACAATAAAATTAATGACGAGCTAAACAAATATCTTCGTCCAAAAATCATCTTGGGAATTCAGTTAGCTCAGAGTTTATTTGATTTCAAATACCTATTTAATTTACAATGTGTACTTTTAAAATATTGTTTGTGGAAACACAGATGAAATTTATATCAAAGCTATATAAACCAAGAACTAGTATTTTCTTCAAAACTATATCTTCTCTTTCAAGTTTAGCTGTCAAACTGATAGATCTTAAAAATTAAAATATATAAGTATGAAAATCTCCTAAGAGAGCTTGCTATAATTTTAAGAAATGTGTGTGCTACAAAAATAACATACATCTTAAAAAGGGAAAATAGGGGGCATGAGAAAGTTTTGGTGCTAGGACACTATAAGCCCCTGCGCTGAGGGAGCATGGGGGTTATCGCACTTACCCGAAGTCCTGCAGCCAGCCAGTCACAGACCCAGAATCTGTCTCTCAGCCTGTGGACTCTCAGGCCCCCGCTCCTGCCACTGAGCCACTCTGCCTCTCGTGTGCCCTCTACAAACCATGCAAATCCCTGATTGCTTCACCTACAAAGTGCGGGAGCTGAACAAATGTCTCTCTTCGGTCTCTTCCAGCTTTAAAATCTGATGATTCTATGATACTCGACATTTTTGCTCCTGAGACTTACACTGCAGCACACACAAGTCATAAAAAATTTTTGAGCAATTATTCATATTCTCAAGGAAGTTGCTCAAAGATAATCCATTTGTCAGACAAGCCTACCAAACCATGGTCACACTTAGTCAAAAAGCATTTGTTTGTTACTCCTGAAATTCCAGCTTCACCACAGGCAAAAGTGACAGAGGGAAGGGACAAAAGGCAGGGGAAGGCAAAGGAAAGAGGCAGGTAAAATCAGAGGAAACATTTAAATCTAATGTGGTGTAAATATGCCTGTATGTCCCTAATTTTGGGATTCTTGATGGTGGCACTAGCACAAAATACAAAAGAAAAATAACATAAATGCAAACATTGCTGGTAAGAAGAGGGCCTCCCTTCAGGAAAAAAAACAAAACAAAACAGATTCTTTGATGTCAAGATTTTGGATATTCTACTGTTACCCTCCTCTAGGAAACAGGAAGTACAATACTAACAGGATCGAGGAAAGGCACAAGTGATTTTTTCAAATAAAAAATAAAAATAAAAATAACCCAAGACTCTGTCTAATAATTTCTGGAAAAAGTTTTCTATAATATTGCGTAAAATTAAAAGTTAGAAACTGTTTCATTTCATGAAAATTTTAAAAACCATTTTAAAATTGAAATTTTGAAAGTAAGTTTTAAAAAAGAAGAAAATATTTAGGACCCTGTTCAAAATAGTACTCCAACATGGCAACATTACAAAGGACAAAAGATAGTGTCCAACTGTGTGGTGATATGTGTTAATTGTATGGTTTTCCAAAGATGTGGGAGAACTGATATCAATTACGGTATAATTATCATTACTTCCAACAGAGTTAACATGTAGTTACCACAAAATAACGTACAATTAACTGGTGTCACATTGCACACCAGACTAAATAAGATACAAATTAAAAATTCCCAAATGTAGCCATAATACTTTTCTATCTCTTAAAAAATAATAATAAAACAACAACTTTTCTCTGATCATGTCACAGCATTTTTCAGGAATTAGTGTAATTATTTCAAAAAGGTAGAAACAAGACATATAGGTTAGGAAGAATCATTTTTAGCTGTACAACAAAAAACTGCTTAGGGAGAGAGACCTATTCAATACATACCAGCAAAAAATTAAATGTAAGAACCTAAAGCTGTTTTAAATAAAATTAGAATTTTCCACATGTTTCTTAAGTTCCGGAAAATTAGACAGCCCTTTTCAAAAACCAAGTTCAAGCATGTTCTTGGTTTTTACTGATCCCTGATATGTTTTTAAATGTACTTATCGAACAGTGAACGCGAGCCTGCTTTAGCGGCGCTACGAGGGACACGGAAATGAGCGAGGCTCCGGCTACGAAGACAGCTTACACAGAATGTCTAGTTATTTGCTATGTGAAGTGGTAAATCGTGTCTCAGTATGAGCCACTTCCTTATCAGGAGGTGGACTGAGGGGACAAAGAAAGCTACAGTTCAGTTTGAAGAAGTAAAACTCCCCCTTGGAATGTCTGCCGTCAGCAGCCGCAGCACGGGAGCCTCCGCAGGCTGCCCCGGCGAGGGGCACATGTGGGAGCACGCACACGCCGAATGCTCGTCTAGGTTTAATTAGAAGAGAACTGAAAATGGCAGGGTGCGATGCTGTGAAGTTGATGAGAGGACAAAGGGAAAGTAGCTGTATTTAAAATACAGCTCCAGTGTATCTGCTATATCCGTTACAAACATCTGGGCTTCCAATTATTTATTGAACTCCAGAGTTATTTGGGAATACTGCAAACTGTTATAGCACAGGGACATGCACACTGCTTTGTAAAAGACTTACAGTGCTGGATTCTTGCTAAAATCTGGAACAAATGGGTGAAAACTGCTATGAGATTATTATCTTTCAGTACACGTGTGAAAACCATGAAGAGGTTAATATCCTAAGAATAAATTTTGTAAAACAGCATGCTATTAATAGGGCAGACACTATTTTATTAGAAATGTATGTTTTGCATATTTTTTGACGATTTAGTTAATTTCCTAGTCTGACTTTTTTTTGTATCTAAATGCTTACTTGGGATTAAACGAGGCTAGACGCATTTGTAAAGGGCTGCCCGTCTCCTCTGAAGATTACATAAGCATGTGCATAGACCCACCAAGCCCCCAGGGCCGTTCGTTCCCTATGTCGTCAATATTTTCCCTTTTGCTCTGAATGTGGAGCTCAGGAAGAGATGCCTTATTATTTGCACCCAGGTTCATGTTCTACTCTATTAAATTCGTGACCTTTTTGTCAGGCTCCGAAGGGAACCAAACTGGTTAGGAAGAATGACACAGAACAATGGTGGGTACATCGTTACGCCATGTTATTTCCTCTTGTTCCCACATTACCATTGCATTCCTCTGATTATTGCAGTCTCAAAAAATGTGCTGATCACTGTGTGTGTTAGGCGACACTGTCAATCCCGAGAAGCTAATATCCCATTATGCATGTCATGGAAATGAGGTATGTACATGCTTGCCACATATTGGCCATTTGTCATCAGAGAGCCCACAAACAGGACTATGGGTGCAAGTGCTTTTATTCCCTTCCCTGTGTCCACAATTGGGAAAAGAAAAAAAAAATCACCTGCTCATGGTAGCTGACTGTAATTGAAATATTTCTACTGAAATTATGTTTGGGGGAGAGCTTTTTATTTGTTATTACTCTATTAGAAAAATAAAATGTTCATCATCTTCATTTTCTGTAATTACACACTGAAAGGCAATGTATTATAGGTCATTGTAGTGACGGTAAAGACCAAGACAACTTTATCTCAAAGGTGGAAATTGATCTTCAGCTTTTTGTTGCAGCAACAATTTAGTTAAATTAGAACTAAGTCTTAAAATTCAAGTTCGAGAATTAAATAGTAAAATATTTTAAAATTTGGAATCTGCTTCCCCAATCTAAAAGTAAGGGTTTCAATGCAACTAAATAGTCTTTCCTGCAGAATGAGGGATGATGCTTAGTCTACAGTTAAAATTTTCTAAATGAAATAAAAGCAACACCTCCAAGGGCTCCCTCACTAACCATCAATAAACAAGCTTATGTTTATTCCTAATGCTGGGTAGCTGCTCTCTTTGTCACTCTCCATCTCCTGCCTAGACAAGGACAAACCTGGAAAATTAACCTGAGCAGGACACAAGGAAGAGATAATCCCAAAGATTGTCTCATGAGCATTAACTACAATGGATTTGCACAGTCTTAAAGAAAAGATAGAACCAATAATTTGCCATGTGAACATTATATTTATTAGTTTTTAAGTCTATGTATAATTTTAATGGTACTTTCAAGACTAATTAATGACAAGAAGATGAGTATGACGCTACCCAAGGTACAATATTTTAAGATTATAGTTTTTATTTCGCTCTACTGCATATATTTTAGCCCTGGCTGGTTTAGCTCAGTGGATTGAGCATCGGCCTGCGAGCTAAGTGTCGCTGGTTCGATCTTCCAGTCAGGGTACATCAGAGAAGGAAAACTCTGACTCCAAAAAACCTCCGCTGCCTTGCGGCATACCTCTTCAGGGGAAAGGCTAAGGGAGTAAACCCCGACAGAAAATCCGGAGCCGGAGTCCCTAAGGCGGTTTGACGTTGTAGTCAACACCGGCAACTCCTGCGGCGCACCTGAAGCCAAGCTGTATTGACTCCGTCTTTCCCTTGGACCCTTCAGCTGCGAAGAGAGGGGGGGTCTGCTGCATGGGCAACAGCAGACCCTCCATATTACCCTGCCCAGGCTCTGTAGCTTCAGCGTCATCGCAAGATGTCGATTCAACACGGGAGGAGACAGATACTACCATGTCACTCCCGAGTCGGACTGCACAGCCATTCTCGGCGGTGCAGATAGACTCTTAAGAAGCTACACCATCGTCTCTCGAGACGGACGGCTGCCGACGACGACGACGACGACGACTGCATATATTTGAAAGAAAGGAGAGCACAGCCTAAAGAAAGACTAAATCTTCTTTTCACTGGTTAAATATAACTTATATTTGAATTTATGATTAACATTTTGTTTTTCATAAATGAAGTGACCAAAAGAACAGAAAGAACATTGCTAACAGGGTTGGCCAGCCTTCTTGCCTGCATCAGGACTAGCATATTGCAATTTCTAATTTATATAAGGTTTCAAGTTGTGGATCTTGTTCTCTTTTTGCTAATGTGATGGGCTGGATTATTAGATCACTCAGACAAAAGAAATATACAAATATTAATAGAAATATAATCTATTTAGGTACTGTTTGGTTTGAGATATTAGTTTTCCCTTTCGGACCAGCTAATATATTTACAGCACTCACCCTCTGTAGTTTAAGTTGTTTTAAAATTCATTGTCCATTGTTCTCAACAATCACATACTTTTTCTTCTGTATAAACTGATTTCACTGCAAGCTTTATTCGTTAGCATAGTTTCACTTGAAGATAAAGCAGTATTAACTATTCCCTCAAATATCACCTATCTCATTAAGTTACCTTTTAAAATTCTATGTTTACAGAAATGATTCTGGAAAACCAGTTTTTACGAAACCAGGTGGAATTCATTAACTCACACAGCACTGTGATCTCCCTATATTGTCCTAATCAGCAAATCCATCCACATTTAGCTAATTCTTAGTCCTCAGCTAATTCTTTGAGAAAAAAATAAATTCTTGAGAGATCTTTGGTACAACAGACCTGATTTACTTCACATAGACCTCACTTCCTTTCTACATCATCTCCTTCCCACCACCACCCACGAAGATGATAAACAAAAAATTGCTTTATTTATCAAAAAACAATAACAACAACAAAAAACCATGACGACGTGTTACTTATTTGTGCTGTCAGCCTAAGGCAGCTTTGAGTGCACCCCATTTCAACAAAACAGGAGGCAGGAAGCATACAGCATAAAACTTCACTTCCTAGAGGAAATCACTGACTCAGTTACCCTGCTCCACGCTTAATAAAAAGCGCTGATACTCAGCCTAGGTGACCACCAGTATCTTAAAAACTGTGAAGTCCTTATATACACTTATGTCATTGGTAAGGCATAATAATCCTAATTTTACAGAATGTTCTCAGGTTCAGTAAGATCAGACACTTTCCTGAGATTGTACAGATAGTAAGAGTCAGAGAGAGAACTAGAAGACAGGTATCTAGATTTAAAACCCATGCTGAATTCCTTCTACCCTTTTACACAGCTTAACCAACAAGGCTTGACTAAGTTTTAGGTACACATCATGAAATCGAGAAGATCAGGCTCCAAGTGGCTTCTAAAACTCTCGTCAGTTATTATTTATTTCATAAATTTAACTTCTGAAGTTAGCTACAGTATCCCTCTCTATATCATGGTTCACTTATCGCGGCCTCACTGTACTGCAGGATTTTTAAAAATATTATATTTAATTACTTATCGCAGATTTTTCGCTATATTGTGGGATTTTGTGGTACTATATACGTATGTCGTTAAAGTTACATAGGTTTAAGAGTGCAGAATATATTTAAGAACATAAGTAGTGTTTATAAAAAAGTGTGGAAAAGGTTAATAAGGGACTGGGAATGGTTTATAAGTGTGTGGGAAGGGTTTATAAAGCCTTAAAATATATATAAATACTACAATAAGTGTAAGGTTCCTACTTCACAGATTTTCACCTATCGCAGGGTGGTCTAGAACGCAATACCCGCGATAAGTGAGGGAATATTGTATTTAGGTCTAAAGCTTTATGCATTGTCATTTAAATAACTAAAATCAACATTAGATTCTGAATAAATTCATACTGGTTGTCTCTTAGTTCCCCTAAGCTATGCTACCTCCTTCATGTATGGTTAATTCTTCTGCAAAGTCTTGGAGCCCCATCATTAGAGATGCACACTCAGGAGATCCTGTAACACCAGAATAGGCTAGGTAGTAAGATGCAGACATCACACTCCAGATCCCTGACATAGAAGAATGCAGATTGCTGCTGCCCCTGGAACTCCACGCTTGGGGAAAAATCTTCATCAGTGGTCAGACTGCACCTCCCTGCAACAGGCTACACGGCTGCAGGGAGAGTGGGAGACCGGGATTCAGGAGGGAAAAGGAAAAGGAACGAGTCGGGGAGTAGAGAGAGATAGGAGGAGGGGTGAGAAGAAAGTTAGGGAGAAAGGAAAGAAATATACTCTCATAATAAGGAGGCAGACAAGTACTGACTGTGGGGAACTGATCAACAGCCTTGAGAATAGAAGACAGAAGAGAAAGTGGCAGTAAAGCAGAGTCACAGGATAAATAAGAGACCTCAAAATTCTTTTAACTTTGATGCTACCAACTAAGCCTTCAAAGGTTAAAAGGGGTTCAAATATCTGGTAACGAAAGATTTGACTTTGGGTGGTAAACACACAATGCAATATAAAAATGACATATCGTAGAACTGTACACTTGAAACCTATATAGTTTTATTAACCAATGTCAACCTAATAATTTTTTTAAATAAAATGAATAAATAAATAAATTAAAATTCTTCTAACTAAGGTTTAATAAGAATTAACTCTCCTATAATGTAAATGTCTTCTGTCAGAGAAAGGCCAGATACACACTGAAGCGTACACAGATTCAATGAAAATATATTTTTTTTCCGACAAGAGTAACTACTTCTTCCACTGTCTGGTCTCCAGCCACAAGCAAGCAAGCAATGACTAATGACTGAGCATTTTAGGTTCAATGTTAGGGGTAAGATATGGGCTCTTTCTTCAATAATAATAATAATAGTAACCTAATAATAGGGTATACTGGAAATATAAAATTTACATAGAGAAGAGCTGGTATTTGAACCTAAAGTTACCTCCACGATTCTTGGTATTCTTAAGTCTATAATTGAGAATAACAATAGATAACAATAATCCCTCCCATATGATTTTTATGAAAGGCAAATGATATTTTTATGTAAAAGAATTTATCATCTGCAAATGCCTATAAATTGATGTGAACTATTACAGATTTTAATTTGGATTTACAATCCTATACCTCTCCGAGTTTTCTCCCACTGAGAAGAGTGCCACTTAGGAGTTGCTTCTATAGTTTCTATGTAACAAACAGGTTGACTTTCTGCAAGTTTATTTACATGGAGAAATACACTCAATTTATGTCAAGTACCACTAACATCATTATTTTTCATCCCCCCACCCCTTTCTCTCTCTCTCTCTCTCTCTCTCTCTCTCTCTCTCTCTCTCTCTCACAAACTCTGGGCTAAATTTCTCAGCCAGATCTTCACGGCTTCCATCCCCTGAACTGCCCCCTTTCTAAGCCAGAGCCTAGCCCACTCCTGAATGAACCGTCCAGTCATTTATCCTCATATGAGAAGACCCACACCCCATCCAGGCTCACTCTTCCCTGCATCCCTTACCCTGCCTGTCCATCCTTTGAGTCATTTTAAGTCTTTCCTGGTTCACAAAACCTCTCTTTCCACCTGTCATTGGTTTCCATGAGCTTAACTACCCTGGCAGCTCCCTTCACTCATTTGGCACTTGGACCCCACGTTGTCAGGTTCCCTTCTGTATGCACTTGTCCTGTCTCCCAAATCAGCCTATATTTTTCTTCACGGCAGAAAGGGGACTGGTCAATATTTCTCTGAATCCCAAGAATCTATTACAGGCCTCGTACATAAGATAGTAAGCCCTTCCTCACTAATGTCCTGTTATGTCATATGATTACAAACAACAAAGAATCCAGAAGAATATTTGTTTGCATCTAACTTACTTCATGTACATTATCTCATTTAACTTTCCTACAATCTTATATGGTATACTCATCCTTTCTACCTTTCAAGTGAGTTACAAAGGCACAGAAAGTAACAGTCCCCAGGTAACACAGCCAGTAATACATGTGGTGTTGAAGTCAGATCACCAATTAGTCCATGAAGCTAAGTTTTGGACCTAGCTATGATTGATTCCAAAGGCTCCTGTTCCTTCTCCAATACCAGTGTTTTGCCTAGACCTGGGGGAATAATTTTACAACAATCAAATAAATGGGCTAGAATAGGAAAGACTAAACTTGTTATCACCTCCCTTGCAGGAATGTTACTAAAATTAGGGAACTCATTTTCTTAGAGGAATACAAAAGTTGATAAACTGATGAAATTTTTAATGTGAGTTGACTAAAATGTTTCTTTAGAGAAGATGCTTGCCTTCTTGTCCTCATTTTACAAATACGAAAATTGAAATTAATTTTAATATTAATATTTTAATATCAATATAGGCAATAGGATTCCAAACTTATGACTTCTCTTTTCATAAAATTGACATTGACCCTCAATATGGGAAGAAAACAATTTTAGAGTGATCTTGTTTGTCCAAAACTATAGGAGACTTGCAGCCTAGAAGGGTTAGGGAACTAAAGCTACTGGGCGATGAATTTTACAAGACACCCTTTGTGTTATTTCAGAACCAATACTGTTGACATCATTTATAAAAATATATAAAGGGCAAATCAGGGTTGCACCAAAAAAAAAAAAAAAAAAGCAAGCATTTTCACCCATAGTGGGAAGACATTTGCGGACATTCTAATCTTGGTTGCAAATGTCAAAAATGGCACACTGGATCTTAGCAAAAGTAAACTTCTGTCAGAGAGCTCCCAATGGCACATTTTTGACAACAGATTTAAGACAATGCTCAGAGGGAAACAGTGATGGAAATAAGTCATAAAGTACACCTATGAGCAGAGTTTTCATATATACTCTCCATACCCAGTGATACACCTATGAGGTGAAAATGAAAACAATCAAGTGTATTAATACCTAACTCCACAAAGAGAAGAGAGTACAACACATACAAAGAGACTTACACAGAGACAGCATACGCAATTATACAGACACATACATACCTCGGTCAACAGACATAGACATACTGACACAGACTCAGGGAAAGACACAGACATGGACCCACAGACACACTTATAGACACAGAAACTCAGACAGGCAGATACACATTCAGATAGACACACAAACACAAAGAGATACTGACAAACACACAGGCACATTCACAGATGCACACAGTCAGACAGACAGCAGCAGACATCAGTGCCCACAGATACAGATAGGTTCACAAAGAGAGAGATACAGACACATGCCCACACATGCATGGGTAGGAGACACACAGAAAGAGACTCAGAGATAGAAATTTATGCACAGGGAGTAAAGACTCATATAGACAGATAGAATCACAAAGGGATTTACACCCATCGTGAGAAAAACACACATAAGCACTCAGAGAAATGCATACACACAGCAAACACACACTCATGTAGAATCACAGCTAATGTATGGACTGTGCTTATATTCAGGGCTCACCAGAACACACGGGCAAAGGTTAGTATTGGGGAGGGGGGTTGAAGTCTGTCTGCTGTTGTGGAAAAAATGTGAGATTTGAAACCAGGGACTTTGAAGAACCTCAACATCGACACTACCTGTGTGAACGTAAGCCAATGATTTGAGCACTTTGAACCTCAGCCCCATGTGTAGAAGAGGAACTATAAAGTTCTGCCTCTAAGGATGGCTGTTGGGATTGTGACAATAAATCTTAAAAAGTGCTTTTAAAACAATTAGAAAACTGAGATTTTAGTGATTGTTATTATTTTCCCCAAACTACAACTGGCAAAGAATGCTCCTAGGAAAAGAGTGAAAGTATTATCCATCTTTTCCATTGCTATAAGGTTTAACCAAATCTTTAAAACATTTCAGCTGTAAGACTCTAAACTTTCACATCTGCAAATATAAGTACAGAAAATTTTGTTACTAACATCATCTCACATCAGCTAATATTATATTGAGTGCCTACTGTGTGAGAGGCATGCCTGGAAAATGTAATGTTCCATTTAGCCAAATATTCTCATTAGTCAAGTCATCACATATAATATCACACTTGGCATCACTATCAGCAAAGATTCGTCGGCAGCCGTCCGTCTCGAGAGACGATGGTGTAGCTTCTTAAGAGTCCATCTGCACCGCCGAGAATGGCTGTGCAGTCCAACTCGGGAGTGACATGGTATCTGTCTCCTCCCGTGTTGAATCGACATCTTGCGATGACGCTGAAGCTACAGAGCCTGGGCAGGGTAATATGGAGGGTCTGCTGTTGCCCATGCAGCAGACCTCCCCTCTCTTCGCAGCTGAAGGGTCCAAGGGAAAGACGGAGTCGATACAGCTTGGCTTCAGGTGCGCCGCAGGAGTTGCCGGTGTTGACTACAATGTCCAACCGCCTTAGGGACTCCGGCTCCGGATTTTCTGTCGGGGTTTACTCCCTTAGCCTTTCCCCTGAAGAGGTATGCCGCAAGGCAGCGGAGGTTTTTTGGAGTCAGAGTTTTCCTTCTCTGATGTGCCCTGACTGGAAGATCGAACCAGCGACACTTAGCTCGCAGGCCGACGCTCAATCCACTGAGCTAAACCAGCCAGGGCTACAGCAAAGATTATAACATAACAATATAGGCAGCGCTAAGACTGAGTTGAGCACTTTGAGACCATATGATGCTTCTTCAGTCACCACCATAAACATCTTGGGAGCAACTTACTATAATTCTGTAAGGATGGAAATCAACTAAGAGATTTTTGTGGGGTCCCCAGAAATCCAAGGACTGAGCAGACATTATTCCCAGGGCAAAGTTCCTGAGGAAAATTTTCAGTACATATTGAAGCCAACATCTGTGGAATGGAATGCCAACTCTTGAGAAAGTCCACAGAGTTTTCAAGCAAAGCTCCTTCCCCCTAAGTCAGAGTCCCATTCCCCAAAGGCAAGCAGAGAATAAAATAATACAGTGTTTTCAACTGGTGGCTTATGTTTCTTTGAGAAGTCTAAAAATGAGAATCTAGATAGATTATTAGACTTAGGAGGAATTTTGTCTGTCTCAAGGAGCTTTATGAAAACTTAAATAGTTTAGAAACTACTCAACCTTCCTAAAGCTGTGTTTTAAATGGAAATCAACTAGGTTTTTAAAAATATGATTTGTCATTTAAATGACATATGTCTTACCTTTAAAAACTTATCTGCAATCGAATGACTTCAAACCTATTATTTTGTTTCAAGTGAATCATAACTATATATTTTTCCTTAATGTGCATTTTTTAAATAAGTGAAAAATCCTTACAACATGTGTTTTGCATTTTCTACCACTCAGATATTTTTAAGTTGAGTGGATCCTAAAGGTTATCTAGGTAGAACTTACCTAATTTGGAGGTTGAGAATTCTTCAGGAATATTTTATGAATTTCTTATATGTGGTTTTATAGCATTAAGTCACTTGACACTACGTTTGTGACATAGCCTTCCTCCACATATTGGCTGTCTTTCCACTGGAAAAGTCTGCCTCCAAGACAATAGGACAGGCTCAGGAATGGTAAGAATGCAAAAGAAACTAAGGCAGATTTAAATAAATTTCAAATAGAGGCCCTGGCCAGGTAGCTTAGTTGGTAAGAGCTTTGTCCTAATACATGAAGGTTACAAATCTCTCTCTCTCTCTCTCTCTTTCTCTCTCTCTCTCTCTCTCTCTCTCTCTCTCTCTCTCTCTCTGTCTCTCTCTCTCTCAAATCAATTTTTAAAAATTTCAAATAGAGCTTCACCTACAGAAATGCTCTCAGAAATCCTACAAAAGAAAAGGGATGAATTTTTTTAAAGGCACAGTCCTAGGAACTGGCTTATAGTTTCCTGATTAACTCCCCAACAACCAAGGAAACTAAGTATTATTAACCACAGATGAGAACCCCGAGGCTCAGTGAAGTCACAGAGCTAGTGAGGGATAGAACTAGAATCTGAAGTTCAGGTCAGTCTGACTCCAAACACACTGGCTTCACTTTTCCACATTTCTCTAAAGGTCTCTCCCATTTTTTCTGTAAAATGGACATATTCTTAAAATGCAGCTCAGATGAAATGTGTCCCACCCATAAACGCCTTTAATGGCTCACAATTAGCTATAAAAATGAACCTAAATTAGCTATGGCAATGATCTATTTCAACCTTTCTATCAATTACATGTCAGGCCCTGTACAAGGCCTGACATATGGATTATTTTTTTAAATCTTCACAAAACAATCACTTGTGATTAGAAATTATGAATATTTTTATTTCTTAGAGAAACTTGGGCAGTCTAACTTCAAATCTTTGCTCTTATCCACAACCTTAATCAAGTGGATACGAAAGCTAGGAACAAGGGAAGAGAAGGAGACGAGGGGGAGGGGGCATATTTATTAAAGGCCTAATATGTATATAAGATATTTTTATTATGAGTTTGAGCTCCCATTCCACTATACATGTTCGATACTGTGCTTTGTATATAGTAAGTACTTAATTTAATAAAATGGGATGGGACTGGAAATATGAGTGTTTGTGGGATAAAGAAGAATGCAGTCAGTCATGACACCCTACGACAAAGAAAGCTAGGTAAAAATGGACAAATCTAAAAGATAAATGACTAGTTCTGTTAAGAAATGGCCCTGCAAAGTCATCACAGTTCTCAGACTGAATATCATAGAAACATTCTGGAGAATGTCTCAAGCTTTTATGAGGACCTGCAGAAGAAAACCCATGTTTCTCCCGAGAAACTGTTTTACTCATAGAGTGGGTATACTGTGGATCTTGTAACACATTTCCTTTTGCCTGGTTACCAGGAAGCTCACAATCATCTCTAGCAATTATTTAAATATGTACAATGAAGATTTTTGTGCATTACCTTATCTCAAATTTTATTTTTCTACTTCAAATTTTTCTTTCCCACTATCTGCTCTCTATTTAGTTTTTATCTTATTTTAGTGTGTGCATCACTGCAAATTACCTAAAGTTGTTTATGTTGAAAGGAAGGTATAAATTTAGTTAATATAATTTAATTAACTTTTTCTTCTTAATCCAAATTGAATAAAACCAATAATCATTCCTAAATGTTTATAATATCTGATCAGTGATGGCTGTTCTTAAAGTTAAGGTGAATGCTATTAAAACACATACTGCTTGTGTATGGACTGCATCTCAAAGGCCCTCTCAGAGGGCCCAGGAAACCAAAAATATTTTCAGAGTAGTGCTAACACATTACTTGCCTTTTTCACTCCTCTCCTTTTATGAGTGTACAATGGAGTGTCCCAGACGCTACATGGCCTAGTGATATATCAACAGATTGAATGCAGAAGCAGATATGAGAATCAAGTTGTCTTTCTATTATACATAGTCAGACATTAAAGAGATTTGGAAAAATGTAAAAAAATAAAATAAAAACTGGTCTTCTTACTATGTTTTTTATTTTGAAGAATATACTTAATACTCAAAACTTTTATATTAACATATCATGGGTTTATTATTGTTATTTTCAAATAACTAAATACATATTTTAATTCTTTAGTTTTACTATTTCATATGATAAATATTGATAAATATATCCCACATAAATAAAAACTCTTTGGGGTTCTTAATAATTTTTAAGGGTATAAAGAGTCCCTCAGACCAAAAATGTTGAGAATAGCTGATCTAGGACTAAGAGATTAGATCCAGAAAGATTAAGGATTAGAAAGTACCTCCTATAATGGGAGGTTAGGTCTATGAAATCCTCATTATTAGTAAATCTGTTCCATACATGGTCAAACCAACAACTCTCTATGCAAAGTTATTAACTGTGATGTATCTAATTTTAACCCTCGCACTGGGAGATCCTTTCGCTGGGCATGGCATTTTAACTTAAGACACTTGTAAACAAAACTAAAACTCTTAGAGTTGCTCTTTCTCCCACCCCTAACTCTTGGAAGTATATTGAACCTTGTAAACCTTTAGAAATTCTCACCATTTTTTCCACTTAACGTGCAGAGAAGAAAGGAACCAAACAAGTTTGCTGTTCTGTTTACGACTTAGATCCTAAACTAGTAGCTAGGCAACCAATCAAGTAGCCCTGACAACAGAAGTAAAAGGAACTTAATGATTACCTTTAGCCAGGAGCCTAAACACAGTAGTTGCCCAATGTTATTGGTTCAAATGTGAAATCTAAAATTAATAAAAAACGTGTACTTTTTTCTAATTTTATAGCATTTTGATCTCTGTATACTATTTTAGAAAAACACTATCATAAAATTGCTACCCCTTTCAAAGAAATATGTATGAAGCATATATCTAGGTAGACTTCCTTATCTCATGATTTTAGCATTCACTTCATTCAAACTGATGTTTAAAACTCAGATTTATGTCTTTAGGTTTTAAGTAAAATTTCCCTGTCAATCTCACGGAGATATAGGGAACAAATGAAGCGATGCAGACAGGGAATGCTGGAATAAAGTGATCTAGAGCTGGACTTACTTTCCTTATCTGCAAAACAAGGATAGCATTACCACACCCCCAGATCTGGAAACGTTCAAGAGAGATAAGATATGCAGTAATATTTTTGAAGCAGTACAAAAGTATTTCTTGTCATGATGTGAAAAGTACAACATAAATGTTTTTTAAAAACCAACTACTGCTCTGCTTTGCCAATGAGGATGTTAAAATTAGAATTTTCCCTTTACTGTATAATGTCTAATGCGTCCACACCCCTCATAGGACAGGTTGTTGTTATCTTGGGGACAGGCTGACATAGAAGCACTGCAGCTGAGCACGTTAGTCAAATGCTCACAAAAACAACCTCCCTGATTAATCAGCACTATATACTCCTTTGGAAACAACAAAACCTCACTAGTCTGCGTCATTCCAAACACACTTAACTAAATAATTTGGTCGCTATTTATTTTCACTTATTGCTGTATGGCTATATTGATCTTCTGTCTGAACTTATCCTGTCCTGCAACAATGAATATCTGAATCAACTGTATAAATAACAAGGAGCAGTGGCAATTGACAACGTGAAGCAGAAGACGTCCAGTATGATTTCCATTTCCAATAAAAGGGGGCAGTATTATTACATCAATGTAATACTGATATGATATTCTGACATTTTTTGCAAACTGTGGATGAGGAGAAAGAATTTATGCTTGTAAAAAAATGAACAACTTTCTTTTTAGTAAATAGGAACAAGTTTACATGATGCTTCAGTGATTGGATTATTATTTTCCTATTTACTTGATTGAAAAAATATAATTTTGGCATGAGAAATGCATATGGTTATGAAAAATCAGGTTAAGTATTTTCAAAAATTGTAGATTGAAATTCTGATTTTCTGGAAATATATTAAAGTATATATTAAATTAGTAGGGAAAAAGCCCCCTAGTACAATAATGTAATCAAATTGGAACATTATCATGTTGGCTGCGGTCAGATCCTAGCAGGTAGCTAGTGTATACAAGTTATTCAAATAATGAAGAAGAAAAATACATATCTTGATTTTGTAAGAAGGTACCTGTTAGCTGCTTACTAACTTCTACTCTATCTTAAGTCATTTTGGCCCCAAGAAGCAGTAAGTTAATCCATTAATCATCAGAGATTGTCAAAGAGTGAAAATTTAATAAAATTAACAGATTTGACAACCTGTCTGAGGTATTAAAGAGAAAAAGGACCTAAGGTTAATAGAGTATCTCCTGTGTGAGGCATGTAGTCTATATATAAGGCCTGTCCAGAAGGTATCCAGCCAGGTAATATGAAAAATAGAGACATTTATTGAAGAAGATACAAGGTACAAGAAACATTGTACACAGGACAATGATGCCTCAGTCCTCTTCAAAGTAGGCACCTTGGGACTTCACTTAATTCTCCCAATAGCCATCAGCTGCCCTGTTGTAATTTCCTGAATCTTATTGACAGTCTGAAATCTCTTCCCTTTCAAAGGTGATTTCAGTTTTGAGAAAAGCCAGAAGTTGCAGGGCGCCAAATCTGGGCTGTAGGGGGCTGAGTCACCGGGGTCATTTGATGTTTTGCCAAAACATCTGCACGAGATGTGATGTATGGGGTGTGTTGTCATGATGGAGCTGCCAATCACAAGTTGCCCATTGCTGTGGCCTTCTGAATCATCCCTATAGTTTTTGCAGAGGGATGTTCAAGCTTAACGCAAAATTTGATACAGATTTATTGTTCTACTTGCTCAGTCATTTTGAATATGATGGCCACACAGTACACATGCTCACTCAACGGTGTCTATCACCCCCACTGACTAGTCCAGTGAAGTCATCATTGTTCACACATGTACATTCCGGTCCACTCTCCTTGGCTGCCTGGCTACATCGATGTGCAAACCGTTCTCATCATATCATCATATTAACAATGGCTGGACATTGTCCAGACAGAGCTTGAATGTTTTTCCTCAAAAGAATGCTTCAAGGAATGGGTAATTATCTCTATTTTTAAAATATGCACATTGAGATTCACAGAGGTTAAGTAACTTAACTAACAGAGAACAGCCCAGGCTACTTCTAAGATTAACTCCAGAAACTGAAGCCCCAGGATTAATCAACTCCAAAACCCATGGCCTCTAATTCTAATACTGCTCCAGGTCTAGCTGCCACTTCTGTCTCTTTATCTACATCATTCAATTTTCCATTTCCTGACTGATCTTTCCACAGCCAGAACCAATGGCTATCATGGCAGGGAAGAATGTCCCACCCAGACAGAAGGTGATAAATATATAGGAAGCAGTGAGCTCTATGCTTTTCTGCTTCATAGTTTTTATTTTTACCCTGTCTTATTCTGTCAAAGGGTTGAGATTGCCAACATACATAGTTTTGTATGTCACAGGCTTAAAGATCACATAGAAAATTAATAAATTAATCTAATATTATTATAGAAATAGAAATATTATTGACTAAGAATATAAAAAGCTGAGATTTAATTCCTGCTCTGCCCTGAATCCACAATGTGACCATGGATAAGTCATTTTCTTTCACTAGGTCTCAGTTTTCCCATCTGTGAATTGAAACAATTGGACCAGATCAAATGTAATGCTCCACCAAATTTTTTCACTGTGCAGTTTTAATCCCACAAATATACCTCAAAGGCAAGCAGAAAATGATAATATTACCCATGGCAGCTCACTTTGACACCCAGTGAAGTCAAGCATTTTTCTAAAGAGATTCTCCAAAGATGGGGGTGGAGGGCAGCAGTTCAGGCTACATGTAGATGGATGTGTAATCTGCCTCTTTATGAGCAGCTTCTCAAGATTTATAAAATAACCAGGTTCCCAAGCTGTGTAATACCTATGAAATACCTATGAAGGAAAGTGCTCTAACCAACCACCAAGTCAGCATTCAAACATTAAGAAGGTCAGAGACATTACAGAGCACACTTTAACACTAAGAAGCCCCCGCCCCCCCGCCTTGCCTCTCTTCTAACTTGCCTTTAGGACTTTTAGAAGCATGCTATTTTAAATTCTGCTGTGTATTGCTTTGACTACTAAAACACTCTCTAACTGAGAGATGTCAAAGCAACAAAATTTGGTAAGCAATTTCCCATAATATAATCTCATGGCACTGGTCCTAAGGCTGGTTGGTGTTCTTGGTGCGGAAGGCGAAAGCCCAGGGCTGTACTCAGACTTCTGCTGGCAAGATATTCACAAGCCACGCACAGAAGCTATGTTGAAATGATGGAGCATAACATCTCCTAAGGCGCTGTTACAGTCTATTGTCCATACAATCTGTATATTTAACAGACCCTAAATATCTTGTGACACAGCCGACCAGAACAACTCCACTGGTGCCGTTCTGGCTGATCAAGTTAACAGTGTTTCGTTTTAAAGTGCCAAAATAGGGATTTACCCAATAAAGTGAAGTGCACCATGGGTGAACGTGTATTATATGAACATATATGCAATTCCTTATATGTTATAAAGACACAAGCACCCCTATGCCTATGTAGTAAATGCTTGCCCATATTTTTATATGTACATACAAAGTATGTTTTATATTGATCTAAATGTACTGTCACAAAAACACTCTGTAGTGGACACTGTGATGTACTACACAGATTCCTCCTTTAGAACTGAAAGATTTATTTCCTCAGCTGCAAAGAAGCTGTTTAGCATTGACCCAGCTGAAGAGAGTCACCTCACTCAAGGTCATGTCCCCTTCCCAGAGTAGCCCTCATCCAAAAACTGTTTGGCACAAGTATCTAAAAGCTCACCTCCTACACCCAGCTTGGGGCAATTGTGAATGGCCATGGCAGCCTCAAAATTTCTTGTGGGGTTGGCTGAGGTCTTGGTTGAGACTGTATTGCAGCCTAATCCTGCTTTTGTCCTTTCCCTTCCATAGATGGCAATCAGAAAGAGCACTGCCAGTCAGCCTGCTTGCTAATCTCTGCCTCATCATCTGCGTGACAGATCTGTGACACACCCCTTTTGTAAGGAATGTCCAAGGAAGAGAGTAACTGGGTATGCTTAACAAATTATAAGGTTTTATGACAGCAACACTGTGAAAAAAATCTCTAAAATGGAATTATAGGTTCTAAGAACAAATCCATAAATCTAATTTATACCTTTATACTTTAGATCTTTATATTTAAGAAAACAGATAATTCCAAAGTGGACAATTTTGAAGGCAGTTAAACTGAATTTGTCATAATCCATATTATCAATCTTATTGCACATTATATATTTACCCTCTTTGACCTCAGAAGATCTGAGCCTCAGAAGAAAAAAGTAGTGTCCTATAGAACCTCATAAAATTAAGATGGATATTTTGATTATAAGAAAGCCAAAGACACCATCACAGAAGTCCTCTAATTTTGTTCTAAATTTATTCTTCTGGCTGCAACTAACCTAATAAGCATGAATAGATACCAACTCTAGAAGCTAAACAAAGCCTACAAAACCACAAAATGTATATTCAAAAGAATGGCAGTGTTGGAGAGGAAGATCACATACGTTAAGGAGAACTTGTGAACACACCCCTGAACATAATGAACTTTCTGGTGCTCCACATTCAGTCAAGTCATCTACTGAGACAATTCCATCTACCTGGGAAACCAGGGCTTTCTGGTTCTTAGAAACCACTTAGCTGCTTATCTTCAGAGACTCGTTATATTTGTGACACGTTTTAGGTCAAGTTCAGATTTACTATCATTATTTTCTTTCTAACCTAATCTTTCACCTCTCTTTCCTTGTCTTCCCATGTGAAATCAGGTGTTATTATTTCAGAACCTCAGACTTCTTCCTCCAAAATGAATTAAGAAATGCCAGTGAGAAATACTTAAAATTAACCTGTATCTGAAGTTAACAGTGTTTTACCTTTGGATTGCAACTTCAGCTGATGTCACAGATTTAACAATCTTGGGTCACAGTATCAGGTGGAGAGTTGCACTGCTGGAATCTCTATGTCTAGTGCCAACTCACTGCTAACCTTAGTGCACAGGGGCAGGGATGCTGCTGTTCTAAGCCTGCCTGATACAACAGAGGGGCTTCACTGAAAGGCCGAGTTGCTACAACAATACTGAATCTATTTTTCTTTTTTTTTTTTTTTTTTAAATGATTTAATGTGTTTTATTGATTAAATTATTACATTTGTGCCAATTTCCCTTCCCTCTGCTCCCCTCCACCCGGTGGCCCCCCTCCCTCCAGTTGTCCCCCCCTTTTAGATTATGTCCATTAGTTGTGCATACAGTTCCTCCCAACCTCTCTCCGTCTATTCCATTCCCTCCTACCATGATCCCCAATTCCTATATCATCTCCCTCCCTTTCCCCATTCCCCCTCCCTGTTGACCTCCCCCCAATATGCTTCCCGTACCCACAGTTCCTCTTTCCCTCTCGTTGCCTATTTAGTTTGCCTTTGTTTCATCTCCCTAGCTTCTGTTTTTTTTTTTAAACCAGTCCCTTTAACATCTCATATAACAGTGGTTTGGATCTAATGAACTCTTTCAGTTTTATTTTGTCCTGGAAACACTTTCTCTGTCCTTCTATTCTGAATGACAATTTCGCTGGATAGAGTATTCGTGGTTGTAGGTTTTGGATTTTCATTACTTTGAATATTTCTTGCCAGTCTCTTCTTGCCTGTAGGGTTTCCCTTGAGAAGTCAGCTGATAGTCTAATTGGGACCCCTTTGTACATAATTCTTTTCTTCTCTCTTGCTGCTTTTAAGATTCTCTCTTTATCTTTAATTTTTGACATTTTGATTATAATGTGTCTTGGAGTGGTTCTCCCTGGGTCCAGTCTCTTGGGAACTCTCCTTGCTTCCTGGACCTGCAGGTCTATTCCCTTTCCCAAGTCTGGGAAGTTCTCCTTTATTATATTTTCACTCAATTTTTCAAGTTCTAGTTCATCTTCCTCATTCTCTGGCAAACCAATGATTCTTATGTTGGGCCTTTTATAGCTGTCCCAGAGGTTTCTGATCCTTTCGTTGTTGCTTCCCATTTCCTCTCTCTGCCTTGGTTGACTGCTTGTTCCTTCTCCAAATTCCAGTTTGTTGAAATGAACTCTGGATTTTATTTCCTTTCCTTCTATCTCGTATGCGGTTTTGTTCCTTTCGTTATGAAAGTTTTTCGCTTCTTTCATATCTTTTTCCTGCTCTTTTGTGAATTCTGTAAGCCACCTGATAACAATGGCCCAGAACTGAGCCTCTGACAGGTTTCTTATCTGTTCATCTGTCAGGTTCTCTATCTGCTGCCTGGTGAGTTGTGTTACCGGTATTTCTAAAGTTGCCTGCCTCATTTTGACAGATGCTTTTTGTTTTCTTGGGCTGGCTGTGGGGGCAGTGCCTGCGTACGCGTCACAAATTAGCGACCGGCGCCTGCCTGTCCGCGACCTATTTCGCAGCCCTGTGGTGCTTTCTGTGGGGGCGGGGGTCCAAGATGGATTCACACAGTTATTCAGCTAGGAGACCGGGATCTGTCCTCCCGCCCCCCTGGGCCTCACTGTTCAAGGCGATGCGGCGGCCGCTCTCCCCAGCTCCGGAGTTGCGCACCGCCAGGGACTTGGCCACCGGGACTCCTCGCCGGGGTCGCGCACCACCAGGGACTTGGCCACCGGGACTCCTCGCCGGGGTCGCGTACCGCCAGGGACTTGGCCACCGGGACTCCTCGCCGGGGTCGCGCACCGCCAGGGGCTTGGCCACCCGGACTCCTCGCCGCCCGCCGCTCCGGGTGCGACCGCAAACAGCACTGCCCACTTTAACTCTTACCTGCCCAAATGGCACCGTTGGTTTATAACTTCATATGTTGGACTTCCGTGTAGTTTTATTTTCTGGAATTTCTAGTTATCCTTTGTTTTGAAGTAGTTGTATTCCTGTATAGTTGTAGAGGGAGACCTAGCGTGTCCGTCTAAGCCTCCATCTTGGCCGGAAGTCTGAATCTATTTTTCATTTTCCTCAAAACTAAATGGCATTTATACATATTCTATTTTAACTCTATTAAAATATTCTAAACAAAAATTTCTACATGCATTTTTTCAAAGAAATATTTATAACATTAATCAGAGGCAAATTATTTTTCATAATAACAATAAGTATGACTATTAAATGAAATAATTTGTTTTTTTGTGTGTGTGGATTTAAGTTTCTGACATGTGTTAATTCTAAGTGTATTTTATTTAGCTCAGGGATTTTCAGCTAGGGGTAATTTTGTCCTCCCTCCCCCAATAGAGGACATTTGGCAATGTCTGACAGCATTTCTGGTTGTCACAAAGCGGGGGAGTGCTGCTGGCATCTAATGAATAGAGGCCAAATTAGCACCCCCATGACAAAGAAGTCCCAGGCCAAAAATGTCAATAATGCTGAGGTTGAGAAACCCTGATCTAATCTAAGAAATCTGAAGTTTCCTAGCTTTGTGTATCAACTCAGTTGGAAAGGAGTTTAAGTATGTGAGTTGGCCAATAGGTCAACATCTGAAAAACCTGTTGCTTCCTTCTGCTGAGCCTCCCATTACTGTGCGAGGGTTTCATATCTGTGACAAAATAGAATATTTTTCCACATATTTAAAGATCACCCATGATTTATCTTAAAAGGTATAAAAAAGTTTCTACTCTGTATCGGATATATTCACAGACAGGTAAGCTTGTATCATTTTAACCCAGATTACTACTCTCATATTATCGATAAAGAAACTGAGATTCAGAGAGGCTACCAATGTGCCAAATATCACACAGTTGGTAAGGTGACACCCCAGTGACTATTATCCCATGTGAGAATATATGTATTTTAAACTTAGTAATGCTTTCTCATATATGCAAAGAAAATTTCTGGATCACTAATTGTTGTTACTCCTCAAAGATAAATTTCAATCATTAATGGAAATTAATGGGGTGAGGAGGGTAATTAATTTTTCACCATATATCTTTCTGTATTACCAGAATTTTCAGTAAGCATATATTACTTTCATTTGAAAATCAATAAATAAAAAGACTCAAAACATGTTTCTCAAATTAATTTTAGGATTTACCCTTGACAAAATTGTAAAGTAGGAAATGGCCTATGGTGCATATACCCATTCTCTTGTTTTTAACCCAATTTCCCATTCAGTAGCCTGTGCCAAAACTTCTTTACCTGCCCAGGTCCCCAAAAAGGATCTTGTAAAGTTATTTACATTGAGATTAACTATGTTATTATTTCATTGTGTTTTCACTGGGCAGAAGACAGTATCTGATTAATAATGAGTAATTTTAAACAGTATACACACACAAACCACACATACATGCACACATATATATTTAATGTTAACATCAGTAACTCAGTGCACAGAGAATTTAAAGTTGAATTTTTTATTAAGCTATGGCAAGTCAACACCTCCAGAACTAAGTTTCATAACCTGGGTGAGGACTTTGGTCACAGACATGCTTTGAGAGTTCCATTATACTCCCGTCCCCTCGAACCCCCTTCCAGCCCCCAGTACCCCAGCTGTCTCCTGGTTTGGCTAAGAAGTACAGCTCAATCAAGAATGAGAGGTTGATTCAACACGAGCAATGGTGCTGTATTCCACTCACTGGTTGACTCGTGTCCTCAAAAGGGTATATTCAAGTCCCAACCCTTGGTTCCTGAAAATGGGACCTTATTTGGAAATAGGGTCTTTATAGATATAATCGAGTTGAAATAAGGTCATCCTGGATTAGGGAGGACCCCAAATCCAATGACTAATGTCCTTCTAAGAAGAGGGAGATTGGGAGCCACAGGGACACAGGAGACAGCCGTGTGAATGAAGAGGGAGGCAGAAACTGGCTGATGCAGCAACAAGCCGAGGGATGGCACTGACCACTCATTCAGCAGAGAGTCAGAATTCCCCTCTCTGTGTACTACAAAAGCCTCTCCACTGGTGTCCCTGTTTCCATTGCTAACTTCCGATAGTCCATTCTCACACATTAGATGGAATAATCTTTTTATAGGTAAATCATGTCATGTCAATGCTCCGGACAAAACCTGTCTATGGGTTCCCATCACAGAGTGAAATGCAAAGTCTTTCCAGGGCCGACAAAATCTAACATGCTCTGTCCCGTGCTTTCTCTTCTCTACGCTGCGCCTGCCACACTGGCTCCTGGCTGCTGGCCTGACACTCTAAGGGCCCCACGCTTATTGTTCCCACTGCTAGATGTTCGTCCTCCTGCTCTTCACAGGGCCTGCCTGCACTGTGCCTTTATTCACATCTCTACTCTACTCATTGGCACTTTCTCAGAGAGTCCTCACCACCTGTTTAAATAGCAAGCCCCTAACTCCCTATTCCCCGAACTTGCTTCTATTTTTCTCAGGGCATTTACTCACTTCCTAATAGCACTGACATGACATTATGTACTTAAGCTTTTTTTTTTTTTTTTGTCATCTGTGTTCCCCTGTTAGAATGTCAGCTCTATGAGAGCATAGATTTTTGTCTGATTTTTTTACTGTTATATCTCCATTAGGTAAGAGAGACAGCAAACCAAGGCAGGGAGGAGGAGGGGGACATGTCTCACTCACTAACTCAGCAGTCCTGGGCCTGGTCCTATTACTTTGCCAGGTGTTACAACATCACAAGAAATATCAAGCTAACACAGTAGAATAGCAGTCCTTGAAATTCTATGTATCGTCTCCACTATCTGGGAAAAAGCCTTTGAAACTGTGCTTTCATCCCAAGGCCCGAAAGGCAGGAAAGGGCTGACAGTGCCCAAAGGAAGAAGCCCATAAACACCTTTGGGTTTTCACACCCCCGCCCTACCCCCTGACCTGGAAAGCTGGCACCACCTTTACCTGTCAATCAACATGAAGATTCTTCACCCCCATCCCGCCAACTATGGAAGTCCTCAGAACAAACGATCGGGGGCTCTTGCCACCCCTGCCCTTGCCACCCTTGCTCTTGCCCTTCTCCCCCACCTCAGCAAGGTCCGTTCTCTTCCATTACAACATATCACCAGTAAATCCTGCTTGCACACTAACAGACCTGCTGATCTGTAATTCTTCACTGTGCCAGCAAGGAGAACCAAGTTTCTCCCGTAACAGCTCCAGTGCCTAAAACAGTATCTATTATAGAATCAGCACTTGATAAATATATGTTGAACCAAAGAAAAAAAAATCAATGAGTGCATTTTATAAGCTGCTTTGTTTTATAGTTTTTGCGCTGGCTGATAGGAAGCCTAGTGATAAATTCAGTAGCGAGTCATGGTACTTTATTAGCTCCTTCTTTTTAAATATTCTGGTATCCTATCATTCTAATAACTTCACATATCCCCTTTATTATAAGATATTTCTAAATCTTTTGGAATGGGCCAGGAAGACACCACCAGGCAGGTAGGTTGGGCGCCTGGAAGCACCCCACAGAAGTAAGAAAAGGAGGGTTTGTTCATTAGCAGTAATTCCTGAATGTGATACAACACCGCCCTCAAGCTATAAGCACACATCTTTGTCGGTGGGTTGATGCTTGAGAGCCGGGGAGAAGCCAGATGAGAATGAGCCAACAGGTCTAGCAGAGCCAGTGAAGGGGGCAAGCAAGTTTTACCTTTTCATTCCTGCAGTTGTTCAACCCCATATTGTTCATGGAGGACAGTTTCCCGTCAACACCATGTGGCTGCTGCTGTTGTTGCTCCCGCTGGATCTGTTCTCGCATCTTCCGAGCCTCCTGGATGGCTTTCATCACTGTATCCTGATCCCCAAACAGGGCAGGGGAGTTGAGACTGGACAGGATATCTGCATACACAGGATGCATTAACAGAGGCTTGTGAGATGAGAATCTTTAAAAAATACTGCTGCTCTCCACTCCCCTGTAGAATGCTGCATTACCCAAACAAGGAAGGGGTACATTTGCTATTAAGAAAATCGCAATACTGTGCACAGGGCACAGAAAGCCAGAGCAACAAAGCTGCGCTGTTTTTTGTTGTTTATTTTTGTATTTTGTTTTGTTTTGTTCTTTACCTCTTGGAGGACACCCTAGCACTTCAGTTTATCTGGGCTCTGTCAACCCACCTCACGGATGAAGCCTCCTAGATTCCAATGGTGTGTATATCTTTGTCTGTTCCGGCTATATCTAACAATCAGTGAGAGAGTGGTGGGGAAGAAGGGGTGGGAGAGGGACAGAGATATCTGCTCAGGCTGCTCATTATATTTGGTGTGCTAATTCAGGAGAGCGGTTTCTGGCCTAACAAGGCTACATGTGTGCTTTAGTGACATCTGTATCCATGTGTTTGTTTGTCCACTGCAGGAGAGGGGGAGCAGGAAGAAATGCATCACACTCTGCATCCCCCAATCCCTGGCTGGTTAATGAAGCATTCTACCCATCATGCTGCCTCAGTTATTTACCAAGAGAATGACAACCCATTCCCTGGACCCAGCCCGCACACCCACTGCTCTCAGCTTCCCGCCTTCATGATAGCGAGACTGTATGAGTGGGGATGGTATTCACGTAAGTACAAAGCTTCAAATAAAGTGACAGTGAATATGTTCATTATGTTCCATGCCACACAGTGGGAAAAACTCAGAATTAAATTGACTAATTTTCCTTTATATCTTGCATTATACTATAAGTTAAAATTAATACTTTACATAAGTTTTTCCAATATTAAAGAAAACAACTGCTTGCTGACTGATAGATTCCAGCTGCTGCAGTAGAGTTTCATGTGACCCACTTGTTTGTATCCTGGTATGATTATTTCATGGCACATGTGTGTGCATACACATGCATGTGCATGTGCCTTTGAGTTTAGGGAACATTCCCAAGACTATCTATGGAAAAATTTTTTAAAGTCAGTAACTTTTTAGGATATAGAAACATATATATTTCTCTCTGGTGCTTTCCTGATTAAAAAACAAAACAAATCTATCCTATATTGTCTGGAGCAGAGAGCTGTTACTTCAGTCCATTTTTATGCTCTGCTGAAGTATAAACTTTCTAAGAGCAGGGCCTGCAACCTAGTCATCTTTGTCACTCATGGTGCTCAGTATAGCAAACAAATGCTTTCCCAATAAAATTCAGAAGTGGGTTGTAGGAAGACCAATGTTGCTGTTTTTCTCATCTCATAACTTCCAACAATCCCTTCCACAGCAAAACCACTGATGGGCTGAAAATCTCCGGGTCCCCAGAAGAGGCATCCTGCCTCAAAATGAGAACAGGCTGCTATGTGGTTTCTAATGTGCAAATGTCAGGGAAGAAAATTTACCTCTCATCATGAGAAGGTACACTTAGACTCAGCACAGTTCAGCAAATATTCCAACTGTCAGTTCACAAAAACAGTGTTGAATTACATGTGAAAGGACCTGGGTTCTGGTCTTAGCTCTGCTGGTCACATAGCCACATAGCTGTGGGCAAGTCACTTTACCTCTAAGGACCACAACTTCCGTACAATAAGGGTAATAATACTACACTACCTAACTCATAAGATTATTGTGAAAAAAATCAAATGAGACAAGAGAGGCAAAAATGTTAAACTGTAAATGGCTACATTTACCCATTATTTAACTTATTACAGTAAGCACTACAGGCTGTAAGACTCAATAACACAACAAAGGTAATACGATGAAGAAATGCTAGTTCTAGCACCTAATCCCTGTGAATTTCTGTCTTCATTTTTAAGAGACTTAAAGGGGTACAGTAACAATAAGTAAGAAAGCTTCTGAAAAGTGACCAAGCTGCTGAGCAGTGCTCTCACACTGATTACGTCCTGCCGCACGTACATGTAAATGTGCTGCTATTCATTCAGTGCAGCCTTTTTAAACCTCGTGCCTTTCAGGTGCCCAGACACCACTTTAGGCACTTTATACACATTTTTCTCTTTTATTTCTCACAACAACCTAGGAGCTAGGTAATAATATTCCCCTTTCAAAGATTAGGAAACTATATTTTAAAAGAGTAAGTAACTTTCCCAGGATTATACAGCCGCTAAGTCAAGGCTCTCAGTCCAAGTCTGTCTTGACGCCAAAAGCCATGTTTTTTCCGCTACACTTCCGACCCCGGTGGTGCAAATATTTCTAGAGAGACCTGGCAGTATGTCAGCGGGTCTAAGACGCCAGAGGATCATCATGACATATCTTATTAGAAACCAATTTTACTTCATATTATGTCATTGAAATGTGTCACTCATATTTGTTGTGATAAAAACTAGTAGATTAGATGTAAAAGTCATATATATCTTAAAAATAAAATATAAAATTTCAAAGGAATGTTGGACTCTGGCAGGCAGCTTTGAGGCCTGGGTTCCTTTAAGCCCTTGGAGAGTTAGTTCATGGTCATTCTTTCTGCCCAGAGTTACCTTAGCGGCAAAGCACTGACCCAACACAAATTCCCAAGTCCCTGATCTGCCAGATCTTATTTATCATCATCTGAAGAACCCATCCCAGCAGACTTTATATTATGGCCTTTTTCAAAAGTTCTAATCACCCCAAAGACACCAAACTGGGTTATGTTTTAGTAGAACCGATTTTATATTTTTCCTCCCTTGGACTAAGGAACACTTTGGAAACAAGGATCAGTCATCACTCAACAGGTTTGCTTTCTTTTACCTAATTCATAAGTCTCTTCCTGGTGTTGACCTTTCCATTTACCTAAAGAGGATCCCCTTCCCAAGCTTCCTCCAATGGGGCTGGGGATGCTGCTTTTGTTGGGCAGGTTGACAGGGCTGGTTTTGCTGGCTGGGAAGAGGCTCTGGGTGGGAGAGGTTGGGGACTTTACAGGATCGGCTGTCTTGGGTCGGGATGAGAGATTCAGCGGCTGTGCTGCTGCTTCATCCTACAGGAGTTTAACATAAATAATTATTTTTTTTTAAAAGACAAATGAAGCATATTATCACTTAGTAAGCCACAGTTATTTTACACCTCAGAGACAATGCCACATTCTCCCACAATCATAACAAAAGAAGCTAATTATCTACCTCCTTGAAGATTCATCAGAAGGAAACCTCATTAATTTCCCTGTGTTATGCTTCTATTTACATTAACTGTGTAGTTGGATCATTCTTTTTGCCAAATTAAAATCTGAATTAGCTCACATTACAGCTTAATTTCCTAATGTGTTTTCAGGGATCTAAATTAACCTAGGGCATTTACAAAGAATTATTTAAAATTTTAGCAGCTCTGTAGTGCTTTTGTTATTCTCTCTAAAAAGTTCTTGGAACTATAAATAGGCTCTGCAGCTAATTTTTTAATATATATTTTAAATCAAACAATTGCAAGGACTTTAAAAATGGAAACATGGAAAGCCTTCTTCTGACCCCCTGGCCCTCTGCCCAGGGAGCCGCCTGCCACAGCATGGCTTCTATGTGGCTTTCTGGGTGTGGGCACTCTTCATGGTCTATGTTCTGGTCTCTTCTCATGTTTAAAATTAATTTTTGCAAGGAGCTAGCACACATTATAATTATGTTTTACATACCATGCTATATGCAATTTATTTCTCATGTCTAAAGTGATGTCTCTTTATATCTTTGCTCCATATATTTACAGAATGTCTATTTAAAGATGCCTGTCCTTTACTGAGCACAGTATTCAAACATCTTGCTTGTAACTCTAGTTTAACCAGAAGCTTGAAAGCTAAGCTCCTTGCCTTTATTCTGCCTCATTTATCCTGCCATCAAACACCCATAACAACCCTTCCATCATGCTAGAAATTTTTTTGTAATATGAGCATATTCATTTAAATGTGCAGTTTTAAGGTCTGCCTTATTGTGTTCTAAAATAAAATTGTCAGCAAATGTTAATTTCCGTTTTGCTTCTGAGAAGGCACAGAGAACCTGCTTTCAATGTTACTGTTTAAACCACAGTAGAGCTCGGAAACAGAGCATTCTCCCCTTTGGCAAACCCGTGACCTCTCTGGGTTTTGAGGTCTTCATCTGTAGGTAAAAAAAGGGGGCCTGATTCTAACTAATCTCTAAGGTCTCTTCCAGTATTAATGGTCATTGTTTAAGAGGAACCAAAAACAGATGCCAGAAAATACTATTCAGGAAGGAGAACTAGAAAAAAAGTAAATATAACATTCAACAGAGGGGCCATTATGTACCAAGGACTGTGCTAGACATTTTCATACATATTAGTTCATTTCACTATCAATAAATTTACGAAGGCGGGTAGTATTATCCTAAATTTACAGAGGAAGATGAGTTAGAGTGATGAAATCACTGTCCAAAACTATCCCTTGAGGGACAAAATTTGAATACTAGTATACTGGACTTCAAATTCCAGGGCCCTTTACTACGGTGCTATCAGAGACGGTAAGTCATTTGATAATGTAGTGATGCCCTACAGTTTTTTTGTTTTATTTTGTTTTTGTCACGGTAGGAAATAGGTAATTGGGCGCATCTATGTTGCAATGTTATTTTATTTACATCTAGACATAGGATAGGTTCTTAGGTAATACAGTTATATCCATTATGAATGTCAAAATTATCCAATATACTTAATTACAATTTACTTCCTTTTGCTCTGAACTCAAAGGATATTTAGACTAGTTAGTTCCTTTATATACATCTAAATAATAGTGATTAATATGCTAGATGTCTAGTTAGTTTTCTCTACATTTCTTTATTTTAGGGTTCACTGAGTTAGATATATGAATTCAGAGTTTTCTTCAAATTTGGAAAATTGTCAGCTATTATTGCTTCAAATGGTTTTCTGTTCCTTTATTATCCTTCTGGGGTTTCGGTTGCTTATATTAGGACATCTGATGTCCACAGCACTGTCTTTTTTCTCTGTGGATCATTTTAGACAGTTTTATTGTTATATAATCAAATTCCCTAATCTTCTGTAACATTTAATTTGTTGCTAATTTCAACCAAGTACTAATCCAGTGTACTTTTCATTTTAAACGCTATATTTTTCATCTCTAGATATTCAATTTAGGTCTCCCATGTCTTGACTTATAATTCTTATGTTTTCCTCTACCTTCTTAAACATATGGAGTTTATAACATCTGGTTTTATTCAGCTTTGAATATATTCCAATTTATTTATTTTTATAATTCAATAATTTCCACTTCCACAAACAATGCCACTGGGATTGGAAGACTTATTATTCCAAATCGTGTAAATCCCTTTCTACTGTGGCGACCTCCTTTTGATCCTCACAGCCTGCCCTGGCCACACAGAAATTCTGTGGGTGTTTCTATTTGTGTCATTTTGGAGTCTGTTTCTATAGATCGAGTTTTCTCCTCATTATTGTCCATGTTTCCTAGCCTCTATGAAACCCTGATAATTACTGAATGGATGCTACACATTGTGAACTTCACATCGTTTGGCATTGGAGTTTGTATATTCCTTGAAATATCTGTAAAGTTTGTTCTGAGATGCAGAATAATTTGATCCTTTCTAGACATACTTTTAAGCTTCGCTGGGCAGGTCTAGAGCCAGTTATCCTAGGGATAATTTGATCTTACTACTGAAGTAATACCCTTCTGGGGATTCTACTTGATGGGCCCTATATCAGGAGACCTTTCCACACTGGCCAATGGGAATACAAACTATTCTCAGTTCTTCGTGAATCTTGTAACTGTTTGTTTGCTATACCTGTATTTTTCCCTGATGTGAGATAGTTTCCTCACATGCATATGCTAATCAATACTCAGCTAAATTTGGGGACCCTTCTGTAGATCTTCAATCTCCTCTCTCTGGGTGCAGCTCTGTCCTCTCTGGCACTCTACCTTACACAGCCCATCTTCCTTAGCATCCCTAAACTCTGACCTCTATTTCTTTCCTCAGGGAGGCTGCCAAACTCCATGTGTACTTCTCCCTGCACCATTGCCTGGAAAGTCCCTCTAGACAGTGAGCTGAAACAACTATAGTGCCTGCCTCACTTGTTTCTCTTTAGCCAGGAATCACTGTCCTGTGCTCCTGTTGTAAAGGTCTGAAAACCATTCTTTTATATATCTTGCCCTGAGTTTTAGTTGTTTAAACTGGCAGAGTAAATCTGGTCCCTGTTCTTCCATCGTGGTTGAAAACGGTAATCCTCTAGGTAGATTGTTAGGATCTCTCTTGGTATACAACTAGATATTTCAATCACAAGCCCTGTTCTTTATTACCACCAGATTATCATCATCATCATCATCATCATCATCACTATACTAACTAACATTTACGGAATACTCACTATATGCTAGAGGATGTATTATCTCATTTAAGACCCATAAGAATATTAACTTTCATTTTAGAGAGGAGAAAATTAAGGCTGAAAAAAGTTAAGAAAATTTCCCAAAAAGACATGGCTGATAAATGTGGTAAGACTTAAATTTGAACAGAAATATGCTGACTTCTAATGTTGACAATTTAGTGAGTAAAAATCTTGGGTGAAACAAGCTGCATAAAATCATTTGTGATTATTTTTGTTACCTTCAGCAAATTATGCCCTTTGTGATATGGACATGTTATACTATATACACAGTGAAAGCAATGACTATAGACAGAAACATGAGATATTTTAGTAACCATATGTCTTTCAGTAAGAAAATTACAAGATTGTTCTTAGAACTTCTTCAATAATAGGAGCTATTTTTAAAATTTAAAACATTTGTTTTCTCTCTTTGTCTATATAGGTTTACCTACACATACAATAAACAATCTAGCACATATAAGGAATGTTTCCTTTGTTATTAACATAAAATATAGTCAGGTTAAATTATATAGAGAACTCCCTAAGAATTTGCATGTGGTCAAGTGAGTAATAAAATTCAGTTGGCCCACAAAGCTGGAATGGTAAAAGCAGATATAAACTTAAATTTAACCAGGGAACATTTTACTCATCCAGTAAAGACTTGGTTTGGTGCAATTCCATTTGGCCAACTCACATAAAATGACTTTTTCATGTTAAAATATCTAATACTCAATGCCTCAAGTCACTGATGTTTGATATATTCATACTCTAACAACTATAATTAAACAAAGTGCTTTGGTTTGAGTTGTAGTGTTCTGACTCTTATTCACAAATAGAAACTCTTGGAACATAGAAAAGTCTGTTACCATAGTTATGCCATCGTAGTAAATGTGAACAGTATACGTCATATCTCAGCATTTCTAATAAAGAAGCATAAATATCCATCTATTTGTTTGGAGAATCTAAAAGCCTTTGGGGCACAGGCAGAACTATCTTTCTTTTTGATGTTTACTTTTCTTATCTTTGGTATTTGGGATCCATACTTTTTAAAGCCCTTTCAGAAATCTTAAAATTTCTATCTGTGGATATTAGAAAATAAAACAATTTCAGTGAGTTTGTAGCAGTCAATGTTTTTTTTTGTTGTTGTTGGACTTTTGATATTTTCCATGCATAGCTTTAAGAATTGCAAGTTTTCTCCCAATGCAGTACTTTGGGCACATTTACAATAATACATCTGTGCTCAGCGTACCCCTCTAAGTAGGTAAGTCGGCTATACAAAACAATTGTTTTTCTGAGCTGTTTGAACTTGTTAATTCAATGTAAGGAAAGAAAGGCAGTCATAAAAACCAACCAGTACCACCTGTAGGTACCAGCTGCAGCACAAAGTTGAAATGGATCATCCATCTCCCTTAGTCGCCAAGTACATCCTGGCTGCCCCATTCTAAGCCACAGAAAATCAGTGAGAGAAGGTATCTGATACGTCTTAGCCATAACTTGGGAGAGCTTGTTTATCTTATCATGACCTGTGTGGCATCAAAGAATGATTATGCATGATACCACTCATTCCTTGGAGCCCACATTGATGACGACTTTTAAAGGGGAGACCTTTATCAACAAACCACATAAAGTCCACCATTAGGCTCTTTTTTTGTTTGTTTGTTTGCTTGTTTCCCTTTTAAAATCTAATCTTTTGAAATCCTCCTTCTCTGGTACTATAAGTTGGCTTCCCACCTGTTTAAGAAACTTAGAGAGAAATGTCACAAGTCTATGACAAACACTGGTAATAAAACTGTGGCCATTCATGCCAATGAACATTAAAAAATAAAAGCTAGAATCCAAAGGGGGAAAACTCCTGAGAAGTGAGTTTGCAGATTTAGGTAAAGATCTCACAATATGGCACTATTGTTATCAAAAGGGAAACACCTGTTTCTCAGTGCTCAATCATGAAATTTACCATAAAGAGGAGCATTTTGGGGATCTTTTATGTTGCTATGCTTCCTGCTGTTTACTCCCAACACAGCCTGGCTCACTACCTTTCTTGTGAAGCTATTTTCCAAACTGTTTCCACAATCCTGCAAAGCAAGTACCTTAACTTGAGTTACAGGGCTGGTCCCTCTCTTCTCATTTTTTATCCCGGTAGGTGAGACTGCCCCTGCTGTGTTTGGTGGCTGTGGAGTCGATGGCATCTTTGCTCCAGGTGACACCTGCATGCTGGCCAGCTGAGCGGCATAGAGCTGCTGCAAAACAGGGAAGACAAACATAATCCCTTTAAATACAGCTGAAATGGCGTTTCAGAAAAACTTACCGTATTGTTAGAGAGCTATCTCTCTGACAGCCTTGCAATTTCTCTTTCACCACTTTTTTTACAGAGGAAAATAAGAGAGACCAAATAATGTAACAGAAAAAATGAGTACTGGTATAGGAATCACTGTTTTGTCCCTGGTCCCTCTAGCAATACCTGTAGGACCCGAAACCAAGGGTCTAGAACTCAGTTTCTTCAATTGTACAAAAAATGAATTTGACTAAATGGTTTCAAAGATTCTTTCCAGTGCCTAAAATATTTATAAAAAGTTCTTTAAGAGTTAGTATGTCCATTCATGTACTTTTAATATTCATGAACCAAGAAACTAATCTGAGCTTTCCTAGGGATTCCTGCAAGAACATCGAACCTGTTCAGTACGGGCCAACTTCTGTGGGAGTGCTGATCCTTCTGCGTGATAGTGGTGCTGCCCTCCAGATCCCTGAGGCCCAGTGGAAGTCAGTCCTTTCTCAGGGTCTTATTTCTAGGCAGTGTATAATCCTCAAGAGAATATAGCCAGATTTGTGAAAAAAAATAATAAAATAAAAATTAAGCTTATTTCTTGTAGCACAGGAGGTTAAATATTTAACCCTCTACTTATTAGCTTTTTGGGTGAAATTGGTGCTACATGAACATATAGATCTGCTAGTTGACCAGAATTCAGATACCTCAATGTTAGTACTACTTAATTCATGAAAACTTCATTCAAATATTTTCTTTTCTTCTTATCATCAAGATTAAGCCATACCTCGATAGTCATATTTCTATAATAAATAGAAAGCTTCCTAGTTTCATCAACCACAGAGAAAATAGCTCAAACTTTACCATATTAATAGGGGAGAAAAAAACAGGTGGTTTGTATGTAATTTCCAGCATTACTATCATTCAGATGGACAAATAAAAAAAAACTATAGTAATCAAAAACAGACCTTTCAGCACATGTAATTAAATGAAAGCTTAATAAAGAATAATTTGCAAGAGCCAGATGTGCTTATGTCATGATTGTTGCTTTCTTTGGAACAATTTTTCTAATATAACAAGCCTCTAAAGAAATTAAAGTTTCATAATTCTGTGTGTGCAATGACTCAGTGGCAAGAAAAATTCATAAGAAAGAGACAAACTACTAAAATTTAGGGGAGTAAAGGGAGCTGCCTTTTTTGTTTCCTTTTTACTCTGTTGTCTTCTTTTCCTTTGAAATTCAGCCAGGTGTCTTCAATGCTGGGCAAGTGAAGCTTCTGAAAATTTTCCGCTTGGATTAAGCCAGTAAAGAAAAGTTCTATACTAAAAAGTGGAGATGGTAGAGAATTGAAAAAGTGTTGGCTATATAGCTGGTATCATGACCAGTATGCCCTACTATTGAGTATTAGAGAGTCATGAGATCTTAGGGAAGCAAGAGTCCTTGGGCATCACTTATGGCTTCATTTTACCTCAATAATTCACAAGATCAGAAGAAAGTCAATTTTACTCAATCGCGAATCCTTCGGGAAACATAAGCTAGTGGAAAAAGCAGAAAAACAAGTCTTTGGAAAAAAATCCACTTTTTAAAAGGCTGACTAAATTCAGAAATCCTTCAGATTGATTCCTTTTTAGAAATAGAGTAGTGTTCACTGCAGCCTCTAAAGCTTTGATAATCTCTTAGTTTATACCTCTTTCTAGTGAGTTGTACCTAAAAGAAGCAAGACCTCATAAATTCTGAGATTCCTCAGAGGTGTGACGCCTAGGAGTTCCTTGAGAATTGAGATTACTTATACACTAGAGGCAGAAAGAACTATGGTCCTAGTCCACAAAACTTACAGATTTGGGTAAAGAGAACAGTAGGCTACCAGATAAGATTTAGAAGAACAAAAACCAGAAAATGTAAAGACAGAGGCAGTCATGAAAGTAACATTTTCACATTCTAACAAAATACATTATTTTAGATATAAGTATCATGCTTTCAGGCTGAGAGTTTACGTTTGACTTGGATAAAAAAAAAAAATCCCATTCATTGAACAGCTATAGGTTTAGAAAATGATTTCATGGCTCACCTTCTTAGGTAACATTAATTGAATATGCTTCTTATGCAAGGGTCTATGTTGGGCACTACTGAGGATTCCAAGTCTTAGGACAAGCAGATAGTTCTGGAGATGTAAGATACAGATCCTTAACACCTAACTTGCACCTTCCTTGTGATGCTTATCACATTTTTAACCTGTGTTTAGTTATGTACATATGTGTTCACATCTTTGATACACTACAAGCTTATTGAAGTCCCAATCAACCTAATTATTTTTGAATGCCTAGCATCAAGAATAATGCCTTGCAAATAAAAGATAACCAATAGATATTTTCTGAATTAACATACAGTACGCAAAATCACTGGATGTTAGGAAGGAGAGTTATTTTCTCTATATAAATGAGGCAACAGAAGTGGTATATGATTATAGTTACCATATATGCAATGAATAATTTTATGATGTTGAGCTTTCAAAAAGAAAAGTAAATTCAGTACAAATGATATTGTTTAATGAAAAATGATTCATTTGAAGTCATTTGTTTAAATGTTGTTGACCAGATAGTTGTTCAATAACTGCCAGCTTCACTGACCTGTCAAACTTCTAAAATACAAATTATATCGCTTAAGTAGTAACTACAGGGTAGTACCAATTTTTCTTCTCAGTCCAATTTCTAAATGCAACTGTACCCTTTTTTGAAAGAAGATAAAATATTAGTTATTGAAATAAATAGTTTTAGTTAGAAAACTCCTTTACAGACCAATGGTCCAATGGTTTTATTAAAAAAAAAAAAAAAAATTTAACCCTGACTGATTTGGCTCAGTGGGTTGGGCTTTGTCCCACAAGGCAAAAGGCCACCAGTTTGATTCCCAGTCAGGGCAATGCCTGGGTTGCAGGCCAGGTACCAGGTTGGGGGAGTGTGAGAGGCAAACAATAGATGTTTCTCTGGCACATAGATGTTTCTCTCTCTCCCTTTTCCTCTCTATAGAAATAATATATACAGTCATTAAAAAGAAAAGTCAAACTCTGACTATCATATAAGAGTTTACAACATGTAGGATTATCAGATCATAGTTCATAGTCATAATGATAATAATAATAAATATTCATTTCCAAACACAGTAAAGATTTTAAAAAATCAACAATGTAGTAAAGCTTCTAACAGGCTTAGCCTAAGTCCCACAAACATTTAAACTTTGGTGAAGACTGTTTTTGTAAATACAGATAGTTGCATTTTATTTTTAAACATATGCTCAGTGATTGTTTGGGATATTGCATTGTTTCTTTATCTAAGATATATAAAATAAATGAAATATATACATGTTAGAATGAGCCTAGCTAAATATTTTTCAAAATTATTAAATCACTCACATTTTATAGGAGCACTCTCAGAAATGCTTTTACTATTTTACGGCTAAAACTATTCCACCTACTTTATGAGTTCAGTTTTAATAAAGCAGTCAGCATTAAAATTTTGGTAAGAAGAACACTGACAGACTTAGCACCTAGAATTGAAAGAATCTTAACAGATCATTTAGTCTAGTCTGACCTCCTTATTCTGCTGATGAGCTGAGGTCTGGAGAACAGAAGCGGCATGCCTGAGATCATATAACTATTCCAACATTATCATTAAAAGCACAAATGGATGTATGATGAACCAACCTTTGCACCTTCCAAGCACATTTCTAGCACTGATGAATATGTTCAATGACAAATCTTTATTAAATGCTTACTATTAACTAAACACTGTGCTAAAAACAAGCAACTCAGAAATAATCCCTGCCTTAATGAAGCTAGAAAGAGAAACATATTAAATAAATGCTTAGACAGTAACTGTAAATTATAGTTAAGATAAGTACTGAGAAAGAAAAATACAGAATGTCAAGAGACCATCTAATACGGGCATTTAACACAGTCTGGAGGATCAGAACATCTTCTCTAAGGAAGTAACATTTTAAGTAAGAATTATCCAGGTGGAAAAGTTTAGATAAAGAACATTTTAGAAAGAAGAAACATCAATTATTATGGCTTGGAGGTAGAAAAGAAGGTAATGTTTCCAAGGGACTTGAAGAAGCCGAGTGTGGCCAGACGGCTCAGTGAAGGAGGAGTGGCGTGAGAGGAGTCTGGAGAGGGGCAGGGTCTTCTAGCCTCGTTCATCATTTCAGACTTTATCCCCAGAATACAACTATCTACAAAGAGGAATAGATTGAAATCAAGACACAAAGAAGCTTTTCTATGGTTTACCACTAATCATTGACCAATCTTTTAAATAAATTCGATTAAGAGAGTCCTAAGAAGATCTCACAAATCCATCAATACATACCTTTCCTAGTGTTTCTAGAGTTTTGTGTCCTGACACTAGCCTTAAAGGAAACCCTATCTTGCATTTGGATCCTAATGACACTTTAATAATTAAGCCTGCTTAAATTCAACACAAAACAGTAGGTCTTACCAACCAAACTTAACCTTGTGATAAAATTCTTGAGTGTCTTCAAGTACACACACTGGTCTACAGTCAGGACCTAAGAAATGCACTGTGTCAGAGGCATTTTATAATATTGTTGTATTTGGGAAGAGAGGCATGGATCTCCCCCCCAAACAGCCAAATTCATGTCAAACTATAATGGGTGGTATCACAATGCATCTGATATTAATTTACCATAACATGAAGTGTGTGTGTGTGTGTGTGTGTGTGTGTGTGTGTGTGTGTAATGCCTGCTTTCTATGATAAAATCAGGTAATATCTCCGGTGGAGAGTACCAAAGAAAAAATGTGCAAGGCCTTTTCTTCCCATAATCACATGATTTTCACATAAACACAAACCCAGTCATGCAGTCATGCAATCACCCCCACCCATTCATGTGCTAATTCAACAAACATTTTGAACACTAACTCAGGTACTGTGCTAGGTCCTTTACATTTATGATTTAATCTTCAAAATAATCACATAAGATAGGAAGTATCCCTTGTAGGTTAATTGTCACTTTTAAGCCCATTCACTTTCTGCGTTTGTAGGTTAAAATTAAATTGCTTTAGATAAGATATACAGTGAATCACAATGAAACCCATTTCCTGTCCCTAGGTACCAGACAAGGATCATTGTCCAAGGAGATGAGAGGAGAGATTCTGAACTCTCAAATAGCAAACTATACTTCTAGATGTCTAACAGCTACTTCTTCTAAAACGGCATTTCACAATCCTCAGATGGGAGACCACCAGCCACCCTGAAGGAGCAAGAGCCACGACTGATTTAAACAACTCCCTTCTCCAACCAATCTCTAAGCCATAATAGAAGACGCCTAAAATACCCTAGTGACACATGTTTAAAAGACTGATAAAGTAAAAAAAAAAACTATGCAGAGTATGGGTAAAAATAGGAGAACTTGATAAAACGGATACTAACAGGGGCTTTAAGTTGGCACCAGTATGCTCCAGTATATGAGAAGCAACAATAAAAAAGAAGACACAACTTCACACACTGGATTCTCTTTGGAGTAAATTCTCTTGTGTTTTGTCATTTCAATTAGAAAGGGCATTTTTAAGTGGCCTGTCAGAATCTGGCCCAGAGAGAAAGAAGAAAAATGTCACCCTCAAATGCAACTTGCCTATTGGTGGGTACTGGGGAAAGGAAGAGGAGGGAAAATGCCATGCAGTATTCCCTCACTTATCGCAGGTATTATGTTCCAGACCCCCCCACGAAGGAGGAACCTTACATTCATTCTACACTCTTACACCTACGTAATTTTAACAACATACGTATACAGTACCACAAAATCCCGCAATATAGCGAAAAATCCGCAATAAATAAATATAATATTTTAAAAAATCCCACGATACAGTGAGGCCACGATAAGTGAACCGCGATATAGCGAGGGACTACTGTATTCTAGAAAAAGAGATTCACAGACACTACTGAAAGATTTCAACTCTTCCCTTCCTATTCACTCCATTTGCTAGGGTTCCACGCAATGTCTGGGAACCCCAGGTCTAGCCCAGGTTAACTCAGATTCTGTTCTTAGGTACCAGACTCTATTCAGGCGAACTCTACTGGAAAGAAACAAGCAGAGTAGGGTGGAGAGGGGCATCCTTAAGGAAATATCATTATTTATTTGATTGATGCTGCCTAACACTAGGCCCCAAGCCTGGCTCGGTTCTCCAGAGATATCCTGGGGTTTGTTACCTTCTCAAAATAATGCAGACAACCATTCCTACCAGGCAAGGCATGCTACAGAGCTGGGCAAGTTTGGCTGTGGGAAGGTGGAACGGAGACAGGGGTAATTAAACAGCCTGATTTAGTGCTTGTTCGGCACAGGGAAGAAAGTGTGTCAGTAACAACTCATTACAGACTGAAGGAGGGGTGGGAGAGGGAGCTTAAAAATAATTTGAAAGAGATCACAAATACTTTTACTTCTCATAAACCTCCAATGTCAACAAAACGATCCAGGAAATATAGCTGCGGTTTTATGGCAGGAAAGAACTGAAGTCCTTGTTTTCAGCATAGAAGGTACTTGTTTAGCTGTACCCTTAATATTTGACACCAAAGAAAATTGGCTGTCCATAGGAGGTGGGGGAAGGAATTGGGGAAGAACTATCACACCCACTTCTCATTTACTGAGTTAATTTCCAAGTTAATCTCCTTGCTCCTCCTGAATATTTTTCTATTTCCATATTATTCTCCCTTCCCATTAATCCCTCTTATTATAATTTTACTCATCATTTGGGTCTCAACTCAAAAACCACTTTCTTCATAAAATCTTATCTGACCATTGCCCTCTTCATTTTCCCACCACATCACATCCTCTATCTCTGTGTACTTTATGGAATTTCTTTTTTCCCCCCTTGCATGCCTTTCTCTACCACCAAAGTCCACGTTCCTTAAGGGGAGGACTGAGTCTCACTTGTGTTTATGTGCCTAGCACCTACAACATAATGTCTGACATTTCACAGAGGCTCTGTTAACACTGACCATTAAAACCCCTTCTTTTTCATTCTTGTCTTTACCTGCTGGGAATTGCTCTCATTTCTGCCCACACCCTTTCTTCATATACCTTTCCTCACATCCTCTCCAAAAGGAACCCCAAGGATGGAGGTCATCTTTCTTTGTTTCTGTCCTCTTGAACCTACCTACAGGCACATGGGAGCAAGAAGTGCCAGATAACACAACGCCAGCAGAAGAAAGAATTGTAAATATCATCTAATCCAAACCCTTTGCTTTATGGGTAAAGAAAACTCAAGCCTAGAGGTGGGAAAAGTGATTTCCATAAGAGTACCAACTGGTGAGCAATAAGTAGAAAAACATGTAGAAGCCAGGCTCCCTGTTTTCCCGTCCAGTGTACACACGGACTCATTTATCCCTGTCTTCTGTTCTCTTAGGAAAGTGACTGCAAATAGAATTTGTACATTGTATTGGAGCTTTTGGGTTGAACTGCAAAAAAAAAAACAAACAAACAAACAAAAAAAACTTTTTCTACCATACCTCTAGGATTTAAAAGATAATTTTATCCGAGACATACTTGAAAAGTAATCATTGGGCACCTGAGAATGATTTACGTTTTAGAATTTTATTTAATATTTGTTTTAAAATGTACACATTTTAAAATGCAACCATAGTAATTAGGTTAAGATAATTATACTCATGTTAAGGTGTTTTTATATTTTTAAAATTGAAGTTTATGCAAATACACATAAAGGGCCAAAAATCTCTCTCAGGTGAGAGAAGGCCTATTTCACCTTCTTTGAGATTTCTGCCATTTGCCTTTTCACAACAACCAAAGGAAAAATGGGACAGGCATGGACTATAAGCCAGTGTGGAGCCAGGACCTGTTCAATTCATTTCATTATCCCCTGCGGGAGGCTCAAGAATGTCAAGTAAAGAAAAATGAATTGAAAAAGAGTTTTCCTGGCTAGAGATCCTCTTGCCTATTTTACCAAGCATGAAGTGGCTTGCTCTTCTGACATAATTCATGCTAATGGCATGGAGTAATGGGGGAAATATGTGGGGTATGGAGGAGAAGAGAAGCTGTAAAAAGAAAAGAGTATAAGAGAGGGGCTCAGGTCAAAAATCCTACCCTTACATGAAGAGAACTTTTAAAGAATGGAATCCATCAGGTAACAGAGTACCCAGTCGTCTGCAATAAAAAAATCAGAATTCATTCTTGGATTGCACCAATTATACTGGAATGCACTCATAAGGGCTTTTCCTTATGGAACATAGTTGCACGGTGCAGGTCACTAAGAATAAATAACGCAACTCCCAATAGCTTTAACAAGAAAACTCAATCTCTCTCTGCTTCTTCCAAGCATCATTTTTTAAGTTGCTAAATAAAATACGTAAATACATAATGATTTATTTACAGGGAGAAAAGTCCAGTCATTGAAACAATCAGTAATTTGATTCTTGAGGAAAGATATTTAAAGCTGTGATCATGAGGGCAGTTGGAAATCGGCATTAGGGTAATGAATCTGACTCTTTTCCAGGAGCAGGGTAGGAAAAGCTGAAGAGACCCAGCTCTCTGAATGTGCTCCAAGAGGTGCAGTTGCATCTGTAATGTTCCTTTAATTCTCTAGTACAAAGCAGCAGCTCATCAGGGAAGCCTTTAAAAAGTGCATCTTGGCTCTACTGATAATATAGGCAAACTTGTCAATGAATCCGGAAGTTGGATTTGAAACCTAAGTGTGATTTCCCATAAACTAAGCCACAGGGAAGTTTTCAATGGGTATATGTATTTGAGTACAAGTGCTGAATTTAATGCATGAACATGTCTGGTTTCCACCATTTAAAAGCATTATTGCCTTACAACCAAAAGGTGAGCTTTGGTTCAAGTTCATTGAAAAATTATTTGAGTGGTCACTATGGGCCAGGTACTATTTGGGAAAAGAGAAGTGAGCAATGACCTTGGGGGATGGAGTGAGGATCAGAGGACAAATAAATAAGCACACAGATATGTAATTTTGGTGGGGATATGTGCTATGAATTATAAAGTAACCAGACATATGAATATGGGGAAGAGGGGACTTTTAAATATAGAGGAAATCAGAAAAAACTATAAGAACGGGACAATTGAGTAGAAACCTGCAAGACGTGAGGGACTAAACCATGTCATTACCTAGGGATAGCATCCCAGACAGAGGCAAAGGATAGGGGAAAGTCCTGAAGCAAAGGTGTGCTTGCACTTTGAATGTTTGAGAAATAGCATGGAGGCCAGTGTGGCTGGAGCAGAGTGAGCTGGGCAAATGGTAATAGTCAGGTGTCAAAAAGTTAGCAAGGGGCCAGACCATGCAGACCTTATGTACTGTCTAATGGACTTTGAATTCCATTCTGAGTTTCTGGGTTTCTAGGAAACACAATTACAACAACATGGAAGACCTAGAAATCCCTCAGCAATACCCACAGGAAAATCTGGAGACATGCCAGGGCTGCTTTGCCTTGGCCCATGATGACTGCCAAGGAACCAGATGCTATTGCTTGAAAAATATTCTACAACTGCCCAGCTTCAATGCCCTTCAATTTCCATCCATAATAAAGCCTCCCTAACAACACAGAATGAAGACAAATATGGGTAAGTATGCAAAGAAAGTTTTTACTTAAATTGTTAAAAATATATATTTGGGAAAACAGAATTGCATAAAAATTAAATATTTTTAAAATGCTATTTTGTAACTTTAATCAATAGAACAAATGTTGATGGTTGGAAATAAATATGTTTATTATATGAAAATGGCTTTAGTGTTTTACAACTGAATTTGGTTTTCAGTTTCTCAGTAGAGTTCGGATTCATGAACACAAGAATCATGCTAATGAGCAAAATTCATACCATGATGAAATGTACAGATTTATTAAACATAAATTCCATATTAATAATAACAATGTGAACTATACATTTCTAATAAATATTGAGAGAAATAAGGATGTATTTTGAATTAATTCTTAAGTGGTCATATAAAATAAGTAAAAAATAACATAAAGCATCCTCTTCTTACTTCCCTCTTACATTTGCTTCTATATATTTTAATTTTTAAAAAAGTTACCCTATTTCAGAGCCACCCTCACTAACTGTCATTTTTTAAACTGCAAATTATCAGTACTGCCAATTGGAGAACTTCGGCATATTTTACAGTATGTAAATACACCATCTGTATCCTACAGTAATACCCACAGCTTCCTTCCTAATTAGTGGAAAGGAATGATACTTTATATGTAGCAACCACAGTAAAAATCATTCAGATAGTGTGTAATAAGCAATACAAGGTGCTTTATTGTCACTACATAGGATTCTGATACATATCTCAATAATCCATCTTGAAAAATACTTATAGCAGATGATGCATGTAATAGTTAATATAAAGGACTGGAGAAGAAAGTTGGAAAAACAAGGTTTACATGCTGCTTGGAGAGGCAATGTCGCACAGTGATTAAGGGTGCATGCTCTTGAGTCAGAACCACCGTTTACTATGTGATCTTGGGCAAGTTATTTAATCTCTTTGGACCTTAAATTTTCACATCCTTAAAGTGAAAAAATTAATAATAGCTACTCCAAAAGATTGTTGCATGGAGTAAATTAAGTAATCCACATAATATACTAAGAAGAGGGAACATTCTAGAGAACCAACCTTTATAGACTGTTATTCTTATCAGTATATTCTTTTTAAGAGATGTTACTCTAAAGATCTTATTCAGAAAGACATTTAGCATTTTGATTTAATTTAGCAAATACTAGGGATACAAAGATGAAGAAGATATGCTGTCTCTCAGCTCGTAGCTAGAACAGGAAGGACAGAGGGAGAAAGACAATGTGATGAGCAGTATAATGAAAGCGTTTACAAATTCCTACTGAAACACCATCACTGGGTGTTTTTTTTCCAGCTTTATTGAGATACAATGACAACACTGAAGTTTCAGGTGTACAGTGTGATGACCTGATATATGGATAAACTGTGAAAATGACTGCCACAGTTAGGTTAGCTAACACATGCATCAGCATTAGTTTTGACTGAGGACAGTTAGGTGGGCTTTGCTTACAGTGAAGCCCCAGAAAGATATCCTGTTAACTAAAAGTTTAAAAATAATTCTATAAAATGATTTAACCAAAAAGATATATATTCCTGAGCAGAATGGACATCAAGCCACTGAAATGTTTCATGGTTAAGCTAATAGAATTTCTGCTTTTCTCTTAGTAATTACTATCTCCCCTGAGCCTCTTCTTCTGGGACAGTGCCAAAGCCTATGCCCCATGTAACTAAGGTGCTCACACTAAGACCCAGTGTGGCTTTGAGAGAGCCTTAAGATTTATAAAATGTGCCACTTCTCTAGAGAAAGGGAAACCCCTCTTGCCTATTCATTTAGGGGAGAGAGACTTTGTTTTGTTCTTGTTTTCATTGTCCATTGTTAAGCAGCAAAAACTTTAAGCATTGAAAGTCCTCACTGAGGGAGGGTTTTTCAGGATTGCAATAGCTGCTCTAAGCCTATTGTAACACCTTTAGAAAACTCATGTTACATGATGTAAAAATCACAGCTTTAGTTTGTTAAGAGGGCATAATTTGGAGTGGACCATGGAATATTTATGTCTCTACGCAGCTCTTTGAAGGAATAATCTCATGTTTTTGTGCCTGTCGTGGGTCAGAGGTTCAAATCAGCACTTCTTTCTGTCACTCCTTATATGTTTTACTATAATTTACAGCTCAGCAAGAGGACTCATAAAACAAAAGTGTCTATTTTATTTCAGCAACTAATTCTAGTTAATCAAAGATTTCCAGCCAAACAACCCAGCATGAAACTCTGCATGGAAAATATGAGGAGAACAAAGCATTTTGTCAAATAACACATCTCATGATGTAAACACATATGTCTCTTAAAGGAAATTTTATCGTTTCCACATTATCGGCACACAAAAGGAGCATTCTTGTCGCAGACCTGGTGCGACTGTGGAGTCATCGTCATTGGAAACAAGAGCCTGATTAGGTTCCCACACAGATATGAATAGACTTTCCTTTTTTAGTGAAATAGCTGCTCTTATTCCTTTTTAAAACAGACTGGTAATTGTCACTCGAAAAACACTGAATTGTGCGAGGGCAACATTTGTTTCTGCTCTTTTCTCCCATCTTTTGGAATCAGCCAATAACACGACTATCCCTTCTGGTTGGTCCTCTTCTGGAAAGTCTGAGTTAATCCACAGCTGTGTGAATGTGAAAAAGGGCCACAGCAGGCGAAGTCTGTTGGGTCTCTTGTCTGCTAATAAAGTGCACAGTCTGCAGGACAGATGTTAAGAGGATCTGCTAAATAAGTTAGTGGCAGAGATCCTGACCTCGGCCAAGGAACATTTTATTATTCCAGAAAGGGGCATAATTGCAAGGCATTAACAATTAGAAGAACCATAGCTTTCCCTTATAGATTTTTACTCCTTGCTTCATCGTTTGTTTGAAATATAGTAGCAGGGCCTTTTCACTGAGAAGCAATGTGCTAAATATGACTGGGTTTAGTACAAATTGCAGATTATAAGACTTCCCCAAATCCCAGAGAAATGGCTGAACCTTGGCTTTCCTTCCATCTTAAACAGTTCTGTTTATTCTGTGTGTATCATTACATTATTTGTACAGTTTCCCTTGCCACAGGGTACCATTGTACTAAAGGGACTGAATCTTACCAAACATAGTTCCCCAACTATTAAATCCAGTGTAACAGGAAATGTAAACTAGAGATCAAATTAATAGAGGAATATCACATCATAAAGTTGTTCACCATTCTTTATACCACTTTGCCATTTATGGTGTGAATAAAATCATGTCTACCACATGCACGGCAAGTTCCCAAGTGTAGTGTAAAGGCACTTTGTGATCTGACCCCTTGCTTACCTTTCCAACCTCACCTACTATTGCTCTTGTACACTCAGCCTATGCCAGTCTGTTGTTTTCTGAATGTCACTGTCCACTGCATTACACCTGTGGGCCAGTTGTGTCCCCCTTTGTCTGGAGTGCTTTTTCTCTCCTCTGTATCTCTGCCACTCTGCGTCCTTTCCCCATAAACCTTATATACTTCTACTCTCAAGATTCAATTTTTAACATCACTGTGCCTATGAAGATCACTGGTATTTCCCCAAGCAGAGCTTAACACCTCCCCTTCCCATATAATTTTTACTCTGGAAACACATCTACTTTAGTAATTGTCACATTGCTTACTAGACAATGGGCCCTGGGAGGGCAGCGATCAAGTTCTACTGATCTTAGTATCCCCCAAATAGAAGAGAGGGCTTACTATGTAGCAGTTAATAAACATTTGGGAAATTAATGTGTGATCGAACTAATAACATAGTTAGTCCTTTTTTATATAATAATTAATCATATAAATTAATATAAGTTTATATTCTGGCATTGTCACTACTACCAGCCCTGTTACATGGTCTTATATTTTAATATGCCTTGTTTCTTTTCTTTCTTTTTTTTTTTTTTTAAGGATAATCTTCATTTGGTTGATACATTCAATTTCAAAAAACATATCTCTACAAAAACTCATAGATACACTGTCCTCTTGGCCATCTGTTTTAATTCGGTTCAATTCATCCAAAATTTATTTACAAGATACAGTCAAATTTAGTTCTTGATACTGTTGCCCTACAATTCTGTGCATCCTACCCCAGACCATTTACAAGCTGTGTGGCTTAGGAAGGTTAATCCATCCCCCTGGCCTCAGTCTCTTCAACTGTAAAAGCAAATGATTCACAGCATACTTGAAAGTTTGTAAATCATTTTTCACAAGAATTTTCTTATTTATTCTTTACAATGGCCCTGTGCAGGTATTATTCCTAATCCCATTGAATCTGGGCACAGAAAGATTAATTTGCCAAAGCAAGTTAATGGATTAGGATTTGACCCTCAAGGAATGCCAAGAGCCTTCTTTAGCTCTGGAAGTTACGCAATTTTACAATCTCATTGTGTATTTGCGAAGGCTTTTCTTTCAATATGGTGGTATCTTTTCTTGATTAGTAGAAAGTCCAGTTTAAAGTGCCTTAATTGTCCGGTTTTCACTTTCTTGCTAAAGCGGACTGCATTGAGCCTCATGCTTTTTGAACTCACAGCAGTCATCAGGCATAGATATTAGGACAAAAAGATTTCAAAGACCCAATATACAACCAGCTTGGTCAATCAATAAATGAGTATATTTATATATACATCAACAAATGATCAGCCCTATGCTATCTGCCCCTATCACTTTGTAGTATTCCTCATTTAACTGATTTTCTTCCTAGACTATTACTATAAAAAGGCAGGAACTTGTTTTATTTATTTATTTAATAGAGTACCTAAAGTACATAGCACACAATTTAAAAATATTTTTTAAATTAATGGACAGAAAGAAGGGGAAGGGACTAGGCCAAGAACACGTATAAATGACCCACGGACACAGACAACAGTGTGGGAATTGACTGTGGGCAGGCAAAGGGGGAAAAATTGGGACAACTATAATAGAATAACAATAAAAAATGATTTAATAAAAATATCTGTTAAATTAATGGATGAATAGGAGAGATAAGGGTGTGGAAAGAAGTGATGTTTGTTGCATATCAATCATGTAGCAAACATACTACTAGGTAATTGTTTACATTACTTCATTTAATATTTATAATAGGAGAGGTCCAATGTCTTTATTTCACAGATGAGGAGACTAAGGTTCAGAGGAAATGAGCTCAAGTTCACATAGCTCTTTTAACTGAAGGAGTCTTGTGGAACCCAGCACTGCTTTCTTGAAACCTCCAAGCCATTCACTATTGTAAAACATGTCAGGGAGCAAACTCGCTGCTAAATAAAAAGTAAGCATGTTGTTCCAATACATGGTGGCCGATCATCACCTGATGCTATGCAGTCATTTTCCTGTTTCATGGTGAGGTATATTTGTATTTGGTAACAGTAATTCATAAGCAGGGAATGCGGCAGAGGTGGATCTAAACTCAGAAGTGGTATGGTTGGCTATAAATGAATTATGTATGACTAGTTTGTTCTGCAACTAAGAAATGCTTCTTTATTAAAACTATTTCTAAATGGATGGAGAAGTGACATCCAGGCCTCTGCTATCTCAACAAAGCCTCTTGCTCTTGTTCTTGCTCTTCCTCTCTCACGTGTGCTGTGTTTAAGCTAAACATTTAACTTTGTAGTATGTGGGGACTGTCCCTTGGGCACTGGAGGAAACACTTCCTGGGATGTGAGGAAGATGTTCAGAGCAGATGAAAAGGAGCACTGTAGAGAGGAGTATCTTTCTCCTATTCCATGTGGCCCAAGAAGCTCCTAAACTCTGGCGGGCAATCCCGCTGTGGGGAGGACTGGTTCGGGCATGCCCTCCACTCCATTTAGTGACAGTGGACATTTCTCCTTCCTTCTTATTTTTTAATTTAAATTTACTTGCTTCTTTCCTTTTAAGCAGACCGAGTGATAATCCATTGAGAATATGATGCCAAACCACTTTTCCTACGGAGTTTTTAAACTGGGCCTCTGAGAAGAGAAGACGTTTGATACAATTCAATGATTGAGGTAATACCTTTGTCCATCTGAGCATTAAATGGTCCATTGAAATACAGCTTAGTTAGAGGGAATTTCAGAAAATAATACTTTCAATTTTTTTTTTTTTTTAATTTCTCTCCCAGTTGACTAGAGCAGAGCTTGGAAAAGGCAGCTCGGTCACTTTCCATAACCTCTCAGGTCAGCCCCTTACCAGCGTTAATTAAATATAACCCCCTTAGGAAATGAGAGCTTAAGCGAGAGCAGCATAGCGTTCTTCTCCTATACCTTACTGTGAACGCAAAGAGCGACGGTTTATCTATAAGACTTCTTTGAGCCCAGAGGTCTCACTAATGAAAAATTTTAATTGGAAAAGCAACATAATGTGACAACCGTTATCACAAAATACATTTTAAACTACCCATTTCCACATCCATTGTGCTTAAATAACACGTATCGTGGAGGAAATTGGTGTACCAGATGGCTTCAGCTCTGGGTAGCAAATGCAGACCAGTTTTCAGTGTGATAAAGTGAAACTATAAAAGCCAGTGCATAATTCAGTCCATCGCTTACCAAAAAGTCTTCCTTCCCCTCAAGTAAGAGAATTTTCCTCTAGCAGTTATATATTAGTATATTTTCTTTTTAGCAAATGCTGTATCTTCAGTAGCACAACTTGACCGAACTCTAGAATTGGAAAATTGCTGAAATAATGGTTCTACACTAGCCATTAAAAAATTAGAAATGTCTCTTCAAGCTACTGAGTTTATGGTTCTAAAAAGTTTCATACACTGTCCAGAGCTATTTGTAAATTAAATCACTTAAAATAAAGCTCTTTAATACTCTATAATTAGTCTTGTCTCTCTGAACATGACTTTACTGTAAATGCTCCTTTCTGACTCCCCTAGTGTCCCAAGATTCCTGAGAAGAAAGCAGCCAAGCGATAATTCAACATTATTGCTGCTTCGATGCACTAATCGCTTAAAGAGCAGCAAAGACTCTATGCTCTCTGCCCCACAGCTCCTGCAGCCTCCTGGCCTGAGGCAGGCATCTCGACCCAGCCACGTCCAGATGTCAAGAGGAATCCCAAGCTCCTGATGCAGCAGGCGCTCCATTCCAGTATGGTCAAACATCTGTTTCATCTGCTGGCTTGCAACCTGCTGAGCATGCTCAGAGTATAGCACGGGCTAGGGATGGGCAAGGACACGCTCCCTGGCTACTCCAGGAGACTCATCAAAACTTTAAAGTTATAAGACAGCCCCAGAAACTCTCAAAAGAATAGAGCTCTGGCATTCAGCAGAAACATTTTCATCAGAAAAGAGCTACAGAATAAGACAGATTTCATGATAGTTGTTACCCTTGTTAAAGTCTATTAGGCTTGAATTTTCTTCTGTACAGTTAATTAGAAATTTGGAAAACGCAAAGTCTTTGGAATCCTGAGAATGTCATGTTGACTTGGAAAATTTTCCCTTTTATAATTTAATTAAATTATTTTTAATTTACTTGACTATTATAATAAGAGGGGAATAAGTTATATAAGAGAGCTATCCTTACATATTAGCACAGTGTAAGCATAGAATCTCGGTCAAGAAGTAAATTTTAAAATATGCTTAAACCATTTATTACAGTCCTAATTTGTTTAGTAAATTAGCAATCTGATCCAAGTCACTTACCCATTTGAGGGTCACTTTCTTCTTCTAAACTACGGCAATAATATAAAAGCACACTTATTATAAAGCCTATATATAAATTATGCATTAAACTGCAAAAGGTTACACAATATGTATTATATATGTATGTATATATATATGTGTGTGTGTGTAAAAATGTATACATATAAAACATTCACTATTCTTATATCCGTTTTGTTTTGTTTTTAGAAAGAAATTCAGGCTTTCTTTGTAATATCCAATTCACACAACAAATACAGGTTCTCTGCCAAGAATAATTCCATTCATCCTATGGGATCTCAATAGCATCCTGTAAAAACTGATGAACAGCTCCCAGGTCCCCACCAAATTTCATATTTACTTCACTCTGAAAGATAGATTTATATACTACAACAGTCAGAAATAATATTCCTTTACTAAAAGCCAAAGTATATGATATGCTTAACACAATTGAAAAGGTGTGCTCAAGGAGAATTGGGACTGTTCTACCCAGAAGTGACTGGCTAGAATAAAAGTCTTAGTTTTGAAGATCAAAATGAAATTAAGAACTAAGGCTAAATAATCAAACAGGTCTCAATTTTTGAAAATCTGTCCACCCAGGTTCAGATGGACACGTAGGTGGGGGGAACATTTCTGTTAAGATGAGTAAGATTTGTAATCCCAAGTATTAATTATATTTTCTTTCCCTATTTTCTTTTTCCCATACTAGCATGTAAATACCATGAGAATAAAGACTTTGTTTTATTCACTGATATTTCACCAGTATCTAAAACAGGTTTCTCAACCTCAGCACTACTGATTTTTGGACTGGATAATTCTTCATTATGGGTTTTTTTCTGGTTCATTATAGGGTGTTCAGAAGTATCCCTGGCATCCACTCGTTAGATGCCAGTGATATCTCCATCTGTACCCCCACCTCAAGTCATAACTATTAAAATTATCTCCAGATATTGTCAATGGAACCTTAGGGGGCAACATTGCATCCAGTTGAAGACCACTGGCCTAGAATGGTACCTTGCACATAACAGGCACTAAATAAATATATATTGAATAATTGAATGATTAAACATGTTGTTTGTGTTTTTATACAAACTTTAAAAAATTTCCTGAGCATGATTATTTATAAGCCCCCTTAAAAAAATATTTTGAGTCCTGGCTGGTGTGGCTCAGTGAATTGAGCACCAGCCTGCAAACCAAAGGGTCGCCAATTCGATTCCCAGTCAGGGTACACACCTGGGTTGTGGGCTGGGCCCCCGGTTGGGGACATGCGAGAGGCAACCACACATTGATGTTTCTCTCCCTTTCTTTCAAAAAAAAAAAAGATTCTGATATTACTCTAACACACAAAAAGTACAAAGTTATTGTAGCAATCATATTCAAAGCTAATGAGTGTAATTTCAAGTAACAAGATTTTATTCCCTTAATTTAAAGGAATAGCAAATTAGAGTGAAAACCTGATAAATATGCCAAAAATGGATTGTTTAGGTTAAAAGCAACTCTATGTCAAACTGGCTTCAAATGAGCACTTGTATGTTTACACTTTGCAGGGTTTGAAATAGTCAACACTGGCCTACATTTTAAGCAATAAAATTTTTACACATATCTATCATTTATTTATTTTTGTTTTAATTCAGACTGCTCAAGATCAATAATATTAGGGAAAATCACTGATGAGGCATCAAAAACCATGATCTAGGTTAATATACATATGGTGATACCAAAGATTGGTTACAGGTTTTATAGCTGGTGCTATAATAGAAGCACATAGCAGTGAATGAACTCAATGCAATTGACTGGAAATTAAGAATTCTTATTTAGGCTTTTGCTTCACCAAATGACCAACAGGGTGGAGGCCTAGGGATATTTACTTGACTACTTTGCCTCCATTTTTTAGCCTATTAACAAGAAATGCAAATACATGGAAAAATCTACATTAAATAATTATAAATATTAAGGAATTTGTGTTTATAAAACTAGAAAAGGGTAATATTAAATTTATTCCTCTCAATTTGACTCAGGATGACTCTTTTGATGTCATCAGTTGTAAGGGAGAAATGGAAAAAGGGAATATACAATAACTTTTTTTAAATCCACACTGCAACCAGTACAGAGTATCATTATTTGTTTAATGCTTGTTTATTTACATTTAACTGAGAAAATAGTCAATTATTAGTGCTATTTCTTATCCTAATCCTAATAATCCAGAAAAGTGAAAATAAAGCAAGATGATTTCACATTAGTAAAGAGTTTAAATCATTACAAATTTCCCTCAACTTTATAATTTAGATGGACTTGCACAAATATGCATACCTGTAGCACATGAATTTTTCTACAAATAAGACAGAAAGGAAGAACTGGAACTGTAGTAATAACTATTTGCTAGCTCTACTGGTCAGAAGTTTTATCCCTCCACTATAAGGGGAATCCATCCAACTGCAGCTTCTCAATCCCTTTTAATTATACTATAATTAAATTGCATTTTTGGTTTGTAAAAATAAATATTGTTAAAATATCCATACTACCCTAAGTGATCTACATATTTAATGCAACTTATCAAAATTCCAATAGCATTTTTTACAGCAATAGAAAAAAGCTAAAATTGATATGCAATCACAAAGACCCTGGACAACTAAAACAATCTTGAAAAAAAAGAACGAAGATAAAGGCATCACACTTCCTGATTTCAAAATATATTATAAAGCTACAGTAATAAAAACAGTATGGTACTGACATAAAACAGATATATAGGTCAATAAAACAGACTAGAGAGCCCAGAAATAAACCCACACATATATAGACAAGTGCTCTTCAACAAATGTATCAAGAATACCCAACGAGAAAAGGACAATCTTTTTAATAAATGGTGTGGGGAAAACTAAATGTCTACCTGCAAAATAATTAGACTAGACCTTTATATTAAACCATACACAAAAATTAAGTTGAAATGTATTAAAGACTTAAATGTAAGACCTGAAACTTTTGGCTATATATCCAAAGAAACCGAAATCAAGAACTCAAAGAGGCATCTTTATTCCCATGTTCATTGAAGCATTATTCACAATAGTCAAAGCATGGAAGCAACCTAAATGTCCACTGATGGATGACTAGATAAAGAAAATGTGGTGTATACCTAAAGTAAAATCTTATTCAACCTTAAAAAAAAGGCTGAAATAAGATCTACAACAACATGTATGAACTTGGAGAACAGTATGGCTAAGTGAAATAAGCCAGACAGAAGACAAAACTATGTGATAATACTTATATAAGGGATTTAAAATAGTCAAACTCATAGAAGCAGAGAGTAGGATGGTGGTTGCCAGAAGCTGGAGGAGGGGAAATGGAGGTATTGGTCAAAAGGCATAAAGTTTCAGTTATGAAAAATAGGAAGTCCTAAAGATCAACTGCAGAGCATAGAGCCTATAGTTAATAATACTTATTGTATACTTAATGACTTATTAAGGGAGTACAACTTATGTTAATGCTCTAATCCCACAAAATAATAATAGGAAGAAACTTTTTGAGGTGATGACAATTTTTATGATATAGATTTTGGTATGGTTTCATGGATGTGTACTTATCTCCAAACTCACCCAGTTGTATATATTAAATATGTGTGGCTTTCAGTATGTCAATCATACCTCAATAAAGTGGTTAAAAATATTTTTTTCCTGCTCAGTCTTTTCTGTTACTTACATGTCAAAATATTTTATCATATATTTGTATGATTTAAATTTCCTAAATGTTTTATATCCTGATTTATTCTATGGCTGGAAACTGAAGTGAAGCATTTTCTTTATAAAGCACAAGAATGTTTTGTTTTCTAACTTTCCAATATATCCTTAATAACATCAACCCTCTGATTTTCAGGGTAGTTCATCACAACACATACAGATATATGATACATAGTATCAACCAAATAATACCTCAAACTCCAGTTTGGTAGAAACAAGAATGAAAATATCTGTTGGTATTTTCGAAAACATTGCATCGTACATACAGTCAGTTTAATTAGAAATATTCACACACTGGGAGCTCCTCATTGAGTGGATTAGCTAGTGAAGCTAGAGCCAAGTAAATGTGGGTGGGAAACTTATATTAGGAAAGATAGAAGTCTGCACTGATTTTGTAATTCCAAGGTCACGATCTCTGTGAGTATAGCTGAACATCCCATCAGTCAAATTACTTAAAGACGGTGGAAAAACAGGGTTTAAGTGAAAAGAGCAAAGCTCTCTCAACTTTTAAGTTTTACCTTAAAACCAACTGAAAAATCCAATTTCTAAAAAAAAAAAAAAAAAAAAAAATCCAGTTTATCTAATGTTTTAACTTTTGGGTAGGTATAAACTAATTGTTTCATTGAATACAATAAGACAAAGTTACAAATACTAGGAACTATCTTAGTATTTTGTATCCTTCTTTGATCCACCTATTTCTTTTACCTCTGTCAGGATTCAATTGGTACCTGCTATTTTTCTTTAAAAGGCCACCTAGAAATGAAAAGTTGTTTACATAAAATAATGCTTCCTAAAGAGAGAGCACTTGACTGAACAAATCCAAAAACAAAAAACAAACAAAAAAAAAAACACAAAAAGTTTTCAAAGAAGCTTGGATCCCAGATGGTTCCCAAAGATGAAATTCATTAATTCATTCATTTTACCAAATACTGTACCAGGCAATATTAAGGATTCAACAGTAAACAAAAGAGACAAAAGTCCCTTAATTCACTGATTTACATTCTAGATTAGTTACCTATCAGAAGCACTTTAGGCAGCAAAGCTAGTGAAGAATTAACTACTTATTGAGATGTTGGAAAGTGTTTCCCTATTCTGATGATGAATTTTTGTGTGTGTGGAAATCTAACACAACGCCTCACAATTCCATTCACTATTCACAAAAACCCTGAGAATAAATATCCTTTTTTTTTTTTTTTTACAATGAACAAACTATAAAAAGAAGATAATATGAGACCAGTACAGGACAACATAGCAAGTAATTAATAGTGGAAACTTTAATCCAAGATACTGATTTCAAAGTGGAGCTCACTCCATTACTCCCCATTTCATCTAATCTGAGCTATAATAGTCCCCCCAAGTTATATCACACTCTTAAAGTCACAGAAGGTGAGGGAAGGCTGATTAAGAGAAGGCATGCATTTCTCCTCAAAGCACAACCCCATGGTTAGCATCCTCAAACAAGCTTTGAATCAGTGCATTCCCTTTTTTTCTTCCATTGGGTAGCCAGTGAGAGGTCAGGCTAATCAACTCTTTATTCAGTTCTCTATTAGAAATCACAAGCTCTCCAGCCCACCCAGCAAAACTCACGCACGCTCTCCTTCCTCCACAGCACTGAGGCATATTGACAATTGCAAACAAGAAGACAGGGTAGGAGCCAGGAAGAGCATATAAATACAGTACGATAAAGGTTCAGACTGAAACTGAAATAGAGATAGAGCATTCTCAATGTTGACGGGCGCTTCTTCATTTTGCATTTGTAGCATGAAAATTGACAATAGCATTTAAATAAAATATGTGTTTGTATTTACTTTTGTGAAAACTTCCATTGTTCACCATCATTGCAAACTTGCCAAGACTTTAATAGTTTCATTTAAGAACATGGTTGATAGGTTTCCCTAGTGTTTTAAGGCTCCAATTATGCACCTTTCCTCAAATCTCCCCTAAACTACATACACTGCTCATCAAATAAAAGTGCAAATGCTTTTTTATTGTTCTTTTAGTTTTCATATTTAATTCCTTTCATTTAGACTACGACCCATACTATCATTATAAGAACACATCTGTTACAATATCTTCCAACTAAAGCGTGGTAGGCTTTGAATGCTCGATAAAAATCATTCTCTGAGGCTAATGAAGACAGAAACTCTGCCTGTAACAATATTAAGTTTGTTTTCTCCAGTGATTTGGAGAAGTGAGCAATCTGTCAGTAATACATTGAGGGAAATTACTTGTCTTGTAGGAATAACTGCTGACAGTCACTTTGTCTCAGGGCTGACCCAAACATCTCCCTGCTGACAAACAAATTACTATGTCTAACTTTGAAAAGGTAACTAGCTTGTTTTTAATTTTGACTGGTCTTTCAGAATCCCTTATACATACCCTCAGTCCCATCCTTCATTGTATTTTTAAAAAAGAAGCAACAAAATGTGTTTTGGGGGGGACAGGTTTGAATAAATGAGTAAGGAAAGAAAGTAAAGAACGCAAGCCTTATCACCTGGAGCGAAGGAAAAGAACTGTTAGTGCTTTTTTCCCAAGACTGTTATGCAGATAAAACTGGTAAGTACGCCCGCCTACCCAACATTAAGACTGGCAGTGCCGCCAGTGACTGGGTGAGTGAACACATTACCCAGACAGTATTGTAGGAATTAATTTTCTTCAATAAAGTGATTTTTAAGGCTCATATATTTCACAATCTAAACATATGTCACTGTTTCATAAACAAAATAAATGGATTAAAATAATACATTACCAATATGCTGACATGTGGAGATATTTTAATTAGAAATTCTTAAGCAGTGATATTTAACTGCTGTATTTGCTAAAGAGAGCATGTATCATTTAATAAGAAGGCATGAGACAGGTGTATCACTCTGCATGACAGGGTACCAGATTGTGTTTAATATAAGCTACAACTATGAGGCAACATTACTTCCAATTAAAAACAAAACCAAACCAAACAAGGTCACCTTAAGGATCTGTCACATTGAAACTCATCACATACAATGAATCAATACACCAAACCCATTTTTTCCTTTGTGGAAAAAAAGTCATTCAGAGCTTAGTTTCTAAGACAATATTTCTTCAGAAACAATCTAACATCTTAGCTATTTAAAGGGCATATTTACATGACTGCCTCATTATACTGATTCCCCTTCCTTAACATTCTTTTTGACTTACTTGGAGAACCAATGCTAACATAGCTGAGGAAAGCAAATGGCAACTGGTCCTGAAATTTAAACGGGTAGAGAACTGGAATAAGTAGCAATATAATATATTGTTTACTATAGCAAATGCCCTCTGTTCTCTAAAGGTCAAAAGCACTGTAACCTTAGAGTTACAGTTTCTGATTGTTCCCAGGGTTCAGTATATTATCAAAATTAATGATTCAAGCCCCTCAACTTCAGATATATGAGTATTCATGACTCCATCTGCTGAACTGTTCAACTAAAAATAGCATTCTTTGGCCTGCTCTCTTTTAATACTGTGCCCCTGAGGCTGAGAAAACTATGCTTTAGGTTAGCACAGAAAACTAACAAAACAAAACAAAAAATAAACTTTCTTGCATCTTCTTTATTCTAGAGGAAGAAAGAACTGAAATACACTAATGTAAGGAGGGTCTTTCCACTTTAAATAAATTTTCTCTACTTGATAACAAAATTTCAGGCTTCCAGTGTTTAGCTATAAACACCGTTGAGATTTACCCAGGCTTATTAGTGTTAGAAATGACTATCTCTGAAGGATAAGTTAACTTGTTCTGAGCAGGGCAGCAACTCTGAGCAGTGCAACAGGGTGTGTGGTGGTGGTGGTGGTGAGGTGGTCATGGTATGTATGTGTTGTGGACTCTTCTTACTAAAACTCTCTGTTTAGAACTGAAGCCAGTTCACATAATCGTAATGCTTCCTTAGTATCAACAGTTTATCACGATCATGATTGTTGACCAAGCTGTGACATTTTAGCTTGTCAAAGAAGGGAAGAAGACCTTAGCTGGAAAAGAAAGCAGACTTTAAAATCAATAAAGCAAGATATTATTAAATTTTCTCTGTATTCATGCTCAAGATTTAAAATGTTAATGTCTGTAGCAGTTTAGATATGAGTGTCTACTGTGCTGTTCATAAACCTCCTAATAAACATGCTGTACTAATACCAAAAAAATTTGGGAAATCTGCATTTCAAACAAGGTCAACCATTTCTAACCCATGTGCCATATAAGCAAACAGAACAAAAGTTTCCTGACATGTAGGAAAAAGTTGCAAAAAATGGGAAAAAAACAGAGCAAGCATAAACAAAAACCCAGGAAACTCTCAAACCAGCCCAAACTTAAACTAGAAAGCTATGAGGACTCCAGCTTTAATAGTCCTCTCTTTAGCCTAATAAAAGTGACAGACATTGGCATATGTTGTGTTTCCACGTCAGCATTGCTAGAGCACTACCAGGATCCGGCACTCACTTACATGACATTATGGTATGGAGAAGCCCAACAGAAGCCAGATTTGACAGCATCATGGGCCAGTGTTATTGTGAGGGGAAGAAGTCAACTTAAGTGACTTCTGAAAATTTAGGGAAAAAGAAAGATTGGTTAGAAAATTGGCCAAGAGAAGGTTGATGGGATAGAATTCAACATTTGAAGAGAAAGTAGAAGTCAAAGAAGAGAGGAAGTCTTGAATGTGTGCCAAGGCCACCTGCTTTCACATTCTTTCCAGTACTTTCAAGTTTAACAAGCTTTACTTGTCCTGCGAGGGCAAGCTTGTTCACTGTTGTCACACATAAAGGCTTATTCTTAATGTCCAGTTATCTTTCTATTTAGCAAGCAATCCTAAGCATAGTAGATTTTCAGAATGTCCAGAAATATGACACCTTTTCTACCTCCAAAAGCCTTAGAAAAATGCCTTCTGGTTGTACAAAGGACAGCAGATACTCTGAGAATATATGCCTGGTCATGTCTGGGTGGAAACCCCCCTGTATACTTCTTATATCAAAGTAAAAGGGAAATAGGAAGTTGGGCAACAAGCTCTGGAACTCTTCCTTAGGCTTTTTCCAAGGTGGCCTTTGATCTTGTCCTCTTCTTTCTTCTTAGGAATAAATATTATCATTTTCCCAAAATGCACACTCAAAAGCAGCAGAGAAGATGTCAAAGGGACACTTCATTAAGTATACAGTATCTGGTATGTATAGACTGGCAGGGCCAATAGGAGCTAAATATACGACTTCTGCTAGCCATAATTATTTTTTTTCTTTCCTTTTTTTAAAAATTGAGTTTCCCATTCTAGGTTAAAATATAAAATGTAGTATTATATCTAACCCAGAAAGTTAAATTAAAGTATGTTTCAGTCTGAGGTAACCTGTCTCCATTTTGTGTGTGTGTGTGTGTGTGTGTGTGTGTGTGTGTGTGTGTGTGATTCAACAGGTAGCTGGCAACTCTCCAGCCCCCAATAGTCCCAGAGAGGAATGCCGATGATATAGGAGAGAAATTAACTGTGAAATTAGAGAATGACTATGTCCCTGTAGAAGAAAAGAACTTGGTTTCAAAAGAGCCATATAAGCTATCTTCTCCCAAGTAGTAAGAATACTCCACAAAACAACAAAGAGCTTTATTGGAAGTTAAATATGAAAGGAATACTATCAAAGTTTATAGGGTAAAAAGCAACTAGTCAGGCCCAGGCACCTATCCCTACTTCATCCTGAAAAAACTAAATTAGGAAACCTGAATTAGGTAGAGTTAGAAATCCTGGGTAAAAACTTTGACTCCGTGAATATTTTGTAGCCTTCGTCAAATAACTTGACCTCTCTGAACCTCTGTTGTTTGTCTGTACAAGCAGAATTGTATTCTATCAACTTTACATGGTTATGTGGTCAAATGAGATATTTAAATGTTTTTTTCCCTAAACATTATACAGCACTATACATAAAAAGAGTAGAAGAGTAAGGGAAATAAAGATGGTTTGAGAACACTCACAAGCTAAAGAATTTGCCTGAGTACATATACAGCAATTAACCTAATTCAGGGACATTGGTTAGAACTTTACCTTTCTTCATGAAAGAAAAGGAGCAAAAATAAGCCTCCTTAGACATGAAAAAAAGGAAATGATTATATCTTAGTGTTTAGGTCGAGTGCCACCTTTAAAAAAAGCCTAAAATATGGCTGAGCAATCCAGTCCCCCACCCAATGAAGCACCAATGGAAGTATTCATACCTCAATCTGTTTGTGGTTGTAAGAGTGGCCACCACCATGTTCAAAGGTGTCCAAACTCCTGCCAAAACGGTCACTTAGGCCCTTTAGCCTTGGGTTAATTTGTGGGTGGGAAACATGACCCTTCTGTTTAGTAGCATATTCAGAAAAAAAAAAAAAAAAAAAAAAAAGACAAAACATACTGTCAGAACTCATGAAACAGAACACATATTTCTAAATCCAGGGTATTGACCACACCAAAGAATAGAAAGTAGAAGGTTTAGGACCCAGGTGCTCCTTCATAGAGACTCAGTTATAAGATCCAACAATAGTACCAGTTCTTGTCTCTGCTTCTGGTGCAAGGGTACCCTTTATAGCATAGCTATCAATAAAGGAGAGATAGATTAGCATTTCTATTAGTGAGGCTTCTTTTTAGATTTACCAACTTCAGCAAGTTCTAGTGTTAGTAGTGAAGAAGGTGAAGATTTGGAAGAGAGGTAGGGTTGCTCCTATCAGGCAAACTTTCTAAGTTCTGCTAGGCAATCTATAACAAGTGACATCTTCAAGGTTTTCTGGATGAGGCTTACAATAATGCTCCTCAAAGTATTGAAAAAATTCTTATTTGCAGACCCAATTGAAAATGCTCAAAATGATGTGTGCTTTTTTCTTTTTTCTTTTTTTTGTAGTAAAAATACTTGCACATTTTTTGTGTTGAAGTTATGTAGGGAATAGCAAAGAAGAAAGTAAAATGCCTAGCAAGATGCTATTCCCTAGATTATTTTTAAAAACTCAAAATAATCACAGTAAATTATAAGAATAAAATACTATCTTTAAACTTTCCACTGTATTTAAGTTCTGAAGGTTCAACCCTTACTTTAATATTATATTTCTGTTAAAGTAGATACTCATATTTAAAGTTCATTTTCCATTAAAATGGCAGGTGCTGGAAGGGTATAAAGGTCACCTAGCCCTACTGTAAACCCGTCGTTTTTCTGTGAAGAAGATAGGTAGAAATGATTTTCTTTTAAATTTGGCTTCTTAAACACTTTCCCCCAAGTATAGTTTTGAAGTAAAGAACATTAATCCAGAACTTGGTCAAATACCATGGCCAGACTATTGACCTGGGATGAGGAACAGGGTGAGATGAGGATACACACACTCAGGTACAATGTGTTTACATTTTACTAAACTGCTAAAGTAATTTGTTAATAACAACCCCCTCTTCTATGAGCTGCTAGACAGAAAACACCCAACATCATTTTCTGTTGTGATGCTTATATGTAAAGCCTAATTTGGCATAAATTAAGACACGGATGGAAAACTGACAAGGAAAAAGCTAATACAGCCAGTAACAACTAGCCATAAAGAAATTATAAAACCATTAACTCACCTGATAGAGAATATATATAATACTAAGTCATCATGTCATTTTTTCTTTAAAAATATTGAAACTGGCACTTCTCTATTTGCAGTATGGTAAGTACATAAGGTGTTAATCCTCCTAGGCTATGCTTAAAAAGTTATTTAACATTCAGGCTATTATTTAGCATACAGCTGGTTAGCAGTTTTCCACTAAAGTACTGGCTCGTATCCCACATTTTTTTCTTCTGGCACATACCTGGAGCTGTAAAGGGCTGAGTCCAGAAGCAGCAGCAGCTGCCATTGTTGATGGAATGAACTGTACGGGGTAGTTATCACCTGTCGGAAAGAACAATGCATACAGGTTTAGACAATGCACAGGGAATCGCAGCGGACAAGTACAAACATGGTCCTTGGATTGCCTGAGCTTTACAACATTGCTCTAAGCCCAAACATCTGCAGAAACAAAAGGCTTAGTTGGGCACAGACTTGCAGCGCTGCCTTGGAACTTTTTGTTAACAGATAGCTGGTAGGCAAACTGGCAAAACATGAATGTGATGTTAAAAAAATTAAATGTGCAATTCAAGCATGTTCACTCCATTACAAATCTTGTAATACATCATTTTTTTAAGAGTAAAAAAATATCTTCCAGCCAGGCTGACACTCAGTTCACTGAGAAAGCATTAAGGCTTTTGTATTAGAACAACACCAAGTTTGGTTTCGTGGACAAGGCAAAGCATCAGGGTTCAAAAAAAGATTATGAGCTACTGACTGTCCATAATCTGAAACTTTATTTTATAAAAAATAGAAAAAAAATTTAAAAAATGCTAATCTTATCTGCCTACATTCTGTGAAATGCCTGGTATCCCAACGGGAGTGGAAACATTCTTTTTCTGGATTAGCTTGTGGTGGATCCTAGTACAGAATCATGCACACTGGGCACTTATCACTTACTTCTTGATGATTTGATTAAATAACCACACATTTTACACGAAATATCTGCATTAGAAGTCTGGAAAAGATTGAGCATGGTTCAGTGGAGTTCAATGCTACATCTTAATGTGTTTCTGACTCCAGATCACTCCTCAATAGAAGGACTGAAGTACTGTCTGTGCCATAAGAACACAGACAGTGTGCAGCAACCTGAAGTACCGAGAGAAAGTGGTGAGGAGTGTATTGTGACAGTGGTGACTGAAGTCAAAATTAATACTTGTGGATAAATAACACAATACCAGTGATTTAATGGAGTATCACTTTGGCTTCGGCTACTTATTTAAAGTCAGTGTTACGTACTGTCTCTAGGCTATATTTTAATAGGCTGTTCCTCCACACATTTTTGACATTTATAATAATCATGCTGTTTTGCATGAACTTTTCCAACTGAAAGCTGAATGTAATAATGAAGAAAAGGTACAGAAAGAATCAGAGTAATAAAGGTAGTCAACTGGAAAGCAATAAAAGCTCTTTTTTCCGCATGGACACTAAAACCTGGGGCCTTCACTGACGCCCCTGGTTCCTTGGAACTCATCCTGCTCGCCACCTGAAGTGCTACTCAGCTGGCCCCATGTAAATGTTAAGTTGCTTTCACTTTTAACAAATTGTTCGCTTCTAATCTACACAGTCCTTTGCATCACATCCATAATACCTCGTCAGGCCATTGAGCACAGTGTGCGCTTGTACACAGCCCAGTAACAATTGGCTCCTGATTGCGTACGGAGCATTGCTACAGTGCGTTCACTACCACCATAGTGTGCTGGTCTCCTATGGAGTAATGTTCAAAACATCTGATCTTGTTTTTCCCCTTCCATGAGGCTGATTTTGGTTTGCAGTGCTACATGAGCTTTTTAAAAAAGATAACTAGGCCAAATTATTTTTTATAGTAAATGACTGTCGCTTTATGCTTAAATAATTTTACTGATCTTCTTGATATTTAAACTAAATTATCTGCTGAAAGAATATTCTGATCTAAGTCAAAGAGTATTTCTTTGGTTGATATCAGGTTTAAAAAATCACAAAACGATGCTGAATTAATGATGCTTCAAAAATAGGGAAAAAAATCACCATTCCAACCATCAACATGGACTGCCTCCCAGAACATTTAGAGCTATTCTTTCTTTAAATATCATGCATTATTCATACTAACTCTAAACCACAACCCCCACTGCCTGTAAGTTTAATACCAGTTGCTGTATTTGTACTAAAACATTTTTCATGTCAAACATATTTTAAAAAATCAAACTCTAAAAGAATTCCCCGGGGCACTCCTTTTTTCATAGTTGTCATGCTTCTATGCTATGAAATGGCTGATTTTTTTTTAATATAGTTTTTGGCTTGCTAGTTAATTTATTACTATTTCTACCACACCCTGTAGTATCCTCCAGCTCACCTGCTGGCTACAAACAGCTTTCTCTCCACCACTGACCAGCATATTTTTAAAACATTCTTAACCTTTCTGCTGCTTTGAATTTGTACTTCTAAATATAATTTTTGGAAAGCTACTTCTCTAGAACATATCATTGGATTGATACTAAAAGTAAAAATGAATACATTAGAGCAACAGAGAATAATTAGAAGACAGAGAAAAAGGAAAAGGCAAGAAAGGGAGAAGATATGGGTGAAGAAAAGAGGGGGATTAAAAGTAGAAGAGAAAAATATAAAAGAGAGAGGGATTTAGGATATTGTGGAGTTTAATTTTTTTATGTCCAAGTTATGCGCTCTCCCCCAACCCCCTTTAATTTTCTCTGTGTAAGAGTCAATCAAGAAAAAGTTCTCAGTGGCTGACTTGGCAAGGAATCAGTCAACATGTTGTAGCAATTTTTTTCAAATTTGTCTCCGGATTTGAAATGCTTACGTGAGGACCCATTCTTTTTAAATTTGTACAAAGGAAGATGAAGCCTGTTGGGACAGGTTGGCTCTAGGCACCGCTGTGATCTGGCTCTTGCTACCTCTAGTGTAAGAAGACAGCCTCCAAGAGATAGTTTGGGAAAGAATGTTCATTCTCTAAATCCATTTTTCCAGCCTTCTAGGTTCTCCAATTGACTGTTTTTACCTGAGGATTAACAAAACAGGATTTAAAACCCATGGAAATTTTGCCTAACATTAGTTTCACTTGCCACAATAGGTAACACTGCTTTGAAATCAAAGCAGCCCCACAGCAAGAGTGCCTGAGTGACAGAAAGTATATTTTAATTTTCAGGGAAACTGAAATGAAGTCAAAACTTACTGAAACTTAAAAACAAGAGAAGAGGGAGCTTGTACTAAGATGCTAGGACCCATTAGACTCTGTCTACCTCCTACAGGAATACTCTTAGTTTGTATAATTCAGATAAAAATTCCACTTTTATTAAAAAATCAAAAATCTCATAGGTAAAATTCTGCCCATTTACTTTGAATCTTCAGAAAAACAAGGGACTGGGATGGTTGTGGTCTTCTGAGATATTCTCTTCAGATATTAACCTACTGAGGAAATAATTTAAAGAGGTCAGGAAGAGTAGAGAAGATGCTTCAGTAACTGGCTCAAAGTCTCATACCTTATTTTACACCCTCCAAAAGAGAAGAAAAATACACAACACGTCCCTAACACAGATTCTTGTGTGGTGGCATGACGGTAAATTAGTTGAGTTGTCAAATAACATATATAGGCCCCGCTTTAATAAGCTGTCATTCTTGCTACAATATAAAAATATTTCAATCACTCTCACCAATATAGACTTAGACATACTGCTTTGCATTTGGCCTGGGTGTATGCCTTCAGAGTAGCAAAATATTACAGCTCCTCTATATTCTGAGAAATTCCCATAATCAGTCTGAATTTATCTTTGTGATGCATCACATTGCAGAAAAAGTTAGTAGGTAATGGGTGACACTTTTAGAATCCTAGAAAAGAACAAAACCTTCCATTTGTTCTGAGGACAACAGGACCAAAAAAGATATGGCAACGACTGTAGTATATATTGCTGAGGTCACCATGCTTTTATTACTCCTGTCAAATTTCTCCTTCTTTATTCATCAAAGAACAGAGCAATGATTAGAAGAGTCTTGACCTCAGGACTTTTCCTAAGAGTATCTGCATTGTTTTTGATAGCTTTAAATGAGCTATGAATCAAGTATCAATCTTAATTTCTCCAACTATTTCCTAGATGCATCCAGACCTATGACCAATATATACAAATCCATGGAATTCGTCACAATAGCAATTAAATAAGTGAGGGTAGATGAACTGATGTAAATCCACCCCCATTACAAGAAATAAAATTAAAATAACAACTCAAAGTTTATGCTTTAATGATAGTTCACCCATAATATAGCATCCATATATGAAGGAGGGACAGTTAAAATAATCTCCGTAAAACCAAGTTAGTTTACATGGGTGGACATATTTTCTTCTTGGGCTTCAATATTTTTATTTAAAAACTAGAGTACTAATCTGAAAAACCTCAGATCTTTCATAGCAAGTAAATGGATTTAATTAAGTATTCCAGCATCTCTGCTTTAATTCTGGAAGAGGTAGAAATCCTAGCTTTACAGCATGTCATTTGGATAATACCATACAAATAAATCACATTTTTTCCAGAGCAAAAAAAAAAAACAAAAAAACCCTAGACATTTCTTAATGTCACACACACTTAGGCCAGTGGTCCCCAACCTTTTTGAAACTAGGGATCAGTTTCCATGGACCAGAGGTAGGGGGATGGCTTTATAGCCTGCCACCAGATGCAACTTAATTGTCACTTGCCACTCACTAATAGGGTTTTGATATGAGTCTGGAAGCATTGATTTATTTTGGTCTCTGTGCAGCCAAACCTCTCTGCTAATGATAATCTGTATTTGCAGCCGCTCCCCAGAACTAGCATCAGCGCCTCAGCTCCACCTCAGATCATCAGGTATTAGATTCTCATAAGGAATACAAAACCTAGATCCCTCTCATGTGGGCAGTTCACAGTAGGGTTCGCACTTCTAGGAGAATCTAATGCTGCCACTGATCTGACAGGAGGTGGAGCTCAGGTGGTAATGGGAGCAATGGGGAGCTGCTGTAAGTACAGATGAAGCTTCATTCACCTGCCACTCACCTCCTGCCATGTGGCCCTGTTCCTAACAAGTCACAGACTAGCACTGGTCCATGCCTGGGGGTTGGGGACCCCTGACTTAGACCATGTCCACAAGAGTGTAGAATATCAAGTCAATCAATTCTATTTCTACTAATTTTTAGATGGGAAAGCTTGAAAAAGTTAATCAACGTGTTTGATTTTTAGTTTTTTTCCTTTTAAAAAGATAGAAAAACAATGTCGCTATATCTTAAGAGTTGTTATGAAAATTAAATGACAATGTGTATTGTATTTATATATTTATTTTATATAAACAAATATTTTATTGTTTATGTAAAATTTATTATTAATACATATGTAGACAAATAAATGGTGTTCAATAAATGCTAATTGAAACAACTGAATAAAAAAGAGCATTAGCTAACAATTGTACAGCAACAAATTAAAAAATCTTTAAGAGGTAGACAAATTTCTTGACTTCCGGCCAAGATGGAGGCATAGACAGACATACTGCGTCTCCCTCCACAACTAAGAAGGAATACAACTACCTCAAAACTAAAAACAACCAGAAGTTCCAGAAAATCAAACTGCATGGAAGTCCAGCAAACAAAGATATAAAGAAGAAATACTCATCCAGACAGGTAGGAGGGGCGGAGCCAGGGCAGAGAGGACGCAGGGTGGTGGCGGCAGCAGTGGTGGCAGCGGCGGCATGCTGGCAGAAAGTGTAGTCACACGTTTTAAAAAGTCAGGAGGGACACCTGGGGAGCGTTCCCAGCTCCTCACCAGACGTAGCAGCTCACAGTCCCAGTACCGGGGAAAATCAAGCCTCATTGCTTCTGACTGTGCAGACCAGTGGGGGTTGGGGTGGAGGCAGAAACTGCCAGTCTCTCAGCAAAGCCCGCTTGTTTAAAGGGCCCTCAGGGTCCTAGAACATCCGCAGACCCACCCACTCTGGGAACAACAGCTAAAGTAGCAGCTAGAGGGGCGCCAGTCTGGTGTGGAAGTGGGAGAGGTGCCCTCTCGGAGCCCTCCCCCACATACAGCACCACAATGTGTTGAAACAGGTCGCCTTGTACTGACAAATCCCTGAGGCTCCGCCCCTTACAACATAACAGGAGAAACAGCTCTACCTGGGACTCAGAAGCAAACAAACACAGGAGCCTGTCAGAATGAGGAGACAGATAAGTATGGCCCAAAGGGGGTAACAGATCAAGGTTCCAATGAGAGAACTAAGTGACGAGGAGATAGCCAGCCTTACAGATGCAGAATTCAAAACACTGGTGATAAAGATGTTCAGAGGCTTGACAGATATGCTTGACTATGACAAACGCATAAGAGAAGTGAAGGCTATGTTAAGTGAAACGAAGGAAAATCCACACAAAACCCATGGTGAAGGGAAGGAAATTGGGGTTCAAATCAATGATTTTGAACATAAGGAAAAAAAAAAAAAAACACAGTAAACCAGTGCAGAATGAGGAAGCAAGAATTGAAAAAAATGAGGAAATCTTCCCAAATTTTGCAAAGGAGATGGATATACAGGTCCGGGAAGCACGGAGGGTCCCAGGACCCAGAGGGGACCACACCAGGATGCATCATGACTGAGATGCCAAAGGTGAAAGATAAAGACAGAGTCCTGGGGGCAGCAAGAAAGAGGTGGAGAGTTGTCTACAGGGGGGTGCCTATAGGACTAACAGCTGATTTCTCAGAGGACACTTTGCAGGCAGGAAGGGACTGGCAAGCAGTATTCAATGTGATGAAAAGCAACCTACAACCGAGATTTCTCTAGCCAGCAAAGCTATCATTTGGAATGAAAGGGCAGATGAAGTGCTTCCCAGGCAAGGTAAAGCTAAAGGAGTTCATTATCACCAAGCCATTATTATATGAAATGTCAAAGGGACTTACTTAAGAAAAAGAAGATCAAAACTATGAACACTAAAATGACAACAAACTCACAACTATCAACAACTGAATCTAAAAAATAAAAACAAAATCCAACTAAGCAAACTAGAATAGGAACAGAATGATAGGTACAGGGATCATTTGGAGGGTTATCAGCTGGGAGGTGGAAGTGGGAGAAATGGGGAAATGATGCAGGCATTAAGAAGCATAATTGTTTCATATAAAATAGACAGGGGGGTGCTAAGAAATATATAGGAAAGGGTGAAGCCAAAGAACTTATATGCATGACCCATGGACATGAACTAAGGGGGGTGGGATTGCTGGAGGGAAGGGGGGTACTGGGCAGAGGGGAGAAAAGGTAGAAAAAATTGGAAGTACTGTAACAACATAATCAATAAAATATACTTAAAAAAAATAGACAAATTTCTTGAAAGACACAAATTACCTGAAATGATTCAAGAAAAAATAGAAAATATCAACAGACTTATCACAAATAAAGATATTGAATAAGTAATCAAAAAGCTCCCCAAAAAGAAAAGTCCTGGACCAGACTGCTTCACCAGTGAATTTTATTGAACATTTAAGAAAAACTAACACAAATTCTCCCAAAATCTTTTAAAAAATAAAGAAGAGAAAACACTTCCCAACTATTCAATTATGGGACCAACAATATCTTGATAACAAAGCCAGATAAAGACATCAGAGGGAAAAAAATTAACAGGCCAATGTCCTTTATAAATATAGATACAAAGATCTTCAACAAAATATTAGCATACTGAGTCCAACAGTATACTAAAAGTATTATTTATTATGACTAGGTAAGATTTATCCCAGGATAAATCAACGCAATACATCACATTTATAGAACATAGGGGAAAAACACCACGTGATCATCTCAATTGATGCAGAAAAAGCATTTGACAAAATCTAGCACCTGTCATAACAATAAAAGTTTCAGAAAACTAGGAATAGAGGAAAAGTTCATCAACATGTTAAAGGGTACTTATGAAAAACCCATAGCTAACATCATATTCAATGGTAAAAGGTTGAAACGATCAAGAACAAGACAACGATATCCACTTTCACTGAAATTACACAATATTGTACTGGAAGTTCTAGCCAGCTCTATTAGACAAAAAGACAGGAAAGAAGGAAGGAAGGAAGGAAAGAAGAAAGGAAGGGAAGAAGGAAGGGCATCCAAATTGGTATGGAAGAGATAAAAAACTATCTCTATTTGCATATGACAGGATCCTGTTTATAAAATACCCCAAAAATCCACAAGAATGCTACTAGAGCTAATAGACAATTTCAGCAAAGTTTCAAGGTATAAAAGTAACACTCAAAAATCAATTGTGTTTCTATATACCAGAAATAAACAATCCAAAAGGAAATTAATTAATAAAGCAATTCTGTTTACAATAGTATCTAAAAGAATCAAATATTTAGGAATAAATCTAACCAATGACACAACAAGACTTGCACACGAATTATAAAACACTGCTGAGATTTTAAAAGACCTGAATAAATGGAAAGGCATCCATGTTCACAAACAGGAAGACTTAACATTGCTAAGATGTAAATGCTACCCAAAGCTATCAACAGATACAATGAAATCTCTATCAAAATTCCAACAATCTTTTTACAGAAATGGAAAACCCAATCCTCAAATTTATATGAAATTGTTAGAAATCCTGAAAGTTAAAACAATCTTGAAAAAGAAGAATAAAATTGGAAGACCCACACTTCCTGTCCTCAAAATTTACTACAAAGCTACAGTAATATGGTACTGGCATAAGAAGAGATATATAGACCAATTAAACAGAATAAAAGCCCAGAAATAAACCCTAACATATATGATTAATTGATATTCGACAAGTGTGCCAAGACCTTTCAATGGGGAAAGGACATCTTTTCAACAAACGGTGCCGGGAAAACTGGATACCAACATGCAAAAGACTGAAGTTGGAGCCTTACTTTACACCGCATATAAAAATTAACTCAAATGAATGCAAGACCTAAACTTAAGTACTAAAACCATAAAACTCTTAGAAGAATACACAGGAGTAAGTCTTTGGATTTGGCAATGATGTTATGAATATGGCAGCAAAAGCACAGGCAACAAAAGTAAAAATAAGTTAGACTTCAGCAAAATTTAAGCCTTTTGTGCATCAAAGGATACTATAAAGTAAGTGAAAAGACAACCTACAAAATGGGGGGAAATATTTGCAAATCATATATCTGATAAGGGATAATATCTAGAATACATAGAGAACTTCTGAATCTCAACAACAACAAAAAACAAACATCCCAATTCAAAAATGGGCAAAGTATTTAAACAGATATTTCTCCAGGGAAGATATACAAATTTCTAATAAGCATGAGAAAAGATGCTGAAAATTATTAATCATTAGGGAAATGAAAATCAGAACCACAATAAGATATCACCTCACACCTACTAGGATGGATATATATATATTTTTTTTTTTTTAATGGAAAATAACAAGTGCTTGTGAGGATGTGGACAAACTGAAACTCTTGCATTGTAAAATTGTGCAGCCTCTGGTTCATCAAAAAGCTAAACATAGAACTATCACATGACCCAGCAATTCCACCCCTACATATATATCCATAAAAACTGAAAGTAGGGACTGGAAAAGATATTTATATATCAATGGTCACAGCAACATTATTCACAATAGTGCAAAGGTAGAAACAAGCCAAGTGTCCCTCAGCAGATGAATGAATAAACATACAAACAAAATACACACACACAAAGACATGTATATACAATGGGATATTACTCAGCCATAAAAAGGAATGACTATTTCATATATGCTATAATATGAATGGACCTTGGAAATGAAATCAGCCAGACACAGAAGGACAAATATTGCATGATTCCATTTAATATGAAGTACCTAGAATAGGCAAATTCACAGAGAAAGATAGTGGAATAAAGGTTACTAGGGAGTTAGGAGTGGGAAAATAATGAGCATTATTGTTTAATGGACACAGAGTTTTTCAATGATGAATAAAATTTTGGATATAGATAATGGTGATGGTTTACACAACATAGTAAATGTATTGATATTGCTGAGTTGTACATTTACAAATGGTTAAAAAGATAAATATTATGTTATTTACATTTTACCACATTTTTTAAAGCATTAGGAATACTTGTAAATTGCTTTTGGTCATCAAGCAGAGGGACAGTATTTCTCAGCCAAAGGCTCAGTTTTGGGACCACATATCTAACGGACAAGAACAAAGTTTAATGTAGTTAAATTTACTCAGCTTTATGGTCAGACTTTATCCCCAAACCTTGTGATTTAGAACTTTGAAAGAACTTTCATACATTTAGAAAAACTTAATCTTTACTCCTATGTTGACCAGTGAGAAAAATCATAGCATATTTTTGTAGATGACAAAAATGTGAGGTTCAGCAAGGTTAAATATGTTCAAGTAAGAATTAAAATAATTCATGCAAAATATTTAGCACAGTGTTTGGCACAAAGTATTCAGTAAGCTTTAGCTATTGTCATATTATAACTAATGAGTGCATCATCCCTGGTGTATAAAATGTTCTTATTTTATAGGCAATTCAGTTTTGACTGATATATACAATGACAACTATGAAAGAGGCTCATTTTTAAAGTTTTCTCAAATATAGGTGCTCAGATGCCTTTACCTTACCCTGGATTGCTGCAACATTTAGTATCTCTACATAGAAGAGCAAAGCAACCAAAAATCTGTGGTTTATGTTTTGGGCCCTGATGCGTGCCTTTCTAGAAAGATGTCTCTAATTATTGAATCATTAAAAATCTTTTTGGGATTAGGGGTTAAAACTCAATAAAACTATTTCTACAGAGATCAATCTAATATTTGTTCCCTAAAACTGCAGCTGGTCCCTGTGGGCCGCATTTCTCCTCAGTGAGCCAGCAAAGGGGGAGAGCTTACTTGGTGTTCACTGCACACTGGGACCCAGAAGTGCCCAGAGCAATGGGTCAAAGTGTCTGAAGAGAAAGGCCCATAGCCCTAAATACATTCGTTCATACTGTCCTAATATGAGTTCAGAAACAGTCAACTTTGACCGTGAATACTACCCCAAGGAGCGCCTGGCTTTCCAACAATCAAAACAATCAATCATTCCATCAGCTGGAGACACAAACTCTATGGCATTGTTTTAGGTTATGGGAAGGTAGAAAAGAAGAAAAAAGGGAGCCATTTATTTTGTAATTTATAAAGATGAAGGCGGTAACACTTGCTCAGCTTCTTGCTTTGGGGACCAAAACATAAAATTATGTGACCATTTCAAGGCTTTTATATGTGACAAAGCTACTCTCTTTTTAAAAATTAGGCATTGTCTCATGTGTACTTCAAGTAAATTCATTATAACTCAGTTTGGAGCAAAAAGTTTTTCTAGTCCAGACTCCAGTCCAACAGTATTCTCCTCCCCCAATTCACATGAGTGATGAGAACACTGCATAGATTATTAAGTCTCCTGAGTATGTGATTTCTCTACTAATAGCGTAAGAGCATGTAATTTTAACCCTTTTAAGTATAACTTTTATATACAATAAAGCCTAGATTAGTCAAAGTGTTAAAGAGTATAGAGTTCTGGTGAATTAAATTTTTTGGCATAACTTAGGGGTCATCAGGAAATACTCTTTTCATCAGCCTTGCTGGTGATTAAAAATTGTCTTAATGTCCAAATCCATTATCCTGCCTTAACCAAAAGCTTTTAGCCAAAATAATCAAATATAATTTTGCTTCCCCAGAACCCTACTCTGCACTGCATATGTCTATTCAATGGAGGCAACTCACTCCTGCACAATATTGTGCCAATCTATATATTCTACTTAGTTATATATTATAATCTCATTGATGCTGTATGAGAAGACATTTTTTTTAAAAAATGGTCCAACTTCATTGACTATATAACAATATCTTTCCCCATGAAAAATGTAATCATTGTTTTAACAAATTATATAAGTAGCATGTTAATTATGTTGATGACTATGTCTAACAGAAAATACGGCCCAAACCTGATTTCGAAGTGTGGAAAATCTTTAATTTAAAAACACTGAAATTAAATAGAGAGTTTCCACATATAGTTAAGTTAAAAGGGTTCTAAGACTGGTATAGAGATAACAAACCCAGATTCAGGATATATCAATAAATTTAGTTTACATCAACGTTCCACAGGGAGTCAAGATGAAGAAAGAGTTCAGAAATACTTACAGAGATAAGAGAAGGACTGAACCACTGCACTAACTAAAACATAGTCTGACAAAATAAACTCCTGTCCTTAATACGAATACCATTTTCTTAGGGAATATAAGTTGCTCTAAGAATTCAGCCCTAGAAAAATCAATTTTTAGCAATTTTAATAACACAATTTTCTTTCCCTCAGGTGTCCAAAAACCTTTGTTAATACTAGGATTGACTTTCTTTTTTTTTTTTTTTTTTTTTTTTTTGTATCTGAGGAATTTTCAAAGCCGGTCGTTAGGTTAATCAATCCCTTAAAATCTCTATTCTTTGAATCATTTGAGTTTTGACACAGACATCCTACCTTTGCTCATAAGGAAGGATGGTCTCTACCAAATACAAAAGAGTAATCAATGGCAAAAAGCAATTAAAATAGGTGTTAAAACTCACCAGGTTTGTCTCTATGCTATTTAGTAAGTTTCCTTACCAAGAATTTTTAGTAAAGTGGTTTATATTTTATTACTGCTTTAAGCCTATTAAGATGCCTTTGTTCACTTTATAAACCCCACACACAAAGAAACTGCTGCATTCCAACTTCTTACACTCAGATTCGGTGGTTAATATAAGCAGGTTAATATATTAAAAAGAACTTGACACAGAAATTATTAATGAGTAGTACAAGGTCACTACTTCTGAGCTGAGGTCACTTACAAAGAATTCACAAATGAAATTAAGGTTGACTTTTATTTACTTGACTATCTCCTTACATTGGATTCCTTTGGCAACATATCTTTAAACATTTAAAGTCCTGTTTACAAGGAGGCTCTGAAAGAAGCCTCAAACCATTATGTGTCCCTAATTGAATTCCCCAGGAGTCCAGTAAACTCAGAGGAATAAAGGAAAATCAAAACATTTGCTAAATCATCTCAAAACATATTTTACTGCAAGGTTATGTGACCTGTTTTTTTGAGGTTCAAAGATGAATGAGAAAATACTACTGAATGCTTCATTCTTTAGACTAAAATAAAAAAGAATTTTACCTACTAATAGCAAGCTAATTAAATCAGTCCAGTTTAACTTTTATTTCAAGAGAAATAATACAACAAATAATGACAACATTTCATACTGTATGTGACCACTCGGCCAGAATACAAAAGTGCTCGGGGGAAGAAAGCATCTTTAACCAAAGACAATTATTCACAGTGAAGGTAAGAGAGAGCTAACAAAAATTTGTAATCCCCAGGGAAAGTAGCAATTTATCTGTGAACTCAAAACAGACTCAAGTGGAAGAAGAGAAAGGAAGTTTTAGCAAACAATTCGTTTATTATCATGTCACCTTCCCAATTAACTTCCCAATTCTAATTTTACTTTTAAATAGGCTTTTATGGTCTTTTTATTCATACTTCTTTCATGTGCTCCTGTGTTTGTTGTGACTACTAAGCAAAAACATGTGGATTTTAGCATTTCCAAAAGAATGTTAAATCCCTCTCTACTTACCTGGTTTGTATGTTATTCCAGGGGGGAAGAGGAATCCCTGTTGGGCAGCAGCAGCTGCTGCCAGGGTCCGCTGGTCATGTGGAAAAATTGGGATCATGAGCGGAGGCATGTGACCGTGAACCTGCTAAACAGAAGAGAGCCTGTGGTCAGACAGAGCAAATGGACGCCAAGCAGTGTTTGTGTGTCACTCCTGGTGGTGTGCTGGTGTCCACACAGCCACCCACTTCTAACCTCATTCCAAGTATGCTCCCAGAGAAAATTCAGGCAAAATTCACCAAATCCCTCCTCTTAGATTCCATTAGCACACCAAGAACATAACCTCATTGTGAATTTGCTTCACCCTTGCATCCACTAAATTGTAGTGAATGGTTTTCTTTTATCTTGAGCTTTTTTCCCTTTTATTTTCTCTCCTTTTTTAAAACAAAGAAATAAGTTGCTTGTTACACCATACAATGCTAAAAGGTTTTACACTTTCACTGGCTGTGTTTTCTGTGTTTTATTTTGAAAATAGTATTTAGTATCGTTGGTCACAAAATAATGTCTAATTGTTATGTATTCCAAAAGCTGTATTTCCTCAGTTTAGGTATCTTATTTCAAAGCCTCACTGCATTATGTTAAACATATAGCTGTTCAGATTTAAGGCTACTACATCTTGGCTCCCAATTAAACTAATATTCTTTGCCATACACACCTCGATGTAACATATAAATTGCTTGTCTGGCTAAGCAGTTTTACAGCTTTATGCACTACCATGTAGCTCAGTAATTATGGAGTTGTATTCAGAGAGCATTTCATAATAAATCCTACTATATCAAATTTCATTTGACCTCAATAAATGTATCAAAGAGCACAAAAATGCAAAATAGAAAATCTTCACTCTCTATATCAGTATTTGTATTCCATATAAAGAAAATAAGAGCTATGACAGAATCATGCCGGTGGAAATCACATTTTAATTTCCTAGCTCCCATCTTTACTCCATGAGTGATACCCTGATTCCGGGGGACCATCACAGGAAGGTTTTGCCCTGGCTTTTAGGTCATGATTTTACAGGTTGAACTATAAGACTTTTGTTATTTAAAGACAAAAACTAAGGTGTATTAACAGAAATGATCTTTTAGTTCAAACTGGGATTTTGGCCTTTTTACTAGTGTAAAAGGGATACATTATATTCTATGTAAGATACAAACCTTTACCAGTAATTCTACCAACACCAAACCCTTCCCCCATTTAAGTTCCTAAATCTTCTCTTCAGGCAAAATTCCATATACGGGCTGATGACCCTGTTCGAAGAGCACCAACTCGCCTTGTCCTGTCCTTCCTCCCTCCACAGCCAGGGACATGGCGCAAAACCCTTCTGTATAGGTCTAGGAGGTTTCATTTACCAACAGTTTTTCTCCAGGGAAAGCCCTAAGACGTGGGTTAATAAAGGGCAAGCAAAAAATAAACACTTTACAATATTTTTTCTGAATTCATTTCTCAGGAAAATCAACTTATAATAAAAAGGTCTTTGTGCAATTACTACCTTGCCAGTGGGGCGTGAAAGAAAGTAGCTTTGGGCAGCTCTTTCTTCCATTTTAGCTGAGGTAAGCCCCAGTTTTGTACTTTAGAGCACAAACTTAGCCTGCTTAAATTGAAACTGATCCCCTAGTGCCCAGGTCTTGCCTTTAACCCTGAACAAAAAAGACTAGGTATGCTGTTCAACTCCAGCTTATTGTGACCTGATGCAACTCTGAGATGTCAGAAATGAGGGCACTGTTCTATGTCAGAAAACAAAACAATATTCTTTGGGGGTGACTGTTGTTCAGTGCAAAAGTATATCAAAGGAAATCATTTCATTTACTTCTAGAAATATGGTCCTACCATGTACCTAGAACATAGCACAGATGCTTCACACTGAAGAGGAGGAACAAGAAAGTAAGAAATCTAAGTATCCTGTTTGTTTATTCTTTCCTTCTTTTGTTTAACCAGCATCTATTAAGTTATTATACTGTGTTACGGATCTTGAGAAGTAGCTGAAAAAAATGGGGGCTATTTAGCGTGGGATAGAGAAGATGTGCTATCTTCAAATATTGGAAGGAATGGTACATTGAAGACAAGCCAGGTTAAGTCTGAGTAGTTGAAAAGGAAAGAACTGGAACTGGGCAGGAGAGAGAGGGAGGGGGGTTGGAGGGAAATATTTTGGGCAAATTTAATGCAAAGAAGAATTTTCTAATAATAATTTAGTCAACGATCACTGATTAAAGAGGGTGTGTGTGCCATTTCCCTAGAGTTGGCCTGGTAAAGATTATATACCTATATGTTAGAAATTCCTGAAAGCATATGCATTAAAAACCCTAATTAGATAATAACCTATAGAGCCTTTTCAACTTTACACTTCTATGATTGTTTAAAAGTCAACACTAGAAAGATAATGGGATATAGTCATTCTTTCATTCGTTCAACACATATTCATCCAGAATCTACTATGCCTACAAAGGCTTTGCTGTCAAACAAGCTGAACTTAAATCTATACATTGTCATTCTGTTGGCTGTGTGATCTTAAACAGGTTTTAACCTTTCTGAGTCTATTCTGTTATGCAAAAAGCAAAGCTAATGGTATGACCTTGCGTGGCTATTGTGAGGACTAACTAGGCAAGGAGAGTAAGGCTTATGGCACAGCGACTGGCACCCAACAGGCCCTCAGTACCTGTCAGGTCCTTGCTCTCTTTTTTATACAGTTTGGATGTTCAGTACTAGAAAATTATCAATTTACTGATGAAAGGAGAAACAGTGGACCTGACCCATCACTTTAATTCAAAAAAGAAAACATGAGCCAACTAGATAACGCAGTGTGGCAGGCAGAGGCTTGTCATGGTCTCAGCAGACACCATGCCTCACAGAGCATTATCCCCTCCCCAGGATCCAGATAATCATGAAACAGAAGAGGTGGGATTAAAGGGATCATTTGAAGACGTAATTTGGGATTTTTAGTGTTATGCATTAAGCAGTATCTTAGAATGGAAACAAAATTTTATTTTTATATTGGCGCCCAGGCTCCTCAGGTCATAAGGGATCAATGGCAATTAGGCATCAGACCTTAATTCTGGAATCTTGGTGCTTGAAGACATTTCCTTTGTAATCAGCTATGTACTTGAGATAACTAAGTAGACTACCCAGGGTCATTTCTAATGCCAAAGAGAAGTAGGTGTTTCATATTAACATAATTGTAATAATTTAGGGAAGTTCCTTTCTCTCCATCACCATCTACAAGGTAGGATATGTTAGAAATTGTCAATGTTATTAACTCAAAGGTCGTTTCAGTACATTGAGGATCAAAGTAAATCAGCAGGGGGATGGAAGGCAATAGTGAAAGAAAGAGTAATGATAGACCCAGAGGTGGAGCATAGTTTAGAGTTGGTCTAACCTAGTAGTTCTCCAAGCATGGTCCCTCACCAGCAGCACCAGCAACACCAGCAATACCTGAGAGCTTTAAAAAAGCTAATTAGGGGGGTTCCACCCCAGACCTATGAATCAGAAACCCTGGGGTTAAATCCAACTGTCTAAAATTTAGAATAGAATAATCCAGAACAGTGTTGTTTAAACTTTAATGCTCATTAGAATCCGGAGGGCTTGTTAAAACAAAGATTGCTCAACCCTACCCTCAGAGTCTCTGAACCCATAGATTTGAAGTAGAGACCTGAGAGTGTATTTTTCTAATAAGTTTCCAGGTGAAATTGGTGCTGATGATCCAGGGACCACTCTTTGAGAATCACTAACCTAAATCAAACCTCGCAAATTACACATGCAAACAGTTGGCTAGAGAAGGTAAAAGCCTGAGGTCACACTGCCTATGACAGAGCTGGATCTAGAGTCCCAAACTGCTAATTACCCTGTCCAGGGCTTTTTCCATTACATCGCATGGACTTCAGTGATAGGGTAGAAAAAAGAGAGTGAAATCATATGTGCAAATGCTTTTCGTAGAAAAAATCTGGAGGTCTGCAACTAAAAATAATTTTCTGTTTCAGAGGTGTATTGCTGGAGATAACTTGGGAGTATGGATATTATATTGTTTAGTTGCAGTTTCTTTCATTTACTCTTTTACTTTTTTATCCAGAACAATTTGATCTTAAATCTACTGTCACTGATTCCAATAATATATTACAATACATTCATGAACAATGATCATTTAGTTCCGAATGATAAAATTGTCCTTAGCTTATTTTAAGTAAAAGAACAATATAAAAATTCAAAGTGCCCTTTACTAAAGACAAGCCAAAATATCCAGTATCCAATTAGAATCTAGGCTGAGAGATGAAGAAAAACTCCTTTCTAGCTCTACTTATCGGAGTAACAATAGTGATGATAATGATGATGATGATGATAATTACAGCAGCTAGTATTTTCCAGTGTTTCTTATATGTCAAGCACTGGGTAAGTGATTTACACGCTCTATCTCATTTAAACCTCAAAACTCAATGGTGTACTGACTCTTACTAACCTCACTCACTTAATGAGAAAGACAAAAAACACGACAGGCTAAGTGATTTAACCAATTAAAAAGTGGTGGAGGCAGGATTCAAGTCCAGGTAAATCAGACTCAAAGTCTATAAAGTAATATATTATATTAAGCATAAAATCATCTTTTACTAAACAACCTAACTGAGATAAGGAATATAATAAGTCTTTGTGATATCAATTATATGACTGAAAGTTTTATAAGTGTAATTATAAATTTACATAAAGTTGTAATAAATAATACACAGAAGTCCAATGTACCCTCTACCCAGTTTCCTCCAATAGTAGCATCCTGAAAAACTACAGTACAATATCACAACTAGGATACTGAAACTGATACACTTCAACAACCTTATTCAGATTGCCCCAGTTAGATACTATTTTAAGAGTTATGTGTCTTAAAAATTAGCAAGGGTAATGGAAGTCTATGAATACTTCCACCTACCATCTTTATAGAAAACTCAACAGTACGACTCACCAGTGGAAATAGAGTCATGTGCTGTATCACAATGTTTTGGTCAATGACAAACTGCATATATGATGGTGGTACCATAAGATTATAATAGAGCTGAAAAATCCCCAATCACCTAGTGATACCAGAGGCATTGTAATGTCTAAAGCAATGACTTACTCGCGTTTGTGTGATGATAGTGTAAACAAACCTACTGTGCTGCCAATCATTTAAAGTATAGCACATACAATTAGAGTTGTAGGCTATACCATCTAGGTTTGTGTAACTACATTCTATGTCTGCACAACAACAAAATCACCGAACAATGCATTCCTCAGAACGTATCCCTGTCATTAAGAGGTGCATGACTCTAATATAAGTGGAAAGTATGAATTAAAGCAACAATTTTCCCCTTTCATAGCTTCCCATTTATTGTACTTCCTAGAAGATTATTGGTTAAAGGTGGGACAGAAATAGAAAGCGAGGGCAAGTTAAGGGGGAGAGATAAGAGGGCTTGGTGGCCACACAAGAACACATAAGCACCCCACATACTTCCCTCTTATGGAAGCTATGAATTAAGTTCACTGCACTGAGTGTCAGCGCTTAGGGCAAATAAAGAATTCTGAAGATACAGAAAAGCCCCACCCTGCTCTGAAGAATGTAAGCCTGCCTTTCCTCTTCCTTCCCATCATCCTATTTTCCTATCTGGTGACATGCCAGGAAAGGCAGTCACATTGAAAACAGCGACTTCCAAAAATATTTTACTAAAGAATAAAAAAATAATAGAATCCCCCTCACTGAATTAAAGAATGGCCAGTCTCCACATGTATTTTTCAAGAAGTTGTCATAATTTCAAATAGCATCTTTTGTGCTTGAAAGTGTAGCTTGCACTTAGCACAAATTCAGAGAGACTTAAATTGTCCTGTAAATAAAGGGGTAAAACTGATTTTGTTAAAACAAAGAGTAAAACCTGATGTGGCCAAAAGTAGATCCCTGAGTATGAAACTGCGTTACTTTTATTGCTTTGGAAGTTAGCACTAACTGGCTGGATACGTAACTTGAACGACTAATAAGAAACTGGGGACCCATCGAAGGTGAAGCTCAGTCAGTGCATCGTGAAAGAAACACACTGCATGCCCCAAACCACAACTGTCCGTTAATTCTAAACTTCCAGTCCCTCACCAAAGCAACCCCCTTTTGGAAAGGGTGGAGAACATATTCTTGATCAAATAGAATACATGCCCAGGAATTTTAATTGCTTGGTATTCCTCACATTGTTCAGACAGTGAGGACAGCAGCAGACGCCTGTGAAACACTTAGGTTCTGTCTCTTCCTATTTCTAAAACAGCATTGTTGCATCAACGCTCATCCCCTTTGTTTTCTCGTGCTAAGTTGTTGATGATGCCATTTTTTGCCATCTGCCCCAGAGCTTCATTAAAGATACATGAATGGGCTAACTAGCCTGATATCTTGTGAGGAACAGGTGCTATTGTTTGTCCCTGAAGACTTGCACTAAAGATATGACTCAGAATACTTGAGAACGAGCATCTGCAGCAGTCAGTCAGAGAGTGACTTGGCAGAGGCCTGGCTACATGCTAATATGCAAACAGAGTGACACTCAGGGGGACTCATTTTCTCTTTCATGAAGATTATTTAACTTTTATAGTGATGGGGAACAAGAATCTGTGTGGAAAAATCATAAGAATATTAATGTCTGTTACTGCTTAAAGACAGTGAGCAAATGATCTTTTTAGTGCTTTATTTCTAGAAAATCATTCCTCGTGTGGTTTAATTGGAGAAAGCCTCACTAATCTGTCGGAAGGAATGTACCCAATGTTTATAAATCATGACAGAGGGAGGGAAAGACAGAGAGAAAATTGAGAATGAGAAAGAGCAATCAGAGAGGAAGAGGCGGGGTATACAATGGAAAGGGTACGGAGGGGAGGGAAATCCCTTTAAAGGCCATAGTCTTTATTACAAAGAATACTTGAGTCATTTGCATAAAGTGTTATCACTATAAAGCTGCAGTTTCTACAGTGAAAGAAAGGCCCCAGAAATCTTACATTAAAAGCCTTCAAGGTCAGGGAGGTATCTTCTTACTGTCAAAAAGTGAATGCCGAATCCTGTATGGACTTCAGTTAATTCCGGACAGTTACGAGGGAAAGGGTCTCTCACTTGATGGGATAAATAGTGCCTCAACATAAACCCTTTTAGTTTAAAACCTTTTCTTGTTGTCAAAATCTGTCTAAAAGGTTAACTAACACCTTGCTTTGGTCTGCATTAGAAAGCATAATGCAGTTGGTCAACACAGTGAACTTCTCTTGGTTGATCTGTCTTAAGTACACAAAGAGACCTTATATACGTCCCACCTAAGTATTCAATAATTGTTTCAATTCATTGTCTGTGCCATTTACATTTCTCTATATCCCACTGCTCATATCACAGGGCTAAGAACATAGTAGTCATTTTGTGTCAGCTTATGGATGTGAGAACTATCTAGGACCGAAGAACCGGTTTTCTGAGCACCAATTTCCATAGGGTAGTATTGTTAATGCAACTGCAAAAGGTGTAGAACTGTAGTTGTTCTCATTCCAGAAGAGCATAAAGAATGACTTTTAAATACAACTTAATATCACCTTGTTTGCTTTTCATTTGTCTTATTTAGCAAACCTCTGGCTGCTACAGCTAATGGAGGATAGCAAATCTCTGCTTCCTAAAGAACCTAGCTCTATCAAGGAGAATGATCAAATTGAGATTTCATCAGGAACAATTCTGGGACACAAATTGTTTAGAGTATTTGAGTGCAGAGTCCTGTCTTCCCAGATGTTTCCCAAAAACAGCCCGTAAATATACCTAGTACAAATAAGGTCACTGCATCCAGAGGAAGATGCTGCTTTGTTTGGTTTTGTTAGTTGATGGCAGGATTTTCTCTTCTCTTCTCTTCTCTTCTCTTCTCTTTTCTCTTTCTCTTTCTCTCTCTCTCTCTCTCTCTCTCTCTCTCTCTCTCTCTCTCTCTCTCTCTCTCTCTCTCTCTCTCTCTCTCTCCCCCTCCCTCCCTCCCTCATTCTCCACCACCTAAGCCAGGATAATGTAGCACTTTGTTACCATTTTTATCATTCATCTTTAATATGCAGTTTCTTCCTAGAACTTGTGTACTACTGCTACCACTTTTTTGAGGATCTTCACTAAAGGGCCAAGAAAACCTCTGAAAAAGCAGAACAAACTCAACATAGTACAGTTTAAAGGCATCATTTTAAAAACCTAGGCTTTAGTCTTTCAAAGTTATATGTTTTAGTTTGAATATTAATGAAGAGCTAACTTTAGACTTATGATATATATTTTTCCTGTATGTGTATTATACATCAATAAGAAAGTTAATTTTTTAACCCTCACCTGAAGATAATGTTTATTAATTTTAGGGAGAAAGACAGAGAGGAGAGACAGAGACAGAGAGGAGAGAGAGAGAGTGTGTGAGAGAGAGAGAGAGAGAGACATTGGTCATCCGCTTCCCATATGCGCTCCAACTGGTGATCAAACCTGCAATCTAGGTATGTGCCTTGAAAATCTACCCCACAGTCTAGCACTTTTCAACTCCCTTCTTTGTTTACATAGAAGAGAAATAATCATTGAGAGTAAGAGCACAGCAATTTCATCTGTTAGATTAGCAGCACATATTTTAAAAATCTTCTTTAGGTATATATTCAGAGAGAAATGTTAGCCCTGAAAGAGCCAATCCTGACCTTTGTGTTAATTCTTTTTTTTATATTCTCAGCATATTATACACACTCACTCTATTTGCATTTTCTAAAATGGGCAAATATCTCATTAATGCACCAGGATCATTAGTAATCAAACGTCATTATACTATCTCTCGTTCATTTGTACATGTTTAAATATTGAATTTTCAAAGGAAAGAACATGGATTTAGAACTAACATAATCATACTCCCTAGTATCTCTTAGGCTCCCAAGAAACTGTTACTACATCAGAGAAGTCAATAGTGCCTGTCTTCATTTAAATATTCAACAGCCATTTACTGAGCACCTAGTACTATCTGCATGGTACCACTCTAGGCACTAGGAATATAGAAATTTGTAGAAAAGTCCATCATTTCATTTTATCAGGTAGTGGTGTTAGGCTTGTTTTCACTTACATAGTGGCACAAATCATCCGGTGTGTCAGCTTACTTTGGAAAAGAGTCAACAGAGAAAGGAAAGATTTGCTAAAAGAAAACTAAATTACAAGAAAAATTCCTTTGTCTTTCCATAGTTTTGCTATGGTCTATAACCCTGAAAAATTTTGAGTATTTATGAGGACAAATTCAGATTACTTTAAAAAATGAATGATAAATGTTAATTAAATGTGTTTAAATTATCTGACTATGTTTTAAGAAACTCTCACCAGGAGGGAAGTAGAATATCCTGGCCATAAAGAAATTAATAAAACATGTTATGCAAAAGTAAAATTTATGATTCATTTGGAATTAGATATCTACCACCTTTCCAATCCATACAAATGTATAATCTTGTCAATTAAATATTATTGTTAAGGTCTAGTAGTATGTTAAAATCACTTTAAAGTGCAACTAAGGAAAATTCATGTGTGTTTATTACTCCTTAAGGATCTATTAGTGGGTATTTTATTCAGATTCGTGCTGTAAAATCTGCATAAACTCAGCATATTGTTATCCCCATGTGTGCATTTGTTTGGTTAAAGCAGAACAGCAAATCTCAATTTTTGCAACTTCTGGAAAAGTCAAGAGAACTAAAACAGTCTTAATTTTAATCAGATACAAACAGTTATCACCACAGAAGTGAAGAGTTGACTATTATGCAAATAGTCACAGTTAGTGGTCACCAGGCCATCACAGAAGACTGAGCTAGTCAATTACTTTAGATATTTCCAAAGACTAGTGAAGATGAATGTTTCTTATTCTACCCTGTCTTATTTCCACAGAAGTATGAAACATATTAAAGACTAATGATTGTTGTTCTCAAATGGAAACCCCATTAAATACACAATGATCAAAGTGTTTTGCCAAGATGGAAATTAATTTTTTTTAATTTTGTATAAATGCCATATAAATATGGCAACGTTTGTGAAGAATGTAGAATTCCTTTCTTTGTAACAACCAAATTCAGATATAAACCTTTCATAAACTTTTGACCTGTAATGAAGGCAATCTGGCTTTTACCCTTTAAGTATTTTACACAAGCTTATTCTGTTAGCAATGACCAGAATTCAATTATTAAATTCCTCCTGTAGAAATGCAGGTTTACATCTTTGACTACAGGTCTTGTTAAAATTATGCACAAGCAACTTGAAGGCAGGGACTTTGTACTTCCCCAGGGTTTAGTAAAGTCTCTCCTACACAGAGGACTCAACAAATATTTGTTACATAAATATATTAAAGAATTTTTATTCTATGTTGTTTAGAAACTAAGCCACAATGATTCTGATTATTTTGTTTTAAGATCTTCTGAATTGATTTGAAGTATTTTCATCATTTACAATTTTCAATTTGAGGCTCCAGAAATAAACTCCCAAAATACTTCATCATAGTGATCTTTTCTTTTGACATGCCATGGTTCTGACTTTGAGGTCCACTAGTTGGTAGGAAAATTCAAAAATTGACTATATTCATTTATTTGAAGATAATTTTTAATGACTGATCTCTCCTAGTATATCTGTTGAAATTCTTCTATAGTATAATTTAGAAAGGCCTCTAGTTTCTTTAATAATTTCATCATAAACAATTATAATCCTTATTGACAGAAATGATAAGCTTTTCACACTGAAGATCCAGAAATAGTTTTCCAAAATAATAATAATAATAATAAAATATTTGTTATGTCACAGTAGGCTGGTAGTGCCATATAGAATGAATGAAGAAAAACGTTTAAGCATCAGCTGTTGTGAAGAGCAGAAGCAGTTTCATCTTAAGCTAGAAGGCCCGAGAAACCTACTGTGGGAACTCTGACCCAAACATAAGATGTCTAAACTATTAATAGCTGGGACTCAGCCTTGGCAAGTTGACCCTCCCTGGATGTATCAGAGAGAGGTAGTATCTGTATATATGATTTTTGGGGAAGAGGGGCAGAGAGGTAAAGTAAGGTGATCTTTATGAGTGAATGAGTAACGGGATATATAGTGACTATGGCCACAAATCAAATAGCCTTCAGGTTTTTACTCTTTACCACACTCTAGTATTTTTAGAGCAATAAGCCAATGGCATACAACTTTAAGGTCATTTTGGAATGTCACCTACAACTCCTGCTCTACTCTCAGCATTCACTCTTACATATACACACATACTCACTCACACACAATCACACACTTCTACACCTGCTACCCTCGGCTAAATGCACAAGTACTTTGACACTGAAGATAATCATAAGGATAAGCTAACATGTTGATTTAATAAGAGCAATTTTCTTTATTTTTGTATTTTTATTGAGTATTGTGTTCATATTAAATAACAGATACATAACAAATGTCCCTACTAAAGAAAGTAAGGTCCAAACTCCCAAGCCTAGGCTGACACTGAAATTACTCTACACAATGTTCTAAACATACCCCTCAAGCCTCTTTTCCTACTACCCCTTACCATCTTTCTCCTCTTACTTTCAATAGCTTTTAAGTCTTTGTTCACACCACTTTTCTCATTCTCCACTAAGAATGATATTTCATCTCTTTTTTGCCTTTCCAAACCTGACCTACCCTTCAAGGTTTAGCTCAAATTCAACTCTGTGAAAATTCTCCAAATATAAAGTTCTTATCCTCTGTCAAAATTTACATTGTATACATTGTGTTAAATTATTCAGTGGTTTTGGCTGGTGTGGGTCAGTGGATTGAGTGCCAAGCCTGCAAACCAAAGGGTCGCCGGTTCGATTCCCAGTCAGGGCATGTGCCTGGGTTGCAGGCCAGGTCCTCAGTTGGAGGTGTACAAGAGGCAACCACACATTGATGTTTCTCTCCCTCTCTTTTTCTCTCCCTTCCTCTCTCTCTAAAAATAAGTAAATAAAACTTTAAAAAAATATTCAGTGGTTTCGATTTCAATATTTGGCATTATATCTAGGCACTGGGGACATAGAAGTAGATGAACTTTCCTACCATTATCTTCTAGGAAAGACAGACAACATATAAATGAATGTAAACAGGTATGTAGGTGTGTGTGTATATACACATATTAGCAAATATATAAATATAATAAATGCCAGCTGATAACAGATGCTATGAAGAAAAATAAAGATAATGAGATAGAGTATGAGGCTTATATGGTGGAAAGTGGAAGGTAATGGGGTAGGGAGTATAGGACCTTATTTTAGATAGGGATGGTCAAGAAAGGCTTCTCTCAGGAGATAATGTAGCAAGGGTTGAATGACCTAAGGAAATGCTACATGGGACTATCTGGGAGAAAAGCAACTCAGGCAGAGGGCATATGAGTGCAAAGGCTCCAATGCAGCAATAACTTAGGTGAGTGAGTTAGCAAGCCAGAGCGGAATAAGCAGAGAGTAGGAGGGGGAAGATTAGAAAAATGGGCATACATGAGATCACTCAGGGCTGTGTAGAACACAGGAAATAATTTGGGTTTTATTCTGAGTGTGATGGAAAGTCACTGGAGAGTTTTAAGAGAGAGAAGTGGCATAAGATCTGATTTAGATTCATTAAGATCTCTCTCGTTGCTGTGAAGAAAACTGACTCTGTTAGGACAAGAATAAAAGCAGAGAGACCAGATTAGAAACCATTTCAATAGTCCTAAAGGGGGAATAATAATGGCCTTTTTCCATCTTATAAATCCTCTCTGCTCAAGTAGAAGGAAAACATCTTGCAGAGAGATTCTTAATATGCTACTAGGACAGTGACTTGCAAATATGAAAGGCAAAAATAATTTTCTGACAGATTAATTAACTAATTGAGTAACTGACTGATTAAAAATATGACCTGTCCAGTGATTTCATATGAGACAAGAAGGACATCATTTTCAAACACTGGTACTCTTTCATGCCTACAGGGGAGAAGAGTATAGGAAATTAAAATCTAAGTGGCTACTGCTGTATCACTGTAAATCTTTTCCCTAAATACTATGCCTTTTAATAAAATTTTAGGTAGCAGAGAAGCTTACTGGAAGAAAGTAAAAATGCAAAAGCCTTAATTTGGTCTCTGTGTGGGGAAAATAAGAATATTTAAAATAATTCAAGTTACCTGCCAACTTTCCTATGGAAAAAATATCAACTGTTAGTAAAGATCAGAACAGTAGAAATTTTAATATATATAAACTGACTCAAACACTGGTTAAATTAAACTTCTCTTGCTTTTTTTGGGGGGGGGCAGTTAAGACTAATGTTATATTTGCCAAATGAAATTGGAATTTACAATAGAGTCAGAGGTTGCAGCAATTCACCTCTCATGATACCCTTTGCTTTTACAAAGAATAGGTCAATAGTATTATTTAAGATGAGCAGATGATTACTAGACTATCATAAGGTATAGAAATGTGTAATCACTATGTCGCACACCTGAAACTAACACAATAATGTACATCATCTGTAATTAGAAACTAAATTAATTAAAAATAAATTAATTAATTTTTTTAAAAGTCTGATTAGGAATAACTCATGTAATCATAGCTGAAAAGGAAAAGAAACTAAAGCCCCAAAATAAATGGAAATATATAATGGTCCACTTAGATCAATAGAAAAAAAAATAACCAAATTCAAAATGGAAAATTAATACTTTGAATTTTCTACACATTCTTAAAGTAAAAAATACTACTTAGAAATTTGAATATTCCCTTATCCTCTATTTTAATAAATTAATTTTTTACCATACTCCATCTAAAACAGTTTTACATAGATCTTGATGATAATTCTTAATAGTAGGAAAATAAAGAAGAAAGAGCAATATTGTATGTCTTACATTTAAAGGTAAACACAATATAAAATCTTAGCCAATCTTCTGTACCATCAAAAAATAGAAAAAGAAAAAGAAAACAAACACAAAAACCAAAGGTAGTATTAGGTTTGTCCTAATTATAATATGTTAAGAGAAAAAAGAGAAGTGAGGACAAGAGAAATGAAAAGAGATTTGAGAAGGAAGAAAAGAAAAATATGAAAGGAAGGATAAAAAAGGTAAAGAAGAAAGAGGAGGGAGGAAACAAGCAAGGATAGTGTGGGCTTTAAAAAATTTAAACAACAGTGTGCTGTATCAGGAGGGAAGGGGAGGGAAGGGGGGGAGGAGAGTATGGGGGCATAAATGGTGATGGACAGAGACGTGACTTGGGGTGGGGAGCACACAATACAGTGTACAGGTGGTGTGTTACGGAATTGTACCTGAAACTTGTACAATTTTGTTAATCAGTATCACCCCAATAAACTCAATAAAAAAATAAATAGTAAAATAGAATAAAATGTTTAGTGCTGTCTTTTATATCCACAATTTTGCCTTGATTATTGTCCAGTCTTTTACACTTCAGCAAATGTAAACTCCAAAGCCCACCCAGTATTATACTCATCTTACAAATGTTTTGTTAATATCAAATGATGTATGAAAAAAGCTCCACACAAAATGGATATTGCTATAAAAACTTCAATTAAAATTATAGTTACAAAATTTTTAATTAAATTAAGATGCATATACCCATTTTTAAACTTGAAAACTCATGGACCATTTTAAATTGAAATGTAAACTGAAAATTGAAAAGTTGTGGATTTAGGTTGCTAACCAAGTTAATATAAATGCAAGGATCAGTCTATCAGTGTGCCCTATCATTAGCCATTCATGTCTTGGACACATGAGACTCAGAATAATATTACAATAACTTAAACAAATGTAGAGATAGATATTTTCTCCAAACCAACTCCACAAATTTTGAGAAAGTTCAATTTAACTTCATACATTTCTATGGGTAAGAGAAAGAAAGGAAACCCCCCATGATATGTTACATGTTAAAGTATGCATAGACTTAATTTTTTACTTTATTTTGCATTAAAACTTGAATTCCTAAAAATATAATTGCAAATTTGCAAAGTTATTTTTGAATTACCCTATTAGCACATCCACAGTGATCTATCTAGGATCATGATGCCCAAACCTACAGACATTTAATTTTAGTTCCACATAATGATTCTCAAATATGAATGACACAAAGCGCAGCTTTGATTCTCTTTAACTCTTCTTAATTTAACTATTAAAAAGGTCAGGTTAGCTCCTTTACAACTACACTATGATTATAGTTTCCATGGTAGAATAAGAAATTGAATCTACATAGAAATTATCAGCCAATAACAATAGGTCCTTGTCCAGCTGTGACTACTTCCCTCCTCTACAATCAGTCCTTATCTGGTTCAGGAAATGCCTGTTTTAACTGACAGGTAGGAGATTAAATCTACAGCTGCTGAAATACAATCTCAGCTCTGTTAGATAGGCTTTCATTGAAAAGCACTACACACACATAATTTGTTTATGTTGTACCAGCAATCTCTGACAAAGCAGACTGTCTAGCTGAGACAAATGTGGTTAAACCCATTTATTGTATTATTTCTGCTACACAGAACAAGCTCTTAAAACGCAGAAACTAGACAAGGCACAAAGCTCTAGCTGTCTAAAGAAATCAAGAATAGATGACTTCTTGTTACATTAGCCCTTTTTGCACAGAAAGCATGCTCTCCCCTGGAAAACATCTATTCCAATTTCTCTTTTAAGTGGGTGGTTCAATTATGTTTATGCTTTCGGTTTTTAAAGTTTCTTTTGTTCCTTCCAGCATAAACAGGCATAAAATCACCTAATCACTGAATATTTCTATGTTTAAGAAAATGATGAATATTTATAACAAGTGCTATATCATCCCCTCAAAAAATTACCCATAATGATAAATTTTAATGACAATCCATCCTCTTTCAATATTTATTGCAAATTTTTATAATGCTATTTGATATTTTTATTTCACTTGATCAAAAAATAGCTTTTCAACTAATCAAGAATATAAATAGTAGTTTCTTTAAAATAAATGTCAAGGGTAGAGGTTTTAACAACAGCAGCAACAATGAAAGCTGCTATTTAAGTGACCATGAATTACTGGTTCCAAATTAACGATAAGAACTACAAATAAAATAGATTATATCTAAGATCTATTATTTAGGTACACTTATTCAATGCTAGCTAGCAATCTGAGTATACTGTATATACAGTAAAATTAGTAAATAACTAAAGATTAAAGTCTTCATATACCTTTACTAAATTCTAAAAGGTATAATCAATAATAATAAAACAGATGATACACAATATGGCTTTCAAAATAAGAAAACAGATGTTATAACTCAAACTTGTCAAAATTTTTTAGAAAGAGTAGCATAATAAACATAACGATTATAAAACTATATTTGAAACATGGCCAAAGAATTATGGTTAGCCACTCTCAAACATGTCATCATTCCCTAAATTTTTTTTTTATGTTTCCTTAATCATCATCATAAAACAGGGAAGTGAGAAAATAATCTTCCAACTTGGAACATATGTGCCACTTGGCACTCTGAGTTAGTCTTAAAATATAGAAAGTATGCAATAAACTAGCTGAATCCATGGGGTCTCCCTCAAACAGCATGGATAATGAGAAGAATCCGTAACAGACATAAACAAACCCAGAAAGATGTCTAGACCCCACATCATTATATATGATATATGCCCAAGATATATGGGCATACATTTGAATGTTCAAGTTCAAACTTGGCTTCTATTAGACTGTTTCAGTCACAGCATGGGGTTTCTTTAATAAACAAACCTTACTGTTAGAAAATATTGGGGACTCAAATCATGTATTACACCCCAGCTAGTTAAAGATGTGGTGCTCTAACGTCCTAGATCCCTGAAGCTTTCTTACAGCAAACTGTAAATAAAAAAATAAAAAAATAAAAAACTACACCCTAGAAAAACAAGTAGAAGTCTTAGATTTTTGCATTACAAGTTGGGGGCAGAGACTACAAACAGGTAGCATTTCAACATATGTTCAAGAATTTACCTTTCCTATTAAAAATTAGAAAAAAGTTTAAGAGCATGGCCTTTAGTTTTTTATTTTCCATGATTCTTAAGAATGCTGAATGCATTCACATAAAAGATATAGCCATAGTTTTTTAGCACACTACAAGTTCTTTGCCATATTTGATATATACACACATGTATAATATAAATAGATCCACTGCACCTTAGAACCACAGACTTTTAGAACTAAAATAGCCTTTGAAAACCATTTTTCCAATCCTTTCATTTTAAACATAAATATAATAAGGCCCAGAAAAGAAAAGTGACTTGTCAAGGTCACAAAACTTGAGACTGGCTAAGCCAAAGTTAAAAACAAGGTCATTAATTTCCAAGTATATTGATTTCACAAAATCAGAAAATCAGATATTTTTCTAAGATGGAAAAAGATGTGGAGACTATGTAATCCAGTGATTCTCACATAGACAAGATGCTATGGTAAACGTTTTCAGATATACACACATTCTCTCCATCTTTGTCCAGAACCTCTGATTAGACCTAACCATAGATTTTATAAAGGAGAAAAGTGAGGCAAATAGAAATATGATTTGCCCATGGTGACACAACTCATCAAAACTGGCTAAAATTAGAACTAGATCTCCTAATTCCCAGTTCAGAAATTTTCATTTTTCTCTCCTTTAGTTGTCTTTCTGTCTCCTTTAAGATAGAACTTAAATAAAAACATACCCTTTCTGTCCCCAATTTAAATATTTTTTTAAACATAAATCTACATCACGTGACCAGGGATGAAGACAAATTTCAATTCTTTACAAAGACATTCTGGCAATACTATAAACAGTGATTCTGATGATTGCCTCTCTTCCTCTTTCTCATCCACTGCCCAGCCCTGAGTTTGTATGCCTGTGACATACATTAAAATCAATCAGGTATTCTTCTTCTTTTTTTTTAATGTAGGAGACCATGAACTACTTTGAAACAGAATTATGTCTTCTTCTCTCATATTCCTTGCAAAATACAGAACACGAAGACAGCTTTTAGCAAAATATAAATCGAGTTATTTTCCTGAAGGTCAGAGTACTGGTTTTTAAAAAGCATAAAAGCAGAGTGACTAAATAAAATGGAACAGTATATAAAAAGGATAATAAATAATGCTCACATAGAGTTTATTTGGGGGATGCAAGGTTGATTTAACATTTGAAAATCAATCTATATAATAGGATAATAAAGTAGCAAAAACATGATTGTTTCAACAGATACAGAAAAACATTTGAAAAAATATAACACCCATTCATAATAAAAACTTGCAGGAAATTTGAATACATGAGAACTTCTTCAATCCAATTAAAGGTATATTTGAAAAACCTACAGCCAACATCATAATCAATGATGAAAGTCTCCATGCTTTCTACCTAAAATTTGGAAAAGACAAGATTTTCCACTCACACCACTTCAATTCAATATTGTACTGAATTTCCTAGCCAGTGCAAAAGCAAAGAAAAAGAAATAAAATGTACACAGTTTAGAAAGAAAGTAGTGAGATTGTTTTTAGCTGCAGAAAACATGACCATGACCATTGAAAATTTTAAAGAATCTTTTTTAAAAAGCTACCAGAACCAATAAGTAAATTAAGCAAAGTGACAACATGCAAGGTCAATAACAAAAAAATCAACTGTCTTTCTGTATACTAGATATACTAGAATAAAAATTAGAAAAAAAAGACATTTTTTAAACTCCACTGACCATTAGCATAAAATATAGAATACTTAGACAAATTTAACCAAAGAATACTAGACCTCTACACTGAAAGCTAGAAAACAATGCAAAGAGAAAATTTTAAATACTTAAAAAATGTTGAAATATGCCACATTCATGTAATGAAGGCTTATTATTAAGCTAGCAATTTTCCCCAAATTAATCTCTAAATTTAGCATGGTCATAATCCCAACAGAACATTTTGAATATAATGTCAAATTATCAATAATTCTAAAATTTATTTGGAAGAATAAGAAAACAGCTTTGAAAAGGAACAACAAAATTGGACAACTATAGTAAGATTTCAAGATTTACTATAGAGAGATCCAAGATGGTGTAGGACTAGTTGGATGTTACACTCACCTCCTCCTAGGACCAACTGGAATTACAATTAAAATATGAAACAATCAACCTGAATAACCAACTGAAGGCTAGCTGACTAGAAGTCTTATAACCAAAAATTTTCAGAAGAAGCCACACTGAGACTGATAGGAAGGGCACAGGCACAAAAAAGGGGCAGCAGCTGATATTCCAGAGGGATATCTCAGCAGCAAAGGTCCCCCTGAGGAGCATGTAGTCTCATACCCATGCCAGGCTCCTCAACATAGAGCATGAGAGCCGGGAAGCAGCACCCACATACCATCTGGCTGTGAAAATCAGCGGGGATTCTGTCTGACAGAGAGAGATGAGAGTCTGTTAGAGACACAGGTGGCCTCCTAAAGGGCCAATTCACAAAAGCTAGTTCACAGCCACTCACCCTGAGCTCTGGTGGAGGGAGGGCAGAGCAGACTGAAGCTATGTGAGGAGAGACTGGGGTTTAAGGCTCTGGCAAGACATCTGAGGGGATAGTGCTGGGACCCTTATGCTGAGTCACTCTCCTGCATCTCAGATGCCATCCTTCTTGGGTGGAGCACCCCCTTAAGGCATCAGCCTGGGGGAATGCTATAGTCCTACCCTCTGGACCTTCTACTGCCCCATCCTATGTAGCTCATGTCCTGGTGAGGAGTCAGCTGCCTAGACCAGGGTATAGAGGTCTGGGCAGACTCAGGGGGTATCAGTAATTTGAGTGATGTGGCTTTGGGGTGGGGATCATTCCTCCCACTTTCCTGTGAACCTGACTAGTACCTCTCCCTTACACGAGATCCTTTAGCCCCACACTCCAAGCTCCAGGGGGCCCAATCCTGGGGAGGTCTGGGCAGAATCTGGGATAGACTAAGTTGTGTGACTCTGGGGCAGGGGCCACTCCTCCCACCTTCTCCCAACCCTGACCACCATCTCCTCCTCATGGGAGATCCACAAGCCCCACCCACCCAACTCATGGTGGCCCCACACTATTGAGCTCGGGCTTGTGACAGAATCTTGGACAGACTAAGTTATGCGGCTCTAGGATGAGAGACTTTTTTCCCTCACATGCCCAACCAGCACAGAGCCCTCCCCTCACAAGGTAAAACCTTGGTCTGTTTAGTCATGATGAACTCTGCTGGCTTCACCCTGATGACTCCCTGAGACCACACCACATCCCAAAGGTCTACAACCAAAGGGTGGCAGCTCAACTTGGTATACCATGGGACATTTGCTGAGTGGCTTAAGACCCAGCACTGGCACTGAGTTTGAACCTCTATCAATCTGGTAAACAACACTTGCCTCTACCTGGTTATTCACTGAGAACCTACCTTAGGGAATTCAAATACAGCCAGAGGTGCTTTCGGTGACTGAATTTACCAGGAAGCTGGCAGGTGAAAGTAGGCAGAGGCAGATCTCAGGGTGCCTTGAAACTTTTGCTGACCTGCCCATGGGCCCAGTGCTGGTAAAGGTTGGCCTTGATGTGTAACTGGGTCTTTCTTGGGAACAGTCAGACCCATCAGAGGCAGCCACAAACTGTGAATCACTTTGTAGCTCCACACAAGTTGTCCAGGGTCAGTTCAGGCAGCATCTGACATTGGTCTCAACCAAAGTCCTTCACAAGAGACTCCAGAATCAAGAAACCCAGTAGCCAGCTTCAGACATCATCATAGTAGTATTCAATTAGCTTCACTAGAGGCATATCCAAGAAACGATCTTGGTAGGCACAAGACCTTGCTAAGGCATATTCCACTTTCCGTGATCAGCACCTACACAACAGCTTGTACACTGTGGTCAGGGTAAATCCTCACAGTTAGTCAGTCTGAGAATCAACCCCACATGTGAATGGGCCAATAGCAATCAAGATTTAATTATAACTGGAAGGCCAACATAATTCACACATCTGAGCACCCAGTACAGGTAATCAAGGAGACCATGCCAAGGGTCCCACAGGACACCTACTACTTAAGGCCATCCTACCAAGACTGGGAGTCATAGCAGATCTACCTAACACATGGAAACAAACACAAAGAGGCATCCAAAATGGAGAAACAAAGAAATATGCCCCAAATGAAAGAACAAGAGAAATCTTCAGAAAAAGAGTTAAATGAAATGGAAGCAAGAAATTTATCAGATATAGAATTCAAGAAATAGTTATAAGGATGCTTAAGAAGGACTTGGCCGGGTAGCTCAGTTGGTTAGAGCATTGTCCCAATACGTAAAGGTTGCAGGCTTGATCCCTGGTCAGGGCACATAGAAAAATCAACGAATGCATAAATAAGTGGCATAACAAAATGATGTTTCTCTCTTTTTCTAAAAAAAAACAATACATAAAACATTTTTTTGAAAGAATGCTCAAGGAACTTAGTGAGAATTTCAACAGACAGAAAGCAACCACAAAGAAAGCACATAGAAACCATAAAAAAAGAACAAGTAAGAAATGCAGACTGCAATATCTGAAATGAAGAATACAGTAGGAAAAATAAATAGCAGGATGGATGAAGCAGAAGACCTAATCAGCTATTTAGAAGACAAGGTAGCAGAAAACACCCAATCAGAGCAGCAAAATGAAAAAAAACAAAAATTCTTAATAAGGATAGTTTAAGGAATCTTTGGGACAATGTAAAGCATAATATTAATAACATCAGCATCATTAGGGTACCAGAGAAGAAGACAGCAAGGCATCAGAACTTATTTGAAGATTGAAAAAGACACACAAGTCCAGGAAGTGCAGAGTCCCAAACAAGATAAGCCCAAAGGGGCCCAAACCAAGACACATCATAATTAAAATGCAAAAGATTAAAAAGAAAGAGAGAATCTTAAAAGCAGCAAGAAAAGAACAATTACCTAAAAGGGAGCTCCCACAAAACTGTCAGCTGATTTCTCAACAGAAACATTTCATGCCAAAAGGGATTGGCATGAAATATTCAAAGTGATGAAAAGCAAGGACATACAACCAAGGCTACTTTACCTAGCAAGAATGTCATCTAAAACTGAGGGAGAAATAAAGAGATTCCCAGACAAGAAAAAGCTAAAGGAGTCTGTTACTATCAAACCAGTATTACATGGAATGTTAAAGAATCTTCTAGAAGAAGAAGGAGGAGGAGGAGGAAGAGGAGGAGGAGGAGGAGAAGGAAGAGGAGGAGGATAGGGAGGGGGAGGAGGGGGAGAGGGAGGAGGAGGAGGGGGGAGGGGAAAGAGGAGGGAGAGGGGAAAGAGGGGAGGAGGGGGAAGAGTGAAGGGGAAGGGGTAGGTGAAGGAGAAACATAGTTAAAAGAATAAAATGTCAATAAATATATACTTATCAATAATAACTTTAAAAGTAAATGGCTTAAGTGCTCCAATCAAAAGATGTAAGGTTGCTGAACAGATAAAAAAAAAAAGATCCATATATATGCAGTGTACAAGAGAACCCCTCTGAGCAAGACACAGACAGACTAAAAATAAATGGATTAAAATAGATATTTCGTGCAAATAGCAATGAAAAAAACTGGGGTAGCAATAGTTATATGTGACAAAATACAATTCAAAGCAAAGGCTATAGTAAGAAACAAAGAAGGGTATTACATAATGATAAAGGTAGCAATTGAACACAGGATATAACTCTTGTAAACATTTATGCACCCAAAATAAAAGCACCTAATATAAAGCAAATCTTGATGGACATAAAAAGGGAGACTGACAGTAATACAATCATAGTAGGAGATTTGAACACCACTTGACATCAATGGATAGATCTTCCAAACAGAAAATCGACAAGGAAACAGTGATTTTAAGTGAAACACAGATCAAATGGATTAAATTGATATCTTTGGAGAATCTCATCCCAAAGTAGCATAATGTACATTTTTCTCAAGTACATATGGAACATTTTCTAGGACAGACCACATGTTAGAATACAAAACACATCTCAATATATTTAAGAAGACTGAAATCATATCAAGCATCTTTTCTGATCATAATGGCATAATACTAGAAATCAATCACAATGAAAAAACACACAAAGACATGGAGGCTAACTAAAATGTTACTAAACAATAAATGGGTTGACAATGAGGTCAAGGAAGAATTCAAAAGGTACCATAAGACAAATGAAAATGAGGACACAACAACCCAAGGTCTATGGGACACAGGGAAAGCAACACTAAGAGGAAAATTCACAGCATTACAGGCCTACCTTAGGGAAAAATCCTTAAGTAAACAATCTAACTTTACACTTAAAGTAACTGGAAAAAACAACAAACAAAGCTCAAAATAAGTATAAGGGATAAAATATAAAGATCAGAGCAGAAATAAATAAAATAGTCCAAAAAAAACAACAACAATACAAAGGATTGATATATCCAAGAGTTGGTTCTTGGAAAAGATAAACAACAATGACAAACCTTTAACCAGACTCATTTAAGAAAAATAAGTGAGAGGACCTAAATAAATACAATCAGAAATGAAAGGTGAGAAGTAAAACTGACATCGAAGAAACATAAGAGTTTTAAGAAAATATTACTAACAACTAGTGCCCAAAACTGGACAATCTGGAAGAGATGGACAAATTTCTAGAAATGTACAATCTTCCAAAATTGAATCAGGAAGAGTCAGAGAATCTGAATAAACAAATTACAACTAGTGAAATTAAAGCAATAATCAAAAAACTCCCCCAAAATAAAAGTCCTGAACTGGGTAGCTTCACAGGTGAATTTTATGAAACATGCAAAGAACTAACTCTTCTCCTTCTCAAACGATTTCAAAACATTCAAGAGGTGGGTAGGCTCCCAAACTAATTTTATGAGGCCAGTATTATCCTAGTTCCAAAACCAGATAAATACACTACAAAAAAGGAAATCAGAGGATAATATTTCTGATGAACATAAATGCTGAATGAAGCCCTTTACAAAATATTAGCAAACTGAATCCAGCAATATATTAAAAAGATCATACACCATGATCAAGTGGGATTTATTCCAGGATGCAAGGTTGGTACAATATCTGAAAATCAACAAACATGATACACCATATAAAAAAAAGGAAAGATAAAAATCACATTAGCATATTAATAGATGCAAAAAGAGCAGTTTATAAAATCTATCACCCATTTATGATAAAAAGTTACAGCAAAGTAAAAATAGAGGAAACATACCTTAACATAATAAAAGTCATATATGATGAGCCCATAGCCAACATCAAACTCAATGGGCAAAATCTAAGTGTTCCCCTTAAGATCAGGAACAATACAGAATGTTTGCTTTAACCATTCTTATTCAAAGTAATACTGGAAGTCTTAGTCACACTAATCAGACAAGAAGAAGAAAGAAAAGGCATCCACATTAAAAAGGAAGAACTAAAATTGTCATTATTTGCAGATGACATGATACTGTATACAGAGAACCCTAAAAATCCCACCAAAAAATAACTCAAACTGATAAATGAATTCAGTAAATTGGCAGGATACAAAATAAGTATCCAGAAATCAGCTGCATTTTTACACACTAATAATGAACTATCAGGAATAAAAACTAAGAAAACAATTCCATTTATTATTGCAACAAAAAATAAAATAAAATAATTTGGAGTAAATTTTACCAAGGATGTAAAAAATATGTAATCAGAAAATTATAAGACATTAAAAAAAAAAAAAGAAATTAAAGAAGATACAAAGTGGAAGCATATACCATGTTCATGAATAGGAAGAATTCACATCATTAAAATATCCATACTACCTCTCACCTAACACAGGAACCTAATGAACAAAACAAACAAACAAGCAAAATAGAACCAGAGACATGTAAACAGGGAACAGACTGACAGTGACCAGAGGGGTTGGGGGAGGGGTAAAGGAGAGGAAAGAAGGGGAAGAGTCTAGTTAAGGAACTAGTATAAATGACCCACAGACATAAACAACAGGGTGGGGACTGACTGTGGGAGACAGGGGAGGTGGGCAGGGCAGGGAAGAGCAATAGGGGAAAGAATGAGACAACTGTAATAGAAAAACAATTTAAAAAGAAAAAAGAAAGAAAAAATATATATCCATACTACCCAAAGCAATCAATCGATTCAATGCAACTCCTATCAAGATACTAATGGTATATTTCACAGAACTAGAACAAATATTCCAAAAATGTATATGGAACCACGAATGACCCTGAATAGCCACAGCAATCTTGAAAAAGAAGAATAAAGTTGGAGGAATCACACTACCTAATATCCAACTGTATGACAAGGCCAAAGTAATCAAAACAGTGGCATAAAAACAGACTTATAAATAAAAATAGAAAGCTCAGATAAACCCATACCTTTGCATCAGATAATATTTGGCAAGGGAAGCAAGAACACACAATGAGGTAAAGATATTCTATTCAATAAATGGTGTTGGGTAAATTGGACAATACATGCAAAAAAAGAAAGAAATTAGACCATTTTCTTACAACATACATAAGAACAAACTAAAAATGGACTAAAATTTTAAATGTAAGACTCAAATGTAAAAGAAAGTCCTAGAAGAAAACATAGGCAATACAATCTTGGACATTTCTTGTAGCAATGTTTTTCCATTCTCCTTGGGCAAGGGAAACGAAAGAAAAAATAAATAAATGAGACTGCATCAAACTAAAAAGGTTTTGCACATCAAAGGAAGCCATCAACAAAATCAAAAGACAACCCACTGAATGAGAGAACATATTTGACAACATATCTAATAAGGGGTTAATATCCAAAACTTATAATGAACTTATACAACTCAACATCAAAAAACAAACAATCCAATTAAAAAATGGGAAAGGATCTGAATAGACACTTCTGAAAAGAGGACATACAGATGGCCAGTAGACATAGGAAAAGATGCTCAATGTCACTAATCATCAAAGAAATGCAAATTAAAACCACGATGATATCACCTGACAACTTTCAGAAGTGCTCTCATCAATACATCAACAAACAACAAGGGCTAGTAAGGAAATGAAGAAAAGGGAACCCTTGTGCACTGTTGATGGGAATGCAGATTGTTGCAGGCACTGTGGAAAACAGTATGAAGTTTCCTCAAAAAAATTAAATATGGAACTGTGTTATGACCTAGCAATTCCACTTCTAGGAATATATCTGAAGAAACCTGAAACAGAGACTTCCAGTCAAGATGGAGGCATGGGTAGACATGCTTTGCCTCCTTGCACAACCATAGAAAGAGTTACAATCAGATCTCAAAGACAAATAAGCAGAACTAGCAGAAAATTGAGCTATGTGTTAGTCCAACAACCAAGGATTTAAAGAAGCCACATTCATCCAAACAAGTCAGAGAGGCGAAGTCACAGAGACAGAGTGGAGAGGGTTTTTCATAGAAAGGTGACAGTGGAAAGGATGGATCCAAATTTAGGTGTGGTGGATAAAAATTGGGAAGGATACCCTGGGAGCAAGTGATCCCATGCCCAGGCCAGACCACAATAGCCCAGGGTTCCAGCACCGGGAATTAAATCCCCATTACATCTGGCTGTAAAAACCAGTGGAGGTTGGGGTGGCAGAAGAGACTGCTGGATTTTTGCTACTTAAAGTGCCCATATGGAGTGGTGGAAGAAAGTGCCAAATTTTCACAGTTTAAAGGGCCTGCATGGTCTTAGAATGTGTGCAAATCCCACAGCAGCAGCTGGAAGGATGCCACACATATAAAGGAAGTACATGAAGTGACTGGAAATGAGACCAGTGTTTGGCAAATCATCAGAAACCAGGCAGTAGCATTGTTCCCTCTCCAAGCCCCCCATCAGACACAGAGCCACAAAGCAGTGACACAGGTGGCCCTGCTCCACACAATTTATAGGTGCCTTTTCTACATAGGCCACTCTACTAAGACAGGATGTAAAAGCAGCTCTACCTAATACACAGAAACAAACACAGGAAGGCTGTCAAATTGAGGAAGCAAAGAAATATGGCTCAAATAAAGGAACAGAACAAAACCCCAGAAAAAGAACTAAACAAAATGGAGATTGCCAACCTATCAGATGAAAAGTTCAAAACACTGGTGATAAAGATGCTCAGAGAACTCATTGAGTACAGCAAAAAAATAAAGGAGGAAATGATGGTTACACAAAGTGAAATAAAGAAAAATATACAGAGAACCAACAGTGAAGGGAAGGAAGCTGGGATTCAAATAAATAATTTGAAACAAAATGAAGAAATAAACATTCAACTAGACCATAAAGAAGAAACAAGAATAAAAAAAAATAAGAGAGAGACTTTGGAACCTCTGGGACAACTTTAAAAGTACCAACATCCAAATCATAAGGGTGCCAGAAGGAGAAGAGGAAAAGCAAGAAATTGAAACCTTATTTAAAAAAATAATGAAAGAAAACTTCCCTAATTGGATTAAGGAAATAGACATCCAAGTGCAGGAAGCACAGAGAGTCCCAAACAAGCTACATCCAAAGAGGACCACACTAAGACACATCGTAATTAAAATGCCAAAGGTTAACGATAAAGAAAAAATCTTAAAAGCAGCAAGAGAAAAGAAGAGAATTGCCTACAAAGGAGTTCCCATAAGACTATCAGGTGACTTCACATAAGGAACTTTGCAGGCAAGAAGGGGCTGGCAGGAAGTATTTAAAATGATGAAAAGCAAGAACCTAAACCTAGATTACTCTATCCAGCAAAGCTATCATTTAGAATGGAAGGGCAGATAAAGTGCTTCCCAGACAAGGTAAGCCTAAGGGAACCAAACCATTATTACATGAAATGTTAAAGGGACTTATTTAAGAAAAGAAGATCAAAACCATGAACATTAAAATGACAACAAACTGACAACTACCAACCACTGAATATAAAAAAACAAAAACAAACTAAGCAAACAACCAGAATAGGAGCAGAATCATAGGTATGGGGATCATTTGGAGGGTTATCAGTTGGGAGGGAGAAGAGGGAGAATGAGGGAAAAGGTTCAGGGATTAAGATGCACAATTGGTAGGAACACAATAGACAGGGGGGTGTTAAGAATAGTATAGGAAAGAGAGAAGCCAAAGAACTTACATGCACGACCCATGGACATGAACTAAGTGGGAATATTGCTGGAGGGAAGGAGGATTCCTAGCAGAGGGGGGCAAAGGGCAAAAATTGAGACAACTGTAACAGCATAATCAATAAAATATACTTAAAAAAAGAAACCCAAAACACTACTTGAAAGAATATATGCACCCCTGATTCGTTGCAGTGTTATTTACAATAGCCAAGATTTGGAAGCAGCCCATGTGTACCATCAGTTGAGGAGTGGGTAAAAAAGCTGCGGTACATTTCTACAATGGAATACTATTTACCCATGAAAAAGAAGGAAATCTTAGTTTCATGAGAGCATGGATGAACTCGGAGAGTATTATGTTAAGTAAAATAAGCTATTCAGAGAAAGAAAAATACCATATGCTTTAACTTACATGTGTAATCTAATGAACAAAATAAACGAAGTAGAAACAGACTCATAGATACAGAAAACAGACCTACAGCTCTCAGAGGTGAGGGTGTTGCAGGGCTGAGTGAAAAAAGTGAAAGGGTTAAGAAAAAAAAACAACTCATAGACACAGACAATAGTAGGGTGATTATTAGAGGGAAGGGGATATGAGTAGAAAAGGGTAAAGAGGGGTTAAATGGTGACAGAAGGAGACTTGACTTTGGGTGGTGAATGCACAATTCAATACATAGATGATAATATTATAGAATTGTACACCTAAAACCTATATAATTTTATTAACCAATGTCACCCCAATAAATTCAATAACTTTTTAAAAAAGACTTAGTATAATGCTACAATAATAAATTCCATGTAATATTTACGTTAAGTATAGTCATATAAATCAATGGAACAAAATAGAGAGTTCAAATGGAGAGTTCAGAAATAAATTCATACTTGATTTTCACAATGATGCGAAGGTAACTCAATGGGGAAAGGATAATACTTTAAGTAGAATTTTCTAGAAATGGTATCAGTATAGGGAACCCTTACCCGACCTAAACCTAGAACTTTAACTGATACCAAATACAAAATTTACCTAAAAATGCATTACCATCTAAACATATGATCTAAAACTACAAAAGTTTTAGGAGAAAACATGGGAGAATACCCCTATAACATTGTTTTAGACTAATATTTTAAAAACAGAACACAAAAACATGAACCAGAAAAGAAAAAATGATAAAATGTCATTTAAAAAAATGATAAAATCAGGCTTTTTGAAAGACACAATTTAAAAGACAAGCCATGATATGAGAGAAAATATGTGCAAAATAGTATAAAAGACCTCCTACCCAGAATTTTTTTAAAAAACTTATAATTCAATAAATGAGATAAATTGACTAAAAAGTAGCTAAATATTTGAATAGATAATTCACACACAAAAACATATAAATGGCCAATAAGTACTTGGGAGGACTCTCAACATCACCAATCATCAAAAGAATATGAAAAACACAATGAGATACCCCTAAGATGCACTAGAATGAATAAAATTTTTAAAATTGACCATACTAAGTATTGACAAAGATGCAGAGCAACTGGAACTCTCATACATTGTTGATGGGAATTAAAAATGATACAGCCACTTTCGTATAGTTAAACATACAATTGCCATTCAGCCCAATCATCAACCCACTCAGATATAAACACAATAAAAATAAAAACATGTGTCAATAGACTTGTAAAATTATTCATAATAGCCAGTAGGTAACTGAAAACAATGTAATGTCTTAACTAGAGGATGACTAAGCAAACTATGGTATGTCCATTCTGTGGAATACTACTTAACAATATAAAAGAAAAATATTGATAGACCCAGTAACATGAAAGAACTGAAAAAAATCATTCTAAATGAAAGAAATTGGTCATAAAAGAGTATATACTGTACAACTCCATTTGTATGAAATTCTAGAAAAGGCAAAATTATAGTGACAGAAAGAAGGTCAATGAAATAGACCTAGAGTGTCACAGACGGAATACCTAATTGCCAACGAGACAGGAGGAAACTTCATAGCTAAAAAAGTAATATATTACTGTATACAATTTCCAGAATTACCAAACACTTAAAATAAATTTTATTGCATGTAATTTATACATCAATCAAGCAGGAAAATTTTTTTCAAAAGTGAGAAAAATTTTAACTGTCCTATGAAGTAGGACATTAATTTCCCATTATACAGATGATATTACTAAGATAAAGAAAGATTAAATAATAATACCCAAAATTATAGCTAGCAAGTGACAGAGCCAGAGTCCAAACCTAAGTCTTCTGCAGCCACAGTCTTCCCAGAATGGTAAGAGGTGAGTAAAGGGTATTAACAACATGCTCAGGAAAAGGAAAAGTCTACTTTAGCATTGAAGAGAAAAAAGGTTCCATTGGGAAGTCTGGGCTCAAACTGTGGTCCTCCTGAGCTATCAGGTTGCCTTTTTTGTTTTGTTTTGTTTTGCTTTGTTTCATTTACACTAACTTGTTAAAATGACAGCCTTGTTCCACCTGTTCTTCACTTAGAAAGAAAAGCAATTTATACCACCAGGACACCCAAATTCACCAAGCACTGCAAACCCAAGCAGCCTAATTCTTTAGTCCGAGGAGCTAATCTCTCAAAATGGCAGGATACTGGTAAATGGAGGGAAGAAGCAAGAGTAGATAGATTTCAATCATTTTTTAAAGTTTCATTTTAACAAAAAATAGTGGAAGGTGTATTATTTCATTCAGTGACAGGTTCTGTAATGGCAGAATAAGGCCTGGAATAAGTGAGTTGAAGTTAACAGATCTAGGTCAGAGTAAGTAATACAACAAATTGCTTACCTTAAGTTTCCTCCTTATTAAAGGAGAAATAATACCACCTCACAAGGCTGTTATGAGGCGAAAATGATGTGAGGTGTTTATATATTTAGCACATAGCAGAAACTAGCCACTGAGCTTAAATTTGATCATTTCAAACTTGTTCAGTGCTCTCGTGAAAAGGCACACCTTCTTTTGGAGGGCATTTCAGAATCTTGGGTTGTGTGTGTTCTTGTATGTATTCTTCATTGCACATATTCTTTCCTCCAGGAGATTCATTATGCCCTGAGGGACAGAGTGGCCCTGCCCCATTGCTGCTACTGTTGTTCTCCCAGCCTGAGCTCCTGGGTGATGGGTGTGGTGCCCTGAAAATCACCAAAGCACTTTTGTGAAGAGTAGGTAGGAGAATGCGCTCTGAGAAACATAACTGGGTCTATCTTATCCTATAAACGTTTTCTGTAAGAAGAATGAGTAAACAGGATCTTGAAAAACAGACAGAGCAATATTTTCAATGAAATAACTAAGGAAAGTTAATAGGAAAGATTTTGAGTTATTTTATCAGGCACAAAATTAAGAGATACAAATTGAAGAAGACCTAATGACAGATAACTAATCTAATTTGATTCTCAAGACTTTATAACATTACCATGTTGTTGTATTGCTTTAAGCCACTATGGCAATTGCATGGGTGATGATAATAATGATAGTAGTAAAAATCGTAATAACATAATACTGATATAGCTCTTGCAATGTGTCAGGCACTTTTCTAAATGCTTTAATCCATGAACCCATTTAATTCTTAAAATGTCTTCATGAGGTAGGTACTGTTATTTTCTCCATTTTATAGATGAGGCACAAAGAAGCCCAGTAGCTTGTCTCAAGGTCGGGCAGCTAATAAGTGGAGGGTGCATGTACTCTGGATTCCAGAGTCCTACTCTTGACCAATGGGCCATATTGCCTAATGATGTAAAAGTTTTCCAGGTTGGTACCTCAGGTCAACATTGTGGGAGTAAGGGAGTAAGGGTGGTGAAAAAAGGGGAAATCAGAGGGAAGTAAGGAAGGCCTGGAAAATTTCATAGAGTGGGTCTTGAAATAGTACATATGAGTGCACAGACTTCTCCATGCTGAAGCAAATTTCATCAGCATATATTTGTGATTCTGGTTTTCCTGTATCTGCACTAAGGAAAACAAAGCAGAGCAATATGGCTTGAGCTTGAAGGGACTGACATTGTGCTCTCACTGCCTAGGAAAACTCACAAATATTTGAAGTTTGCACCTTGGAAGATGAAAATAATTTTCTTATGTCACCTAACTGGAAATTTCTGTTAATGTTTAAAAATTGTGTGATGTTATTTTTGTTTATTTTGAAGGCACATGGGTTTTAAAAGGTTAAGAAATACTGGATAATAAAAGTATATTGCTTATATGTTAAGAGACTAGGCTGAAATACTGGTTTCTTCGACTATCTTACTTTTGAACCAGTAAATCTCCAATTCTTATATACAAATGAGAAAAGACTAGTTCTACTGCATACTTTAAAGAATCAAGCTGAACACTCACTACTTAATAGGTGTGGAAATTATTTGAAAAATATGAATTACTGTACAAATTACTTATGCATTATTTCCTCTACATTTACTATACATTTGCTATCTGTAAATACAAATGAATGTATTTACACTTACATTTACTACCTATAAGACAATTTTTGGGGGGGTGGGGGCTTTACTATAGTCCTGTATATAGAATTGTTTCTAGGAATAAAGAAGATTAAGGAATGAGACTTATGGCTTCTTGAAGACCTACTACATTCCAGAAAATATATGCTAGATACTTTCACACTTAATCTCCATTAACCCACACGACACAAGTCAATAAGATATCATTATGTCATCTTATCACTTTGGAAAGGTTAATAAACCCACAGAGTTAATAAAGTGACAAAGCAGAATTCAAAATCAATGGATTCTGATGCCGTTTGATTATAATGACTTTAAGTACAAAGGGGAGATTAAGTTTTAATCAGCCAAGCAGCTACCACTAACTGGGATTTTTTTGTGGTTATTAATGTTTCTCTAACTTTCTAAAAATTGAGAAGATCCAATTGTTGATCTAAGTTTAAATCTGGCTTTATCATTGGTGGACATTATATGGTACCTTTATTTATAATCCTCACCCAAGGACATTTTCTTTTCATTGTTTTGAGAAAGAGAAAGAGAGAGAGAGAGAGAGAGAGAGAGAGAGAGAGAGAGAGAGAGAGAGAGAGAGAGAGATGGATTATCAATGTGTTGACTGGTTACCATTTTGCAAACACCCCAGCTGGGGATCAAACCCAAAACCTGGGTATGTGCCCTAACCAGAAATCAAACCTGCAATCTTTCTGTCTACAAGACGATACTTGAACCAACTCAGCAACATCGTCAGGGAAGTCTCTTTATTTTTTTTATTGAAAATGGAAGTAATGAACCAGCTATCTCTTCCAACCTCAGTACTCTACTTAAATACAAGAGTAAGCAGTGTTTAATTCTTGAGAATGAATCTATTATACATCATTTGTTGATGATGAATCTCTTGACAGGATACAATTAGAAGTTTATTTCATCAACACTGAAATCATATGAACAGTGACACTTCTGATTCTCGGAAACTAAGAATAACATTGATTAAAATGTTTGTAAGGAGTAGCAGTAACCATGTCCTAGGCGCAAATATTTCAGCATTTATAAGGTTTCTCCAAACAGGGAGGCTAATATATTCAAATTCAAGTGAAAAGGGCATACAAATGAGTCAATAATGTGTTCTTTTAAAGAATTTCTTGTAAGAAACTTCTGAGTATCACTGGGATCACAACATGGAGTCAACCATTATAGTGCTCACCACTTGGGGACTGACTGTGGGAGCAGGGGTGTGAGTGGGGCAGGAGGAAAAATTGGGACAACTGTAAAAGAACAATAAAAAAGGGCAAAAAAACCCCACAAAATAATAATTGCATTTGAAAAAATTCTTTGAATCCAAATTAATTCTTATTTTTTGTATTTTAAGTCTTTTATTTTTAAATAATGTCAAATTTACAGAAAAGACTTAGGAACATTGCAAAGAGCTGCAATACACCCTTCAAAGACCAGATTGAAGTTTTGCCAGCTGTTCCAGTATATCCTTTATAGCAATAAGATCCAATTTGGGATCATGTGTTGGCATGTTTCTTTTGTCTCCTTCAATGTGGAACAGTTCTTCAGTTCCTCATTGACTTTTATGATCTTAACAGCTCTGAAGATTTCAAGCCAGTTATTTTGTATACTGGCCCTAAATTTTATTTTCTGATGTTTCATTATTATTAGATTCAGGTCATCCATTTTAGTCTGAAATATCACAGAACTGATGATATGACCTCTCTGCATCTCATTAGGTAGCTTATAATATCGATAAGTCTCACTGCTATAAATGTTACATGAGTAATGTGCTGTCTTTCAGAATTTCCCACTATAGTATTGTACTTTTTTCCTTTGCAGTTTCCTAGGTATTGTGTGGGGAAATACTTTGAAACTATGTAAATATCCTGTTCTTCATCCAACTCTTATCTAATAGTTGTAGCATCTCTTCATGTTTCTTATCTGAATTCATTATTATTATTATGATAATGGCCAAGTGGTGATTTTCTTTCCATAATTTCTTGTACTTTTTTTAGTGGGCACTCTGCTATAAAGAAAAGCTTTCTGTTCTTTCATTTTTCACTTATTTATATATCGCTGTGAATTTGTGGATTGTAATTGTATTAAACATTGGTTTTTGTTTTGTTCTGATTCTTACCTTGTGCCAGATGTGGACACAGGTTACCACTTCAGGCTGAATTTCGCATCTTTTTTTTTATGCCCCTATAATTTTTTACTTTATAGAATAATAAGATGTTCCAGAGGCACCCAGAAGAATGATATTTAAAAGTCAAAATCTGGATATAAGATGTCTTCGTTACTACTGGGTGTAATTTGCTCCTTTGACCCTCTCAGCAGACAGAGCTTAGAAATATATGTATGTATATGTTACACATACACATATTTATACTTATACTCACTTCTACATATCTAAATATATCTTTATCAACATATATATAATCATGAAATCAGATTGATACTTCCAAGTTCAAACTTTATTCTTATCTCCCTCTGTTCCATAATTATAACTTTTCTAAAAATAAATTAAAACCTTATCAAAATTCCATTGGCATTTTTGCATAAAGAAAAAAAAAATGTGTACAGACCACAAAACACCTTGAATAGCCAAAGCAATTGTGACAAATAAGAGCAAAGCTGGAGGCATCATGCATCCTGATTTTAAATTACATTGCAAAGCTAGAGTAATCAAAACAGTATGGTGCTAGCATAAAAAAGACAAAGATCAATGAAACAGAATAAAGACAAATGCAATATAATCTCACGTATTTATGGAATCTAAAATAAATAAATAAAAACCCACCAAGCTCAAGTACATCTCATAGACACAGACAACAGGTTGATAGTTACTAGAGGAGAGAATTGGGGAATGGGCAGTATGGATGAAGGGGGTCAAAAGGTACAAACTTCTAGTTATAAAATAAGTCATAGGAATGTCATGTATAACATGGTGATTATAGTTAATAATATTGTTTTGCATATTTTAAATTTGCCAAGAAAGTAAATCTTAAAAGTTCACAAGAAAAAAAAGTGTAATTATGTATGCTGACTTATTGTGATGATCATTTCACGATATATCCAACTATATATTAAATCATTATGTTGTACACCTGAATCTAATATAATGTTATGTCAATTATACCTCAATAAAAAATTAAATTGAAAAAAAATACCTGGCTCCCATTATATATATATTTATAGATGCGTGTATGTTTATATATATGGATATATATATACATACATATATGTAGAAATGTATGAATTTGTGTATATGTATCTGTGTGTATGTATATATAAACACTTCTTTTCTCTACCTCCTGTATGTTACCTATCAATCTCATGACCCTGTCCAGCCATGTGCCCACTTGGCAGTCTTCATCTAGTTGGCCCCAACTCTTATGGAGCCATCTCCCTCATAAGACACTTTTCAAACCCCACTAGCCTTCCACACAACTCAGCTCCCTTCCTCTACTGGCTCTGTGATTGAATTAGAAAGTGAGGGATGAAGAGAGGGAAGAAGATAATCTTTAGATTTATGTCCCTACTTCATATTAATTAGGCATTGGTATTTCCTTTCTCTCATTTAACAGGGAGGCAGTATGGTATAGTAGAAAGGTCACTGGTTTTGAAAATGCAGAAACCTAAATTTGATACTTGGCTCTAACTAACTAGATGTATAAATTTAACTTCCTCATCTGTCAAATGGTGATGATAAAATCTACATGTTGCATATTTATGACCACTAAAGAAAATACATAAAAAGAAAGTGATTCAGTCAGTGCCTGGTAGATAAGACCATAAAAGAGAACTGTTATTAAAATGTTAAGCTTAGATGGTAAGCACTAAAATAAAGGTAGGCACATAGTTAATTATGCTTTGGTATTAGGGCTAGCAGGATAAACACCAGCAAAGACAACGAAAGGATTGACTTTGCATTAGATCTTGATACCCAAGACCCTGACTATTGGGCCTTCAATGCTATGTTCTGCCAAGAAAAAGAGATGTAGAGAATAAAGAGGAATTAATTTTTAAAAAATATTTTTCAAAAAGAAATTTAAGGAAAATTAGAGTAGGTACTCAATAAATAATATAGAAAAATGCCTCTTTGCTCAGTGTATAAGAAGAGAGAAGACAGCCCTGGCTGGGTTGCTCAGTTGGTTGGACTGTTGTCCTATACACCAAAAGGTTGTGGGTTCAATCCCGGGCAGGGCATAAATGGGAGGCAACCAAAAGAGATTAAACAGTGAAAGTCATCTAATGTTCCCAAGCACCATTTGCATTTCTCAATTAGATTTCCAGTTAAAAACACTCTCTTGAGAAAATAGTATTTCCACACCAAAAATGGGAATGAAACAAGATCACATTTATTCAGTTGATGAGATGAGTTACTTAATTGTCAACCCTAATTGCTTCATTTTTCCTAATAAAATAAAAATAAAGCCATTATGTCTTAGAGACCAAACACTTTCATGTCACCTGGCTATCTTCTAAGAATCCATACGAAGTTTCATCACAAAATGCTTCCTTGAAGGAAAAAGGGTAGTGGAGTTTTAAATAGTTTAGCTCAGCACTGCCAATACTGCTTTTTAAGTCACTTCCCTCCCCAAATCCTTCTTAAACCCTCCGCCTTCCCCAAAAGAAAGCTTAGATGAACATGGAAGAGTTTCCTTTTTTTAACTGTAATTCTCATATTTATTTTTCTCCTGCCCTGCACATGAAATAAAAACAACTTGGTTCACTCCCGCACCCAGAAGAGCGCAGGTAGTTTACCACTCCGATGTTCCAGGTCAGATTTAAATCTTTTGGAGTACTTCTCTTCTTCCCTGAGTTCTGTTCTTCAGTGTGAAATTTAAAACTTGCTAATGACTAAAAACCAGAAATCAAACCTGGCACAAAGATGTGAATTACCATGAATCTTTGACTCTTTCACACACCGTTCAAAGGAGATGAACCATTGCTTTGTAACTACTTGGTTATAGCATCTTTTTAACAAGCACCAACTCTTACTAAACAAACTATCTTTTCTAAAAAACGATCTGTAATAACCTTCTTTTAGCCATTGAAATGTGGCTGTGTATCACTGCCCAGGCCTGCCTTTTAGCTGATTAACAAATATGATGAATGTAACCTTGTAGACCCTTAACACTGAAAGACAACCTTCTAAAGAAATTTAAAGCACCTTCTGCCAATCAGTTATTGAGTAAGACCACCCATAGCCATTTTTAAAAAATTCTTCATTGTTTGAATAACATGGGAGGAAATTTGGTGTATACTCTCTTCTTCCTGTATTTTCCAGCTAGATTAAGCTGTTGTCTTCACAATTGCCTCCCAGCTGCCGTGACTTGTGCAAACAACAGACCCTGCTCTGTTGTCTGGAGAAAGCCGGGATTGTTATGAGTAACTTTATTGCAGGCACATGAGTGTGTTAAGACTTTAAAACACGCTCAAATGTCATGTGCACACCCAATGACGGGCAAGAATAATTATGAAAAAACAAGAAATCTATGTCTATGAAACCGTGTTGGACAAAACGGGCCATTCATTGTGTTCCCCTGGGAATGCCTGGACTCTGCAGTCAGAAAACAAAAAAGGCACTTTTTTCCTGCCGTAGGCTGAATGCTTAGCTTTGCCATCTGAGCCCTAAGAAAACACGGCCCCTCTAGTGCTGGCGCACCCACGCACACTAAAAAATATTAATGCCTCTCTCTCTCCTGATTTTTCTCCAGGCGTCCCTTCTGTGTAGGTTGTAGCCAATAGAATGTCAACACAAAGACAAAATAGTTTATCTAACATCAGTCGCCCACAATTTCCCTCTTGTCCTCAGTTAATTGCCCTTCCCCCAACATTAAGAAAAAAAGAAAAAGAAAGATAACCTTTGCCCCCAGTGCAAAATTTGTCTTTGGCACAGATTTTATTCTCAGCAATATTCACTTCTGTTCTCTTGCATTTTTGCTACTGTTAATGCTTTTACTAAATACTACATAAGCATGCTCATTTGCCTCCAAATTCTTTCTTCCTCCCTAGGAGGCTTCTGAAAGCCATCTTGTTGTATAAAGTTTGTCCGCTCTCACTCAAAAATGCCCCTCCTCAAAGTCAGCTGCTATGTGTCCTTCCTGTCAGTGGGTGCATGTATATCATACAAATGGAATGACAAATGGAGCTCCAAATCATTTCAGCTCCAACACATTTTAACATACATATTTCACTGAAAGTTCAAGGTTTTTATGTTTTATTATAATTTCAACCACAGTTATTTTATGTTAACTGACAAGGTAAGTTATTCACTGGTTTTCCTAGATAGATATACGGCATTTGGATGGTCTACTGTAGACCCTACTGTAATTTCCTTGGCAGCTGAACTGGCAGAAAGAAATATTCAATAAATGTATTTCCAAAACAGTGAGCTTTTGCCCAAGATTTTCAATCTTGAACTTTTCAGTACATTCCAGGAAGAACAGGCTGGGAGAATATGTGATTCACTGCATAGTGGGGTCACGGAAGGCTGATAGAGCGTTAAAGAACATAAATTCCCATTTCATCTTCCTTTCTACAACCCAGCTCATTGCTCTTGTATTTCCACCCAGCAACCGCTGACTTCAGAACTTGTAGATAAACTAGGGGCAAAACTGGAAAAGGCAAAAACACTTCTTCGGTTGTTTTACAAAATTTAGCTATAGAACACATGTCCATTTCTTTGACTAGAAAAAAGTATTTTAAAACTCATCAAGTTTAAACATATGCCTCATCTTCAGCTAATGAGCAAATGACTTGGAAAGGCAACAGCTGGAGAAGTGAGATATAAATTTTGTCTGACAAATAAATGTGGTTATCTTTTATTTAGCTAACTGGTGGTAATGACCCAGCAGCAGCAATGCCAAAAAAGAGGCAAAGGTGGTACATGTGTACAAACCAGCAGGAACCAGGGTATATTTTGTCAACCAACTGGTTGTTTTGACTACACCATTCCCAAGCAACTGATCTGACTGAAGTAACCAGTTGATGTTAATTCTATGATTGAGTTAAAGAGTTAGAGAACCTTTTAGAGACTCATCTTGTCACTAGATTCTAAGCCAACTCATCACTTTTTAGTGTAAGTATATTGAAACCAGAGACACTGAGACAAAGATCACTTATGTTTGTGGTGAAGCCATTGTGCAGTAATAGTCAGAGGCATAAAATAACACTAATTTATTATAGGAATGACTTAACAGAGTTGGCATTAATTAATTACATAGACGAAGGTAACATTTCTCTAAATAGGGATGAACTACTTTAACAGTAACCGTTATCTACAAGGAGGGAAATCTGAAAGTTGCAGGCTGAAGTACAGGCCCAGAGTTAACCTCAAATATTTACACACAGATAACAATGGTCTTTCACCAGCAATGTTCCTACAGTGGTATTTTTCAGTGGCGCGAGGGCCCAGTCAGCACAACTCATGTGAGACTGCCTCCTGGAAGCCACCACAGGGTGGTCATGAGCAACACTTCCTCCTCTCAGACGTGAAGGTGGTTTTGGGAAGTTTTCTCATCCAAGCAGCCTAAGCAAGACTTCCTCCCTCCCTGGATCCTAAAACCTATGAACACATGAAATTAACAGTGAAGAGGTACTGAGCAAGGAGTCTACAACTAGTCTGTCTCTCAGGCTGAAAGATAATGTACTCACAATCTAGCCAGCTATCAGAGCAGCCACGAATTTGTTTTAACAATTCGACAACATCACCATTCCTCATTCAACCACTTAGCTTAATTTTCCTAGCATCACTTTCACTGCTGAGGTTGTCTCTATTAAGCCATTTTTTTTGCATCATTAACTTTTAACCAGGCATCGATAGCTTTATTGTTTAAATTGCATATGACTTTATTTAACGTCAGCATTTCTTCTAGCTCCTGACAAGAAGTCACATTTTATAACTAATTAAATTGATCCCTGGGAAGCAAAAGCCACTAAACGGAATTATTCCCACCCAAGTGTCAATATATTAAATCAAAGGGCTAATGAGTTGGGTCACTGCTTCTTTTATTGGGAGGCTACAGCAGAATAGGACTCGTATTATCCTCTATTTTCTGCCTTAACAATCAATTTTATTTAAACCAAAGGCAGCTAATTAATACTTTTTGATTGTACAGTAAATAATATTTCCTTTATAACACATAAGTGGGGAATGGAAAATTTCCTCTGATGACTTATGCAATATAGTTTTGCATCTTTTTATGACATTGGGTCACAGAAACATCGAAGATGATCTAAAAGGTGTTGCACAAGCAAATTATTTTGAGAATTTCTAGGTTTCAACTATTAGCATTATGGGTTTAAAATCAAGATGGAATTTTGCCTCTTGGAGCTGACAATAGAGCCTAACGAAAGTGATTAAGAAATGACTAAATTTGTAATGTCAGCCTTTCCTATTGCTCTCACAGCTGCTGAGTAATACTTTGAATGATTTCACTATTTACATTTGGACACAACTTTTAAAATTCATCACCTAATAATTCATACCACTCACTGTTTCTGACATAACTTAGCTTCTTTTGACAAAATCCCTACAGACAGGGTTTTATTGTTGCCTTCAGTTAATCTCATCAACTCAACTTACTGAGTTTAAAAATTCATGTATAATTATTTGTATCTGTGAATTTTACATTTTATCAGGGGGACTTTGGCTCACAATTCATCATTTCAGCATTTGGGGAAGAAAATAAATTCATAAAATTGGGTATGGAATCTCTTACATCTTCAAAAACATGAGCAATACAGTCTATAAATCATGCCTATAGTACAATTATGTAAAATTCTGGCAAGTTGAAAAATTCAATCCTGTAAAATTAGGCCTCGTGGCAATTATCTTATGATAGTGAGGAGACCACCTCTGGGAAACCCAGCAGTAAGGTAGAAAGAAAATGAGAGTACAAAGAAAATTTACACGACCAACTGCAACTGCTGGATAACAAATTTAGACAATGTCTTTAATTTTGAAGTAAGGACTTCATTTTGTGTATCTGTCAATTAGCCAAAAAAACACCAGTTTAAATGCAGCCCTAAGATCTTTGGGATTAAATTAACCTTATTTATCACATAATAAGTTGTTAAAAGTCCATTTTGACTCTAATACTTAACTGTGCTGATTTACCACCAGGATCAAATACATCACAGGGGACACCACAGATGTTTTTGACAAAAACAAGTCCCTTCATCCACACATAGTTTGCCTTTTCAAACACTGAATTAGGGTTTCTTTCTTTGTAGACACAGTGGTTCTTTTTCGAAGCAACCTTAAATAGTCACTTTTATCCATTTATAGATGTGTGTGCTTTGGAGGTCAAGCATGTGCTGTTGTTTCTTACCACAAATGTTTTCCTTCATTTTCAATGGTCAAAAGTCACAGGCATGTTTGACCCCACCCACGGACAGATCTGTTCTGTATCTGGAGAACCCAAGGCTGGCTAGAGATCATTGAAATACAGATGTTTCCTTCACAAACAAATATGAAGGTATCTCAAGACAGACCAATGGAATTTGATGCTGGGCCTTCAAGTAGTTACAGAAATAAAACAAAACAAAACAGAATACTAATTACTGTTTTCTTCGGAATGTATGTGTATTTAAATTTAAAGAACATCTTTCCTCATAATGTAAATGGACATCCTGAGTTGTTCCGGATAAACACTTGATTATGTTATGTAATATGCAGTGACTGAATTAATAGTATTACATTTCCCTTATCTTCGTGGCTTCAAGCTTTAATTTAGACATGCACACATGCACCTTTAAACAAAGCTATCAGGGTTGTTATATTCGTCACTTTTTTTAAGGAAAAGAAATCATAGCCTCAAGAAAGGGAGAAATTTTGTGAACTGATAGCTGCCCCACATTCATATGGCGATGTATTACCCTACAAGGATGTACTGCACAGGGAAATAAAGAGTTAAGTTTTTCTAAGCCTGTGAACAAAAGGGTCAACTATCTCTAATAGGCCCAGTTAGAAAAATAAAATATCAAGTCACCACAAAGAAAATAGAGTAAGAACTCACCCCACTCTCCACTAAGTACAGTATGAGCAACTGAGCATACCTGAGACTGGGATCCACTGGGCGTGCCAGAACTCCATCTCACTGGGTCTAAGCACAATCAGCAGTAATAACTATAGCTCTCTAGTCTCCTTACCAAAACATGCTTAAATCTTCTCGCTGTTACTTCTGCCAAATGCCCATGGAACTGCAGAGGCGAGTAAGGGAAATAGGTGGCCCAACACTCAAACAGTCCTAGCAAAATGTAAATAAGTTTTTTGGCTTGTATATTTGCTGACAAGCTACTGAGGAAAACCTAAATATTTTTAAAAGCCAAAATGCAAAATCCCCAAAAGAAATATAATTGCAAAATCCCAAAGAGAAATATAATAAAGTTCAAACTTCTTTTCTCTGCAAAGTGTCAAACAATGTTACTAATTAATCCTAAACCAAGAATCATTTTAAATGCTATTTTTCTTATTACAAAGTATGGCACTGTACACAGAACTTTGGGAAATGATGTCCAATAATAAAAAGGAATATCAAAGTAAAGTAAGATTGTGATTTATTTCTCTTGGCTCAGATCATATTCTCATCTTCCTTATAGTGGCTGAACACTACCAAAAGCTTTGTAATCTGTTTTCTTTATTTTTATGTTACACAATGCAATTCATAGCAAAGATAGCTCGAGACCAACAATGAACACGCATTACACATCTTATCGTAATATTATCAAAGAACGATGCTGTAATCAAGATGCTAAGTGGAGTTACAAATACATAACAACTAAAGAAGCACAATTGAAGAGTGTGAATAGAAAAATAAAAGGAGCGAGCATTTGCTAACAACTATCACAACAGAATGAGAATATGCCCCCTCCCACCAATTAAAATGCTGCAGTAAATTACAAAAAGCTCTCCAGTCTACCCCATTATGCTACACATCCCTGTGCAGTATCTTTTTACTAGCCTAGAAACCCCACTTTAAATTGTATGGAACCTGCAGAAATGAACTGTTGATGATTTTCTCTGGTTTCCCCATTTTGCCTGTTAAGTGACTCTTCTCCGTCCCTTAATCAGACCTTTTCTAATCACCTAGCTCTGAATTAAGTACAATGGTCTTCTGAATCATTCAACCATAGTTTAATTGATTTTTAAAGCCACTTAGTATTTCCCCATGAAAAATATGCGAAGTAGCTTGACATAAAGACAAAATAAAAGAGTTCTAGTGATATATACCTCAAACTTCTCTGTCTCTGTTTCTTCATGTATCACTGCACAAACAGCCACAGACCAGGACACAAGGTGTCTACCTACCTTGATAAATTTGCACCTAAAGTTTGTAACCGGGCATTTCCTGGGTAACCAGTCTTTCAAGGAGTGTTCAAATATTTGTAGTGGGGCAGTTTAGGCTGCACATATTTTAGTTCTTATTCATACATTCCTCATTTACAAGCTGTGAACCTGGTAAGTTTCCCATTTTGAGACCATTGCTCCTTTTTCTTCTGTATGTGGTCCTTGAATTACCCTCTTTGCTTAACTGTGGAGTGTGAGCCAGACTGTCAGAGAAACAAATCTAATTTTTTCCTTTGAAAGCATTAGGCTAGTCTGTTTCTATGTCCAATTCCCAATTTGACAAGTATCTTAATAAAAAAATCAGCTTCGAGAGATGTAGGTAACATAATGGATAGGAGTTGGGGTTCACATAGGTTCACACAGAGAGGCAGTAGAGTGCAGTGGTTAGGAGCACAGATTCTAGAGCCAGAGAAAGTAAAATCCCAGCTTCTATTAACTCTCTGACCTTGGGCAAATTACTTAACCTCTCTGTGCCTTGTTTTTCTCATTTATAAATGGGGATAATATTACCTACCTTACAGGGTTATTTTGAGGGTCCAATAAGTTAATGTATCTAGGGATTTAGAATAGCATTCAACATATAGTAAACACTATCTAAGTGTTTGCTGTTGTTGTTAATTAGTTTATAATACTGACCTGGCCACTTTTAACTTGGGCAAGTTGCTTGACTGCTCTGTTTAAAAAAAAAAAAAAAGAAGAAGAAGAAAGAAAAAAGTTATTTATTTATTTATTTTTAGAGAGAGAGGAAGAGAGGAAGGAAGAAAGACTTGAATTGCAGCCCTGCCTCATATGTGAATTAGAGCATGTCACTTTCCTTCTGGTCATAGCTGCCTCAAACACAAAATGAATAGGTTTAGGTTGCAGGCTCGATCCCCGGTTGGGGAGCATATGGGAAGCAACTGATAGATGTTTCTCTCTTACCTATATGTTTCTCTCTCTTCCTCTCTCTCCGTCCCTCTCTCTATAAAATCAGTAAACACTTCCTCAGGTGAAGATTTTTTTAAAAAGCAAAATGAATAATTTTAAGTAAATGATGTCTAAGAGCCCCACGACCCTACTGTATCCATGCTCATTGTGGTATGCTTATAATAGATGCTCAATAAATATTTCATTATTGATTCTTATAGAGCTGAGCTGGTGTGGATCATTCCCTTGGTCCCTTTATCAACTTTTTGGAAAAGGTTACTAGAGTTGCTTCCACTGCTTCTCCTCCTAAGTCTCCATCATGTACTCCCATTGCTCTAGCACTCCACGTTTACATGTTTGAGTTTCCAAAGCTCCTACTCCCTACCTTCCTCTCACTCTTATATTTCTGTACAAATTCATTATCAGCTATTTGAAAATGATCCCTAAATCTGTATTTCTAATTCAGACACCTTTCCCAAGTTTCAAACCTACATGTTCAACATCTAGTATGCATATCTACCCGGATAATTCAGAATGTGAAAAACAGAACCTTTCATCCTATCCAACCCTTCAATCCGCCCATCTTCCAGTGTTTATATGATCTATCCCACACCCCTCTGGCCTCACCACATACTCCCTTTCCCCTTGCTTTGTCCACTCTATCTCTGCTGGCCTCTCTGTTGCCCCTAAAATGTGCCAAACTTTGTAATTTGCTCTTTCTTTCTGGAATATTTTTTACTCTAATATCCATATTTCTCATTCGTTCAAGTTAGTGATATCATTTCCTCAAGGAGGACTTTCTGACTAACACCTATAAACTAGTAATATGCATCATTCTATGCTCTTATTTAACTTTCTTTTTCTCCATAGAACTCATCACTGCATGATATTATCTATTTATTTACAGTCTCTAGCCCACTAACTTTGTCAGTTTTGTTCACTGCAATATTATCAGTGCTTAAAACAGTGTCTAGCACATAGTATGCAGCCAATTATTATTTGTGAAATTAAAGAAATACCAATTCTGTTGAACAGAGCTGTCCTATCAATCAATGCAGAAATATAAGTATTCATCTAAATATTCCTCGCCCACCCCACATCCAATCACTAAATCCATCTCATCTCTGTTCTCCCACTGCTGCCATAGCTCAGATCCTGTCATTTCCTCTCTTTTGGATCACTTCAGTAGGACCCCAAATGTTCTCTTTGATTCTACTTCCGGCCTCCCAACACTATGTTCCGCACTGCTGTCAGAGTGACTTTCTGAAATATAAATATTTCATTTGCTTTCTTAAGTTCCTGAAATGATTGTTCTTAATTTTCACATTAGGTCCTTGAAGATCTAGTGTGTAGCTCCAACCCAGCTTCACTCTGCCACACCTGTGCGTGTGCGCTACATTCCACACCTACTGAGAAACTACTTTATTTGCAGTTTCCCAACGTGCAGTTCTTCATCCCGGTGAACCTTTGTACAGACTCTCTCTGGAAACCTCCTATCCTGTTTCATTCCTATTCCTACTTAAATATTTAGAATCAACTCAAATGTCACTTCTTTGAGCAAACCTCTTTTGACCTGTCAATTGAGATGAGATGCCTCTTCTCAGCACTCCTGTGGTAATCAGTGAATACATCTAATATAACACTTAGCACATTATATTACCGTCATTTACTAGATTATGAGCACCCAGAGGTAAGCAATTTCTTCTTTATATTTTTGGTCCTAGGATAATGCCTAAAAAGTATAAATTTAATAAATAAAGTTTATTAAATTCATTAAATTCAAAAATTATTGAATTAATCTCCTTCCTGAAATTAAATATATGTCTTTTTACTCAGAGGCTTTCGGTGCATCTAGACACTGTATCATCAGACCTACCCAAGTTCCCTCTTAGCTCTTTCTAATTTCCCCACCTTCTTAAAGCCAATATCACCAAAAATTATGCCCTTAGTATGCGTATCATGCTCCTGTGACTTTCACAGAGCATGAACCCCAGGTGCTGACTTGCTGTTTGGTTTCGAATTAAACTTGCAAGAGACTGTGTCTTTCTCTGGCACCAAAATGCATCAAAGAAACAACAACAGCAACAGCAACAAAAAAGTAAGTCTCGTGGGAAGTTATTTCTTTTCTGCGTATCCTGAGTCCTAATTTATCTTTATCACAATGATAATTGATGTATAAACAGCAATATGAGAAACTTGCTATTTCGTCATATTTTGGGCAGGACAAATAATGACATACATGTGTATGTATATATGTATGTGGAGAGGGGTACCTAGACAAAATGAAAAGCTGTGGGCAGGGATTCCAGGAATGATAAAAAGATATTTCATGCCTGCTTTTTGCTTTTCTGAGTGTTATTTTAGAAATCTCAGAAAAAGATCTTAGTGAATGTGATATGAATATTGATATAAAGTTACTTTGTTCCATATAAACTTATTCATCATCATTATGAATACTATTCCTTTTAGCAAGTTATAGTTGCCAAAATGATGCTTATACATTTACTCTGGTAATTTTCACAATAGTTCTATGAGGCTGGAGCTACAGGTGTGTGTGTGTGTGTGTGTGTGTGTGTGTGTGTGTGTGTGTGTTCATCTGTTTACAGAAAGAGCTCACAAAGGTTAAATGATTTGTCCAAGGTCACATGCCAAATAGATAGTGCAGCCAGACTTTGAAATTATGTTTTTGAATATTTGCCACTTCCTTTCTCTAAAGCCTTTTCCTTTAAGCCTCAAGTTAATATAGTTTTCTTAAAAATAACTTAAAAAAACAGTTAAATTATATAAACACCTTATTCTAATTTGCAACTTTTTCTTTTTTTACATTTGCAACAATCCCTTTGATGGCAACCTGTACTTTCAAGTCCACTTAACGTCTACACAAACTACTCTCTCGCTACCCTTTTTCTATACCTACTGTAAGTCAAAGATAAAATAGAAAGGAAGGTAGGAGGAAGGTTGTAGGAAAGGTGAACAAGGAAGAGGAGGAATTAAATATTCTGGGGTCAGTTTCTATGTATTCACTTAAGTGAGAGAAAGTTACTGGTGTGATAAAATTTGTGGTAAAACATGATCATTAATATGGGAAAGTTATGCCTAGCATCATTTAATATCAACCCATTTTATAGCTTTTACTTTAAGAAAAAGCACAAAATGAAGTAAGTGTATCACTCACAGGAGGAAGATAATGTTCACAGTCCCCAGAAGCTCACTTTAGGCCTGGATCAACCTACTAAGGATGCTGTAGAAGTCTATACTTTTATGAGAAGGTGTTCATCAAAAAATTTTATTAGTGCTATAGCTATTAGCCCAAATCATCCAATACTAATTTCTTCTCCAAAATTACCGATGGTTCTTAGCTGTGACTAAACTTGTTGTCGTACCCACTTATCTAGTTCAGACGAAAATCATTTCTGGTATGAGAATGCTGAAGATAAGCTCATTAAAGATTCAAGACTTTAGAATAAATATTACTGTTTCTCACATTTCTTATCTTTTCCACCTATCTTCTTTCTTAATATTTTCATGCAATTATCCAAAACAGTTATATGAAGAAATTGGTGTTCATTTAAAAATGCTTTGCTTCCTTCTTTTTAATTTTTTTTTTGACCTTTTAGTATACAAAGGGAATTTGATAGGGAAACAATAGGTGATGTGAACGTGCAAATCGATGAGAAAAAATAGGGCAATGAAACCTTCATGAAGTGTTCTGAGTAATATGATATAAAATATATAACTATGGATTTCAGCAAACCAGTAACTATGTAAATACTTACAACTATACACATTTGGAATATTAAAAAATTTTTGGCCAGGTAGAATTATGGTTTTCATCTAAAAGTAATAAAGTTTGTACCATATATATTTACTATTAAAATAATCTCCCTTCTATTGACCTTCATTGGCTTACAGAACAATCAGACTTTGGTAAGTCTATTTCTATCAATGAAAGTATACTTAATGCAACAGAGTAACGGGGTGGGTAAAACATCATTATCACATGCTTGTAAATGACAGAATTTTGGGAACAGGTACTGAAACATGGAGCAAAACTACAAATGAAGCTTTTTCATAACAGTTCAGGCCATAGACAAAGTAACGAGGGAAAATACTAAAAGGGGACTAATGTACCAAAAACGCAGGGCTTAATGGTATTTGAAAGATCTGATTTTCAAAATGCCTTAATATAATACTAATTTATGTGTATAGGGGTGCTAGAGGGTGGGTTCTCTAAAAGCAGATACTGAGACAGGTTTAGGGTAGAAGATTCTACTAGGGAACAATAGCTATAAATAAGGAGAAATAAACAAAATTGAGCACAGAAAGAAGTTGAACTCTACTGTCTGAACTAAATTCTACCCAACCCAGCAGGAAGCTCTGGAGTGTCTAGCTTGAGGCCTAAAAGGCCCAACCTTCACATCCCATGTTCTTCACTCAGATGGGAGAGCCCTGGGAAGGAAATGAGCTGGGGCTAAGCCCCTCTGCAGCAGAGGCAAAGCTGAAGGAGCTGACAGATGGAGGCTGTTTCCTGTACTTCTGTGGCAGGGGAGCAACTGCTCCCCTGAAGAGGAATCTGGATAGTGTATCTCCATGTCCAACATAATGACTTCTCTGAAACATCAGTTTGTGGCATTATACTAAGTATGATAAAATTACTTAAAGGGGGTGGAGGTTCTAATGTGGTTACTTTTAACATAAAGGTACATAATAAGAAGAATCTTTATAATAAAAAAGAGTCAGTCACAAATCTATCAAAAAACACATAAGGCCCTGGCTGCTGTGGCTCAGTGGATTAAGCGTCGGCCTGCAAACCAAGTGTCGCTGGTTCAATTCCCAGTCAGGGCTCATGCCTGGGTTGCACGTCAGGTCCCCAGTTGGGGGCGTGTGAGAGGCAACCGCACAGTGATGTTTTTCTCCCTTTCCTTCACCTTTCCCCTCTCTCTAAAAAACAGATAAATAAAATAAAATTAAAACTAATTTAAATTAAAGTAACCCTGTTAAAAATTAAATAAAATAAATTGAAAAAAACAAACAAACACATAAGATATACTAACTGTTGAAATGAAATTATAGACTAAGGACAAAATTAATTTGGGAGTATTTCATTTTCTTAAGCTAAACTCTGTTCAGACTTCTAAATTTTTCTTCTTTCTTGAAGTCTACAGAAAAAGCACACTGAGCCCAGACAGCTAATTATTTCTGACTGTGAATTACTTTAAAATATTTCTAAATTAGTAAAATCTTTGGAACTAAGCTCCCTATTTAATTATTTGATTAACCCCAAATTCTCAGCAAAGCTACACAAAAGTTTAATTCTTTATCCAAAACCAATGATATTGACTGGTTAAATGACATCTAGTACCTTTAACAGAAGAATTAATGATATGAAGGTTTTGATTACTTTGCTGTTTAATATTTTTGCCCTTCATCACTCCCAGTTGTATACTGATAAACCAGCTCTCAAAAAAAAAGTGTAGAGAAAGATATGATTTATAGCATTTGCCAATTTCCATGGTATACTTGAACTAAGAAGTTGATTTCAACCTACTCACATGATGTCACTGTACAAGGAATTGGGGAAGGATTCACACAACGGGCTCTTGTGTGAGTCAGCTCCAGCATGCCACTGGTACACCTATTCCTTTCTTTTATTCTTGTGCTTAGATTTTGTGAGGACTGCACTACTTATCGCTTGACAATAAATCTATTATTTTTAACATAGATATTATAGTCTTAATAGTAAAACAATTATTTCAGTAGCTAATACACTCTAGTAGCTATTCTACTATATCCAAATAGTATATTAAATTTATTTACAGTATTTGCTTCAAATTCCATGCTTGATAAGTTGGTGTACCTTCTTAGAAATAAGAAAGGAAAAAGAAATAACAAACTAAATTACAAACACATAAACAGACACAAAACCACACATTCAAAGTAGATTCTGAAAAAAAGCAGAGAGTGAGATTCGATAGAGACAAAAGCAGGACAAAGGAACAATGAAGTGTGGAGCAACTTTACTGGCACCACAATCCCCCCCACCCCCCCAAGTAAAAACTGTTCTATTGTCAATAAATGTTGCTCATTCTGATAGTCAAGTCCGGTTTCAGTGACATATGTTAATGTTTCTCAATCTTCTTTCTTTCTGTTCTTTGACATACCACAGTACCTAGCATTTGGTAGTATTTACTGAAAAAAAGGAATTTTACACTTTTTGTTGTTCTCACTTGGCCTTGCCCTTAGTACGTTTCTCTGACACCCACTGTTCAAACATACTAACCCCTGGCAGGTGGCTAAACTTACAGCTATTTTATCACACTCTTGTTGCTCATAGTCTTCACCCTCATACTCCTTCCTGGAACTATGAAAATAAGTTAATAGATTCTCCTGTTTCTTTCTAGTCATAATTTAATGCAAGAATTCTGTCAATTATACATAACTGACCCTTAAAGTCATTCAATTTTTATCTATAACTGTAATAACTTTTCCTCGCATGGAAATATCAAAATTTTAAGTTCATAGTGATAGCAACTTTGTCACCTTGAAAGTTTATGAAATTTCAAAATTTTACTTAGACATTCTTGCTTATAATTTCAGCTAGCTATATCTTTTATTCTTCAAAATGGAGATAATTAGGTTCATAAGTTTAATAAGATGTCCATATAACCTGGAATGTTCTGGTTTCTTTGGAGACCTTTAAAGTCTTACATTCTGAACTTAACTCTGTTAATGACTAGGTGTTTCCAGGACATAACATGTGCTCTTGGAAAACTCCATCTCTTTTGGTCTCAGCTTCCTAAAGTGAAAAATAAGTGGTTTGACCTGGGTGAGTGTTTTCCAAACTTCATGGTTGTAACCAATTAATGGGAACAGAGCTAGCACTTTTAAAATATAATAAAATAGAAGAGAAAGGGGAAAAAGAGAGAGAGCAAAGAGTGCAGAGGTAGAGAAAGAGAAAAGATTAAAAAAATAAGAAGAGAGAAAAGAGTAAGTGAAGAAGGAAAAACTAATAGGAGAGAGAATAAAGAAGATAAGAGAAAGTAAAAAAAGATTAGAAGATAGTGTGAAAATAGAAGAAAAAAAAGAGTACCAAAGAAAAGGATGAAATAAGAAAGACAAGTAAGAAACAGAAAAAGATCTCATACAAAGAGCGCTTGCAGTAAGGCAAATTTAATAAAATTTTTTCCTGTCGTTTGTGTGTGTGCATGCGTGTGTGTGTTGGACTGAATGCATGTATTAGTTAGTAATGTGAAATATACTTCTTACTTTATTAGTTTGAATAAAACTTGCAAGTCAGTGATCTGGCTATCCACAGGATCCCTTCCAGCACAAATAGTCTATGTCCCTATAGTTCTTTTTATTATACATTTTATAAATGAAAGGTTTAAAAAGAGAATTAAATGATAGAAAACAAGCATATTAAAAAGATTACAACTATTGATAGAACATATAATCTTAACCCTTTAGAAGGTTAGGTATCATCCACCAAAGAAAGGTCTAAACCAGGCTTCTTAGCCAGCATCTCAGGAGAAACATCTGGACAGAGGTAACTTTACACACAAACTTTCCAGATCAAATCTCAGGATAATAAGTGTTTCTCCATTAAAGTGAAAAACAAATCTTGCCAATAAATCTTGAGTAAAGTCCTCATAAGTTATAGGTTAACCCATTCTCCCAGAGCCTTGACACCACATGGATTTGGCTTCTAAGGCGAACCCAAAGACAGTGCTAATCCCAGCAAGATAACAACCTGCAGACTCTTCCTCTGTGGCTCCTGTGAACTGCAGTTGATCAAATGGAATGCACTGTGTCCTCTGTGAAACATTTGGGCCTTGACAGGTATACTCTTGACTCAACCACAGAACCAGATAATATGTTTAAGGCCCTCCATTTCTGAAAGAGGTTGGTTGCAAGAGAAAGAAGAGTGGAGCCTCTAGAAATTCTCAAGTAACACATTAGCTACACTTTGTTGAAAAGTACCGTATACTACTACATTCAATTTAAGGTGAGTAATAAGTTTGCAAAGCAGTCTCTTGGTCTATAAATTTTTACTTTGAATCATTATAGTCGGTGGACTTGTAGCATTTAGCCATTTAGTTTATAACTAGTGTTTCTGTACTTGCTGACAAGATGCTCTGTGACTGCGCTCACATTTTAAAATATTCAATATATGAACATTTTGTTTCCTTGGCTCCTTTAAGAGTTCTTTGATAGAAAGCAGTATGTCTCATATTTCCTATATTGCCTTCATTCACCTAGGTTTCAGTCATGTTACACAGAGCAGATATTCACTGTAGACTGTAGGCTGAATTAACTGGTTCTTTTTTTATTTCTTTATTGCCAACTGTATTTTTTCCTATAGTTGACTACTAAAATAACAAATAGTAAAATAGCTCTAATAGATCCACATTTGGAAGAACAATTTTCAGTGTATTTTCTCGGGCATTACAGCAAGTGTTACTGTTCTTCTTGGTGTGATAACTTTGAAAGCCACGAATATCACCATCACATTTAAGGGATTTACCTTTGATATTGATAAAGCTAAAATACTTAGGCCATGACCAGTTAACAAAGCTAATTAAAGAATATTATTAGATGGGGAAAAAATAATGTTTTATTTGACATGATTATTTTTCAGATGTCTCTCTCACTAAACTGTGAGTTCTTAAAGGCAGAGATATTATCTTTTCTGCCTGGCTATCTCGAGCTCAGTACTAAGACACTTAATAATTTTTTAAAGAATTGAATTAAATTTACTACTCTCAAGATTTCTGGTTTTGACAGAACATAAGCAAGATTATAAAAAACATGAAGCTTTAAAAAGAGACTGAACAGTAAATTTAACCTGTAAAAAACATAGTTCTTAGTGTTCTTTTTTGAAGTTTCCCCAAGGAATCATAGCATTCCTTACTTTCAAAAACTATAGTAAAGTCCAATAATGCTGAACGAAGACATCTAAGGGACTAAATACATAGGATCTGAGGAGGTAATATTTGTAAAGAACTTATAAAAGCCCTTATTATATATTAATTATTTAATATTATATTTTTATAAATAAAATTTATTCACTAATTTAAAGATAGAAGAGGGAGTAATAAAACTTTGTAGTATAAATGCATTCATAGTCAGTTTTGCTCTTTCTCTGCATTTTAACATCAGAGTCGATCCAAACAGGTTACTAAAATAATTTTCTTAAACAGATCATTAAAATTATTTTTTCATTTATAAAAGGTACACTATTTATTTCATCAAGATTAACAAAATTTGCCCTGGTTGCTGTGGCTCAGTGGATTGAGCTTCGGCCTGCAAAACATGTGTTGCTGGTTCGATTCCCAGTCAGGGCACATGACTAGGTTGCACACCAGGTCCCCAGTTGGGGGCGCGTGAGAGGCAACCTCACATTGATGTAAAAAGAAAATTTTAAAAATAATAATAAATTAATTAATTAATTAATTAATTAATTAAATAAAAAGATTACCAAAATTAATCAAGGAGTTGATTCATCAGTTTATTATATCTCCAAATTGGATAACTTTAACCTCAGTCAGAAAATCAATGCATGGAGAATTGAACAGACCAACTCCTAAATTTCTGTCACTCCATTTAATTCATGGAATTATGAGCTAAACATTTTAGTACAATTTGTTTCAGAAAAAAATTAAGTGATAAGCATAAAAAAGAAAAAAAAATAATTTTCATTGTCTCCTTTGCCCATTAAAGTTATTTATGATTTCAACTGCTCAATTCAACAATAGTCACTGAACCTTCACCATATACAAGGCACCAAGCTAGGCATATTGGGAATATAAGAACAAATATGATCTCTATCTTCAAGGGTACTGTGATCTTGTAGGAGGAATAAAACATGCACAAACAACTAAAATACAGTGCATATAGTTAAGTACTATAAGAAAATCCCAAGGAGCTGTGTAGGCTCAGAAAAGAGAAGAATGATTAGGTGGGACAGGGGATAGAGGTGGTGGTGACTGGTAAAGTTTTCATGGAATTAGGCCTTACTGCGACTCTAGGCTTTTAAAAGGCAAAGGTAGGGGGTGGGTTGGGTGGGGGAGAGAAATTGGGGGAAAAGGGGACAACTGTAATTGAAAAACCAAAATAAAAAAAAAAAAAAAAAAAAGAACTTTTTCCTAAAACTGATTCCTAAATAAAAAAAAAATAAATAAATAAAAAAATAAAAGGCAAAGGTCAATGTGAGGGGTATAAGGGCATATAGAAAAAACTGTCATTTATTTTTTTCTAAGTAGAAAAAAATAAATGACAAATAATTTAAAGATGAAAAAACACAAATCATGTTCAGGAGATAACACAAAAGTGTGATTAACTAGCTAGCTAAAAGTAAAGCTAAAAATTGAGTAGGAAAAAAAAAATGGAGTTGGAACCATGTTAATGGAGGGCCACAAAACTCAAGCTAGGAATTTGAACTTTATGAAACCATTTGCACAGGCATTCCCAAATGCACATTTCTAGTCCTTATTGCTCTTAAGAAGTCCAGGCTTCTACGTCCTACTGCCTACTCAACATCTCCAGCTGAATCTCTAATAGGTATTTCAATTTAATTCAACACTAAACTCCTGAATTCTTCCCCTTATTTCCCCCACGGCCCTCCCGACCCCAGACCCTCACCTTCACTCCACAATTTTCTCAGTGAATGGCAGAAGCTAAATGAATGGCAACCCCATTTTCAAAGCCCCTTAAATCAAAATTCATGAAGTCACCCTTGACTTTCCTATGTTCCTTTCACTCCAAATCTCTTTGGCTCTACTTTCACAATATATCTAGACTCTAATGACTCCTCAGTCCTTCCACTGCCCTGGTCCAAGTTGCCAACACTTCTTGACTAAATAGTCTTCTCTTACTATCCCAAGTTTCTACTCTTGCCCTCTTCAGTCTGTGTGCAGCACAGTAGGCAATCCTGTTAAAGTCCATCAGATTATGACATTCTTTTCGATGGCCTCCCATTCCACTTAAAGGCCAAAGACCTTAAATAATATAAAAGATCCTCTCTTCTCCCTTTTGTTCACACCTCAAAATTACTCCCACTACTGCCAGCCGTACTTGTCCCTTAATGTTCCTTAGAGATTGTTTCCTCCTGCCTATGTCTTTGCATGTTATTTCCTCTACCTGGAAGGGTCTTACTTACTCCATGTGACTCACTTCCTAAATTCTTTCAGGTCTTTGCTCAGATATTAACTTTCTCATAAGGACTTACCAAATGTACTATTTAAAAGTTGGAGTACCTCAGCCCTGGCTGGTGTGGCTCAGTGGATTGAGCACTGACCTGTGAACCAAAGGGTTGCCAGTTTGATTCCCAGTCAGGGCACATACTTGGGTTGTGGGCTAGATCCCCAGTTGGGGATGTGCAAGAGACAACCACATATTGATGTTTCTTTCCTTCATTTTCTCCCTCCCTTCTTCTCCTCTCTCTGAAAATAAATAAATAAAATCTTTAACAAATAAATAAATAAATAAAATTGGAGTGCCTTATACCTACTCTCTTCTCCCTTTTCTGTTTTTCCTCCATAGCAATTCTTATAACGTGCTATAATCTTACTTTTCTCATTTATGTCTGCCTCCTTCCACTGGAATGTAAGCTCAGCAGGGCAGAGGTTTTTGTAGATTGCCATATATGTGTCAGAAACTCAAGTGCTCCATGAAAATTTGTTAAATAAATCAAAATAATAAGCAACAAGATACCATGAGAGATTTCTGAGCAGAAAACAAACACAATGAAAAGTGTGCTTTAGGAAGAATGTTGTGTAATTAATGTGTGGGGTGAAGTGGAGAGAGAGAGACTGAAGGCGAAGAGACAGTTTAAGACTATTTCTGGGCAGAAGTGATGACCTAACTCACGTTAGTAACAGCAAAAATAAAGCAGAAGACAGATATGAGACATTTGGAGGCAAATAGGAGTACAATTGGCAGTTCTATGATGCATGAAGGAAAAGCAGGTATTGAGTATGACTTGAAGTGATGATGTCATTTGTAAGAACAGGAAATATTAAAAGAGAGGCAATTTATAAAGAAATGATAACATCCTAAATTTAAAAAAAGAGAAAGCAAGCTTAATCTAATTACTTTGTGTCAGAAATAAGCATCCTAGAATTTTCTTTGACTCTCATTTCTGAAGATCCTACCGCTTTTCATATTCAGATGCATTACAAATCTGGAATAAAGATGGCTTAGTCATTAGTTTAAGTGGTCTGGCATGTGCTACTTCAAGTGAAATAAGGCTTCTTATGAAAACCACAGTACTTCTGGGTAGCAAGCAAAGATGTTACAAAAAACCACTTGGGAGAAAATAACTTTTACTTTTTTCTTCTCCAAGTCACACGGTCATCATTTCATATTCTAAGTAAAAATACCACCCCATTCTCCTTCTGAGTTAGGTCCTCATGGCTGTACACAGGGTTCAGACACTTCAGGAGTTGACTGTATACCAGTAGAAACTGCCATGCAGGTGGAAATGATCTGACCCTTCTCATGAAGACCACTTCAATAAACAGGTACAATCAAAAGAGTTCATTTGTCAGCTGCTCATCACTATAAGTAAAATCTACAGTTTCTTTGCCTTTTCTACTGTGCCACACAGCACCTGTCATAGATGGTAGGCTCTTTTCCCATGAAATGATAATATTGCATGTCTGGTTTTGTGCCAGTCAAGGTACCATAACTAAGAATGTCCTGATTTTTTGAGATTAAAAAACTTAAATGTAGACTTGTAATAATGGCTTTTGGGGGTGGGGAGGTAGATTTTTAAACAAATTTATTGCGGGCACTCTGAAACTATGTCATATATTTTATGTCAGAGGTCCATTTTTACCTTAGTATTAAAATATGGAAATTTAGAATTTGGAAAAAATCCTTCATTTACAGATAAGGCAATTGAGGTCCCAGAGATCAAGTGATTTGCCAAAGGTCATTCAGAAAAGTATTAGTGATCATCAAGAGAACCTAGGTCAATTTTTCAATTCTAAAATAAATCCAGATGACAATTTGGTTACAGGGTCTCAATATTCAACTTAGTGTCTTCATTAGAAATTATAAATTCATCTTTCAATTCTAAAATTCATCCTTTTAAACAACTTAAATAATTTGTGTGTCCTGTTATAAAAACATCCAAAACAGTTAAATAAGAAGGTGATGATTGCTCATATTTTAGTACTCCTACATGTATAATATAATAGGTTTCATATAAATACATTTATATGTTTATTTGTAGGTCATTACCTACTGATAAAAATATCAAGTTTGAAAGGACAAGTACAGAAATTTAAAGATTAGTAGTCAAAAGTTAAGATAAAAGGCTAATGAGAATTATAGTACAAGTCAAAAGGGGAAAATGATCCAGATTACAAAACCTTTTTAAGAAAACATGAACAATGGAAGTGGAGATATACCTGTAACCTCTTACATAAGCCACTTTAACGATTTGGAATTTTCCCCAGAGAGCAGAGTCCAGAAATGGAGGCAAACTAAACAAATCATGATTTGAAACACCCACAGAAAATGTTGAAATAAAGATCTCCTCGACATTTTAAGCAATTACTGTCTAAAGAAAGGGTTCACAGTTGCCAAGGATGCTGCTTAGTAAATAGTTTAAATTCCTTCCACTTGAGAGAGAAAGGATCCAAAGTATATTAGCCTCTCCCCTCCCCCTCTAGTGAATTAATATTCCATGATATACACCACCACTGCTGATGGGGACACCTCTTTTCAATGAGCAGAGATCAGCAAATGGTTATTTCACAAAGAATAAAAATATAACCTTGTAATTCTAATGTGTGTTTATGTGTTGTTTTTTTTTTTTAAGTGGCAGATCCATGTTAATAAACCTTGCTAAGGGAAAAATAAAATAGTTGCTAAGCCATGGTGAGTAATTAGCCTTTTAGCATCCCCTTTCTTCAAGAATGCTTCCTCCTGTGCTGGTTCTTTTAAATAGCTCCAGTCCTGGCTGCCTTTGTTGGGCTGGGAAATTGTTCACATATGAGAGAAATTAAGCACTCATTTAACAGAGACACATGCCTGTCAAGACCAGAGGAACAAAGACTAGTCCCTGGGGCCTGTTCAGCTCCCAGAGGCTGCCACTCATTCTGCTAGCAATGCTTACCCTTTACAGAATGTGTATAAAAACCCAATAAATCATTTCATCTGCTGTGCTTAATATACAAGAGCTCTGACCATTTTTCAAAGTGTTTTCTCTTTCTTATACAACTTCACAGCTAGTTAATTAAATTTTAAAAAACCCTTCCTATTGTTTATTCTTTTCAGAATGCAATAAGACCTTTTTAGTCAAAAAGGTAATGAGAATGTTCCCAAACACTGTTAGCATAAACAAAGAGTCAGTATCTCCTTGGATTTCTCTCCAGATATCTTTCCTAGATTCTATAGTTAATATTTAGAACACCTATTTCATGAATTACCAGTACTTTTAAGACTAGATTTGGAAGCTAGCTGCAGAGGTTTTGAGGGACAAAACCAAAAAACACCTGAGGACCAGAATGGGATGGACTTGCTGTCCCACTTAAATTCAACACATTTTACCCCTTTGGAACACAGAGCTATGTTCTTTCAGGGTGGAGATTAAAGCTTCTACTTAACAGCCAGCTCTTTTACTAGGAAAGTGAAGTGGCCTTCTTATAGATTCAACCAAAATACCCCTTCACACATTCTCATTTCCAAAGAAAATACGGTGTTCTGTGAGCCTTCTTATGGAGCAAAGACAACGTTGCCTTTTACACAGAACTATTCTCTGTATTGTCCCCTAGCTTACTCCCTTCCTAGTCCTCCCCTGAGAGAAAATATGAAGGCTGTGCTGGAAAACTACCAACCAGGCTTGAAAGCCTTCCAGTTTAGACCTACTCTTATCAAAGTAGAGAGGGTCAGAAGGGCTGTGGGGAAATGAGTCTCTGTCCATAATTATTAAAATGAATACTTTATTCAAAAGCAAAATACTTGTTTAACCTGTGTTGTATGTAGAGTAAACTTACTAAGGATTTACTCAAGCAATGTCAATCTTTGCACAGAAACACTGGGAGTTCCAGGGCTGACAGCTTCAATCCCCAAGATGCCTTGAACCCCCAAAATAATAAGAAACTGGTAGCACAAGGCACTTCACCTTGCTCAGCAGGGGGAGAAAAAGCAGATCTGGGCTTGATAAGTAAAACCAGATCTACACAATGGTTATATGGTAAAGCCCTGCAATTAATGGAGACCATAAACAGTTCAAGAAGCCAGCGTGGCAGCAGTTTCTGCAGAATAGGTTTCATTCATATCCAGTTAGATATTAATCAGATGTACAACTGGCACAAGTACTTTGTGCAAACACAGATAGCTGTGCATGTGCCTTAGGACAAAAGGAAAAAAAAGAAATAGAAGTTCATCAGACTCTTTTACATTCATTTTTATGCATCATTTCTGAATGATTTATCATTTTTCAAATAATAATTTATTTTTATTTTTAAACCACAAATCATATCCGGCAGGCCTTAGCAGATGCAGATGTCAGACTGTGGTAGTACAACAAAATTAATTAAATAACCCTTGAAAAAATAAAACAAAGTTTATTTATGAAAAATGACATTAAGGTGAACTGCCTAATAAGAACATGGATTTGCTTAAATAAAACATTATATAGCTCTGTTTTAGATTCATCCCTAAAGCCCTGAAAGATATTAGAATTTTAGTGAGTAATTACCCTATTTACTTCAAACAAAATGGGAGGAAATCGGAAAACCATATTAAACTCTACCACACATCAGAAATGAAATTTTCTCGTTTTTTATCTTGCTACCCAATAAATAAACTGTAGTTGGAAAATTTATTAGGACTAGAAGATGAAACCTAACAAGCTGGAAATGAGGCAATGGCTAAAAGAATATTCACATCAGCATTATGCTTCAAGCAGTAAACCCAGGACGCAGAACCAAGAAGTCACCCCTTTACAGCTTAATTGTTTTCAGACAGTCTGAACCACACTCAGCACCAACACCACGGTTAGACAAAGTTGTAACTACTTAACACATCTCTTTTCAAATGAAAGCACAACACTCAGGGCGAAAACAAGAGAGACTAGGAAAAGGTGTTACATGCTATATATGCCACTGACATAATATTTCACTAGGATATGCTGTCATTTCCTGCAATTAATACTTTGCAAAGTTATAAGGATATTTTCCCCCAAATTACAATATTTCACTTGCAACACTAAAATTAAGTTGGTGTCACCCTTTCCATTATGTAGCCCTAATGCCAGGAGTTTGTCATTGGCTGCAGAAATATGTTAGGTGTGGCCCGAAAGCAGGCGTTTATAGGGCCCTCTTCCTAAATGTGTTTTTCTAAAAATCCCCCATAGCTAGCATTTCATGTGGCGGGCATTGCAAGCCTTCACAATACCCCACAAAGAAAACATGAATTTGACCTCATCATTCAAAACCTTTCGATGGTTTAAAACACAAACATTGCTAAGTGAACATGGCTTAATGCTGTGGCCACCATGACATTTGCCCGAAAGCGTTGCAGGCAAGACACCTACTGCTCTCCATTTTCTAAGGACCAGAGTTAATTCCCGTCATCTGAAATCACAGTAGGTTAGAGGTGCAAGGAATTTCAGCAGTAATTTTATAGAATGGTCCTTGTTCTAAATATATGGAAAGTGAGAATTAGTGCAGAAGAATAATTTGCCAGAGATCATGTAACTTACTAGCAGAAGAAAGACTAGGCACAGACATCCTGAACCCAAGTCTAGGCTTCTTTCTGCCACTAGACATTTCTGTAATACTATTTTGTCTCCCGGTTGGGACTGCAGACCTTTAATAGAAGGGAGAACAAATTCTGCTGGGAGTAGATCAACAACCGTCATATCCATGTCTTGTCTTTTCCTGAGTTTGAAATCGTGGCTTCCCTGAGCCAAAGGGAACACACAAGTCTATGGAATTCATTCAGTGTCCTGGACAAAGTTGGTTAGGAAAATAAGTAAGAGATGGAGCAGGCATAGGTATCAGTAAAATAGCCTGAAAGCACTGGAAAGATCTATAGCTGCATATTTTTTCCAGTTATCTGTAGACCTTGTTGTTTTTGATTAACTGTAAGCTCTAGTTAAGCAACTAGATGTCAGATATAACAGTCAAGTGCAAGATTTGATGATCTACTAGTGATCACAATCTATTCCAGAGGTCAGCACAAAATAAAAAGATAGATGCCTGCTTCTTTTCTGTTACCTGAATTTTTAAAAGCAAAATAATAGTAAAATTAATTATAAAATTAATACATTTTCTTCCAGTCTTTTTGTAAATGCCAAAATGCCTATTTTTATGTAGTTGAGATTATAATGTATTTACATAATTGTGTCCTAAGCTTTATTCTCACCTATGTTACATTGTAAACATTATCACAAATCATTAAATATAATTTTAACTCTCTGTAACAGCTCATCACATAAGTATACCATAATAAATTTAATAATCTTTCTAATAGAAAAAAATTTAAACTAAACTAAATAAAGAAAAATATTTTAACTATAACTCTACTACACAAACACATTGGCCTTAACATTGTACTCTTAACCACATAAGGTAGATAGTACTACAATATTTGTGATATATTTGGATATACAGTAGTCCCTCTCTATATCGCGGTTCATTTATCGCAGCCTCACTGTATCCCAGGATTTTTAAAAATATTATATTTAATTATTTATCACAGATTTTTCGCTATATTGCAGGCTTTTGCGGTACTGTATACATACGTTGTTAAAGTTACATAGGTTTAAGAATGTAGAATATGTTTAAGAACATAAGTAGTATTTATAAAAGTGTGGAAAACGTTAATATGCGAGTAGGAAAGGTTAATAAGGGACTGGGAACGATTTATAAGTGTGTGGGAAGGGTTTATAAAGCCTTAAAATATAAATAAATACTAAAATAAGCGTAAGGTTCCTACTTCGCAGATTTTCACCTATCGCCGGGGGAGTGGGGTCTAGAACGTAATACCCGCAATGAGAGAGGGAATGCTGTATCACAAATCCAAGTCTCTACAGTCAGCACCCAGTCTTCAGATTACCCCTTCTACGGGACTGCCAATGACCTGAACTTCCCTTCCACAATAGATCTCTAAGACTTCCAAGGATGTACTTCCATTCTAAAATGCAGTCCATGAAAGTGCCCTGTTAGAAACTAATGTATCTGACAATCCACAACAGAACAAAATCTGACAATCTTAACAGAAAAACAGATGTTGTGTGGAGGCCAACTTAAAGAGCCCAGTTTCTTTTCTTTTCTTTTTTTTTGCCCTGGTTTCCACCCTTGCATTATAAATATCCCAAACAAGAGCTATAATTCTTCCAATAGTAGACTGTATGTTTGCTCTATCACACTACGGATCTGAACTGGTCTACCTGATCTTCTAAGACTAAGCTCTGGCTAAACGCAGTAATGAATACTACTATCTAACGTTTGCCTGTTCCTCTGTGTTTTTCCAAATACCAAAAATTTGGGTCATCTAATGGTGTCTCCACTCCATCTAGCCTTCAAACATAAACTCTAGAAACCTGAGTCTGCACAAGCATCACAAAGAATGACAGAGTTGGGTAGAGAGGAAAACTTGGAAGCAGTGTTTCTTTTCTCAAACCTCAATTACTCATCACTAAGTAAGGTAATGGCTTCCTATCCATGTGGACTTTCTTCCTCTCCATCATGTTCATTTTGTCAAACCCCATTTGATTCTTTCTATCCCCCAGTCTTCAGCTACTAAACCAATTAGCTGAGAGCAATCTCGACATTCATGATTCTCAGTGAAATGCAAGTGAGGAAGAAGGAGGAGCTGACAGCCAGCCACAGAATGAAAAAAAGGTCCTTTAGGACAAACAAATACCAGAACCAACAGCTGGAGATGCTTCCTCTCCTTGAAGTTTCAGGTCCCTGACTGCTTCCTCAGACACCATTCAATTATGCTAATCCTAAAGTGCCCTATATTTAACTAACTCTTTGTGCATCACCAAATGGCTTCTGCCACATCCAGCTTAAAAAATACCAAACTAGTACTTACTTCATCTTTTATCAAATCACAATACTAAAGGAATGTTTTACCATTTAGGTAACTGGCTCTTGACATCACAATTTTTGAAAGGGGACAAATTTATCAACAATTATGGAAACTAAAATCAGTTTTCTTGGTCTCCCGCCACCCCCATTTTCCTATGAATAATACAACTAAAAAATGTATAAGGAGGAGCCAACTTTTGTGTGGCTGGGAAATGAATGATGCTATTACAGTACAAAGTATGCCTGGCCTGTTAGAGTTCTTTAGAAGAGTTTATCCACCTTGTCAACATGTTCAAGCACAGGCAAGTCAGCCTAGCTGAGAGCCCTTTCCATGTGCACTAATCTCAGCCATCATAGCGAACTCATCTGTATATGTTTTAAAAGGAAAATTTGTCACCAGAGTGTATGTTTAACAAAAGTCATGGATATGCCCTAAGAGGACTTTACCCTTTATTCTGACCTGTGAGTTTCTTAACTTTTGTTGTTTAATATTACAACTTTAACATTTTCTTAATGGACTGGGTGGTGGATAAAATGAATTCAGTGTCTCCAAGTGAGGGAGACATTACACCTTTTGCATCGTTTATTTTCTTTTATTTTGAACAAGTAAAAATATCTGACTCTAAACATTAATAACTTTGTAGGAGTTACCTTATGTGAATTAAAAATGGTTATGTCAGTACATCCCTTCAGAATTAAAAAAATATTTCCCTGTGCTATATCAAGTGTCACACAGTATATCAATTTTTATTTCCCATCTCTCAAGCCTGGTATGCATACTGTTTAGCTTCTTAAATTCTAAGTATAGACATAATTCACAAAAGCTGGGCAAATGCTTGACTTCCAGGAGATGGCATACATAAGATTTATATGAACAACTTTATTTTAAACAAGAAGGACTTTTGCATTTTATGCTGCTACATCACATAACTTCATCTGTGTGTGTATGTGTTCCCCCCCCCCCCAAAGGCTATAAAATAAACTGGAAAGGTTCATTTACTATCTCTCTAACTTCACAAGCACTAGTGATCTGAGAGAAAGGCCCATTTTAGTGTGAAAGGTGAGAATTTGACCCTATTTTCCAGAATAATCTCCAGGAATCTCTGTCTCATTCCCGGACAGCTATTTCTGAGTGCCCGATAAACCTTACTTGCCTCTCACTGATCACGGAAATACCTCTCAGTCAGCAGCCAGAGAAAATCATTGCTCTTTCTTTTCCTCTAGATTATCATGATGAAAATAATTGATTAAAGTATATCCTCATTGATTATCCTATATTTCATCACTAATTTGTGGGTTCTAATCATGCATGTGTATATGATACAAACATGCTTATATGTGCTGATACAAATATGTACATGTATGTTTCTTTTGGGTCTCTGAAATTATTCCTATACCTAGTATACAAGAACAGCAACAACAATAATGGTAGTGATAGATACTATGCACTGAACACTTACTAGAGGCTTTATACAACAATCTCTAATCAACTAGTGAGGTACCAAAATTACCCATCTTTTAGGAATTATAACATCCAGGCTCAGAGACATTAAGTAATTTATCTCACGGATAGTAAGTGGCAAAACAATCACAGAGCTAATAAGTAGTAGAAATAAAATCTAAATCTTGATTTATTTGTCTCAAATGCTTTTCCTGGTTCTACAAAAATTTTAATTGCATACACTCTGAAGCAATGTATCTTAACCTCTATATCTTCTACTTATATGTACAAATGTAGTTTAAAAATGCATTTACATTCATAAATTTTTCACATATGTCAAGTTGTAGTCAACTGCATAGCGAATATTTTTTAAACACAAATAAAAAACAGGTTGATTTCTTGGGTTAAAATTCATTCTGTTTAGATAATAGAAGTCAAAGGGCATCTAGAATTTATTTTCTAAAAAAATTTATCTTATTATAAAAACTATGTTGTGTTTTCATTTTAAATATCTCTCCCAAAGGCACAAATCTGATACCAACAAATTCATATCTTGCCAGTATACCCACATGTAAATAAAAATCAAGTTATTAAAACTAAGTTTATTAAAATTGTTTGAGCAATAATCCATTATATGCTTTCTAGCCATTAAGTAAAGTAGCTGTGACCAAAGTCAAGAATTATTTGCTTAAGTTATGCTCCAAAACTTACTCTATCTATAGGTAGGTAGGTAGACAGGTAGGTAAGTAGATAAATACATAGATAGTCTAAACAATTTAGAATTCACATTTAATAATTTAATCTGCATTACGCTGTATAAAGCAGTACTTCTCAATCTTGATTGTCCTCTAGAATCATCTGGAGAGCTTTTAACGGTCACCATCTGGGACTGTACCCAGACCAATTAAATCAGAATCTCTGGAATGGGATTTAGACATCAGTATTTTTAAAAGGCTTCCAAGTGATTACAAGGTACAGCCAAGACTGAGAACCACTGGAATCAAATGCTGTCACTATGTCAGCTGGAGAAGGTAGCTGCAAAAAAAAAAAAAAAAAAAAAAAGTATTAACATTAAAGGTGACTGACCCTCAATAATGTCACTGATATCGCTTTACAGCCTGCAGAAAGTCATCTAATCAACTATCTAAGGACTTTATATGTAAATACTTAAAGAGTCACTCAGCCATGAGGACATGTCATACTACCCTGCAAAAAGCTTCCAATTATGTTCTTTATCTCTTTCCTGGTGGGTCTGCGCCCACAGTTATTGTAGTTCTTGGGTATAACCTGATTCTAATAACAAATCTTCCTTTTTATTTCCATTTAAAAATAAAGGGAATGTAATGAGATTTTTAGATGGTAGGTACTATTTTTCCACATTTTGCAGACTAGGAAAATAAAGTGCACTAAGATTTATTCAAGCCACAAAAAGGGCAAATTGAGACACAACCTGGAATGTTGAAAACAGTACTAGAGTAGGAGTCAAGAAAGTTGGGTTCCACTCATGGCTCTGACAATATTTAGCTTTTTAAATTTGGACAAGTCTGTGGTTTGTGCCTCAGTTTCCCTGTGTAAACTAAAGGATTTGGACTAGAAAAAGAGTTTCAAAGAAATCTCAAAGAAACACAAAAGTGGGGACTCACATATATTTGGAAATGTTTTATTTTACCAAATAAAATTACTGGAAAGCAAAAAGAAACAAAGCACATACCATTTATTATCACCTTTACTTCAATAAAAAGAAAGGGCATTTTAATTCCAAAGAACATAGAAAAACAATCTCAGGGTTATTTTTGAGTCAAACTTATGATAAACTCACTATATTGTTATCCAACAGGAATAGCTATCAGTGAGTGAGAACCATGAGGGCCTCTGGCTCATGCTTTCAAGTCTGACACTCTGTGGGAGAGGAAGCATGGTGGAGGGGAACATTTAATACCTCGTAGTGTAGTGCTCTTGCAAAAGTTTCCCAAAATTCCATTATTAAAGAACTACCTTCATAATTTTTGCCATACTGAAGTACTTACTCAATTACTGTTAGCTTAAAGTTGTTATTTAAATTGACTATTTTTTTTCTTCATTACATTTATTTCAAAAGGAACTTTATATTACTATCTCAAATGGAACACTAAAGTCAGTTGTCATAAATAAAAGCTAACCAGATAACCATGAAAATAAAAGTTTTATTTTATTTAAATTCTAGGTAAACACTATTGCTTGCAAAGGCCCTGAGACTAAGGTGATCTCTCTGTCTCCTACAAAGAAGATTAGCACATCCCAGAAAGGAATTAAAGACTAACTAAACTGAGCCCTCGATATAATCAGAGAGATCAAGAAAAAAGTAGAAAAGAGACCCCTTTTCCATGGGGAGTGATTCATTGTTGTGTAACGCCACATGCTGGCACCGCCGGGGTCATGTGCCCACTCTGCACCATCCGCTCCCGCCTCTGAAGAGGTACAGCGCAAAGACTTTGGTTTCCCTGAATTTTTAGTATCACTAGTTTGAGAGAGAGCTGGAGAGTGGAATCTGAGAGATAAGCACAAGTAGATAAGATGGAGAAGGGAGGGTCAGCTGATGGGGGCTGGGGAATCTGAAGGATAGTGCCTGAAAAGCACTGAAATTCACATCAGCTTCGGGTCTGCTGAATAAGACCTTTGCCATAAGGCCACGTTTAGAAAACGGGCTGCAAGCCGATTAATAATTCTATGTAGTAGCTCATAGGATCTGGTCAGGTATCACTTCTCCTTATTTCTAAATCCACTCCAACTTTAACAAACAGTCTAGCATGATTAACTAAAGCGAAGTTCCAGACCCACAATAATAATTTATGTTTTTAGCAGTGAAGGCCATTGCTAGCCATGAAGTGTAGCAGCTTTACCTATGCTTTATAATTCAGAAATTTCACTATTAAAATGTATAAAGCAAGCTATGGAGCATCTATCATTACTTTAAAAGTTAATTAGATTACATAAAAGAAATAATTAGATTTGCATTTTTATCTTGGCTTTAAACTTCCAAAGAAGATCACAACAGCCTGCCTGTGGGCAATTAAAAACAGCATACAGCAGAAAAATAGAGGAGAGAGGGTCTGTTTTTCCTGGCTAATTCATGATTGAAGATAGAATTACAAAATATTTTAAGGGCTTGCTGAAGCTGGGGGCTAATCCTAAACTTCTAAGCTTTGTTTATAACCCTCATTTCATTGCAAGAGAGTATCAGATACAAGGACGGTGCCAACAGAAGTATCAAATTACTTCCAATGGGTTTATTTGTTCCTTTCAGAGACTGTTGGAAGGAGATCCGTTACCTGATCAATAACACACAAAAAAGGACTATTCACTAGAGCCAAAACAGGAGCACTGTAATTGCTTTTTGTTTATCAATGCTAAATACAATTAACAAAGAGATACAACATAAGACAGAGGGACTATGTGAGACTGGGAGGCTCCTGACTTGCCTCAGTTTTTCCGTTGGCTGCGTCAGCCATCTCCAACAGACAATAAAAAGGCAAAGTCCAGCTCTTAAAATTAGAGGTCAATTAGATACTGAATGATGAAGCATATGGTCAAATATATATCTATTATTATTATCCTAGCAAAAAATTAATTAACCAGGTCATGCAGGCCATGAAGGCTAATGTATAATGTAATTATTTCTGATCTTTAGACAACTCCTCCACATAAATGGTAGTCCTTATTCTGCTCAGCAGATACCTGCAATGCCTATAGTTAATCATATTGAAGGAAACAAAAGGCAAGGTTTGTCTCCTAAAAAGGTGAGAGTACATCTCTAATGATTCTATCTAATGGCTTAAGAACAATCACCTCCTTGCTTATAATATTAATATCTCTTCTGGTTAATAGACAGGAAGAAAGAAGACACATTTAACGGTGTTCTACCATGTGACAAACACAGAGACAAAATGTATAAATAGCACACAGGATTATATTATAACCAAAACAGAAAACAGTAGGTATGAAAAAATATTCATATATCCTTAAGAAGAGAGAAGCAACAGAGAAGAGACCAACACTTGGTTTTGTAAATAAGCAGCATGCACTACAGCATTTAAAAGAAAGTTTTTGTGTAAGACCAAGAATATCTGCACTGCAGCAGCAATGGCATTTAGTTCAGGACTCTCACAACTGAGCTCACCGATTAATGAACGTATTAAAAGATGAGAGGAGGGCAATTATTACTGTATATTAACCATAAAAATTAACAAAGAGCTAAGAATTTCAAATCTCACAATTATACCCTGGAAGGTAGATATATATGAGTTGACTAAATCGTTGGCCCTCGCCCAGGAAGCCTTATGCCCAAATAAAATCTCAACCAGCCAGTCCATTCTCAAGAGACAATTGTTGTTCGGTCAGCGATATGAGGAGAGGACACTCTCTGTATAGCACACAATACGAGCCACTTGAATACCATTAAAATTGGGGTCTGAACATACATAAATAATTGGATAACACCATTCATGCCCAGAGAGGTAGGTTTTTCACAAAGATATTTTAATGAGCTGGATTCTCTTGCAAAGATTAAGTTCTAGCAGCAAAATACCATCATTAAATGTGTTCCCATTGTCATGCTATCAAAACCAAAGAATGGGGTGTGTGGTGTCCATGAAGAGTATCTTCTCTAGATTCAAAACCCATGACGCAGTCAAATGATGGTAAATGAATAAATATATGGATGAATCAAAAAATCAGGATTCATAAAATATGTTCTGTTTTGCTTAGACTAGACTTACAGGGGCAGACAAAGTAGGTTTACAGTTGTAAGTACACAAAACATATAGTTTATTCCTGTATTATTATTTATTAATTATTATATTATTTATTTGTATTATAACTGTAAACCTACTTTTGCCTACCCCGTATACATAATAGCTGATTAAAATACTGTGAATATGCTTTGATATGTCCAATGAATTAGAAGTATATTTTGTTTTCTAATCAACATAACTCATAAATAAAATTCTTTAAGAGACTAGCTAAGGGATTGGGTAGAAGGAGGATGACATTTGAAGCGGTTATCTGTCCTTTGGAATTACAGCATGAGACTCAACATTCCTAGCTCCATGAATCTATATTCAATGATCTATTAGATTTGCTTTCCATAGAGTTGATAAATACTGTGCTCTTTTTGTCCTAAAAATAGCAAAAATGTCCTAACTTTTTGGTGGGATCCATCCACATTGGGGGAATTACTTAATATGTAACCAATGAGAGGAATCAGCATTTTCCTCAAAGCACAAAAAAGGATTTGAATTCAGTGAGCAAATAGCCTCCTAAAAGATCTGTTCATATTAAAGCATTTTCATAATCATTTAAAAGTTACTAACCTGATTTTTTAATGGTAAAAATGGACTCTTCAAAAATATTAAAATATTAGTTCACAAAATCATTCCTCTTACTTTTTAAACAAGACTTACATGGTTTTAAAAGTATGTCTTTAAAACTTAGTTAGGCTTTACCAAGGCACATTATGTTAAAAATGATATTCGAAGAAGAAAAAAAAATATATATATATATAAAATAAAATAATTTTAACTGCATATATAAATATTGAATGAGTACAGATAAAATAAGCCAGTAAAACAGCATTACAATAGTATCTTAATCTTGCCTTTTCCTATTTCTAATTAAAAATCCTGCTTTTAAATTTGTGCAAATCATTCAGGTTGTCATTTGTCTCCATTACAATAGGCCCAGATGTATTTGTGGTTGTTGCAAGAGGTTAGATACTCTTTTCCTTCTTTCTATTACAGCTTGCAAATTCCAAAACAATAGTACTAATTCAGAAGTCAGTATTCTGAACTAGATGTAAAGGACAATCTTGAATGTAACCACCTGACAATCATGATCCAGAGCCAATTGCCAAGGCTTTATCTTGCTGACCATGTTAACTAATAGGTTCTAGGACTCAAGATTTTAAGAAAAGAAAAATAGTCAAACTTGCTCAAATTGTCTCCGTATTCATTTGCTTTCAGAAGAGAAGTTAGGTTCAGTATTTATTATCTTACTCAGTTCTGTTCTGTTTTCAAAAGGGAGAATGTTTCTTTCAATCTCATTTTCATGTTTTGCTCAAAAAAGATATTAAAAATTAGCCCCAAAATAATCTCTCCCCTAAACTTGACCATGTCTATGGCTTACCAAAAACCATTTTTGAAAATGCAGTTAATCCATCCCCCTTTCAAAAAAAATAACTTACAGTATGAATATAAAATAAAGTGTCAGAGATAGAATACAACGTGTTGTGTAAGGAGTGTTTTATAGCATTTAAAAAATTCTTTGAATGGTCTCATACTGATAAGATAAATACTGGCAAGATATGCAGTACACAGTAGCTCAGGACAGAAGGAACTGTTAACACAGGTTATTGCTTCCTCTTATTTTTTCCAATATGAATTGTGGTTACAAAGAATCCTATATTTCTAAAGTGAATATAACTCTTAACACTTTGACTTTCTCTATGATTTTATAATTTATGCTACTGAGATCGAGTGCTGATTAGCTTCAATTAAAAAAAAATTAAACATTGAGAAATATCCACAAATGTTAAAAGCAATTAAACTATTAGAAAACTTGGAACAATAATTTTTTTTATCTCCTCAAATTGAATATTCTGATGAATAATATTTTAAGGTCAAGTTCTAGTTTCTTGAAAAAGACATCAATTTCATGTAGTCAAGCTGTAACTATAAAACCATATGTAATCAATAAACAGTAATAAAATTTCATAAAAATACTTGAATTGGTTGCTATCCGAGAGCATCAATACCACAAGCAAACATCGATTAAGACAGCCACTTAATACAAACAACATTGAACTAATAAGTGAAATACATTCAAAATAAAGAAGTAAGTAATAAAGAGGTAGTAAAATCATTAATAATAAATAACTAATGTGAGAACATCTCAGGGAACTTCTTCCATTACTGCTTTACTACTATGAGAAACAGAGAGAACTAAATGATCAGGTTATTTAACACCTACTGGGTTTTTAGAGAGGGAGCTAAAGAAAAACGTAGGAAGCCACAGGCTAAACATCTTGACCTTAGTAGTAGGAGACACACTGAAAATTCTAATAAGGGCAGAACAAGGGAACACCTGGACAGTTATTTAATTAAGTATCTCAGCATGAGTTATAAAAGAGATAGCAGAATGAGAAATTATTCCAAGATTTAATTGTAAAGGCTGACTGTCAAAATTGCCAGAGACATTCCATTTTCTCTACATTTGAAATCTTTATTTTGAAACATATGGACTTGCATATGGAAGATAGTATCAGAACTAATTTTAAAACAACCACCACAACAACAAACCACTGGTTAAAACCTCCTCGTGAACATAGCTAAATTCGGTACAGGTACTTCTTCGGGCACTAAATTGGTATTTTAAATGCAGTAAGTACTACCTGGAACACTAAGTATGATTAACAAAAGGAAGCAAGGATCTAAGTTAAAATCACTGGCTTTCATTAATATGGTAGGAGATTAGAGTAAGCTATGACATTATGCGAATGATTAAGAATACAGAAAGGTGTAATATTAATCTCAAGGAAGGGAATAATAAAATTCAGACTATACTGCCACAACTAAGCTGAATTACAGATCCCAGTGGTTAGAAAATACCCACAGCAGCCAAGAGAAACCACAGAGACTGTGGTGGGTACTTACAACTCTGGCATCAGTGTTCCTGAGGATTAATCACCAGACAACCACACCTATGTTCCTATTCAAAAATGGAGACCACTTCCTTACCTATCTCAAAAAGCTGTGAGGTGAATTAACCACCAAGTATCTAAAGGAATGACGGAAATCAAAATTCCTTCCCAGGACATTGTCATTATGACCTATTTACACTGTTACCGTGTTACAACAAAAAAGAGAATTTCTAAATTGTGTTACAATTATTCAGAAACCAGTTACTTTTCCTTCTAGACTGTAAGCTCCTTGAAGACAATTATTTGTTAATCTTTACATTTCCTTCAGCATCTAACAGAAATGCAATTAATATCTGTTGAAGAACAAATTAATTATGACCAACATTTTCCCAGGTGATAAGATTGTTCTCACAACTAGCCCAATCAGAAAGTCCTAACAAGTAAATAAACATAAGCTTCCCCCCACGATACTGTTAGATGGTAAAATACAAAGCAGAAATTGGTTTGTGGCAATCAAAATGGGTTTCCACTAAGTTGTGTTAGGCAAATGACAGAAAGAAAAAAAAGATACTGTTTTTTCTGCCTATGCATCACGTCACAAAGAATGCTTAGACCACCACTTAGTCGATATTTCCTACATCCACTCACACAACTGTATACAACATTCTTGAATAGTAGCCATATTGGTGCTGTTTACAAGAGAGGATGCATTTGCAGCATTTTAAATTCCATTTTCAAGGAGGAAAGTACCCAAGTATAATCAGAGGAGAGTAATAAAGTACACTGACCTGGATCTGTTGCTGCAGGAGATTAATTTTGTGCTGCTGTTGCAGAAGTTGCTGCTGTTGTCTTGCAATCTATCAGAAATAAAGTTACATTAAGTTAAAATGAAATGCTTACACCTTTGCCATTACCTCAGGCACCTCTCCTAGTATTACAAGAATGCTTTACTGCACTTCTCTGTGAAAGAGTTCCTATAAAATGAGAGAGGCAGAATCAGAAATTTGGGGAAAAGGAAAAATTTCAAACAGGTGCCATTTCTCTGCTTACCCCTAACTCTTTATCTGTAGGTGAAAACTATCCCTTGTATTACATTGGTCAGCAGCTCATCTATGTCTACACTGATTATCTGGAAGGAATGGGGGTTTTGAAATCTGACCCTTGGAAAATAAAGACGGAAAAACTCTGGCTACATTTTTCTAAAGATCTTAATTGAACATAAAAAAGTAAAATCTGTAAGCAGAGACAGGAAAGACATTTCTATCAATTATAATATCGTTGACTCCAGTGAAACCTTTTCTAATGTAAAGAATTTCAGAACTGAAAGGACAAATATCGTCAAGGGAGTACCAAGAAAACACAGTAAAATATCAAAAATAGTTATCTCTTTTCGTTGATTTACAAATGTACACCAATGAAGTGATGTACAAAGCCTTTTAAAACAAAATTTAATATTTAACCCTTTATCTTTCTGAGGGTAATGTGTTATATTCCCTTGCTTCATCCACCAACAAGCAAGTTCAACATCTTAACACATCATCTGGTCTATAAAAAGAAATATTAACTGCTTCATGCAAACCCCACCGAAAACTGAATCTGACCCTCCGGAGAGCAAACAACTTGTTTAGGATAATGGTGTCTACTATGAAACATGAGTTAGGCATCAGGCTGCTTATTGCCTCAAAAGCTGAGCTGCTATAGTTTGAGGCCCAAGGGGATACCCTTCAGTGAGAACACACTCCAACCTAGAAAGTCAGAGAGAAAAGTGCCCAGAGAGGACTTAGACTGATTTAGTGGTGCCTTTTAGGCAGGTGTTATGAGGTTTTTTTTTTTTTTCCTTTTTCCTTTTTCTTTTTCCAAAAGCCAATATTCTTCAATGAGCAATGTTGGAAGTGAAAACGAATGTGGATCAACCCCCAGCTGTATGCTTTGAGTATTTTTGGTGCTTTAGCCTAGAGTAGAGGAAAACACCCTAATTACATTTTCATTCCACAGAAGATGACAAAATAGCGGTCTGCTCCCAACTATTCCTTTAAGGTTTCTGGTGATGACTGCCTCATACCGGAAGTCATGATAAAGCTGTCCCTAACTGTTTGAGAAATGGGACCATTCCTCCTCAAAGCTCTATAAGCAAAATGGAAACAGTATATAATAAGGTTGGAAAGGCCCACTTTGCTTGTCATCATTCAAATCAGAAATAGGCACTGGTGGGTTGGAGAGATGGGTGAAAAAGGTGAAGGAATTAAGAAGTACAAATTGGTGGTTGCAGAATAAATATGTGGATGTAAAATACAGCATAGGGAATGTAGTCACTAATATTCTAATAACTATGTATGGTGTCAGATGGGTACGAAACTTATCAGGGGGAACACTTAATAAGTTATGTAATGTCTAATCACCGGGGTGTACACCTGAAACTAATATAATATTGTATGTCAACTGTAATTGAAAAATAAAAAATGATTTAAATTAAAAAAGAAATGGACAACTCTGTGACTTTAGGTTTGGATGCTGGATCCTCTGAATATTTATTTCCTCTTAGCAAACCAGTGAAACACCACTAGGCATCTAATATTGATGGTCCCTCCTAAATGATAAAGTGCTGCATAGAAATGCATCCAGAGCACCACAGTGCAATTACTATCATCCACTCTAGACGTATGGCTTTGACACAGTGAAGTATGGTACATAAGCACCATGTGGCTCAAATTCTGAATTTTATTTGCCAATCGGTTGAGCTACATGCTCGCTTCATTGAGCATGACAACCTAGTTTTAAGTGTCATTTAATTTTCATTTTGAAATATAATTACAAAGTGTTCACTGTAAGATATCACTCGTCTGCAAATGTGTCAAGATTAATTTGTGCTAGCTTATTCACAAGTGTCAATAGTTAATTACTGTGTCATCTCTGGATGGCTAAATGACATTCTAACTTCTGATTTTTTACAGTGTTCCTTTATGTTATTTTCCATTAGGGGCTGAGTCCATATTCCTACATGTGGGCAAATATTCAAGCATATAAAATACCAGACGTCACAACTCATTAAAATCAACAGAGCATATATTGCTCTATATACCCCTATAAAATACATTTAACTGAAAAGATAATTCCAGTAATAATGTCAGATTCCTAAAAACTGCACATTAATTTGGGTCTGTCTGATCTAAAGCATCAGGGACTACTCTATAGGACCACTGTTGTTACATTAATGTACTCTTAAGAGACAGGAAAAACATTTGGAAAAGTGACCTATTTTTAAAAAGTTATACATTTAAATTTTGCTCCTTTTTCTCCTTTCTCACTTCTAAATCAATAAAGTCAAATTCTTACAGGAGCCATGTGCTAATTTGTTTTCGATGATTTACCTGTGCTATGAATAGAGTGACCATATAATTTAGCATCCAAACCAGGACAACATTTGCAAGTGGAGGTAGGATTATTAATACTTACTCTAAAAAATAGATGTGTGATCACCATAGCTTTAAAGTTAGAAAAAAATACATTGGATCTGTGTGCTAGAAGATCCTCACAGTTTTTCTAAACCAGCACCCTCTTTTCTAGATGAGAAGAGTAAGGCCCAGAGAGAAGTGACCTTCTCAAGGTTAAGCTACAGTCGGAATACGTGTGCTGCCTCTGTGAACAAGTATCCCTGAATAATGAATCAAATCCAAATGTTCTCCAACAACATTATCATTCCAGTATGCCCAGGTGCCATGATGCCTTTCTTAGTCCTCTCTTTATCCCCTCAGTATTCTTGAAGACATGATTTACAAATGGCTTCTCTCTTCCCTTCTTCCTCTTCTTTTTTGGGGAACACTTATGACAAATAAACCAATCAACGTGATCACTTGCTGAGCTTGGCGCATTCCACACCTCCAGTGTGTCAGCGCCTTTTGCTGGGCTCACCTGTTCTTGCTGTTGGCGAGCAAGGTCCATTTGCTGCCGTTGTTTCTCAATTTGTGAGGCTGCCAGTTTTTTCTGTTCATCATGCGCTGCCAGGAGCTGCTCCCGTAAACTGATCAGCTGGGTGATCATGGTAGAGAGCTGCCGTTCCTTTTCTGCCAGGCTCTCAGGTGTACCTAAAATGGAAACAAGAAAATATCTCACAAGTTTGAGAAAAGTATGAATGAACTGGGGAAAGGGTAGGAGGGGGAGAGGATTAGAAGACACCTAAAGATACAGCAGAATAACTGGAGGTCATCGTGAGTGTAGGAACATTACAGAGTAGAAATGTAACGGACGCTATGGTTAGTCATTGCCCCTGCCAAGAAAAAGTATTGTTGCCAGTACAATTCTCACTCTCCCCTCTTACTATTAAAAATGAAACAAAGCAAAGAAGCAGAATTATCTACCCCATTCTCTGCCTTTCACCATACTCCTCTTTCCTCCTCCCCCAAATTTATCAGATCAAGCTAGGAAACAAATGATACTTAATACTAAAGATTAGAAACTATGGGTTGTATTAATATTCTATAATCACTTCTACCCTCAGTGACTGACATAGGATGTAAGACATAGTAGGTGCTTAATAAATGTTATTTAAGGAATTTTCTCGTCATTGCCCTCATAAAATTTTTCTATTGTGCAAAGATCTAGCTCTAAAGCTCAGAAGTCAGGGGTCACACTCTTGGCCATGGAACGAAGAAGCAACTGCCTTGCCTCAGGTAAGAAAGAATTGAACCTTTTTTTTTTTCTTGTGAGGGGATCAAGCTAAAGTTCCCAAGTTCATCCTTAAAGGCAACAATGTTGCTTGGGGGGGCTCCCTCTCCCCTTTGTCATTTGTCATTCTTCAAAGGGAAAAAACACATTCAAGGTTGAAAAGGTTATGCATAAGGGTGTGCTGTTTAATGAATATGATGTCAGTGAACACTTATGGTATGCACTAATGGTGCTGAGCAGTCTTTTTATGGGCAAATTGCACAGCTCTCCTAAGTAAAGGGTACAGAATCCTTTTGTGAATCTAAATTAGAGCATTTTACCACAGCATAAGATAAAAATTTCAACCCACTGTATCTGAGCCACACAGGTTTCATTATGAAGAAATGATCTATGATTTGAAAGCTTTCAGAAAGATGCCACCAGCTGTCAAAGGGGACAAAGATTGCAGATTTTTGTGCATGTGGAAGTAGAGACTTCCAATCTCCTTATGAAACCCCCATCACTCCTGCTAAGAAAGCACCAGGGTAATCTGAGAAACTAAGAATATTTTAATTACGAGTGGCCATATTTTCTGAGTGGTCCCATGGAGAAAGGGAGTCTTCAGAAGATGCTGGCCAGCACTTGCTAGTATATGATTCCCACAGGGTAAGGCTTGTCAGCAGAGAAAATATGACATTTGGAACGACCTTAGGATTCTTTCTTTTTTCAATTCTCACCTAATGATATGTTTATTGATTTTTGAGAGAGAGAAAGGGGGAGAGAGAGAAATATTGATCAGTTGCCTCCTGGACAGACCCCCACCTGGAATCAAACCCACAACCTAGATATGTGCCCTGACCAGGAATTGAACCCACAATCTTTTGGTGTATGGGACAATGTTCTAACCAACTTAGCCATCTGGCCAGTGCTACGTTAGGATTCTTAATGCCAATCCAAATCCTAAATAAACAAACAAACTGTCAATATCTTTATCCCTTAAAGGTTCACTCAGTGGAAAGATGGCCTAAAATCAAAATTAGAAGAAAAATAAGATAATAGAGATGATGTTAGAAACCGTATTCCACTGATAACGGAACATATACTGTACCAACGAAAGTGACCAGCTG